>NC_073272.2:108512500-109762500 GCF_029289425.2 Pan paniscus
GAACTAATTTACACTCCCACCAACAGTGTAAAAGTGTTCCTATTTCTCCACATCCTCTCCAGTATCTGTTGTTTCCTGACTTTTTAATGATCGCCATTCTAACTGACATTTTCTTTGTGGTTTTGATTTGCATTTCTCTGATGAGCAGTAATGATGAGCATTTTTTCTTATGTCTGTTGGCTGCATAAATGTCTTCTTTTGAGAAGGTCTGTTCATATCCTTTGCCCAATTTTTGATGGGGTTATTTGTTTATTTCTTGTAAATTTGTTTGAGTTCATTGTAGATTCTGGATATTGGCCCTTTGTCAGATGGGTAGATTGCAAAGATTTTCTCCCATTCTGTAGGTTACCTGTTCACTCTGATGACAGTTTATTTTGCTGTGCAGAAGCTCTTTAATTAGATCCCATTTGTCAATTGTAGCTTTTGTTGCCATTGCTTTTGGTGTTTTATTCATGAAGACTTTGCCCATGCCTAGGTCCTGAATGGTATTGCCTAGGTTTTCTTCTAGGGTTTTTATGGTGTTAGGTCTTATATTTAAGTCTTTAATCCATCTTGAGTTAATTTTTGTATAAGGTGTAAGGAAGGGATCCAGTTTCAGCTTTCTACATATGGCTAGCCAGTTTTCCCAGCACCATTTATTAAATAGGAAATCCTTTCCCCATTACTTGTTTTTGTCAGGTTTGTCAAAGATCAGATGGTTGTAGATGTGTGGTGTTATTTCTGAGGCCTCTGTTCTGTTCCATTGGTCAATCTCTGTTTTGGTACCAGTACCATGCTGTTTTGGTTACTGTAGCCTTGTAGTATAGTTTGAGTTCAGGTAGCTTGATGCATACAGCTTTGTTCTTTTTGCCTAGGATTGTTTTGGCTATGTGGGCTCTTTTTTGGTTCCATGGGAACTTTAAAGGAGTTTTTTCCAATTCTGTGAAAAAAGTCAGTGGCAGCTTGATGGGGATAACATTGAATCTATAAATTACCTTGGGCAGTATGGGCATTTTTGTGATATTGAGTCTTCCTATCCATGAGCATGGAATGTTCTTCCATTTGTTTGTGTCCTGTTTTATTTCATTGAGCAGTGGTTTGTAGTTCTCCTTGAAGAGGTCCTTGACATCCCTTTTAAGTTGGATTCCTAGGTATTTTATTCTCTTTGAAGCAATTGTGAATGGGAGTTCACTCATGATTTGGCTCTCTGTTTGTCTCCTATTGGTGTATAGGAATGCTTGTGATTTTTGCACATTGATTTTGTATCCTGAGAGTTTGCTGAAGTTGCTTATCAGCTTAAGGAGACTTTGGGCTGAGATGATGGGGTTTTCTAAATATACAATCATTTCAACTGCAAACAGAAACAAGTTGACTTACTCTTTTCCTAATTGAATACCCGTTATTTCTTCCTCTTGCCTGATTGCCCTGGCCAGAACTTCCAACACTATGTTGAATAGGAGTGGTGAGAGAGGGCATCCTTGTCTTGTGCTGGTTTTCAAAGGGAATGCTTCCAGGTTTTGCCCATTCAGTATGATATTGGCTGTGGGTTTGTCATAAATAGCTCTTGTTATTTTGATATATGTTCCATGAACACCTAGTTTATTGAGAATTTTTAGCATGAAGTGCTGTTGAATTTTTTTGAAGGCCTTTTCTGCATCTATTGATATAATCATGTGATTTTTATCTTTGGTTCTGTTTATATGATGGATTATGCTTATTGGTTTGCATAGGTTGAACCAGCCTTGCATCCCAGGGATGAAACTGACTTGATCATGGTGGATAAGCTTTTTGATGTGCTGCTGGATTCGATTTGCCAGTATTTTATCGAGGACTTTCGCATCGATGTTCATCACGGATATTGGCCTAAAATTCTCTTTTTGTTGTGTCTCTACCAGGCTTTGGTATCAGGATGATGCTAGCCTCATAAAATGAATTAGGGAGGAGTCTCTCTTTTTCTATTTATTGAAATAGTTTCAGAAGGAATGGTACCAGCTCCTCTTTGTACCTCTGGTAGAATTTGGCTGTGAATTCCTCTGGTCCTGGACTTTTTTTGTTGGTAGGCTATCAATTTTTGCCTTAACTTCAGAACGTGTTATTGGTCTATTCTGAGATTCAACTTCTTCCTGGTTTAGTCTTGGGAGGGTGTATGTGTCCAGGAATTTATCCATTTCTTCTAGATTTTCTAGTTTATTTGCATAGAGGTGTTTATAGTATTCTCTGATGGTAGTTTGTATTTCTGTGGGATCGGTGGTGATATCCCCTTTATCATTTTTTATTGTGTCTATTTGATTCTTCTCTCTTTTCTTCTTTATTAGTCTTGCTAGTGGTCTATTTTGTTGATCTTCTCAAAAAACCAGGTCCTGGATTCACTGATCATTTTGAAAGTTTTTTCGTGTCTCTGTCTCCGTGAGTTCTGCTCTGATCTTAGTTATTTCTTGCCTTCTGCTAGTTTTTGAATTTGTTTGCTCTTGCTTCTCTAGTTCTTTTAATTGTGATGTTAGGGTGTCGATTTTAGATATTTTCTGCTTTCTCTTGTGGGCATTTAGTGCTATAAATTTCCCTCTACACATTGCTTTAAATGTGTCCCAGAGATTCTGGTACTTTCTGTCTTTCTTCTCATTGGTTTCAAGGAACGTCTTTATTTCTGCCTTTATTTTGTTATTTACCCAGTAGCCATTCAGGAGCACGTTGTTCAGTTTTCATGTACTTGTGCAGTTTTGAGTGAGTTTCCTCATCCCGAGTTCTAATTTGATTGCACTGTGGTCTGAGAGACAGTTTGTTGTGATTTCTGTTCTTTTACATTTGCTGAGGAGTGTTTTACTACTAATTATGTGGTCAATTTTAGAATAAGTTCGATGTGGTGCTGAGAAGAATTTATATTCTGTTGATTTGGGATGGAGAGTTCTGTAGATGTCTATTAGTTCTGCTTGGTCCACAGCTGAGTTCAAGTCCTGGATATTGTTGTTAATTTTCTGTCTCATTGATCTGTCTAATATTGACATTGTGGTGTTAAAGTCTCCCATTATTATTGTGTGGGAGTCTAAGTATCTTTGTCGGTCTCTAAGAACTTGTTTTATGAATCTCGGTTCTCCTGCATTAGGTGTGTATATATTTAGGATAGTTAGCTCTTCTTGGTGAATTGATCCCTTTACCATTATGTAGAGGCCTTCTTTGTCTCTTTTGATCTTTGCTGGTTTAAAGTCTGTTTTATCAGAGACTAGTATTGCAACACCCCCTCCCTCTTTTCTTTGCTTTCCATTTCCTTGGTAAATATTCTGCCATCTCTTTATTTTGAGCCTATGTGTGTCTTTGCATGTGAGATGGGTCTCCTGAATACAGAACACCTGTGGGTCTTGACGCTTTATCTTATTTGCCAGTCTGTGTCTTTTAATTGGGGGCATTTAGTCCATTTACATTTAAGGTTAATATTGTTGTGTTTGAATTTGATCCTGTCATTATGATTTTAGCTGGTTATTTTGCACATTAGTTGATGCAGTTTCTTCATAGCATCGATGGTCGTTACCACTTGGCATGTTTTTGCAGTGGCTGGTACCAGTTGTTCCTTTCCATGTTTAGTGCTTCCTTCAGGAGCTCCTGTAATGCAGGCCTGGTGGTGGCAAAATCTCTCAGCATTTGCTTATCTGTAAAGGATTTTATTTCTCCTTCACTTATAAAGCTTTGTTTGGCTGGATATGAGATTCTGGGATGAAAATTCTTCTCTTGAAAAATGTTGAATATCAGCCCCCACTCTCTTCTGGCTTGTAGGGTTTCTGCCAAGAGATCCGCTGTTAGTCTGATGGGCTTCCCTTTGTGGGTAACCCAACCTTTCTCTCTGGGTGCCCTTAACATTTTTCCTTCATTTCAACCTTGTTGAATCTGACAATTATGTGTCTTGAGGTTGCTCTTCTTGAGGAGTATCTTTGTGGTGTTCTCTGTATTTCCTGAATTTGAATGTTGGCCTCCCTTGCTAGGTTAGGGAAGTTCTCCTGGATAATATCCTGAAAAGTGTTTTCTAACTTGGTTCCATTCTCCCCATCACTTTGTTTGTCCTTGGTGGTATTAATCCCTTTGTTTCCTGTACAAAGGTTTCCAAGTTTTGTCATCTGGACTACCCAGCAGCTACTGGGGATGCCAGGTCCCATACCTCATTGTGTTACAATTTATCTGAATCTGAAACTGGTGGCAGAAGCCAGAGACTCCATAGATCCAGCTGGATGAGGCCTGGGAATTGAAGCCACTGCAGTTCCTGGCTCAGCGGGTGCAATGGAGATTGTGTCATGCAAACAGGTTCTCCAGTGAGCAAAGAGTTAAATGCCCAGCAGGCAGCTAAAAGCAAGGTAAATTTAATGAAATGCATAATTTAGGCCTTATACATATTCCATCATATGATAAGATTATCATATGTTTATACCTCCTTCCACTGATGGACATTTATGTTGCTTCCATTTGTTTACCATTGCAGAAAATGCTGAAAAATAAACATCTTTTGTAGATATCATATGAACATGGGCAAGATTACAGTTGGATATATAATCCAAAGTAAAATTTTGAGGTCATGAAGTATTTAATTTTAAACTACCAGGTATTATCAAATTGCTTTCTAAAATGGCTGTATCCATTTACACTACCTCTAAGAGAGTATGATAACATTTTCATGACACATTTAGCAATTTTTGACATTAGCAAGTGTTTTGTTTTTCTATTTTCTGTTTTGTTTTGTTTTACTTTGGGGTCAATCTGGTTGTTCTAAAATAATCTCTCACCTGCAATTCTACTGCTAAGTATATATCCAAGAGAATTGAAAACACAGATCAGTGCAAAAATTTGTACACGAATTTCATAGCAACATTATTCATTATAACCAAACAGTGGAAACAGCCTAAATGTCCATTAACTGATAAATGGATAAATAAAATGTGATATATCAATACAATGGAATACTCTTAGGCAAAAAAAAAAAAAAAAGGAATGAAGTACTGATACTTGTTACAAGAGTGAACCTTAAACAATTCTGTTAAGTGAAAGAAGTCAGTCACATAGGAGCACATACTGAATGGTTTTATTTATGTAAAATGTAGAATAAGCAAATCACCAGAGACAGAAAGTGGATTAGTTTGTCTAGAGCTGGGGGTGGGTATTGGAAATTATAGGGCTTATGAATAAATCATGCAGTGTTTCTTTTTGGGGTGAAAAAATATTCTAAAATTGATTTTAACAATAGTTACACAACTCTGAGAATATACTAACAGCCATCATATTGCACATTTTAAGTGGGTGAATTATATGGTATGTGAATTATATCACATTTTAAAATGATTACTAATTAATATTCTTATTTGAATCTTCCTGATTATTAGTGACATTAAACATCTTTATGCACATGTATGGAGAATTGTACTTCTTCTGTGAGTAGCTTGTTCTTGCTCTTGACCATTTATCATAATAATTATTATTATTCTCTATTTGGAGGAGTTAAAAGAAATATACTCTCTGGGACAACTGGATACCCACATGCAAAAGAAAAAAGTTGTACCTTTATATCATAACATATAGAAAAGAACTGAGAATATACTAAAGATCTAAATGGAAGAGCAAAAAATATACAATTCTTAGGAAAAAACATAGGGGTAAATCTTTAAATGATTGGCAATGGTTTTGTAGATATAACATCGAAAGTACAAACAACAAATAGAGAATCCAGAAATAAATCCATACATCTGTAGTGAACTCATTTTTTACAAAGGTGCCAAGAACATACATTGAGGAAAAGACAGTTTCTTCAACAAATGGTGCTGTGAACACTGGATATTCCTATGAAGAAGAATGAAGCTTGATTCTTATCTCTCATCATATAGAAAAACAAAGTCAAAATTGATGAAGACTTAAATCTAAGACATGAAACTACTAGAAGAAATCCTTGGGGGAACTGTCCAGGACATTAGTCTGGGCAAAGATTTATTGAGTAATGCCCTACAAGCATAGGCAACAAAAGAAAAAAAATGTACAAATGGCATCACATCACATTAAAAAGCTTCTGCACAACAAAAGAAAAAAAATCAACAAAATGAAGAGACAATTTGAATATATAAGTTTTAGCTCCTTATATATTCTGATTATTAATCCCTTGTCAAATCAATAGTTTATGATCATTTTCTCCCAAATGGGAGAAAAAAATCTAATAATACAATTTAAAAATAGGCAAACATTTTTCAAAAGAAGATGTCCAAATGGCAAACAGGTATACAAAAAGTTGCTCAACATCATTGATCATCAGATAAATGCAAATCAAAACTACAATGAGATATCATCTCACCCCAGTTAAAATGGCTTATTTCCAAAAGACAGGCAATAACAAATGCTGGCAAAGATGTGGAGAAAGGGAAAACCTCATATACTATTGTGGGTACATAAATCAGTACAACCACTGGGGAGAACACTATGAAGGTTTTTCAAAAAACTAAAATTAGAATGATCATATGATTCAGCAATACCACTGTTAGGTATATACCCAAAAGAAAGAAAATCAATGTATCAAAGACATGTGTATCCCCGTGTTTATTCCAGCACTATTCACAATAGCCAAGATTTGGAATCAGCCTAAGTATCCATCAACAGACAAAAGAATAAAGAAAATATGGTACATATATACAATGGAGTACTATTAAGCCATAAAAAAGAATGAGATCCTGCCATTTGTAATAGGATGCACAGAACTAAAGGAAACTTTGTTGACAGAAATAAGTGAGGCACAGAAAGACAAACTTAGCATGTTCTCACCCATTTTGGAAAGCTAAAAATTAAAACAATTGAACTCATGGAGATACAGAGTAGAATGATAGTTACCAAAGGCTAAGAAGGATAGTAGGGAGGCAAGTGGGGACTGTTAATGGGTACAAAAATACACTTAGAGAGAATTAATAAAATCTAATATTTGATAGCACAACAGATGACTATAATCAACAATTTATTGTACATTTTAAAATAACTAAAAGAGTACAATTAGAATGTTTGTAGCACAAAGAAAGGATAAATTCTTGCAGTGATTGATACCCCATTTACCACAATGTGATGATTACATATTGAATGCTTGTATCAAAATATCTCATGTACTCCATAATTGTATACAGCTACTTTGTACCCATACATTTTTAAAGTATAAGCAAAATAAAAAATAGACAAATTGGACTTTATTTAAATTAAAAATATTTGTGAATCAAAGGACACTATCAGGAAAGTGAAAACAACATGCAAAATTAGATAAAGTATTTGTAAATCATATATCTGATAAAAGTATAATATTTAGAATATGAAAAGAACTCTCATAACTCAATAGCAAAAAGATAAATGACCCAATTAAAAAATAGGCAAAGGGTTTGAATAGATGTTTCTCCAAAGAAGATACACAAATGGCCAACAAGCACATGAAAAGGT
Organism: Pan paniscus; assembly: GCF_029289425.2. Taxonomy (NCBI): domain Eukaryota; kingdom Metazoa; phylum Chordata; class Mammalia; order Primates; family Hominidae; genus Pan; species Pan paniscus. The sequence goes on from NC_073272.2 coordinate 108,519,911, forward strand.
GCTCAATATCTTTAATCATTAAGGAAATGTAAACCAAAATCACCACAAGATACCACTTCACAACTACTATAATGACTAAAATAAAAACAACAGAAAGTAACAAGATTGACAAGGATGTGGAGATATTGGAACCCCCTTACATTGCTGGTTAGAATATAAAATGTTTGTAACTGTTCTGCAGATAATTTGGTCATTCCTCAAAGTGTAACATGGAATTACCATTCAATCCAGTCATTCCATTCCTAGGTTTAAACTCAAAATAATAGAAAACATATGTTCAAACAAAAACATGTATACAACTGGTCATACAGCAATATGAAGAGATGGTGGAGCCCGATGGCAACATAGATCTTTCAAGAGATTATCTGCCCACAAATATATCAGTTTGAACAAAAAAAAAGTACTTTCAAAGGTACAGAAGAAACTAAATGAAAGATCACAATACTTGAGTATAGCACAGAAATAAGAAAAGATTCATTGGAGATGATAGGAAGGAATTTTACGTTACCCGCGTCACCCCTCCCCCAACTTCAGGCAGCATAGCATGGAGAGAGATAACATTTGCTTGGAAGAAATACAGGGAAATGAGCAAAGGACTTTGCCTTGCACTCCAATACTGAGTCTGCATAGTAAAACCCAGCACTGGACAGGCTTCTACAGCTTCAGACTTGATAAAAGAACCTGTGGACTGAGCCGTCAGACCTTTTCTAATTCCAGGAAGTACCCCACAGCCCCATACTTCAGACCTACACAGTGGACTTGATCTCCTGCTCACACCACGGCTATGTCAACGTCAGTCTCCTCGGGCTCTAGACAGGCCTCAGCAACAGGCCAGCCCCAATATCCCCAGGCTTCAGATCTGCCTCAGGACTGCACTGGCACCAACAGCAATAAGCTTTAGGCCCAGTGCCGAACCTCACCAGCCCTTCATGCCCTAGGCTTCAAGCCCTCCTCAGCACCATGAAGCCCCAACAGAAACAGCCTTCAGGCTGAGTTCCAGGGATACAGACTTCAGGCCAATTCCAGGAAACCAAATCAACAGGCCAACCAAAGTGGATCCAGGATCCAGGCCCTCCCACCTGCTGATCCAAGCATGAGGCAATCCAGCCCAAAGACTCCAGTGGCAAGCCCACCCATGGACCATGCCAGACAGCCTTCCCAGAATACCTAGACAAGCTGACTGTTGAGGGGCTTTCCCAGACAATGCCAGTCTGCAAAGACTGGAATAAGTATATGCTTCTTCACATGTTTACACACCAATGCAGGGCCACAATGGTCAAGGACTATCAGGGAAATATCACCAAAAGGACAAAATAAAGCACCAATGACCAGCCCTAAATAAATTGAGATGTATAAACTGCATGATAAAAAATTTAAAATAACTTGTTTAAGGAAGCTCTACAAACTTCAATAAAGTACAGATAAATGATTCAATGAAATGATAAAGACAATGTATTACCAGAATTAGGAACTTAACAGAGATTGAAATAATAAAAAATTGGATATTCTCAAGTTTAAAATACAATGAACAAAATGAATAATGCAAGAGAGAGCACTGACAGCAGGACTGATCAAGCAGAAGAAATAATCTGTGAACTCAGACAGGTTATTTGAAAATATATAGTAAGAGAAGAAAAAAGAAATGAAAAGGAATGGAGAATAAAAGAGTTATAAGACTGCATGAAAAGACCAAATTTTTGAGTCATAGGAGTTTAAGAAGGAGAAGAGAAAGATAAAGGGGTAGAAAAATTGCTTAATGAAATAATAGCAAAAACTTTTCAAATCTGTAGAATGATATAAATATCCAGATACAGGAAAGTCAATGGTCTTTAATCAGTCAATTCAAACAAGACTACTCCAAGACATATTGTAATCAAACCCTCAAAAATCAAAGACAAGATCCTGAAATCAACAAGAGCAAAGAAGCATATCATATATAAGGGAGTTCCAACAGGCTAACAGTAGTTTTCTCAGCAGAAACTTTAATAAGCCAGGAGAGAATGGGATGATATATTCAAAGTGCTGAAGGAAAAAAAAAATTCTGTCAAACAAGAATACTTTACCCAGCAACACTGTCCCTTCGGATATCGAGGAGCATTAAAGATGTCTTCAGACAAAGAAAAGCTGAGGGAGGTTGTCCTCACCAGGCTTGTCTTAGAAGAAATGCTAAAGGGATTTTTTTTAAGCCGAGTTATATTCCATTGCTGTCAGAGAAGATGCTTCATATTATTTCAATTTTTTGAACATTTCAAGACTTGTTTTGTGACCGAACATTTGGTGTATCCTTGAGAATTATCCACGTGCTGAGGGAAACAATGTGTATTCTCCAACTCTTGAATGAAATGTTCTGTAAATATCTATTAACTCCATTTGGTCTAGACTGCATAATAAGTGTAACGTTTCTTTGTTGATTTTCTGCCTGGAAGATCTGTGGAATGCTGAAGGTGGGATATTGAGGTCTCCAGTTATTATCGTATTGGGGCCTATCTTTCTCTTTAACTCTAATAATATTTCCTTTGTACATCTATTTCCTCCAATGTTGAGTGCATATATATTTAAAACTGTTATATACTCTTGCTGAGCTGACCCTTTTATTATTATATAGTGACGTTTGTCTTCTTACAGTTTTTGTCTTGAAATCTATTTTATCTAATATAAGTATAGTGCCTCCTGCTCTTTTTTGGCTTCCATTTTCATGTATTTTTTTTTGTATCCCTCTGTTTCCAGTCTATGTGTGTCTTTGTAGGTGAAGTGTCTTTCTTGTGGGCAACAAATCAATGAGCATGTTTTTTCACCCCTCAGCCAGTCTGTCTTTTGATAGGAGAGTTTATTTCACTTACATTTGATGTATTATTGATATATAAGCACTTACTCCTGCCATTCTTCATTTGTTTTCTCTTGTTTTGTGGACTTTTCCTCTTTGCTTTTTTCATTCCTGTCTTCTTCTAGTGAAGATTATTTTCTCTGGGGATATGATGTAGTTTTCTGCTTTTTATTTTTTATGTATCTATTTTATGTTTGCATGTTTGACGTTGCCATGAGGATCGCAAATGCTATCTTATAATCCATTATTTTAACCTGATAACAACTTAACACTATGCATAAACAAACAGAAAACTAATAAAAACTTCCTTAACTTTGTCCTCTCCCTTTTAAACTTTTTATTGTGTCTATTTATATCTTTTTTTACTGATTATGTCTTGAAAAGTTGTTGTAGTTACTATTCTTGATTGTTTTTATCATTTCTACTTAGGATAAGAGCAGTTTACACACAGTTACAGTGTTATACTATTCTGTGATTTTCTGTGTACTCACTGTTACCAGGAAGTTTTGTACCTTCAGGTGATTATTGTCCATTAATGTCTTTTTCTTTCTGATTGAAGTACTCCCTTTAGCATTTCTTGTAGAACAGGTTTGGTGTTGATGAAATCCCTCAGCTTTTGTTTGTCTGGGATAGTCTTTATTTCTCCCTCATATTTGAAGGATATTTTCACTGGATATACTATTCTAAGGTAAAAGGTATTTTCCTTCAGCCCTTTAAATATGTTACGTCACTCTCTCCTGGCCTGTAAGGTTCCCACTATGTCATATCACCCTCTCCTGGCCTGTAAGGTTCCCACTGAAAACTTTGCTGCCGGACATATTGGAGCTCCATTGTACGTTATTTGTTTATTTTCTCTTGATGCTTTTAGAACCTTTTCTTTATCCTTGACTTTGTGAGTCTGATTATTAAATGCCTTGAGGTAGTCATCTTTGTTAAATCTGCTTGGTGTTCTATAGCCTTTTTGTACTTGGATATTGATATCTTTCCCTAGGTTTAGGAAGTCCTCTGTTATTATCCCTTTGAATAAGCTTTCTACCCACATCTCTTTTGTACTTCCTCTTTAAGGCCAATTACTCTTAGATTTGCCATTTTGATACTATTTTCTAGGTCCTGTAGGTGGGCTTCATGGTTTTTTTTTCTGTTGTCTCCTTTGACTGTGTATTTTCAAATAGCCTGCATTCAAGCTCACCAGTCCTTTATTATGCTTGATCAATTCTGCTATTGAAGGACTTACTGTTATTAAAGCCTCACCCTGTAGCCACAGTCACTCTTGGCCAAGAGGAGTATAGCCAGACTACCACCAATGTTCCCCTAACGCCCAAGGTTTCTTAAGTCAGCTTGTGGTGAATGCTGCCTCACCTGGGACTCACCCTTCAGGGCAATGGGCTCCCCTCTGGCCCAGGGCAGGTCCAAAAATGCCATCTAAGAGTCAAGTTTTGGAATTGGGGACCCCAAGAGCTCACTTGTTGCTCTATCCCCCTGTGGTGGTTGTTGGTACCTGAAGCCAACATGCCTCAGAGGCTCACCTGAGGCCCTCAACATTATACTTGAGTATAGCTTTGCTGGTTATCCAGGGACCAAGAGCTCTTCAGTTATCAGGGGATCACTGCTGCCAGAACGTGGCCCTTCCCTTCATGGCAACAGGTTCCCTTCTGTCCCAGGGTATGTCTAGAAACATCTGGGAGCTAGGTTCTGGAACAGGGGCCTCATGACTCTGACCAGTGCCCTAGCCCTACCCTGCTGTGGCTAAGCTGGTATCCAAGATGCAAGACAAAGTCCTCCCCACGATTTCCTCTCCTCTCCTCAAGGAAAGAAGAGTATCTTTTGGAGTCACAAGCTGTGCAGCCTGAGGTTAGGGGAGAGATTACATCAGCATTCCCTTGGCTGCCCCAGCTGGTGTCTCAGTATGTACCCCCTCACTCCCCCTACCCCAGTTTACAGTCTCTGGGTCTAGTTCATTTCATCCCTAGGACTCGTCTAAGTGTTGCAGTCTTTATGGCCTGGAATGCCTTTCAAGTTTACTTAGAGACCAAAAGCACTTTGGCCCTCCATGGTGAGGTTTGTGGGCACTCAAGTTTGGACCACTGGGATTGGCAATACTCCTCTGGCTAGGGCCAGTCTAAATGGTCCCTCTGTGGGTGGGCATCAGGTGAGTTTGACTTGGTTTTCCTTTCTGCTGTAGCAGTACGGCACTGAGTTCAATGACTCGCAATTGTTGTGTTCTCCCTCCCCCAGTGCCCAGAGATCCTCTCCACACAATGCAGTGGCTTGTGGGTATGGGGGATGGGTGGCATTGGCTATTCAGGACTGTTTTTTTTTTTTTGTCTCTTCAGTGCCCCTTTCAATCACACGAAGTTAAAACTAGATATTGTAAGTCCTCACCTGATTTTTGGCTCTTACAAAGGCATCTTTTTCTGTGTAGTTAGGTATTAACTTGGTGTCCTTGTGAGGGGGATGATCAGTGGAGCTTTCTATTTTTCCATCTTGTTCCACATCACTTCCATCTACAATAATTTTTAACATACACACGATATAAAAATACATGAAATTTGACATAAAAAATCCAAAATATTTGTGTTGGGGAGTGAAGTAATAGTGTGGATGATTTTTTTTATACAAATTAGCTATAGAAGTTAAGTTGTTATCTTAAAATAACCTGTTATAACTATAAGATGACATGTAAGCTTCATGGTAACCACAAAAAGTCTTATAGTACATACAGAAAAAAATTAAAGTAGAGACCAAAACATACAACTAGAGAAAAATCACTTAACCACAACGGAAGGCACCAAAGAAGGAAGAAATAAACAAAGGATCTACAAAGCAATTAGAAAACAATTAATAAAATGGCAGAAATAAGTTCTTACCTATTAATAATTACCCTGAATATAATAGATTAAACTCTGCAATCAAAATATGTAGAGTGGCTGAATGAATAAATAAGACCCAATGACATGCTACCTACAAGACATTCATATTACCTGTAAAGACACACTTAAAATGAATGGACAGCAAAATACATTCCATGCAAATAGAAACAAAAAGGGCACAAGAATAGCTAAACTTATATAAAATAATTGTAAGAAAAGACAATAAAAGTCATTACAGAATGATAACAGTGTTCCTTCAGCAAGAAGATATGAAAATATATAAATATATATGCACCCAACATCAAAAAACCTAAATATATAAAGCAAATATTATTATGTTGGAAGGGAGAGATAGACAGAGATATAATAATAGTAGGGGACTTCAACACCCCACTTTCAGCAATAGAATGATCATCCAGACAGAACATCAATAAGATAAATGAAATAAGACAGTGTCCAGTGATATACCCACATATAGATATTAAATAAAATTACCAAGGAAATTCAATGGAAAATGGACAGTCTTTTCAACAAGTGGTGCTAGAACAACTGGATATACATAAGGAAAACTATCATTTACATTTCAGCCAGGATTTCAAATTAATTTGCATAAAGTTGTATGTAGTATTGTTTTATAATTTCATAACTTCATCTGGATTTGTAGTTTTTCTTTTGATTTGTGATTTACTTATTTATACCTTCTCTTTTACTTTACTCGACCATGTTTATTGAAATTTAGTTTCATTTAGAATTTAATAAATGGTGCTGGGAAAACTGGCTAGCCATATGTAGAAAGCTAAAACTGGATCCCTTCCTTACACCTTATACAAAGATCAATTCAAGATGGATTAAAGACTTAAACGTTAGACCTAAAACCATAAAAACCCTAGAAGAAAACCTAGGCATTACCATTCAGGACATAGGCATGGGCAAGGACTTCATGTCTAAAACACCAAAAGCAATGGCAACAAAAGCCAAAATTGACAAATGGGATCTAATTAAACTAAAGAGCTTCTACACAGCAAAAGAAACTACCATCAGAGTGAACAGGCAACCTACAAAATGGGAGAAAATTTTCACAACCTACTCATCTGACAAAGGGCTAATATCCGGAATCTACAATGAACTCAAACAAATTTACAAGAAAAAAACAAACAACCCCATCAAAAAGTGGGCGAAGGACATGAACAGACACTTCTCAAAAGAAGACATTTATGCAGCCAAAAAACACATGAAAAAATACTCACCATCACTGGCCATCAGAGAAATGCAAATCAAAACCACAATGAGATACCATCTCACACCAGTTAGAATGGCGATCATTAAAAAGTCAGGAAACAACAGATGCTGGAGAGGATGTGGAGAAATAGGAACACTTCTACACTGTTGGTGAGACTGTAAACTAGTTCAACCATTGTGGAAGTCAGTGTGGCGATTCCTCAGGGATCTAGAACTAGAAATACTATTTGACCCAGCCATCCCATTACTGGGTATATACCCAAAGGACTATAAATCATGCTGCTATAAAGACACATGCACACGTATGTTTATTACAGCATTATTCACAATAGCAAAGACTTGGAACCAACCCAAATGTCCAACAATGATAGACTGGATTAAGAAAATGTGGCACATATACACCAGGGAATACTATGCAGCCATAAAAAATGATGAGTTCATGTCCTTTGTAGGGACATGGATGAAATTGGAAATCATCATTCTCAGTAAACTATCGCAAGAACAAAAAACCAAACACCGCATATTCTCACTCATAGGTGGGAATTGAACAATGAGAACACATGGACACAGGAAGGGGAATGTCACACTCTGGGGACTGTTGTGGGGTGGGGGGAAGGGGGGAGGGATAGCATTGGGAGATACACCTAACGCTAGATGACGAGTTAGTGGGTGCAGCGCAGCAGCATGGCACATGTATACATATGTAACTAACCTGCACATTGTGCACATGTACCCTAAAACTTAAAGTATAATAATAATAAATAAATAAATTTAAAAAAAAGAATTTTTATAGCTATATTGTCGAGTGTGTAGAAAGCTTTTGATAACAGCATATGAAGATTCTGAAAAAAGCAATTCACAGGGCACAGACGAAAGCACAATAGAGTGGATAAGTAAAAATATTTAGAGAGACGAATGTTCCCTAAAGATAGAGAGGATCATTTCAGATTAGTCAGGGGGCTTGCAATATAAAAATAAAGGAAAGAGTGAGTCAAGGTTTTGAGAACAAGGTAAAGTCCTGAAGGCTGTGGAAAATTACTGATTCACATAACTCAGGGGCAAGGAAGATACAGGGCCACAAAAGGCCGGGTTCTGTTTCTCATAGAGCAGAGAACAGTGAAGAACATGAGCTGCGTAGAAGGCCAGGTGAAACATGTATCAGATTATGGGGTTAGAAAGCCTGATAGTGAATAAACTTGGGGGCAGGGAGAATTAGGAAGGTGCATGAAGAAGCATATAGGAAATGAAGATTTTGTCAGTGTTCCCTTACAATATGGAAAGTAGTTGATATGGCAAGAAGCTTGTAAGTTTGCCACAGCCAGAAGGAAATCAATGACTAAGAGATGTCAGATAATAATTTAAAAATTAACATTTAGTGAATAATTGACATTGTTTCAAGTGTTCCACACATATGACTCATTTTATCTTTAGAGCAACTCTACAGTTATGGTCTCTTTCCTATAAATGAGTAAGATGAGTCTTAGTGAGATTGAGTAATTTACCCACAGTTACCCATTTAGTAAAATGACAGAGCTGGGATTTGAGCGTGTTAGACACTAACTTTGTGTCTATTTTACCCTATAGTCCATGTGCTATACACAGGGGTGTTTCTCCTTCTTTGCCTTTTTTTTAAATCCTCTTATCTGCTCATTTTTTCTCTTGTAATTCAATAGAAAATGTCTTACATATTTTGTTAAATCCAGAGGGTATGAAGGAAGCAAAGAACTCTTCACACAGCTACTTATTTTGGTACATATTTCTGGTATTCGTGTCTCTGCAATTTATGGAGGGAATTCCCAATCTGCCATTTTATTTGTTCTGCCCAGACCCCATAAAGCCTCAATAAATGGGCAGTAAGAATGTGTGCCAGTGGGTGGCAAGAGTCAATGATTAAAAAAAGGGCCATATAGGCCTATTGTAGTTCTGAACAATTCCTGATTTCTGATTCTTTACTATGGATTTATAAAGGTTGTTGTGTAGTGAATTTTATTTAGAAGTCTTTGGTAATATAAAATGAGATAAAAATCCTTTTGGAATTAACCTCATTGGAATATGTTTTCAGCAAGTTACGATTCTTGCACAGGAAATTTCTCACTGCATTCTCATTCATCAAAATACAGAATTTTCATTTCAAGTAGTTACTACTGCAGGCACAGAAAGGAGGTATGCAGCTGGAGAGTCAGACCTTTAGCGTCTGTGAGCAAAAGCCCAGTATTATAGTCAGAACATGGTATCCATGGTAACTAACCCAGTAGCTTTTTAACTTTTGAACCTATCAAAATTATTTCTTTAGTTTTCTTTCAATTTCCACTTCTCCTTTTTTGGTCTATAGTCATAATCATTGTTGATTCATACAGCATTTTTTTTTTTTTTTTTTTTGAGACGGAGTCTCACTCTGTCGCCCAGGCTGGAGTGCAATGGCGCGATCTCGGCTCACTGCAAGCTCCGCCTCCCGGGTTCACGCCACTCTCCTGCCTCAGCCTCCTGAGTAGCTGGGACTACAGGCGCCCGCCACGACACCCGGCTAATTTTTTGTATTTTTAGTAGAGACAGGGTTTCACCGTGTTAGCCAGGATGGTCTCGATCTCCTGACCTTGTGATCCGCCTGTCTCGACCTCCCAAAGTGCATTATTTTGTTATTATACAATAAAAACATTGAATGATTATATTAGATTGGCGTTAGTATTTCTTATCAAGGGCAAATACATAAATCTTCATTAATCCAGACTCTTGTAATTAATAATCTTTGAGAATTGCAATAAGGTAGGGCTGGGCTAAAGTTATGTAGTAGCTAAAGAAGAAAAGGTTTTCCAAGAAATGATTGGAGGTGCACTTTTAAAAGTGTATTCATATACATGTAAATAATTGTTAGACTCACTGCAGCAAAGCCTTGATTTCTTGGACTGTTCAGGGATGGGAGGTTGTAGTTGATTTACTTTCCTGGTTAACTGAAAGGCAGAAAACAATTATATGTTCAATCCATGTTACAAATTCCTCTGAAAGGTGCTAGTTTGCTTTCCAGCTTTAGAAATAGAGTCTACTGAAGATAACTGGCTCTTTCTTCGATGCCAGAAGATCCCTGCAGACCCTGAGGCTCATGACTCTGAAAGTCAGTGAGCTTTGTTTGGAACCACATATGTAGCTGCCGAGATGGAGGATGTAGAAGAAGGGTTCAGTGTGTGCTGATGCCAAAACATACTCTGAAAGTTTCTTTCATTTTGAAAACAAATCCCTGATACCAGATTTTTTACCTGAGGCAAAAGGTTGTTTATGTTGAGAAAGCACAGTACTCCAGCTAATAGCACAGGCTCTGGAGTCAGGCTATTTGGGTTCAAATCTGGACTCTACTTCTTACTACGTGTATAATTTTGAGGAAAGTACCTAATTTTTGGAAGTCACAGGTTTCCTCATCAGTAAAATGGGTATAATCATTGAATCTACTTCATAAGGTAATTGTGAGAAATAAATGTGACAAAAAATGTAAATGCTTACAACAATGTCTGCCTGGTACATAGGAAGTACTCAACAAACTTTAGCTATTGTTATTTCCCCGAGAGATGGAGTGCCAATGGGGAATCTGTTTCATTGAAAAACTCTCATAGCTGGGTTAAGGGTAATTGCAGTTGTACTAAACATCCATTCTGAACTCTTTGTGGAAAACAGATACTTTCCTAAGCAAAATTTTGTTAACATAGTTGAAGTAACTGTCTTAATAAAGGTACATATCTTTAAAAATGTGTTTTTCAGATTTTCCACTATTTTAGCCTAGCCCTGCCTCCAGTGACTCACAACAGTATAGTGAGACAATATTGGGCATTGATTTAGCAGTCTCTATATGTGCCTTCAAATGTGTGCCAACACTAAAAACAATTCAAAAAGGAAATAGGTAGTTTTTTATTCTCTTTGTCTAATTTCTGCTTTTCAATGGTTAAAAGATGCCCTCAATTTTATATGTTTTTTTTTCTTCTTCTCAGATAGCTCTAGTTGTTTTTGTGTTTGGCTTTTTGCCTTTCTGTCACCTGAGGTGCATGCTCATTTCCTTAGAAATATATTTCCTATATGTTTGAATTATTTAAATAAAATAAATCTAACCATACATATTAATATGGTCATTTTGCACTTCCACAATTGTGCTAAAATGTAAATCTATTGGAGAAGGTGGAAAAGCTATTAAAATTTATTTTAGTTTGGAGAATGCAAAGCCTTGACAGAGAATTCTAGCTTTGAAACACTAGTATTTGGGAAGATTTGTAGCTCATTCTGTTCTAATCTACCTTTAGGTAGAGTTTCTATGGAATCAGACTAACTCATTTACCCTCACTCTTTCACACTTAACTACTAATCCAGTCTCTCACCTCTGCAAGTCCAAACCCCACCCTAGTCCCACTCGCTATGGATCACCTACCACCTATGGGTTTCCTTACTCTTTCTCCCACATTTTCCTTCTGGGCTTAAGTGATTTTTAGAGGGCTTAGAAAATGTGCATTTTTCTGGATGCGTCCCTTTGTCCCTTTGTTTCTGCCTGAGAGTGTGTGCGTATCTCTGTAGCTGCTGAGGCCTCTGATTACCATTGTGTACACACAAGTAGGTGACGTGTGTGTCTTCCATTGAAGAATAGGTGTTTGTGTATAATAGGCTGCCTATACTCTGTAAATGGTCCTTAGACAGGAGTATAAGAACATCCTTAATCCCTATGGCCTTCCTTCTCAGAGCTACCTCAAATTTTCTGGCAGGATTCCCACATAAGGAGGCCCTGTCTCTGGGAGAGGCATGCAGAGGCTTGGGTTTTCCCATTCCTTTCTCCCTTTTTGTCTGTTTTGAGAACAGTGACCTCTGGTAACTCACCCTTTAACTCCCCCTTTCTCTACCCGTTTCCCTCCTCCTCCTGGAGGGCTGTGCCAGAATCTCCCCAGCAACATCTAAAGAGAAAAGGGGTGGGGCAAGCAGGGGAGGGGGACACAACCAATCGTTGGTTTGGGAAAAATATACAAGTTAATGAAATGTTGGCTCAGATATTGTTCCTGGATCTGTGGATGAATGTGAGTCTTCTATGTACTAAATGGACAGATTAGCAGTATCAAGCAATAGCATATTGATAAGAGGCCTTTTGATTAAGAAGGAAAAATGCTACCAAACTTAAAGCATGCTTTAAACATTTAGGAGTGCCAAGTTTGATTACACTGCAATCTCTCCCAAGGCCTTGTTAAAATTGAACAGAAAACGGATTCCTCCAACAAGCAGACTTACCTCTCAGTAGCCTGCTATGAATTCTAATCACCCTGTGGAATCACTGAAAATTCTTCCAACACAGACCTTTCTCTTAGTCATTTAACTGAGAAGATGGATATCTGGATTCTAGTCCCATTTCTGCCATTGACCAATTGTGTCACCTGAGACATATTGCTTAATATCTCTGTCTTACCTTCTCTGCCTATAAAGGAAAACTCACTCTGCTTACACCTTCCACATAAGTTCACATAATATGTGTTAGATATGGAGGAAAATGTGTGATTTACTTTGGGTGGAATATTTAGACCTTATGAGGATACCACTTAGCAAATCTGGAAGAGTTATTTCTCAAATAATTGGTCCCTAGTGACTTGGCATAGTGAAAGGGCCTTAAACATATCAGGAAATATAATATAATATAATATAATATAATATAATATAATATAATATAATATAATATAAATATAATAAATAATAAATAAATATAATAAATATAATATAAATATAATAAATAATAAATAATAATAAATATAATAACCCTGCTTAAAGAACTTATTTGCTATCCATATATCTTATTTGCTGTAATGTCTATTTAGAGCTTTTGCTGATAGAATCAGTGCTACTCTTTTAAAAAGGTGTATTTGGAGGTAAAATTGGCATACAGTATACTGCACATGTTTAAAGCATACAATTTGATGCTCTGACAAATGTATACACTGATGAAATGATTACTACAATCAAAAGATAGTGAATATGTCTGTCGCTCTCCAAAATTTCCTCACGCCCCTTTGTAATCCTTCATGTCCATCCCCACCTTCTCTACCCTTTCCCACTCCCAGGCAAACATTGATCTGCTTTATGCCATGACAGATGAGTTTGCACTTTCTAGAATTTTCTCTAAGTGAAATCACTCAATATGCATTCTTTTTTGACTGGCTTCCTCCAGTCAGCATAATTTTTTAAAAGATTAATTCATGTTGTGTGTATTAATAGCTTATTCTTTATGAATGAGTAGTAGTCAGTTAAATTATTATACCACAATGTTTTATCAATTCATCTTTTGATGGACATATGGGTTGTTCCTAGTTTTAACTATTAAAAATAATTATGCTATAGACATTTATGGGCATGTCTTTGTGTGAACACATGCTTTTATTTCTCTTGTGGAAATACCTAGGACTGAACTGGGTAGGTCATATGGTAGGGGAAAATTTACCTTTATAAGAAGCTGCCAACCTTTTTTCCAAAGAGATTGCACCATTTTACATTCCCATCACCACCAACGTATGATAATTCCAGTTGCTCCTCACATTCATCAACACTTGGTATGTCCAGTGTTTTTAATTTTAGTCATTCTTGAGTGTGTAAGTAGTGGTATTTCACTGTAGCTTCAATTTCTATCTCCCTATGACTAATGACATTGGAAATTTTTTATGGGCTTGTCATTCACATATCTTCTTTGATGAAATGTATATTTAAATATTTTGTTCATTTTATTTATTTGGTTGGTTGTTTTCTTATTGTTAGTTTTAATAATTCTTTATATATTCTAGATATAAATCTTTTAACAGGTATGAGATTTGCAAATATTCTCTCCAGGTCCATTGGTTGTATTTTCATTCTCCTAAGCATATCTTTGAAGAGCAGAAGTTCATAATTTGGATGAAATCCAATCTTTGTTAGAACTACCCTAGAACCTTGATTTGAAAGAATTCCTTAGATATAGATATTCAGGTGTGTTACTTGTCCTACTAGATGTTCTTACCTGGAGTGCAGCAACATGAAGGAGTCCCATTGAGTATTTAACAGCTGACAGTGCAGAATAAAAAACCCAGGGTTGTAGCACTTGCCAATCTCCATAGCTGATTTCAAATTACCAACTTCATGTCACTGAATGTGGACTTGGGAAGTGATACCATGGTGGAATGCACTGTGCAGATACACAGCATTTCCATCATACAGATCCAATAGATACAAATATATAACCTAGAAATCATAGACAATAATAAAATGCAGTGAATGAATTAGGAAATAGTAGTTTTGAATGTTTATTGCCTTTGTTTTTAATATAATTTATTGAATTGTAAAATTATATAATTTACCTTTTTAGCAATTACTGCATTTAGCAACCAGTTTGCAAACTTCCTGAAAATTCCATAATCATCTCTTGCATGCCAGTTCATGTCAGCTCCAACATGTCTCTGTGTAGTCCCCTTGTGAAGCCCTCACAGAGTAAAAGAATAGAATTCAGGCTTAAAAAAAAATTTTATAAGAAAAATTACATCATCATTTTTATTAATTTCTAAGTAAAATTTAGGATATCCTTTGATTATAAATGTATTTTGAAATTATAGGTAGATCCACTGCTGGATCTTTCATTTAAGATCTTAATAAAAAGTGTATATATTGCCATATGAATTTTTTAATTTTGATAACTAAATTTCAGTTCAATGTATTTACGTTGTATTCTTTTGTATTTTACACATTTTAAAAGGGCTTTAGAGGCTTCTCCAGATATTAAAGATTTTCATGGAACACACAAAAAATTTTAAGGAACTCTCATAAGGCATTATATAAGTAGTATTGCTGTTCATAAATAGCTTCAGGGATGGATAAGCTGCAATCACTTTGCTTATGTGGCTATTACAAATGACTATCTCCCTTTTGTTACTTAGAAATCTTATGACATAAGGAATTTTGAAATCATGTAGATGTACATGCAAAACCCATTTCTGCTATTTACTGGCTACATAACTTTGATAAACTTAATTAGGTTCTCTGTATCTCATTTTATCAACTCTAATGTAGGGGTAATGATTCTTGCCTCAAAGGGTTATTATGAGGATAAAACTAGTGCATAGCATGCATTAGATGCTCAACAAATGCTTCCTTTTATTTCAGTACTCAATGTAAGGGAATCACTGACCGATTCCAGAGTACCTACTGCCTAATTCCATCATACTGTAATTATTAAGGCTTTTTTTGCAGAGGAGGTGTTCACAAATTGGAAAAGAAAACGATGCCCTTTCCTGCTTTCAATACCAAGAACTGGAGTCTAGAGAACTCAGCTGTCTGATGTTTGTCTCAGCTTAAGGCTGGGGACCAGGAGGATTTCTAGGGCAAGGTTGCTGAATTCTGGCTTGCCAGCTTTGGTTGTTGTGCTACTTTAATCTGCCCCTGACTCAGTTTAGATCTTTACTAACTTTAGTCAAGATTCTGAGTGTCAAGCATTACCTCACTCAAGTACACAGTCATTTCTTTAGGCTCTGAAGGTAGTACACAGCTTCCAGGACATTGTTGTAGTGGCTTTCTATCTTTTTCAGTCTGTGGACCTCTACCAGTGGTAAAAGCTCTGTGGATCATGTGCACCTCCAACTCTCACTTGCCACAGTCAAGAAAACAAACCCAAACTCCTTAAAACTAATGGGAAGGCTGGCACTACTTTAAGTGAAACACCAATGAGATGATGTCTTGTTTAAATATTATAAGCAAATTATTTATTCATGCCAGGAAACAAAGTAGAGGCCTTGCTATACTGTAAATGTTAACACCTACAAGAGATCAGTCTATGGACCTGATCAGGATGACCTTTGGAGAACACCAGTGGTCCCATCTGGAAACATCATTTTGGGAAGTGTTGCTTTCCAGGAGTGCTTCATGCCCATTTGATCATATGTTAAATTCACATATAATTTTTTTTCTCTTTCTTTTTGGTAGAGAGACAGCAGGAAATAGTGGAAACAGCACTGAATTTGAAGTCATACGGATCTGAATTTGAGTCTTTTCTGTGCTGATAACCAGCCATGGTTAACTTCAGCAAGATTTCTCTGAGCTTCAGTTGTGTCCTCTCTAAAATGGATATCTACTCTACAGATAATTGTGAAGGTTAACTAAAATGATGTGTTTTATGTAGCCAGGATGTAATACATATATAGCTCTCTAATTTATTTATTTTTTTCCAGTTCACAAAACTTAAGTGAAATAAACCAGAAACAATCCAATACTACACTAGTGTCACATTTATAAATTCCAGCAGAAGAATTTGTCAAATGATGGGATCTCCAGGTTCTTTTATTACTTCAACCCCTTACCTCTTGATCCTGGACCCCTAATGCTTCACCGAAACCACTATCTTGATAAACAAGTTCCATGGCCTCCACTTCCAGTTTTTCTGACATATCCACTGTGCTTAGACTATTCCAACTGCTCGCTTCTCAACTTCTACAACGAATAATATTGAGACTGCTGGAAGAAATCACACAGTTGTGCAAATTGGTGTTGTGGCAAATTTGTGTTCTCCAATCTTATTTCATTCTCAATTTTATGCTTCCGGTCCCTGTCCTTGTCTAGACCTCAGGGTGACAATTCCAAAACTTTCTACTCCATCACCTCCCCACTATCTTTAGAAGTTTATCTTAACTCTTACTTCACAGACAAAATTGAGACTGTTACAGATAGATGCTCTTAATTCATCATTTCTAAAAATCATCTTTTTGTGAACTCTCTCTCATATCCTTTCCTCTGGGCTCCTAAGTTTCCTTCTTCTGTCCAAGTCTAATATCTCTACTTGTTTCTGGTGCCTAACACTTAACATTTCTTTAGGAATATCATTCTATTAACTATTCTTTCTCTTCTTTGCATCTTCAATGTTTCTTACTCCTTTCCATACACATATAAGCAGGTCCAAGTTGCTCAGGTGATGGGTGCACCAGGTTCTCACAAATCTCCACTAAAGAACTTACTCAGGTAACCAAATACCACCTGTACCCCAATAGCTTATGGAAAAATAAAATTTAAATAATAAAGAAAGAAAAGGAAAATTTACCAACCTCTCTGGATCCTGCACTCTCCTCAAGCTATTACCCTCTCTTCTGTTTCTTTCTTTCTTTTTTTTTGAGACGGAGTCTCACACTGTTCCCCGGGCTGGAGTGCAGTGGTGCAATCTCGGATCACTGCAACCTCCGCCTCCCAGGTTCAAGCAATTCTCCTGCCTCAGCCTCCCAAGTAGTGGGATTACAGGCGCCTGCCACCAGGCCCAGCTAATTATTTTTATTTTTATTTTTAGTAGAGACGGGGTTTCGGGCACGGTGGCTCACGCTTGTAATCCCAGCACTTTGGGAGGCCGAGGCAGGTGGATCTTTTTTTTTAAACAAACTTTTTGTGAAGTGGTGCACACGACTCTGTCCAGTTTCTTCCTCATTTCCCATTCTCTCCTCAGACCATTATAAAATGCTGTCTACTTCTAAATCTCCATTGAATCTGCTCTTTCAAAGGACATTAATGACCTATTAGGAAGAGACCATGGACCTCTTTCAATTCTCACCTTACTTGATCACTTTGGGTGAATTTGGCATTGTTGAAGATTCCCTTCTTGAAACTGTCTCCTGCTTGGGCTCCTGAGATACTATATTCAATCCCACCTCTTCGAAGTTTCCTTCTCAGGCTTCCTTACTGCCTTCTTTTTCTCTGCCTATCATTTTATTGGTAGTTTTCCCTAAAGCATCTTCCTTGGCTCTCTCATCTTCTCAATCTGCACAATATTTCTGATCAATTAATTTTCATGTTTTAACTACCACTCTTGATTAAATCTTTATCACCAGCCAGCTTTCCCTACTGTGTTTCAACTTTCTACAGGTCTTCTCTAGTTGGATGTTCCACAGATATCTCAAAGATAATTTGTTAAGAAATGAACTCATCATACTCCTAAACCTATTTCCACTCCAATATTTCTTATCTCAGAGGATGAAAATATTAACCACCAACTCCTTGAGTCATAATATGGATTTTGTCTTAGATATTTCTTTCTCCTTCATTTTCCATCCATAAGTATGCCAATCATAGACTTGTTTACCCTTCGATGAATTCCTCACCCTTCCCTGGTCTGTTCTTTTTTGCAGAATGCTTGATTCCTGCAGTCTGTGTTTCCCAGGGTTCTTTGACAGGAGTTTCTGATTGAATTCAACCCATAAGAGACACTGGTAGGAAGTCGAAAGATGGGAAGAAAAGATACTCCAATATCTAATTGTAACAGCTGTGTTTCCTCCATGTCTTCAGCTAATATTGGACAATTTTACTGTGATTCAAGCCTCCATGGGGTGGCCTCTGCTCTCTGTCTCTGGCACCACAATCTCTTCTTATTGTCCTTTCAGCCTTAGGAGTTGTAGGGGCTTCCCACTGTTGCTAATCTTTATTATTATTTTTTTTGTCATCTCAGTTATATTTAGAATGGCTTCCATTTTGCTGGTTGGACCATGAACTAATAAAGTCACCAAGAACTATGGATGCTGTGTACTTAATATCTTTCACATCTATATGTTCTACACAGTCTCACTGCTACTGCCTTACTTCAGGCTTTACTGCAATATTCTCCTAATTATTCCCTTCTTTTACACATCCTCTGTGTTACAGGCAGATTGATCTTCCTAAACCATAAACTTGACAATTTTATTCTACTGCCTAAAAAACCCTCCAGTAACTCCCATACAGAAGTGTTTCCCAAATACTGGTCACTTGCATTTCACCCTTATATTTTTTTGGCCATACCTGTGTACCATCTTTACTATTATTTAGGTAATATTTTACTTTAAATTTATTCATTTAAAAAATTAGCTTTGCTCTGAGCAATAACATCTGTGAAACCATAACTTTGGAGACTTAATTCATTTTTGCTAATACACATTAAAATACATATCACACTATTAAAAATAACAAAACTCACTCATATGCCAGCCAAAATAATCTCTCATAAGTGCAGCACACTTTGGGACACACTGGTCTAAAGGATCAAGTCAAAATCCTTATTGGGGTTTATAATATCTTTTATGGGACCAGATAGCTTTTGAGCGTTACTTCTCCATGGGTCCTTATTTACACCCTATGTTCTGGCCACTTCCTCTGCCTCTAGTTCAAACTGATTACTTATTCCTTCATGATCCACCTTGTTCCACATATGGACATATTTTCGCACTTGTCTATTTACATGTCTTTTTGTCCCTACTAAACTGGTTTAAGAAAATCATTGCTAATTGGTGCCCATGATATAGTATATGCCTATGTTGTTCTTGAGAACTAGATAATAATGATCTATTCTTTTCAAACATATAATCTCTCTTTAAACAAGAATAACATGATTTTTTATTAAAAAGTCCTGTTTATTTGTTATCAAGTCCAGCCTGAGTCATCACTCTAAATTGGTATTTAGTTATTTTCAGCTTCATTTAACATATCAACTCATTTTGGTAAAATTTGTTAGACTACCAAACATAGATATCAGACTGGAACAAAGAAATTATAATATGCACCCACATTAATTTCAGTACTTCTTGTCTTCAAAGTATAATAAAAGTACCCAAATAGAGGAGAAAAAGCCATGTTTGTTTTTTTTCTATTCAGCAGTATGGCTTGAACTGACATCAGAAGTTCAGACATTTTGACTTTCTGTTGAGGGCAAGACTCAAAGGGAAGAACAAACAGGGCAAAGTTGTAAGTTTTACAACAAGCATCACAGACTCATAGAGCTGGACAATGCCTTAAAGATCATCTAGTCCAACATCCTCTTTTTACAGATGGGAGTGAATGAGGCCAAGAGAAAGGGAAATTCTAATGTAAGTAATAATTTATTTATTTGTGTATTTATTTATTAGCACACAGTTTATATATACAGTTGCTTTCACTGCTTGTTTGTGCTAGGAAGATGCAACTATCACACAGGCCTGGAACACTTGCAACCCTCATAGAAGATTGCAGAGTGACCTATGCACGTGTTTATATTCACGTGGATGAGATTCAGAAACTCTGTGGATCTCCAGCTGGACATAGTCTCCCAGGGTAGTCTTCTGGAGCTAGAGTCTCTGTGGAACACAGCTCAATGACTACCACATTGATTTTGCATCTATTTTTACAAAATACATTTTTTTTTTTTGTTATTATCAGTTTGTCTTCAAACTAACCCAAGGATAGTCTGGAGGAATCCTTTTTTCACAGACAGAAAATCAAAGCTTGCAAGCAGAAAGATTGCTCAGAAAGACAAAAGCAGTACTGGAATTAAAACTGCCTGAATTAGTAGTTCTTGACCCCAGAAGTATACAGCTAGTGGCTATATTTCAGACATCTGAAACCATTCTGGATTTAAAAAAATTATCTCTTCTTTATTCTTTTGATTCCTGATTTGTGGTCAAGTCTTAATAATGAAACCCCAGAAACTTCAGGAAGAAACTAAGACTATGTAATGAGCCAACATAGACTACTTCTTCAGATCCAGTAACTGATTATCATATTGGGAGATAATACCACTGCCCCTTGTTCCCCACTCTCCATTGCCCTGCTCATTAGATAAGGATAAGAAAGGAAGTGAAACGCAAATCTCCACATTTACTTAATTATCAAGAGCTCTGATAAAACTTGTGATTAGGAAAGAGGTTGAAATTAATGGATAAAAATGAACTGTAGGGCTTACCTGTAGAATTATACTTAATCCATAATTTGCCTGTTCCCCATGACCCTGGTTAATTAAGAATTGACTGCACTACACAGTGTTCTTTTTTGACAGAAATAGCTGTCATGAGAGGGTATTGTGTTACCTCTCTATACTTATCAGACAAGAAAACACTTATCTGAGAAAAATAGTCAGTATAGGGAGATAGTATTATACACTAGTAGAAGACCAATCTTATTTTTAAATATCTTCAATGATTGAGTTTTGGAAAACAAAATAAATAAGAAGTATGTACTTAGAATGAAATTCATATGGGAAATTCTGCCAGATGTAGATGAAAGTAGGCTCGGGGAACTTTACAAACTGAACTGCTGTTCAGTTACATACTGAACTTTACATACTGCTGTTCAGTATGTAAAGTTCAGTACTTGGGTAATCTGCAAGTTACCTTTTTGGAGAAGTGGCTGAATAATGCTATGTGCCCTTTCAGAAACATAATAAGCAGACACCAGAATGAGAATGGGAGCTCTCAAGATATCCCCTTTACCTGCCTCCTCAAACAGGTGCTAGAAACTGATGTTGATTTCCATTAGCAGGTTCTGTGAGCTCACAAACCCATTTCCTCGCCTCACTGGCAACTCATTTCTGGAGGACTAGGCTTTCCTAATATGCATCTTTTGGGCTTTGTTTGCCAAGGCAAGAAAGTTTAGATTTTCGAGTTTATTTTCTTAAGCCTCTGCATTATCTCTCACACGTCTTGCTTAAAAAATAGGTTAGTGAGAAGATAAGTATTGCAAAAGACAAAGAAACACAGGTATTTGTGACTCTGACTCAAGGGGAAAGGTTAAGTGAACTGATGTTTTTAACCATCTTGAAATTTTCAATAAAGGTGGGTGTTAATCATATACTGGAAAAATAGGCTACTAAAAAATGTAACAGAGCAATGACATCTAGAAAAAAAGTCACATTATAGTAGAGGAAAAATGAAGATTAAGGAAAAATTTTGATGATTCAACTAAAATTTCAACAGAAAATTCCTTAGCAAAGAAATAATGATAGTGGTCAGCAACCACTTAAAATAGCTGAGTGCAAACAGCAATGCCTTGGGGTACCACTGGGTGCCAGTGGTAGGCCTAGGGCTTTGGTAGGCGAAAACAAGAAAGAAAACAAAAAGAAGCAAGTAGGACAGTTGAAAATAAGGAAAGATGTAAAACAAAGAAGGAAAAGAGAAATATACATGGAGAGAATAGCCAGCAATGATTTTTCCACTATCTTCCTACAGTAGCAAGACCATGAATTATGGCTGAGTTAGAGTTTTAAATAAGGGAATAAAATAAAACATTGTTTATATAACTATTATTTATTTTTAAAAAATTTAGAATTCAAGTATTCCAGGAAAACAACCTTTACCCATGAAATGGTTACATATGTTTTCACTACTTTAATTCCTTTTAGCGACTGTGGTTATAGAATACAGTGACTAGAGTGAAGTTAGTTTCAGAATCATTTGGTACCTGTAAAATACTGTTTTTGTTTTTAAGATTGGTTTGTCCATTGTCTGGCTTAGTGGTTCTCAACATCAACATTTTTATGGCTACAAGGATGGGATTCTGTTATTTTCTTTTAAAAAAATATCTGGGGCCAGGAGCAATGGCTCATGCCTGTAATCCCAATACTTTGGAAGGCCAAAGCAGGAGGATCACTTGAGGCCGTGACATCCAAAGCATCCTGGGAAACACTGTGAGATCCTGTCTCTAAAAAAAAAAAAAGAAAGAAAGAAAAGAAAAGAAAAGATAAGTAGAATCTGGTCATTAGTATTATTGTATTGTACAAACCCATTCACTAATAAGACTAGTAAATAACAGATTATCCATATTACAATAAAAACATCCTTTACATAAAGTGGCTCTTCGGAGGTATTGTAAAGATTTCAAAGTTAGCCTGCTCCCTAATATTCATATGCTAAAATACATTTATTTTCCCAAGGCTGTAAGTGGTTTCCTTCTAAAACATGGTTTCCTTCTAAAAATTGATGGCAGTGCAACATGTGCTACTATTATTGCTGTCCCTACTTATCATAAATCCCTGTATCTATGACATGGGATGAAGACACAGCATGAATTTGTGGGATTATGGAGAACTCACTGCTCTTCAACATTAATCATTGGTGGATGACTGAAATAAACAGAATTTAAAGTATTCTGAGGTCATTGTTGCATTAATTGAAGGGCTGTGCTTTCACACTTACCAAGATAATTTTGAAGAATTCTTGGTTAGCACATTGTAAAGTATATAGAGTATGTTCTCTCTATACATAGAATTTATAATCAAATCCTTCAAAGTTACTCCTTTTTAAAACTTTAAAATATTTTAGCACAGTTAATGGTTAAATACATGGTTAGAAAATCAAATAGCACAGAAAGATTTATACTTTTTTTTAAAAAAAGCAATTATCTTCTGCCCATATCTCACTACTCTCAATCTTGCTTCCCAGTGATGATCACTTTTAAGCTTTTTAGACATTTTAAGATTTCTCATGTTATCTCAGTATCTGTAAGGAATATGTTTATATTGCCCATTCTTAATTGATTTGAGGCATTATCTATTGATATTCTGCTATGCTAGTTGAAGATGTGGTGAATTTACATAAGTTCCTGTCCATTTCTAGTCCCAATACATTTTATGTCTCTATTCTCAGTTCTACCATTAGTTACCTCTGAAATGTTAAATATAATTTAACTTCCATTTCTCTTGATGCCCCACTTCATAAGATGAAGACATTAACACTCTTATTCTTCCTTTTATTGCTCCTCATCATCTCACACCTCTTAATCTCTGTCGGTTACACCTTGATTTTTATATTGTCAAGATTCATAACATTTACATTCTATTAAGTAACCATATTTAAGTGTCATGCAATATGTCCTTAGTGTGATCCTAAAGTTGAATATCAGCAAGCAGTGTTTATATGATTATAACTATAGAATTCATTGTACAGACACATTGTGGACTGAGAGTATAACTGCCTCTCTATAGAATCAATGTTATGCTTCCATACCAATCAGTAGAGAATATTCCAAGGATCAAGTTCAAATAGATTCTACCATTTTTATACATCACCAGTTGCCTTGATAATACACTCAAGTTGTTCTAAAAATTAATAATAATATTAATGTTGCTCCCCTGCTTGCCACCATTTTTTTTCTTTTGATGGGTACCATTGGCATACCAAGGGAAGGGGAGCGGAAGGAGCCTCCACCTTGACTCAACTGTAACATCAGGAACTCTTTAGAACTTAGACCAACAAAAGGTTTTACATTCGTATTAACTATAGTCACTCTGTCTGCTATTGACATTATAATTTATTCCTTCTTTCTAACTATATGTTTGTACCCATTAAACAACCACTCTTCATCTTCCCTCCTTCACCAAGCCTCTGGCATCTATCATTCTATTCTTTACCTCCATGAGATCAAATTTTTTACTTGCCACATATGAGTGAGAACATGTGGTATTTGTCTTTCTGTGCCTAGTTTATTTCACTTAACATAATGACCTCCAGTTAAATCCATGTTACTGCAAATGAAAGAATTTCATTCATTTTTATGGCCAATTAGTATTCCACTGTGTAAATATACCACATTTTCTTTATCCATTCATCCATTGGTGGATACTTAGGTTGATTCCGTATCTTTGCTATTGTGGATAGTGCTGCAATAAACATAGGAGTGCATGCATTTTAAAAAAATTTTTATCTTATTGATTGATACTATTTTACATATTTATGGGGTACATGTGAGTATTTGTTACATGCAAAGAACTTGTAATGAGATATCACGGTATTTGGGGTACCCATAATAATGACTATTTATCATTTCTTTGTGTTGGGAACATTTTAAGTCCTTTTGTCTAGCTATGTTGAAATATGCAATATGTATTCCTAACTATAGTGACCTTACTTAGCCATAGAAAATTAGAACTTATTTCCTCCATCTAAGTGAAAGCTTGTTCTCACCAACCAAACTCTCCTTTTCCCCCCTACCACTTAAACATATGGATATTCAATTTTCCTGGCACCATTTATTGAAGAGAGTGGTTATTTCTCCAATGTATGGTCTTGGTACCATTGTCAAAAATTGATTGGCTGTAAATACATGCATTCATTTCTTTTTTTTTTTTATTCTGTTCCATTGGTCTATGTGTTTGTTTTTATCCCAATATGATGATTTTTAATTGCTCTAACCTTGTAACATATTTTGAAGTTAGGTACTGTATTACTTCTAGTTTTGTTCTTTTTGCTCAGGATTACTCTGGCTATTCTGAATCTTTTTTGTTTGTTTGTTCTGTGACATTTTAGGAATTTTTTTCTATTTCTGCAAAAAATGGCATTGATATTTTGATAAAGAATACGTTAAATGTATGGGTTTGCTTTGGGTCTTATGGTCGTTTTGATGATGTTAATTCTTCCAATCCATAAGCATGGAGTGTCTCTTCATTTTTTGTGCTCTCTTCAATGTCTTTCATTAGACTTTAGTAGTTTTCCTTATGGAGGTTTTTCACCTCCTTTGCTAAATTTATTACTAGGTATTTTTATTTTTTGTAGCTATTGTAAGTGGGATTGCCTTCTTAATTTATTTCTTAGCTAGTTTATTATTAGTATAAAGAAACACTACTGATTTGTATGTTAATTTCATATCTGGAGACTTTACTAAATTTATCAGATATAAGTGTATTGGTGGAGTTTTTAGGTTTTTCTAGATGTAAGATCATGTCATCAACAAAGATAGACAATTTAATTTTCTATTTTAAAGTTTGGATGCCTTTTATTATTTTTTCTTGCCTGAGTGCTCTGGTTTGGAATTCCAGTATTATGTTGAATATAAGTGGTGAAAGTTGACATCCTTGCCTTGTTCCAGTTCTCAGAGAAGAGTCCATGTAGTCTTTATTTTGTTGAGGTATGTTCCTTCTGTGCCTCGTTTGTTGAGAGTTTCTATCATGGAGGGATATTGAATTTTATTGACTGCTTTTTCTGCAACTTGAGAGATAATCATATGGCTTTTGTTCTTCTTTCCATTGATGTGATGTATCATATTTATTGATTTGGGTATGTTGAATCACCCTTGCATCCCTGGGATAAACCCCACTTGACCATGCTGTATCATTTTTTTCATGTGATGTTAAATTTGATTTGCTAGTATTTTGTTAAGAATTTTTGCATCTATGTTCATTAGGGATATTAGTCTTGATTCATTTTCTTTTTTTGTCGTGTTCATGTCTGGTTTTGGTATCAGAGTAATGCTGAAGTCATAGAATGAGATAGGAAGAATTCCATCCTCTTTAGTTTTTTGGAATAATTTGAGAAAAATTAATATTAGCTTTTCTTTAGAAGTTTGGTAGAATTTGGCAATGAAGTAATCTAGTCCTGGACTTTTCTTGATCGGGAGACATTTTCTTACTGATTCATACTTCCTACCCATTATTAGTCTGTTCAGGTTTTCTGTTTCTTCCTGATTCAATCTTGGTAGGTTGTATATGTACAGAAATGTACACATTTCTTCTAGGTTTTTCAGTTTAGTGTATAGTTTTCATAATAGTATCTGATAATCTTTTGTATTTTTGTGATATCAGTTGTAATGTTCCCTTTTCAGTTCTGATTTATCTACTTGGGTCATCTTTCTTTTTGCTCTTGGCTAGTCTAGCAAATGGTTTGTTAATTTTGTTTATTATTTCAAAAACCAATATTATTAATGTTTTGGGGTTTTTTTGTCTATATTTCATGTATTTCTTCTCTGATCTTTATTATTTCTTTCCATCTACTAATTTGGAGTATGGCTTGTTCTTACCTTTCTAGTTCCTTGAAGAGTAGTATTTGAGATGTTTTTACTTTTTGGTTGGAGACATTAACTGTTATAAAATTCCCTGTTAACACTGCTTTTCCTACATCCCATAGGCTTTGGTATATTGTGTTTCTATTTTCATTTGTTTCATTATACATATTTAATTTTCTTTTTAATTTCTTCCTCAGCCCAAAGGTCATTCATATGTTGGTTAATTTTCACATATTTGTACAGTTTCCAAAGTTTATCTTGTTATTGATTTCTACTTTTATTCTATTGTAGTTTGAGAAAATACTTGATATGATTTCAATTGTAGAAAATTTGTCGAGGCTTATTCTGTGTCTTAACATACAGCTTATCCTGGAAAATGTTCCATGTTCTGATGAAAAGAACGTGAATTCTGTAGCTGTTGGATAAAATGTTCTCAAAATGTGTGTTAGGTCCATTTGATCTTATGTGTAGTTTAAATCCAATGTTTCTTTGTTATTTTTATGTCAAAGTAATCTGTATAATTTACAAGTGGGGTGTTGAAGTCCCCAACTATTATTATATGGGAGTCTATCTCTCCCTTTAAATCTAATTATATTTTTTATATATTTGAGTGTTCTGGCATTGGGTGTACATATGTTTAGAAATGTTATAACCTCTTGCTGAATTAATCCCTTTATTATTATATAATGACCTACATTCCTTGTCTCTATTTTTTAAAATTTTTGACTTAAAGTCTCTTTGATATACAAATAGCTACTCCTGCTTGTTTTGGGTTTTCATTTGCATGCATTTTCATTTTCTATCCCTTTATTTTCATTCTATATGTATTTTTATGTGTGAGATGAGGTTCTTGTAGGCAGCATATTGTTGGGTAATTTTTTTTACTAATTCAGCTAGTCTATGTCTTCTAAGTAGAATGTTTAAGCCATTTACATTTAAGGTTATTATTGATGTGTGAGGGCCTATATCTCTCACTTTATTAATTTGTTTCTGGTTGTTTTGTATATTCTTTTTTTCTTTCTCTCTTACTGTTCATCACTGTGGTTTGGTAGTTTTCTGTAATGG
The DNA here is from genome assembly GCF_029289425.2 of Pan paniscus. Classification (NCBI taxonomy): domain Eukaryota; kingdom Metazoa; phylum Chordata; class Mammalia; order Primates; family Hominidae; genus Pan; species Pan paniscus. The sequence goes on from NC_073272.2 coordinate 108,547,400, forward strand.
TAACCTTTGAATGCCATTTTCTTTCTCATTTGTGTGTTTGCTCTATGAGTTGGCTTTATACTTTTGTGTGTTTTTATTATGATAGATATTGTTCTTCTGCTTCCATATGCAGGCCTCCCTTAAACATTTCTTGTAGTTGGTCTAGTGGTGGTGAATTCTTTCAGCTTTTGCTTGTCTGGGATAAACTTATTTTTCCTTCATTTATCGTGGAGAGGGTGGCGTTGCTTTCAGTGGCAGCATTCATAGTCAGGTGGCTGAGGAATACACACTTCAGCCCTAGGGGGTGGCTATAAATGGAGAAACCTTCCTCAGGGTGGGTTCAATGAGTGGTTGCCTTGCTACTAGAAGCCATGGTGGCATCACTGCCAATGGCTCATGCTTCAGCCCTAGTGACAGCATCCAGCAGTGGTGCCTGGCTTTGTGCAGAGGATATTAATGGGGCTCCAAAATGTGGAGATGCAGGGGTTTTGGGGTCCCATGGCAGGAGGCAATCTGGTGAGGCCTGGGATTTCAATATGGCACCTTGTTTTAGCTGCTTAGGACTCAGGAAATGTGTGGGATCCAATGTGAGTTTCCTCTCTGGAGCAACATTGTTGTGTGGTTCCTAGGCAGTTCCCTATCTTACCACCAGGGCCCATGTGGGTTAATGAACTCTCCTATTACTGGAATTGCAAGAGTAGGAAGTGGGAATGTGGACTGCTGGGAGTCACTCACTTACCCTTTCCCCACACTGAGGAGCCTCACTAGGCTCCCAGTTAATCCCAGCCAAGCAGGCTGCCTGTCTTGCCTGTCCTTTCTTGCCTTAGATGTTTGCCGTCACTTCTCTATTGAATTCCAGCCTTCTCCCTTAGACAAGAGAAAGGAGAAGTAAGATCCTTTTCAGTCAAGCAAATGCTAAGGGAATTTGTAACCAGCAGACCTGGCTTGCAAGAGCTTCTGAAGGAAGCTCTAAAAATGGAAAGGAAAGACCATTACCAGCCACTACAAAAGGAGAGTGAAGTACACAGACCAGTGACACTATAAAGCAACCACACAAACAAGTGTGTATAATAACCAGCTAGCATCATGATTACAGAATTAAATCCACACATAACAATACAAACCTCAAATGTAAGCAGGCTAAATGCCCCAATTAAAATACACAGAATGGAAAACTGGATAAAGAACTAAGACCTGTCAGTATGCTGTCTCCAAGAGACCCATCTCAGATGCAAAGACACACATTGGCTCAAAACAAAGGAATGGAGTTCTCTCTCCATCAAGCAAATAGAAAACAGAAAAAAGCAGGGGTTGCACAAAACAGACTTTAAACCAACAAAGATCAAGATAGACAAAGAAGGGCATTACATAATGGTAAAGAGATCAAATCAACAAGAAGAGCTAACTATCCTAAATATATATGAACCCAACACAGGAGCAACTAGATTCATAAAACAAGCTCTTAGAAACTTCAGAGACACTTAGACTCCCACACAATATTAGTGGAATATGTCAGCACCCCACTGACAGTGTTAGACAGATTATTGAGGCAGAAAATTAACAGATACCCAGTACCTGAATTCAGCACTGGTTCAAACGGACCTCATAAACATCTGCAGAATGCTCCACTGAAAAGCAACAGAATATACATTCTTCTCACCACCAAATGGCACATACTTTAAAATCAGCCACATAATCAAACATAAAACAATTATCAGCAAATGCAAAAGAATTGAAATCATAATGACCACTCCCTCAAACCACAGCACAATAAAATTAAAAATTAAGACTATAAAAATAACTCAAACCCACACAATTACATGAAAACTAAATAACCTGTGTTTGTATGATTTTGGGGTAAATAATGAAATTAAGACAGAAATCAAGAAGTTTTTTGAAACTAATCAGAACAAAGATAGAATGTACCAGAATCTCTGGGACACAACTAGAGCAGTGTTAAGAGTGAAGTTTATAGCACTAAATGTTCACATCAAAAAGCTAGAAAGATCTTAACAACCTAACATTATGACAAAAATAACTAGAGAACCGAGAGCAAACAAACCCCAAAGCTAGCAGAAGACAAGAAATAACCACAACCAGAGCTGAACTAAATGAGATAGAGACACAAAAATAAAACTCTTCAAATAATCAACAAATTCAGGAGCTTGTTTTTGAAAAAAGTAATAAAATAGATGGACCACTAGCTAGACTAATAAAGAAGAAAAGAGAGAAGATTCAAAAAAACACAATCAGAAGTGATGAGGAGGATATCACCACTGACCACACAGAAATACAAACAACCATCAGAGAATATTATAAACATTTCTATGCACATAAACTAGAAAATCTAGAAGAAATGCATAAATTCCTGGACACATCCACCCTCCCAAGACTGAAGCAGGAGGAAATTGAATTCCTGAATGGAACAATAACCAAAAACAATAACAAGTTCTGAAATTGAGGCAGTAATAAATAGCCTACCAACCAGAAAAATCCCAGGACTAGATGGATTCACAGCTGAATTCTACCAGAGGTAAAAAGAAGAGCTGAAATAATTTCTACTGAAATTATTCCAAAATTTGAAACGGAGGGACTCTCCCTAACCCATTCCATGAGACCAACATCATCCTGATATCAATACCTGGCAGAGGTACAACAAAAAAGGAAAACTTCAGGTCAATATCCTTGATGAACATCAATGCAAAAATCCTCAATAAAATACTGGCAAACCGAATCCAGTAGCACATCAAAAAGCTTATCCACCACAATCAAGTAGGCTGCATCCATGGGATGCAAAGTTGGTTCAACATATGCAAATCAATAAATGTGATTCATCACATAAACAGAACTAAAGACAAAAATCACACGATTATCCCAATAGATGCAGAGAAGGCCCTTGATAAAATTCAACATCTCTTCATGTTAAAAATTCTTAATAAATTAGGTATTGAAGGAACTTACCTCAAAATAATAAGAGCCATATATGACAAACCCACAGCCAATATCATACTGAATGGGCAAAAGTTGGAAGCATTCCCCCTTGAAAACAAGCACAAGAAAAGGATGCTCTCTCCCACCACTCCTATTCAACATACTATTGGAAGATCTGGTCAGGGCAATCATGCAAGAGAAAGAAATAAGTGGTATTGAAATAGGAAGAGAAGAAGTCAAACTATCTTTGTTTGCAGATGACATGATCCTATATCTAGAAAACCCCATCATCTCAGCCCAAAAGCTTCTTAAGCTGATAAGCAATCTTAGCAAATTTTCAGGATTCAAAATCAATGTGTATTGATTGCTAGTATTGGAAATACTATGGGAAATAGCTAGTATTCCCCTACACCAACAACAGGCAAGCAGATAGCCAAATCATGAATGAACTCCCATTCACAGTTGCCACAAAAAGAATAAAATACCTAGGAATACAGCTAACAAGGCAAGCGAAGGACCTCTTCAAAAAGAACTACAAACCACTGCTCAAAGAAACCAAATATAACACAAACAGGGGCCGGCATGGTGGCTCACGCCTGTAATCCCAGCACTTTGGGAGGCTGAGGCAGGTGGATCATGAGGTCAGGAGATTGAGACCATCCTGTCTAACATGGTGAAAGCCTGTCTCTACTAAAAATACAAAAATTAGCTGGGTGTGGTGGCGGGCACCTGTAGTCCCAGCTACTTGGGAGGCTGAGGCAGGAGAATGGCATGAACCTAGGAGATGGATCTTGCAGCAAGCCAAGATCATGCCACTGCACTCCAACCTGGGTGACAGAGTGAGATTCCGTCTCAAAAAAAAAATAGAAATCAAATATAACACAAACAAATGGAAAAATCTTCCATGCTCAAGATTAGGAAGAAGCAATATTATTAAAATGGCCATACTGCCCAAAGCAATTTATAGATTCAATGTCATTTCTATTAAACTACCTACTACATTCTTCCTATAACTCAAAAAAAAAAACTATTTTAAAATTCCTATGGAACCAAAAAAGAGCCTGAATAGCCAATACAATTCTAAGCAAAAGTACAAAGCCAGAAGCATCAAATTACCTGACTTCAAACTATATTACAAGGCTTCAGTAATGAAAACAGCATGGTACTGACACAAGAACATACCCATAGACCAATGGAACAGAATAGAGAACCTAGGAATAAGACTGCACAACTACAACCATCTGATCTTTGACAAACCTGACAAAAACATGCAATGAGGAAATGATTCCCTATTTAATAAGTGGTGCTGGGATAACCGGTTAGCCATATGCAGAAAATTGAAACTGGACACCTTACACCATATACAAAAATAAACTCAAAATAGATTAAAGATTTACATGTAAAATCCAAAACTATGAAAACTCTAGAAGAAAATCTAGGCAACACCATTCAAGACATAAGCACAGGAGAACATTTCATGATGAAGATGCCAAAAGCAATGACAACAAAAGCAAAAAGTGACAAATGGGATCTAATTAAGCTAAAGAGTATCTGCACAACAAAAGAAACTATCATCAGAGTTAACAGGCAACCTACAGAATGGGAGAAAATTTTTGCAATCTATCCATCCAGCATCTATAATGTACTTAAACAAATCACCAAGCAAACAACAAACAACCCCATTAAAGTGTTGGCAAAGGACATTGAATAGACACTTCTCAAAAGAAGACATACATGCAACAACAATCAGACAAAAAAAGCTAAACATCATTGATCATTAGAGAAATGCAAATCAAAATCATAATGAAATACCATCTCACACCAGTCAGAATAGCTACTATTAAAAAGTCAAAAAAACAACAGATGCTGGCAAGGTTGTGGGGAAAAAAAAGGAACACTTTTTCACTGTTGGTGGGAGTGTAAATTAGTTCAACCATTGTGGAAGACAGTATGGCTATTCCTCAAAGACCTAGAGGCAGAAATACCATTTGACCCAGCAATCCCATTACTGGGTATATACCCAAATAAATATAAATCTTTCTATTATAAAGACACATTCAAGTGTATGTTCATTGAATCACTATTTACAATAGCCAAGAAATGGAATCAACCCAAATGCCCATCAATGAAAGACTGGATTAAAAAGAAATGTAGTACATACACACCATGGAATAATATGCAGCCACAGAAAGGAACGAGATCATGTCATTGGATGGAGTCAAAAACCATTATCCTCAGCAAACTAACACAGGGACAGAAAACCAAATATGCCATGTTCTCATGTATAAGTGGGAGCTGAATAATGAGAACATATGGACACATCCTGGGGAACAAGACACACTGGGGGTCTGTCAGAGAGTGGGTGGTGGGAGGAAGGAGAACATCAGGAAGAATAGCTAATGGATGCTGGCCTTAATACCTAGGTGATGGGATGATCTGTGCAGCAAACCACTGTGGCACACGTTTACCTATGTAACAAACCTGCCCATTCTGCACATGTAACCCTGAACTTAAAAGTTGGAAAAAAATATTTTGCTGTTACCTGTAGACATTCTTCTGTGCAATATAACACGGGAATTTATTCCTCATATTTAATTGTAACTTTGTACCTGTTGACCAACTTCTTTCCATCTTCCCCTGTCCCGTCCCCTCTCCATTCTTTGATAATCACTGTTCTATTCTCTGTGATATCAGCTTTTTTAAAAATTAAGATTATACATGTAAGTGAAACCATGCAGTATTTGTCTTTCTGTGTCTGGCTTATTTCACTTATCATGGTGTTCCCCAGGTTCATCCATGTCATTGCAAATGACAAGATTTTTATTCTTTTCTATGGCTGAATAGTATTCTAATGTGTTTATGTATTTTTTTCTTTTTTTTTTTTTTAGACAGAATCTCATTTTGTCACCCAGGCTGGAGTGCAGTGGCATGATGTCGGCTCACTGCAATCTCCACTTCCTGGGTTCAAGCGATTCTTGTTTCTCATGCCTCAGCCTGCCTAGCAGCTGGAATTACAGGTGCATGCCACCCTGCCCTGCTAAATTTTGTATTTTTAGTAGAGACAGCATTTCATCCTATTGGCCAAACTGGTCTCAAACTCCTGACCTCAACTGATCCACCCGCCTTGGCCTCCCAAAGTGCTGGGATTACAGGCATGAGCCACCATGCCTGGCCAACACCACATTTTCTATATCCATTTTTTTGTTAATGAACACAGATTGATTTCATATCTTGGCTATGGTGAATAGTGCTGCAATAAACATGGTAGTGCAGATACACCTTTTTTTTATTATACTTTAAGTTTTAGCGTACATGTGCACAACGCGCAGGTTTGTTACATATGTATACATGTGCCATGTTGGTGTGCTGCACGCATTAACTCTTCGTTTAACATTAGGTATATCTCCTAATGCAATCCCTCCCCTCTCCCCCAACCCCACAACAGTCCCTGGTGTGTGATGTTCCCCTTTCTGTGTCCATGTGTTCGCATTGTTCAATTCCCACCTATGAGTGAGAACATGCAGTGTTTGGTTTTTTGTCCTTGCAATAGTTTGCTGAGAATGATGGTTTCCAGCTTCATCCATGTCCCTACAAAGGACATGAACTCATCATTTTTATGGCTGCATAGTATTTTATGGTGTATATGTGCCACATTTTCTTAATCCAGTCTATTATTGTTGGACATTTGCATTGGTTCCAAGTCTTTGCTATTGTGAATAGTGCCACAATACACATACTTGTGCATGTGTCTTTATAGCAGCATGATTTATAATCCTTTGGGTATATACCCAGTAATGGGATGGCTGGGTCAAATGGTATTTCAAGTTCGAGATCCCTGAGGAATTGCCACACTGACTTCCACAATGGTTGAACTAGTTTCCAGTCTCACCAACAGTGTAAAAGTGTTCCTATTTCTCCACATCATCTCCAGCACATTGTTTCCTGACTTTTTAATGATCGCCATTCTAACTGGTGTGAGATGGTATCTCATTGTGGTTTTTATTTGCATTTCTCTGATGGCCAATGAGGATGAGCATTTTTTCATGTGTCTTTTGGCTGTATAAATGTCTTCTTTTGAGAAGTGTCTGTTCATATCCTTTGCCCACTTCTTGATGGAGTTGTTTTTTTCTTGTAAATTTGTTTGAATTCATTGTAGATTCTGGATATTAGCCTTTTGTCAGATGAGTAGATTGCAAAAATTTTCTCCCATTCTGTAGGTTGCCTGTTCACTCTGATGGTAGTTTCTTTTGCTGTGCAGAAGCTCTTTAGTTTAATTAGATCCCATTTGTCAATTTTGGCTTTTGTTGCCATTGCTTTTGGTGTTTTAGACATGAAGTCCTTGCCCATGCCTATGTCCTGAATGGTATTGCCTAGGTTTTCTTCTAGGGTTTTTATGGTTTTATGTCTAACATTTAAGTCTTTAATCCATCTCGAATTAATTTTTGTATAAGGTGTAAGGAAGGGATCCAGTTCAGCTTTCTACATATGGCTAGACAGTTTTCCCAGCACCATTTATTAAATAGGGAATCCCTTCCCCATTTCTTGTTTTTGCCAGATTTGTCAAAGATCAGATAGTTGTAGATATGTGGCATTATTTCTGAGGGCTCTGTTCTGTTCCATTGGTCTATATCTCTGTTTTGGTCCAGTACCATGCTGTTTTGGTTACTGTAGCCTTGTAGTATAGTTTGAAGTCAGGTAGCGTGATGCCTCCAGCTTTGTTCTTTTAGCTTAGGATTGATTTGGCAATGCGGGCTCTTTTTTGGTTCCATATGAACTTTAAAGTAGTTTTTTCCAATTCTGTGAAGAAACTCATTGGTAGCTTGATGGGGATGGCATTGAATCTATAAATTACCTTGGGCAGTATGGCCATTTTCACGATATTGATTCTTCCTATCCATGAGCATGGAATGTTCTTCCATTTGTTTGTATCCTCTTTTATTTCCTTGAGCAGTGGTTTGTAGTTCTCTTTGAAGAGGTCCTTCATGTCCCTTGTAAGTTGGATTCCTAGGTATTTTATTCTCTTTGAAGCAATTGTGAATGGGAGTTCACTCATTATTTGGCTGTTTGTCTGTTATTGGTGTATAAGAATGCTTGTTATTTTTGCACATTGATTTTGTATCCTGAGACTTTGCTGAAGTTGCTTATCAGCTTAAGGAGATTTTGGGCTGAGATGATGGGGTTTTCTAGATAAACAATCATGTCGTCTGCAAACAGGGACAATTTGACTTCCTCTTTTCCTAATTGAATACCCTTTATTTCTTTCTCCTGCCTGATTGCCCTGGCCAGAACTTCCAACACTATGTTGAATAGGAGTGGTGAGAGACGGCATCCCTGTCTTGCGCCAGTTTTAAAAGGGAATGCTTCCAGGTTTTGCCCATTCAGTATGATATTGGCTGTGGGTTTGTCATAGATAGCTCTTATTATTTTGATATACTTCCCATCAATATCTAACTTATTGAGAGTTTTTAGCCTAAAGGGTTTTTGAATTTTGTCAAAGGCCTTTTCTGCATCTATTGAGATAATCGTGTGGTTTTTGCCATTGGTTCTGTTTATATGCTGGATTACGTTTATCGATTTGTGTATGTTGAACCAGCCTTGCATCCCAGGGATGAAGCCCACTTGATCATGGTGGATAAGCTTTTTGATGTACTGCTGGATTCCGTTTGCCAGTATTTTATTGAGGATTTTTGCATCGATGTGCATCAGGAATATTGGTCTAAAATTCTCTTTTTTTGTTTTGTCTCTGCCAGGCTTTGGTATCAGGATGATGCTGGCCTTATAAAATGAGTTAGGGAGGATTCCCTCTTTTTCTATTAATTGGAATAGTTTCAGAAGGAATGGTACCAGCTCCTCCTTGTACTTCTGGTAGAATTCGGCTGTGAATCCATCTGGTCCTGGACTTTTTTTGGTTGGTAAGCTATTAATTATTACCTCAATTTCAGAGCCTCTTATTGGTCTATTCAGAGATTCAACTTCTTCCTGGTTTAGTATTGGGAGGGTGTATGTGTCAAGGAATTTATCCATTTCTTCTAGATTTTCTAGTTTATTTGTGTAGAGATGTTTATAGTATTCTCTGATGGTAGTTTGTATTTCTGTAGGATCGGTGGTGATATCCCCTTTATCATTTTCTATTGCATCTATTTGACTCTTTTCTCTTTTCCTCTTTATTAATCTTGCTAGCGGTCTATCAATTTTTTTGATTTTTTCAAAAAACCAGCTGCTGGCTTCACTGATTTTTTGAAGGGTTTTTTTTGTGTCTCTATTTCCTTCAGTTCTGCTCTGATCTCAGTTATTTCTTGCCTTCTGCTAGCTTTTGACTGTGTTTGCTCTTGCTTCTGTAGTTCTTTTAATTGTGATGTTAGGGTGTCAATTATAGATCTTTTCTGCTTTCTCTTGTGGGCATTTAGTGCTATAAATTTCCCTGTACACACTGCTTTGGATGTGTCCCACAGGTATGTTGTCTTTGTTCTCATTGGTTTCAAAGGACATCTTTATTTCTGCCTTCATTTCATTATGTACCCAGTAGTCACTCAGGAGCAGGTTGTTCAGTTTCCATGTAGTTGAGCAGTTTTGAGTGAGTTTCTTAATCCTGAGTTCTAGTTTAATTGCACTGTGGTCTGAGAGGCAGTTTGTTATAATTTCTGTTCTTTTACATTTGCTGAGGAGTGCTTTACTTCCAACTATGTGGTCAATTTTGGAATAGGTGTGGTGTGGTGCTGAAAAGAATGTATATTCTGTTGATTTGGGGTGGAGAGTTCTGTAGATGTCTATTAAGTCCGCTTGGTGCAGAGCTGAGTTCAGTTCCTGGATATCCTTTTTAACTTTCTGTCTCATTGATCTGTCTAATGTTGACAGTGGGGTGTTAAAGTCTCCTATTATCATTGTGTGGGAGTCTAAGTCTCTTTGTAGGTCTCTAAGGACTTGCTTTATGAATCTGGGTGCTTCTGTATTGGATGCATGAATATTTAGGATAGTTAGCTCTTCTTGTTGAATTGATCCCTTTACCGTTATGTAATGGCCTTCTTTGTCTCTTTTGATCTTTGTTGGTTTAAAATTTGCTTTATCAGAGACTAGGATTGCAACCCATGCCTTTTTTTGTTTTCCATTTGCTTGGTAGATCTTCCTCCATCCCTTTATTTTGAGACTATGTGTGTCTCTACACGTGAGATGGGTTTCCTGAATACAGCACACTGATGGGTCTTGACTCTTTATCCAATTTGCCAGTCTGTGTCTTTTAATTGGAGCATTTAGCCCATTTACATTTAAGGTTAGTATTGTTATGTGTGAATTTGATCCTGTCATTATGATGTTAGCTGGTTATTTTGCTCATTAGTTGATGCAGTTTCTTCCTAGCATTGATGGTTTTTACAATTTGGCATGTTTTTGCAGTGGCTGGTACTGGTTTTTCCTTTCCATGTTTAGTGCTTCCTTCAGGAGCTCTTTTAGGGCAGGCCTGGTGGTGACAAAATCTCTCAGCATTTGCTTGTCTGTAAAGGATTTTATTTCTCCTTCACTTATGAAGCTTAGTTTGGCTGGATATGAAATTCTGGGTTGAAAATTCTTTTCTTTAAGAATGTTGAATATTGGCTCCCTCTCTCTTCTGGCTTGTAGAGTTTCTGCTGAAAGATCTGCTGTTAGTCTGATGGGCTTCCCTTTGTGGGTAACCCAACCTTTCTCTCTGGCTGCCCTTAACACTTTTTCCTTCATCTCAACTTTGGTGAATCTGACAATTATGTCTCTTGGAGTTGCTCTTCTTGAGGAGTATCTTTGTGGCATTCCATGTATTTCCTGAGTTTGAATATTGGCCTGCCTTGCTAGATTGGGGAAGTTCTCCTGGATAATATCCTGCAGAGTGTTTTCCAACTTGGTTCCGTTCTCCCCGTCACCTTCAAGTACACCAATCAGACATAGATTTGGTCTTTTCACATAGTCCCATATTTCTTGGAGGCTTTGTTTGTTTCTTTTTATTCTTTTTTCTTTAAACTTCTCTTCTCACTTAATTTCATTCATTTGATCTTCCATCACTGATACCCTTTCTTCCAGTTGATCATATCAGCTACTGAGGCTTGTGCATTCATCACATAGTTCTTGTGCCATGGTTTTCAGCTCCATCTGGTCCTTTAGGAACATCTCTGCATTGGTTATTCTAGTTAGCCATTCGTCTAATTTTTTTTTCAAGCTTTTTAACATCTTTGCCATGGGTTCGAACTTCCTCCTTTAGCTTGGAGTAGTTGGATCATCTGAAGCCTTCTTCTCCCAACTCATCAAAGTCATTCTCCGTCCAACTTTGTTCTATTGCTGGTGAGGAGCTGTGTTCCTTTGGAGGAGGAGAGGTGCTCTGATTTTCAGAGTTTCCAGTTTTTCTGCTCTTTTTTTCCCCCATGTTTGTGGTTTTATCTGCCTTTGGTCTTTGATGATGGTTATGTACAGATGGGGTTTTGGTGTGGATGTCCTTTCTGTTTGTTTGTTTTCCTTCTAACAGTCAGGACCCTCAGCTGCAGGTCTGTTGGAGTTTGCTGGAGGTCCACTGCAGGCCCTGTTTGTCCGGGTATCAGCAGTGGAGGCTGCAGAACAGCAGATATTGGTGGACAGCAAATGTTGCTGCCTGATCATTCCTCTGGAAGTTTTGTCTCAGAGGAGTACCCAGCCATCTGAGGTGTCAGTCTGCCCCTACTTGGGGGTGCCTCCCAGTTAGGCTACTTGGGGGTCAGGGACCCACATCAGGAGGCATTCTGTCCATTCTCAGATCTCCAGCTGCATGCTGGGAGAACCACTACTCTCTTCAAAGCTGTCAGACAGGGACATTTAAGTCTGCAGGGTTTTCTGCTGCCTTTTGTTTGGCTATGCCCTGCCCCCAGAAGTGGAGTCTACAGAGGCAGGCAGGCCTCCTTGAGCTGCGGTGGGATCCACCCAGTTCGAGCTTCCTGGCTGCTTTGTTTACCTACTCAAGCCTTGGCAATGGCGGGTGCTCCTCCCCCAGCCTCACTGTTGCCTTGCAGTTTGATCTCAGACTGCTGGGCTAGCAATGAGTGAGGCTCTGTAGGCATAGGACCTTCCGAGCCATGCATGGGATATAATCTCCTGGTGTGCCGTTTGCTAAGACCATTGGAAAAGCGCAGTATTAGGGTGGGAGTGACCCAATTTTCCAGGTGCCATCTGTCACCCCTTTCTTTGACTAGGAAAGGGAATTCCCTGACCCCTTGTACTTCCTGCTTTGGCTCAGGCTTGGTGCACTGCACCCACTGTCTGACACTCCACAGTGAGATGAACCCAGTACCTTAGTTGGAAATGCAGAAATCACCCATCTTCTGCGTCGCTCATGCTGGGAGCTGTAGACTGGAGCTGTTCCTATTCGACCATCTTGGCTCCACCCCCCAGATATACCTTTAAAATACTGATTTTATTTCCTTTGGATATATACCCAGTAGTGGGATTGCTGTATCACATGGCAGTTCCATTTTTAATTTTTAAGGAATCTCTATACTGCTTTCCATAATGGCTGTAGTAGCTTGCAGTCTTCTTTTTAATTAATCAAAAATTTGTTAGTAATTCAATTCATATTTTCTTTTTTTTATTATACTTTAAGTTTTAGGGCACATGTGCACAACATGCAGGTTTGTTACATATGTATACATGTGCCATGTTGGTGTGCTGCACCCCTTATCAATTCATATTTTCTATTGACTTTTTCAATGTACAGTTTTGGTTCAATTTTTCAGTGGTTGCTCTAGAAATGTACAGTATGTATATATCCTTAACTTATCACAGTCTACCTTGATTTACTATTCTACTATTTTGCAATCAATGTAAGAAACTCACAACAGTGTAATTCTGTTTTCAACCCATCTAGCCCTTGATGCTATTGTTATTATATAATTTTCTTCTACATGTGTTGTAAAGCCCACCATACATTCTTATTATTTTTCCTTTTAGATAATTCACATTTTATTTTTCTTTACTATTTTTATTTTAAATGTCAATAATCTTTTTAAGGCATTTGAAAATAATCTTCCACAATGGTTGAACTAATTTATACTCCCACCAACAGTGTAAAAGCATTCCTATTTCTCCACATCCTCTCCAGCATCTATGTTTCCTGACTTTATAATGATCGCCATTCCAACTGGTGTGAGATGGTATCTCATTGTGGTTTTGATTTGCATTTGTCTAATGACCAGTGATTTATTATTTTTTCAAATGTTTGTTGGCTGCAAAAAATGTCTTCCCTTGGGAATTGTCTGTTCATATCCTTCACCCGCTTTTTGATGGGGTTGTTTGATTTTTCCTTGTAAATTTGTTTAAGTTCTTTGTAGATTCTTGATATTAACCATTAGTCAGATGGATATATTGCAAATTTTTTTCTGCCATTCTCTAGGTTGCCTGTTCATTCTGATGAGTTTCCTTTGCTGTGCAGAAGCTCTTTAGTTTATTAGATCTCACTTGTCAATTTTGGATTTTGTTGCCATTACTTTTGGTGTTTTAGTCATGAAGTTGTTGCCCATGCCTACCTCCTGAATGGTATTGCCTAGGTTTTCTTCTAGGGTTTTTATGGTTTTAGGTCTTACATTTAGGTCTTAAATCCATCTTGAGTTAATTGTTGTATAATGTGTAAGGAAGGGATTCAATTTCAGCATTTTACATATGGCTAGTCAGTTTTCCTGCACCATTTATTAAATAGGGAACCCTTTCCCCATTGCTTGTTTTGGTCAGGTTTATCAGAGATCAGATGGTTTTAGATGTATGGTGTTATTTCTGAGGCCTCTCTTCTGTTCCATTGATCTATATATCTGTTTTGGTACCGGTGCCATACTGTTTTGATTACTTTAGCCCTGCAGTATAGTTTGAAGTCAGGTAGCATGATGCATGCAGGTTTGTTTTTTTGCTTAGGATTGTCTGGGCTATGTGGGCTCTTTTTTGTTTCCATATGAAATTTAAAGGACTTTTTTTTCCAATTCTGTGAAGAAAGTCAATGGTAGCTTGATGGGGATAACATTGAATCTATAAATTACTTTTGTCATTCTGGCCATTTTCACAAAATTGATTCTTCCTATCCATAAGCATGGAATGCTTTTCGACTTGTTTGTGTCCTCTCTTATTTCCTTGAGCAGTGGTTTGTAGTTCTCCTTGAAGAGGTCCTACACATCCCTTATAAGTTGTATTCCTAGGTGTTTTATTCCCTTTGTAGCAATTGTGAATGGGAGTTCACTCATGATTTGGCTCTCTGTTTGTCTATTATTGGTGTATAGAAATGCTTGTGACTTTTGCACATTCATTTTTTATCCTGAGACTTTGCTGAGGTTGCCTATCAGCTTAAGGAGATTTTGGGCTGAGACGATGGGGTTTTCTAAATATATAATCATGTCATCTGCAAACAGGGACAATTTGACTTCCTCTTTTTCTAATTGAATACCCTTTATTTCTTTCTCTTGCCTGATTGCCCTGGCCAGAACTTCCAATAATATGTTGAATAGGAGTGGTGAGAGAGGGCATCCTTGTCTTGTGTTGGTTTTCAAAGGGAATGCTACTAGCTTTTGCCCATTCAGTATGATATTGGCTGTGGGTTTGTCATAAATAGCTCTTATTATTTTGAGATGTGTTCCATCAATACCTAGTTTATTGAGAGATTTTAGCATGAAAGGCTGTTGAATTTTGTCAAAGGCCTTTCTGCATCTATTGAGATAATCATGTGGTTTTTATCATTGGTTGTGTTTATGTGATGGATTACGTTTATTGATTTGAGTATGTTGAACCAGCCTTGCATCCCAGGGATGAAGCTGACTTGATTGTGGTATATAAGCTTTTTGATGTGCTGCTGCATTTGGTTTGTCGGTATTTTATTAAGGATTTTTCCCATGTTGTAGGTTGCCTGTTCACTCTGATGGTAGTTTCTTTTGCTGTGCAGAAGCCCTTTAGTTTAATTAGATCCCATTTGTCAATTTTGGCTTTTGTTGCCATTGCTTTTGGTGTTTTGGACATGAAGTCCTTGCCCACGCCTATGTCCTGAATGGTAATGCCTAGGTTTTCTTCTAGGGTTTTTATGGTTTTAGGTCTAATGTTTAAATCTTTAATCCATCTTGAATTGATTTTTGTATAAGGTGTAAGGAAGGGATCCAGTTTCAGCTTTCTACATATGGCTAGCCAGTTTCCCCTGCACCATTTATTAAATAGGGAATCCTTTCCCCATTGCTTGTTTTTCCCAGGTTTGTCAAAGATCAGATAGTTGTAGGTAAGCGGCATTATTTCTGAGGGCTCTGTTCTGTTCCATTGATCTATATCTCTGTTTTGGTACCAGTACCATGCTGTTTTGGTTACTGTAGCCTTGTAGTATAGTTTGAAGTCAGGTAGTGTGATGCCTCCAGCTTTGTTCTTTTGGCTTAGGATTGACTTGGCGATGTGGGCTCTTTTTTGGTTCCATATGAACATTAAAGTAGTTTTTTCCAATTCTGTGAAGAAAGTCATTGGTAGCTTGATGGGGATGGCATTGAATCTGTAAATTACCTTGGGCAGTATGGCCATTTTCACGATATTGATTCTTCCTACCCATGAGCATGGAATGTTCTTCCATTTGTTTGTATCCTCTTTTATTTCCTTGAGCAGTGGTTTGTAGTTCTCCTTGAAGAGGTCCTTCACATCCCTTGTAAGTTGGATTCCTAGGTATTTTATTCTCTTTGAAGCAATTGTGAATGGGAGTTCACTCATGATTTGGCTCTCTGTTTGTCTGTTGTTGGTGTATAGGAATGCTTGTGATTTTTGTACATTGATTTTGTATCCTGAGACTTTGCTGAAGTTGCTTATCAGCTTAAGGAGATTTTGGGCTGAGACGATGGGGTTTTCTAGATAAACAATCATGTCGTCTGCAAACAGGGACAATTTGACTTCCTCTTTTCCTAATTGTATACCCTTTATTTCCTTCTCCTGCCTGATTGCCCTGGCCAGAACTTCCAACACTATGTTGAATAGGAGCGGTGAGAGAGGGCATCCCTGTCTTGTGCCAGTTTTAAAAGGGAATGCTTCCAGTTTTTGCCCATTCAGTATGATATTGGCTGTGGGTTTGTCATAGATAGCTCTTATTATTTTGAAATACGTCCCATCAATACCTAATTTATTGAGAGTTTTTAGCCTGAAGGGTTGTTGAATTTTGTCAAAGGCTTTTTCTGCATCTATTGAGATAATCATGTGGTTTTTGTCTTTGGCTCTGTTTATATGCTGGATTACATTTATTGATTTGCATATATTGAACCAGCCTTGCATCCCAGGGATGAAGCCCACTTGATCATGTTGGATAAGCTTTTTGATGTGCTGCTGGATTCGTTTTGCCAGTATTTTATTGAGGATTTTTGCATCAATGTTCATCAGGGATATTGGTCTAAAATTCTCTTTTTTGGTTGTGTCTCTGCCCAGCTTTGGTATCAGAATGATGCTGGCCTCAAAAAAAGAGTTAGGGAGGATTCCCTCTTTTTCTATTGATTGGAATAGTTTCAGAAGGAATGGTACCAGTTCCTCCTTGTACCTCTGGTAGAATTCGGCTGTGAATCCATCTGGTCCTGGACTCTTTTTGGTTGGTAAACTATTGATTATTGCCACAATTTCAGCTCCTGTTATTGGTCTATTCAGAGATTCAACTTCTTCCTGGTTTAGTCTTGGGAGAGTGTATGTGTCGAGGAATGTATCCATTTCTTCTAGATTTTCTAGTTTATTTGCGTAGAGGTGTTTGTAGTATTCTCTGATGGTAGTTTGTATTTCTATGGGATCAGTGGTGATATCTCCTTTATCATTTTTTATTATTAAGGATTTTTGCATTGATGTTCATCAGGGATATTGGCCTGAAATTTTCTTTTTTTTTGGTGTGTCTCTGCCAGGTTTTGGTATCAGGTTGATGCTGACCCCATAAAATGAGTTAGGGAGGATTCCCTCTTTTTCTGTTGTTTGGAATAATTTCAGAAGGAATGGTACCAGCTCCTCTTTGTACCTCTGGTAGAATTTGGCTGTGAATTCATCGGTCCTGAACTTTTTTTGGTTTGTAGGCTATTAATTACTGCCTCAATTTCAGAACTTGTTATTGGTCTATTCAGGGATTTGACTTTTTCTTGGTTTCGTCTTGGGAGGGTGTATTTGTACAGGAATTTATCCATTTCTTCTAGATTTTCTAGTTTATTTGGGTAGAAGTGTTTATAGTATTCTCTGATGGTACTTTGTATTTCTGTGGGATTGGTGGTGATAACACCTTTAGCATGTTTTTATTATGTTTATTTGATTCTTCTCCCTTTTCTTCTTTATTAGTCTGGCTAGTGGTCTACTGATTTTGTTGATCTTTTCAAAAAAATTGCTCCTGGATTCATTGGTCTTTTTGAGGGTTTTTGAGTCTCTATCTTCTTCAGTTCTGCTCTGATCTTAGCTATTTCTTGTCTTCCGCTAGCTTTTGAATTTCTTTGCTCTTGCTTCTCTAGTTTTTTTAATTTTGATGTTAGAATGTCAATTTTAGATCTTTCCTGCTTTATTTTGTGGGCATTCAGTGCTATAAATTTCCCTCTACACACTGCTTTAAATGTGTCCCAGAGACTCTGATATGTTGTGTCTTTGTTCTCATTGATTTCAAATAACTTATTTTTTTCTACCTTAATTTCATTATTTACCCAGTAGTCATTCAGGAGCAAGTTGTTCAGTTTCCACGTAGTTGTGCAGTTTTGAGTGAGCTCCTTAATCCTAGGTTTTAATTGGCTTGCACTGTGGTCTGAGAGCCTGCTTGTTATGATTTCCATTATTTTGCATTTGCTGAGGAGTGTTTTACTTCCAATTATGTGGTCAATTTTAGAATAAGTGCGATGTGGTGCTCAGAAGAATGTATATTCTGTTGATTTGGGGTATAGAGTTCTGTAGATGTCTATTAGTTCTGCTTGGTCCAGAGCTGAATTCAAGTCCTGAATATCCTTGTTAATTTTCTGTCTCGTTGATCAGTCTAATATTGAGAGCGGGGTATTAAAGTCTTCCTCTATTATTGTGTGGGAGTCTACGTCTCTTTGTGGGTCTCTAAGAACTTGTTTTATAAATCTAGGTGCTCCTGCATTAGGTGCATATATTTAGGATAGTTAGCTTTTCTTGTTACATTGATCCCTTTACTATTATGTAATGCCCTTCTTTGTCTCTTTTGATCTTTGTTGGTTTAAAGTCAGTTTTATCAGAGACAAGGATTGTAACCCCTGCTTTTTTTTTGTTTCCATTTGTTTGATAAATATTCCTCCATCCCTTTATTTTGAGCCTATATGTGTCTTGCATGTGAGATGGGTCTCCTGAATACAGCACACTGATGAGTCTTGATTTTATCCAATTTGCCAGGCTGTAGTTTTTAATTTGGGCATTTAGCCCATTTACATTTAAGGTTAATATTGTTATTTGTGGATTTGATCCTGTCATTATGATGCTAGCTGGTTATTTTGCCAGTTGGTTGATACAGTTTCTTCATATTGTTGATGGTCTTTACAATTTGGCATGTTTTTACAGTGGCTGGTACCAGTTTTTCCTTTCCATGTTTAGTAATTCCTTCAGGAGCTCTTGTATGGCAGAACTGGTGGTGACAAAATCTTTCAGCATTTGCTTGTCTGTAAAGGATTTTATTTCTTGTTCACTTATGAAGCTTAGTTTGGCTGGATATGAAATTCTGAGTAGAAAATTCTTCCTTTAAGAATGTTGAATATTGACCCGCACTCTCTTCTGGCATTTAGGGTTTCTGGCAAGAGATCAGTTGTTAGTCTGATGGGCTTCCGTTTGTGGGTAACATGACCTTTCTTTCTGGCTACTCTTAACATTTTTTCCTTCATTTCAACCTTGGTGAATCTGATGATTATGTGTCTTGGGGTTGCTCTTCTTGAGGAGTATCTTTGTGGTGTTCTCTGTATTTCCTGAATTTGAATGTTGGCCTGTCTTTCTAGGTTGGGGAAGTTCTCCTGGATACTATGCTGAAGAGTGTTTTCCAACTTGGTTCCATTCTCCCTGTCACTTTCAGGTACACAAATCAAACATAGATTTGGTCTTTTCACATAGTCCCATATTTCTTGGCAGCTTTGTTCATTGCTTTTCACACTTTTTTCTCTAATCTTGTCTTCTCACTTTATTTCATTGAGTTGATCTTCAATCTCTGATATCCTTTCTTCCACTTGATCATTTGGCTATATATTTCAGAGATGTCCTGTCCACTGAGGAGGAATCTAGAGAAGCAGTCGGCCTTGCTGAGCTGCGGTGGGCTGCATCCAGTTTGAACTTCCTGGTGACTTTGTTTACACTCTGAGGGTAAAACCACCTACTCAAGCCTCAGCAATGGTAGACACCTTTCCCCCCACCAATCTCAAGCATCCCAGGTCAACCTCAGACTGCTGTGCTAGCAGCAAGAATTTTGAGCCAGTGGATATTAGCTTGCTGGGCTCCATGGGGGTAGGACCCATCGAGCCAGGCACCAGAGGGAATCTCCTGGTCTGCAGGTTGTGAAAACAGTGGGAAAAGTGTAGTATCTGGGCTGCAGTGTACCATTCCTCCCAGTACAGTCTCATGACTTCCCTTGCTGAGAAAGGGAAATCCCTCCACCCATTGCACTTCCCTGGTGAGGTGATGCCCCACCCTGCTTTGGTTCACCCTGTGTGGTCTGCACCCACTCTCCAACCAATCACAATGAGATGAATCATGTATCTCAGTTGGAAAGGTTGAAATCACCCACCTTCTGCATCAATCTCACTGGGAGCTGCAGACAGGAGCTGTTCCTATTCAGCCATCTTGCCAGGCCATATTTACCACTTCTACTGTTGTTTCTTCCTTCTTGCAGATTCAGGCTTCCACCTGGTATCATTTCTTTTCACCCTGAAAATTTCCCTTTTATATTTATTGAAGTAAAAACTGTTGGTAAGAAATTCTCCCATCCCAATTGTTGTTTGTTTAAAGATATTTCTATTCTTCCTTCATTTCTAATTCACTTATATTATAGACAGCATTCTAAAATGTTCCTGCCCCAAGATTCCTGGTCCCTAATTACTCAATCAACACTAATTTAGGTACTGCTGTTAAAGTAATTTGCAGATGTAAGTAAAGTATGAAATAATTTGGTTTTAAGATTTCTGAGTGGGTCTGACTTGATAAAATCATCCCTTTTATAGCTGAGACTTTTATCTGTCTGGCAGCAGAAAAGAAATTCAAATATATTGGAAATATAAGACGGATTGCCCACAAGGGAGGTTCTCTTTTGCTGAAATACAGAAGCCATGGGACAAGGTACTGAACACAGCCTCTATTTGTTGATGGAATTCCCTGGCAGATATTCAGGGGAATATAAGGAAGGGTTTGAGCCCAACAACCTCAGTGAATTGAATTCTGCCAACAATAATTTTGGAAGCTTTTTTTTTTTTTCAGATGATAACTCAACCCAACTGACACCTTGATTTTATCCTTGTGATTTCCTGAACAGACAACTCAGTCATGCTGTGCAGGACTTCTGACCTACAGAAACTGTAACATAGTAAATGGGTGTTGTTTTAAGTTAGTAAGTGTGTAGAGGTAATTTGCTATGTAGCAACAGAAAACTAATAGAGGATATAATTTACATTAAGTAAAATGCTTACATCTTAAGGATGCCAGTTTTGTAAAATAAATATACTCATCTTACCCACATCCTTATGAAGATACAGAATATTTCCATTATCCAAGAACATGTCCTCAAACCCTCCTAGTCAACCGTACTACCACCAGTAACTCTTAATCTGATTTCTATCATTTTAGGTTAGTTTTTATGTTGCAGAATTTTATATTAGTTCAATCATTCAGTATGTACTTTTTGTGTCTAGCTTATTTCACTCAGAATAATACTTTTTAGATTCAGCCATGTTATTGATCATTAATTTTATTGCTGAGTAGTATTCCATTGCACAAATATCCCACAGTTTATCATAATTATATTGATAGACATCTAAGCTGTTATCACATTTTAGCTATAATCAATAAAGCTGTTGTGAACATTCTCGAATAGGTATTTTTTGAACATTTTTTTTTTCTTTTGGATAACTACCTACAGATGGAATTACTTTGTACATATATATACATGTATATGTCTATACATGTATATATGACATAGATATATGTTTAACTCTACAAAAACTGATAGTTTTTAAACTTATAGCCATTCATATCCTTTTCCTCTCCCATCAGCAATGTAAAAGAGTTCTTATTATTTCGTATCTTTTCCAACATTTGGTGTTGTCATTTTTTTAAACAATCCTAGTGGGTATGTAACAGTATCTCATTATGATTTCGATTTTCATTTTCCTGATGACCAATGATATTAGGCATCCTTTCATGTTCTTATTGGCTACTCACATATCTTATTTTCTGAAGTGTACTTCTGAGTGATTTTGCCTAGACTTACTGGGTGGATTTTTATTTATTTTTGAGTTATAGAAATTTTTTCTATCTATTCTGAGTACAAGTCATTTGTCTGCTCCATGTTGCAAATATATTATCCAATCTGTAGCTTGTCTTTTCATTCCCTTAATGTTGTCTGTGTTTATTTATTTATTTATTTGTTTATTTATTTCGAGGTGAAATCTCATTATGCTGCTCAGGCTGGACTCAAACTCCTGAATTGAAGCTATCCTCCTGCCTCAGCCTCCTGAGTAGCTGGGACTATAGGCATGTGCCAACATACCTGGCTAATATTTTTTCAAAAAAAGAAGGATTTAATTTTGATAAAGTAAATTATATTAACTTTTTTTAATGTTTCATACTTTCTGTGTTCTAAGAAACCTCTGAATACCACAAGTTATAAAATATATTATTTCATCTATTCTTCTAGTAGCTTTATAGTTTTAACAATTGTGGTTGGGTCAATGATCTGTCTTAGATTTTGTGTGTCGTGTTGTATGAAATAGTAGTCTAGGATTTTCTTCTATGTGGCTACCCAATTATTCCAGAATCATTTGTTAAAGAGATTACCTTCTGCCCAGTAATTTGCTTTGTGCTCTTTATGAAAATATTATATGTTGAACTATTTATGAACTTTCCATTTTTTTTCCAGTGATATATTTACTTATTCTGTTTCCAGTGCCAATTGTCTTGATTACTGTTGCTTATACAAAGCCTTAAATTCAGGTAGTGTGAGTCCTTCCACTTTCTCCTTGTTTTAAAGATTGTTTTGACTATTCTAGATATTTTGCCTTCCCAAATAAGTTTTAAAATCAGCTTGTAAATTTCTAGAAAAATAACTGAATGGGATTTTGGGGATTGCATTTAATCAATGTTGCCCTATTGAATTTTTTTGTAATTGAATTTTTTGTAAAGACCTGAAGCTATGAAACTACTAAAAGAAAACATTGGAGAAATTCTACAGGGCATTCGTCTCGGCAAAGAATTTTTGTGTAAGACATCAAGACACAGGCAATTAAAACAAGAGCAGACAAACAGGATTACATCAACCTAAAAAGCTTTTGCACAACAAAGGAAATAATCAACATTGTGAAGAAGCAACCTACAAAGTTTGATAAAATATTTGTAAACTATCCATCTGACAAGGGATTAATAACCAGAATATATAAGGAACTCAAACAACTCAATAGCAAAAAAAAAAAAAAAATCAGTTTAAAACTTGGCAAAGACCTCAATAGACATTTCTTCAAAGGCGCAAGTTGTCAACAGGCATATAAAAATGCTGAAATCACTAATCAATAAAAAAGTGCAAATCAAACCCACAATATCATCTCATCCCAGTTAGAATGGCTATTATCCAAAAGATGACAAAATCGACTGCTGGCAGAGATGTGAAGAAAGGGAAATGCTCAAACACTGTTGGTAGGAATGTAAAATAATACAGACATTATGAAAAAGAGAGGAGCTTCCTCAAAAAAACTAAAACAATTACCATATGATCCTGCAATCCCACTATGGGGTATGTATTCAAAGGAAATGAAATCAGCATATGGAAAAGATATCTGCTATTTGCACTCCCATATTTATTGCAGCAATAGTCATAATAGCCAAGATATGCAATCAACCTAAATGTCTATCAATGGATAAACGGATAAAGAAAATATCGTATATATACACAGTTGAATATTGTTGAGCCATAAAAAGCATGAAATTTTGACATTTTCAGCAACATGAATGAAACTGGAAGTCATTATGATAAGTGAGGTAAACCAGGTGCAGAAGGACAAATATTGTATGTTCTTACTCATGCATGGGAGCTAAAAAGTTGGATCTCATGGAAGTAGGGAGTAGAATGGGGGACACCTAGTCTGGTAAGGGAGCAGGAAAGGGGGAAGAAGAGAAGTTGCTTAATGGGTACAAAAATACAGTTACATACATGGAACAAGATCTAGTATCTGATAGTACAGTAGGGAAGTTATAGTTAACAATAATTTATTATGTATTTCAAAATAGCTAGAAGAGTTGTAATGTACCTAACATAAAGAAAGGATAAAAGTTTGAGGAGATGGATATCTCAATTACTCTGATTTGATCATTATACACTGTATACAGGTATCAAAATATCACGTACACCACAAAAATGTGTTCAACTATCATATATCAAAAAATATAAACAAAACACAAAATTAAAACAAAAGATTCCATGTGTAATAAGATTATTAATAAATATAGATTTTCTACTTGTATTGATTTTGGTAATTTGATTTTTTCAAATAATTTAATCATTTCTTCTTGACTATTGAATTTACTGGCATATAGTTGTTCATAATATGCCATTTTTATTCTTATAACACCTATGTGATCTATAGGAATATCAACTCTTTCATCCTCGATGTTGATAGTTTATGTTTTTTTTAACTTTGATATTTAGGGATACATGTGCAGGCTTGTTATATAGGTAAATTGCATGTCACAGAGGTTTGGTGTACAGATTATTTCCTCCCACAGGTAATAAGCATAGCACCCAATAGGTAGTTTCTCTATCCTCACCTTCCTCCCATCCTCCACCCTCAAGTATGCCCTGGCATCTGTTCCCTTCTTTGAGACCATGTGTAATCAGTGTTTACCTTCCACTTATAAGTGAGAGCATATGGTATTCAGTTTTCTGTTCCTGTGTTCCTTCACTTAGGGTAATGGCCTCAAGCTCCATTCATGTTGCTGCAAAGGACATATTACTATTATTTATGGCTACATAGTATTCTATGATGTATATGTACCAAATTTTCTTTATCCTGTCTTCTGTTGATGGGCATTTAGGTTGATTCCGTATCTTTGCTATTGTAAATAGTGCTGCAATGAACATATGCATGTATGTGTTTTTATGGTAGGATTATTTTTATTTTTGGTTCTATACCCAATAATGGGATGGCTGAGTCAGATAGTAATTCTGTTTAAAATTTTTGAGAAATTGCCAAACTGCTTTACACAAAGACTGAACTAATTTTCATTTCCACCAGCAGTGTATAAGCATTCTCTTTTCCCCACAACCTCATCAGCATATATTATTATTTTTTTTTTGAGATGGAGTCTCACTCTGTCTCCCAGGCTGGAGTACAGTGGCATAATCTTGGCTCACTGCAACCTCTACCTCCTGGGTTCAAGCGATTCTCCTACCTCATCTTCCCAAATAGCTGGGACTACAGGCACCTGCCACTATGCCCGGTTAATTTTTGTATTTTTAGTAGAGATGGGGTTTCACATATTTCCTCACCTTCCTCCCATCCTCCACCCTCAGGTAGGCCCTGGCATCTGTTCCCTTTTTTGAGACCATATCCCAAAGTGCTGGGATTGCAGTGGTGAGCCACCACACCCGGCCTATTTTTTGACTTTTGAATAATAGCCATTGTGACTAGTGTGAGATGGTATCTCATTGTGGTTTGAGTCACATTTCTCTAATGATTAGTGATGTTGAGTATGTTTTCATATGCTTGTGGGCTGTATGTACGTCTTCTTTTGAAAAGGATCTGTTCATGTCCTTTGCCCACTTTCTTTTTTATACCTCAAGTTCTGAGATACATGTGCAGAATATTCAGGTTTGTTACATAGGTATACACATGCCATGGTGGTTTGCTGCACCCATCAGCCCGACAACTACATTAGGTATTTCTCCTGATACTACCTCTCACCTACCCCTCCCCCACCTCCCAACAGGCCCCGGTGTGTGATGTTCCCCTCCCTGTGTCCATGTGTTCTCATTGTTCAACTCCCACTTATGAGTTAGAACATGCAGTGTTTGGTTTCTGTTCATGTGTTAGTTTGCTTAGAATGGTGGTTTCCAGCTTCCTCCATGTCCCTGCAAAGGACACTAAATCATTCCTTTTTATGGCTGCATAGTATTCCATGGTATATATGTGCCACATTTTCTTTATCCAGCCTATCATTGATGGGCATTTTGGTTGGTTCCAAGTGTTTGCTATTGTGAATAGTGTTGCAATAAAAATACATATGCATGTGTCTTTAGAGTAGATGATTTATAATCCTTTGGGTACAAATCCAATAATGGGATTGCTGGGTCAAATAGTATTTCTGGTTTTAGATCCTGGAGGAATTGCCACACTGTCTTGCACAATGGTTGAACTAACTTACACTTCCACCAACAGTGTAAAAGCATTCCTATTTCTCCACATCCTCTCCAGAATCTGTTGTTTCCTGTTTTATTTTAATGATCTCCATTCTAACTGGCATAAGATTGTATCTCATTGTGGTTTTGATTTGCATTTCTCTAATGACCAGTGATGATAAGGATGTTTTCATATGGTTGTTGGCCACATAAATGTCTTCTTTTGAGAAGTGTCTGTTCATATCCTTTGCCCACTTTTAGATGGGGTTCTTTGTTTATTTCTTGTAAATTTGTTTAAGTTCATTGTAGATTCTGGATGTAAGCCTTTTGTCAGATGGATAGATTGCAAAATTTTTCTCCCATTCTTTAGGTTCCCTTTTCACTCTGATGATAGTTTTGTGTGTGTGTGTGAAGAAGCTATTTAGTTTAATTGGATCCCATTTGTCAATTTTGGATTCTGTTGCCATTGCTTTTGGTGTTTTAGTCATGAAGACTTGACCATGCTTATGTCCTGAATGGCATTGCCTAGGTTTACTTCTAGGGCTTTTATGGTTTTAGGTATTATATTTAAGTCATAAATGCATCTTGAGTTAATTTTTGTATAAGGTGTAAGGAAGAGGTCCAGTTTTAGTTTTCTACATATGGCTAGCCAGTTTTCCCAACACCATTTATTCAATAGGGAATCGTTTTCCAATTGCTTGTTTTTGCCAGGTTTGTCAAAGATCAGATGGTGGCAGATGTGTGGCATTATTTCTGAGGCCTCTGTTCTGTTCCATTGGTCTATATCTCTGTTTTGGTACCAGTACCATGCTGTTTCAGTTACTGTAGCCTTGTAGTATAGTTTGAAGTCAGGTAGCATGGTGCCTCCAGCTTTGTGCTTTTTGCTTAGGATTGTCTTGGCTATACAAGCTCTTTTTTGGTTCCATATAAAATTTAAAGTAGTTTTTTCTAATTCTGTGAAGAAAGTCAATGGTAGCTCAATGGGGATAGCATTGAATCTATAAATTACTTTGGGCAGTATGGCCATTTACATGATATTGATTCTTCTTATCCATGAGCATGGAATTTTTTTTATTTGTTTGTGTCCTCTCTTATTTCGTTGAGCAGTGGTTTGTAGTTCTCCTTGAAGGGGTCCTACACATCCCTTGTAAGTTGTATTCCTAGGTATTTTATTCTTTTTGTAGCAATTGTGAATGGGAGTTCACTCATGATTTGGCTCTCTGTTTGTCTATTATTGGCGTATAGGAATGCTTGTGATTTTTGCATGTTGATTTTGTATCCTGAGACTTGGCTGAAGTTTTTTATCAGCTTAAGGAGATTTTGGGCTGAGACAATAGGGTTTTCTAAATATACGATCAGGTCAACTGCAAACAGAGACAATTTCACTTCCTCTCTACCTATTTGAATACCTTTTATTTCTTTCTCTTTCACGATTGCCCTGGCCATAACTTTCAATAATATGTTGAATAGGAGTGGTGAGAGAGGGCCTCTTTTTCTTCAGGTTTTCGAAGGAAATGCTTCCAGCTTTTGCCCATTCAGTATGATATTGGCTGTGGGTTTGTCATAAATAGCTCTTATTATTTTGAGATGTGTTCCATCAATACCTAGTTTATTGAGAGTTTTTAGCATGAAGTGCTGTGGAATTTTAGCGAAGGCCTGTCTGCATCTATTGAGAAAATCACGTGGTTTTTGCCATTTGTTCTGTATGTGATGGATAACTGTATGTGATGTTAAACCAGCCTTGTATCCCAGGGGATGAAGGCAACTGATCTTGTTATGTAAGATTTCTGATGTGCTCCTTGATTTGGTTTGCCAATATTTTATTGAGGATTTTCACATGGATGTTCATCAGGGATGTTGGCCTGAAATTTTCTTTTTTTGTTGTGTCTCTGCCAGGTTGTGCTGTCAGGATGATGCTGAACTCATAAAATGAGTTAGGGGGGATTCCCTCTTTTTCCATTGTTTGGAATAGTTTCAGAAGGAATGGTACCAGCTCCTCTTTGTACCTCTGGTAGAATTCGGCTGTGAATCCTTCTGGTCCTGGGGTTTTTTTGGTAGGTAGGCTATTAGTTACTGCCTCAATTTCAAAAATGTGTTATTGATCTATTCAGGGATTCAAGTTCTTCCTGGTTTATTCTTGGGAGGGTGTATGTGTTCAGGAATTTATCCATTTCTTCTAGATTTTCTAGTTTATTTGTGTAGAGCTATTTCTAGTATTCTCCAATGGTAGTAGGTATTTCTGTGTGATCAGTGCTGATATTTCCTTTATCTTTTTTTATTGTGAGTATTTGATTCTTCTCTGTTTTCTTCTTTGTCTGGCTATCAATCTATTTTGTTAATGTTTTCAAAAAACCAGCTCCTGTATTCTTTGATTTTTGAAGGTTTTTTCATGTCTCTATCTCCTTCAGTTCTGCTGTGATCTTAGTTATTTCTTGTCTTCTGCTAGCTTTTGAATTTGTTTGCTCTTGCTTCTCTAGTTATTTTAATTGTGATGTTGGGTGTCAATTTTAGATCTTACTGCTTTCTCCTGTGGGCATTTAGTGCTGTAAATTTCTCTCTACACTGCTTTAGCTGAGTCCCAGAGATTCTGGTACATTGTACCTTTGTTCTCATTGGTTTTAAAGAATTTATTTATTTGCACCTTCATTTTGTTATTTACCCAATAGTCATTCAGGAGCAGGTTGCTCAGTTTCCATGTAGTTGTGTGGTTTTGAGTGAGTTTATTAATCCTGAGTTCTAATTTGATTGCACCGTGGTCTGAGCGACTGTTATGATTTCCATTATTTTACATTTGCTGAGGAGTGTTTTACTTCCAATTATGTGGTCAGTTTTAGAATAAGTGTGATGTAGTGCTCAGAAGAATGTACATTCTGTTGATTTGTGGTGTAGATTTCTATAGATGTCTATTAGTTCCGCTTGGTCCAGAGCTGAGTTCAAGTCCTGAATACCCTTGTTAATTTTCTCTCATTGATCTGTCTAATATTGAGAATGGAGTGTTAAAGTCTCTCTCTATTATTGTGTGGGAGTCTTAATCTCTTTTTAGGTCTTTAAGAACTTGCTATATGAATCTGGGTGCTCCTGTATTGGGTGCATATATATTTAGGATAGTTAGCTCTTCTTGTTGCATTGATCCCTTTACCATTATGTAATGCCCTTCTTTGCCTTTTTTTTTAGTCTTTGTTGGTTTAAAGTCTGTTTTATCAGAGACTAGATTGCAACCCCTTCTCTTTTTATGCTTTCCATTAGCTTGGTAAATCTTCCTCCATCTCTTTATTTGAGCCTATGTGTGTCTTTGCATGTGAGATGGGTCTCCTGAATACAGCACACTGATGGGTCTTGACTATTTATCCAATTTTCCCATCTGTGTCTTTTATTTGGGGCATTTAGCCCATTTACATTTAAGGTTAATATTGTTATGTGTGAATTTGATTCTGTCATTATGATGCTAGCTGGTTATTTTGCCCATTAGTTGATGCAGTTTCTTCATAGTGTCAATGGTCTTTACAATTTGGCATGTTTTTACAGTGGCTGGTACCAGTTGTTCCTTTCCATATTTAGCGCTTTCTTCAGGAGCTCTTGTAAGGCAGGACTGGTAGTGACAAAATCTCTCAGGATTTGCTTGTCTGTAAATAATTTTATTTCTCCTTCACATATGAAGCTTATTTTGACTGGATGTGAAATTCTGGTTTGAAAATTCTTTTCCTTAAGAGTGTTGAATATTTGCCACCACTATTCTGGCTTGTAGGGTTTCTGCAGAGAGATTCACTCTTAGTCTGATGGACTTCCTTTTGTGGGTAACCTGAACTTTCTCTCTGGCTGCCCTTAACATTTTTTTCTTCATTTCAACCTTGGTGAATCTGAGGATTATGTGTCTTGTGGTTCCTTTTCTCGAGGAGTATCTTTGTAGTGTTCTCTGTATTTCCTGAATTTGAATGTTGGCCTGATAGGTTTGCTAGGATAGGGAAGTTCTCCTGGACAATATCCTGAGGAGTGTTTTCCAACTTGGTTCCATTCTCCCTGTCACTTTCAGGTACACCAATCAAACATAGATTTGGTCTTTTCACATAGTCCCATATTTTTTGGAGGCTTTGTTCATTGCTTTTCACTCTTTTTTCTCTAATCTTGTCTTCTCATTTTATTTCATTGAGTTGCTCTTCAATCTCTGCTGTGTTTTTAAGCTCCATCAGGCCATTTATGTTCTTCTCTAAACTGGTTATTCTAGTTAGCAATTCCTCTTACCTTTCCTCAAGGCTCTTAGCTTCCTTGCATTGGGTTGCATCATGCTCCTTTAGCTCAGAGGAGTTTGTTATTACCCACCTTCTGAAACCTACTTCTGTCAATTCATCAAACTCATTCTCTGTCCAGTCTTGTTACCTTGTTGGTGAGCAGTTGTGATCTTTTGGAGGAGAAGAGGTGTTCTGGTTTTTGAAATTTTCAGGTTTTTTGCTCTCGTTTTTCCTCATCTTCATGGATTTATCTACATTTGATCTTTGATATTGGTGACCCTCAGATGGGGTTTCTGTTTGGATGTCATTTTTGTTGTTGTTGATGCTATTTCTTTCTGTTTGTTAGTTTTCCTTCTAACAGCCATGCCCCTCTGCTGCAGGTCTGCTGGAGTTTGCTGGAGGTCCACTCCAGACCCTATTTGCCTGGGTATCAACAGTGGAGGCTACAGGACATCAAAGATTGCTGCTTGTTCCTTCCTCGGGAAGCTTCATCCCAGAGTGGTACCCACCACATGCCAGCTGGAGCTCTCTTGTATGAGATGCCTGTCAATCCTTGTTTGGAGGTGTCTCCCAGTCAGGAGGTATGGGGGTCAGGAAACAACTTGAGAAGGCAGTTTGTCCCTTAGCAGAGCTCTAGCGCTGTGCTGGGAGATCTGCTACTCTCTTCAGAGCCAGCAGGCAGGAACGTTTAAGTCTGCTGATGCTGCACCTACAGCCGCCCCTTCTCCCAGCTGCTCTGTCCCAGGGAGATGGGAGTTTTATGTATAAGCCCTTGACTGGGGCTGCTGCCTTTCCTTTGGAGATTCCATTCCTAAAGAGGAATAATCTAGAAAGGCAGTCTGGCTACAGCAGCTATGCTGAGCTGCAGTGGGCTCCACCTGGTTTGAACTTCCCAGTGGCTTTGTCTACACCGTGAGGGGAAATCTCCCTACTGAATCTTCAGTAATGGTGGACACCCCTCCCCCAACCAAGCTTAAGCATCCCAGGTAGACTTCAGACTGCTGTGCTGGCAGCGAGAATTTCAAGCCAGTGGATCTTAGCTTGCTGGGCTCCATGGGGGTGAGATCCATTAAGCAAGACCACTCGACTCCCTGGCTTCAGCCCTTTTTACAAGGGAGTGAAATGTTCTGTCTGGCTGGCATTCCACTCACCACTGGTATATAAAAAACAACTCCTGCAGCTAGCTCAGTGTCTGCCCAAATGGCCGCCCAGTTTTGTGCTTGAATCCCAGGACTCTGGTGGTGTAGGCACCTGAGGGAATCTCCTGGTCTGTGGGTTGCAAAGACCATGGAAAAAGTGTTGTATCTGGGCTGGAGTGTGCCGTTCCTCATAGTACAGTCCCTCAGGGCTTCCCTTGGCTACAGGAGGGAGTTTCCTGACCCCTTGCACTTCACAGGTGAGACAACACCCCACTCTGCTTCAGCTCACCCTCTGTGGTCTGTATGCACTGTCTGTCCAGTCCCAGTGAGATGAGTCGGGTACTTCAGCTGGAAATGCAGAAATTACCTGTATTCTGTGTTGATCTCAATGGGAGCTTCAGACTGGAGCTGTTCCTATTCAGCCATCTTGCCAGCCAGCAGCTTTGCCCACTTTTTAATGAGGTTGTTTGTTTTTTACTTGTTAATTTATGTTCATTATATGTTCTGGATATTACATCTTCGTTGGATGCATAATTTCCAAATATTTTCTCCAATTCTGTAGATTTTCTGTTTACTCTGTTGATAGTTCCTATTGCAATGCAGAAGCTCTTTAGTTTAATTAGGTCCTATTTGTCAAATTTTGTTTTTGTTGCATTTGTTTTTGGCATCTTCATCATGAAATCTTTGCCTGTTCCTATGTCCAGAATGGTATTGCCTAGGCTCTCTTACAGAGTATTTATAGTTTTGGGTTTTAATTGTAAGTCTTTAATCCATCTGGAGTTAATTTTTGTCTATGGTTTAAGAAAGGGGTCCAGTTTCAATCTGTATATGGCTAACCAGTTATCACAGCACCATTTATTGAATAAGGAGTCATTTCCCCATTTCTGGTTTTGGTTGACTTTGTCAAAGGTGAGATGATTGCAGGTCTGTGGCACTACTCTTTGGCTCTCTATTCTGTTCCATTGGTCTGTGTGTCTGCTTCTGTACAAGTACCATGCTGTTTTGGTTACTGTAGCCTTGTAGTATAATTTGAAGTTGGTAGTATGATGCCTCCTGCTTTGTTCTTTTTCCTTAGGATTGCCTTGGCTGTTCAGGATATTTCTTGGCTCCATATGAATTTTAAGGTAACTTTTTCAAATTCATGAAAAATGTCATTGACATTTTGATATAAATAGCATTGAATCTGTAAATTGCTTTCAGCAGTATGACCATTTTAATAATGTTGATTCTTCCTATCCATAAGCTTGGAATGTTTTTCCATTTGTTTTTGTCATCTCTGATTTATTTGAGCAGTGTTTTGTAGTTCTCACTGTAGAAATTTTTCACCTCCCTGTTGTCTGTATTCCTAGCTATTTTATTCTTTTCATGGCAATTGCGAATGCAACTGTGTTTTTGATTTGGCTTTCTGTTTGGATGTTGTTGTACAGAAATGCTACTGAATTTTGTGCATTAATTTTGTACCTGAAATGTTGCTGAAGTTTATCAGCTTAAGAAGATTTTGGGAAGACACTGTAGGGTGTTCTAGGCATAGAATCATATCATCTACAGAAATAATTTGACTGCCTTTCATCTTTTGTGGATGTCATTTATTTATTTATTTTGCCTGGTTGCTCTAGCTAGGACACTCAGTTCCATAGTGAATAAGAATGGCAAGAGTGGGCATCTGTGTCTTGTTCCAGTTTTCAAGGAGAATGCTTCCAGCTTCTGCCCATTCAGTATGATGTTGACTGTGGATTTGTCATAGATGTCTCATTGTTTTGAAGTATGTTCCTTCAATGCCTAGTTAGGGGTTTCTAACATAAAGAGATGTTAAAACTTATCAAAATCCTTTTCTGCATCTATTTAAATAATCATGTGGTGTCTGTATTTAGTTCTGTTTATGTGATGAATCAAGTTTGCTGATTTTTGTATGTTGAACCAAGCTTGCATCCCAGGGGTTAAGTGTACTTGATTGTGGTGGGTTAGATATTTTATGTGCTGCTGGATAAGCTTTGCTCTACTTTGACCTCATAGAATGAGTTAGGGGGAGTTCCTAGTCCTCAATTTTTTGGGGATAGTTTCAATAGGAATACTACCAGCTCTTCCTGGTACAACATGTTGAATTCAGCTGTGAATTCATCTGGTCCTTGACTTTTTATGGTTGGTAGGGTTTTTATTACTGATTCAATTTCAGAACTAACTGTTGGTTTGTACAGGGATTCAATTTCTTCCTCGTTCATTCTTGGTAGCTTGTATGCTTCCAAGAATTTATCCATTTCTTCCAGGTTTTCTAGATTGTGTGCAAAGAGGTGTTCATAGTAGTCTCTGAGGGTTTTTTGTATTTTTGTGGGGTCAGTGGTAACATCCCTTCATCATTGTTGATTGTGCTTATTTGGATTTTCTTTTTTTGCTTTATTAATCCAGCTGGTGGTCTATATATCTTGTTTACTCTTTCAAAAAACAACTCCTGGACTTGTTGATGCTTTGTACATTTTTTTTGTCTCAATTTCCTTCAGTTCAGCTCCAATTTTGGTTATTTCTCCTCTTATGCTGTCTTTGGAGTTGGTTTCCTCTTGTTTCGCTAGTTCCTCTAGGTGTGATGTTAGGTTTTTATTTATTTTTATTTTTTATTTTTTTTATTACACTTTAACTTTTAGGGGACATGTGCACAACGTGCAGGTTTGTTACATATGTATACATATGCCATGTTGGTGTGCTGCACCCATTAACTCGTCATTTAACTTTAGGTATATCCTAATGCTATCCCTCCCTCCTCCCCTCATCCCACAACAACCCCCGGTGTGTGATGTTCCCCTTCCTGTGACCATGTGTTCTCATTGTTCAATTCCCACCTATGAGTGAGAACATGCAGTGTTTGGTTTTTTGTCCTTGCGATAGTTTGCTGAGAATGATGGTTTCCAGCTTCATCCATGTCCCTACAAAGGACATGAACTCATCATTTTTTATGGTTGCATAGTGTTCCATGGTGTATATGTGCCAGATTTTCTTAATCCAGTCTATCATTGTTGGACATTTGGGTTGGTTCCAAGTCTTTGCTATTGTGAATAGTGCCACAATAAACATAAGTGTGCATGTGTCTTTATAGCAGCATGATTTATAATCCTTTGGATATATACCCAGTAATGGGATAGCTGGGTCAAATGGTATTTCTAGTTCTAGATCCCTGAGGAATCGCCACACTGACTTCCACAATGGTTGAACTAGTTTACAGTCCCACCAACAGTGTAAAAGTGTTCCTATTTCTCCACATCCTCTCCAGCACTTGTTGTTGTTTCCTGACTTTTTAATGATCGTCATTCTAACTGGTGTGAGATGGTATCTCATTGTGGTTTTGATTTGCATTTCTCTGAAGGTCATTGATGATAAGCATTTTTTCATCTTGTCTGTTGGCTGCATAAATGTCTTCTTTTGAGAAGTGTCTGTTCATATCCTTTGCCCACTTTTTGATGGAGTTTTTTTTTTTTCTTGTAAATTTGTTTGAGTTCTTTGTAGATTCTGGATATTAGCCCTTTGTCAGATGAGTAGATTGCAAAAATTTTCTCCCATTCTGTAGGTTGCCTGTTCACTCTGATGGTAGTTTCTTTTGCTGTGCAGAAACTCTTTAGTTTAATTAGATCCCATTTGTCAATTTTGGCTTTTGTTGCCATTGCTTTTTATGTTTTAGACATGAATTCCTTGCCCATGCCTTCCTATGTCCTGAATGGTATTGCCTAGGTTTTCTTCTAGAGTTTTTATGGTTTTATGTCTAACATTTAAGTCTTTAATCCATCTTGAATTAATGTTTGTATAAGGTGTAAGGAAGGGATCCAGTTTCAGCTTTCTACATATGGCTAGCCAGTTTTCCCAGCACCATTTATTAAATAGGGAATCCTTTCTCCATTTCTTGTTTTTGTCAGATTTGTCAAAGATCAGATAGTTGTAGATATGTGGCATTATTTCTGAGGGCTCTGTTCTGTTCCATTGGTCTATATCTCTGTTTTGGTACCAGTACCATGCGTTTTGGTTACTGTAGCCTTGTAGCATAGTTTGAAGTCAGGTAGCATGATGCCTCCAGCTTTGTTCTTTTGGCTTAGGATTGACTTGGCAGTGTGGGCTCTTTTTTGGTTCCATATGAACTTTAAAGTAGTTTTTTCCAATTCTGTGAAGAAAGTCATCGGTAGCTTGATGGGGATGGCATTGAATCTATAAATTACCTTGGGCAGTATGGCCATTTTCACGATATTGATTCTTCCTACCCATGAGCATGGAATTTTCTTCCATTTGTTGGTATCCTCTTTTATTTCATTGAGTAGTGGTTTGTAGTTCTCCTTGAAGAGGTCCTTCACATCCCTTGTAAGTTGGATTCCTAGGTATTTTATTCTCTTTGAAGCTGTGAATGGGAGTTCACTTATGATTTGGCTCTCTGTTTGTCTGTTATTAGTGTATAACAATGCTTGTGATTTTTGCACATTGATTTTGAATTTGAGATCTTTCAAACTGTTTGATGTGGTCATTTAGCACTATAAACTTCCCTCTTAAAGCTGCTTTAGCTGTGTCCCAGAAATTCTGGCATGAAGTATCTTTGTTCTCATTAGTTTCAAATAATTTATTTCTGCCTTCATTTCATTGTTTGCCCAAAAGTCATTCAGGAGCACATTGTTTAATTTCTATGTAATTCTATAGTTTTGAGTGACTTTTTAGTATTAATTTCAATTTATATTATGCTATAGTCCAAGATTGTGGTTAGTATGATTTTTTTTTAATTTGCTGAAAATTATTTCATGGTCAATTGTGTGGTTGATTTTAAAGCATGTGCCATGGGCAGATGAGAAGTCTGTGTATTCTATTGTTTTGGGTGGAGAGTTCTGTACGTGGTTTTTTGGTCCATGTGGCCAAGGGTCAGGTTCAGATTCCAAATATATTTGCCAATGTTCTGCCTCAATGATCTGTCTAATACTATCAGTGGAGTGTTGAAGTTTCTGACTATTGTTGTGTTGTCATCTAAGTCTCTTCATAGGCCTCTAAGAGCTTGATATATGAATCTCTATGCTCCTCAGTTGGATGCATATATATTTAGGATAGGTCTTCCTGTTGAATTGAGCTCTTTACCATTATGTAATGCCCTTCTTTGTCTTTTTTGATCTTTGTTGTTTATAGTCTGTTCTCTGTGCAATTAGAATAGCAATCCTTGCTTTTTTCTGTTTTCCGTTTGCTTGGTAGATTTTTCTCCATCCCTTTACTTTGAGTCTATGGGTGTCAATGCGTGTGAGATGGGTCTCTTGAAGACAGCATACTGTTGGGGATTGTTTCTTTATCCAACTTGCTCTTGGTGCCTTTTAATTGGACATTCAGCCAATTTATATTCAAGGTTAATATCAATATGTGCAGATTTAATCCTGTTGTCATGTTGGTAGCTGGTTATTATGCAGACTTGATCTTGTGGTTGCTTTATGGTGTCATTGGTCTATGTACTAAAGTGTGTTTTTGTGGTGGCTGGTATTGGTCTTTTATTTCCATATTTAGCACTCCATTAAGGACTTCTTGTAAGGCAGGTCTGGTGGTGATGAATTCCCTTAGCATTTGTTTTTCTGAAAAGAATCTTATTTCTCCTTCACTTATGAAGATTAATTAGGCAGATATAAAATTCTTGGTTGGTTGGAATTTCTTTTCTTTAAGAATACTAAATATGGGCCCCCAAACTCTTCTGACTTGCAGGGTTCCTGCTGAAAGGTCTGCTGTTAGCCTGATGGAGTTCCTTTTATAAGTGAACTGCCCCTTCTCTCTAGCTGCCCTTAACATTTTTTCTTTAATATCAACCCTGGCGAATTGGATGACTGTGTGTCTTGGGAATGGTTGTCTCTCATATAGTATCATGTACAGAGTGTTTCTCTACATTTCCTGAATTTGAATGTTGGCTTCTCTAAAGGTTGGATAAATTTTTATGGGAGATGTTTTGTTCACTCTTCTTTAATCTTTTTTCTTTATTGTTGTCTGACTGAGTAATTTTGGAGAACTAGTCTTTGAGCTCAGATACTTTCATCAGCTTGGTTGATTCTGCTGTTAATACTTGTGGTTGTATTCTGTTATTCTTGATGTGAGTTTTTCAGCTCTATCACATCAGTTTGGTTCTTTCTTAAAATGGCCATTTTGTCTATCATCTCCTATATCATTTTATTGTATTACTTACATTCCTTGGATTGGGTTTAGACTTCTAATTCTCAATGATCTTATCTTCATTCCTATCCATATTCTGAATTCAATTTCTATGATTTCAGGATTTCAGCCTAATTAAGAAGCATTGCTGGAGAACTGGTGCAGTTGTTTGGAGATAAGAAGACACTTTGACTTTTTGGGTTGGCAGAGTTCTTGTGCTGGTTCTTTCTCATCTGTTTGGGCTGATGTTCCTTCAATCTTTACAGTTGCTGGCTTTAGGATAATGTGTTTTTTTTGCTTTGCTTTTGTTTTCTTTGATGCCCTTGGGGATTCAAATGTGATATAAGTTGAATTCAGTTGACTGGTTTCCTTTCTGGAATATTTTAAGAGGTCAAGGCTCAGCTCAGTACTCTTGGGCTGTGTTATCTAACTCTGGGGAGCTAGTATCAAGACCCCTGCTTTGTTCTTTGGCCCTTCAAGTTAGGAATCTCCTGTGCTAGAGGGGTCCAGTTGTTCCTGGGCCACTGACCACAGCACTCTGATGGGTGGCACCAGCCAAAGCACTCCCTTGGAATGGTAGCAGTGTGATCTATGCCTGTTAACACATGCCAGCAGCAGCAGTGCTGTGAGATCCATGTGCATTGGCTGGGGTGGGGTACTGGAAAGAGTGGGACTGCAGCTTTCCTGAATGTGTTTATACTACCAGCAGTTGCAACAGTGGCAGTGGGGACAAAGTTGCCAATCTCCACATATACATTTGCAGTGGCAAAGATGATGGTGTGGGGGTTTAGGGTAATGTATTATTTTGTTTTCTTGATAAATCTCACTCATTGTTCATTCATTTTATTTATCTTCTCAGAAAACAAGTTTATGCCTTTGTTGAAAATCCCTACTCTTAGTTTCTATTTTATTAATTTTATTTTTATTTTTATTATGTATTTACTTCTACTTACTTTGGATTTATTTGTTCTTTTTTAATTTTTGTGGGTACATATTAGGTGTATATATTTATGGGGTACATGAGATGTGTTGATACAAGCATGCAATGTGAAATAAGTACATCAGGGGGTATTCACTTTCTCAATAATTTTCAAGTTATCACCTTGCCCTTTGAGTTACAATCCAATTACACACTTTAAGTTATTTTAAAACATACCGTTGTCATTGACTATAGTCATGCTACTTTGTTATCAAATAGGTCTTATTCATCCTTTCTATTTTTTTCCTACCCATTAACCATTACCACTTCCGCCTCCCCATCCAGGCCCCCATTACACTTCCCATCTTCTGGTAACCATCCTTCTACTCTCTATGTCCATGAGTTCAATTGTTTTGATTTTTAGATCCCACAAATGAGTGAGAACACACGATGTTTGTCTTTCTGTTCCTGGTTTATTTCACTTAACATAATGATTTCCAGTTCCATTCATGTTGTTGCAAATGACTGGATCTCATTCGTTTTATTATATAGCTGAATAGTACTTTATTGTGTATATGTACCACATTTTTTATCCATTTATCTACTGCTGGACACTTAGGTTGCTTCCAAATCTTGGCTATTGTAAACAGTGCTGCAACAAACACAGGAGTGCAGATATCTCTTTTTTATACTTATTTCCTTTCTTTTGGGTATATACACAGGAGAGGGATTCCTGGATTCTATGGTAGCTCTATTTTTAGTTTTGTGAGAAACATCCAACTGGTCTTCATAGTGGTTGTAATAATTTATATTCCCACCAACACTGTACTAATATTCCCTTCTCTGCATGTCCTTGCCAGCATTTGTTGTTGCCTGTGTTTTTGATATAAGCTATTTCAACTAGGCCAAATTGGTACCTCACTGTAGTTTAGATTTGCATTTCCTTGATAATAAATGATGTTGAGCACCTTTTCATATGCCTGTTTGTCATTTGTAGGTTTTTCTAAAGAAATATCTAGTCAAATATTTGCCCGTTTTTATTAGATATTTAGACTTTTTAGTACAGAGTTGTTTGAGTTACTTATATATTCTGGTTATTAATCCCTTGTCAGATGGGTGGTTTGCGAATATTTTCCTCCAACCTGTGGGTTGTCTCTTCACTTTGTTGATTGTTGTCTTTGCTGTGCAGAAGCTTTTTAACTTAGTGTGATCCCCTTTGTCCATTTTTGCTTTGGTTGCCTGTACTTGTGGAGTATTGCTCAAGAAATCTTTGCCCAGGCCAATGACCTGGAGATTTTCCCCTATGTTTCCTTGTGGAAGTTGCATACTTTGAGGTATTAGATTTAAGTCTTAAGTCCATTTTGATTTGATTTTTGTATATAGTCATAGATAGGATTCTATTTTCATTCCTCTGCTTATGGATATCCAGTTTTGCCAGCACCATTTATTGATGAAACTGTCTTTTTCCCCAGTGTATGTTCTTAGACCTTTGTCAAAATGAGTTAACTGTAGGTGTGTAGATTTTTTTCTGGGTTCTTTATTCTGTCCCTTTGGCCTACATGTCTGTTTTTATGTGAGTTTTATGCTGTTTTCATTATTATATCTCTGTAGTATAATTTGAAATCAGGTAATGTGATTCCTCCAGTTTTTTTTTATTTTTACTTAGAATAGCTGCAGCTATTCTGGGCCTTTTATGATTCCACATGAAGCTTAGGATTCTTTTTTCTACTTCTGTGAAGAGTGTCATTGATATTTTGATAGGGATTGCATTGAATCTGTAGCTTGCATTGGGTCATATGGACATTTCAACAATATTGATTCTTCCAATCCATGAACATGGAATACTTTTATATTTTTCGGTGTCCTATAGTTTCCATTATAGAGATCTTTCACTTATTTTGGCAATTCCTCATATTTAATTTTATTTGTGGCTATCATAAATGGGATTACTTTTTTATTTCTTATTCAAGTCATTCACTGTTTGCTATA
Source organism: Pan paniscus (assembly GCF_029289425.2). Lineage (NCBI taxonomy): Eukaryota > Metazoa > Chordata > Mammalia > Primates > Hominidae > Pan > Pan paniscus. The sequence goes on from NC_073272.2 coordinate 108,587,231, forward strand.
GAAATGCTACTGACTTTTGTATGTTGATTTCCTATCCTGTAACTTTACTAAGTTTGTTTATCAGTTCTAATAGTTTTCTTGTGGAGTCTTTAGGTTTTTCCAAATATAAGATTATATCATCTGCAAACAAGGATAATTTGACATCTTCATTTTCACTTTGGATTTTCATTAGTCTGATTGCTCTAGCTAAGACTTCGTGTAAGATGTGGAGTAACAGTGGTGACAGTGGGCATCCTGGTCATGTTTCAGATCTTAAAGGAAAGGCTTTCACTTATTCCCCATTCAGTATGATACTAGCTGTGGGTCTGTCATATATGTCTTTTATTCTGTTTAAGTGTGTTCTTTCTATACCCAGTTTTGTAAGCGTTTTTATCATAAAAAAAGTTGAAGCTTATCAAAACCTTTTTCAGCATCAGTTTAAATAATTATATGAATTTTATTCTTCATTCTGTTGATATGGTGTATCACATTGATTAATTTGCATATGTTGAACCATCGTTACATCCCAGGGATAAATCCCACTTGGTCATGACGAATGATCTTTCTACTGTATTGTTTAATTTAGTTTGCTAGTATTTTGTTGAGGATTTTTGCATCAATATTCCTAAGAGATATTGGTCTGTAGTTTTGTTTTTCGTATGTGTCTTCATCTGATTTTTGTATCAGGGCAATACTGGCCTCGTATAATGAATTTTGAAATATTACCTCTTCCTCTATTGTTTGGAATAGTTTGAGTAAGATTGGTATTAATTCTTCTTTAAATGTTTGTAATATTTCAGCAATGAAGCTATACATCCTGGGATTTTTTTTAGCAGAAGACTTTATTATGGCTTCATTCTTGTTACTTGTTATTTGTCTGTTCAGATTTTGGATTTCTTCCTGGTTCAATCACGGTAGATTCAATGGATCTAGGAAGTTGTCTGTTCTAGATTTTCCAATTTATTGGCATATTGTTGGTCACAGTAGCCATTAACGATACTTTGAATTTCTGCAGTATCAGTTGTTATGTCTCCTTTTTCAGTTCTGATATTATTTGAAAATTTTCTCTCTTTTGTTACTTAGTTTGGTTAAATGTATGTCAATTTTGTTTAACTTTAAAAAAATCACAACTTTTTGATTTATCTATCTTTACTTCAACTTTATATTTCTACTCTGATCATTATTTCTTTTCTCATACTGATTTGGGGTTTGGTTTCCTCTTGCTTGTCTAGTTCTTTAAGATGTATCATTAGATCACTCATTTGAAGTTTTTTCTCTTTTTTCATGTAGGCACTTATAGCTATAAACTTTCCTCTTAGTACTGCTTTTGTTGCATTCCATAGGTTTTGGCATGTGTGTTTCATCATTTGTCTCAAGACATTTTTTAATTTTCTTATTAATTTCTTCATTGACCCACTGGTCATCCAGGAGCATATTGTTTAATTTCCATGTATTTGTATAGTTTCCAAAATTCCTGTTGTTACTAATTTCTAGTTTTATTCCATTGTGCTTAGAGAAGATGTGTGGTATTATTTCAGTTTTTTAAAATATTTTAAGACTTGTTCTATGACCTAATATATGGTCTATGCTTGAGAATGATTTGTGTGCTGAGGAAAAGAATGTGTACTCTGAAGCCATTGAATGAAATGTTCTCTAAATATCTATTAGATCCATTTGGTCTATAGTTCAGATTAAGTCCAATGTTTATTTGTTGATTTTTCTGTCTGAAAGATCTAGCCAATGCTGAATGTCAGCTGTTGAGGTCTCCAGCTATTGAGGTCTTCAGCTATTATTGTATTGGGTTCTATCTCTCTCTTTAACTCCAATAATATTTGCTTTATATATCTTGGTGCTCCAGTGTTGGGTGCATATATATTTACAATTGTTACATCTTCTAGATTAATGATCCCCTTATCATTATATAGTGACCTTCTTTGTCTCTTATAGTTTTTATCTTGAAATCTATTTTGTCTGATATGAGAATTTTGACTCCTGCTCTTTTTTGGTTTCCAGTGGCATGGAATACCTTTTTTCTATCCCTCTATTTTCCATCCATGTGTGTCTTTATAGGTGAAGTGGGTTTTTTGTAGGCAACAGATCAATGGGTCTTTTTTTTTATTAATTCAGCCAGTTTATGCCTTTCAATTGGAGAGTTTAGTCCATTTACATTGAATGTTATTATTGATAAGTAACTCTTAAGTTATTATTGATAAGTAACTCAAGTTATAATTGATAACTTACTCTTGCTTTTTTGTTATATGTTTTCTCATTGTTTTATGATCTTCTCTTCCTTCTTTCTTGCCTTCCTGCCTTTCTGTAGTGAAGATGATTTTCTCTGGTGATATGATTTAGTTTCCTGCTTCTTTATTTTTTGTGTATCCATTGCATGTTTTTTGCTCTGAGGTTACCATGAGGCTTGCAAATACTATCTCATAACCCATTATTTTAACTTAATAAAAACAACATTATTTGCATAAACAAACAAGCAAAAAGAAAATTCATACACACTCTACACCTTAACTTAGTTCTCTCACTTTTTAACATTTTGTTGTTTCTATTTATATCTTATTGTACTGGTTATGCCTTAAAAAGTTGTCATGGTTAATATTTTTGATTGGCTTATCTTTGAGTCTTTCCACTTAGGATAAGAGTAGTTTATGTACCACAATTATAAAGTTACAAAATTCTTTGTTTTTCTGTGTGCTTACTATTACCAGTGAGTTTTGTACCTCCAGTTGATTATTTATTGCTCATTAATGTCCTTTTCTTTCTGAATGAAGTACTCCCTTTAACATTTCTTGTAAGAGAGGTCTGGTGTTGATGAAATGTTTCAGCTATTGTTTGTCTGGGAAAATCTTTATTTCTCATTCATATTTGAAGGATGATTGCTGAATTTACTATTCTAAGGTAAATAATTTTTTTTTTCCTTCAGCACTTTAAATATGTCATGCCACTCTCTCCTGGCCTGTAAAGTTTCCACTGAAAAGTCTCCTCAGTGCCCAGACAGATGTATTGGAATTCTATTGTATGTTCTTTGTCTCTTTTGCTTGATGCTTTTAGGATCCTTTCGTTATCCTTGTTTTTTGGGAATTTGATTACTAAATGCCTTGTGGTAGTTTTTGAGTTAAATATGCTTCACATGATATATTCTTCTTGTACTTGGATATTGATATATTTCTCTAGGTTTGGGGAGTTCTCTGTTATTTCCCTTTGAATGAATTTTCCACTCCTATCTCTTTCTGTGCCTCTTCTTTAAGCCCAATAACTTAGATTTGCCCTTTTGAGGCTGTTATCTGGATCCCATAGGTGTGCTTCATTGTTTTTTATTTTTCCATTGTCTCCTTTGAGTGTGTATTTTCAAATAACCTGTCTTTAGCTCACTAATTCTTTCTTTGGCTTCATTCATTCTGCTTTTAAAGGACTCTGATGCATTATTCAGTATGCCAATTGCATTTTTCAGCTCCAGGATTTCTGTTTGATTCATTTAATTATTTTAATCTCCTTGTTAAATTCATGTGATAGAATTCTAAATTCCTTCTCTGTGTTATCTTGAATTTCAGTTTCCTCAACAAAGCTATTTTAAGTTATTTGTCTGAAAAGTGACATATCTCTGTTTCTCCAGGATTGGTCCCTGGTACATTATTTAGTTCATTTAGTGAGGTCATGTTTTCCTGGATGATGCTGATGCTAGTAGATGCTGTTTGATGTCTGGGCATTGAGGAGTAAGGTATTTATTGTAGTCTTCACTGTCTGGCCTTAATTGTAGCTGTCCTTCTTCAGGTGGCTTTTTAGATATTTGAAAGGACTTGGGTATTTTGATCTAAGCTGTATCTGCTTTAAGGGTCACCCCAAGCCCAGTAACACCATAGTATTTGCAGACTTGTAGAGGTACCTCCTTAATACTCTTGGGCAAGAATTGGGATACTTCTCTGAATTATCAGGCAAAGACTCTTGTTCTCTTCCCTCACTTTCTGTCCAACATACAGTCTCTCCTCTGTTCTGAGCCACCTAAAGCTGGGGGTGGAGTGACATAAGCACCCCTGTGGCTATAACTACTATGACTATACTGGGTCAAACCTGAAGCCAGCGCAACACTGGTTCTCAGTCAAGTCCTGCTGTAACCACTCCCTGGCTATTGCCTATGTTCACTCAAGGCCCTGGGGCTCTACAATTAGCAGGTGGCAAAGCCATCCAGGCCTATATCCTTCCCTTCATGGCGGTGAGGTCACCCAGGATCTGGATGTGTCCCAGACATGCCACCCAGGAGTCAGGGACTACAGTCAAAAACCTTAGAAGTCTACCTGGTGTTCTATTGCACTGTAGCTGAGTTGGCACTCTAACAACAAGATGCAGTTCTTCTCAATATTCCCTTCCCTTTTCAAAGGCAGAGGAGCCTCACCCCATAGCAACCACCACCTCAGGCCAGCGAGGGTACTGCCAGATTACTGCTGATGTTCCCTTAAGGCTCAAGGTCTCTTAATTCAGCTTGTGGTGAATGCTGCCTGGTCTGGGATTCACCCTTCAGGGCAGTGGACTCCCCTCTGTCCCAAGGCAGGTCCAAAAATGCTGTCCAAGAGTCAAGTCCTGGAATAGGGGAATCCAGGAGTCTGCTTGGTGCTCTACTCTCATGGGCTGTGCTGGTACCTAAGGTGCAAGTCAAAGTTCCCTTTACTTTTCTCTCTGCTTTTCTCAAGCAGAAGGAGTTTTGCCCAGTACTCACCACAGATGGTAATGTACTGAGTCTTACCTGAAGCCAGCATGTCTCAAAGGCTCTTCCAAAGCCCTCGATGTAGTATCTGGGTATCACTGCTTCTTATTCAGTTTCCAAGGTCTCTTCAGTTAACGGGTGATGAATGCTTCCAGCTCTGGATCCTTTTCTTCAAAGGCACTGGGTTCTCTTCTGGCCCAGAATGTGTCTATAAATGTTGTATGGGAGCTAGGGCCTGGAATAGGGTCCTCACGACTCTGACCAGTGCCCTATCCTGCTGTGGCTGAGCTGGTATCCTAGATGCAAGACAAAGTCCTCCCCACTCTTCCCTCTCCTCTCTTCAAGTGGAAAAAAGGGGTCTCTTTTGTAGACTCAAGCTGTGCAACTAGGGATTAGGGGAGGAGTGATGCCAGCACTCCCTTGGCTGCCCCAGCTGGTGTCTCATTATGTCACGTGCCCCCATAGTCTACTGTCTCTGGGCCTAGTTCAGCCTTAGGACTCACCTAAGTGTTGCAGTCATTATGGTCTATTCTGTCTTTCAAGTTTACTTGGAGACACAGAGTTCTGTAACCCTGGGTGGCGAGGTTTGCAAGCACTCATGTTTGAACTGCTGGGATGGGCAATTCGCTTCTGGCTAGGGCTGGTCTAAATGCTCCCTCCATGGTCAGGCATCACCTGAGTTTGGCCTGGGTTTTCTTTCCGCTCTAACAGTACAGCACTGAGTTCAGTGCCTCACACTTACTGTGTTCTCCCTCTCCCAGTGTTCAGAGAGGCTCTTTGCAGCATACCTCTGCTGCTAGGGTTGGGGAGGGGTGGTGTCAGTGATTTCAGACTGTTTTTTTTCTATCTTTTCAGTGCCTCTTTCAATGATATGAAGTTAAAACCAAGTACTATGGGTTCTCACCTAATTTTTGGTTCTCATTAAGGTGTTTTCCTGTATAGACAGTTGTTAACTTTATGTCTTTGTTGGGAGGATGATAAGTGGATCTTTCTATTCCACCATTTTGCTCCACCTCCTAATTGGTTCTTATTCTGATTTCTTAAGTTGGTAATGAAGGTCATTAATTTTATTTTTTCTTTTCTGATACAGATATTTAAAGCTATAAATTTCTTTCTAAGGTGTATTTAGCTGCATCGTACAATTTTTGATATGTTGTTTTATTAGCATTATTTTAAAAATATTTTCTAATCTTTCTCATGACTTCTTTGATGAGATTTTTTAATAGTGTTTTATATAATTTCAAAACATTTGGGGACTCTGTGTATTTTGCTGTTATTGGTTTCTATTTTAATCACTGGGTGCTCAGAGAACATAGTCTGTATAATATCCATCCTTAAAAATGTATCAGGACTTGTTTTGTGGCCCAACATATAACCTATACTGGTAAAAATTCTTTAGACAAATGTGTATTTTGCCGTTACTGGGTCTGATAGTCTGCACATGTCAATTAGGTCAAATTGTTGATGATGTTGTTCCAGTCTTCCATATGTTTTCTAATTTTTTTCTGTAAATGTTCTATAAATTACTGAGAAAAATGATGTTGAAGTCTCTACATTTGTAAATTTTTCAACACTTTATTTCTGATGAGTTTGCTTCATATATTTGGGGACTTTGCCTTTAGGTGCAACACATATAGGATGGTTATCTCTTCTTGATAATTCATCTCTTTTATCATTGTAAAATGACCTTCTTTATCTCTAGTAATTCTCTTCATCATGAGTTCTACTTTGTCTGATATTAATATAGCCATAACATCATTCGTATGCTTAGAGTTTGCATGGAATACTTTTTTCCATCCTTCCATTTTCAGCTTGTTATGTATTTATGTTTAAAACATATATCAAGTAAAAAACATAAGTAAGAAACCTAAAGTATGTAGGATCTTACTTTATCATCCAGTTTGATGATAGCAGGAGTTTTGCCCAGTAGCCACCACAGTTGGTAATATACTGATGTCTTGCCTTTTAACTGGGGTGTTTAGTCTATTTGCATTTAATATAATTGTTGATACTTTTTATTTAAGTCTACCATGTTGGCATTTGATTTCTATTTGCCTCATCTGCCCTTTATTTTTCTGTTCTTACTTTCCTAATCTTTTCTGGCTTAATCAAATTTAAATGTTTTAGTGTATTTCCCCTATTGACAATTTAGTTATTCTCCTTTGTATTATTTTTAATAATTATTACAGAGATTACAATACATATTTAACTTATCACAGTCTACATTCAAAATATATTACTACATGAAATATTCAATAACTTTATGAAGTATATTTCAATTACTGCTTTCCCGTCCTTTGGGTTATTATCATATATTTCATTTTCACATATGCCATAAACTGCACTTTCTTTGTCATTATTTTTACATTAAATAGCCAATAGTTTTTAAGACATTAAATAATATATATGTATAAAAATAAAAATAAATGTTTAGAAATGTACTCATATTTATTGACCAATTTATTCTTCTTGATACATTTTATTTCTTTCTGAAAAGTTAGGTTTCTATGTGATATTATTTCCTTTCAGCCTATTTAATTTCATTTAATATTTCTTACAGTGCAGGTTTGTGGGAGATGAATTATGTCAACTTGCTCTATCTAAAATGTCTATATTTCACCTCCAATTGTAAAAGATTATTTTGTCCTTCATTATTTCTGATAAGAAACCAGCTGTCATTCTTATCATTGTTCTCTTACATGTAATGCTACTGTATTCTCTGGCTACTTTCATGATTTTCTATTTTCCCTTGGTCTTCAGAATTTGACTATGATGTCTGTAAGTGCATTCTGCATATTTATCTTGCTTGAGATTTGTGGAGCTTCTTGGATTTGTTGTTTGGTATCCTTTTTTAATGTTCAAAAATTTCAGTCATTATCCCTTCAAAAATTTTTATGCTCTACTCTCGCTCTTTCCTTTCCTCCCAAAACTCCAATTATATATAGGCTAAATCATTTGATATTGCCCTAAAAGTCTCTGATGTGTATTTTTTTCTTTATTCTGTTTCTGTGTAATATCTTTGATTCAGTTTGGATAATTTCTATCTCTGAGGCAGCATAAGATCTGTGTTTGAGTTCACTAAGCCTTTTCTGTTACGTTCGGTAGTCTTCTATTTCAATGACTTCCTTATTTTAGATATACATTTTTTTAGTTCTAAAATTTCCATCTTGCCCTTTTCAGGATTTCCTTTTCTCTGTTGAATTTTTACATTTCTTTACAGTTTTCCACTTTTTTCTCTAATTTATAAAACATATTTATAATAACTATTATAATTTTCCTCCTGTTAATTCCAATAGCTGGATAATTTCTAGGTCTCCTAATGAATTTGGTTTTAGTATTGTGGTTCACATTTTCTGATTTTTCACAGGTCTATGAATTGTTTTATTGTATGCTGGACATTGTGAATTACATGCTGTAGAAACTCTGAATTAGGTTATCTTCTTTCAGGATTAAGGTTTTTTTTGTTTTGTTTTGTTTTTGTTAGTTTGTTTGTTTTTCTGGAAGGCACTGAAATTACTGCTGAATCTCCTGGATCTTGTCAAGGCCTGGTTTTAGGCTTCATTTGGGGGTGGAAGGCAGCTATTTTTATTTTTCCCCCAGACTTATAATGCTTAATCCTAGTTTGTAGTTCTTATTCCTAATGTGTGGCCTTTCTCAGGTCTCAAGTGACTGCCTAGTGTGTTCACCAAGATCTCTTCATTCTGGAGGGTTCAGAACTCTAAAATATCCTCAGTGCTATGTACATTATGAAATTTCCATTCAGCTCCCAGACTCCTAATAAAGATTCTCTGCTAGGCCTCATAGAGTTCTAACCTAAACATGAAGAGCTGAAGATTTGGTCAAGGAAACAAAAAGCATTCTTACACAAATTCCTTTAACCCCCTAATTTCCAGTAACTTCCCTACAAAGTTTAGTCAACTTAGCAGCTCATAATTCTGATCTCTCTTTCTTTCACTCCACAAGACTGCTGCTTTCTGCCTGAGCTCCATTTCCCTGCACTGGAATTTGGAAATTTCCCACAGGCAGAAAGCCAAGGAGTATGTGAAAGTCAAATTGTATGTTTCTCCTCTGCTGAGCATGGCAGACCTGTATGTTCACTATCAAATACTTAAAAACTATTGCTTTTTATATTTTGTCATTTGTCAAGGAAGTATCTTGAGTGGTACAAAAAACCTCTTGAGAAGGAATTTGTCCATACACACAGGAATCAGTGTTGAAGACATTTATAAAATTAGAACATTTTAATTAGAGTAAACTGTCCAACAGATTTCTCAACATTTTCTCTGAGGACCTAGGAACTTTCAGAAAGGATCCAGTGTTACTCAGTGTACTTTTAGTTGCTGTACCAATTCACTATGCATTTTATCGTAAGTGATAGAAAAACAAGAGATTTAGCATTTCATTAAGTCCTCACAACAGGTATAAATTTATACCCTGTGAGCTTATAAAAAATTATGAGTGCTCTATGGACAAGGCACTTATCTGCCAGCCCAACTCCTGTGTCCAGCTTTAGGAGTTGAGTAACTCCTTGATATTCTTGTTATCAGGCATGTCTTGGTAAAATGAACTTGCCCAGGTGTATCAAGCATCAGATGATACTACTGCAAAAATCTATAAGAGCATTCTCAATAAGGAATCTTCCCAATTAAGTACCTGCCATGGATTCAAGTTGCCATCTTCTCTGGAAGTTTTCAGGGTTTCACAAAGACTCTGCATCTGATGGCTCCAGGTTTGATAATATATTCCAATAATATCTGAGGACATTATTTCAAGTCTTGTTTAGTTAAATCAAACACAAGAAACAACTAAATAAAATGTCCATCTTTCCAATGTTACTTTCTTAGGCAACTGGCAACCTCTTTACCCCTTCGTACCCTTCTGCAGCAAGAGGAGATGCAGGGGAGTCCATTCCCTTAAAAATGCAAGATCTAGAGCTGAGCACAGTGGTGTGCACCTGTAGTCTAAGCTACTACGGAGGCTGAGGCAGGAGAATTGCTTGAGTCCAGGAGTTTGAGGCTGCAGTATGTGATTATTGTACCTTTGGATAGTCACTGCACACCAGCCTGGACTATACTGTGAGACCCTCAACTCCCTAAAATAAGGATGCATAAGCTTCCCTGGGGCAACTCAATCTTTACTGTGTTTTTCTTCCATAAAAGTCAAAAATTTCTGAGTCACTTCATTGTCTACTGAGAAAAAAAGTGTGTGGTTTGAGGCTTATCAGAAATAGCTAATGGACAAATTCTAGGCTGCTAAGAAATTATTGGCTTCCATGTATGGAGTGAACATCAACCACCTCTTTTTATTATTTCCTCTTAACCCCAAAAAGTCACTACCAACATTTCCACTTGCTTGAAACTCAAGAGCAAGATTATCTATATATAAGAATTCTGTATAAATTTTTGAGACAACTCTGTTGTAACAGAAATCAAGAATAAACACAAGTAGCTTTATGGCTATGTCTTTATTATTTGTACTATTCTCAAGTCTCTCTGAGGATTACTTTCCAAACCAGAGAGATATATTCTTTATATCATGTCAGTAGGTAAAACACATTAGAGTCCCTTGCTGAGTTTCTAAGAGCATACTAATTGAATGCTGGTATCCTGAACTGTCTGCTCCTGCAAATTCTAGGTTATATTGAGTCATATCCATAGGAAATTTTAATGCTGAAAGATCTCCTAGACTCACCTCTTTAGGCTGGTTGAATTTCATGTTTAACTGAAAGGGATCTCAGATTAGCCTGGGTCTTGAACTGGATCAGGAGGGGGCATCCACAAGAGAACCACTCCAGAAATGTAAGCTGTTCAAAACTGTCAAGATGAGTTATCTGTTCATAAGGAATTCATTGTATGGAGGAATTGTATTTTTCAAGAAGGCAGTTTTCATGTTAACTTGACCATGCTAAATGTAGCATATCCAAAATCTGTTTGCATGAAAACCTCGGACAGAAGCACTTTCTGATGTCCTGGAATTGATTCTGATATTTAAAAGACTGTAAAAGAGTACAGCCTGACAAGCTTCTTGACATAACTGGTTAAGGAACCTACTTTTTCATGGTGGATATGGGAGAGGAATGGACAAGCAGAGGGATCAGGAAGACTTAGATAATAATCCATATTGATTTTGCAGGGCCATACTAGGGTAAGACTTTTTTCATTGATCTAGTCTTCCTCTCAAGATGTCTCAAGGAGGTCCCAGGACCACCACCAACCTCTCTATGTTAGTTGTTTTCAATAAAATATCAAAAAGCATTACTGTTTCTGATGATGTGGCCTACACATTGAGATCTTAAGTTTGTTCCACTGTTTAGAAGATAAAAGTAACTTCAGGAAATTTTGTGTTCAAAATCTTCAAACCATTGTGTTTGAATGGTTGAAAGGTTGAAAAGAAGAAAAAAAAATGACCGTGATTTCCTACCCTAACTCACCCACAGATAGAAAACAGTTATCTTTAATATTTTGGTGTATTTCTTTCTTATTTTTTTCATGCCTTTTTTTTTTTTTTTTTTTTTGAGACAGGCTTGCTCCATCACCCAGGCTGGAGTGCAGTGGCATGAACACAGCTCACTGCAACCTCGATCTCCTGGGCTCAAGCCATCCTCCTCTCTCAGCCTCGTTAGTAGCTGGGACTACAGGTGCATGCCAACATGCCTGGCTAATTTTTGTATTTTCAGTAGAGATGGGGTTTTGCCATGTTGGTCAGGCTGGCCTCGAACTCCTGACCTCAAGTGATCCTCCTGCCTTAGCCTCCCAAAGTGTTGGGATTACAGGCTTGAGCCACTGTGCCTGGCCCTGAATACTCTTAAAAGCATTAAGATGGTTTTTAAAATTAAATGTTTTGGTGCATGGTAAAGCACTTCCAAGCTACTCAGAAGTCTCTAAAATAAAAGGTAAATTTTTATTTATTCATTTCCACCCCCGGCTTCTCTTGAGTCCCACAGATAGAGATAACACTTATACTAGTTTCTACTTTTCAGGTGGTTTCAAATTTAGCATTCAACAATGTGTTTATGCTTTTCTTTCTTGGTGTTTTAGATAGCATCTATTGACTCCTTTCCATTCAGGAGATGTTAGTGGTTAACAGTATAGATTTTGAAGCCTGACTGCCTGGGTTTGAATGCTGGTTCTCCTACTTCCTGGTGTGTGGCCTTGAGCAATTTTTTTTAATCTCTCTAAGCCTCAGTTTTCTCAAAAGTAAAAATGAAGATAATAACAGTACCTACCTCACAGTGTTGTTGTGAAGATTTTATGAGTTGATACTTGTAAGATGTTTATGATAGTATTTATATGTGCTCAGTACATTTTATTTTTATTAAATTTGAAAGATGAAAATTTTAGCTCACTTTCATGGCTTTCTATTTTTATTTTATTTCCTCTTATTTGCTATATTATGTATTTTAATAGATTTCAATAATAAATTAAACATATATTTCTTATTTCAACTTTAGACAGTATCAATTTACCCTGAAATGTGAGCTATAAAAGATAATGAAATAATCATCCTTTTAATTATCTTCACTCTCCTATCTCCTCCCACTTTCCCACTTATGTTAACTATATTTTTACTTTCATGTGATCAAGTTGCTTAATATTTATATTATTTTGAAACTATAATTAAATCTTTTGTGTTTCTTTTAGATCTTTGCTATTCAAAGTTTGGTTCTTCCACCAAAAGCCTTGGACTTGGGAACCTGGGCCCTTAGTAGAAATGCAGAATCTCAGGCCATACCTCAGATTTGCTGAATCAAAATCTGGATTTAACAAGGTCCCAGGTGATTCTTATGCTCATGGAAGTTTAGGAAGACTGCTTTAGAGTGGTAGTTCTCAACATGACTGTTTCCCAGATGATTCTAATATACAAGTAGGAGCGAGAACCACAGGTTGTAGACAATCATTATGTGGATCTAAAGTTACCTCAAATTCTCCTCTGATGAACACTCATGTCCCCATTCCCTTGGAGCATTTCTACTGAGGCAGGTAGTTTACTGTCTTCAGAATGCAGAGGCAATTTTCAGGCTTAATCCTTTTGGCAAGTCTAAGCTGTCAAACACCCTTTGCTCTGAATGGGAGGGAGGGCAGTAGGTAGAAATAGTAACTCTATTGGCCTAGCATTCCTGAATGCAATTCTTTTTTTTATTATTATACTTTAAGTTCTAGGGTACATGTGTAAAACGTGCAGGTTTGTTACATATCTATGCATGTGCCAGGTTCGTGTGCTGCACCTATTAACTCGTCACTTATATTAGGTATATCTCCTAATGCTATCCCTCTCCCCTCCCCCCACCCCACAACAGGCCCCAGTGTGTGAGGTTCCCCTTCCTGTGTCCAAGTGTTCTCATTGTTCAATTCCCACCTATGAGTGAGAACATGCAGCATTTGGTTTTTTGTCCTTGCAATAGTTTGCTGAGAATGATGGTTTCCAGCTTCATCCATGTCCCTACAAAGGACATGAATTCATCCTTTTTTATGGCTGCATAGTATTCCATGGTGTATATGTGCCACATTTTCTTAATCCAGTCTATCATTGTTGGACATTTGGGTTGGTTCCAAGTCTTTACTATTGTGAATAGTGCTGCAATAAACATATGTGTGCATGTGTCTTTATAGCAGCATGATTTATAACCCTTTGGGTATATACCCAGTAATGGGATGGCTGGGTCAAATGGTATTTCTAGTTCTAGATCCCTGAGGAATCGCCACACTGACTTCCACAATGGTTGAACTAGTTTACAGTCCCACCAACAGTGTAAAAGTGTTCCTATTTCTCCACATCCTCTCCAGCACCTGTTGTTTCCTGACTTTTTAATGATCACCATTATAACTGGTGTGGGATGGTATCTCATTGTGGTTTTGATTTGCATTTCTCTGATGGCCAGTGATGATGAGCATTTTTTCATGTGTCTGTGGCTGCATAAATGTCTTCTTTTGAGAAGTGTCTGTTCATATCCTTTGCCCACTTTTTGATGGGGTTGTTTGCTTTTTTCTTGTAAATTTGTTTGAGTTCTTTGCAGATTCTGGATATTAGCCTTTTGTCAGATGAGTAGATTGCAAAAATTTTCTCCCATTCTGTAGGTTGCCTGTTCACTCTGATGGTAGTTTCTTTTGCTGTGCAGAAGCCCTTTAGTTTAATTAGACCCCATTTGTCAATTTTGGCTTTCGTTGCCATTGCTTTTTATGTTTTAGACATGAATTCCTTGCCCATGCCTATGTCCTGAATGGTATTGCCTAGGTTTTCTTCTAGGGTTTTTATGGTTTTATGTCTAACATTTAAGTCTTTAATCCATCTTGAATTAATTTTTGTATAAGGCGTAAGGAAGGGATCCAGTTTCACCTTTCTACATATGGCTAGCCAGTTTTCCCAGGACTATTTATTAAATAGGGAATCCTTTCCCCATTTCTTGTTTTTGTCAGGTTTGTCAAAGATCAGATGGTTGTAGATGTGTGGCATTATTTCTGAGCACTCTGTTCTGTTCCATTGGTCTATATCTCTGTTTTGGTACCAGTACCATGCTGCATTGGTTACTGTAGCCTTGTAGTCAGTTTGAAGTCAGGTAGTGTAGTGCCTCCAGCTTTGTTCTTTTGGCTTAGGATTGTCTTAGCAATGTGGGCTCTTTTTTGGTTCCATATGAATTTTAAAGTAGTTTTTTTCCAATTCTGTGAAGAAAGTCATTGGTAGCTTGATGGGGATGGCATTGAATCTATAAGTTACCTTGGGCAGTATGGCCATTTTCACGACATTGATTCTTCCTATCCATGAGCATAGAATGTTCTTCCATTTGTTTGTGTCCTCTTTTATTTCATTGAGCAGTGGTTTGTAGTTATCCTTGAAGAAGTCCTTCACATCCCTTGTAAGTTGGATTCCTAGGTATTTTATTCTCTTTGAAGCAATTGTGAATGGGAGTTCACTCATGATTTGGCTCTCTGTTTGTCTGTTAGTGAAAACTGCCTCATGGACTCCTTTGCTTTTGTATTTCTTGAGTCTAAGTTTAAAACTACTGTGAAGTTATCTTGGAAAAAAGACTCTTACTACCCTAGTTTTAGGTTGCAGATTTCCCTCCTCTATTTGTCCCATTAATCAGATCCCATGTGCTTTCTCTCTTTAATGATTTCCTAAAACTTTCTGGGTTACTGCTGAATTCCTTTCTTGTTTCTAGCACTGTTATGGTTTAATACTATTGAAAATATGTTTCCTTTCATTTCAATGAAACTATGGAAAGGAGAAGCAGTAAATACATGTGCTCAGTCCACTATCTTTCATGGGAACACATTCCTCAGCTGAATATAAGAAATCTGTGGAGAGGAGCCAAGATGGCCGAATAGGAACAGCTCCAGTCTACAGCTCCCAGCGTGAGCGACGCAGAAGACGGGTGATTTCTGCATTTCCATCTGAGGTACCGGGTTCATCTCACTAGGGAGTGCCAGACAGTGGGTGCGTGCACCGTGCGCGAGCCGAAGCAGGGTGAGGCATTGCCTCACTTGGGAAGCGCAAGGGGTCAGGGAGTTCCCTTTCTGAGTCAAAGAAAGGGGTGAAGGACGCACCTGGAAAATCGGGTCACTCCCACCCAAATATTGCCCTTTTCAGACCAGCTTAAAAAACGGCGCACCACGAGATTATATCCCACACCTGGCTCGGAGGGTCCTACACCCATGGAATCTTGCTGATTGCTAGCACAGCAGTCTGAGATCAAACTGCAAGGTGGCAGCGAGGCTGGGGGAGGGGCGCCCGCCATTGCCCAGGCTTGCTTAGGTAAACAAAGCAGCTAGGAAGCTGGAACTGGGTGGAGCCCACCACAGCTCAAGGAGGCCTGCCTGCCTCTGTAGGCTCCACCTCTGGGGGCAGGGCACAGACAAACAAAAAGACAGCAGTAACCTCTGCAGACTTAAATGTCCCTGTCTGACAGCTTTGAAGAGAGCAGTGGTTCTCCCAGCACGCAGCTGGAGATCTGAGAATGGGCAGACTGCCTTCTCAAGTGGGTCCATGACCCCTGACCCCCGAGCAGCCTAACTGGGAGGCACCCCCCAGCAGGGGCACACTGACACCTCACACGGCAGGGTATTCCAACAGACCTGCAGCTGAGGGTCCTGTCTGTTAGAAGGAAAACTAACAAACAGAAAGGACATCCACATCGAAAACCTATCTGTACATCACCATCATCAAAGACCAAAAGTAGATAAAACCACAAAGATGGGGAAAAAACAGAACAGAAAAACTGGAAACTCTAAAACGCAGAGCATCTCTCCTCCGCCAAAGGAATGCAGTTCCTCACCAGCAATGGAACAAAGCTGGATGGAGAATGACTTTGATGAGCTGAGAGAAGAAGGCTTCAGATGATCAAATTACCCTGAGCTACGGGAGGACATTCAAACCAAAGGCAAAGAAGTTGAACACTTTGAAAAAAATTTAGAAGAATGTATAACTAGAATAACCAATACAGAGAAGTGCTTAAAGGAGCTGATGGAGTTGAAAACCAAGGCTCAAGAACTACATGAAGAATACAGAAGCCTCAGGACCCGATGCGATCAACTGGAAGAAAGGGTATCAGCAATGGAAGATGAAATGAATGAAATGAAGTGAGAAGGGAAGTTTAGAGAAAAAAGAAAAAAAGAAATGAGCAAAGCCTCCAAGAAATATGGGACTATGTGAAAAGACCAAATCTACGTCTGATTGGTGTACCTGAAAGTGATGGGGAGAATGGAACCAAGTTGGAAAACACTCTGCAGGATATTATCCAGGAGAACGTCCCCAATCTAGCAAGGCAGGCCAACGTTCAGATTCAGGAAATACAGAGAACACCACAAAGATACTCCTCGAGAAGAGCAACTCCAAGACACATAATTGTCAGATTCACCAAAGTTGAAATGAAGGAAAAAATGCTAAGGGCAGCCAGAGAGAAAGGTCGGGTTACCCTCAAAGGGAAGCCCATCAGACGAACAGCGGATCTCTCGGCAGAAACCCTACAAGCCAGAAGAGAGTGGAGGCCAATATTCAACATTCTTAAAGAAAAGAATTTTCAACCCAGAATTTCATATCCAGCCAAACTAAGCTTCATAAGTGAAGGAGAAATAAAATCCTTTACAGACAAGGAAATGCTGAGAGATTTTGTCACCACCAGGCCTGCCCTAAAAGAGCTCCTGAAGGAAACGCTAAACATGGAAAGGAACAACCAGTACCAGCCACTGCAAAATCATGCCAAAATGTAAAGACCATCGAGACTAGGAAGAAACTGCATCAACTAACGAGCAAAATCACCAGCTAACATCATAATGACAGGATCAAATTCACACATAAAAATATTAACTTTAAATGTAAATGGACTAAATTCTCCAATTAAAAGACACAGACTGGCAAATTGGATAAAGAGTCAAGACCCATCAGTGTGCTGTATTCAGGAAACCCATCTCACGTGCAGAGACACACATAGGCTCAAAATAAAAGGATGGAGGAAGATCTACCAAGCAAATGGAAAACAAAAAAAGGCAGGGGTTGCAATCCTAGTCTCTGATAAAACAGACTTTAAACCAACAAAGATCAAAAGAGACAAAGAAGGCCATTAAATACTGGTAAAGGGATCAATTCAACAAGAAGAGCTAAATATCCTAAATATATATGTACCCAATACAGGAGCACCCAGATTCATAAAGCAAGTCTTGAGTGACCTACAAAGAGACTTAGACTCCCACACATTAATAATAGGAGACTTTAACACCCCACTGTCAACATTAGACAGATCAATGAGACAGAAAGTCAACAAGGATACCCAGGAATTGAACTCAGCTCTGCACCAAGCGGACCTAATAGACATCTACAGAACTCTCCACCCCAAATCAACAGAATATACATTTTTTTCAGCACCACACCACACCTATTCCAAAATTGACCACATAGTTGGAAGTAAAGCTCTCCTCAGCAAATGTAAAAGAACAGAAATTATAACAAACTCTCTCTCAGACCACAGTGCAATCAAACTAGAACTCAGGATTAAGAATCTCACTCAAAGCCGCTCAACTACATGGAAACTGAACAACCTGCTCCTGAATGACTACTGGGTAAATAACGAAATGAAGGAAGAAATAAAGATGTTCTTTGAAACCAACGAGAACAAAGACACAACATACCAGAATCTCTGGGACGCATTCAAAGCAGTGTGCAGAGGGAAATTTATAGCACTAAATGCCCACAAGAGAAAGCAGGAAAGATCCAAAATTGACACCTTAACATCACAATTAAAAGACCTAGAAAAGCAAGAGCAAACACCTTCAAAAGCTAGCAGAAGGCAAGAAATAACTAAAATCAGAGCAGAACTGAAGGAAATAGAGACACAAAAAAACCCTTCAAAAAATCAATGAATCCAGGAGCTGGTTTTTTGAAAGGATCAACAAAATTGATAGACCGCTAGCAAGACTAATAAAGAAAAAAAGAGAGAAGAATCAAATAGACACAATAAAAAATGATAAAGGGGATATCACCACCAATCCCACAGAAATACAAACTACCATCAGAGAATACTACAAACACCTGTACGCAAATAAACTAGAAAATCTAGAAGAAATGGATAAATTCCTTGACACATACACTCTCCCAAGACTAAACCAGGAAGAAGTTGAATCTCTGAATAGACCAATAACAGGAGCTGAAATTGTGGCAATAATCAATAGTTTAGCAACCAAAAAAAGTCCAGGACCAGATGGATTCACAGCCGAATTCTACCAGAGGTACAAGGAGGAACTGATACCATTCCTTCTGAAACTATTCCAATCAATAGAAAAAGAGGGAATCCTCCCTAACTCATTTGATGAGGCCAGCATCATTCTGATACCCAACCCGGGCAGAGACACAACCAAAAAAGAGAATTTTAGACCAATATCCTTGATGAACATTGATGCAAAAATCCTCAATAAAATACTGGCAAACCGAATCCAGCAGCATATCAAAAAGCTTATCCACCATGATCAAGTGGGCTTCATCCCTGGGATGCAAGGCTGGTTCAATATATGCAAATCAATAAATGTAATCCAGCATATAATCAGAGCCAAAGGCAAAAACCACATGATTATCTCAATAGATACAGAAAAAGCCTTTGACAAAATTCAACAACCCTTCATGCGAAAAACTCTCAATAAATTAGGTATTGATGGGACGTATTTCAAAATAATAAGAGCTATCTATGACAAACCCACAGCCAATATCACACTGAATGGGCAAAAACTGGAAGCATTCCCTTTGAAAACTAGCACAAGACAGGGATGCCCTCTCTCACCACTCCTATTCAACATAGTGTTGGAAGTTCTGGCCAGGGCAATGAGGCAGGAGAAGGAAATAAAAGGTATTCAATTAGGAAAAGAGGAAGTCAAATTGTCCCTGTTTGCAGACGACATGATTGTATATCTAGAAAACCCCATTGTCTCAGCCCAAAATCTCCTTAAGCTGATAAGCAACTTCAGCAAACTCTCAGGATACAAAATCAATGTACCAAAATCACAAGCATTCTTATACACCAACAACAGACAAACAGAGAGCCAAATCATGAGTGAACTCCCATTCACAATTGCTTCAAAGAGAATAAAATACCTAGGAATCCAACTTACAAGGGATGTGAAGGACCTCTTCAAGGAGAACTACAAACCACTGCTCAAGGAAATAAAAGAGGATACAAACAAATGGAAGAACATTCCATGCTCATGGGTAGGAAGAATCAATATCGTGAAAATGGCCATACTGCCCAAGGTAATTTACAGATTCAATGCCATCCCCATCAAGCTACCAATGCCTTTCTTCAGAGAATTGGAAAAAACTACTTTAAAGTTCATATGGAACCAAAAAAGAGCCCGCATCACCAAGTCAATCCTAAGCCAAAAGAACAAAGCTAGAGGCATCACGCTACCTGACTTCAAACTATACTACAAGGCTACAGTAACCAAAACAGCATGGTACTGGTACCAAAACAGAGATATAGATCAATGGAACAGAACAGAGCCCTCAGAAATAATGCTGCATATCTACAACTATCTGATCTTTGACAAACCTGGGAAAAACAAGCAATGGGGAAAGGATTCCCTATTTAATAAATGGTGCTGGGAAAACTGGCTAGCCATATGTAGAAAGCTGAAACTGGATCCCTTCCTTACACCTTATACAAAAATCAATTCAAGATGGATTAAAGATTTAAACGTTAGACCTAAAACCATAAAAACCATAGAAGAAAACCTAGGCATTACCATTCAGGACATAGGCATGGGCAAGGACTTCATGTCCAAAACACCAAAAGCAATGGCAACAAAAGACAAAATTGACAAATGGGATCTAATTAAACTAAAGAGCTTCTGCACAGCAAAAGAAACTACCATCAGAGTGAACAGGCAACCTACAAAATGGGAGAAAATTTTTGCAACCTACTCATCTGACAAAGGGCTAATATCCAGAATCTACAATGAACTCTAACAAATCTACAAGAAAAAAACAAACAACCCCATCAAAAAGTGGGCAAAGGACATGAACAGACACTTCTCAAAAGAAGACATTTATGCAGCCAAAAAACACATGAAAAAATGCTCACCATCACTGGCCATCAGAGAAATGCAAATCAAAACCACAATGAGATACCATCTCACACCAGTTAGAATGGCAATCATTAAAAAGTCAGGAAACAACAGCTGCTGGAGAGGATGTGGAGAAATAGGAACACTTTTACACTGTTGGTGGGACTGGAAACTAGTTCAACCATTGTGGAAGTCAGTGTGGTGATTCCTCAGGGATCTAGAACTAGAAATACCATTTGACCCAGCTATCCCATTACTGGGTATATACCCAAAGGGTTATAAATCATGCTGCTATAAAGACACATGCACATGTATGTTTATTGCGGCATTATTCACAATAGCAAAGACTTGGAACCAACCCAAATGTCCAACAATGATAGACTGGATTAAGAAAATGTGACACATATACACCAGGGAATACTATGCAGCCATAGAAAATGATGAGTTCATGTCCTTTGTAGGGACATGGATGAAATTGGAAATCATCATTCTCAGTAAACTATCGCAAGAACAAAAAACCAAACACCGCATATTCTCACTCATAGGTGGGAATTGAACAATGAGATCACATGGACACAGGAAGGGGAATATCACACTCTGGGGACTGTGGTGGGGTGGGGGGAGGGGGGAGGGATAGCATTGGGAGATATACCTAATGCTAGATGATGAGTTAGTGGGTGCAGCGCACCAGCATGGCACATGTATACATATGTAACTAACCTGCACAATGTGCACATGTACCCTAAAACTTAAAGTATAATGAAAAAAAAAAAGAAAAAAAAAAGAAAAAAAATTTAAAAATAAAAAAAAAGAAATTTGTGGTCAGGAGCATTCACCAAACTGTCATCATCACATCTCAACACCCTCAGGAAAATAATTATGATCAGGGAATCCTGCAGACAACTAAGAATTCACTGAAGCAGATTATTCAAGGAGACTATTCAATACTTGCTAGGTCTTTGATTGGTTCTTTTATCATTTTATTCTCAATGTAATTAATTGAGTTTGTTGATTTACTAATGATATGACATCCCCAGCCTTGCCCTGACTGTATCCTCTTAGACTTAAATGAAAACTTAAACATTCAAATTCCAGATGCTACTCTGTTTGAACATAGAACAATATATAACAGATGGTATTATTTAATAAATAATTGCTAGATGATGAATGAAAAAAATGACTGTGCCTATATAGCACTCATTTGTACCATAAGACTTTGTCTCTGCTGGTTAGTTAGGAGATGAACCAAGGTGGGTTCCTGCTCCCTAAGTAATGGAGCCTGGATCTTATCAATCTAGAGGCAAATGGGTGAGGCGTTGTATTACCATAATGATCAATAATAAAGAACTTCTTATGGAGCTTTGTCAACAGCCAAACCATTAGACTTTTCTCTGCCAGAGCCATCTGTTGATGACTTTTTAGCTACACATCTGGAGGACACATCACAACAACAAAATGAAGAAAGCAGTAAGTCTTCTCTAGTTCCTGAGGTGACCAAAATGGAGTCACCTGGAATTTGTACACTTGCTAGAATAATACAGAAGTTGATATCCATAATGGAGTTCCCTTGTCAGTTTAAAGACCACATTTTAAATAATGGAGGGGGCAGGTTATGTATGCCAGGAAGCTCTATGCCAGGCTGTGTTTTTGTTCCTTGGACTTATTTATGGTTGCAGGCTGTAGTGATTCATTGGTGTGGCAGTAGAATTACTGTACAACCTTGTTACAGACCAGTCAGGATTTTAGTCAGGCTTTCATTGGTGTAATGCAACCTGACACAATAGAAACAATTGCCTGGAGGAAACCCTCTCCTTCAGCCCTCTGAGCCTATACAGCAAACGGCAATATTCTAAAGGAATTCTGCTGTCTGTTGGATAATATTGCCTTTGCACAAAACACATGCTGGCCACCTGTGTCCTGTATTTATCCCCTGTTGCTACTTAACCATTCATACTAAGAATGTTTTGTTAAAGTCTTCCCCTCTTCAAACTTGCCCTACTTTAGTTACTTGGCTAACGTTTTGCCTTTTTTTCTATCAGAGGTTATTGCCACACACTCTTCACCCAAAAAAGAGGGAGGAAGAGTCTATTGACAAAGCAAAGTATTTTAAGAGGCTAAGGTGATTAAAAGAACAGTATGTGGAGGAGTCAGACACCACGAGCAGGAGGGATAGTGTTAGAACAGAAAACACTCTGTCTTTTCACTGGAGCTACAGCATATGGTACTTGGTGGTATGACTGTTCATATCCTGGAATTTCTTACAGGAAATAGCTACACTTCAGGTGGAAACTTTGCTAAGGACAGAGCCCTAGAAGAAAACAATCAAAAGGATTTGTGAAAACAGAGAAAGAAAGAGAAATACAGAGAGGAGGAGATGCACAAAGAAAGCAATGTTATTGAGTTGATGGGAGGCTGTTTTTGCATAGCAACGGGAAGTAGTCTTGAATGCTGTATTCCTTAATGTCCTACAATCCTAACTCTGAAGAAGGTAATAAAAGACAGGCTCATAAGAGCAAATCAGATTTTGTAGCCAATGGGGTAACCTTATAGAAATCTTTGGTGAGAAGCCATTTGAATAGAATTCTAGTTCATTAGAGTAGCTACAGATCCACCGTAAGATAATTTTTATAGCACCTATTTATTTAGTACAGAATAATGAAAAATAGATCAACTTTGTAGTCAGATAATTTGGGTTAAATATTAGATCTGTCCCACACTACTAGCTCTGTGTGCTTTGACAAGGTAGCAAACCTTCCTTAGCCTTGGTTTCTATATTTGAAAAGCAGGTTAGGAACATTTATATCATAGAAATGTTTGCAAGATGTTTTAGATGAGATCATACATGAAAAGCATGTGCTTAAAATTATTTATCACTGTTGTTCATGGCATAAGCTATTAGTTTATTGAAACAAAAAATTCAGGGAGCCATTGTGTACATGTTAAGACTACCAGGCAAATTATATATGCCTTTTATTGTGTTAATCTCAGAATTTGCAACTTCGACCTTGTAATATACACTCCTTCCTAGTACTTTGGCTACTCAAAGAGATTCTTTTTGGGTATTGGAAATATGACTTTCTCCTCTGCAGGAGGAAAAATTGGTAAAGGGTGGATGTTCTCAAAATAACATATGGAAATTTTTCATCTTTAGTATTCCTAAGAATGCATGTAAAGGAACAACCAACTTACAAAATACTTATTTATAGTGACCATGTACTTGTAATCAATGAACTCTACTTGTTCAATGTCTGAATTACAAAATTGAGAGAGAAAAACCTGGACAGTCACTCAGGAAATTTGAGCAGATTGATTAAACTGAGAAGAATGTGGCATCCAGTTTGACATTTTCTTGTTTGCACCTATGTGCTGAGATCAGATCACAGATGCAGTAGATTAGTTAGATGGTTCAGGGAAGGATAATGAATTTTAATATTGAATAACAGTACCTAGAATTTACAGAACACCTGATATTCAAATACTTCTCAGACATCATCACATTAATTTTCAAGCCCATCCTGTGAAGCAGATGTTGTTTTTGGTACACTAATGGGAAAAACAAGTCTCCAAAAGGTCAAAAGACAGGGTAGAACAAGTTAGAGATACAGCTAAGGATTAGAATTCAGGCCTACTGACTTGCACTTGATTCATTTTATTGCTTTTTGAAATGTCAGAGGTAGTAACTTAGGTCAAAAAGATGTTCTTTCAACTACATCAAGTTAAGAAGATAATAGTCATTGGAACATCTCAAATTTTGTTGTTTTTTTTTTTTAATTTGTTTGCTTGATCACTTGTAGACACTCTGGCATCTACCATGGCATAAAACTCAGAACTGTATTCAAAGGGCTTTATGATTTTTTATACCTAAGATCACCAGAAAGTTCTTACTATAACTGTCTCCTGGCTGTGCTCCCCAAATCTTTGCTTCATGTATTACATCTCTACAAAACAAATATTTCAATGCTCAAATAAGAAGGAAGAAACTATTAAATAGATACTTGAATCCCTAACATTTTATCTCTAGATCTTTGATTTGGCTGCAATTCAAAAAATAGTATCTAAAATATTTGCCTTTCCTATTTATCATATTGTTCGTCTCTTGTAATTTCCCACATAAAATAAGTGAGCAGTCATGTGTCAATACAATTTTAATCAAGTTGTACCCACACCAACAAGCCATAATCACTAGCTGGTGTTTGTTAAAGCCTTCAATAACTAGTGGGCTAAGATTCCAAGAAACCTGATATTAAAAGCAGTTTTGGATCTTAGATACTATTTTCACCTCTCAAAATTGTCTACTTATATAGCAAGCAGGAAACCTATTGAGATTGTGTCAAAAGGCTGGGAAATTAATGGAATAACTGTTTCATTTCTTAACTGCAAAGAAAAAGTAAAATACTGTATTCTTTAAATATATTTATTGATTGTATTGATTGATTGATATTTGAGTAGACAGTATGACATTTTCTATAAACTACCTATTACAGAATAATCATCAGATGTGTTCTTAAGATCTTCTGTTCTTGATAACAAGATTAAAGAAGGTTGGTTGCATGTTTCAGTAGTCTTGAGTTTTTCCAAAAATTAGTTAGCAATAATAACTACTTTCTCCTTCTTACTCATTAGTTATAATCACAAGGGAAAGTAGAATGGTTGATTTGGTAGACACACAATGTTTTCAGGCATCATGCCATAATTACTAGATTTCATTAAGGAAATTATAGGATAAATTGTATGAATGGGATATGGAATCTGTTATCTTTGGAAAGATATGCTTTCTCTTCTCTCCCCAAGGATTGCTGGCATTTCTCAAAGTGCTTATTTTCCTTGAGGAGTAATGTTTTCTTTTGCATGATGTTCAACATATAAGTCTTTGTATCTTACCTAGGGGTCTTTCCATTTTCATAATACCCAGGCTCATTCACAAACATAGACACTCTTCTAGTACTTTACCATTTTAAAGTCAACAAGTAAATCTACTTCACTCTAATTGGAATCTCTAATTCACTATAATCTCTCTAATTTGCACCAATATGTGGGTCAACTCATTGTATATTATGTCATAAAGTTACCAAGATTTTAAGGGTCTTAAATTAAGAAAACAAACACATTCTTGTTATTTTCAGTACAGCAGCCATTTCCTGAGCCATTATATTGGGCCAAGCACTTTGCTAGGTGTTGAGATACAAAGATAAAAAGACATAGTTGCTGCCCTAAACATGCTCACAAGCTGATGGACAAAACAGACATGGAAACATTTAGCTTCTAAGTGTGGTAAGTGCAGAGAGACGCAAAGGTTGTTAGAAGAGCAATCTCTTATTCCAGGTGAGAATCTGTTATGCAACCCAACCTATTATTTCAACATTCAGCACAAAATAACAATAATAACTTCTGATATCCTGTGGAGATTGAACAAAGCCTCTATTACCCCCACCCCCTCAAATCACTCTCCTCCAGTACCTCTGCCTGTTAGATGTTGCTATATTTTGTCTGATAACTGTAGGTTTCCTTCCTTTTATTCTACCTAAAAGACCAGTTTTAAGGGTCAAGCCCTAAATTAGATATACATATTTATTTTAGGAGGAAGGTTTTTTTTTTCACTTTTGTGAGGTGTTATTATTATTACATATCATGAATGAGGAAATTGACACTCAATGAAGAAATCTTCGAAAACCACACAACTGATAAGTGGCAGAGTGGGGCCTTAAGATATAGGAGAGTTCTTAATCATGACACAAGAATTTTCCAAACTTTGGTCTTTTGGATACCACTTTCATGATTTTGATATATCTATGTTAACATCTATTATTTACTTAATTAATAAAACCAGGCTCCCCTCCTTTTAGAACCCTTAATCTTATCCTAGGCAATAGAATCTGAGTAATCACAATTTTCTGGTGCTAGCTATATATATATACATATGTATATATGTATATATATATACACATACATATATATGTGTGTGTGTGTGTGTGTGTATACCCATAAAATGAAGTTAACATGTAACTTTTTTTGAGACAAACAGGATCTTGCTCTGTCACCAAGGCTTGAGTGCAGTGACGTGATCATGGCTCACTGCAGCCTCAACCTCCCAGGCTCAAGTGATCCTCCCACCTCCTCATCCCAAGTAGCTGAAACCACAGGCGTGTGCCTGGCTAATTTTTATTCATTTTTATTTTTTGTGGAGACAGGGTCTCCCTACCTTACTCAGGTTGGTCTCAAACTCCTGAGCTCAAGATATCCTCCCACCTTGGCATCCCAAAATTCTGGGATTATAGGCATGAGCCACTACACCTGGCCTAATACATAATTACTAACATAAAAAAAATTGGTCCATGTATCACCTAAAATAATGTTACATATCACAAATAGTATACATGCCATAGTTTTGGACCCTGCCTTACTCTATACTATTTGTATAGTTAATTTACCGTGATTGTATGCAAATTTGGTAGTGGATATATCTGATTAAACTTGGGTAATTAGGTGCTACATCCTTTTATCTTTTCCAGAAGAGATTTATGTACAGAACAATAAAGACTATCCAACAAAGTGACTATGGCTCCGATATAAGAGAAAGTGATAGGTGACTGGTGGAACAATAACCAGTGGGGAAATGGCTTATTAAGAAGAAAATTTGAATTATGGAGAGAATGGTTTTCACTGGAAAATGGCTAAGGGGAGGAAACTTGGATCAAAACACTTAGAAAATAGGCAGTATTGAAGGACTTGGAGTTTTGTACCAGTGATTGGTGTTATTTTTATGATCAATTGTAAAGCAACGCAAGCCTCTTGTATTGCAGTGTCATTGTGACTCACTTTGAGGAAATGTATGTAAAATCGGGAGCATCAGTGTTTCTGACACCACTGCCATTTCACTTGAGAGACTCCCAGGACCTCAGGTGCTGGCAGCATAGACACAGAGTAAATGGTCAGCTGGCCACCTGGTGGTTCCAATGGCCAACAGAACAGTTTGTGTGCGTGAGCAAGCTTGAGTTGTTATCATCTCTGTCTCTTTGGGATAAGACGATGATTATAGATATTTATGAGGAGTGCATGCTTGAGCTCTGGTGGACTCTATCCAGCTTAAACATGAGGTGTTGCTGTTGTTGTTTTCAATTTGTACCATTAACAAAAAACATTTAAGAATAAACCATAAGATTAAGGATGAAACCAGAAGGTTTGTGGTGAAATCCAATAAGGCAGTATCAACATTTTGTGCTAATTGGTTTTAACCAGCAATCAAAGAGGCCAGATGGCCTCCTTTGGGAAGAAGAGCACTACATTTCAGGGAAATATATGCTTGTCCTTCTTCATAAATATTCGTACTCTCGTTCCTGCCAACATCATCATTTTTCATTTTCTCTGTTCCACAACAACCCAGATTTCATTTGCATGTTTTAAGAATATGATATAGTATTAAAATATCAATCTGAGGAATTTTTTTCAT
Source organism: Pan paniscus (assembly GCF_029289425.2). Taxonomy (NCBI): domain Eukaryota; kingdom Metazoa; phylum Chordata; class Mammalia; order Primates; family Hominidae; genus Pan; species Pan paniscus. Next base: position 108,614,904 of record NC_073272.2, read on the forward strand.
TAAGATACTAGTTTTATGAACCTGAATTCTGGTGTAGTTATATAAATTGGGGAAATGTCACTCTTTGTGATATATTCAGGATAATTTAGAAACAAACTCCAGAAACTGACAGTATGATATTAAGTTTATTTTTGTGATCTGGAGCCATTTTTAGCAAAATCTCTGGAGTAAGAGCTATGAAATTAAATGTCAGATGTGGATCTAGTCAACAGGATAAGGTTTGTGGGGAGGGGTCTGGAAAGACTTGAGAATTTAGGAAGAAAGGTGGAGTAGTATGTAGCATGAGAGTTGGGTTCAAACTGTCAGATTGAGTTGTAGGTTTCCATATGTAGTTCTGTTTGTATGCTCAAAAAATGAGCTCATTTCCATCATCTAGGGTCTTCTCTAATTTATCCCGTTTGGTTTGTGTTAAAAAATAATTTGGCCATATACCATCATCCATTTTATATGTTCCCTTTATATTTTGCAAATTTTTTTCTATTACACTTACTATGTTCTGTTCAAAACAGCGCAGATGAGATGTACTACTATTTCCATGCCTATATCACAAATACCAGACTCAAGAGAACATGCATCCATATTGATTATTAATCTAAAATATTTATTAAGCATCAACTCTTTCCAAAGTGCCAAATAGGATTATACATAGGACTAAAAAGAAGCCACACTTCCTTACTTGTATTATTTGCAATCTAGCTTGGCAGACTAGGAATCAATCCATAAAAAGCCAAGCAGTATATACTCTAAAATATAGTCTATTCTTTTAAAAAATATTTCAAACAAATATATCAGAACTCAGCTAAATTATTTATCACAACTTCTGTGGGGTAAGTTTCGACTTTATAAACTTATTCCAAAGTGTTTATCATTATTCAAAAGAATCTTTGGAAATCCTGCTTGATATTGCCTTTAGAGCCTGTGATCCATTTCTGGAATTTCTTCAGAGGCCAAAAACATTTCTACTGTGAAGGTGAAATTGATTTCAGGAAACCTTTAAGAGTCATTTGGAGCCAGAACTGGTGAGTAAGAAAGCCAAACAAAATGAGTAATGCCGTTTTGCCGTTAAATTGACATATACCCAGAAATCAATAAGACTGGTTTTCTTGGGTGGTTTGGAAAGTGACTTTGAAAGCAGTTTCCCTATATGACTTTCTGTTTGTTTGCTTCTTCTAATGGAGATATCATTGTTACAGGTGGACAACCTTCTAGTTATCAACAGGCAGTTCCCAATCTGGATACTATTATTTTCAAAGAAACCAGAGAATTTCCTCATACAAACAATTGTGGTTTGATCTCCAGAGCAGATCATTGAAGTCTATTTAATCCTGCATCACAGCTGAAGAAGGTGATAACATTCCTGCCTCACTGCTTTTGAAATGTGACTTGGCTTTTTCTTGAATATACAGATAATCCCTGACTTATAATAGTTCAACTTAAGATGTTTTTACTTTGGTACAAAAGTGATACAGATTTAGAAGAAACCATACTTCAAGTAGCCATACAACCATTCCATTTTTCACTTTTGGTGCAGTATTCAATAAATTACATGAGATAGTCAACACTTTATTATAAAATAGACTTTGTGTTAAATGACTTTGCCCAACTGTAGGCTAATGAAAGTGTTCTGAGCACATTTAAGGCAGGCTAGGCTAAGTTATGGTATTTGGTAGGTTAGATGTATTAAATGCATTTTTTGCTTGTGATATTCTCAACCTACAATGGGTTTATTGGGAGATAACCCCATGGTATGTCAAGGAGTATTTATCTATGTATCATCTGTCTACATATCTACCTACACACCTATGTACCTATCTATCTATCTAGAAAAAGAAATTGGCTCATGCAATTATGGGGGATAAGTCCAAAGATCTGCAGGGTAAGTCAGCAAGCTGGAGACCTAGGATAGCCAATAGTGAGGATCCAGTCTGAAGACCAAGGAAGAGCTGATATTTCACTTTGAGTCCAAAGGTGGAAAAACAAACAAACAAACAATGTCTCAGTTCAAAAGCAGTCAGACAGGAGCAATTTTCTCTTACTTGCAAAAGGGTCAACTTTTTGTTCTATTCAGAATTTCAGCTGATTTGATGAGGACCACCCTCATTAGGGAGAGCAATCTGTTTTACTCAGTCTATCAATTTGAGTGTTAATACCATCTGAAAACCCCCTCACAGAAATATTGAGAATAATGTTTGACAAAAATATCTGGGCACCCTGTGATCCAGTCAAGCTGACACCTAAAATTAACCATCACAGGAAGTAAAAATAAGGGAAGTTAAAATAGAGAACTTCAATTTCCTATGAAAGATAAAATTAAAGGCCACATTTGGTGAGAAAGTTATAAATTGAACCGAGGGCATAAAAGCCACAAAAGACAGTGGGATACTAGGCAAATAATTTTAACACTATGCTATGTATAACTGAGGCTTTCCTTTTTATAATTCTGAAAAACTTTCATTTTACACCATCTCCTCTATCACCTTATCTCAGTTTCTATGCCTGAACATGGGAACTCCCACTCATAAGATAAAAGGCGGTTGGCCATATCTATTATTATTATTTTTCCCCCTTGATGTTTATGTATGATAAGATTTTTCTTAAAAGATCTTCATAGTGAAGCTTTCATTCAACAGGACTTAAGGACCTATCTCAGAGATATGGATGAATATGAACAGTGACAAACACTCATTTTAAATACAAATTAACCAAAAGACCATGTGACTCTAGTAATAGAACCACTATTTATTGCTAAAATTACTCCTTAGACTCTCTAGGAATACCTGAGTCGATGGAATGTTTTCATATTTTCCAATCTGATTCAACATTTGGCTTGGCTATAAAATGTCATTATTCATATTATGAAAAGTGTTCTCCAAATAACTACTCACTGGAGTCTTTCTGTACTCCAGGACCAGATTTGATTATTGCTATTAATATTGATTGTGATTTCTAGTGTTAACCACACTAGAAATAGAATAGAAATAGAATAACCACTTATTTTGTGTGCATTTTGCTGTGGTCATTCTTAATTGACTAACTGGCTGCACATAATTGTCTCTAGTATAGCATTATTGGACATTTGAAACTACACTTCAGAAGGTATGGTTTATCAGGTATGGAATTTTTAGTAATATGGAAGCATACAACAAATAAAAACTGTTCTTAAATTCAAGCTATCATGTTGTGGACCAGTCACCATTAGCCAAATTGACAGGACAGGACAATTTCTTAAATTTTGTATGGTTTCCAGGCTGAGTTTGGCAAGTGTTGCAGTTACAGGAGCATTGCTGCAACCAGGACAAGACAACCAGGAGGAATCTGCTCATACTTTTCCCTTAACTCCAGCCCAAAAAGAGAACATCAATCTTGGCCTAAGTCTCCAAATTTTTCTTGCAAGTCTAGGATCAGGGACTCAAAACCCATAAAGAACACTTATGAATTCCTTGTTTATATGTTGTTGTTCACAAAATTATCTTTGTTGGTTTAATTTAAGTATTATAATGTGTAAGGCCTTCCAAAGCCCTTCATGGCTTATCTCTAACTTGACACAGCATAACTTGACTCTTGACTGGACCTCAATGTGGGACTTATGGTGATTTGACCACTCACTGAAAGGTTCCCCATATCAAGATGGTATAGGCTGGACCAGGATGGGTCATGTGATCGTCCTATTTTTAATTCACTTATTAAACAAGTTTTATTGTCGATTTCCACTAATGGCTAACATTTTGCATAATATCTGTTGCAAAGATGTGCAATCTGTTTCCAGAAAGTAACCAACACAGGAGTGAGGCTAGAATCACTAAAATATTTGTTCTCAGGTATGCACTTCTTCATTAAAGCCTGTAGAATAACCTGTATTCCATTATTAGCATTTAGATTTGGTTGTAAAGATCCCTAAGGGCCTCTGTGTACCATGTCTTCTGTGCTCTCCACAAAAGGTATTCTTTGCAAACATCAAAGGCAACAGTGATGAATGGCATGCACCTAATGCATAAAATCTCACTCCCACATCTATTTGAAAAGGCTCACTCCCACAGCCTACTTTTCTTTCATGGACCCATACAATATCAATCTGGACAATACAGGCTGAAAACAACCACATAACAATCCAAGGTAATTCATGTAAGAGCAGAAGCTTTTTGACTAAATTACCCAGGTAATGGCATATGTGTAAAGATGGTGCTAGGGACATTTCTTTTGGGAGACAGACAATTATATTATCCAATTCTATTGACATTATTAGTGTCATTAGAAATATGGTGTGCTTAATACTCAAAGATTACTGAAAATCTTTCTCTTTTATCTGTAAGAGGCCAGCCTTCATATTTCAACATCTTGGAAAGGTAACTCAATTTTAGAGCTCAGAGGAAATGTTTAGATGGGGCAAAGAACAGATATAACAATTGTTGCTTCTGGAAAAGAATGCAAAATGAAGTGCTTCTCATGATGTCGTAATAGTATAGTTGTAAGTCAATTTTTTATGTAAAACAATGTGAGGATCAAAAATATGTTATTTAGAGCCAAATGCTCCCCAAACTTGTCTATTTTAAAGGCCAAAGACTGAACAAGGGGCAACACCCTAAACAAGAACATAATAGTAAATTCATTAATTTATTTTTTCACATTTTGTTTCTATTACCCAAGGCAATTGTCTAGGTAAAGCTTTCTACTCTGATTAACACTATGAATATCTAAAAGTGTGAGCCTGGTATTTTGGTGTAAAATATAAAACTAGTAATATATAGATATATGTGAATTTCTAACATCCTGCTGGACATCACTGCAATTTTCAGTCAGAATCTACAACTCAATGTGTCCAGAAAGAAACTGGCAACCTGCTGCTCTCTCCCTTCCTCTTCCCACCCACTGACTTTACCTTATTATATTGAGTTCAGAGGATCTCCAACTAGTTTATTAGATCAGAATTTTGCTTTATTAGAGCTTGTGCTGAGACTCCTATTCCTCCCCCTACACTGCATATATCAGAGATAAAATCTTGTCTATATATTGAGTTAGCAAGTGAAAAAAAATCTTTTGAAGCCAGAAGAGAAATGTGGGAAGTATTATGTATACAACATTCACCTCACCTCAGGATTTGTTTTATTTGTTTTTAGTGGTTTGAAAGGGTAAGTTTCGGGTGTGTGTGTGTGTGTGTGTGTGTGTGAGATTTTGAGGGGGGATGTTTTGGGGAAATATTTTAAGAATTCCAATCTAAGAGTAACTGAATGGAAATTTTTACTTGACACCAGGACCAATGAGCACTAAATAGCTTACCTACAGTTCAGTTTAACTTTCTTCCTCTACTGAACATAGTGCAAACATCACAGGATCGGGTCTTTGTATACAGAAACATCACTGTAGATAATTTATAAGACAAAATGATAAACAAAACAATATTACAACGTGCCATCTACCTGGGTGTAGAAATGGTTCTGTTATGCTGAATGTTTCCTAATAGTGACATTTTGCCAATAGAGACCCTTAATTAAAGTGACAAATAATAACATTACCTGTTGAAGGCTAAGCACAATTGTCCATTGTTCTTTTCTTCCATCACTTGCCTATGCAAATTTTCTGTTTAAAGACAGCTTCCTGTAATATTTCTACAGAGCCTGGTTAAAGAGTGAAAATGTGAGGTTAAGAGACTGACATGTAATCAGACAGTCTGAGGAAGCAGCATATATATACAGATTTCACTGGTTTGCAATTTTATTAAAGGAATCAGAGTAGGCTCCTACTAGTTGAAATTTCATATTGCATAAGGATGGGCTAGAAAAATATTCTGGAGATAGGTGTCGACAGTTGGATTTATGAGTTAATCACTGATTTTCTTCAGAAGTGAAAGACAGTGGAGGATGTACTTTCAAAAATAGAGAATTTTAAAGGCAGGATTTGGAAAGGGGAAGAGAGGAAGCTGGTTAGATAGATGAACAAAGGTTTAGCAAAAGATCAGGATAAAAATCTCCCAAATAACAGTGTCATCCCAAAGTAACAAAGGAGAATGGCAGTGTGAGTTGGTCCAGAGTGGTATCTCTTTGAACCTATGACAGAATCAGCTTCCCCTTAAGCTCTAATGCTAGAACTTTCCATTGAGAAAATGGAGGCTGATGAGTGCCTTTGGCTCACAGCCATGGACTGCATGTGTCACATTCTTGGCCAATCCTTGTGGGATGAAAAGAAATAAGAGATGGAAGCAAAGTGATGAGACAGTGAGCTTTTCAGATAGAGATAATAAGATTCCATTCTTGACAGCAAGCAATTTGGGACTCAGTGCAGAGGTCTGAAGAGAGAAAAAGTGTAAGGCGACCATGGTAATAAGAGTGAAGAATTTTAACAGAAACATTTTGAGCCATTTCAGATAGAGAACATGTATTGGACATGAAGGAGAAAAAACACAGTAGCAAAGAAATAATTAAAATATAGATAATGGCTTTAGTTGCTTAGACAAAGAAGCAATGGAGGCTAGGGAAACTGTAAAGGAAAATATTGAGATTTTGCAATGGCTTAAATCTTAGTTATGCTTTAATTGTCCCTTTATTGATGATAGAACAGGATGAGATTCCTTAGGACTTCTCACCCTTTCTCCTCATCCCAAGGAGAATTTAAAGCAGAGATTCTGAACCTGGGGCACATGGAATTCCCAAAAGTGTTTATAAGGTGACCCATAAATTTGTAAGGAAAATATTTACATTTTCATTTTCACTAATCTCTAATTGAAATATAACATTTCCTTTAATTAGGAACGTAGGCAATAAACTGCAGTGGAATTAACCATATGTGTAATTTGTTTCCAGTAATAATCATAGATATTTGTGTATTATAGTTTTTATAGATATTTTGGAATATAATTTATATTCATCAGAATTTTGAAATTATAGCATTTATTAGACTTGTCCTTGTATCTTATTTAATGCATTAACAAATACATGTATTAATCATAAGTGTGTTTTTATAGAATTGTAAACTTTATTTCAATGTAATTGGGGTACAACAGCATGAGTAGTTCCACTGAACCTCTCTCCAATTAAAATGGTGAAAATATATATAAAAGTAACAAAAATTATTTAAAGCATCTGGAAATGGTCATAAGGGCAAACAGAAAATGAAGAAAAATGTATTCAAGAAAATCTGTGGAAAATTTCAAAAAAAGTCTGTGCTATTTGAACAAAGACTGCTCTCTCCCTCTGCCCTCTAAATTTAGCAAAGGGAGATTCCACTCCAGACTACTGCAGCCAAGGGTGCAGAGGTCTCTCTCCCTGTAGCTCTCAGCCTGAGTGCTTACTTTCCAAGAAGAGTAGCATGTCACTTTTTCTCATCCTGCCTCAGCTGCCTGTTGCTGAGGCTGAGTCCCGGGCAGTGTGCAAAGAGATGGTGGCTGCCTTCTTCTATCCAGCTCACACTTGTAGAACAGAGGCTCTATTTTGAACATGGCATGCTGAGAATACTGGACCCTTGATGGCCCTTGCACTGATTCATGAGGTGATGATTCCACAAGAAAAGAGGCAAGCCAAGAGAACCTCAGTTACTACTACCTCCTCCACTGAACACTGAGCACTCAACTTCTAGAGTGGGGTGTCACTCAAAAAGAAGCTTACCACTGTTCCCACCTTAAGCCCAGGAGCCCATGCTCAGAGATTTTTCTGGGGAAGGGGGAGAAGCAGATCACAAAATATATAGCTCCTAATTTCTTTCCAAAGGAAGCAACTTCCTTTACGACATAGAGACGTTTAAACCTAAAAACAAGGAGGTTGTAGAGAAGGGAATTGGGAGGAGATTTGTGGATCTGATGTTGATACAGCCTACACTGTAGGTCACCTAGTTTTAAGGAAACATCTGGGGAATAAGATAGCTGGGAGCAACCATCATGGGGTGAGAACAAATATCAAGCACTGACCTCAGAAATCATTCTGATTAGAGTATTTGTAGAGAAATCTCTGCCCCTGGGACATTTTTATAAATAACAGAGCAATCAACAGGCAATTAATGGAGCATAACAACTGGGTATGGTCAGGAAAAGAACCGGAGAGCCTTACCTAACACTGATCACAGTGTGACTTTGAGGATACACAAATCTCTGCCTCCCTAAGGAGAAATATCAAAGATTTAATACAGTGGAGTCAGAAAACAGACTTCACTAAACTCTTTAAGGGAGGGTAGTAACAAGAGTTGCTACAATATCTTACCTAAAATGTTTAGTTTCCAATAAAAAATTATAAGGCGTGCAAAGAAGTAGCAAAATATGACCCATGTGCCAGAAAAAAGGAGGCAACACAAACTGCCTATAAGAGTAACTACAGGTTGAATGAACAGGAAAATGTTTCAAAGTAGTCATTATAAATATATTTACAGAACTAAGGGAAAGCTTAATTTAAAAAGTAAAGGAAGATGTGATGACATATTACATCCAAATAAAGAATATCAATAAAGGAATAAAAATTTTCAAGAATAATGAAGTTGAAATTCTGGAGTTGAAAGTAGAATAACTAAAATAAAAATAAATTTTAATAATGGGCTCAACAATAGATTTGAGCTGTCAAAATAAAGAATTTGAAAACTTCAAAATTTACAATAGATCAACAGAGATAATGCAAGCCAAATAATAGAGAAGAGTGGAGGAAAATAAACAAAACTTCAGAGAAACATGAGATACAATGAAGCACACCAACATACACATAAAAGGAATGCCAGAAGAAGAGTAGAGAGAGAAAGAAACAGAAAATATTTGAAGAAATAATGGCTGAAAACTTCTCAAATTTATTAAAATGTAATAACCTACACATTTGATGATCTCAAAGTAGGATAAATGCCAAAAGACCCACAAACAGATATACCATAGTAAAAGTGCTGAAAGTCAAAGACAAGGAAAAAATCTTGAAATCAGTAAAAGGAAAACAACACTTCACTTATAAAAAGAACCCCAATAAGATCAACAGCTGACTTACTGTCAGAAACATTGGAGGCCTGCAGGTAGTGGGTTAACATATTCAAAGTGTTCAAAAAAAAACTGTCAACCAAGATTCCTATATTCAACAAAGCTGTTATTTCAAAACTAAATATTAAATACTTTCCCAGATAAACAAAACTGAGAGAATTTCTGCCAACAGAATTGCCTTACAAGAAATACTAAAGAAAAAAAAGCTTTTTTTCTTTAGTAAGAAAACATATTAAAGGCTGAAATATTTCAAAAGCAAGTGATTGCAGATAGTTATCAGAATTCACATGAGCAAATAAAGAATGCCAGTAAAGTTAATTATGCAATTATTAAAAATGCTATTAATATATTTCTTTTCTTCTTTTAACTGATTTAAAAGCAGTTGTTTAAAATAATATGTATGCAATGATTTGTTGGGCCTGTAACATATAGAAATGTAATGTTTGTGTAATATATTTACCAATGACAACACAATGGAGGAGAGTGAGAGAAAAAGCTGTAATAGGCTAAGGAAATGACAATAGGTGGTAAAGCAATAATTATAACAATGTATAGTTAGGTTTGTACCATTGATAGATATGGTAACAATAACAGATATGGTAGCAATAATACCATAAGAGCTATATAGGTGTAACATATATATATAAAATTAGAATCAAGCCAGCATAAATATGAAACTAATTCTGATAACTTAAAATGTATATGGCAAACCCTAGAGCAACCACTAAAACAATATAAAAATAGTAAAACTGTAATCTATAAAATTAAAACTCTAGATGCAAAAAATTTTCTCAATGAAAAGCAGTAAAGTGGGAATAGAAGGGAAAAAGTCATAAGGCAAAAAGTAAGTTGACAGATCTAAATCAAGCAAAAGCAACAATAACAGTAAGTGTAAATAGACTGAAAAATCTAATGATAAGGCAGCATTGTCAAATTGGATTTATGATAAAACATGACCCAACTGTAAGGTGTCTACATGAAACTCACTTTAGATTCAAAGATAAAACAGATTGAAAGTAAAACTATGGAAGACATATATAAAGCAAATAGTAACCAAAGGAAAACTAGAGTGGCTATACTAATATCACAAAAAATAAACTTTAAACAAAAAATACTATTAGAGATAAACAGTGACATTTTATAATGAAAAATGTGTCAATTCATCAGGAACACATAACAATTGTGAACATATACATTAGAAATAACAGCATCAAGACACATGAAGCAAAAACTGACAGAAATAAAGGGAAAAATGGACAATTTAACAAAAGTTAGAGACTTCAACTCTTCACTCTTCTAACAGGTAGAATAACTAGAAAGAGATCAATGAGGAGATACAAGACTTGAACAAACAATAAACCAACTAGATCTAACTGATATCTGCAGAATATTCCACGAAATGACATAAAATACATTATTCTCAAGTGCGCATGGAACATTCTCCAGGATAGACCATATCCTAGGCCATAAAATAAACCTAAACAAATTTATAAGTGTAAAAATAATATAAAATATGTTCTCTGATCTTAGTGGAATGGAATTAGGAGTAATAAAAGGAAAATTTTGGAAATTAAATATATGCAGAGATAAATAGCACACTCCTAAACAACCAATGGGTCAAAGAAGAAATCAAAAGGGAAATAAGAAAACATTCTGACGTGAATGAAAATCGAGGCTCAAAATACCAACATTTATGAGATGCAGTACAAGCAATTCTTAGGGTGAAATTTATAGCTGTAAAATGCCTACAATAAGAAAGAAAAAAATGACTCAACAAATGACACACAAAAAGCACTTAACAAAATCCAACATCCTTTTATGATAAAAACCAATCAACAAACTGAAAATAGGAGAAAACCTGATATATTTTCTTCTTCCACTGTGTTGCTGCAGGTTCTTAAAACGACCTTTCTAGTACTATTTTGGTTTGTGGACAGCTGTTTATATTTGCTTTCTTGTCAGGAAATAGAGACTACTATCTCCTATTCTTTGGTGATATCTCATCTCAGTTGAGAAAAGGAGCTTTCTCAATCTGATAAACATAACTTTCTCAAACTGATAAATGTGCTGTATGAAAAACCCACAGCTAATGTCATCTTAAATGGTGAAAGACTAGATGATTCCCCCTGAAGAACAGGAGTAAGACAAGGATGTCCACTCTTGACAGTTATATCAACATTATACTGGAGGTTCTAGCTAGGGCAATTAGGCAAGAAAAAGAAATAAAGGGCATTCAGATTGAAAAGGAAGAGGTAAAATTATGTTTATTCACAAGTTATGTAATCCTGTATATAGAAATTTTTAAGGAATCCACTAAAAAACTATTAGAAACTAAAAATGAGTTCATCAAGTTTGCAGGATACCAGATTAATACATCAAAATCAACTGTATGTCTATATGTTTGCAATAAACAATCCAAAAACAAAATTAAAAAGCAATTTTTCACAATATTATCAAAAAGAATGAAATACTTAGTAATTAACAAACATGGTGAAAAACTCATACTCTAAAAACCACTAAGTATTGTTGAGTTTTTTCTTTAAGATTTTTACAGAAGATCTAAATAAATGGAAAAAAAATCCAATGATCTACAGATTCAATCTAATACCCATTAAAAGCCCAGCTGAATTCTTTGTGAAACTGGCAAGCTGATTCTAAACTCTGCCAAGCAACCCAGAACAGCAAAAACTATCCTGAATAAGAAGAATAAAGTAGGATTCACATGTCCTAATTTAAAAATTTACTATAAAGCATTAGTAATGAAGACAATGTGGCACTAACACAAAAATAAAAACAGATTAATGGAATAGACTTTAGTGTCTGGAAATAAGCTCATGTATATATGGTCAACTGATTTTTGGCAAAGATGCCAAGATTATTCATTAGAAAAAGAATAATCTTGCCAGGCATGGTGGCTCATGCCTGTAATCCCAGCAGTTTGGGAGGCCAAAGTGGGCAGATCACTTGAGGTCAGGAGTTCAAGACCAGTTTGGCCAACGTGGTGAAGCCCCATCTCTACTAAAAATACAAAAATTTGCTGAGCATGGTGTCCCATGCCTGTAATCCCAGCTACTTAGCAGACTGAGACAGGAGAATTGCCAGAACCCAGGAGATTGAGGTTTGCAGTGAACCAAGATCACACCACTGCACTAGAGCCTAGGTGACAGAGTGAGATTCTCTCTCTCTCTCTCTAAAAAAAAATTATTATAAAAAGAAAAATCTTTTGCATCATGAATTAATCTTTTATATAAGGCGCAGGAAAGTGGTCCAGTTTCAGATCTCTGCATATGGCTAGCCAGTTTTCCCAACACCATTTATTAAATAGGGAATCCTTTCCTCATTGCTTCTTTTTACCAGGTTTGTCAAAGATCACATGGTTGTAGATGTGTGACATTATTTCTGAGTCCTCTGTTCTGTTCCATTGGTCTATATATCTGTTTTGGTACGACTACCATGCTGTTTTGGTTACTGTACCCTTGTAGTATAGTTTGAAGTTAGGTAGTGTATGCCTCCAGCTTTGTTCTTTTTGCTTAGGATTGTCCTGGCTATACAACTCTTAAAACTAACTCAAGATGGATTAAAGACTTAAACATAAGACCTAAAACCATAAAAACCCTAGAATAAAACCTAGGCTTTACCACTCAGGATATAAGCATGGGCAAAGACTTCATGACTAGAACACCAAAAGCAATGGCAACAAAAGCCAAAATTGACAAATGGGATCTAATTAAACAAAAGAGCTTCTGCACAGCAAAAGAAACTATCATCAGAGTGAACAGGCAACCTACAGAATGGGAGAACATATTTTCAATCTACCCATCTGACAAAGGGCTAATATCCAGAATCTACAAAGAAATTAAACAAATTTACAGGAAAAAACAACCAACCCTATCTAAAAGTGGGCAAAGGATATGAACAAACACTTCTCAACAGAAGACCTTTATGTGGCCAACAAACATATGAAAAAAAAGCTCATCTTCACTGGTCATTAGAGAAATGCAAATCAAAACCACAATGAGATACCATTAAAAAGTCAAGAAACAACAGATGCTGGTGAGAATGTGAAGAAATAAGAATGCTTTTACATTGTTGGTGGGAGTGTAAATTACTTCCACCATTGTGGAAGACAGTGTAGTGATTCCTCAAGGATCTAGAACCAGAAATACCATTTGACCCAGCAATCCCATTACTATGTATACACCCAAAGGATTATAGATCATTCTACTATAAAGACACATGCACACGTATGTTTATTGCAACACTATTCACATTTGCAATGACTTGGAAGCAACCAAATGTCCATCAATGATAGACTGGATAAAGAAAATGTGGCACATCTAAACCATGGACTACTATGCAGCCATAAACAAGGAAGAGTTCATGTCCTTTGCAGGGACATGGATGAAGCTGGAAACCATTATTCTCAGCAAACTAACATAGGAACAGAAAACCAAACACCAAATTTTCTCACTCATAAGTGGGAGTTGAACAATGAGAATACACAGACACAGGGAGGAAAACATCACACACTGGGGCCTGTCAGGGGGTGGAGGCTTAGGAGAGGGATAGCATTAGGAGAAATACCTAATGTAGATGACGGGCTGATGGGTGCAGCAAACCACCATGGCACATGTATACCTATGTAACAAACCTGCATGTTCTGCACGTGTATCCCAGAACTTATGGTATAATGAAAAAAAAATGATCTTTTCAACAAATGGTACAGGGACAACATACAAATAATGAATTTGGATGCCTATTGACTTGGAATGAATCACAGACCTAAATGAAAGAATGAAAACTATAAAACTCTTAGAAGAAAATATAGGGGTAAATATGACCTTGTGTTTCACAAAAGATTATTAGATATATGAGAACAAAAGATGTGTAAAAAGAAAAAATAAATTGGATTTCACCAGAACTAAATTATTTTGTGTTTCAAAGGACATCAACAAGAAAGTGAAAAGGCAACTCACAGAAGGGTGAAAACATTTGCATAGCATGTAATAAAGGACTTGTAACTCAAAAATATAAAGAATATTTAAAACTAAGTAATAAAAAGATAAATAATGATTAAAATGGACAAATATAAAGTTAAAAAATCTTTTTCCAGACTACTGAAAAAAAGGGAAAAGATGCAAATAAATAAAATCAGAGATGAACAAAAGACATTACAACTGACAGGGCAGACATTCAAAGAATCATTAGTGGCTACTATGATTCTATATATCAATAAATTGAAAAATCTAGAGAAAATGGACAAATTTCTAGACACTCTAGACACATACAACCTACCAAGATTAAACCATGAAGAAATCCAACACCTGGACAAATCATTAACAAATAACAAGATTGAAGCTGTAATAAAAAGTCTCCCAATAAAGAAAAGCCTGGGACCTAATGGCTTCACTGCTGAATTCTACTAAACATTTAAAGAACGAATAACAATCCTACACAAATGTTACAAAAAACAGAGAAAGAGGAAATATTTCTGAATTAATTCTCCAAGACCAGTATCACCCTGATACCAAAACCAAAGACATAAAATGAAAGAAAACTACAGGTCAATATCTCTCAGGAATATTGATGCAGAAATATTCAACAAAATACTAGCAAATTGAATTCAACAATACATTAAAAAGATCATTCATTATGACCAAGTGGGCTTTATCACAGGGATGCAAGGATGGTTCAACATACACAAATCAATCAATGTGATACATCATATCAACAGAAAAGACAAAAAAATCTGATCATTTAAATTAATGCTGAAGATAAAGCTGAAGAAGCATTTAATAAATTTCAGCATCCCTTCATGATAAAAACCCTCAAAAAACTTGGAATAAAAGGGAAATACCTCAACATAATAAAAGCCATATATGACAAACCCACAGCTAGTATCATGCTGAATAGGAAAAAAACTGAAAGCCTTGCCTCTAAGATCTGGAACAAGACAAAGATGCCTGCCTGCCTACCTGCCTGCTTGCTTGCTTGCTTGCTTTCTTCTTTCTTTCTTTTTTTTTTTTTTTTGCATAGTTTTACTCTGTCACCCAGGCTGGAGTGCAGTGGCATGATCTTGGCTCACTGCAACCTCTGCCTCCCAGGTGCAAACGATTCTCCTGCCTCAGCCTCCCAGTATCTGGGATTACAGGTGTGTACCACCATGCCTGACTACTGTAATTCAACATAGTACTGGAAGTGCTAGCTAATGCAATGAGACAAGAGAAAGAAATAAAAGGCATCCAAACAGAAATGGAAGAAGTCAAATAACCCTTGTTTGCAGATTATTTGATCTTACATTTGGAAAACCTAAAAAATTCACCAAATAACTATGAAAACTGATAAACAAAGTTAGTTAAGTTGCAGGATAGAAAATCAACATACAAAAATCAGTAGCATTTCTATATACCAACATTGAACAATTTGAAAATAAAATAAAAATAATCCCATTTACAATAGCTACAAATAAAATAAAATTGCTAGGAATTAACTTAACCAAATAAGTGAAAGATTTCTACAATGAAAATTGTAAAACACTGATAAAAGAAATGGAAGAGAACAGCAAAAAATGGAAAAAGAGTTCATGTTCATGGGTTGGAAGAATCACTATTGTTAAATATCCATACTATGCAAAGTAATCTATAGATTCAAATGCAACCCCTATCAAAATACCAATAACATTCTTGTCAGAAATAGAAAACACAATGTTAAAATTTATATAGAACCATGAAAGACCCAGAATGGCCAAAGCTATCCTGAACAAAAAGTACAAAACTGGGGAAAATGCATTGCCTGATTTCAAAATGTATTATGGAGTTGTGATAACCAAAACAGCATGGTACTGGTGCAATAACAGACACATACACCAATGAAAGAGAATAGAGAACCCAGAAACAAATCCACACACCTATAGTGAATTTATTTTTGACAAAGATGCCAAGAACATACACTCAGAAAAAGACAATCTCTTCAATAAGTGGTGCTGGGAAAACGATATCCACGTGCAGAAAAATGAGATTAGACCTTTATCTCTTGCTATATATAAAATTAAATTAAAGTGGACTAAACACTTAAATCTAAGACCTCAGATGATGAAACTTCTAGAAGAAAACATTGGAGACACTCTCGAGGACATTGGTCTGGGCAAAAATTTCTTAAGTAATACATCATAAGCATAGGCAACCAAAGCAAAAATGGACAAACAGGATCACATCAAGTTAAAAAGCTTCTGCACAGTGAAAGAAACAATCAACAAAGTGAAGAGACAACCCACAGAATTGGAGCAAATATTTGCAAACTACCCATCTGAAAAGGGATTAATAACCAGAATATATAAGGACCTCAAACACTCTATAGGAAAAACATCTAATAACTCCATAAAAAAGGGCAAATGATTTGAATAGGCAATTCTCAAAAGAAGACATAAAATGGCAGGCATATAAATAAGTGCTTAACATAATTGGTCATAAGAGAAACGCAATTCAAAACTGCAGGTAGATATCATCTCACCCCAGTTAAAATGGCTTATATCCAAAAGATAGGCAATAACAAATGCTAGTGAGGATGTGGAGAAAAGGGAACTCTCATACACCGTTGATGGGAATGTAAAGTATTACAACCACTATGGAGAACAGTTTGGAGTTTCCTCAAAAAAACTGAAAATAGAGCCACTGTATGATCCAGCAAACCTACTGCTGGGTATATATCCAAAAGAAGGGCAATCATTATATCAAAGGGATATCTGCACTCCCATGTTTGTTGCAGCACTATTCACAATAGCCAGTATTTGGAGACAACTTAAGTGTCCATCAACAGATAAATGGATAAAGGAAATGTAAATATACACAATGGAGTACTATTCAGTCATAAGAAAGGAATAATTTCCTGTCATTAGCAACAATATGGATGAAATTGGAGGTCATCATGTTAAGCGAAATAAGCCAGGCATAGAAAAGTAAACCTCACATATTCTCACTTATTTGTGGGATGTAAACATCAAAACAATTGAGTACATGGATATAGACAGTAGGATAGTTATCAGAAGTTGTCAAGGGTAGTGGCACGGTCTTCCCTGTTGACCTGTTTGACAGAGCAGAGACAGTCATTATCTCTCTGGGGACATAATACCAATGGCCTAAGAACCACGCTGTCATCCCCCACAGCTCCTGAAGCAAGCCCCGCCCAAGGAGAATCTGAGCTCAGACACACCTAACCCCACACCAACCTGATAGTCTTTCTCTACCCACCCCAGTAGCTGAAGACAGAGCACATAATCTCTTGAAAGGTCTATGGCCTTGCCCACTGCCTGAGAAACCAGAATATGTGTCCAGCTGACCCTAGGGCAAGCTTGTATCTTCCCCATACTACTGCAGCTGATGCTCCCTTGAAAGCCCCACCTCCTGGCCAGAAGCCAAACAACATAAAACCAGTGCACTAAACAAAAATACAAGCAAGGACCCTCACAGAGTCCACTTCACTCCCCTGCTACCTCCACTGGAACAGGTGCTGGTATCCATGGATGAAAGACCTGAAGACAGATCACATTAAAGAATGCTTTGCAGAAACTCCCCAGTACCAGCCTGGATTCCAGGAGCTCCACTGGGTGGACAGACCCAGAAGAGCAAAAACAACCACTGCAGTTCAGCTCTCAGGAAGCCCTGTCCATAGGGGAAAGGGGAGAACACCACATTAACGGGGTACCCTGTGGGACAAAGAAAAAATCTGCAGCCCTTGAGTCCCAGATTTTCCCTCTGGCATAGTCTACTCAAATGAGAAGGTGTTGTGGAAAGTCAGGGACCCCGAACGGAGTGACTGGCTGAAACCATGGCAGAATGAAATGAATTGTGAAGATTTCATGGACATTTATCACTTCTCCAATCAATACTCTTATAATTTCCTATGCCTGTCTTTACTTTAATCTCTTAATCCCATCATCTTCATAAACTGAGGATATATGTCACCTCAGGACCCTGTAATGATTGCGTTAACTGCAGAAATTGTTCATAAATCATGTGTGTTTGAACAATATGAAACTGGGCACCTTAAGAACAGGGTAACAGTGATTTTCAGGGAACAAGGGAGATAACCTTAAAGTCTGGCTGCCTGTGGGCCGGGCAGGACAGAGCCATATTTCTCTTATTACCAAAAATGGGTAAGATAAATATGGCTGAATTCTTTCCCCAGTAAGGAATATTAATATTTAACAGCCCTGGGAAAAGAATGCATTCCCAGGGGGGCCTCTAAAATGGCCACCCTGGGAGTGTCTGCCTTATGCAGATGTAGATAGGGATGAAACACACCCTAGTCTCCTGCAGCACCCCCAGGCTTGGTAGGATTAGGAAATTCCAGCCTGGCAAATTCTAGTCAGACCAGTTCTCTGCTCTTGAAACCTGTTAAGATGTTTATCATGACAATGCGTGCACAGCTGGACCTGGAAGTCCATTAGTGATTCTAGTTTTGCCCTGATGTTGTGATCTCACCCTGACCTTCTGCCTTGCGATCTTTTGTTGCCCTTAAAGCATGTGATCTCTGTGACCCATACCCTATTCATACACTCCCTCCCCTTTGAAAATTGCTAACAAAAACTTGCTGGTTTTACGGCTCAGGGGACATCATGGAACCTGCCAACATGTGATGTCTCCCCTGGACACCCAGCTTTAAAATTTCTCTCTTTTGTACTCTTTCTCTTTATTTCTCAGACTGGCCGACACTTAGGGAAAATAGAAAAGGACCCAAGTTGAAATATCGGGGCTGAATTTGACAAATATGACAAAACAATGTTCTTTAACACCCCCAAAAGATCATACCCACTCACCAGCAATGGATCCAAACCAAGAAAGAAATCTATAAATTGCCAGAAAAATAATTCAGAAGGTTGATTATTAAGCTAATCAAGGAGGCAGAAGAGAAAAGTGAAGTCCAACTTAAGGAAATCAAAAGCACGATACATGATATGAAAAAAAAATCTTCAGCAAAACAGCATAAGTAAAAAACAATCAAAACTTCTGGAAATCAAGACCACACATTGAGAAATGCAAAACATACTGGAAAGTCTAAGCCATAGACTTGAACAAGCAGAAGAACTTCAGAACTCAAAGACAAGGCTTTTGATTAACCTAATCCATCAAAGACAAAGAAAAAAAATGTTTCAATGAACAAAGCCTCCAAGATGTTTGAGACTATGTTAAACATCCAAACCTAAGAATAATTTGGGTTCCTAAGGAAAAACAGACGTCTAAAAGTTTGGAAAATATATTTCAGGGAATAAATGAGGAAAACATCCCTGATCTTGCTAGAGATCTAGACATCCAAAAACATGAAACTCAAAGAACACTTGGGAAATACATTGCAAAAAGATCATCACTTAGGCACATAGCTATCAAGTTACGTTTAGTGAAGACAAAGGAAAGAATCTTAAGTGCTGTCAGGCAAAAGTATCAGATAACCTATAAAGGAAAACTTATCAGATTAACAGCAGATTTCTCAGCAGAAACCCTACAAGCTAGAAGGAATTGGGGGGGGTTCCCAATTTTAGTCTCCTTAAACAAAACAATTATCAGCCATGAATTTTGTATCTGGTGAAACTAATCTTCATAAATAAAGGAAAGATACAATATTTTCCAGATGAACAAATGCTGAGAGAATTCAGCACTACCAAGCCAGCACTACTAGAAGTGCTGAAAGGATCTCTAAATCTTGTAACAAATTCTTGAAATACAACAAAATAGAACCTCCTTAAAGCATAAATCTCACAGGACCTATATAACAATAACACAATGAAAAACACCCAAGATATTCAGGCAACAAATACCATAATGAAAAGAAAAGTACCTCACATCTCAATACTAAAGTTGAATGTAAATGGCCTAAATGCTCCACTTAAAAGATACAGAATGGAGAAGAATTTACCAATCAAGATTCTGCTGTCTGTAGGAGGCTCACCTAATACGTAAGAACTCATGTAAACTTAAGGTAAAAAGGTGTAAAAAACATTCCATGCACATGGAGACCAAAAGTGAGCAGTAGTAGCTATTCTTATATCAGACAAAACAAACTTCAAAGCAGCAGCAGCTAAAAAAGACAAAGAGGGACATTATATAATGACAAAAGGACTAGCCCAACAGGAAAATACCAAAATCCTCAATACATATGCACCTAACACTGGAGGTCCCAAATTTATGATACAATTACTACCAGACCTAAGAAATGAGATAGATGGCAACACAATAATAGTGGGGGACTTTAATACTCCACTGACAGGACTAGACAGGTTGTCAAGACAGGAAGTCAACAAAGTAACAATGCACTTAAACGATCCCCTACAACAAATGTTTTTAACAGATATTTACAGGACATTCTACCCACTAACTGCAGAATAATTATTTTATTCATCAGCACATGGAACATTCTCCAAGATAGACACTATTATAGACCAGAAAACAAGTCTCAGTAAATTTTAAAAATCAAAATCATATCAAGTACTCTCTCAAACCACAGTGGAATAAAATTGGAAATCATCTCCAAAAGGAACCCTCAAAACCATGCAAATACATGGAAATTAAATAACCTGTTCCTGAATGATCATTGGGTCAGATCTTTGAACTGAGTGATAATAGTGACATAACCAATCGAAACCTCTGGGACACAGCAAAAGTGGTGCTAAGAGGAAACCTCATAGCATTAAATGTCTACATCAAAAAGCCTGAAAGAGCACAAATAGACAATCTAAGGTCACAACTGATGGAACTGGAAAAACAAGAACAATCAAAACTCAAATCCAGCAGAAGAAAAGAAATAAGGAAGAGCAGAGCAGAACTAAATGAAATTGAAACAAAACAATAATCAAATGAAACAAAGAGCTGGTTTCTTGAAAAGGTAAATAAAATCGATAGACCATTAGCAAGATAAACCAAGAAAAGAAGAGAGAAGGTCCAAATAAGCCCAATTAGAAACAAAACAGGAGATATTATAACTGATACCCCAGAAATAGAAAAGATTATTCAAGACTAATATGAACACCTTTATGAGCATAAACTAGAAAGCCTAGAGGAGATGAATAAATTCCTGGAAATACACAACCCTCCTAGATTAAATCAGGAAGATATAAAAACTCTGAACAGACCGACAATGAACAGCAAGATTTAAATGGTAATACAAATATTGCCCATAATAAAAAGTCCAGGACCAGTTGGATTCACAGTTGAATTCTGCCAGGCATTCAAAGAAGAATAGAAGCCAATTCTATTGACACTATTCCACAGGATTGAGAAGGAGGAAATCGTCCTTAAATCATTCTATGAAGCTAGTATCACCCTAATACCAAAACCAGGGAAGGACATAACAAAAAAAGAAAACTACAGACCAATACCCCTGATGAACATAGATGCAAAAATTCTCAACAAAATACAAGCTAGCCAAATCCAACAGTATATTAAAAAGATAATCCTCCATGATCAAGTGGGTTTCATACCACGGATGCAGGAATGGTTTAACATATGTAAGTCAATAAATGTGATATAGCACATAAACATAATAAAAACAAAAATCACATGATCATCGCAGTGGATGCAGACAAAGCATTTGACACAATACAGCATCCATTTATGATTAAAACCCTCATCCAAATCAGCATAGAAGTGACACATCTTAAGGTAATAAAAACCATCTATGACAAACCCACAGCCAACATAATATTGAACTAGGAAATGTTGAAAACCTTCCCCTTGAAAACTGGAATAAGACAAAAATGCCCACTTTCACCACTTCCATTCAGCATAGTACTGGAAGTCTTGACTGCAGCAATCAGACAAGAGAAATAAATCAAATGCATCTAAGTTGGTAAGGAGGAAGTCAGACTGTTGCTGTTTGCTATGAGATAGTCATATACCTAGAAAACCCTAAAGACTTATCCATAAAGCTCATGCAACTGGTAAATGAATTCAGGAAAGTTTCAGGATACAAAATGGATGTACACAAATCAGTAGCTCTGCTATACACCAACAGCGACCAAGCTGAGAATCAAATCAAGAACTCAACTCCTTTTACAATAGCTGCAAAAATAAAACCAAACTTAGGAGTACACCTAACTAAGGAGGTGAAAGACCTCCACAAGGAAAACTATGAAACACTGCTGAAAGAAAGTATAGACAATGCAAACAAATGGAAACATATTCCATGCCCATGGCAAACAGAAACATAAAGTGGGGAAATGATATTCTATTCAACAAATGGTGCTGGGATAATTAGCAAGCCACATGTAGAGAATAAAACTGGATCCTCATCTCTCATCTTATACAAAAATCAACCCAAGATGGATCAAGGACTTAAATCTAAGACCTGAATCAGCAAAGATCCTAGAAGATAACATTGGAAAAACCCTTCTAGACATTGGATTAGGCAAAGACTTCATGACCAAAAACCCAAAAGCAAATGCAATAAAAACAAAGATAAATAGATGGCACCTGATTGAACTAGAAAGCTTCTGCACAGGAAAACAAATAATCAGCAGAGTTAACAGACAACCCACAGAGTGGTAAAAAATCTTCAAAATGTATACATCTGACAAGGGACTAATATCCAGAATCTACAAAGAACTCAAATCAGCAAGAAAAAGCAAACAATCCCATCGAAATGTGGACTAAGGACATGAACAGACAATTCTCAAAAGAAGATATACAAATGGCCAACAAGCATATGGAAAAATGCTTAACCTCACTAAGCATCAGGTAAATGCAAATCAAAACCACCTTACTCCTGCAAGAACGGCAATAATAAAAAAATTACAGATGTTGGCATGAATGTGGTGAAAAGAGAACACTTTTACATTGTTGGTGGGAATGTAAACTAGTACAAGCACTATAGAAAGCAGTGTGGTGATTCCTTCAAGAACTAAAAGGAATACCATTTGTTCCAGCCATTTCACTACCAGGTATCTGGGATGGTTTGGCTGTGTCTCCACCCAAATCTCATTTTGAATTGTAGTTCCCTTCATCCCAACATGTCATGGGAGGGACCTGGGGAGGTAATTGAATCATGGGGACGCTTTTCTCATGCTATTCTCATGCTATTCTTGTGCAAGTAAGTTCTTATGAGATCTGATAATTTTATAAGGGGGTTTCCCCTTCGCTTGGCTCTCATTCTTCTCTCTCCTACTGCCATATGAAGAAGAACATGTTTGCTTCTTCTGCCATGATTATAAGTTTCCTGAGGCCTCCCCAGCCATGCAAACTTATGAGTCAATTAAATCTCTTTTCTTTATAAATTATTCAGTCTCAGGTATGTCTTTATTAGCATTGTGAGAACAGACTAATACAGTAAATTGTTACCACAGAAAGTGGGGCACTGCTGTAATGATATCTAAAAATATGACAAAGTTTGGATCTTTCTAGAGACTTGGAGGGCTCAGAGGACAGGAAGATGTAGGAAAATTTGAAACTTCCTATAGACTTGTTGAATGGCTTTGATCAAAATTCTGATAGTGATATGGACAATAAAGTCCAGGCTGAGGTGGCCTCAGATGGAGATGAGGAACTTCTTAGGAATTGGAGTAAAGGTCACTCTTGCTATGCAAAGAAACTGGTGGCATTTTGCCTCTGCCCTAGAGATCTGTGGAACTTTGAACTTGAGAAAGATGATTTAAGGTATCTTGTGGAAGAAATTTCTAAGTGGCAAAGCATTCAAGAGGAAACAGAGCATAAATGTTTGTAAAATTTGCAACTTGAAGATGAGATAGTAAAGAAAAACTCATTTTTCTGGGAAGAAATTCAAGCTGGCTGCAGAAATTGGAGTAAGTGACAAGGAGCCTGATGTTAATCACAACGATAATAGGGAAAAATCTCCATGGCATGTCAGAAACCTTCATGGCAGCCCCTCCCATTACAGGCCCAGAGGCCTAGGAAGGAAAACTGGTTTCATGGTCCAGGCCCAGGGCTACCTGCTCTATGTAGCCTTGGGACATGGTGCCCTGCATCCCAGCTGCTTCAGCTCAAGCTGTGGCTAAAAAGGGCCAAGGTACAGCTCAGGCCATTGTTTCAGAGGGTGCAAGCCCCAAGCCTTAGGAGGCTTACATGTGGTATTGGGATACAGGTACACAGAAGTCAAGAACTGAGGTTTGGAAATCTCTGTCTATATTTCAGAGAATGTGTAAAAACTCCTGGATGTCCAGGCAAAAGTTTGCTGCAGGGGCAGAGCCCTCATGGAGAACCTCTGCTAGGGCAATGCAGAAGGGAAATGTGGGGGTCAGGGCCCCCATACAGAGTCCCCACTGGAGCACTGTCTAGTGGAGCTGTGAGAAGAGGGCCACTGTCCTCCAGACTCCAGAATTGTAGATTCACCAACAGCTTGCACCATGCACCTGGAAAAGCCACAGACACTTGATACCAGCCTGTGAAAGCAGCCAGGAGGGGGTCTGTACCCTGCAAAGCCACAGGGGCAGAGCTGCTCAAGACTATGGCCAAGAGCCCACCTTTTGCAGCAGTGTGCCCTGAATGTGAGACATGGAGTCAAGGGAGATCATTTTGGAACTTTGAGGTTTAATGACTGCCCTGTTGGATTTTGGACTTGCATGGGCCCTGTAGCACGTTTGTTTTGGCCAATTTATCCCATTTGGAATGGGTGTATTTAACCAATGCCTGTACACTTATTGTATCTAGGAGGTAACTAACTTCCTTTCATTTTACAGGCTTACAGGCAGAAGGGACTTGCCTTGTCTCAGATGAGACTTTGTACTTGGACTTTTGAGTTAATGATAGAACGAATTAAGACTTTGGGGAACTATTGGAATGGCATGATTGTGTTTTCAAATGTGAAGACATGAGATTTGGGAGGAGTCAGCAGCAGAATAATATGGTTTGGCTGTGTCCACATCCAAATCTTATCTTGAATTGTAGTTCCCATAATCCCCAAATGCCATAGGAAGGACCCAGTGGCAGGTAATTGAATCATGGAGGCAGTTTTCCCCAAGTTATTCTTATGATAGTAAGTTCTCAAGAGATCTGATGGTTTTACAAGGGGCTTCCCCCTTCACTTGGCTCTCATTCTTCTCTCTCCTGCTGCTATGTGAAGAAGCACATGTTTGCTACCCCTGCTGCCATGATTGTAAGTGTCCTAAGGCCTTCCCAGTCATGTGAAACTGTGAGTCAATTAAACCTCTTTTCTTTATAAATTACCCAGTCTCAGTTATGTCTTTATTAGCAGCATGAGAACAGACTAATATGGCATCTACCCAGAGGAAATAAATAATTATATGAAAAAGATACCTGCACACATGTGTTTATAGCAGCACAATTTGCAATTGCAAAAACATGGAACCAGCCCAAAGAACCATCAATCAATGAGTGGACAAAAAAAAAAACTGTGGTTGCTGGGCACAGTGGCTCATGCCTGTAATCCCAGAAATTTGGGAGGCCAAGGTGAGTGGATTGCCTGAGCTCAGGGGTTCAAAATCAGCCTAGGCAACATGGCAAAACCCTGTCTCTACTAAAAATACAAAAAATTATCTGGGTGTGGTGGCAGGCATCTGTAATCCCAGCTACTTGGGAGGCTGAGGCAGGAGAATTGCTTGAACTTGGAAGGCAGAGGTTGCAGTGAGCTAAGATCATGCCACTGCACTCCAGCCTGGGTGACAGAGTGAGACTCTGTCTCAAAAAGAAAAATAAATATGATATATAAATATATGTATATATAAAGAGAGAGAGAGAGAGAGCATGGAATACTACTCAGCCACAAAAGGGAATGAAATAATGGCATTTGCAGCAACCTGGATGGAATCAGAGACCATTATTCTAAGTAAAGTAACTCAAGATTGGAAAACCAAACATCATATGTTCTCATTCATAAGTGGGAGCTAAGCTAAGAGGTAATAAACACATAAGAATGATACAATGGACTTTGAGGACTTGAGAGAAAGGGCAGGAGGGGAGTGAGTGATAAAATATATTGAGTATTGTGTACACTGCTTGGGTGCTGAGTGCACCAAAATCTCAGAAATCACCCCTAAAGAACTTATTCATGTAACCAAACACCACCTGCTCCCTAAAAACCTATTGAAATAAAAATTAAATTTTAAAAATAAATCAATGTATATACGTTTGTGAAAAAAATAAAATTTATTTTTTCTGATGTAAGTACAGCTTCCCATGCTCTCTTTTGTCTTCTATTTGCATGGGATATCTTTTTCCAGTTTTTCCCTTGTAGCCTATGTTTATCCTTGAAGCTAAAGTGAGTCACTTGTAGGCAGAACACAGTTGGGTCTTGCTTTTTAAAATATATTCAGCCACTCTATGTTGTAATTGGAGAATTTAGTCCACTTACATTTAAAGTAATTATTTACAGGTAAGGAGTTACTATCGCTTTTCATTAATTTTTTTCTTGCTGTTTTGTAGGTTTTTTTCCCTTTCTTCCTCTTACTGCCTTTCCTTGTCATTTGATTATTTCTTTGGTGGTATGATTTGATTTATTTCACCTTCTGGTTTGTGTAGTATCTACAGCTTTTTGCATTGTGATTACCATGCTGATTACATAAAATATCATAGTTTTATTTTTTGCATTTAAAATAATATTTATTTAGCTCCTCCTAAGGCCATACAGGGTCCCTTCTCTCTAGAAGCTTATATACTAGTGAGAAAGAAAGACAATAAACCAAATGAATAAGTATGAAATGCAACATTAGAGTGACATGAAAGGAAAGAATGATAGGGGATTGAGAGAGATTGGATGCAATTTTGGTTAAGTAGTCAGTGAAAGACTCTCTGAGCCATGGTAAAATCATACCTTGAACAGTCTATTTTAAGATGATAGCAACTTAACTTCAATCACATACAATATATCTACACTTTTACACCCCTCTCAGACATTCTGGAATTTTGAGGTCAAAATTTACTTGTTTTTATATTTTGTCTCCATTAGCAAATTATTATAGCTATAGCAATATTTAACATCTTTGTCTTTTAAATGTTATACTAGAATTAATGTATACACTATTACAGTACTAGAGTATTCTGCATATTACTGTAAGTTTTATGTTTTCATTGATGTTCATGTTACTAATTAGCATCTTTTAGTTTCATTCTGAAGAAATTCCTTTAGCATATCTTCTGATGGATATCAAGTGGTGATGAACTTTTTCAGTTTTCCTTTTTTTTTTTTCTTGGAAAATCTTTATCTCTTCTTCATTTCTGAAGCTTTACCAGGTAAAGTATTATTGGTTGGCAGGTGTTTCTTTTGGCACTCTGAATATATCACCTCAGTTTCTCCTGGTCTGTAAGGCTTCTGCTGAGAAATTGCTTGTAGTCTAATGGGGGAAGGACTTCTCTTATATTTGACGAGTCTCATTTATCTTGCTGCTTTCAAAATTCTGTGTCTTTGTTTTTGGCAATTTGATTATAATGTGTTTTGGTGAAGTGCTCATTAGACTGAACCTATCTGAGGACTTCTAAACATCATATACTTTCCAAGCCTTATATCCCTTCCAAGATTTGGGAATTGTTCAGCTATTCTTTTTTAAAAATATGCTTTCTGCCCTTCTCATTCTCTTACTTTTCCTTCTCATGCTTTCATAATCCACATATTACTGTACTTGATGCTCTTTCATAAATCACATAAGCTTTTTTATATTCCTTCTCATTCTCTTTTCTTTCTTCTCCTCTAAATGTATAATTTCAAATGATTCATCTTTTAGTTCATAGATTCTTTTTTCTGCCTAACCAAATCTGATGTTCAAGTTCTGTTACATTTTAAATTTCACATTAATTTCACAATTGCATTTTTACCCCAGAATTTCTGATTAAAAAAAAATGATTTCTATGTTTCTGCTGAAGCTGTTGTTCCACTCATGCAGTGTTTTCCTGATTTCCTTGAGTTGCCTGTGTTTCACTGAAGTTCACCAAAATTTTTTAAACAATTTTTTAAATTCTTTATTACAAAATTTGTAGATTAGATCTCCATTTCTTTGGGGTTAGTTGCTGGAAAATTATAGTGTTTCTTTTGTGATGTCATGTTTCTTTGATTTTATCATTTTTTTGAAGTTTTTCAATGCTGACTTTGTCTTTGAAGAAATAATCACCTCTTCCAGGCTTTTGAGTGGCTTTGAGAAAGAAACATTCTCACCAAAGAGTTTAGGTAGGTATTCTGCATCACTCTCAGATCTTTTCTATGGATGTATCCCCTCCAAACCTCTTGTTTCCTTTTAGGGTAAAATTTTTAAGATTGTATTACTTCTCTTGGTCTTACAAATCAGGACAAGGGCCTACAGCATCTTGTTTTTTTCTCTAGGGAGATACCTTGAAATTTTCAGATGTGTATGCCTTCTCAGTCCTGTGCAGTTAAGACAGCTATCTTCATTAGATGTTTGAAATTACTGTTTGTGGGCATGCACTTAGAGAATCTAACCTATGGTAGGGAAAATTGAGGTTCATAGAGTGCTTGAGATGCCAGATGGGAGGTGATCCACAGGATAGGTATCCTAATTAACTTGTGGGTGGGCTTGCTGATGGAGTTCAAGGAACAGTTAATAGGGTCTTTGGCCTTTTTTTCCTTCCCCCAGCCTCTCCCAACCACTCAGCCCTGCCAATCACCTTGATATTATGGGTGGAGTGAAAAAGAATTGAGCTTGTTTGGCAACATCCTGTATGACTAGGGGATCTGGATGCTCACTCACTATGTTCTTGTTTTCCCTGTTAGGGAAGCTGTAGGCTGAGCAGGTCTCCATTGGTATTGAGCTAGGCTGTCTTGGAGGATGTGATACATGGGTAATGTGAATTTGTTTTTCTTATCCTATTTGATGTGTCTATTGTTAGATTTTTTTTGCTCCAACACTGTTGGAACTTCTCTCTTGGGCTCCCAGACTTGCATAAAGATACTCTAATCAGATGGTAGTTGTCAAAATTAATGTTTCTGCAGGGAGATGATAGTAGATAACTCCTATTCTACACACTTGCTGATGCCACTCCTAGAATAGTTTTTACTCTTAACTAGTTTAGTCCTATTAGCAATAACAATTATTGGATTCCTACAATTCTGCAGTGATTCCTGGGTGTTTAGGACTTTTTACTATGCCTGGTAGGAATTTTAGTGTCATCAGGCCTATATGAACTGTTAGAACTGCTTAACTCATGGTTTCCTGGTCATTCATTGTCAGCCTCATAGTTTCACCTAATGCATGCAGTGCTTATTATATAGAACAACACACTCCATTAGACCTCTAGGCAGAGTGCTAGCAGTCTTTCCCTTTGTAGGTTCTTTTTCCCAATCTACCTAAGAAGCCTGAATATTTATATCTGTGTCCACAACTTGCTGAGACCACTACACTTTACTTGTATTTCCCTTTACTCCACCACGGTCTAGAAAGTGCCTCTAGGCACAAAGTCATGACTCACATCACTTGTTCCCCTTCTATTGAAAACCACAATACTGTACATCCTGTTGTTCAATGTTGAAAAACAAATGTTTCTTTCTCCTCCTCATTTCCACTGTTCAAGCCTTTGGAAAAAAATTTCTTTAATAGTTTAATCACCTGATTGTCTTAGCAACAAGGTCAGATGGTCATGCTCATCAATTCCCAAACCTTTGCATCCAAAAAGTAATGTTGAGACAATAGTTCTGTGTACCTCAAAAAGTCATTTTTTCCCAAGTAAAACATTTTAAATGAAGGGGATCCATATGTTTCCTATTCTTGAACTATTGTCTTTTGCTATGTGTTTGCAGCAGACTATGGTGAGTGTATTCATTTAGAAAAGCCAATGGAAAAGAGAGAGAGAGGTAGAGAGAGAGAGAGAGATAGAGAGAGAGAGAGAGAACCACTATATGTTCCACTCATTTTAAATTAGAAAGTTTAACAGATAAGTAATTACAAGATTCAATTATATGGCTACTATAGCCCACACTGGAACTGTTTTCTGTGATTGGTAGAAAGTGAGGCAAAAGTAATGAATAGCTTCTGCTACGAAAGTCCCATGGCTGGGCTTATTTTGGTCCACTGTTCAAAAGCATTAAAAGATCCATGGATGGCACACATGCAGGTAAAAAGGATAGAGGACATGCACCATGATAGAGAATATCTGAACAGCCACAGCTCAGAGGAGCTTCAACAAAACTCAAAGAAAAGCTATGTGGCATGCACAAAGTGGCTAATAAATAGTCTAACTTGCCTTCTGCCAGACTGACATTGTGCTTTGGTTGATAATGAGACTTCCCAATGCCAAGGAGTTTTATAACAAGCTGTATTTGGTGGGTTGCCTTTGTACTAAATTATCTTATACCTATGGGATTTCAGAGAGTCCACAGATACACTAAGTCCCTTCCTGCTAATATGACATAAATGAAAAGATACTAAAAATGGCATTAGATGCAGACTTACAATTGTTTTGAAAGAGAAGTTCACTGTTTACAATGCAGATATAGTCTAGGAAAATTGGATGACAACTACCTACCCCATACATCCCTTCTTCTCATCCTTTTTTCCTTTTCTCTCCTTTTAATTCTTCTCTCTTAACTCTACCCCTAGCTCATGTAAAGGCAATCAGAAGAGAATTGTAAAATGTTTAGCTTTGGAATTACCGAACTTCCATCAAATTGATGGATGAGAGGCCCAGAAAACAGAATCATGAATGCTTTCTATTGGAAAGGTGAAGCCCATGCTCACCATCTACCTTAATTTGCCAGATAAAGTGAGGGCCAAAAACAATAGAAATATTACTATCTTTCACATTCACTGCTACTGGCTTCTTGCTAAGTTGCAGATTATGATGCTTCAAAAACTAACAAATAAACAAAACACAAAAACAGAAAGAACAAACACTTGAACGACAAAGTATACAGAAAGATAAAATAAACTAATCCAAATTTCAAGCAAATTAACCCCTTGAAAGAATGGAACTAGTAAAATGGTCAAAAAGTAACTGTAGCAGTGATATCAGCAAGTTGACCTACTAGAGGTGCCTAGTGCTCCTCACCCCCAACCCCCACAAAAAGGAAAATGAAACTAAATAAATTACTAAAACTGGACAATAATGTCTGAACAAGAGTACTGGCCTATGGAAAGGGACTGGTGAAATCCCTGTGGAGCATGAATACTCAGAATGACAGCATAGAGAGAGGAGTAAAGTACCTGCCTCTGCTGCCTTCTCATCCACCAGGATTAATTCAGAGCCAGGAAGAACTTTACTTGCAGAGAAAAGATAAGGTGGCCTCCAGCAGTCCCCATCACAACTACAGACAACCGCAGTCCTTGCTACAGAGAATCACGCAGTCCTCACAGGCCCTGAGCCTTGTTTAGGGAGCTGCCTGTTACTCACACAGCTGCTTTACTGCAAAATAGGAGGTCACATTGTGCATCCCCCATTTCCCATGACCCAAGGTACTATAGGAAAGTGCCATCTTGAAACTGCAGCCACTGCTAGAGTGTGCTCTGCTCAGGGAATCAGTAGTCACTGCTTCTCTCCATAACTAAGGCACAGCCATAATTGGGATCAAATGGTGACTAAAGCACAAAGATCCTGGGTATTCAAAGTAAGGACCCAGAAGAATGACTATGACTCTGATGCCCAAGTTCATACAGTGCCCTGTTTTCCAAGAAACAGGTATTTCTTCACAGTGAGAAAGCCAAGCTTGTGTTGGTCCAGGCAAAATGTGTACATGCCACCAGCCTGAGAAACAACCTGATACCTGTATTAGTCTGTTCTCACGCCAACGTGAAGAAATACCATAGACTGGGAAATTTATAAAGAAAAGAGATTTAATTGACTCAGTTCTGTGTGGCTGGGGAGGCCTCAGGAAACTTGCAATCATGGTGGAAGCCATCTCTTCACAGGGCAGCAGGAGAGAGACTGAATGCCAAGAAAAGGGGAAAGCCCCTTATAAAACCATCAAATCTCATGAGAACTTACTCACTGCAATGGCAACAGCATGGGGGAACTGCACCCATGATTCAATTATCTCCACCTGGTCCTGCCCTTGACATGTGGGGATTTTAACAATTCAAGGTGATATTTGGGTGAGGACACAGCCCAACCATATCAGTACCCTAATCTTGGCAAAGCTGTGTTGTCACTGCCACCAACTCCTTCAGCCTAGGCCACTGAAGCATTTGCAAATATTGCTGACCTATATTAGAGCTGAGGGAACTGCATGGGTACTACACTACTGCATCCTCTCAACACCAAAGCCAATACACACTACAAAACCTACACCCTAGGATCTGTCTACAGGAAAAATTCTCCCAACTAAAGCTACTCTACAAAATTGAAAGAGGCAACTCTTCCACCAGATGTGCAAATATCAATGTAGAAACACAAGAAATACGAAAAAGCAGGGAAACATGACCCCCCCCCAAAGGAACACAATAATTCTCCAATTAATGTGACCCCAAAAAAGGAAATTTACAGGATGCCTGAAAAAAATAGAAGATAATAATATTAAAGAAACTCAGCAAGATACAAGAGAATATAGATACACAGCTGAGAAATCAGGAAAGCAATTCATGATCTGAAAGAGAAATTTAACAAAGAGATAAACCAAACATAAATCATGTAACTGAGGAATTCAATAAATAGAATACAAAATAAAACTAAGAGCTTCAAAACAGAGTAGATCAATCAGGATAAAGAATTTCTAAATTTGAAGACTGGTCTCTTGAAATAACCTATGCAGAGGGGAAAAAAAGTATAATAATAGAAAAGAGTAAAGAAAGCCTACAGAACTTATGGAACTCCATTAAGTAAACAAATATTCACATTATGAAAATGTCAGAGGGAGAAGAAATTAAGAAAAAAAAACAGAAAATGCATCTAACAAAATAATAGGTAAGAAAATTCCCAAGTATTGGCAGAAATATAAACATCCAGATCTAGGAAGCTCAAAAGTCACCAAATAGATTCAACCTACAAAAGTCCTCTCTGAGGACATCATTAAACTGTAAAAACTGTAAAAAGTCAAAGACAAAGAAAATCCTAAAAACAGCAAGAAAAAAGCACAAAGTCAGATATAAGGAAAGACTCATTAGAATATCAGCATATTTCTCAGCAGAAACTTTGCAGGCCAGGAGAGAATGGGATGATATATCCAAAGCACTGAAGAATAAAACAAAAAACTACCAGTGAGAATACTATACCCAGCAAAGCTATCCTTCAGATGTGAAGGAGAAATAAAGTTCTCACAGAGAATCAAAATGGGCAATTCACCAACACTACAAAAAAAATGCTTAAGGAAATACTACAACTGCAAGCTAAAGGATAAGAATTAATATTGTGAAAACATGTGAAGATATAAAACTTACTAGCAGAAGTAATTTCATAATCAAACTCAAAATACTCCAGTACTGTGATGGTGCCATGTGAATATTCCAAACATGTAGTATGAAGGTTAAAAGCAAAAATGGTAAAAAGTAACAACACTCACAATTAGTTGTTAAGTAACACACAACATATGAAGATGTGAATTAAGGCAACAAAAATATAAATTGTGTGTTACAATTAGTTGATAAGGAACACAAAATATATAAGAATGTAAATTAAGGCAACAAAAATATAAATTATGTGTTGTGGAGAAGAGTAAAATCTAGTGCATTTTTACGTGACCAAAGTTACATTGTTATCAGCTTAACATAGTCCATTATAACTATAGAATCTTTGTATTTTTCTCATGGTAACCACAAACACACACACACACACACACACACACACAAACTTGTGGTGAATACATAAAAGATTAAGGGAAAGGAATGAAAGCATAACATCACAAAAAGTTATCAAATCACAGAGGAAGACTGCAGAGAGGAAGAAAGAAACAAAGGATTTACAAAACAACCAGAGAACAACAAACAAAATGGCAGGCCTAACTCCTTACCTATCAGTAATAATCCTGAATGTAAATGAATTAAATTCCCCAATTAAAAGATATAGAGGGATGGAATGGATGAAAAACAAGACCTAATTATATGCTGCCTACCAGATACTCACTTCACCTGTAAGAACAGACAGACTTAAAATAAAAGAATGGAAAAAGATATACCATGCAAACAAAAACTAAAAGGAAGCAGGAGTAGCTATACTTATATCAGATGAAATAGACTTTAAGTCAAAAACTTTCAGAAAAGACAAAGAAGGTAATTATATGATAAAGAGAACTATTCTTCAAAAGGATATAACAATGGTAAATGTATACACACCCAACACTGGAGCACCAAAATATATAAAGCAAATATTGTTATATCCAAATGGAGAGATAGACTGCAATATAATAATTGTAGGAGACTTCAACTCCTGACTTGCAGCAATGATTACATCATACAGACAGAAAATCAACCACAAAAAAATGGATTTACATTGCACTCTAGACCAAATAGACATAATAAACATTTACCAAATTGTCCATCTAACAGTTGAAGAATATACATTCTTCTTAACTGCACATGGAACATTCTCCAGGACAGACCATATGTTAGGTTCAAAACAAGTTTCAACAAGTTTAAGAAGATAGAGATCATGTTAAGTATTTTTTCTGACCATAGCAGTATAAAAATAGAAATTAATAAAAATAATTTCAAAAATTTTACAAATACATGGAAAGTAAACAACATGGTCCTGAATAACCAATGGTTAATGATGAAATTTTTAAAAAGTTTGAGACAACAGAATATGAAAACACAGCATACCAAAGCCTATGAGATACAGCAAAAGCAGTCTACATACGAAGTTTATAGCAGTAAACACCTACATCAAAAACATAGAAAGATCTCAAGTAAACAATCTAACACTGCACTTCAAGGAACCACAAAAACAAGAAAAAATTACACACAAAATTAGTAGAATGAAAAATTTTAAAATGCAAAGCATAGAGACTACATAAACAATATAAAAGATCATGAAAAGGAAGACTGTTTTTTAAAAAAATTGGCAAATTTCTAGCTAGACAAAAAACAAAAGATAGATGACTCAAAATCAGAGATGAAAAGGGGACATTACAACTGAAACACAAAATAAAAATGGACCATGAGAGATTATTATCAACAATTATACACGAACACATTGGATAACCTAAAAGAAACAAATAAATTCCTGGACTAGTACAACCTATGACAGTTGACTTATGAAGGAACAGAAAGTTGGAACAGACAAATAATAGGTGTAAACATGAGTAAGTGAGATAGTCTCCTATCAAATAAAATCCCAGGACCAGATGACTTCACTGCTAAATTCAACCAAACACATAAAGAAAATCTAACACCAACTCTTCTCAAACTATTCCAGAAAATTGTAAAACAGGGGACACTTTTAAACATTCTACGAAGCTAGGATTACCATGATACCAAAACCAGAAAAGGATACAACAAAAACAAAAACTAAAACTAAAGGCCAATATTCCTGATTAATATAGATGCAAAAAAATCTCAACAAAATATTAACAGACAGAATTCAACAGCACAATAAAAATATTATTCACTATGATCAAGTGTGATTCATCTCAGGGATAAAAGGATGATTTAACATAAAAAATAAATAAATGTGATACATCACGTTAAGAAAAATAAGGACAAAATCGGTATGATTATTTTCATTGATACAGAAAGCATTTGACAAAATTTCACACCCCTTCATGACATAAACAATCAAAAAAATAAATAGCAGGTACACACCCGAACACAATAAAGGCTATATCTGACAAACTGATAACTTAAAGGAAAAAGTGGAACATTTTTTTCTCTAACATCTGGAAGAATACAAAAATGCTTATTTTCACCCATTCTATTCAACATAGTAATATTGGAAGTCCTAGCTAAAGCAATTAGGCAAGAGAAAGAAATAAAAGGCATGCAAATGAAAAAGGAGGCACTCAAATTGTCCCTGTTTGGAGAAAATATGATCTTATATGTATAAAACCATAAAGACCACACTAAAAAACTGTCAGAACTAATAAATTTAGTAAAGTTGCAGGATATAAATTCAATATGCAAAATTCACTGGAGTTTATAAACGCTACCAGTGAACAATCCAAAAGAAAAATTAAGAAAACTATCCAGGTCAGGTGTGTTGGCTCACACCTGTAATCCCACCACTTTGGGAGGCCAAGGCGGGTGGATTACCTGAGGTCAGGAGTTCAAGACCAGCCTGGCCAACATGGTGAAACTCTGTCTCTACTAAAAATACAAAAATGAGCCAGGCATGGTGGCGGGCACCTGTAGTCCCAGCTACTCAGGAGGCTGAGGCAGGAGAATCACTTGAACCTTGAAGGTGGAGGTTGCAGTGAGCCGGGATCATGCCACCCAGCCTGGGCAATAGGGCGAGACTCCATCTCAAAAAATACTACTACTAATAAAAACTATCCCATTCACAATAGCAACAAATATAATAAAATGTTGAGGAATAAATTTAACCAAAGAGGTGACAGTCTTGAACTCTTAAAATATACACAATTTTTAATTGTCAAATACTCCTCAATATAAATAAAGATGTCAATTCTCCACAAATTACAGTTAATATGACCCAAATTATAACCACAGCAGTGTTTTCTGTGGAAATTGACAAGCTGTTTCTAAAATTTGTGTGAACTTAAAAACAACATAGAATAGTCGAAACAAGTGTAGAATAGAAGAACAAAATTGAAGGATTATGCTGATGATTTCAAAACTTATCATAAGCGATTATAACTATGAAAGTATGGTATTGCCATAAAGGTTGACAAATGGATCAATGGAATAGAATAGAAAGTACAGAAATAGGCCCTGATGTACGGTCAATTGATTATAGGTGACAAAGTAATTTTTAACATTACAACATTAATATTTTACATTTGCATGGGATACATGTAATATTTTGTTACATGCACAGAATGTATAATGATCGAGACAGGGTAGTTGGCATATCCATCACATTGAGAATTTACCAATTCTATGTTTTGGAAACATGTTAAGTCCTCTCTTACAACTACCATAAAATATATAATATATTGTTTCTAACTATAATAACCCTACTTGCTATTGAATATTAGAATTGATTTCTTCTATCTAACTGCATGTTTGTACCCATTAACCAACCGCTCTTCATTCCCCCTTCCCACCCTCACAGCTTTCCCATCTTCTGGTATCTATATTTCTACCCTCAATTTTCTTAGCTCTTACTTGTAAGTGACAATATGTGGTATTTTTCATTCTGTATCTGCCTAATTTCACTTAACATAATGGCCTCTAATTCCATCTATGTTGCTGCAAATGACAGGATTTCATTCTTTTTATGATCTATTAGTATTCTATTGTGTATATATACCACATGTCTTGTACCCATTTGTCCACTGATGGACATTTAGGTTGATTCCACATCTTTGGTATTGTGAATAGTGCTGTGATAAATATGTGAGTGCAGTTATACCCTTGATACACTGATTTCCTTTTCTTTGGATATGTGCCCCATAGTGGAATTACTAGATCATGCAGCAGTTAAATTTTTAGTTTATTGAAAATCTCTATACTATTTTCCATAGTGGTTGTATTATACTAATTTACATTCCCACCAACAGTGTATAAAAGTTCCCTTTTCTCCACATCCTCTCCAATGTCTTTTATTTTTGTCTTTTTAATAACAACCATTCTACTTGTGGTAAGATAACTGTGGTTTTGATTTGCAGTTCCCTGATGATTTGTGATGTTGAGCATTGTTTTTCATATGCCTCTTAGCCATTTGTATGTCTTCTTTTGAAAACTTTATGTTTTTGATGCTTTTGTTGAAAATCAGTTGGATGTAAATACATGCATTTAATTCTGGATTCTGTTCCTTTGGTCTATGTGTCCATTTTTATATGAATACAATGATGTTTTGGTTATTATAGCCTTGTAATATATTTTGTAGGTAATAAGATGCCTCCAGCTTTTCTTTTCTTTTCTTTTTTCTCAGAATTGCATTAGGTATTCTGGCTCTTTTTTTGGTTCCACACAAATATTAGGAATTTTTTTCCATTTCTATGAAAAAATGACATTGATATCTTGAAAGGGATTGCATTGAATCTGTAGATGGCTTTGAGTATTATGGTCATTTTAATGAAGTTAATTCTTCTGATCACATGAGCATGGGATATCTTTCTATTTGTGTCCTCTTCAATTTCCTTCCTCAGAGACTTGCAGTTTCCCTTGTAGTGGTCTTTCACCTCCGTGGTTAAATTTATTCCTAGGTATTTTATTTTTCTGTAGCTATTGTAAGTAAGATTGCCTTCTTGATTTCTTTCTCAGCTAGTTTTTTATTGGTATATAGAAACGTTACTGATTTTTGAATGCTGATTTTATATCTTGAACCTTACCAGATTTATTTATTAGATCTAAGAATATTTTGATGGAGTCTTTAGGTTTTCCTAGATATAACATTATATCTTCTGCAAAGAAAGAAGATTTGAATTATTCTTTTCTGTTGGGATGCCTTTTATTTCTTTCTCTTGCCAGAATACACTGGCTAGGACTTCCAGTACTCTATTGGATACAAGGGGTGAAAGTAGGGATGCTTGTCTTGTTCCATTTCTTAGAGGAAAGGCTTTTAGCATTTCTTCATTCAATATGATGTTAGCTGTGGGTTTTTCATGGCATTTGTTATGTTGAAAGATATTCCTTCTATGCTTAGTTTATTGAGCATTTATATCATGAAGGAATGTTGAATTTTTTCAAATGCTTTTTCTGCATATTGTGAGATGATTATATGTCTTTTGTCCTTTTTTCTTTTGATATTTTGTTGAGAATTTTTGTGTCTGTGTATGTCAGGGATATTGGCCTGTGGTTTTCTTTTTTGTTGTGTCCTTCTCTGGTTTTAGTATCAAGGTAATTCTAGCCACATAAAATGAGTCAGCAAAAATTCTTCCTCTTTAGTGTTTTGGAATAGTTTGAGAAGAATTGGTGTTAGCTCTTCTTTGAAAGATCTGTTCAGTTTGACAGTAAAGCCAACTGGTCCTGGACTTTTCTTTGTTGGGAGACATTTTATTACTGATTCAATCTCATGACTCATTATTGTTCTGCTCATTTTATCTATTTCTTCCTGATTAAATCCTGGAAGATTGTATGTGTCCAGGAATGTATCCATTTTCCCTAGGCTTTTCAGGTTATTAGTATATAATTGTTCATAATAATCTCTGACGATCTTCTGTATTTCTGTGGTCATAGTTACAATGTCTCCTTTTTCATTTCTGATTTTGTTTATCTGGGTCTTCTTTCTATTATTGATTAGTCTAGCAAGTGGCTTATCCATTTTATCTTTTCAAAAAGCCAACTTTTTGGTTTGTTGATTTTTTATGTTGTTTTTATAGTCTCTATTTCTACTCTGATCTTTATTATTATTACTTTTTACTAATTTGGGGTTTGCTTTGGTCTTGCTTTTCTAGTTCCTTGAGATCCTTTCTAGTTCCCTGAGTTTTAGATTGTTTATTTGAAATCTTTCTATTTTTTTGATGTAGGTATGTATTACTGTAAGCTTGCCTTTTAGCACCACTTTTGCTGTATCCCATAGGCTTGATATGTTGTGTTTTCATTTTCATTCATTTCAGGAAACTTTTTAAATTCTCTCTTTTATTTCTTCCTTGACACTATGGTCATTCAGGAACATGTTGTTTAACTTTCATGTATTTTACAGTTTCCAAAGTTCCTCTTATTAATGATTTCTAGTTTTATTCCATTTTGATCTCAGAAGATACTCGATATGATTTTGAGTTTTAAAAATTTGTTGAGACTTGTTTTGTGTCCTAAAATATGGTTTATACTGGAGATTGTTTTATGTGCTGAGGAGAAGAATGTGTATTCTGTAGATGTTGGTTACATGTTCTATAAATGTCTGTTAGGTTCATTTGGTCTAAGGTAGAGTTAAAATCCAATGTTTCTTTATTAATTTTCTGTTGATGATCTCTCTAATGCTGAGAGTGGGATGTTGACATCCCCAACTATTATTATGCAGAATTCCATCTCTCCTTTTACATATAATAATATTTGCTTTATATATGTGTGTTCTCCTGAGTTGGGTGAATGTATGTTTGGAATTTTTATTTCTCTTGTTGAATTGATCTCTTTATCATTATATAATGACTTTCTTTGTCTTTTTTTTTTTTTTACAATGTTTGACTTAAAGTCTATTTCATCTGACATAAGTATAGCTACTCTTGCTTGTATTTGGTTTCTGTTTGCATGAAATAACTTTTTCCGTCCCATTTTTAGTCTACATGTTTCTGTACAGGTGAGATGAGTTTCCTATAGGCAGCACATAATTGGGTAATTGTTTTTTTCCATTCAGACAGTCTATATCTTTTAAGTGGAAAGTTTAATCTGTTTACATTCAGCTATTGTTGCTATGTGAGGGTTTCTTCCTGTCATTTCATTAAATGATTTCTCATTATTTGTCTATTCATTTTTCTTTCTTTCTCTCTTATTGTTTATTATTGTGGTTTGGTGGTTGTTTTTAGTGGTAACATTTGAATCTTTTCCTTGTTTGTGTGTTTGCTCTACCAGTGGTTTGCATATTTTTGTTTTCATGATTGCAGATAACCTTTTTTGCACTCAGGTATATAACTTCCTTAAGAATTTCTTGTAGGACCAATCTAGTGGTGATAAATTCCCTCAGCTTTAGCTTCTCTGTGAAAGACTTTATTTCTTCTTGATTTATAACAACAATTTTGCTCGCTATAATATCCCTGGCTAGCAGGGGTTTTTTTCTTTCAGCACTTTAAATGTATCATTCAATTATGTCCTGGCCTAAAAGGTTTCTGCTGAGAAGTCTGCTGTTAGTCTGATGGGTGTTCCTTTATGGGTGACTAGATTAGTCACACTTGCTGTTTTAAGAATTATCTCTTCATCTTTTACTTTAGACAGTTTGACTATAATATGCCATGGAGACCTTTTTGCATTTTATCTGTTTGGGAATCTCAGCACCTTTTGTATCTGGATGACTAAATTTCATGGTATACTTGGGAAGTTTTCATCTATTATTTTGTCAAATTGATTTTCCAAACTGTTTGTTTTCTCTTTGCCTTCTGGGACTCTGAAAACTTGAATGTTTTTTTCATTTTATAATGTTCCACATGTCACATAGGCTTTGCTTGTAGTTATTTATTTATTTATTTATTTATTCTTTACTTTTGTCTGATGGGTTACTTAAAAAGGCCTGTCCTCAAGTTCTGAGACTTTTTCTTCTGCTGCTCAATCCAGTCTATTGTCAAAGCTTTCAAATGCATTTTGTATTTCAGTTAACTAATTCTTCAGTTCCAGAATTTGGTTCTGTTTAATGGTACTTATTCTTTGGTCAAATTCTCATTCATATTCTGAATTTTTTTCTTATTTATTTGCATTGTTTCTCAATATTCTCTTACAACTCACTGAATTTCTTTAAAATCAATATTGTGAATTCTTTCTCCAGGATTTCATAAATTTGTTCTTGATTGGGATCTGTTGCTGGAAATGTATTGTGTTTCTTTGGAGGTGTCAAATTTCCTTTTTTTCTTCCTGTGTCCTTATATTGATATATGTACATCTGTTTTAACAGTCACTTATTTCAAGTTTTTCTATTTACTTTTGTAGAAGAGGACTTTTTCTGAAGATGTATCTATGATGTTGGTTGGGTACAGCACTTTGGCATTGATTCAAGATGTGTGCAATAGTGTTGTCTCTGTATGATTTCTTCAGCTGTAAACAGTATCAGTGGTATCTGTAATTTCTTTGGTGGCTTAGAGTGTGGTTATTAGTGGAGGCTGTAGTGAAATTTTGCTCTGGACTGCCATGCCAGGTGGGACAGTCTTTGGGCCCTAGTCATGGCAGGTGTGAATGCAGTATGTTTGTCCTTGAGCTCCAGGGTAAGGTACACTGGCATCAGTGTCAGGGGGTCTACATAAGCCTATTCTTGGGATTCCAGGTGGCTTGCTAAATGCCAGTATTGGTTGCAGAGGACCAGACAAGTGGGAATCCTTAGGCATCTGGCCAGCTAGTCTGGTGTAAACAATGGCAGTAGCAGTGGCAGAGATGACCCTCTGGTTCCTAAGCAGTGCATGCTGGTGCTAGCAGTCGCTATAGTGGCTGTAATGAGCTGGTCAGGCCAATCTGCAGGCCTGCAAGTTACATGTTTAGTTAGGTGCCAGTTGTGGTAGTAGTGGCAGGGTGAGTAGGCCCAACCTCAGGCTACCAGGAGGAGTGCTCAGGTGCCAATGGTTGTGCACTGAACTGAGCAATCACCAAGCCTCCAGACTGTGTGCTC
Organism: Pan paniscus; assembly: GCF_029289425.2. NCBI lineage: Eukaryota > Metazoa > Chordata > Mammalia > Primates > Hominidae > Pan > Pan paniscus. The sequence goes on from NC_073272.2 coordinate 108,657,027, forward strand.
TGTCATGGCAATGGGTCTGAAGCTGGGCCATGCAGACTTGTCCTCAGGGTCCCCAGTGGCGTGTGCAGGTGACTTCTGTGGTAGACAAGGGCAGGGCGATCCCCAGGCCACCAGAGTAATGCTCAGGTTGGGGGCAGCAATGGTCATGTTGTGTCCCTGTCACTGTGGAGGGTGCATCCACCTTCACTGGTGGCAGCCTAGGCTGATAGATGGGGAATATGTGCCTTACTCTCACCTCAGTCACGGCAGTGGCATCCAACATCCTGCTCACACCTTAGACTCAGTTGTAGCAGGCTGTACCCTGCTCACACTTCAGTTGTGGTGGCACTGTTCTATGCCTCACTTGTGCCTCAGCCTCAGTGGTAGCAGCCCATGCCCTGATTACACCTCAGCCATGAGGGTTGCAGTCTATGCCTAATTCACACCTCTCCTCCAGCAGTGGCAGCTCATGCTTCACCCTCTTTCTCTGCATTGGCACTGCTAGGTCCCAGAACAGTGTGCAGTCTGTTGTGGAGTGAGCTCTTAAAATGCAAAAATGACAAACTAAATAAATTGGAAAAATATTTTAAACGAATTGTCCTGGAGAAAATGGGTATTCATCAAAATATAAAAGTGAAAACTATACAGTTTCTAGAAGAACATATGGGAGAACAAATATATTCACTACTTGGGCAGAGGCAAAGTTTTTTCAGACATAGAGAACCAATAACCATAAACAAAAGTATCTATGAATTAGGCTTCATTGAATTTTAAAACTGCTGCTCATGAAAACAAAAAGAATTAAAAAATTGATGACTCCACAAGCCATAGTATTCACAATACATATGTCTGACAAAAATATTTGCAATACATATATCTGACCAAAAAAACTCTATCAAGAGAATATTAAGAAACTTTATGAATTAATAGATAAGCATCCCATTTAAAAAGGGAAAATATTTGAACAGATATTTTGTAAATAATATATTCAAATGGCCCGAATATACATGATCAAAAAGAACATAAGAATATGTTTAGCATCATTAGTTATTAGGGAAATGCAAATTAAAACCACAATGAAATGCTACTACACCACCATTAAAGTGCCTAAAATTATAAAGCTTGACAGATCTAAATGTTAGTGAGGATTTAGAGCCACCTACAATCTCCTACATTGCTAATAGAAATGTAAAATGATGTAAACACTTTAGAAAACATTGTTTAACTTTTAGATTAAACATATATCAACCATATAACCTAACGAGACCACTTCTAGATAATTACTCAAGAAAAAGAAAACATGTTCAACTCAAACTATTGTATATGAATGTTAAAGTGACTTTATTCACAATCACAAAAACTAGAAACTAAATTTTCCATCATTGGATGTGTAGGTACAATGGAACACTACTCAGTAATTAAAAAAGAACAAATTACTAATACATAAAATGACATGGATAAATCTCAAAAATGTTATGCTGAGTTAATGAAGCCAGGAATATGTTATTCTATAAATGTAAAGTAATAGAAAATACAAAGAAATCTATAATGATAGAAAGTACACCAATTATTGCCTGGGAATGGAGGTGAGGGGCATTGACTACATGGGAACACAAAAGCACTTTTTCTGATGATGAAAATTATCCATATCTTCATTATGGTAAAAATTACATGGGCGAATACATTTTTCAAGACTCATGGCCATGTACATTTTGCATGGGTGAATTTTATTGTTTATAAATTATGTCATTAAAATGGATTTTTTGAAAGTTCACCAGGTCGTTGTAATCTGCAATCAGATTTGATAAACATTGCTCCATAGCCTTGCTTCTCAAGTGCATTTCTGAGACTAGCAGTATTTGATCCCCTGGGGAACTCATTAGGAATACAGAATTTCAGCCCCCACCCACAGCTATTGAATCACACTTGCATTTTGACAAGATCGACAGGAAATTTAAATGCTCACTAACATTTGAGAAACACTGCCATAATGGAATCGTGAGCTGGAGGCAACCTGGATACCTTAATCACCACATGGAGAAAAGCCACCAACTGACCAAAAACATACACTTTACTCTCTGATGTGAACAAAAAGTAAACTTTTATTGTAGTTGAGGTATTTTGATTTTGGGTCTATTAGTTATGACAGATTAGACTATCTGACTATAACAAGATTGATCTTGTATTCCTCAGGGGGCTGAGTACCCAGACCAAATTTGTCTCAATGGAAAATAACCTTGAAGGCTCATGTTCATGCTTCATCTTTAAAATTCATTCAAATTACTTTCTTTTTGGTGCTGTATTTTTATTTTTTGGAAACAATAATAATGTTTTAAACTACATATTAGTTAAATTACTTCATTGCTTTCTCCTAAATCTAGAAGCAAAACTAAAGATCCAAAAAGACAATTTGTTGCTTTCCCTTCCTCCAAAGGTTATGTGTTCACTGTTTAAGAAGTATAGAGTAAAATATACAGTGTATGAAACAGAACAGAAACTAAATAAATGTTTTCTTGTTTCCCAAGGAAAGATGGTCGGATTTGAAAGAGAACTGTCTGCAAATAGTACTTTAAATCATAAGTATGACTTCCTAAGTGTGTAATTTTGGGGACTTTGATGGGTTTGGCAAGAAGAAACCTTGCAAAGGCAAACCTTCCCTGGGTCTCTCAAATCATACCATGAAGTGGTTTGCCTATTCTGTACTGTCAAAAGACAAAACTACAACAAATTTAGTTTAATGATTGCAGTTGGCTTTATTTGTGATTCTAGAATCAGGCAACACTTTATTCCATAAAATAGAATAAGTGTTCCAAGGAACTGAACAGAAGACATTGGCTTTATGGACAGAGAAGGGCTGAAGAAAGCAAAATCAAAGAACAAAGAGTATTAATTGTTCCAAAGATACTTTCTTTTGTAAGACAAGGACAGGAAGAAAGAATAGTAGAAAAATAACTGATTAGTTAACATCAGATTACTTTAATCTACTTTCTTGTGTAGGGATCAAGGCAGAGGAGCTTCATCATGATGCTGATTTGGGATTTAAACTGACCTGTTTGGGAAAATGGCTATTATCCCTTTTTCTTGATTTCTCAGAAGGTCAGATAACAACTTAGTTTAGGTTTGGTGACATGGAAGTTTAGCATGGGTGACATCATTTTGATTTTAGTCTGGTCTGTTGGGGCCTAGTGCAGAAGCTTAGTCCATAACAATGACCTCTTATAATGTTATTTGAAAATGTCCCCTTTTTGGTCATGCTTTCACCTATGTGAGAAATTATAAGAGGCCACCTAGGTGATGTTAACTAATCATCTATGTGAGAACATAACCAAAACTTAGAGCATCAGCACTACTCTCAGTTACCATAATTTGGGGTTTAGTCTCAGCATACCATTTAAGTGTTTTGGTGTCCTCCTCATTCTAATGTGTTTCGTTGAGTTTTTGTTCCAGCCAAAGATATCATTTGACTTTTGACAGATGGCTGTATGGAAACATTAAAAACTTTTTGAGCAGATACAGTGCACCAGGGAGACTACCATTATGACTATTAGGAAGATAATACCAAGAGTTTGTAGTATATTCATTAGTCAGGGTACCTATAAACTGAAACAACTAAAGTAGAATGGGCAGACAAGGCATCTACCCATTTTAACCAAGAGATCTGCTCTACAACACCCAATATATTTATCTATGTGCAACAAGAAATGTCATCAAGTGCACGGATTCTTCTCTGTTTAATTAGTAGGTAATCTAGCAGGCAATGACTGGGTTAAATTAAAGCAGGTACTACAAGTTACCTGCAGAAGCTACTGATAGTGAAATTTTAACTACAGCATTGTTACAGGATCTTTGGGGTGTCACTTTTCTGACAGGAAACCTGTGGATGGTGGCACTTTTACTTGAGTTTTGCTTGGGCCCACTGGGCCTATTCTGCCCACTCAGTCTGGCAGGCTTTGCTCAGCTCATGCTACCAGCCTGGATCCTATGCCTCCAAGGGATACTGACCCTCGGAGGGGTGGGTGCAGTGGTTGTGCCATTGGCTGGGTCCTGGAAGTGGGCAGTGCTCCCACTTCCAGCCCTGGGCCTCCAAAGTGCAGCCCCACCTCTGCCTCCCAGCCCTGCACTCCATGTGCAAGCCAGCACCACCCTGGGACCCCTCTCTGCCCAGTCGCGCTGCTCCCCCTCTGTGCTGCTTCCCCACTGGTGGGCAACCCAGCCTGGACCCTTCATGGTGGCCTCCAGGGTGGTGGGCTGTGTGGGGGCTGTCCACATTCTCCCCATGCCCTCCCTGCAGCAGCTGGTGTGGCAACCAGTGGCTGCTCCAGATGGCCCACTGCTGCCAACAGCATTATCTTGCCAATTGAAAGAGGTGGGCATAAGGAAAAATTAAGAGAGGTAAGAGTCTTATTATGATAGAGAGTCTTGACCTGACAATCTTGGGAAAAGCTGTCTACAGCATGAAATCAACAATATAACAACGCGTAGTCCTGGTTTGCAATCTGAATGTTTCTAGTTGTGGCATTGTGTATTCTGGTGAACTCTCTATGTAGCCCATGCAGCAGGCATGAGACTTATCCTTTGAAATTTACTTCAAGTTATCCAACTTCAGCTGATAGAGCCTTCAGAAACTTGGAGTTTTTATTTTAGTTTGGAGAGTTGTGGCCAGATATTAGAGAAAACTGGAATTCAAAATCCAGTCTAGTCTATAGGTAGATAATAAAAACTCAAAACCAATGAACAGTGCAATATTCTAATAACAGGACTACCACAGTTTTCTTTGGAAACAATTTTTCTCTCTACAGTCACCCCAATTTCTATTGAAAATAATCATGGTAAGACCAATTTGCCTGATAATTTACATAAGTACAGCAAGAATAATCATATGGGCTCCATTTAAATTTCTTTGCTGGAAATTTTGACAAGGAACCTCAGATTAGTCTTTTAAAAACCTCTTGAAGATTTGAAGCCAAACCAAGGCAGACACTAGACTTTGCCTGATGTATCTAATATCTTGAGGTTCCGGGGCCTGTCAGGAAGTGACAACGTTTTGCTCATTCACTGTAAGACTGGGAACCCTTAAAGCCAAGCATTCTGTGCAGGCTTTCAAATATGACATTTTACTCAATGCCTTAGTAAAATAATGAATGTTTCCAATTGTATCCTGTTAAAAGAGAGCAGATTCTTATTGAACTTATTATGCAAATAACTATTTGCCATAAAAATGAGAATACTCAGTTTCTTAAGAAAAACAAATGTTTCAATTTTTGTTTACAAAAGTATGCTCTACCAAATTGTTGTAAGCTATAGATAACATGAAAAGAAAAAGTTTTCTTAAATCTAAAATACAAAACTTTAAAAGAACCTGCAAAATGGGGTATAGGGACAGATGTGTTAAAAGATACAAAATTACAACTAGATAGCAGGAATAACTTTTAGTGTTCTGTAGCACTGTAGTATGACTATTATATAGTTTCAGATAACAAGAAGGAGGATATTGAATGCTCCCAATACAGAACATGCATAAAGAAATGATAAATGTTTGAGATGATGGATATCTAATTACCCTGATCTGATTACTACACATTATATGTATCACATCATTATGTACCCCATCAATATGTAAAATTATAAGGTGTCAATTTAAAAATGCTTTTTAAAACAACAAGCAGTTTCAAATAAAGAAGACTTAAAAACTTATAATTCTTTTTAATCAATTCATTCAGTCTCATGTAATTAATTCTTGCTCTGATCTTGGTTAGCAGTTTCGCAAACTTATCAGTTTCTTCATTAGAGTTTTCAAAATTCAGTCCAATAATATGAACTCAGAGTTATTAGAAATGTGTTCTTTTCATTCTTTCCGTGAACCTCTTTGAAGACATAATGCTTTAGGATTAAAATTGCTTGCAAGAAGCTTTCAGAAAGGCATCAGAATAAAGCAATTAACTGTGGACATCAAGACATAAGATAGCCATGGTTAAAAACCTGATGAAAGTTAGTCAATTGACAAGGACATTTTGCTATTTCTGTGACATACAACAATTTAAAATAACCAAAGTTATTACTCACAGCATTTATACAAAGACACATCAGATTTCTATGAACTGTGTACAATTTTAGAATGCATTAATAACATATCCATAGAAATATAACTCAATGAAGGTTAGCAATCATTCTTTATGTTGGCAATGCTTCTCATACAATTTAACACATCAGATAAGACCATTTGGTTTCGTATCTCTTTTACACATCCTCTGAGAAGTTCCAGGGCCCTCAGGAACGTCTCAAAGTTAATTCTAACTCAAAAATACTGAATATTGAATTTTGAGAAATTTGTCAAACATTAAATGTGTAAAACAGTTGATCAGAATAAAAATCACAGGACACTACGAAATAAAACCAGAGTGGCAAAAGATTTCAAAGGCACAAAGCAAAAGAAATTATTGTGATAAATATGGAATTTCTGTTCCCTAGGCTAGTTACCTAAAAGGTAAAGTAAAACCTCTCATAATTTTCAGTTAAGAGCAGATGAATGTTCTGAGAAAACCCTATTGTTCCAACACAGGGGTGCGAACTCTGGTGTTGAATCTGTGTACTTTTGATACTACTGCTCAGCTTTTAGTAAAATTTATTTATTTATTTATTTATTTATTATTATACTTTAAGTTTTAGAGTATGTGTGCACATTGTGCAGGTTAGTTACATATGTATACATGTGCCATGCTGGTGCGCTGCACCCACTAACTCGTCATCTAGCATTAGGTATATCTTCCAATGCTATCCCTCCCCCCTCCCCCCACCCCACCACAGTCCCCAGAGTGTGATATTCCCCTTCCTGTGTCCATGTGATCTCATTGTTCAATTCCCACCTATGAGTGAGAATATGCGGTGTTTGGTTTTTTGTTCTTGCGATAGTTTACTGAGAATGATGCTTTCCAATTTCATCCATGTCCCTACAAAGGACATGAACTCATCATTTTTTATGGCTGCATAGTATTCCCTGGTGTATATGTGCCACATTTTCTTAATCCAGTCTATCATTGTTGGACATTTGGGTTGGTTCCAAGTCTTTGCTATTGTGAATAATGCCGCAATAAACATACGTGTGCATGTGTCTTTATAGCAGCATGATTTATAGTTCTTTGGGTATATACCCAGTATTGGGATGGCTGGGTCAAATGGTATTTCTAGTTCTAGATCCCTGAGGAATCGCCACACTGACTTCCACAATGGTTGAACTAGTTTACAGTCCCACCAACAGTGTAAAAGTGCTCCTATTTCTCCACATCCTCTCCAGCACCTGTTGTTTCCTGACTTTTTAATGATCGCCATTCTAACTGGTATGAGATGGTATCTCATTGTGGTTTTGATTTGCATTTCTCTGATGGCCAGTGATGGTGAGCATTTTTTCATGCGTTTTTTGGCTACATAAATGTCTTCTTTTGAGAAGTGTCTGTTCAGTTCCTTCACCCACTTTTTGATGGGGTTGTTTGTTTTTTTCTTGTAAATCTGTTTGAGTTCATTGTAGATTCCGGATATTAGCCCTTTGTCAGATGAGTAGGTTGTGAAAATTTTCTCCCATTTTGTAGGTTGCCTGTTCACTCTGATGGTAGTTTCTTTTGCTGTGCAGAAGCTCTTTAGTTTAATTAGATCCCATTTGTCAATTTTGGCTTTTGTTGCCATTGCTTCTGGTGTTTTAGACATGAAGTTCTTGCCCATGCCTATGTCCTGAATGGTAATGCCTAGGTTTTCTTCTAGGGTTTTTATGGTTTTAGGTCTAATGTTTAAGTCTTTAATCCATCTTGAATTGATTTTTGTATAAGGTGTAAGGAAGGGATCCAGTTTCAGCTTTCTACATATGGCTAGCCAGTTTTCCCAGCACCATTTATTAAATAGGGAATCCTTTCCCCATTGCTTGTTTTTCTCAGGTTTGTCAAAGATCAGATAGTTGTAGATATGTGGCGTTATTTCTGAGGGCTCTGTTCTGTTCCATTGATCTATATCTCTGTTTTGGTACAAGTACCATGCTGTTTTCTAGAAAATCTAGCAGAAATGGATAAATTCCTTGACACATACACTCTCCCAAGACTAAACCAGGAAGAAGGTGAATCTCTGAATAGACCAATAACAGGATCTGAAATTGTGGCAATAATCAATAGTTTACCAACAAAAAGACTCCAGGACCAGATGGATTCACAGCCGAATTCTACCAGAGGTACAAGGAGGAACTGGTACCATTCCTTCTGAAACTATTCCAATCAATAGAAAAAGAAGGAATCCTCCCTAACTCATTTTATGAGGCCAGCATCATTCTGATACCCAACTCATGCAGAGACACAACCAAAAAAGAGAATTTTAGACCAATATTCTTGATGAACATTGATGCAAAAATCCTCAATAAAATACTGGCAAAACGAATCCAGCAGCACATCAAAAAGCTTATCCACCATGATCAAGTGGGCTTCATCCCTGGGATGCAAGGCTGGTTCAACATATGCAAATCAATAAATGTAATCCATCATATAAACAGAACCAAAGACAAAAACCACATGATTATCTCAATAGATGCAGAAAAGGCCTTTGACAAAATTCAACAACCCTTCATGCTAAAAACTCTCAATAAATTAGGTATTGATGGGACATATCTCAAAATAATAAGAGCTATCTATGACAAACCCACAGCCAATATCACACTGAATGGGCAAAAACTGGAAGCACTCCCTTTGAAAACTAGCACAAGACAGGGATGCCCTCTCTCACCACTCCTATTCAACATAGTGTTGGAAGTTCTGGCCAGGGCAATGAGGCAGGAGAAGGAAATAAAGGGTATTCAATTAGGAAAAGAGAAAGTCAAATTGTCCCTGTTTGCAGATGACATGATTGTATATCTAGAAAACCCCATTGTCTCAGCCCAAAATCTCCTTAAGCTGATAAGCAACTTCAGCAAAGTCTCAGGATACAAAATCAATGTACAAAAATCACAAGCATTCTTATACACCATTAACAGACAAACAGAGAGCCAAATCATGAGTGAACTCCCATTCACAATTGCTTCAAAGAGAATAAAATACCTAGGAATCCAACTTACAAGGGATGTGAAGGACCTCTTCAAGGAGAACTACAAACCACTGCTCAAGGAAATAAAAGAGGATACAAACAAATGGAAGAACATTCCATGCTCATGGGTAGGAAGAATCAATATTGTGAAAATGGCCATACTGCCCAAGGTAATTTACAGATTCAATGCCATCCCCATCAAGCTACCAATGCCTTTCTTCACAGAATTGGAAAAAACTACTTTAAAGTTCATACGGAACCAAAAAAGAGCCCACATCGCCAAGTCAATCCTAAGCCAAAAGAACAAAGCTGGAGGCATCACACTACCTGACTTCAAACTATACTACAAGGCTACAGTAAAATTTATTAATAATTCCCTTCTAAGTTTAGCCAAGCTGATCATACATAAAATTTCTTTCATAAGATTAATCTTCCATAACTCTTCTACAACTTGCTTGAAACTTTATTTTTGTCCTATACTTTCTTTTGTTATTTTGGCCTTCTACCTTAGGACAAAATTTACTTTCTCTTTCCCCTTATCATTTTTACCACACAAAGTTATCTCACATGCAAAAGAGAAAATTATTCCTTTCAACTTTCTTTCCCAAATACATATCCTCATAATTTTTTCTACATCTCTCCTACTTACTTTTTCCCTTATAATCCTATTTCTATTGTTTCTATTTCTTTTGTAAATCCATATTTTGAAGCAACCTTTAAATAACCTCTGAAAATTGCTGTTTTTTAAAAATATGTGTCCTCATGTCTTTTTACAAATTTTCTCACCAAAAACACATCTTACTTTCCCTGGACACTTTGCATACAGAATTGTTTTCCTTATTTCTAAGTATTTAAAATATGTATTAATTAGAATTTTAAACTCTCAGTAACCATAATTTCTTGTAAAATCTAGAAAGTAAACAATGTACACTGCTTGTCACATAGCAACATTTTATGAATATACATCTTATAATTTCTAGAACTATGTACTTACTCATAGAAAAAATTAATGTTTACTAAGAAACTCAAATATATTTTGCTTCTCTATATCATATAAAAAAGGTACTAAAGTATATACATTTAAATTTATGCTTAATAATTAATGTTTGCTAGTTTAACTTATTTAGAAATGATTCAGACATGCAATGAGTGTCAGGCCTCTGAGCCCAAGCTAAGCCATCGCATCCCCGGTGACTAGCACATATACGCTCAGATGGCCCGAAGTAACTGAAGAATCACAAAGAAGTGAAAATGCCCTGCCCCGCCTTAACTGATGACATTCCACCACAAAAGAAGTGAAAATGGCCGGTCCTTGCCTTAAGTGATGACATTACCTTGTAAGAGTCCTTTTCCTGGCTCATCCTGGCTCAAAAAGCTCCCCTACTGAGCACCCTGTGACCCCCACTCCTACCCGCCAAAGAACAACCCCCCTTTGACTGTAATTGTCCTTTACCTACCCAAATCCTATAAAACGGCCCCACCCCATCTCCCTTTGCTGACTCTCTTTTCGGACTCAGCCCGCCTGCACCCAGGTGATTAAAAGCTTTATTGCTCACACAAAGCCTGTTTGGTGGTCTCTTCACACGGACACGCATGAAATTTGGTGCTGTGACTCAGATCGGGGGACCTCCCTTGGGAGATCAATCCCCTGTCCTCCTGTTCTTTGCTCCATGAAAAAGATCCATCTACAACCTCAGGTCCTCAGACCCACCAGCCCAAGGAACATCTCACCAATTTTAAATCGGGTAAGCGGCTTCTTCTTACTCTCTTCTCCAACCTCTCTCACTATCCCTCAACCACTTTCTCCTTTCCACTCTTCAACCTCTCCCTTCTCTTAATTTCAATTCCTTTCATTTTCTGGTAGAGACAAAGGAGACACGTTTTATCCGTGGACCCAAAACTCCGGCTCCGGTCACGGACTGGGAAGGCAGCCTTCCCTTGGTGTTTAATCATTGCAGGGACACCTCTCTGATTACTCACCCACGTTTCAGAGGTGTCAGACCACACAGGGACGTCTGCCTTGGTCCTTCACCCTTAGCGGCAAGTCCTGCTTTTCTGGGAGAGGGGCAAGTACCTCAACCCCTTCTCTCCATGTCTCTACCCCTTCTCCACCTTTCTGGGGGGCAAGAAACCCCCAACCCCTTCTCCTTCACCCTTAGGGGCAAGTCCCGCTTTTCTGGGGGAGGGGCAAGTACCCCAACCTTGTATCTCTGCACCCCAACCTCTTATATCTCTGTGCCCCGATCCCTTATTTCCATGCCCCAACCTCTTATATCTCTGCACCCCGATCCCTTATTTCCATGCCCCAACCTCTTATATCTCTGCACCCTGATCCCTTATTTCCATGCCCTGACCTTGTATCTCTGCGCCCTGACCCCTTTCCCGCTTTTCTGGAGGGTAAGAACCCCCGAACCGCTTCCCTCCATGTCTCTACTCTTCTTTAAACTTGCCTCCTTAACTATAGGCAACTTTCCACCCTCCATTCCTCCTTCTTCTCCCTTAGCCTGTGTTCTTACGAACATAAAACCTCTTCAACTCTCACCTGACCTAAATCCTAAATGCCTTATTTTCTTTTACAATGCTGCTTGACCCCAGTACAAACTCGACAGTGGTTCCAAATAGCCAGAAAATGGCACTTTCAATTTTTCCATCCTACAAGATCTAAATAATTCTTGTCATAAAATGGGCAAATGGTCTGAGGTGCCTGACATCCAGGCATTCTTTTATACATTGTTCCCTCCCTAGTCTCTGTTCCCAATGCGACTCATCCCAGATCCTCCTTCTTTCCCTTGCACCTGTCCCCTCAGTCCCAACCCCAAGCATCGCTGAGTCTTTCTAATCTTCCTTTTCTACAGACCCATCTGACCTCTCCCCTCCTCACCAGGCCAAGCCAGTCCCAATTCTTCCTCAGCCTCTGCTCCCCCACCCTATAATCCTTTTATCACCTCCCCTCCTCACACCCGGTCCAGCTTACAGTTTTGTTCTGCGACTAGCCTTCTCCCACCTGCCCAGCAATTTCCTCCTAAAAAGGTGGCTGGAGCTAAAGGTATAGTCAAGGTTAATGCTCCTTTTTCTTTATCTGACCTCTCCCAAAATCAGTTAGCGTTTAGGCTCTTTTTCATCAAATACAAAAACCCAGCCCAGTGCATGGCTCGTTTGGCAGCAACCCTGAGATGCTTTACAGCCCTAGACCCTGAAAGGTCAGAAGGCCGTCTTATTCTCAATATGCATTTTATTACCCAATTTGCTCCCGACATTAAATAAAGCTCCAAAAATTAAATTCTGGCCCTCAAACCCCACAACAGGACTTAATTAACCTCACCTTCAAGGTGTACAGTAATAGAGTAGAGGCAGCCAAGTAGCAATGTATTTCTGAGTTGCAATTCCTTGCCTCCACTGTGAGAAACCCCAGCCACGTCTCCAGCACACAACTCCAAACACCTGAACCGCAGCTGCCAGGGGTTCCTCCAGAACCTCCTCCCCCAGGAGCTTGCTACAAGTGCCAGAAATCTGGCCACTGGGCCAAGGAATGACCGCAGCCCAGGATTCCTCCTAAACCATGTCCCATCTGTGCGGGACCCCAGTGGAAATCGGACTGTCCAACTCACCTGGCAGCCACTCCCAGAGCCCCTGGAACTCTGGCCCAAGGATCTCTGACTCCTTCCCAGATCTTCTTGGCTTAGCGGCTGAAGACTGACGCTGCCTGATTGCCTCGGAAGCCCCCTAGACCATCACGGACGCTGAGCTTAGGGTAACTCTCACAGTGGAAGGTAAGTCCGTCCCCTTCTTAATCAATACAGAGACTACCCACTCCACATTACCTTATTTTCAAAGGCCTGTTTCCCTTGCCTCCATAACTGTTGTGGGTATTGACGGCCAAGCTTCAAAACCCCTGAAAACTCCCCCACTCTGGTGCCAACTTGGACAACACTCTTTTATGCACTCTTTTTTACTTGTCCCCACCTTCCCAGTTCCCTTATTAGGCCGAGATATTTTAACCAAATTAGCTGCTTCCCTGACTATTCCTAGGCTACAGCCACACCTCATTGCCACCTTTTCCCCAGTTCAAAGCCTCCTTCGCATCCTCCTCTCTTATCCCCCCTCCTTAACCCACAAGTATAAGATACCTCTATTCCCTCCTTGGTGACCGATCATGCACCCCTTACAATCTCATTAAAACCTAATCACCCTTACCCCCCTCAATGCCAATATCCCATCCCACAGCATGCTTTAAAAAGATTAAAGCCTGTTATCACTCACCTGCTACAGCATGGCCTTTTAAAGCCTATAAACTCTCCTTACCATTCCCCCATTTTACCTGTCCTAAAACCAGACAAGGCTTACAGGTTAGTTCAGAATCTGCACCTTATCAACCAAATTGTTTTGCCTATCCACCCCATGGTGCCAAACCCATATACTCTCCTATCCTCAATACCTCCCTCTACAACCCATTATTCTGTTCTAGATCTCAAACATGCTTTCTTTACTATTCCTTTGCACCCTTCATCCCAGCGTCTCTTCGCTTTCACTTAGACTGACCCTGACACCCATTAGGCTCAGCAAATTACCTGGGCTGTACTGCCGCAAGTCTTCACAGACAGACCCCATTACTTAAGTCAAGCCCAAATTTCATCCTCATCTGTTACCTATCTCAGCATAATTCTCATAAAAACACACGTGCTCTCCCTGCTGATCATGTCCAATTAATCTCCCAAACCGCAATCCTTTACAAAACAACAACTCCTTTCCTTCCTAGGCATGGTTAGTGCGGTCAGAATTCTTACACAAGAGCCAGGACCGCACCCTGTAGCCTTTCTGTCCAAATAACTTAACCTTACTGTTTTAGCCTAGCCCTCATGTCTGCGTGCAGTGGCTGCCACTGCTTTAATACTTTTAGAGACCCTAAAAATCACAAACTATGTTCAACTCACTCTCTACATTTCTCATAACTTCCAAAATCTATTTTCTTCCTCACACCTGATGCATATACTTTCTGCTCCCTGGCTCCTTCAGCTGTACGCACTCTTTGTTAAGTCCCACAATTACCATTGTTCCTGGCCCGGACTTCAATCCGGCCTCCCACATTATTCCTGATACCACACCTGACCCCCATGACTGTATCTCTCTGATCCACCTGACATTCACCCCATTTCCCCATATTTCCTTCTTTCCCATTCCTCACCCTGATCACGCTTGATTTATTGATGGCAGTTCCACCAGGCCTAATTGCCACACACCAGCAAAGGCAGACTATGCTATAGTACAAGCCACTAGCCCGCCTCTTAGAACCTCTCATTTCCTTTCCATCGTGGAAATCTATCCCCAAGGAAATAACTTCTCAGTGTTCCATCTGCTATTCTGCTAATCCTCAGGGATTATTCAGGCCCCCTCCCTTCCCTACACATCAAGCTGGAGGATTTGCCCCCACCCAGGAGTGGCAAATTAGCTTTACTTAACATGCCCCAAGTCAGATAACTAAAATACCTCTTAGTCTAGGTAGATACTTTCACTGGATAGGTAGATGCCTTTCCTACAGGGTCTGAGAAGGCCACCGCGGTCATTTCTTCCCTTCTGTCAGACATAATTCCTCGATTTGGCCTTCCCACCTCTATACAGTCCCATAGCAGACTGGCCTTTATTGGTCAAATCAGCCAAGCATTTTTTCAGGCTCTTAGTATTCAGTGAAACCTTTATATACCTTACAGTCCTCAGTCTTCAGGAAAAGTAGAACAGACTAATAGTCTTTTAAAAACACACCTCACCAAGCTCAGCCACCAACTTAAAAAGGACTAGACAATACTTTTACCACTTTCCCTTCTCAGAATTCAGGCCTGTCCTCAGAATGCTACAGGGTACAGCCCATTTGAGTTCCTGTATAGATACTCCTTTTTATTAGGCCCCAGTCTCATTCCAGACACCAGACCAATTTGGACTGTGCTCCAAAAAACTTGTCATCCCTACTATCTTCTGTCTAGTCATACTTCTATTCACCGTTCTCAACTACTCATACACGCCCTGCTTTTGTTTACACTGCCGGTTTACACTGTTTCTCCAAGCCATCACAGCTGATATTGGTGCTATCCCCAAACTGCCACTCTTAACTCTTAAAGTAAATAATCTTTGCTGGCAGGACTATGCTGAACCTCCTTAGGCACTCTCTAATTAGATGTCCTAGGTCCTCCCAATTCTTAGACCTTTAACACCTGTTTTTCTCCTTCTCTTATTCCATTTAGTTTTTCAATTCATACAAAACCATATCCAGGCCATTACCAATAATTCTAAATGACAAATGTTTCTTCTAACAACCCCACAATATCACCCCTTACCACAAAATCTTCCTTCAGCTTAATCTCTCCCACTCTAGGTTCTCGTGCCACCCCTAATCCTGCTTGAAGCAGCCCTGAGAAACATTGCCCATTCGCTCTCTCCATACCACCCCCAAAAATTTTCACCGTCCCAACACTTCAACACTATTTTGTTTTATTTTTCTTATTAATATAAGAAGGCAGGAATGTCAGGCCTCTGAGCCCAAGCTAAGCCATCGCATCCCTGGTGACTAGCACATATACGCTCAGATGGCCTGAAGTAACTGAAGAATCACAAAAGAAGTGAAAATGCCCTGCCCCACCTTAACTGATGACATTCCACCACAAAAGAAGTGAAAATGGCCGGTCCTTGCCTTAAGTGATGACATTACCTTGTAAAAGTCCTTTTCCTGGCTCATCCTGGCTCAAAAATCTCCCCTACTGAGCACCTTGTGACCCCCACTCCTGCCCGCCAGAGAACAACCCCCCTTTGACTGTAATTGTCCTTTACCTACCCAAATCCTATAAAACGGCCCCACCCCTATCTCCCTTTGCTGACTCTCTTTTCGGACTCAACCGGCCTGCACCCAGGTGATTAAAAGCTTTATTGCTCACACAAAGCCTGTTTGGTGGTCTCTTCACACAGACGTCCATGAAAATGAGTATCTATTACTTAATTTCACTTTAAGGTTTCAAGTTACCAAAAATATTTTTGAAACTTTGAAGAGTTTATCTATAAACATCTATAGCTATTTTACTTGTTTTTAATAACTATGTTTAAACTATTCATGAAAGTTCTATGAGACATTTAAACAAAACTAGTTGTTATCTCATGTTATTTCCCCGTTAACCATTTTTGCAGCATGTGAATGTTAGACATTCTTTCAATCACCTATTCCATTGCCCCAAGAAATTGGTAGCTAGGAAACCCTGAATTTGTACTTTCAAAGGGATGCCTTCCCAGATGAAACAAGTTAAATAATTTGTAGAACTCAGATCTAAACACTGTTATTTGCCAAAAGAAAAAGAAAGGCATATGTAAAGGTCAAATTAAGACAAGATGATCAGAGAAGTACCTTAAACAAAGGTAAGGTTTGTTATGTGAACTTTAAGTCCAATATCTTTACTATTGTAAAAGTTTCTAATGGTTTAGGTGCAAAGAGGGAAATACCCTTACAAATGGAGATTTCCCATACAGATGTAAATTTCTTTTACAAAGAGTTTCAAAGTAGCTACCTAATTGTCTGAAAGTTGTCTTTTGGAGACCATTTAATTTGATAGGCAGTCTTTTCAACTTTTCTTGTTTCTTAGCTAGACTTCAACTTGAAGCTCATTAATGAGTAGGCCAAAGAAAAACTGGTAGAAACTTACTGGAGCTTCCCCCGGAGGACCTTTGGTCCTGGTGGTTAACATAAAGATTATCAGAAGGTGGGCAGCCTCTTTTAGGGGCTTTCCTCAAAATCTCTGGGGACAATGCCTCTTTCCGTGTCCTAGTTGTTTCTAGGAATGGCAACAATTTTTTGGAAACTGGTGTTTTAGGGGTCATTAATTGGAAAAGTGCCCTGGGGCAGGCCTAAAAGTTATTCTAAGGTTGTTGGTTGCCATGAACGGAAACACTTTGGGAATGGCTTTCAAATGGTTATTTAAGATCTTTTGGATTTTGCCTGGGCCATAAATAGACCAAGTAGGGCTTGTCAGGTCCTTGCTATCATTCTCAAGAGAATAATATTCTGCCTCTTTTATCCACTTTTGGGCTTTCTCAGGTCCCACTAACATGTGTATTAGTTGGTATAGAGCAAGTATCATGGGGTCATAAGTTATAATTAAGACCCTGAATCCTTTAGATAACTTTTGAAAGTCTTCCTTAATTTTAGGGTATTTTTAAATTATGGCCCTGAGCTCCATTTTTGTCTGGGGACTGTAAGTCACTTGGGGATTGTCTCCAATTTTGTGGTAATTCTAGTCTTATAAGAAAAATGTTTGTTTTTTTCAGAGAAGAAAGGAAATTCAGACAGAGAGTAGACTGTGAATATTCAGGAGTACACTGTGAATATTCAAGCAAAGTAGGATAAAGGGGAGTGGTAGGAGTCATGTCAGTTCTATCATCCTTGGTATGGTAAATACCTTGCATTTTTAGCTTTTTATTAGGTTTTTGCAATGAATCTTTTTAAAAAAACTATGTTAAAATTCTATTGTCTCTTTGAAGCTTCTGAATGCCAACAAGAATCCTGTTCTTTCTGCGTAATTTGGGAGGCTTGGGATTCAAGTGGTCTTCTTACAGACTTGTTCATCTGGAATGTTCCACATAATGGCCATGGTAATTCTTATCTTTTGGAAGATTTTGCCAGTTTCATAAATATTTGTAGCTTCCAAGGCCAGAAATCTTATACACAAAAACAGGGGCAAGTCTAATGGAAGATGGAGTACTCAGATCTTTAAAAATTAGAGATCCCATTTTTATTTTGATCTCGGGTCTCTCAGACCCCAAATGACTTTAGATCTAAGATCTTCTTTACCAACTTCGCCAATGATTTTCCAGTTTCTGTCTGAGCAGTCAGATATCTGAGGCCTCCCTTAACTAAGCGTGCAAGAAAAAAGATCCCACATATCTGCAAATTCCAAAAGCCAGACTTTATGCCCCATACAGTAATAACCACTTACTGCAACTGCTGTCAGTTACCTTTAAAACTGCAGTCCTTTACTCTATCTGCAAATGGAGTGCAACCCAAATTTCTGTTTGGCCATATGCCAGCCGAAAATTGGGTGCAACCTACATTTCTGTCCAGCCATATTCTTACGAGCTTAACTCAAACCCTTTATGGAACCATACAGAAGACATCTCCAAAGAGACAGCAAAATATGCAGCCATTGCCAGTGACTTGTCAGCCACCACAAATCCAAAAGTCATGTGCCCTGCCACAGCACAAACTAATCCTAGGTATCACAAAATCAAATACTCTCTCACAGCACAAACTAGACATAGTACGCTCAAAGCTGAGTATATCAAAGAGCTCAAATGCAAAAGAGAGCAGAGCTCAGATCTGAGAGAATCTTACTCAAAACTCTTGGGGATCCAAGAGGAAGACAGAGTATGCCCTCCAGAAAATGGGTTTAGCAGTGCCTTTTCCTGTGTTCCTCAAGGGGTCTCAGGTCGTCAGCAGTCTCTTTCACATCCCTTCAGGGCCTCCGGATGGGTCAAAAGAAAAAATTACAACAAATTTCATTTAAAGATCTCAATTGGCTTTATTTGTGATCTTAGAATTGGGTGACATTAATTCATAAAATAGAGTAAGTGTTCAAATAAGATGAAGAGAAGAAGTTTATAGTTGGAGAAGGGCTGAAGAAAACAGAAGGAAAGAACAAGAGTAATAGTTATTTCAAAGATGCATTTCTTATAAGGTGAGGACAGGGAGACAGAAGAGTAGAAAAATAACTGATTAGTTAACATCTGATTACTTCAAGCTACCCTTTTTTTGGTAAGGATAAAAGGAGAGGGAACTTCATCATGATGCCAATTGAAGATTTAAACTGGCTTGTGTGTGAAACTGGCAGTTACCTCTTTCTCCTGATTTCTGGGAAAGTCAGATAACAACTTAGTTTGTGTTTGGTAATGTGGAACTTTAGCGTGGGTGACTCCATTTTGTTTTTAGTCTGGTCCGTTGGGGCATAGTGCAGAAGCTTAGTCCAAAACAATGGACTCCTATAATTTTTATCTGACAGTACCAATGAAGGGCTACACATGGTTTTGTATTATCTGTAAAAGTTGTTGTGAGTATCCAGGGCTAACTTATTATGCCTTTACTACATGCCAGACCCTGTTCTTGGCCCTTGCCTATACACGATTTAATTTGATACTAGCCACAACATTAGAGAGTAGCATTTTTTGCCCTTAATTATGAATATGGATAGTGAAATTCTGAGAAATTAGATAGCTTGCCAGACTTCACAGTAAATCTAATATAAAACTGTCTGACTCTGATACCATCCTTTGTTTTTTTAACAAAAGTATTGCTCCTTGGGCAACCTCTTATCTACCTATTTATCCTAATGTATGACTATTATTAATGAAAGAGAAAAGGCAGTAAGACAGGAATACTGACAGCCAGTTAGTAAGCTAGAGCTTTGTCCTGCTTAGAGCAGGAGCAAATGAGTCACTTATAAGCAGATGGGGCAGCCCCTTCACTACTCTTCCTGTGTCCTCCCATTCTGAGGCTCAATGTACCTCACAACCTATCTGTTTTTCTTCTTTTGCAGTCTTAACACCCTACCTGCTCTGCAATCCCTAGGCTTTTCTCCTTTGTCTCCAGGTCACCCCACCCTCATTTACTTTACTTTCCTTTGAGTCCTACACACTACTACTACCACCTGCCCTCTTCACCATCCCTTGAATCCCTACCCCTACTTCTTTTAGTCCTGCTTTCTCTGTTCCTTTTTCTCCTGCTCAGCTTTCAAGGCCCCATTAGGGCCCCATCATCGACTCTGCCCTTACAATGGCTCAGTGGTTTTGAGATGAAGTAAAACGTCACTAATTTGTTCTAATTGGGGGGAAAGGTCAGTCTGCCTTAAATGAAAAGTATGAGTGATAGGATATTTGGAGAGGAAAATGCAATCTCATTACTTTCAAGTACATAAAGTAATCCCAATGACTGAGACAAGAGGATAAAAGGCAAAGCTATACATCTCAGAGATCTGTAAGTGGTTTGACAAATAGACATGGCTCATTTATAATTAGGACATTCAGTTTGGGGATACAAATGCTGCTGCTGAGGTCTTCACACTGAAGTAGGCTAATATTTCTCTTGTGTACACAATAAGCTTGTGAAGAGAACTTTTTCATCATAGATATAGGTACAATCTCATTAGAAGGGTCCAGTATTTCAAACCCACTTTCTTATGTCACGTGGCCTAGAGGAAGAGTGCTTTGTTCAATCAATTTCCAGAAGGAGTAACGGTGAACAACACCAACAACAAATACTCATTTCTCTAATTTCTTTCTATGCAAGAGTTACTATCAATGAAAAAAATACCCTGTTGGGGTTACATTAGTTATGGGTGGGGATGCAGAGGTGTAGGGGAAAGAACTGAATGAACACAAGCTGGGCAGCATGTAGTCAAATGACCTTAGTTTGGAATCCATTAATTTGGAATTGGTGAAAATCAAGGAACCAGCCTACTTTATTTTTATACTCTAAGAAGCCAATTTGCCAAGCTAATTACAATGGTAAACAAATTTTTCCTGCAAAGATTTATAAAATTCCTTAAAATTTCCATGCATTGTTCAGTACTTTAAAAGTACTCCCTTCATTTATTTATAATTGTTAAGCTAATTAGCTAAACTTCCTACCAGTATTTGAAAGGCAGATCCCTGGGGGAAGTCCTATTAGGAAGCCCTTGGTTAGCCTGTTTCACCTTATTATGTATGAAAATTTTGAAAAAATACTTATTTTATTTTCAAATAGCTTATCATTAACATTTCCCACCAATTCAAACTAGTCTTCCCTCATTTTATCTTTCTTATAGCTCAGCAATATTTTTCCCTGGACAACTAAACAGCAATGGAAAGAGATAGCTGCTGTGTTCTACTAAGGTCTCTCTGAATCATTAGGAGGGCAGGATTGCTGAATTATCATGCATCCTGGCCCCCCAGTCCCTGACAATGTGGAGACATGTGAGTAGCTGGTAAAAAGAAACACTGCATTATATTTTGGCTTGCATCTTAGAGGGCTTTTCAGGCACTCAGAATACAGATGTGCCTTATTATGAAACTATATGAATTTCTGGGGATTTTCTTCAGCTACAGGAAGAGTCAATTGATGTGAAACTACATTTCCTAAAAGCCACAAATTAGGGACTACTTCTTACAATTATTAGATTCTTCAGCTTTACCCCAAATGATTCATAGAAAGGTTCCTTGACATTGTTCAGCAGGCCAAAGCTGGGGAGATAAGGGAACAGCTTTTATTTACAAACAATTAGAAGTACATTTAAAGGGAACTTTATTGGAAAGTCACTTGAAATGCTGAACAGGGTCATGAAGCTACTTCAAATTATTCTGAATTTTTATGCTTTTCAGCTCATACAAACACCATGCATGGGAAAGAGCACAAGGATTCATTAGCAGAGTCTACTGAATGGGGTGAAGCTACTGGATTCAATAATAGTGATGCATACCTGGCAACTTTCAAGGCAAAGTCAGATGAAAGCTGTTGCCTTCAAATTGCAAAGGGAAATGTCCTATGGACTGTTGGAGGTGAGAATATGATTTCTATTTTACACTTTAGGAAGATGACAATGTCCAGCTGCCCCCCTTTATTCCCCCAAATGCCAAATTAACATGATATTTTAATGGTGGCATAATCAAATTTTATGTGATGCAGACACAGACTAATATTTTTCAGAAACATATTTGTTCTTTTGTTTTCTGCTTTAAAATGAAGCTAAGCTGCATTCTAAGTGTGTTTTTGTTCATATTGAGGCTCTTATCTTTTCTGTGGGTATATTCACTTTAGACACTAAAATGTAAATCAACAGGAAAATGGGATTTTGTTTACAAATTTATGCTTACAAGAAAGCATGGATAAATCTGTCAAATGACCAAAGGAATTTATAAGAGAGTACAACAAAAGTAGTTAAGTATACAAATTGAAGAATTACTGACCAATGAAATTATTTGGCATCCCCGTTTACTATACATTTTCTTAAATGAGCTATATCTAATTTCTGGAGGTAGTCCTATGCTTGGGCTTTAGGATTAGAATCAGAGACATTCTGAGTAGAAAGGGAACTTAGAGTTTACCTAGTCCAGTAATTTTTTCCAAACTTATTTTCTTTAAATTTCTTCAATCAAAATCTTGTTTGAAAACTCAATACAGAGACCTGGTAATAGGGGTGAGTTTCTAATTAAAGTCGGGGTTGAGGGGCTTGAAGCCTACCTAATCCACTCCCTTATCACTACTTCCCTACATTTTCTGACTGAAGTCTACAGAAACTAAGTGACTTGGCCAAGTTTGCCCAGTGAATGATAGTGGATCTCCTATTTTTTCTTTAATTTTCTTTATTTCCATTTTCTATTCTCTTTCACCTCCAATAACACACACACACACACAAACACATATACACACACGCATGCACACACCATTCTAGGTAGTCAGAAGAAACTTCTGCCTCTCATAAGCCACTAATATCTCATTGAGAACATTTGCATTTTCAAAGAGAAAAGTCAGAAGGAGGCAATGTTGAAGCTAATGAAATGAGTCACTAAAGATAGCATGACAGAATTACGGCAAATTTTGCTGTGTGTGGGCTTTCTCAAATCATACTTTGTAAGCATCCTCATCTTTGTCCAATATTTAAGGATAGCTCTGCTGACTTATTTAAAAAGAATGGCCTTGGAAAAAACCTCAGTAGCAATTTGCATTTAGACCATCATGGTCTTGAGAGTTGAACAAGCAGAATGAGGGTGAAAGGTGTTCCTATGCTTATCTAGCAAGCTTCCACTTTACTGCACTTCTTTCTGAATAGGTGCAATGTTCCAGAATATATTGCTTTGTTTCCTCTATGGCTAGGAGATGGGCCTAGGAGACAGACCTAGTGAGTAAGTGTGGTGTGAGAAAGAGACAGAGACACCCATGGAAAGAAATAAACACACAAAGACACAAACACTGACATAAATAGATGCACACTCATATATAAAGACACACAGTGAGAGGCACATAAACATACAGAGAGGGAGATAAACATATTCATACACAGAGAAAGAAGAGAGAAAGAGATACAATGAGTGACAATGATGGAATGTGAAAAAAAGAGAAATCAAGAAACAGTGACACACACACATATACATATATACACATCCAGAGGGGGAAATTGAGAGAAAGTATGATTGAAACTGAGAGACTGAGAGAGATATATACAAATAAATAGAGTGGGAGGCAGATATACACAGAGGGACAGAAAGATAGAGAGAAAAACTTAGAGTGAAAGAGAGACTGAGAGTGATGGGGAAAAGCTAAGACAAACAGGGGGGAAAATCATGGTGATAGAGAAAGAGAAAAATCATTCCCGTTCTATTTTCTTCCCCACTGAAAACTTTTGGTGTCAGGTTTGTGTGTGTGTGTGTGTTCCAGCTTATATGGAACACACACACACACACACATGCAATCTGACAGTAGAAAATATTATATTGTTTTTCCCAGATTGCTGGCAAGATGGCCAAATAGGAACAGCTCTGGTCTGCAGTTCCTAGCGAGATTAACTCAGAAGGTGGGTGATTTCTGCATTTCCAACTGAGTTACCCAGTTCATCTCATTGGGACTGGTTGAACAGTGGGTGCAGCCCACAGAGGGTGAGCCGAAGCAGGGTGGGATGTCACCTCACCCAGGAAGCACAAGGGGTCAGGGAATTCTCTCCCCTACACAAGGGAAGCCATGAGGGACTGTGTCATGAGGAATGGTGCACTCCAGCCCAGATACTACACTGTTCCCATGGTCTTCGCAACCCACAGACCAGGAAATTCCCTCCAGTGCCTATGCCACCAGGGCCCTGGATTTCAAGCAGAAAACTGGGCATCTGTTTGGGAAGACACCAAGCTAGCTGGAAAAGTTTTATTTTCCATACCCCAGTGGTGCCTGGAACTCCAGCGAGACAGAACTATTAATGCCCCTGGAAAGAGGGCTGAAGCCACGGAGCCAAGTGGTCTGGCTCGGTGGATCCCACCCCAGTGGAGACCAGAAAACTAAGATCCACTGGCTTTAAATTCTCACTACCAGCACAGCAGTCTGAGATCGACCTGGGATGCTCGAGCTTGGTGGGGGTGGGGCGTCTGCAATTGCTGAGGCTTGAGTAGGTGATTTTAGCCTCACAGTGTAAAAAAGCCACCAGGAAATGTGAACTGGGTGGAGCCCACTGCAGCTCTGCAAGGCTACTCTGGCCAGACTCTCTCTCTAGATTCCTCCTCTCTGGAGAGGGCATCTCTGAGGGAAAGGCAGCAGCCCCAGTCAGGGGCTTATAGATAAAAATCCCATAACTCTAGGAGAGAGCACCCAGGGGAAGGGGCAGCTGTGGGAGCAGCTTCAGCAGACTTAAACTTCCCTGCCTAACGGCTCTGAAGAGAGCAGCAGATCTCCCAGCATAGCATTCGAGCTCTGCTAAGAATCAGACTGCTTCCTCAAGTGGGTCCCTGATTCCTGTGTATCCTGATCCTGACTGGGAGAAACCTCGCACTAGGGGCAGACAGACACCTCATACAGGAGAGCTCTGGCTGACATTGGGCAGCTGCCCCTCTGGGAAGAAAGTTCCAGAGGAAGTAACAGACAGCAATCTTTGCTGTTCTGCAGCCTCCACTGGTGACAACCAGGAAAACAGTGTCTGGAGGGATCCTCCAATAAACTCCAGCAGACCTGCAGCAGAGGGGCCTGACTGTTAGAAGGAAAGCTAACAAACACAAAGAAATGCATCAACATCAACAAAAAGGACGTCCACTCAGAGACCCCATCTGAAAGTCACTAACCTCAAAGACCAAAAGTAGATAAATCCACGAAAATGAGGAGAAACCAGGGCAAGAAGGCTGAAAATTCCAAACACCAGAATACCTCTTCTTCTCCAAAGGATCACAACTTCTTGCCAGCAAGGGAACAAAACTGGGCGGAGAATGATTTTGATGAATTGACTGAACTAGGCTTTGGAAGGTGGGTAATAACAAACTCCTCTGAGCTAAAGGAGCATGTTCTAGCCCAATGCAAGGAAGTTAACTAAGAACCTTGAAAAAAGGTTAGACAAATTGCTGACTAGAATAACCAGTTTAGAGAAGAACATAAATGACCTGATGGAACTGAAAAACACAGCACAAGAACTTAGTGAAGCATACACAAGTATCAATAGCCGAATTGAACAAGCGGAAGAAAGGATATCAGAGATTGAATATCAACTTAATGAAATAAAACCCGAAGGAAAGATTAGAGAAAAAAAGAATGAAAAGGAAAAAACAAAGCTTCCAAGAAATATGAGACTATGTGAAAAGACTAAATCTACGTTTGATTGGTGTACCTGAAGGTGACGGGGAGAATGGAACCAAGTTGGAAAACACTCTTCAGGATACTAACCAGGAGAACTTCCCCAACCTAGAAAGACAGGCCAACATTCAAATTCAGGAAATAAAGAGAAAACCACTAAAATACTCCTAGATAAGAGCAACCCCAAGACACATAATCATCAGATTCACCAAGAGTAAAATGAAAGGGAACATGTTAAGGGCAGCCAGAGACAAAGGTTGGGTTACCCACAAAAGGAAGACCATTAGACTAACAGTGGATCTCTCTGCAGAAACCCTACAAGCCAGAAGAGAGTGAGGGCCAATATTCAACATTCTTAAAGGAAAGAATTTTCAACCCAGAATTTAATATTCATCCAAACTAAGCTTCATAAGTGAAGGAGAAATAAAATCTTCTAAAGAGAAGCAAATGCTGAGAGATAATGTCACCACCAGGCCTGCCTCATAAGAGCTTCTGAAGGAAGCACTAAACATGGAAAGGAACAACCAGTACCAGCCACTGCAAAAACATACCAAATTGTAAAGACCATTGAGAATATAAAGAAACTGCATCAACTAATGGGCAAAATAACCAGCTAGCATCATAATGACAGGATCAAATTCACACAAAACAATATTAACCTTAAATGTAAATGGGCTAAATGCCCCCAATTAAAAGACACAGACTGGCAAATTGGATAAAATGTCAAGACCCATTGGTCTGCTGTATTCAAGAGACCCATCTCAAGTGCAAAGAGAAACATAGACTCAAATTAAAGGGATGGAGGAATATTTACCAAGCAAATGGAAAGCAAAAAAAGCAGGGGTTGCAATCCTAGTCAGTGATAAAACAGACTTCAAACCAACAAAGATAAAAAGAGACAAAGAAGGGCATTACATACCAGTAAAGGGATCAATGCAATAAGAAGAACTAACTTTCCTAAATATATATGCACCCAATACAAGAGCACCCAGATTCATAAAGCAAGTTCTTAGAGACCTACAAAGAGACTTAGACTCCCACACAATAATAGTGGGAGACTTTAACACTGCACTGTCAATATTAGACAGATCAATGAGACAGAAGGTTAACAGGGACAATCAGGACTTGAACTCTGCTCTGGACCAAGCAGACCTAATAGACATCTACAGAACTCTCCACTCCAAATCAACAGAATATACATTCTTCTCAGCACCTTATCACACTTATACGAAAATTGGCCACATAATTGGAAGTAAAACACTCCTCAGCAAATGCAAAAGAATGGAAATCATAACAAACAGTCTTTCAGACCACAGTGCAATCAAATCAGAAATCAGGATTAAGAAACTCACTCAAAACCACACAACCACATGGAAACTGAACAACCTCCTGAATGACTACTGGGCAAATAATGAAATTAAGGCAGAAATAACAATGTTCTTTGAAACAAATGACAACAAAAACACAATGTATCAGAATTTCCGGAACACAATTAAACCAGTGTTTAGAGGGAAATTTATAGCACCAAATCTCCACAAGAGAAAGCAGAAAAGATCTAAAAATCGAGACACTAACATCACAATTTAAAGAACTAGAGAAGCAAGAGCAAACAAATTCAAAAGCCAACAGAAGATAAGAAATAACTAAGATCAGAGCAGAACTGAAGGAGATAGAGACACAAAAAAATCCTTCAAAGAATCAATGAATCCAGGAGCTGGTTGTTTGAAAAGATTAACAAAATAGACAGACAACTAGGCAGACTAATAAAGAAAAAAATGGAGAAGAATCAAATAAACACAATTAAAAATGATAAAGGGGCTATCACTACTGATCCCACAGAAATGCAACTACCATCAGAGGATATTGTAAACACCTCTACACAAATAAACTAGAAAATCTAGAAGAAATGGATACATTCCTGGACACATACACCCTCCCAAGTCTAAACCAGGAAGAAGTCGAATCCTGAATTAGACCAATAATAAGTTCTGAAATTGAGACAGTAATTAATAGCCTACCAAACCTAAAAAGTGCAGGAAAAGACAGATTCAGAGCCAAATTCTAGCAGAAGTACAAAGAGGAGCTGGTACCATTCCTTCTGAAACTATTCCAAACAATAGAAAAAGAGGGAATCCTCCCTAACTTATTTTATGAGGCCAGGATCATCCTGATACCAAACCTTGGCAGAGACACAACAAAAAAAGAAAATTTTAGGCCAATATCCCTGGCAAACCGAATCCAGCAGCACATTACAAAGCTTATCCACCTTGATCAAGTTGGCTGCATCCCTGGGATGCAAGGCTGGTTCTACATATGCAAATCAATAAATGTAACCCATTACATAAACAGAACCAATGACAAAAACCATGCGATTATCTCAATAGATGCGGAAAAGGCCTTTGACAAAACTCAACACCCCTTCATGTTAAAAACTATCAATAAACTAGGTATTGATGGAACGTATCTCAAAATAATAAGAGCTATTTATGACAAACCCACAGCCAATATCATATTGAATGAGTAAAAGCTGAAAGCATTCCCTTTGAAAACCAGAACAAGACAAGGATGCCCTCTCTCACACTCCTATTCAACATAGTATTGGAAGTTCTGGCATGGGCAGTCAGGGAAGAGAAAGAAACAAAGGGTATTCAAATAGGAAAACAGGAAGTCAAATTGTCTCTATTTGCAGATGACATGATTGTATATTTAGAAAACTCCATTGTCTCAGCCCAAAATCTCCTTAAGCTGATAAACAACTTCAACAAAGTCTCAGAATAGAAAATCAATGTCAAAAATCACAAGCATTCCTATACAGCAATAACAGACAGACAGCCAAACCATGAGTTAACTCCCATTCACAATTGTGACAAAGAGAATAAAATACCTAGGAATACAACTTTCAAGGGATGTGAAGGACCTATTCAAGGAGAAATACAAACCACTGCTCAAATAAATAAGAGAGGACACAAATAAATGGAAAAACTTTCCATGCTCATAGATAGGAAGAATCAATATTGTGAAAATGGCCATACTGCCCAAATTAATTTATAGATTCAATGCTATCCCATCAAGCTACCATTGACTTTCTTCACAGAATTGGAAAAAACTACTTTAAATTTCATATGGAACCAAAAAAGAGCCTGCATAGGAAAGACAATCCTAAGGAAAAAGAACAAAGCTGGAGGCATCACACTACCTGACTTCAAACTATACTACAAGTCTACAGTAATCAAAACAGTGTGGTACTGATACCAAAACAGATATATAGATCAATGGAACAGAACAGAGAGCTCAGAAATCACACAACACGTCTGCATCCATCTGATCTTTGACAAACCTGAAAAAAACAAGAAATGGGGAAAGGATTTAATAAATGGTGTTGGGAAAACTGTCTAGCCATATGCAGAAAACTGAAACTTCAACCCCTTCCTTACACCTTATACAAAAATTAACTCAAGATGGATTAAAGACTTAATGTAAGACCTAAAACCATAAAATCCCTAGAAGAAAATCTAGGCAATACCATTCAGGACATAGGCATGAGCAAACACTTCATGACTAAAACATCAAAAGCAATGGCGACAAAAGTCAAAATACACAAATGGGACCTAATTAAACTAAAGAGCTTCTGCACAGCTAAAGAAACTATCATCAGAGTGAACAGGCAACCTACAGAATAGGAGAAAAATTTTGCAATCTATGCATCTGACAAATGACTAATATCCATTATCTACAAAGAACTTAAACAAATTTACAAGAAAAAAACAACCCCATCAAAAAGTGGGCAAAGGATATGAACAGACACTTCTCAAAAGAAGAAGTGGCCAGCAAACATATGAAAAAATCCTCATCATCACTGGTCATTAGAGAAGTGCAAATCAAAACCACAATGAGATACCATCTCATGCCAGTCAGAATGGCAATCATTAAAAAGTCAGGAAACAACAGATGCTGGAGAGGATGTGGAGAAATAGGAATGCTTTTACACTGTGGGTGGGAATGTAAATTAGTTCAACCATTATAGAAGACAGTGTGGCCATTTTTCAAGGAACTAGAACCAGAAATACCATTTGATCCAGCAATCCCATTACTGGGTATATACCCAAAGGATTATAAATCATGCTACTATAAAGACACATGCACAAGTATGTTTATTGTGGCATTATTCACAATAGCAAAGACTTGGAACCAACCCAAATGCCCATCAATAACAGACTGGATAAAGAAAGTGTGGCACATATACACCATGGAACTCTATGCAGCCATAAAGGATGAGTTCATGTCTTTTGCAGGGACATGGAT
Organism: Pan paniscus; assembly: GCF_029289425.2. Classification (NCBI taxonomy): domain Eukaryota; kingdom Metazoa; phylum Chordata; class Mammalia; order Primates; family Hominidae; genus Pan; species Pan paniscus. The sequence goes on from NC_073272.2 coordinate 108,686,674, forward strand.
AAAGCTGGAAACTATCATTCTCAGCAAACTAACACAAGAACAGAAGACCAAACATCACATGTTCTCACTCATAATTGGGAGTTGAACAATGAGAACACATGGACACAGGGAGGGGAACATCACACACTGGGTCCTGTCAGGGGGTTGGGGGCTAGGGGAAGGATAGCATTAGGAGAAATACCTAACGTAGATGATGGGTTGATGGGTGCAGCAAACCACCATGGCACATGAATACCTATGTAACAAACCTAGACATTCTACACATTTACCCCAGAACTTAAAGTATAATAAAAAAAGAAAATATTGTTTTTCCCATTTAATTTACCAAATTTAATTGTGTGGGATCACATAATGAAAGGACCAATTTTCCAGACCTCCAATGTCAACTATTGATATCCTTCAGCAAGCCTCCAGTGTTATGTGCATTCTATGTTTATGCTCCCTGTAAGGCAGACACAAGGGCTAGGTGTACCACATTTTCAGTGTGTCAGCATGCCTGGCACTTATTGCAGTCTTAGGATCTCTATGCTCTTAGGGAATAGTGGTGCCTACTGCAGCAGGAAATTACCCATCTTACCTATTCTCCAGGTACCTTCCTATTGCTGTCTAACACTGGACACTTAATAGTTTCCATGAAGAATTCTAAAAAGGGAGACTCAGACAGTCTCATAAGTCTGTGCATTGTAAGTGGTTCTGACTACCAATCAAACCTGTCTGGAGACACTTTCCCCCCTCACACTTTCTCTCAATCTCCCTCTCTCTCTCTCTCTTTCTTTCTGTCTCTCTCTCTCTCTCTCACACACACACAGACACAGACACACACACACAAAGATTGATTCAGGAAAAATGAATCTTATGCCTACCAAAAGATGTGTATAAGAATGCTCACAGCAGCTTTATTTATAATATCCCCAAACTAGAAACAGCCCAAATATCTACAAGTAGACCAAGTAAACAATTGATGATTAATTATATAGCCATACAGCAGAATACTGCACAGAAATAATAAATGTATTTGTGATACACACAAAAACATGACTGAATCTTACAGACATGAATGAGTGAAAGAAGCCAGACACAAATGAATGGAGACTGTATTATTCCATTTACATAAAGGTCAAGCACAGTCAAATCTAATCATTGGTGATAGAAGTCAATGACAGTTACCTCTACAAGGAGGGTATTAATGGAGAAGGGGCTTAAGGGAGCCTTCTCTGGTGCTGGTCATGTTTCATACTTTGATCTAGGTCAGGGGTGAGCAAACTACAAACTGGGGGCCAAATTTGGCCACTACCTACTTTTGTATGGTCAGGGAGTTAAGATGGTTTTTTACATTTTAAATGATTGGAAAAAGAAAAAAAATAGAATCATATTTCAAACATTTAAAAATTATATAAAATTTAAATTTCAGGGTTCCTGAATAAATATTTACCAGCACATAGCCACACCTATTTGTTTATATATTGTCTATGACTGCTATTGTGCTACAATGGCAAAGTTGAATAGTTGTGACAGAGACCATATGGCCTTCAAAGCATAAAATATTTACTCTCTGGACTTTGCACAAAACATTTCTTGACCCCTGATCTAGGTAGTTGTTACATGGGTAACTCACTGAGCTGTACATTATTAGTACACTTTATGCACTTTACTTCAAATATTTTCAAGGTATAAAGAAATGAAGATTAACAAGAATACTTGCTCAAATACTTGATGTATATTAGGTTCAGAAAAGTAATGCTTAACTCAGTCCCTTCTTTCCTCGTTTTTTAAGATAAATGAGAATCACTCACTTACACAACTTCTTTATGACCAGGATAATAAGTGAAGCAATATTTGAAGTAGCTGTAATATAAATTATTCAATCAGTAAAAGCTTTTTCACACCGTGAAATTCTGAATGACATCCTGCAAGGAGAAAAAAAACCGTAAGTAATATGCAATTTCCTATTCTTTTTCTAAAAAGGACAAAACTCTAAAATTAAAAAGTCTTTTGGCACTAAAGGAATGTCTGACTCACATTGGTGGGTCATCTCTGAATTACATATTGAATCACTCTTAAAGGTCATCGTGACTCTTCTGAGCAGTTATTTGTGTTATTAACGAAAGAACTGCCAAAAAAATTCCACATGCTACTCTTTTTCACAGAAAAATATCTGTCTCTAAGAAGAGGCCAGTAAAAGCCAAAGTACAAGCCAAATGACAGTGATAAATGCATTATAAACACTTCTTGGAAGCTTGTAATGATGCAATTTCTTTATATTGTCAAATTTGTTCCTAACTTTAGTTTTACATTTGGCTTTTTCCAATACTTATAAAATGCAACGTATGTCAAAGAGTATATTTCAGGGTGAAAAAGGAAAGGAGGGCTGGAAAATATATCTCCAAATGGCTTCAGGGTGAGAAATGCATTTGTTTCTGAAAGCCAGAATACAAGTTTAAAATTACAGGCTTGCATTCAGACAAGCCACTGATAGCCTTTTCATTAAATCTTGACTAAATTGTATAGTTGTGTTGTTGTAGTTGCTGCTGTTGTTACACCTACAGTTGTTAACCAAACAATGAGAATGATTAAAATCTTTTCCTCCTGTTAATGAAACTTTATTTTCATTTTCTAATTTGCATTCAGCCTCAGGTATCCCAATCAAGCAAATTTCACCTGTGTTGAAATACCTGGGAGCTTTTAAATTAGGATTGCAAGACTCCTTCCGTCTATCTCCAATTTCTTTCTTATGAACTCTGATTACTGATCCCACCTTTTGAAATTTAACTTGATGTCAGCCAGACAAATAAAATAAATTCTTCTTTACATGTGATTATTGAAGGATTAAATTAGATAATGTATATAAAGTTCCAGGAGCACAATAGTATTGTATGATTGCTATTTATGTCAACTTTGTACGAAAATTATTTGGCCCCTACATTTGATTTTGTGGCAGTTAAATCTGAGTAGAGAGTGGAATAACAGTAGATGTGTAGCAGCGTTGTCTAATAGTATTTTCTGCAATGATGGAAATGTTCTGTATCTGTGCTGTTCAATTTGGTAGTCATTAGTCACATGTAAGTATTGAGCACTTGATATGTGGCTAGTGTGACTGAGAAATTTAATTTTTAATTTAACTAAAATTTATTAATCTAAATTCAAATATCTATAGCCACATGTGACCAGTGGCTACCATGCTGGATGGCACAGCCTTAAGGGACTAAGTTTTCCTTGCTAAAGTAGTTTCAAATTAGGCTTTATCTTTCTTTACACCATAGGCCACTTGGGAATCTGGTGAAACCTGTTGGACAATCTCTTTTAAATCATTTTTTCTTTTTTTTTAAACAGCTTCATTGATATTTAATTCATATACCATACAATTTATAATTCAATGGTTTTAGTACATTCACAGACATGTGCAACCATTACCAAAGCCAATTTTAGAATATTTTTACCATCTCAGAAAGAAACCCCATATTTAGCTATCATTCTCCTATCCTCCTGCTCCTGCTCCTAGCCTTAAGCAAAGACTAATCTACTTTCTGTCTCTATAGATTTTCCTATTCCAAATTTTCATATTGTTATAGGTTGAATTGTGTTGCCCCAAAAGATATGATGAAGTCCTAACCCCCAGTACCTCAGAATGTGACCTTATTTGGAAATAGAGTTGCTGCAAATGTAATGAGTTCAGATGAGGTCATACTGGAGTAAGATGGGTTCCTAATCCAATATGACTGGTGTCCTTACAAAAAGAGAAGAGGCACAGAGACAGACACCCAGAGGGAAGATGTGTAGATGCAAGAAGGCCATATCTCCATTGAGGCAGAGATTGAAGTGATGTAAACCAAAGGGTGTCAAAAATTTCTAGCAAACACCAAAAGCTAGAAGAGGCAATGAAAGATTGATTCTCCCCTACAGATTTCAGAGGGAGTATCACCCTGCTGACACCTTGATTACAGGTTTCTAGCTTCCAGAAGTGTAGGACAATACATTTTTGTTGTTTTAAGCCACCCGGTTTGTTGTCGTTTTAGTGCAGGCCAAGGAAGTTAATAGAAATGTGAGTGTAATCATATAGTATGTGTCTTTTCGTGACTGGCTTCTCTCACTTATTATAATGTTTTCAATGTCCATCCATGTTGCACTAATGAAAGATATGAAGGTTATTCATTTCCTGAAGGAAAGGTACTTCATTGTTTTCTATGACTGAATAATATTCTATTGTATGGATGTAGTCCATTTTGTATATCCATTTGTCCATTAATGAACATTTAAGTTGTTGCCACCTTGCAGCTCCTATGAGTAATGCTGCTGTAAATTACAAGTTTCTAGGTGAACATATGTTTTCATTTATTATGAGTATATACTATGGAGTGGAAGTGTTGGGTCATTTGGTAAGTCTACATTTAATTGAGGAACTGCCAGACTATTTTCCATAGGGCTTCACCATTTTACATATCCATCAGCAGTGTTCTGAGGGTTATATTTTCTCCACATCATTACCAACCCTTGTTGACTAGCCATCCTAGCTGTTGTGAGAAATGGTATCTCATTGTGATTTTCATTTGCATTTTCCTAAACACACATTTCTTCAGATTTTTGGCCATTTGTATAAAATTTTTGGAAAACAATCTCTATTCAGAACCTTTGTTCATTTTTAAAAAATTATTTTTAATTTTTCTGGGTCCATGGTGAGAGTCTATACTTATGGGGTACATGAGATATTTTGATACAGGCATGCAATGTGTGGTAATCATATCATGGAAAATAGGGTATCCATCCCCTCAATCATTTATCCTTTCTGTTATAAACAGTCCAATTATATTCTTACAGTTATTTTTAAATGTACAATTACCTTTTTAAATTTTACTTTAAGTTCTGGGATACATGTGCTGAATGTGCATGTTTGTTACATATGTATACATGTACCATTGTGGTTTGCTGCACCTATCAACCTGTCAACTAGGTTTTAAGCCCCACATGCATTAGGTATTGGTCCCAATGCTCTCCCTCCCCTTTAACCCCACCCTCCCCCGACAGACCCTGGTGTATGATGTTCCCCTCCCTGTGTCCGTGTGTTTTCATTTTTCAGCTCCCACTTATGAGGGACAACGTGCAGTGTTTGGTCTTCTGTTCCTGTATTAGTTTGCTGAGGATGATGGTTTCCAGCTTCATCCATGTCCCTGCAAAGGAGATGAACTCATTCTTTTTTATGAGTTCACCATAGTATTCTATGGTGTATATGTGCCACATTTTCTTTATCCAGTCTATCATTGATGGACATTTGGGTTGGTTCCAAGTCTTTGCTATTGTAAATACTGCTGCAATAAACATATGTGTGCATGTGTCTTTAGACAGAAATGGGATTGCTGGATCAAATGGTATTTCTGGTTCTAGATCCTTGAGGAATCACCACACCATATTCCACAATGATTGCACTAATTTACACTCCCACCAACAGTGTAAAAGCATTCCTATTTCTACACATCCTTGTCAGCATCTGTTGTTTCCAGATTTTTTAATAATTGCCATTCTAACTGGCATGAGATGGTATCTCATTGTAGTTTTGATTTGCATTTCTCTAATGAGCAGTGATGATGAGCTTTTATCATATGTTTGTTGGCTGCATAAGTGCCTTCTTTTGAGAAATGTCTGTTCATATCATTTGCCCACTTTTTGATTTTTTTTAATTATTATACTTTAAGTTCTAGGATACATGTGCAGAACGTGCAGGTTTGTTACATAGGTATACACGTGCCATGGTGGTTTGCTGCACCCATCAACCCATCATCTACATTAGGCATTTCTCCTAATGCTATTCCTCCCCTGGCCTGCCATCCCCTGACAGGTCCCAGTGTGTGATATTCCCCTCCCTGTTTCCAGGTGTTCTCATTGTTCAACTCCCACTTACGAGTGAGAACATTCAGTGTTTGGTTTTCTGTTCATGTGTTAGTTTGCTGATATTGATGGTTTCCAGCTTCATCCATGTCCCTGCAAAGGACAGGAATTCATCCTTTTTTATGAATGCATAGTATTCCATGGTGTATATGTGCCACATTTTCTTTATCCAGTCTATCATTGATGGGCATTTGGGTTGGTACCAAGTCTTTGCTATTGTGAACATTGCTGCAAAAACATACATGTGCATGTTTCTTTATAGTAGAATGATTTATAATCCTTTGGGTATATACCCAGTAATGGGATTGCTGGGTCAAATGATATTTCTGGTTCTAGATCCTTGAGGAATTGCCACACTGTCTTCCACAATGGTTGAACTTATTTACACTTCCACCAACAGTGTAAAAGCATTGCTATTTCTCCACATTCTCTCCAGCTTCTGTTGTTACCTGGTTGTTTATTTTTACTTGTAAGTTTGTTTAAATTCCTTGTAGATTCTGGATATTAGACATTTGTCAGATGGATAGATGGCAAAAATTTTCTCCCATTCTGTAGGTTGCTTGCTCACTCTGATGATATTTTCTTTTCCTGAGCAGAAGATCTTTACGTTAATTAGATCCCATTTGTCAATTTTGGGTTTTGTTGTAATTGTATTTGGTGTTTTAGTCATAAACTCTTTGCCCATGCATATGTTCTGAATGTTACTGCCTAGGTTTTCTTCAAGGGTTTTTATCATTTTAGGTTTTACATGTAAGTCTTTAATCCATCTTGAGTTAATTTTTGTATAAAGTGTTAAAAAGGATTCCAATTTCTGTTTTCTGTATATGGCTAGCCAGTTTTCTCAGCATCATTTGTTAAATGGGGAATCCTTTCCCCATTTCTTGTTTTTGTCAGGTTTGCCAAAGATCAGAAGGTTGTAGATGTGTGGCATTATTTCTTGGGCTTCTGTTCTGATCCATTGGTCTATATTTCTGTTTTTGTATTAATACCATGCTGTTTTGGTTACCATAGCTTTGTAGTACAGTTTGAAGTCAGGTAGCATGATGCCTCCAGGTTTGTTCTTTTTGCTTAGGATTGTCTTGGCTATACGGGCTCTTTTTTGGTTCCGTAAGAAATTAAAAGTAGTTTTTCTAGTTCTGTAAAGAAAGCCAATGGTAGCTTGATGGGAATAGCATTGAATCTACAAATTACCTTGGGTGTATGGCCATTTTCATGATATTGATTCTTCCTATCTTTAGGAATGGAATGTTTTTCCATTTATTTGTGTCCTCTCTTATTTTCTTGAGTAGTGGTTTGTAGTTCTCCTTGAAGATTTCCTTCACATCCCTTGTAAGTTGTATTCTAGGTATTTTATTCTCTTTGTAGCAATTGTTAATGGGAGTTCACTCATGATTTGGCTCTCTGTCCATTATTGGTGTATAGGACTTCTTGTGATTTTTGCACATTGATTTTCTAACCTGAGACTTTGCTGAAGTTGCTTATCAGCTTAAGGAGATTTTGGGCTGAGACGATGGGGTTTTCTAAATATACAATCTTGTCATCTGCAAACAGAGACAATTTGACTTCCTGTTTTCCTATTTGAATGCCCTTTATTTCTTTCTGTTGCTCTGGCCAGAACTTCCAATACTATGTTGAATGGGAGTAGTGAGAGAGGGCATCCTTGTCTTGTGCCAGTTTGCAAAGGGAATACTTCCATGTTTTGTCCATTCAGTATATTGGCTGTGGGTTTGTCATAAAGAGCTCTTATTATTTTGAGATATGTTCCATCAATACCTAGTTTATCGAGAATTTTTAGCATGAAGGGGTATTGAATATTATCAAAGGCATTTTCTGTATCTATTGACATAATCCTGTGAATTTTGCCATTGGCCTTATTTCTGTGATGGATTACATTTATTGATTTGTGTATGTCGAACCAGCCTTGCATCCCAGGGATGAAGCTGACTTGATCATGGTGGATAAGCTTTTTGATGTGCTGCTGGATTTGGCTTGCCAGTATTTAATTGAGGATTTTTGCATCGATGTTCATGAGTTATTTGGGTCTGAAATTTCCTTTTTTTGTTTGTCTCTGCCAGGTTTTGGTATCAGGATGATGAGTTATGGAGGAGTCCCTCTTTTTCTATTGTTTGGAATAGTTTCAGAAGGAATGGTACCAGCTCCTCTTTGTACATCTGGTAGAATTCAACTGTGAATCCATCTGGTCCTGGGCTTTTTTGGGGTTGGTAGGCTATTAATTACTGCCTCAGTTTCAGAACATGTTATTGGTCTATTCAGGCATTTAATTTCTTTCTGGTTTAGTCTTGGGAGGGTGTATGTGTCCAGGAATTTATCCTTTTCTTCTAGACTTATTTGCATAAAGGTATTTGCATAGAGGTATTTATATTATTCTCTGATGGTAGTTCATATTTCTGTAGGATCAGGGGTGATATCCCCTTTATCATTTTTATTGTGTCTATTTGATTCTTCTCTCTTTTATTCTTTATTAGTCTGGCTAGCAGTCTATCTATTGTGTTAATCTTGTCAAAAAACCAGGTCCTGAATTCATTGACTTTTTTGAAGGGTTTTTCATGTCTCGATCTCTTTCAGTTCTGCTCTGATCTTAGCAATTTCTTGTCTTCTGTTGGATTTTGAATTTGTTTGCTCTTGCTTCTCTAGTTCTTTTAATTGTGATGTTAGCTTGTTGATTTTAGGTGTTTCCCGCTTTCTGATGTGGACATTTAGTGCTATACATTTCTGTCTAACCACTGCTTTGGCTGTATCCCAGAAATTCTGGTACATTGTCTCTTTGTTCTCATTGGTTTCAAAAAACTTTGTTATTTCTCCCTTAATTTCGTTATTTACCCAGTAGTTATTCAGAACAAGGTTGTTCAGTTTCCATGTAGTTGTGTGGTTTGAGTGAGTTTCTTAATTCTGAGTTCTAATTTTATTGCACTGTGATCTGAGAGGCTGTTTGTTATGATTTCTGTTCTTTTGCATTTGCTGACGAGTGTTTTGCTTCCAATTATGTGGTTGATTTTAGAATAAGTGCTATGTGGTGCTGAGAAGAATATATATTCTGTTGATTTGGGATGGAGAGTTCTGTAGATATCTGTTAGGTGCTCTTGGTCCAGAGCTGAGTTCAAGTCCTGAATATCCTTGTTAATTTTCTGTCTCCTTGATCTGTCTAATATTGACAGTGGGGTATTTAAGCCTCCCTTTATTATTGTGTGGGAGTCTAAGTCCCTTTGTAGTTCTCTAAGAACTTGTTTTATGAAACTGGTTACTCCTGTATTGGGTGCATATATATTTAGGATAGTTAGTTCTTCGTGTGCATTGATCCCTCTACAATTATGTAATGACCTTCTTTGTCTTTTTTGATCTTTGTTGGTTTAAAGTCTGTTTTATCAGAGACTAGGATTGCAACCCCTGCTTTTTTGTTTGTTTGTTTTCCATTAGCTTGGTAAATATTTTTTACCATCCTTTTATTTTGAGCCTATGTGTGTCTTGGCATGTGAGATGGGTCTCCTGAATACAGCACACCAATTGATCTTGACTTTTTATCCAATTTGCCAGTCTGTGTCTTTTAATTGGGGGCATTTAGCCCATTTACATTTAAGGTTAATATTGTTATGTGTGAATTTGATCCCGTCTTCATGATTCTAGATGGTTATTTTGCACATTCGTTGATGTGGTTTCTTCATAGTGTCATTGGTCTTTATATTTTGGTGTGTTTCTGCAGTGGCTGGTACTGGTTTTTCCTTTCCATATTTAGTGCTTTCTTCAGGAGCTCTTGCAAGACAGGCCTGGTGGTGATGAAATCCCTCAGCATTTGCTTGTCTGTAAAGGATTTTATTTGTCCTTCACTTATGAAGCTTAGTTTGGCTGGATATTAAATTCTGGGTTGAAAATTCTTTTCTTTAAGAATGTTGAATATTGCCCTCTCCACTCTCTTCTGGCTTGTAGGTTTTCTGCAGAGAAATCCACTGTTAGTCTGATGGGCTTCCCTTTGTAAGTAATCTGACATTTCTCTCTGGCTGCCCTTAACATTTTTTCCTTTGTTTCAACCTTGGAGAATCTGACCATTATGTGTCTTGGGGTAGCACTTCTCAAAAAGTATCTTAAGGTGTTCTCTGTAGTCTCTGAATTTGAATTTGTCCTGTCTTGCTATGTCGGGGAAGTTCTTCTGGATGATATCCTGAAGTGTGTTTTCCAATTTGGTTCCATTCTCCCCATCACTTTCAAGGAACCCAATCAATCATAGATTTGGTCTTTTCACTTAGTCCCATATTTTTTGGAGACTTTATTTGTTCCTTTTCAGTCTCTTTTTCTCTAATCTTGTCTTTACACCTCATTTCAGTAATTTGATCTTCAGTCTCTGATATTCTTTCTTCTGCTTGATCGATTTGGCTGTTGATACTCTTGTATCCTTCATGAAGTTTTCATGCTGTGTTTTTCAGCTCCATCAGGTCATTTATATTCTACTCTAAACTGGTTATTCTAATTAGCAGTTCCTGTAGCCTTTTGTCAAGGATCTTAGTTTCCTTGCCTTGGGTTAGAACATGCTCCTTTAGCTCAGAGGACTTTGTTATTACCCATCTTGAGAAGCCTACTTCTGTCAGTTCATCAAACTCATTCTCTGTCCAATTTTGTGCCCTTGCTGGAGAACAGCTGTGATCATTTGGAGAGGTGGCTTTCAGGTTTTTGGAATTTTCAGCATTTTTGTGCTGGTTTTTCCTCATCTTCATGGATTTATCTACCTTTGTTCTTTGAGGTTGATGACCTTTTGATGGGGTTTATGAGTGGGGGTTCTTTTTTGTTGATGGCCCTTCTTCTGTAGGTCTGCTGTAGTTTGCTGGAGGTCCACTCCAGACCCTATTTGCCTGGATATCAACCAGTGGAGGCTGCAGAATAGCAAAGATTCCCACCTGCTCCTTCCTCTGGAAGCTTTGTCCTAGAGGGGCACCAACCTGATGCCAGCCAGAGCTCTCCTGCATGAGGTGTCTGTCAACCCCTTTTGGGAGGTCTCTCCCAGTCAGGAGGCACAGGAGTCAGGGACCCACTTGAGAAGGCAGTCTGTTCCTTAGCAGAGCTCTAGTGCTGTGCTGGTTGAACCCTCCTTTTCAGGATCTGCTGATCTCTTCAGAGCTGGCAGGCAGGAACATTTAAGTCCACTGAAGATACACTCACAACAGCCCCTTTCCCCAGGTGCTCTGTCCCAGTGAGATGGGAGTTTTATCTATAAGCCTTTGACTGGGCCTGCTGCCTTTCTTTCAGAGATGCCGTGCCCAGTGAAGAGGAATCTAGAGAGTCAGTCTGGCCACAGCTACTTTGCCACACTATGTTCGGTTCTGCCCAGTCCTTAGTACTGTGAGGGGAAAACCACCTATTCAAGCCTTAGTAATAGCAGACACCCCTCCCCACACCAAGCTTGATTATCCCAGGTCGACTTCAGACTGCTGTACTGGCAGTGAGAATTTGAAGCTGGTGGTTCTTAGCTTGCTGGGTTCTGTGGGAGTGGGACCCACTGAGCAAGACCACTTGGCTCCCTGGCTTCAATCACCTTTCTAGGGGAGTGAACGGTTCTGTCTCACTGGGGTTCCAGGCACCACTAGGGTATGAAAAAAAAAAAAATCTCCTGGCCAGGTGCAGTGGCTCATTCCTGTAATCCTAGCACTTTGGGAGGCTGAGGCAGGTGGACTACGAGGTCAGGAGATTGAGACCATCCTGGTTAACACGGTGAAACCCCATCTCTACTAAAAATACAAAAAATTAGCCAGGCGTGGTGGCAAGCACCTGTAGTCCCAGCTACTTGGGAGGCTGAGGCAGGAGAATGGCATGAACCTGGGAGGTGGAGCGTGCAGTGAGCCGAGATCACGCCACTGCACTCCAGCCTAGGTGACAGAGTCAGACTCCATCAAAAAAAAAAAAAAATCTCCTGCAGCTAGCTCATTGTCTGCCCAAACAACCACCCAGTTTTGGGCTCAAAACACAGGGCCCTGGTGATATATGCACATGAGGGGATCTCCTGGTCTGCAAATTGCCAAAACCATGGGAAAAGCATAATATCTGGGCTGGATAGCACAGCCTCTCATGGCTTCCCTTGGCTTGGAAAGGCAGGTTCCCCTACTCCTTGCACTTCCTGTGTGAGGCAACACCCCACTCTGCTTCTGCTCACCCTCCATGGGCTGTACCCACTGCCTAACCAGTCCCAATGAGACAAACAGGGTACCTCAGTTGGAAATGCAGAAATCACCCATCTTTTGTGTTGGTCTCCCTAGGAGAGGCAGCTTGGAACTGTTCCTATCTGGCTGTCTTGCCAGCCAGCCCACAATTACATTATTTTGACTATAGTCACTCTGTTGTGCTATCAAATGCTAAGTCTTATTCATTCTTTTTATTTTTTTGTACCTATTAACCTTTGATACCACCCTTCCACCACCCCACTCTGTATTTTTTTTTATTATTTAGAAATTTCAATAAGTTTTGGGGGTGTTTGCTTACATGGATAAGTTCTTTAGTGGTGATTTCTGAGATTTTGGTGCACCCATCACCTAAGCAGTGTACACTGTACCCAATGTGCAGTCTTTTATCCCTCACCCCCCTCCCACCCTTTACCCCAAGTCCCAAAGTCCATTGTATCATTCTTTTTCTTTTCTTTTCTTTTCTTTTCTTTCTTTCTTTCTTTCTTTCTTTCTTTCTTTCTTTCTTTCTTTCTTTCTTTTTTTTTTTTTTTTTTTGAGATGGAGTGGAGTCTAGCTCTGTCTCCCAGGCTGGAGTGCAGTGGCCCTATCTTGGCTCACTGCAAGCTCTGCCTCCTGGGTTCATGCCATTCTCCTGCCTCAGCCTCTCGAGTAGCTGGGACTACAGGCGCCTGCCACCAAGCCAGGATAATTTTTTTGTACTTTTAGTAGAGATGGGGTTTCACTCTGTGTTAGCCAGGATGATCTCAATCTCCTGACCTCATGATCCACCCGCCTCAGCCTCCTGAAGTGCTGGGATTACGGGTGTGAGCCACTGTGCCTGGCCTCATTGTATCATTCTTATACCTTTGCATGTGCATAGCTTATGAGTGAGAACATACGACGTTTGGTTTTCTATTCCTGAGTTACTTCACTTGTTTTGGTGACTATGGCCTTATAGTATAGTTTGTAGTTGGGTAATGTGATACCTCCAGGTCTGTTCTTTTTTCTTATTCTTGCTTTGGCTATGTAGGGTCTTCTTTGGTTAAATATGAATTTTAAGATTGTGTTTTCTAGTTCTGTCAATAATAATAGTGGTATTTTTATGGGAACTGCATTGAATTTGTAGGTTGCCTTTGGCAGTATGATCATTTTTCACACTACTGATTCTATCCATCCATGAGCATGGGATATGTTTCCCTTTGTTTGTGTCATCAAAGGAAAGCCCAAGACCTGATTGAATTAGTGTTGAATTCTACCAAATATTTAAGGATGAATAAATAGCAATTCTTCCCAAATTCTTTTAAAAAATTGAAGAAAATGAAACATTTTCCCACTCATTTTATGAGGCTAGCATTAGCCTGATACCAAAGCCAGATGAGGATACCATAGGAAAAGTAAACTACAGAATAATATTTCTGCTGAACATAGGCAAAAATTCTCAATAAAATGCTAGAAACCCTAATTCAACAAGACATTAAAAGGATAATTCACCATGATCAAGTGTGATTCATCCCTGGGATGGAAGAATAGTTTAATAAGTGCAAATTAATGAATGTGATATACCACATTAATGGAATGAAGGATAAAAATGATATGACCATCTCAATAGATGCAAAGAAAGCGTTCAACAAAAGTCAACATTTCTTTCATTAGAATAACTCTCAAAATTAGGTGTAGAAGGAATGTATCTCAATATGATAAAGGCCATATATGAGGGGTCTTCAAAAGTTTATTGAAAATGCATATAATGAAATAATTATGCATGGATTTCAAAACTCATTTTCACCAAAGTAAACTCTAACTTGTTATAAAATGTCTGAACAGGATCTAGCTTGAGATATTAAGAAGAATAAAATATCAGTTTGAAAAAAACCTCCACCAAAGCAACTCGAATTCTGTCAAAATTGAAGCAAAAAGAAATATTAAATTTATGGTGAAGGTTGGGTGGCAGAATGATGAAATAACTTATGTTTTATAAAGAGCTTATGGAGACAGTCCCCCTAAGAAATGAGCAGCTTACAAATGGATGATTTGTTTTAAGAAAGGAGCACATGATGCTGAAAATGAAGCTCACATTTGCAGATCCTCCAACATCAATTTTTGAGGAAAATGTCTTGCTTATGCCCTAATTGAAGAAGACTGACAATTAACAGTAGAAGCGGTAGCCAACACCATAGATAGCTCAATAAGTTCAGATGAGACAATTCTGACTGAAGAATTAAGGTTGAGCAAACTTTCCAGTTAATGGGTCCCAAAACAATTGCACCCAGAAAGAAAGAACCAACCCAAATGCCCATCAATGTTAGACTGTGTAAAGAAAATGTGGCACATATACACCATGGAATACTATGCAGCCATAAATAAGAATAAGTTCATGTCCTTTGCAGGGACATGGATGAAGCTGGAAACCAAAAATTCTCAGCAAACTAACACAGGAACAGAAAACTAAATACTGCATGTTTTCATTCATAAGTGGGAGTTGAACAGTGAGAACACATGGACACAGGAAGGGGAACATCACACACCAGGGCCTGTCTGGCAGTGGGGGGGCAAAGGGAGGGATAGCATTAAGTCATATACCCAATGCATGTGGGGCTTAAAACCCGGATTATGGCTTGATGGGTACAGCAAACCACCATGGTACATGTATACCTATGTAACAAACCCACATGTTCTGCACATGTATCCTAGATCTTAAAGTATAATTTAAAAAAAAACCCTCAACATTCCTGATTATTAGAAAAAATCCAAATCAAAACCACATCATGGTACCATCTCACACCAATCAAAATGGCTATCATTAAAAAGTCAAAAAATAACAGGTGCTGGCAAGGTTATGGGGGAAAATGATTACTTATACACTGTTGGTTGCAGTGTAAATTAGTTTAATCACAGTGGAAAAACTTGATGAAGACCTAAAAACAGAACTGCCATTCAACCCAGCAACCTCATTACTGGATACATACCCAAAGGAATATAAATTATTTTTTTGTAAAGACACATGCATACGTATTTGCATTACAGCTCTATTCACAATAGCAAAGATATGAATTCAACCTAAATACCCATCAATGATAGACTGGATAAAGAAAATGTGGTACACATACACCATGAAATATTATGCATCCATTAAAAATGAAATTATGTCCTTTGCAGTAACATGGATAGAACTGAAGGCCATTATCCTTAGCAAACTAATGCAGGAACAGAAAGTCAAATACCACATGTTCTTGCTTATACATGGGAGCTAAATGATGAGAATGTATGGACTATACAAATACATGGAAATTAAACAATATCTCCCGAATGACCAGTGGGTCAATGAAATTAAGAAAGACATTGAAACTTTCTTGAAATAAATAATAGTGAAAACACAACATACCAAAACCTATGGGATACAGCAAAAGCAATACTAAGAGATGTTTAGAGCTATATGTGCCTAAATCAAAAAAAGAGAAAACACTTCAAATAAAAAATCTACTGATGCATCTTAAAGAACTAGAAAAGCAGGAAAAAAGCTAACTCAAATTTAGCAGAAGAGAAAAAATAATAAAGATCAGAGAAGAAATAAACAAAATTGAAAGAATACAAAGATAAATGAAACAAAAAGTTGGTTTTTGGAGAATTTAGTCAAAATTGACAAACTTTTAGCCAGACTGTATTTGTCCATTCTCACATTGCTATAAAGAAATGCCTGCAACTGGCAAATTTATAAGGAAAATATGTTTAATTGGCTCATGGTTCCACAGGCTGTACAGGAAGCATAATGCTGGCATCTGCTTGGCTTCTTGGGAGGTCTCAGGAAACTTACAATCATGGCAGAAGGTGAAGGGGGAAAGGCCAATCTCACCTGGCTTGAGTGGGAGGGTTGGGGTTGCCACACACTTTTTAAAAACCAGATCTTGGGAGAACTCTATTATGAGAACAGAAACAAAGGAGGAAATCAACACCCATGATCCAATTACCTTCAATCAGGCTCCACCTCCAACACTGGGGCTACAAATTCACATGAGATTTGGGTGGGGACACAGATCCAAACCATACCATAGATGAACTAACAAAAAAGAGAGAAAATCCAAATAAATAAAATCAGAAATGAAAAAGGAGACATTACAACTGATAGTGCAGAAATGCAAAGGATCATTAGTGGCTACCATGAGCAACTATATGCCAATAAATTAGAAAATCTAGAAGAAATTGACAAATTCCTAGATATGTACAATCTACCAATATTGAAGTAGGAAGAAATTTAAAACCTGAGCAGACCAATTACAAGTAACAAGATTGAAACCATAATAAAAAGTCTCCCAGTAAAGAAAAGTCTGGTACCTCATGACTTCACTGCCAAATTCTACCAAAAATTTAAGGACGAGCTAATATCAATCCTACTAAAACAATTTAAAAAATGGTCTAGGAGGAAATAATTCAAAACCCACTTTACAAGGCCAGTATTACCCTAATACCAAAACCAGACAAAGACACATCAGAAAAAAAAAACAAAACCTACAGGCCTATATCTCTCCTGAATATTGATGCAAAAATTTGTGACATGATACTAGCAAACTAAATTCAGCACTACATTAAAAAAAGCATTTATCATGACAAAGTGGGATTTATCCCTGGGATGCAAGGATGGTTCAACATACCCAAATCAATCAATGTGATACATCATGTCAACACAATGAAAAATAAAAACCATATAAATTTTTTAACTGATGCTGGAAAAGTATTTGATAAAAATTCAACATCATTTCATGGTAAAAAAAAATCCCTCAATAAACTACGTATGGAAGGAACATAACTCAACATAATAAAATCATTTATGACACACCCACAGCCAGTATCACTCAGAATTGGGAAAAACTGAAAGCCTTTTCTCTAAGATCTGGAACAAGACAAGGATGCCCACTTTCCTAATGGTTATTCAACATAGAACTGGAAGTCCTAGCAATTAGACAAGAGAAAAAATAAAGAACATCCAAATTGGAATAGAAGAAGTCAAATTATCCTTGTTTGCAGATGATGTAGTCTTATATTTTGAAAAACTAAAGACCTGTTTATTAGAACAATTTGTTTATTAGAACTGATAAACAAATTCAGTGTAGCTGCAGGATAGAAAATCAATATAAAATATCAGTAACATTTCTGTATTTCAACAGTGATCAGTCTGAAAAAGAAATCAAAAAAGTAAACCCATATACAATAGCCACAAATAAAATTAAATATCTAGGAATTAATTTAACCAAAGAAGTAAAAGATCTCTTTAAGGAAAACTATAAAACACTGATGAAAGAAATTAAAGAGGACACCAAAAATGAAAAAGTGTTCCATGTTCATGGATTGGAATAATCAATAATTTTTAAATGTCCATACTGCCCAAAGCTATCTACAGATTCAATGCAATCCCTATCAAAATACCAATGACATACTACACAGAAATAGAAAAAACAATCTTAAAATTTATATGGAACAACAAAGACCCAGAATAGCCAAAGCTATCATAAGCAAAAAGAACAAAACTGAAGGAATCACAGTACCTGACTTCAAATTATACCATACAACACAGATATAGTAACCAAAACAGCATAGTACTGGCATAGAAACAGATACATAGACCAATGAAACAGAATAGAGAACTCTGAAAAAAATCCGCACGCCTACAATGAACTCATTTTGACAAAGATACCAAGAACATACACTGGGGAAAACAGTCTCCTCCATAAATAGTGCTGGGAAAACTGGATATTCATATGTAGAAGAATGAAACTAGATTCCTATCTCTTGCCATATACAAAAATCCAATCAAAATGGATTAAAGACTTAAATCTAAGACCTCAGACTATGAAACTACTACCATAAAACATTGGGAAAAATCTCTGGGTCATTGGTCCGGGCAAAAATTTCTTGAGCAATACCCTACAAGTAGAGTAAACCACAGGGAAAATGGACAAATGAGACCATATCAAGTTAAAAACCTTCTGCACAGCAAAGAAAACTACCAAAAAAGTGAAGAGACAACCCACAGAATAGGAGCAAATATTTGCAAACTCCCCTTCTGACAAGGAATTAACAACCAGAATATATAAGGAGCTCAAACAACTCTACAGGAAAAAATCTAATAATTCTATCAAAAATAGGCAAAAATTTTGAATAGATAGACATTTCTCAAAAAAAGACATACAGATGGCTAGCAAGCATATGAAAAGGTGCTTAACATCACTAATCATTAGAGAAATGCAAATCAAAACCACAATGAGTTATTATCTCTTCCCAGTTAAAATGACTTATACCCAAAAGACAGGCAATAGTAATGCGGTGAGGACGTGGAGAAAAGGGATCCCTCGTCCACTGTTGGTGGGAACGTAAATTAGTACAACCCCTATGGAAAACAGTCTAGAAATTCCTCAAAAAACCTAAAAATAGAGCTATCATATGATCCAACAAGCCCAATATTGGGTATATACCTCCCAAAAAGGAAATCAGCATATTGAAGAGATAAATATACTCCCATGTTTGTTGCAGCACTTTTCACAGTAACTAAGATTTGAAAGCAACCTAAGTGTCCATCACAGATGAATAGATAAAGAAAACGTGGTACATATACACAACGGAGTAGTATTCAGCCATAAAAAGGACATCCTGTCATTTGCAACAACAGGGATGGAACTGAAGATTGTTATGTTAAGTGAAATAAGCAAGACACAGAAAGACAAACATCACATGTTCTTACTTACTTATGGGATCTGAAAATCGAAACAATTGAACTTATGGACATAGAATAGAAGGATGGCTACCAGAGGCTGGGAAGGGAGCATTGGAGTGGATGTGGGGAAGGTTAATGGCTATAAAAAGTAGTTAGAAATAATGAATAAGGCTTACTATTTGATAGAACAACAGGGTGACTATAGTCAATAATAACTGAATTGTACATTTTTAAATAACTAGAAGGAGGAATTTGATTTTTTATAAACAGAAAGGATAAATACTTGAGGGAATGTTACACCCCTTTTTCCATGATAGGATTATTTCACGTGGCATGACTGTATCAACACATCTCATGTACCCCATAAATATATACACCTACTGTGTATCCACAAAAATTAAAAATCAAAAATCAAAAAAAGTTTTTAAGAAAGGAAATCCTGCCACTTGTGACAACATATATAAAACTGGAGAACATTATGTTAAATGAAATAAGCCAGACAGAGAAAGAAAAATACACTTTTATATGGAATCAAAAAAATTCAAACTCATAGAAGCAGAGAGTAGAATGGTGATTTCCAGGGGCTGCAGGTATAGGGAGAGGTTGGTTAAAGTGTACAAACTTTCCTGTGTTAAGATGAATAAGTACTAGAAACCTAATGTACAGCATGGTATATATAGTTAATGTATTATATGCTCAAAATTTGCTAACAGAGTAGATCTGAAATATTCTCACCGCAAAAAGGTAATTATGTGAGATGATGGATATGTTAATTAGCTTGATTGTGGCAATCATTTCACAATGTATATATATATACATATATATATAAACATCACATTACACAGCTTAAACATATACACTTTTAATTTGTCAATCACATCTGAATAAAATTGTGTGCAGGAAAAAATAAAACTATTCTAGACTCATCTCACAAATTTGGAGTCCTGAATGGATTGAGCTGATACGCAAGTAGTCCGATTGTCTTCCAGAAATCTATCCAGCAATCTTTAAATGAAGACAAGCAAATCCAGTGCTCAACAGTGTAACATCACAATTCCAGCCTCCAACAAAAATATTAGACATGCAAAGTAGCTGGAAAATATAGGCATAACTATGAGAATAATCAGTCCATAAAAACAGACCTAGAAATGACAGATATGATGGAATTAGAAGAGAATAAATATAAAACAGCTATTATAAATATGCTCTGTGGTTTAGAGAAACATGTCAACATAATGAAAAAGTAAATGGAATTATTAAATAGGAAACAAATGGAAACTCTATTGCTGAAATATGCAATATCTGAAAAGTTAAATAGATGGGTAATAGCAGATTAGGTACCACAAAAGAAAAATAACAAACCCAAAGACATAGCAATAAAAACTTTTTTAAATGAAGCATGGAGCAAAAAAAGACTGCAATAGAATGAATCAAGGGAAGTTCATAGCCGATTAGTTTGAAGGAGATGTGTAAACAAAGGGTAGAGTGGCTTTGATTATGAGAAAAAGTTCAATGTGATTAGAACATAGAGTGAAAAAAAGTGGTGGATGATGAGGTTGTAAAATTAGCTTAGGGTGTACCAGAAAAACCTTGCATGCTATGCTAAGGATTTTGAAACTTATACTATGGACAATGGAAAAACGACCTAACTTTTGGAGCAAGTGCTTGACATAATCAGTTGTGATTTCAAAAAGTTAAATTTGGATTGATTATAGACAGGAGATATCAAAGTCAGGGAGATAATCTGTTAGGCTTTTGGAGAAGTCAGGGTGAAATAAGACAAGAGCCAAACTTGGGCAATGGACAAAACGAAGGCAAATTCATAAAGCTTTCAAATAGAACTGATACAATTTGGTGCCAAAATTTTGAGGAGTACAGAAAAAAGAATGAGGAAGTGGAAGCAGAGGAGAAGGGTTTTCAGGTTTCTGCTTTGAGCAAACAGGGGAATACTGATACTCTTCTCTGAGATGGAATGCTGAATGAACACCAGTTTGGGGATACAGTTTTGGACATGCTAAGTTTGCAGTTTCTGTGGAACATCCAGGCAGAGGAAAGCCCTGGAGATAAGATGGAATTAGGCATCATCCACGAACATATGGTGATACAGTGGTTGAATCATTGAAGAAGATGATGAGGAGGTGGAAAATATCTAGATTTATATGAGAAGACAATCAAAGCAGAAAATATTGGTAACATCAACATGTAATGGACAGACGAAGAAAAAAAACTAGTCAGAGAGGTCAAAGAACTAAGAGAGATTAATATTGTGGAAACCAAGAATGAGAGTTTCCAGATGAGAGTGATAAAGAGTGTTAAATATTGCCGAAGGTCAAGTCATTTATCCCACTTGAGGAAGAGAGGTCAATTGATCAGGTTTAATTATTCATTAGTGCCTCTAGAGAGAATGGTTTCAGTAAAGGTAAAAGCAGACATTATATTGCAGTGAATGAATAACAAGTCAGAGACAAAGAAATAGAGCCACTGAGGGCAAAGTGCTCTTTCAAGAAGTTTAGCTGTGGAGAAAATTAAGGAAATATGGTTATAGGTTATAGCTTGTGGGAGAGGAACTCTTGAGGGTAGGTGATTTTTTTAAGATGCAGAGGATTTGATCACGTTTATAGGCAAATGAGGAAAAGCTAGTGGAAAAAGAGGTGTTAAAGACATATAACTCGGTGAGGAGGGATAATTGATGGAGTAGTGACTCTATGAAAGAAAATCACTAGTGGAATGATTTGTCTTGGAAAAGGTAAGGACATCTGCTTCTCTAAGTCAAGAGAAAAGAAATAAGTACAGGAAGGTTAGTTCAAGGCACTTCAAGATGGCTTTTAATTTCTCTGTAAAGGAAGCATGATGATCTACTGAGAAGTGTATATTTAGGAACTTTGAGAAGAGTGGAAGTAATTGCTGTGGCAAATATTAGTGACAGATGAAGAAAAGGAACGAATTGGAAAAAAGCAAAAGTTTGGTTAGCAATTTTGAGAGTACACGTGAAGTTGAAAATCTTAACCTTGGAAATGACGGTTATCAGTGTGCTTATACGATTTTCTGCAGTAGCACTCTGCAACCCAGAATTAAAAGTAAATAAATGGATCTTTATGTTCATCTGGTATAGGAAAATTGCAAAGCATGGGTGGTGGAAAGATAAGCAGATGAGGAAATAATAGGTGAGGGCGCAATAAACTAGTGGTAATTATGCCCCAGATTCACATTGATCAACATGAAGCCAGCAGGGACTGAGAGAAGAGGGACTTTGAAAATAGAGAAGTGTCAAGGATTAGGAATTTTCAGTGATGTTAAAGAACCAATTTAGTGGGAGTAAGGAAATTTGAGAGGAGGAATATTAAGATGTTTTGATCAGAGAGTGGAATATTGGAATCAAAGTTTCTGGAGGTAAAATACTATAAGAGGACAAGATGTAGGATGCCGTTATTTGGTTGCTAACATAGAGTAGAGGTGATATTTATTGGAGGTGAATGAGCTCAAGAAATTGTAAGCCTATGTTGCTGAAGTTATCTGGTGAATTAGTCAAGGTAATTAAGGCTAGCTATAGCAACAAATAAACTCAGCTGATTAATACACAAAGGTTTGTTTCTATGCTCGTGCAGAATCAGGCTCAACTTGGTAGGAGTTGTCATCCATCCAGTAACGTAGGATCCAGGCTTCTCTCGTACTGAAATTCTGGTACTTCAACACATAGTTTCTAAGGTCACTGCAGCAGGGGAAGAGGAGACATGGAATAAATATACTGACCTTTAACTGCTTCAGCTTGGAAGTAGCATATGATATTTCAGTTCACAGTTCACTGGCAAGTACAATTTAAATGGTCCCATTCTAATTGCAAGGACAGCTAGGAAATATAAGGCAATCAGTGAACTATTTGGTGAGTGTTAACTGTCTTTGCCACATTCCAGCGGGACTTGGGGTAGTGAGGAGCATTGTGAGTCAAGTGTCAAAGTTCTGGATGAATATGTGTGTGGCCCATCTTGGAAGGAAGAAGAGGCAACCAAAAGGATGGGGAGGTGGTATATCAAGAATGGTTTTAAAAGATAAAACAATTTTGAGTAAGGGTTAAAGAAATATAATCTAGAAATTTCTATGGGGAATTTAAGAAAATGCTATCCTGTGTCCAGATCCCCCATTCTGGGTTGGGAAATAGTGTGGAATATGGCTGGAAATGTGAACTGCTACTATATTGTGGTAAGAATTGACACCAGATTAAATCTGTTGGCCTTTATCCTGGAAACAAAAGAATAAAATGACATGATAAAAGTGCATTGTAGGAAAATTATTTTGTCAATGGCATTCAGATTGCATTGAATGGGGTAGATACTGGAGGTGAGAAAACAATTAAGAGGTATGAGCTAATGGTGGTCACAGTAGGAATCCACTGTCACATGCAGGAGACACTAAGTGAGAAAATTCAGCAAGCTTTTATAACAAACAGTTGCTGCATATTTTAATTGCCTCCAGCAAATTCACAGAAGGACCAGAATGGCCTTGGAATGGGATGGGAGACAAAAGGGAGATAGATGATATATGCCTAGAAGAGCTAACAAGGGTAGCCAGAAAGATTAAAGGTGAAGGAAAGAAATAAAGAAAGAGTCTGCAGAAAAGGACCAATGGACTCCAGGCACACATGGCCTATAAGTTGGGAGACAAAAGGCAGTGGTGATTAGCAGCAGCTGAAGGCCACACACGGGGTCTTCTGGCATCTAAGCCAGTGGTTAGAAACCTTTCAGATTTGTCTTGCCAAGTCAGTATTTATTCACTCTTAATTTCAGGATTTATATGCCAATAATATATACTTCCACTTAGAAATTTTCTGTACATCTAAAATCTCATTGCATATAAAATTATTTTTTGAAAGTTTCAAGATTAAGAAGCTGCATTTACAATATAATTATAAACCAGATTTAATGAGTGTCACTTATATCTTTTTCTGTTTTGACCT
This sequence comes from Pan paniscus, assembly GCF_029289425.2. Taxonomy (NCBI): domain Eukaryota; kingdom Metazoa; phylum Chordata; class Mammalia; order Primates; family Hominidae; genus Pan; species Pan paniscus. The sequence continues at coordinate 108,710,366 of NC_073272.2, forward strand.
TTTTCCGTTACCCCAAGTTTCTGTGTATATTCCTATACTCAAAGCTACGGAGGTATCTATCTCAGACTATTTGTATCCCAGCCCCACTCTTACTAGGTCCAGAACTATTATTACCACCTGCTGACTACAGCCCAAGAAGCCTTAGATAGGGCCAAAGGGGACCAGAGCCCACTCTCTGCTGAGCCTGAAGCTGCTTGGCCAGAAACACAAATGGTAGAGGAAAGTGCAGAGTGTTGTGGGAACACAAAGCAGGGAGTTCTGAAATGATTGTGTGATACAGGAAAAGGCCTCCATGAGATGTGAAAGGTAAGTAAGATATAGTGTGGAGGCTGAGAGCTGAAAAAAAAATACATGATGTGTTTTAAAAACTGAACAAAATTCAGGGCAACTGGAGTATACAGAACTGGAGGAGAGTGGTGTTAAGTGAGGCTGGAAAGGTGGGCAAGACTCAGAGCCTGAAGGGGAAGGCATAAAGGAGACATTCTTCTTAATGGTGTAAAATGCAAGCACAACACTTGTTATGTATTATTTTGGGCAATAATAAACTAGATACTGTTTTGAGTTTTTTTTTTCAGCTATTAGCTGTTTTAGTTCTTATTCCTACTCTATGAGATAGATGATATCATTACTCCCATTCTATAAATAAGAAAACTAGAGCATGAAGAGGTTAGGTAACTTGCCCAAGATAATACTTCAGCAGAACTAGGACTCAGTTTCAAGGTGTCTGGCTCCAGAATTTGTGCTCTAGAGCAATCCACAATACTGTCTTACGCCAATATAATGTGTCTCCTTGGGACAAAAAAAAAAAAAATCAAGCTTTTCTTTATAATTGTTTGTGGTAATAATTTAGAGACAAAGAAACTGTTCAGTATAAAACCACTGGACCCCAGAATACTCCATGGATGGCCAGAGGCCCAGGAAAATTCACCAAAAGGAGAAATGGTGCACACACACACACACACAAATTAAATTTTCTTAAAAGTGATATTTGATTACTTCTGATCCTGGCAAAATGGAGTAGGATTACTTTCCATTATTCCTTCCACTTAAGTACAAGTAAAAACCCTGAACATTATACAGATGTTTCTCTACTTACAATGGGGTTATGTTCTGATAATCCTATCATAAGTTGAAAATATTGTAAGTCAAAAATGCATGGCTGACTGGCAACTGTGACTCACTACCACTGCCCAGCATCATGAGAGAAATACAGTTTCTACACAATGTGTGTCACTCTCACTCCATCTTAAAGTGGAAAATTCCCAAACGGAACCATCATAAGTTAGGAACCATCTGTCTATGAATCAAATAAGAAAAGGTTATGAAAGGTAGTAAGAAGAAGTCAGCCTGGCTAGTGACCTTGGGACCCAAGGAATGATATGATGTTGCATTCCCTGGGTTTTCTTTTTGCCTTGAGTGTCCTATATAAGGAACTGAAAAAGACTAAAAAGCAAACACCAACAGGTGGAAACAAAAATGTTCCTAACAAAAGCCTATTCTCTCTAGCCAAAGTATCAGGAAAGAGACAGCCTAGCAGGCCAGAAAACTTTTAGATAATAATGGCTCTACTCCAGTCAATCATCACAGAACTATCTGTGGACCCATCCCCACCCATGCAAGTAAGGGACAAGTGGAGGGTCTATCACCCTCTCAGGGATGTAACTAGGCAGTATAACACCCTCAACAGGTTGGTGTCAAAGAAGGCAAAGTAATGAACTGAGACTTTTGTCACTGCCAACTGCTAACAAGGTTATCTTCCCAACACCCACGTCATCAGTGAAGACTACAGGGGAAACGTGGACTTCCACTGGCACCAAGCAGTAATGAGGTGTTTCTACTCTTCTCTGCTGCAGTGGTGTCAGAGGAAGTCTAGTGGAGAAGTAAGAGTTTTCTCCATTGACCAGCGGTAATAAGGCCACCTACACTCCATGGTGTCATTAGATGCAATATGGAGAACAGTAATGAGACCTGCTTACCTCTTTCAGCCAGGGAAGTATCACTGGAAGCTTAGTAGGGAACTGGAAATTCCACTCTGTCTAACACAAAGGAAAAGTCCATGCCACTTGTGTGTCAAAGGAAGCTGAGTGGGGAAACTGAACTTCTACTCCCAACCTGGCAGTAACAAGGTACTTTGCCAGAGAAGTGTCAGAAGAAACAAGCTAATTCAGAAAGTGTAAATAAGATCCAGAGTCTCAAATAATAATACCCAATATGCCCGGGTTCCAATAAAAAACTACTCATTATATTAAGAAACAAGAAGTTATTAGATTGAATGAAAAAAAGAGAAAGGTGCCAACACCAAGATGACAGAGATACTAGAATTATCTGACAAATATTTTAAAGCAGTGCCATAAAGATGTGCATCACACAAAATTATTTATATGTTCAAAACAAATGAAAGCTTAGAGAGTGTTAGCAAAGAAATAGAAAGCCTCAGCAAGACATAGAAGACATAAAGTAGAACCAAATGGAAATTTGAAAACTGAAAAATGTGATAATGTAAAAGAAACTACAGGTGACCTCAAGAGCAGAATGGAGGGGGCAGGGGAAAGAATTAGTGAACCTGAAGAGAGAAAAATTGCCTTTGATAAAATTCAACATCCTTTCATGTTAAAAACTCTCAATAAACTAGGTATTGAAGAAACATATCTCAAAAATAGTAAGAGCTATTTATGACAACACCACAGCCAATATCATACTAAATGGGAAAAAGCTGAAAACATTCCCTTTGAAAACCAGCACATGACAAGGATGCCCTCTTCCACCACTCCTATTCAACATAGTATTGGAAGTTCTAGCCAGGGCAATGAGGCAAGATAAAGAAATAAAGGGTATTAAAATAGGAAGAGAGGAAGTCAAATTCTCTGTTTGCAGATGACATAATTCTATATTTAGAAAACTCCATCATCTCAGCTGTAAAACTCCTTAAGCTGATAAGCAACTTTAGCAAAGTCTCAGGATACAAAATCAATGTGCAAAAATCACAAGCATTCCTATACACCAACAATAGACAAGTGGAGGGCCAAATCATGAATGAACTCCCATTCACAACTGCTACAAAGAGAATAAAATATCTAGGAATACAGCTAACGAGGGAAGTAAAGGAAAGCTTTAAGGAGAACTACAAACCACTGCTCAAGGAAATAAGAGAGGACACAAACCAATGGAAAAACATTCTATCCTCATGAGTAGGAAGAATCAATATTGTGAAAATGGTCACATTGCCCAAAGTAATTTATAGATTCAATGCTATTCCCATCAAACTACCATAGACATTCTTCACAGAATTGGAAAAAAAACTACCTTAAATTTTATGTGAAACCAAAAAAGAGACCATATAGCCAAGACAATCCTAATCAAAAAGAACAAACCTGGAGGCATCACGCTACCTGACTTCAAACTCTACTACAAGGCTACAGTAACAAAAACAGCATGGTACTGGTATCAAAACAGACATACAGACCCATGGGAAAGAACAGAGACCTCAGAAACAACACCACTTATCAACAACCATCTGATCTTTGAGAAAATGAACAAAAACAAGCAATGGGTAAAGGATTCCCTATTTAATAAATGTTGCTGGAAAAACTGGCTAGCCATATGCAGAAAACTGAAACTGGACCCCTTCCTTACACCTTATACAAAAATTAATTCAAGATGGGTTAAAGACTTAAATGTAAAACCCAAAGCCATAAAAACCCTAGAAGAAAACCTAGGCAATACCATTCAGGGCATAGGCATAGTTTATGACAAAAACGCCAAAGGCAATGGCAACAAAAGCCAAAATTGACAAAAGGGATCTAATTAAACTAAAGCACTTCTGCACAGCAAAAGAAACCATCATCAGAATGAATAAGCAACCTACAGAATGGGAGAACATTTTTGCAATCTACCCATCTGACAAAGGTCTAATATCCAGAATCTACAAGTAACTTTAACAAATTTACAGGGCAAAAACAACACAACCCCATCAATAAGTGGGCAAGGGATATAAACAGACACTTCTCCAAAGAGGACATTTACACAAACATATGAAAAAAAGCTCATCATCACTGATTATTAGAGAAATGTAAATCAAAACCACAATTAAATACCATCTCACACCAGTAAGCATGGCAATTATTAAAAAGTCAAGAAACAATAGATCCTGACAAGGCTGTGGAGAAACAGGAATGTTTTAACACTGTTGGTGGGAATGTGAGTTAGTTGAATCATTATGGAAGACGTGTGGCAATTCCTCAAGGATCTAGAACCAGAAATACCATTTGACCTAGTAATCCCATTACTGGGTGTATACCCAAAAGAATACAAATCATTCTGCTCTAAAGACACATGCACACGTATGTTTATTGCAGCACTATTTACAATAGCAAAACCTGGAATCAATCCAAATGCCCATCAATGATAGACTTAATAAAGAAAATGTGGCACATATACACCCTGGAATACTAGGCAGCCATAAAAATGAATGAGATTGTGTCCTTTGCAGGGATATGAATGAAGCTGGAAGCCATCATCCTCAACAAACTAACACAGGAACAGAAAACCAAACACTGCATGTTCTTACTAATAAGTGGGAGTTGAACAATGAGAACACATAGACACAGGGAGGGGAACAACACACACTGGCACCAGTTGGGGGCTGGGGGATGAGCGGAGGGAGAGCATTAGGAGAAATAGCTAATGCATGCAGGGCTTAAAACCTAGATGACAGGTTGATAGGTGCACCAAACCACCACGGCACATGTATACCTATGTAACAAACCCACACATTCTGCGCCTGTATCCTGGAACTTAAAGTATAATTAAAAGAAAGAAATCCACTCTAGTTAACAGCATTCTGATCAAGTCCACAGATATGAATGAGGGCCATAAAATAAATCAGATTTATCTATGAAAAAAAGAAGATGTAGAAAATACCAAATCTAAACAACAGAGAGAACATAGTCTAGAAAAAGAAAAGTGAATAGTCTCCGATCCAACATACATGTTACTGAGTGTCAGAGGAAAGAATAAAGAGGGCAGAACAGAAAAAAAAACTATAAATAATGGCTGAAAACTTGCCAGATTTGGCAAAAGACATAAAACTACAGATTCAAGAAACCAACTGAACTCCAAATAAAAAAACAAAAATAATCCCCAGCAAGACACATCATAATCACACTTCTGAAAAATAAAGACAATGAAAGCATATTGGTAATAATGAGATAAATGACATCTTACTTGCAGGGACAAACAATTTGAATGACACATATTTTTCATAATAAATTATGGAGACCAGAAGGAAGTGACAGTATTTTTCAAGTGCTAAAAGAAATGAACTGTCAATCAAGATTCCTGTATTCAGTGAAAATACACTTCAGAAATCAAGGGAAAATTGAGATTTTCACATGAAGGAAAACTAAGAGAATTTGTTGCCAGCAGACCTAGCCTAAAAGAATGACTAAAGGAAGCTCTCTATACAGCAAGGAAACAATAAAAGAAGAAATATCGAACTTCAGGAAGAAGAAAAAAATGGAGAAAAAATATGGATAAATACAATAGGCTTTCCTTCTCATTTTTATTTTTCTGATTATGTTTTATATTTGAAGTAAGAACTATGGCATTGTTTGATGTGGTTCTAAATGTACACTGTAGTAATTTATAGTAAGGTGGGGAAAAGAAATAGAAGAAAAAACAGAGAACAAACAAAATGAAAAGTAAATAAGCATACATAGCCCTGACATAATAATAATTACATTAATTATAAATAATCTAAGTACACCAATTAAAAGACAGATAGTGAAAGGCTGGATTAATAAACACTACTTAACCATAAGCTATCTACAAAAACAACTCATGTAAATTAAAACACTATAGTCAAGCTTAAAATGGAAGATTGGAAAAACATACATCATAGTAAAATTAATCTAAGGAAAGTATGAATGGCTATATTAATATCAGACAAATTAGACTTCAGAGTAAATACAATTACCAAAAACATACAGGGACACTATGTAATAATAGAAGGGTCCATCCACCAAGAAGACATGGATCTTAAATGTACATGCATTAAACAACAGAGCTGCAAAATATGTAAAGCAAAATCTTTCAAAACTAAAATGAGAAATAGACCAATCCACAATTATACTTGTACATTTCAACACTCATCCTTCAACAATTGTTACAACAACTAGACTGAAAGTCAGCAAGAATTTAGAATTTTACAACACAATCAATCAACAGTATCTAATGGATATATATAGAACACACCACCCAGCAACAGCGGAATATATATTCCAAATACGTATTATTTTTAAGGTCCCATGGAACATTCATTAAATTAAACCATATCTAGGGCCATAAAGCAAACCTCGACAAATCTGAAAGAACTGAAATCATACAGAGTGTGCTCTCCAATGACAAATGGCATCAAACTAGAAAACGAACAAGAACTTTTTCAAACCCTTGGAATCAAAACAAGACACTTCAAAATAATCTATTAAAGAGGATGCTTGAAGGAAATCTAAAAATACATTGAACTGAATGAAAAGGAAAACACAATATATTTATATCTGTGAGATATGGCTAATGAAATACTGACAGATGAATGTATAGCAACAAGTACTTACGTTTGCAAAAAGGCAGCCTCTAACCAATAATATAAGTCCTACCTCAAGAACCTAGGAAAAGAAGAGCAAAATAAACACAAGGTAAGCAGATGGAAATAAACATAAAAGCATAAATAAATAAAACTGAAAACAGATAAACAATAGAAAAAATCTGTGAAACGAAGGCCTGGTTCTTTGAAAGATCAATAAAATTGACAAACCTCTAGCAAGACTGAAAAAATAAAGAGAGAGAAGACAAAACTTACAAATATCAGGAATGAAATAGGGAATATCACTGTAGACTGCAGGCATCAAAGGTATAATAAGAGAATGCTATGAACAGACTTACATACTTAGATGAAATGGACCAATTCCTCAAAAAATTAAAATACCACAACTCCTTCAATATGGAATAGAGAATTTGAATAACCCTATAAACTCTCAAATAAATTGAATTCTTAGTTTTAAAGTGTCCATAAAGAAATATCCAGACCAAAATGGTTTTACTGCAGAATTCTACCAAGCACTTGAAGAATTAACATGTTTTTTACAATATCTTGCAGAAAATAGAGGCTAGTATTCTGAAGCTACTATTACCCTGATACCCAAACCAGACAAAGGCAGTAAAAAATAAAAACTACAGAAAATATCCCTTATGAAAACAGAGGTGGAGGGTATTCCAAGATGGCCAAATAGGAACAGTTCCAGGCCGCAGTTCCCAACGGGATCAATGTAGAGAATGGGTAATTTCTGCATTTCCAACTGAGGTACCAGGTTCATCTCATTGGGACTGGTTGGACACTGGGTGCAGCCCATGGAGGGCAAGCCAAAGCAGCACGAGGTATCACCTCACCCAGGGAGTGCAAGTGCTGGGGGATTTCCCTTTCCTAGCCAAGGGAAGCCATGACAGACTACCTGGAAAAATGGGACACTCCCACTCAAATACGGTGCTGTTCCCAAGGTCTTAGCAACTGGCACACAAGGTGATTCTCTCCCTTGCCTAACTCGGCAGCTCCCAGGCCAACAGAGTCTTACTACTGCTAGCACAGCAGTCTGAGATCCATCTGTGAGACAGCAGCCTGTCTGGGGGAGGGGTGTCCACAATTCCTAAGGCTTCAGTAGGTAAACAAAGCAGCCAGGAAGCTCGAACTGGGCAGAGCCCACCTCTGCTCAACAAGGCCTACAGACTCTAGACTCCACCTCTGTGGGCAGGGCATAGCTGAACAAAAGCCAGCAGACAACTTCTGAAGACTTAAATGTCCCTGTCTGACAGCACTGAAGAGAGCAGTGGTTCTCCCAGCATGGTGTTTGAGCTCTGAGAATGGACAGACTGCCTCCTCAAGTAGGTCCCTGAACCCGTGTAGCCTAACTGGGAGTCACCTCCCAGTAGGGGCTGACAGACACCTCATATAGGTAGCTGCCCCTCTGGGAAGAAGCTTCCAGAAGAAGGATCGGGCAGCAATATTTGCTGTTCTGCAATATTTGCTGTTCTGCAGCCTCCACTGGTGATACCAAGGCAAACAGGGTCTGGAGTGAAACTCCAGCAAACTCCAACAGACCTGCAGCTGAGGGACCTGACTGTTAGAAGGAAAACTAACAAACAGAAAGGAATAGCATCAACATCAACAAAAAGGTCACTTATAGCAAAACCCCATCTGTGAGTCACCAACATCAAAGACCAAAGGTAGATAAAACTACAAAGATGAGGAGAAACCATACCACAAAACCTGAAAATTCTAGAAATCAAAGCACCTCTTCTCCTTCAAAGGATGGCAGCTCCTCACCAGCAATGGAACAAAGCTTGACAGAGAATGACTTTGATGACTTGACAGAAGTAGGCTTCAGAAGGTCAGTAATAATAAACTTCTCTGAGCTAAATGAGCATGTTCTAACCCATTGCAGGGAAGCTAAAAACCTTGAAAAAAGATTAGACAAATGGCTAACTAGAATAAACAGTGTAGAGAAGACCTTAAATGACCTGATGGAGCTGAAAACCGTGGCAGGAGAACTTCATGATGCATGCACAAGCTTCAATAGCCAATTCGATCAAGTGGAAGAAAGGGTATCAGTGATTGAACATCAAACTAATGAAATAAAGCAAGAAAACAAGATTAGAGAAAAAAGAGTAAAAATAAATGAACAAAGACTCCAAGAAATATGGGACTATGTGAAAAGACCAAATCTACATTTGATTGCTGTACCTGAAAGTGATAGGGAGAATGGAAACAAGTTGGAAAACACTCTTCAGGATATTATCCAGGAGAACTTCCCCAACATAGCAATGCAGGCCAACATTCAGATTCAGGAAATACAGAGAACACCACAAAGATACTCCTCAAAAAGAGCAACCCCAAGACACATAATTGTCAGATTCACCAAGGTTGAAATGAAGGAAAAAGTGTTAAGGGCAGCCAGAGAGAAAGGTCGAGTTACCCACAAAGGGAAGCCCATCACACTAACAGCGAATCTCTCATCAGAAACCCTACAAGCCAGAAGAGAGTGGGGGCCAATATTAAACATTCTTAAAGAAAACAATTTTCAACCCAGAATTTCATATCCAGCCAAAAAAAGCTTCATAAGTGAAGGAGAAATAAAATCCTTTACAGGCAAGCAAATGCTGAGAGATTTTGTCACCACCAGGCCTGACTTACAAGAGCTCCTGAAGGAAGCACTAAACATGGAAAGAAACAACAGGTACCAGCCATTGCAAAAACAGGCCAAATTGTAAAGACCATTGATGCTATGAAGAAACTGCATCAATTTACAGGCAAAATAACCAGCTAAAATCATAATGACAGGATCAAATTCACACATAACAATATTAACCTTAAATATAAATGGGCTAAATGCCCCAATTAAAAGACACAGACTGGCAAATTGGATAAAGAATCAAGACCCATCACTGTGCTGTATTCAGGAGACCCATCTCATGTGCAAAGACAAATATAGGCTCAAAATAAAGGGATGGAGGAAGATCTACCAAGCAAATGGAAAGCAAAAAAATTCAGGGGTTGCAATCCTAGTCTCTGATAAAACAGACTTTAAACCAACAAAGGTCAACAGAGACAAAGAAGGCCATTACATAATGGTAAAGGGATCAATTCAACAAGAAGAGCTAACTATCCTAAATATATATGCATCCAATACAGGAGCACCCAGATTCAAAAAGCAAGTCCTTACAGACCTACATAGAAACTTAGACTCCCATACAATAATAATAGGAGACATTAACACCCCACTGTCAATATTAGACAGATCAATGAGACAGAAGGTTAACAAGGATATCCAGAAACTGAACTCAGCTCTGCAACAAGCAGACCTAATAGACATCTACAGAACTCTCCACCCCAAATCAACAGAATATACATTATTCCCAGCACCACATCACACTTATTCTAAAATTGACCACATAATTGGAAGTAAAGCACTCCTCAGCAAATGTAAAAGAATAGAAATGACAACAAACTGTCTCGCAGACAACAGTGCAATCAAATTAGACCTCAGGATTAAGAAACTCACTCAAAACCATTCAACTACATGGAAACTGAACAACTTGCTCCTGAATGACTACTGGGTAAATAACAAAATGAAGGCAGAAATAAAGATGTTCTTTGAAACTAATGAGAACAAAGACACAACCTACCAGGATCTCTGGGACACATTTAAAGCAGTGTGTTGAGAGAAATTTATAGCACTAAAAGCCCACAAGAGAATGCAGGAAAGATCAAAAATCGACAACCTAACATCACAATTAAAGGAACTAGAGAAGCAAGAGCAAACAAATTCAAAAGCTAGCAGAAGGCAAGAAATAACTAAGATCAGAGCAGAACTGAAAGAGATGGAGACATAAATCACCATTCAAAAATCAATGAATGTAGGAACTGGTTTCTTGAAAAGATGAACAAAATTGATAGACCACTAGCAAGATTAATAAAGAAGAAAAGGGAGAAGAATCAAATAAATGCAATAAAAAATGATAAAGGGGATATCACCACCAATCCCACAGAAATACAAACTACCATCAGAGAATATTATAAACACTTCTACACAAATAAACTAGAAAATCTAGAAGAATTGCATAAATTGCTGGAAACATACACCCTCCCAAGAATAAACCAGGAAGAAGCTGAACCTCTGAATAGACCAATAACAGGCTCTGAAATTGAGGCAGTAATTAATAGCCTACCACCCAAAAAAAGTCCAGGACCAGATGGATTCACAGACGAATTCTACCAGAGGTACAAACAGGAGCTGGTACCATTCATTCTGAAACTATTCCAATCAATAGAAAAAGAGAGAATTCTTCCTAACTCATTTTATGAGGCCAATATCATCCTGATACCAAAGCCTGGCAGAGACACACACAAAAAAGAGAATTCCTGACCAATATCCCTGATGAACATCGATGCAAAAATCCTCAATAAAATACTGGCAAACTGAATCCAGCAGCACATCAAAAAGCTTATCCACCACAATCAAGTCAGCTTCATCCATGGGATGCAAGGCTGGTTCAGCAAATGCAAATCAATAAACATATTCCATCACATAAACAGAACCAATGACAAAAACCACATGATTATCTCAAAATGTGCAGAAAAGGCCTTTGATGAAATTCAACAGCTCTTCATGCTAAAAACTCTCAATAAACTAGGTATTGATGGAACGTTTCTCAAAATAATAAGAGCTATTTATGAAAAAGCCACAGCCAATATCATACTGAATGGGCAAAACCCGGAAGCATTCCCTTTGAAAACTGGCACAAGGCAAGGATGCCCTCTCTCACCACTCCTATTCAACATAGTGTTGGAAATTCTGGCCGGGGCAATCAGGCAAGAGAAAGAAATAAAGGGTATTCAATTAGGAAATTAGGAAGTCAAATTGTCCCTATTTGCAGATGACATGATTTTATATCTAGAAAACCCCATCGTCTCAGCCAAAAATCTCCTTAAGCTGATTAGCAACTTCAGCAAAGTCTCAGGATACAAAATCAATGTGCAAAAATCACAAGCATTCCTATATACCATTAACAAACAGAGAGCCAAATCATGAGTGAACTCCCATTCACAATTGCTACAAAGAGAATAAAATACCTGGGAATCCAACTTACAAGGGATGTGAAGGACCTCTTCAAGGAGAACTACAAACCACTGCTCAAGGAAATAAAAGAGGACACAAACAAATGGAAGAATATTCCATGATCATGGATAAGAAGAATCAATATCAGGATAATGGCCATACTGCCCAAAGAAATTTATAGATGCCATGCCATCCCCATCAAGCTACCAATGACTTTCTTCACAGAATTGGGGAAAACTACTTTAAAGTTCATATGGAACCAAAAAAGAGCCTGCATTGCCAAGACAATGCTAAGCCAAAAGAACAAAGCTGGAGGCATCATACTACCTGACTTCAAACTACACTACAAGGATACAGTAATCAAAACAGCATGGTACTGGTACCAAAACGGATATATAGACCAGTGGAACAGAACAGAGCCCTCAGAAATAACACCACACATCTACAACCATCTGATCTTTGACAAACCTGACAAAAAAAAGAAATGGGGAAAGGATTCCCTACTTAATAAATGGTGCTGGGAAAACTGGCTAGCCATATGTAGAAAGCTGAAACTGGATCCCTTCCTTACACCTTATACAAAAATTAATTCAAGATGGATTAAAGACTTAAATGTTAGACATAAAACCATAAAAACCCTAGAAGAAAACCTAGGAAATACCATTCAGGACATAGGCATGGGAAAGGACTTCATGACTAAAACACCAAAAGCTATGGCACCAAAAGCCAAAATACACAAATGGGATCTAATTAAACTAAAGAGCTTCCACACAGCAAAAGAAACTACCATCAGAGTGAACAGGCAACCTACAGAATGGGAGAAAATTTTTGCAATCTGCCCATCTGACAAAGGGCTAATGTCTAGAATCTAAAAAGAACTCAAACAAATTTAGAAGAATAAATCAAACAACCCCATCAAAAAGTGGGCATAGGATATGAACAGACACTTCTCGAAAGAAGACATCTATGCAGCCAATAGACATGTGAAAAAATGCTCATCATCACTGGTCATCAGAGAAATGCAAATCAAAACCATAATGAGATACCGTCTCACTCCAGTTAGAATGGCAATCACTAAAAAGTCAGGAAACAGATGCTGGAGAGGATGTGGAGAAATAGGAATGCTTTTACACTGTTGGTGGGAGTGTAAATTAGTTCCACCATTGTAGAAGACAGTGTGGCAATTCCTCAAGGATCTAGAACTGGAATTACCATTTGACCCAGTAATCCCATTACTGGGTATATACCCAAAGGATTATAAATCATACTACTATAAAGACACATGCACAGGTATGTTTGTTGCAGCACTATTCACAATAGCAAAGACTTGGAACCAACCCAAATGTCCATCAATGATACACTGGATTAAGAAAATGTGGCACATATACACCATGGAATACTATGCAACCATAAAAAAAGATGAGTTCATGTCCTTTGTAGGGACATGGATGAAGCTGGAAACCATCATTCTCAGCAAACTATCACAAGGACAGAAAACCAAACACCACATGTTCTCACTCATAGGTGGGAATTGAACAATGAGGTCACTTGGACAAAGGGCAGGGAACATCACACACTGGGGCCTGTCGGGGGGTGGGGAGCTGGGGGAGGGATAGCATTAGGAGAAATACCTAATGTAAATGATGGGTTGATGGGTGCAGCAAACCAACATGGCACATGTATACCTATGTATCAAACCTGCACATTGTGCACATGTACCCTAGGACTTAAAGTATAAAAAAAAGAAAAAGGAAAACAGACGCACAAATTCTTAACCAAATATTAAGAACAGAATTCAGCAATACATAATGAAAATTATACACCATAACCCAATGTAGTTTATTCCAGGGGTGCAAGTCTGATTCACATTTGAAAATCAATCAGTGTAATCTACCATATTAACAGCCTAAATAAGAGAATTCACTAGATCATATTAATTTATGCAGTAAAAGAATTTGACTAAATTCAACATCCATTTATGATGTCTCTCAGGAAAATAGGAATATAAAAGAACTTCCTCAACATGAAGAGCATCTACAAAATACTGGAGCAAATAACACTGAATGATAGAGAATGGCTGCTCTCATCCTAAGATCAAGGCCAGGAGGTTCTTGTTTCTCACCATTCTTTTTAACGTTATTTCTGGGAGTTCTATCCAGTGAAGTAAAGCAAGGAAATTATGCAGAAAGCATATGGATGGGAAGAAATAAAACTTTCTCTTTTTGAAGATGGCATGATTGGCTACATAGAAATGCCTGACAAATCTACAAAAAAAAAATTCCTGTAACTAATAAGTAAATTTAGCAAGGTTACAAGACAACAAGCTGGATCACTTACACATTGCTCATGTGAATATAAAGTGGTACCACTGTGTTAGGCCATTCTTGCATTGCTATAAAGAAATACCTGAGACCAGGTAATTTATAAGAAGAGGTTTAATTGGATCATATTCTGAAGGTTGTACAGGAAGCATAGCATCATCTGCTTCTCAGGTAGCCCCAGGGAGCTTTTACTCATGGTGAAAGGCAAAGCGGGAGGAGGCACTTCACATGGCAAAAGGAGGAGCAAGAGAGAGATAATGGGGGGAGAGGCATTACACACTTTTAAACCACCAGGTCTTATGAGAACTCACTCACCATTGCAAAGACAGCACCAGGCCATGACCCAAACACCTCCCACCAGACCCCACTTTCAGCACTGGGGATTACAATTCAACATGAGATTTGAGTGGGGACAAATATCCAACCTATATCAATAGCCATTCTGGAAAACAGTTTTACAGCTTCTTTAAAAAAAAAAATGCAACTACTATGCCACGCAGCAATAACAATACTCAGCTTTTAGCCCAGGGAAATGAAAACTTGTGTTCACACAAATCCTGTACATAAATAATCCAATTAAAAATGGGCAAAAGACCTCAGTAGACGTTTCTGAAAGGAACACATATAAATGCCTTCTATATAAATAACATATAAATGTTCACAGCAGCTTTATTCATAATTACCAAAAACTGGAAACAACCCAAAGGTCCTTCAACAATGTGAATGGTTAAACAAACTGTGGTACATCCATACCATCAACTAGTACTTAGCAATAATCAGGAACAAGCAAACTATGAACACAAGCAACAACTTGAACGAACCTCCAGAGAATTATGCTTAGTGAAAAGAGTCAATCCTAAAAGGTTACATATTATAAGATTACATTTACATATTCTTAAAATGACAAAATTATACAAATGGAGATTAATGGTTGCTAGGGGTTATAAAAGGGGTAGGGTAAGAGGTAGCAATAAAAGTGGGTGTGGCAATAAAAGGGCAATATTAGGGATTCTTATAGTGATAGAAATGTTCTGAATCTTCTCTATACCAATGTCAATATCCTGTGATATTGTGTAATAGTTTTGCAAGATGTTATCATTAAAGAATACTCAATGAAGTGTACCTTGGGTCTTACTGTATTATGTCTTATAGCTGCATGACAATCTATACTTATTTAGTATAATAAAAGTTTATCTAAAAAGTTTAATCTAAAAAGAAATATTCTAATTGTTAAATGAGCATTAAAAGCAAACAAAAGACAAGTATTAGAAACATCAATATGTATTCCATAAGTACATAAAATATTTAAATTTTTTTATTTTTAAAATTTTCTTTTTAATTCTCAGCAAGGCAAGTTACGTCTATATAGAAGGGGGTGCCCTTACAGATGGAACAATGGTGAGCACACACTTGGACAAGGGAGGAGAAGGGGTTCTTATCCCTGACACGTGTAGCCCCTGCTACTGTGTCGTTCCCCTATTGGCTAGGGTTAGATCGCACAGGCTAAACTAATTCCAATTGGCTAATTTAAAGAGAATGACTGGGTGAGTGTTTTGGCAGGAGTCAGGGCAGGGCAGGTAGCAGGTAATTGGAATGAGTTAGGGTGGAGCAGGTGATTGGAATGTAGGGTGGAGCAGGTGATCAGAATGACTCAGGTGGAGTAGGTAATTGAAAAAGGTTGCTTTATGAAGAAGTTTAAAAGTAGAAGGCAAAGAATTGAACATACTGACATATTAATTCTTTGAAAAGAAATTTAGAACTCACATCTAACAATCCCTCCCCTTGTATTTCCTTACAGCTTTCTTTTCAAACTTTTTTTAACATGTCTTGGCTTAGTTGTTTTGCTTGGTTTTCTAAAGAAGCAGCTTCTCTGGATAAGGTAGAGGATAGTTAAGGGAGGTTTTAGTAAGTGCCGTTTTTATGAGCCTCTGTATCTACTTAGGGTGAATGGTATGACATAGCACTTGACAAGAATAAGTACACCTATTAAGGCTGCAAGGGAAATAAGAATTGAGGCTATTATTTCTTTCTATTTACCAAACTTCTTTAGCCATCCTGTAAAGGGGTCTTTTATCTCTGAGTTGCTGGCTAACCCATTGGATAGAGCAGTCAGACCTTGCAATGTCTTTGTTATACTTCTATTAGGGGCGGTGTTGTTTGTGATGAAGGTATAACATTGAGTTTTAATCATGACGCAAACTCCTCTTCTTTCTGCTAATATCATGTCTAAGGCTATCCTATTTTCTTAAGCCATCTGGCTAGTAGCCCCTAATTGTTTAGCTATTCCTTTAACAGTATCTCTAGTGTAGTTAATAAATTACTGTTGGTTGTAGTAGATGTAGTTTATCCAATCTACATTTTTATTAATTGTTACTCACCAAAATAGTGACTTAAATTCTGCAGCTGTTTGATCTTAGGCTTTAAACTGATCTAATATTCCCCATGGGACTCCAATTGCGTTTAAATAGATGTGAGAGTTAAAAGACTTATCAGGGGCTTCTCTCGCTTTACGATGCCTTATTTTTCCTTCCTCTGGTTGATGAAATGCCAGGGTGAAAGGTATCCTTTCACCAATTGGACTAAAGTACAAATGCCACTCCAGTTATTTGGCAGAGTGTCCAGTAAAGGTCCACCACAATACCACCACGCATCCGCTTGGGGATGAACAAGGGCTGACTGGTAAGCTCTTGAAAGTTCTTAAGCTCACTGCATCCCTTCAGGTCTCCAAGGAATGCTAAGTTTCCTCCCTGTCCTGAGAGACATGAAGTGAACTTAGTGTTAGGAGACAGAAGTTGGTTGGCCCTCGGGGGCTGACTTGCAGGATGCTGGATTTGGGGATATAGCAGAGAGAGAGCTTGGCACGACTTACTACTCCAGGCTGTAGAATCCTGGAAAAGAGATGCCATGCAGCCCACGCCTGGTCGACTGGAGGACCACCTTAGTGGAAAGGGGACAATCTGGGCCTCTGACCTGCTGTGGACACAAGCATAGCAATTGCTTTTGTTTAACGTGCAGATGGAATATTTGATCCATTTTAACCAGGCATTTACATCTTGGTATCCTGTCTCAATTGCCAAAGTTTAAGTCTTTATCTACCATTGCTATCTTGGCCTTGTCCTTAGATGGAGGAGGAACAATGGTTCCATTATGAGAGGTTTTAGAAAAAGGTTTAGAGACAGGTGCAGGCAGCAGGGGATCAAAGAAATGCATTTCAAAGAATCCAATAGGGTCTGTCCCTGAAACCTCAGCCCCAATACTATAAAACTGGCTTAAAGAAGGGAACGGCCTTAGAAAAGGAGAAGAACTTTGGGGGCTTGAAATAATAGCCTGTATAGGGTTGCCCTGGTTTAGCTGACAGTTGCTGCGGGGCTGTCCCTTTAGTAAAATGAATGTATGGTCTTAAGAAATTACAAAAACTGGTTGGGGCAGTCCATCCTTGCTCTTTAGTGGTCCACAGAATGTTGGACCAACTATTGCATAAAAGCTCTACATCGGGAGCCAAGACTCCTGGTTGACACTGGGGTCTTTATTGAAATCTCCCCAGATTACATGGTCTCAATTTACTAATGCCCAGTCTGAGGAGAGTCAGGAGGGACAGAGGTACTTTTCTGTAGTATAGAGCTGTCTTTGACTTGGCAAGTGGCTCATGCCTGTGATCCCAGCACTTTGGGAGGCTGAGATGGGTGAATCACAAGGTCAGGAGATCGAGACTATCCCCGCTAACACGGTGAAACCCTGTCTCTACTAAAAATACAAAAAATTAGCTGGGCGTGGTGGTGGGCACCTGTAGTCCCAGCTACTTGGGAGGCTGAGGCAGGAGAATGGCATGAACCTGGGAGGTGGAGCTTTTAGTGAGCTGAGATCACACCACCGCACTCCAGCCTGGGTGGCAGAGTGAGACTCCATCTCAAAAAAATGTAATGATTTGAGGCAAAATTGACTTGGTTATGTTAATAACTAGATGGTCAGCAATAGAGCGAGAAAAGAAGAAAGAGTAATAGAATAGATGAAAGAGAGTTAAATTTTTCTTAGCATTAATTTGGTAGGGTTTTCCCCTGGGACTATGGCCCAGGACTCTGGAGGAAGTGGCACTTTCTTGGCTCGGGTGTGCTGACTCCATCCCTTTTTCACTATACGAATGGCAGTCTCGGTGGTTAGCAGCACAAGGTAGGGTCCTTCCCAGGCTGGCTCAAGTTTTTCTTTTTTCCACCCTTTGATGAGAAGGTGATCTTCAGGCTGGTGCTGGTTTACCGGAAATTCTAGCGGTGGTACCTGTGCTAAAAGACTTTTAGTTTTGAGGGAAAGGAAAGCAGAAGATAAACCAAGTATATAATTTCAAAGAAATTGACCTTTTGTTTTAAATGTGGGGACATCAACAGTGGTCTTCATAGTCTTCGGTGCCTTCTTACTGATAAATTTTCTTTAGCACCTATTTTTATTAGTTTTTAGACCAAAGAAAGCAAAACACCATTTTATATTTAACAATGCTTCCTGTATGATTTTTGCCAGATAAGCTAAATTTCACCTGTATATCATGTGTTATTAATGTTAAATTTAATTTTAATAAAACTTTGTAGACATATTTATTCCATTTTTAATGTCTGACCATAAGGTAAGATTTTTATAGACTCTTTTTAACCTTTTATAATTTTTGTTAAAGAGCAGGTTAGTGCTTTAAGAAAAACCTGTTGTGCTTTTATTTTAATGTCCAGTTCACAGAAAAACTAGAAAATACCCCTTTAACTTTAGCCAATATGTTTACACACATAATTTACTTTACAATTAACATTTTAAAACTTGATTAAACCTTTAAAACAAAATATACATATTTTTAACTTTTTAACGTAGGTAAAAATTCACATTCTTATGGCTCCTTACAATCCTTTTGCCAAAGGTGTATTTTACTTTTCTTACACACCTTGCACATAAACTGTTTCTTCAATAGTTTTACATTTAGGAGGTCTAATTACTTTTAAATTATGCAACATTTCTTGCATAAATTTCCTTTTATAACCTTTTTTCTTTTTTCTCCATGACTTTCACAGATAATTCTTCGACATGCCTCAACTTTCTGACTTGTCGCACACATCCTTTTTTTTTTTTTAAACAACCAGTTATTTTAGGACAAGAACTTGCCATATAACATTCTTTTTACATAAATTTTCCCCCCACCTTTTTTTAAACTTTATTTTCCTAAAGATGTTAGCCATTCTTTTCTAAAGTGAAATTCCTTCATGTCTGTGGACTAGACTGCCTAAGGCCGTAGGATTAGACGTTAGGATAATACGTGTTACACTGTTAACTTTTAGGAAATTTTACTTTCGTTGAAAACCTTCTATGTTTGGGATTTCAATTATTTTTGCTATTAATAGACCTTGTTTAGTTCAAATTAACTTAGAATTTGTGTAGATGGTTCCTTCCTGGTTCTGTAAGTACTTTAAGGCGTGGCTGAGTGCAAACAGCTCCCACGTTTGAGCAGACCAGTTATTAGGCAATTTTCCTAACTCTGCTTCTACAAGAGTTTCCCTATCAATTATTGAATACCCATTGCCACTTTTTCTCCCCGCCCTCAATCACCCAGGAGGAATCATCTATGGTCCTGTCCTGAAGGGGGTTCCTCCTAGGTCTGGATGGACCTTTGTATGGTAATTAAGATTTAAATCCCCTGTTAGGAAACCTGCTGTGTTAAGGGAATTTTCAGTGGTTAATGATCAATCATCTTTTTCTAACAGAATAGCCCTATACTTTAAGATTTTTGAGTTAGTAAGCTACCTTTTTGCTTTTCAACTTAGGATAGTTCTCAACTGGTGAGGTGTGCTCACAATGAGGCTTCCTCTAAAAGTTATTTTTTTACTTTCTTCTGTTAGCAGAGCAGTTGCCACTACAGATTGAATGTATCTGGGCCATCCGCGGGTTACTGGGTGAAGGATTTTTGATAGGAAGGCTACGGGTAGTCCGTGGCCTCAGTGCTTTTGGGCTAGGCCCTTGTTTACACTGACAACAAAGTGGTATTGGAGTGTTAATAGGGTCACGGAGAAGACTTTTAATTATCAATTATAGGTTCTAAATTTACCTTGGCTTTTAAAGGAATAGGGTACACTTTTTTTTCCTCAACTGCTTGTATATCTTTTTTTCTCTTTGACTTTCTCTCTCTCTTTGACTCCCTTTTTGTCTGTCTCTTCCTATCTCTCTCTCTGCCTCTCTTCCTCTCTCTCTTTGCCTCTCTTCCTCTCTCTGCCTCTCTTCTCTCACTCTCTCTCTTCCTTTCTCTCTCTGTTTCTCTTCCTCTCTCTCTCTGCCTCTCTTCTCTCTCCCTCTGCCTTTCTCTCTCTCTCTGCCTTTCTCTCTCTCTCTTTGACTCCCTCTTTCTCTGTCTCTTCTTTTCCCTCTCTGCCTCTCTCCCTCTCTCTCTGCCTCTCTCCCTCTCTGCCTTTCTCTCTCTCTCTCTTTGACTCCCTCTTTCTCTCTCTTCTTTTCCCTCTCTGCCTCTCTCCCTCTCTCTCTGCCTCTCTCCCACTCTCTCTCTGCCACTCTCCCTCTCTCTCTCTCCTCTCCTGCCTCTCTCTCTCCTCTAGGGTAGGGACCTGGGGGAGTGGAGCTACTCTCTCTTTCCCCAAGAAAAAAAGGAAAGGGGAGGATTGTGTCAGGTTCAACCCTTGAAATTAGCAGAAGGCTTAACCCCTCAACACCAGGGATGTCTCGCCTTGCCTGTCTCAGAAGGCCCAACCCCTCAACACCAGGGATGTCTCACCTTGCCTGTCGCAGAAGGCCCAAACCCTCAACACTAGGGATGTCTCACCTTGACTGTCCTGAAAGGCTCAACCCCCTCAAACCAGGGGGCATCTTGCGTTGCTTGCTCTGGAAGGCTCAACCCCTCAAACCAGGGAGTGTCTTGCCTGTCCTGGAGGGTTGAGCTATTTCTCCCCTTTCTCCCTCTGAAGGTCCTCTGCACACTTCCTACTGGTGCTGTCCTCTCTGGCCACTCCCCCAAGGTAGAATCAGGCCCTTCTTAGTGTTGGCATGCCAGTATAAATCCTATGGCAGGATCCGCCCTAAGCCATATGAGATAGCTATGGAACCGCAGAGAGGACCCACTCACTCCGTCCAGGAGTAGGACTTGTCACCATCCACATGAACAACACCGCAAGCAGGGTCGTTTGTAGTCATTCATGCACACACACATTTAGCCCTCCAGAATTTGACCACCAAGGAAATACTTTACCAGCTCCTGAGGCTTCTCCTTGCTTGGTCTGTGCACAGAATTGTCGCCGCAGTATGTGAGAATCCTTTAAGCTAGGTTGCTGGCCAGTTTTTTGTTTGTTTGGTTGGTTGGCTGGTTTTTTGTTTTTTTTTTTTCTTTTTGCGTTGCTAAGAGCTCGGTTTATTCCTCGCACTGGGTGGGTCTTGATTTCTCACCCCTGAGGCCACCACAATAGGGTGGGGTGCACCTCCTCATGAGAGAGAACCAGAGACCATCCCTGGAGGGGAATGTAATCCTGGGTGAGACCTCAAATTGTTATATATAAAGTTTTGGTGCCGCAAAAGAAATAGCACTTGAATATAAAATTTACTTTTTAATTCTCAGCAAGGCAAGTTACTTCTATATAGAAGGGTGCACCCTTACAGATGTAACAGTGGCAAGCACACCTAATTTTTAAAATTCTCATTGTTGTTATGTTATTGATCACTCTGATATTCAGGGTGTCACCTCTTATTTGATTAATCACCCTTATAAGTCTCTAAATCTTTTTTATCTATACATCTTCAATTTCCTGAAAAATAGCCAGATAAGAGCAACATTTTATGTAGGGTGCAGTAACAGGGATCAGAACAGTATTCCCTTGAAAGCTAAACATAATGAAAAGAAGGGGCAGACCCAGGGCTTAGTAAACTGCATCTAGTCCCATTTCTATCACTAATTAGGAGAGTAATCTAGGAAAATCTACTTGTTCTCTCTGGGTCTCAGGCACTTCATCTGACAGAGGATAATCTCTAAGGAACCCATTAGCTCTGACATTCTAGGAAATCAAAGACAAGCTGCCCTAGGGAAGAGAATTTTTCCTACCCTGAGCTAATTGGAATGGCTGTGTAAATGCCATTCTAGTTCTTATATGCCTGTGATAACTAGTTCCTCTCCAGAAGCCACTGTAGTTTCAGGGCCTGTTCTGTTTGCTAGAAACAGTGAAACTGAAGTTGCAGATCTCTTATTTTGTATAAATGTTAGGGGAAAGAAAACTTGGACATCCCAGGAAATGCAGTGGAGTTAGTTAAGAATTCCTTTTTTTTTGTTTTTTTACTTTAAGTTCCAGGATACATGTGCACAACGTGCAGGTTTGATACATAGGTATGCATATGCCATGTTTGTTTGCTGCACTCATCAACTCATCATTTACGTTAGGTATTTCTCCTAATGCTAGCCCTCCCCCAGCCCCTCACCCCCCAACAGACCTGATGTGTGATGTTCCCTGCCCTGTGTCCAAGTGACCTCATTGTTCAATTCCCACCTATGAGTGAGAACATGTGGTGTTTGGTTTTCTGTCCTTGTGATAGTTTGCTGAGAATGATGGTTTCCAGCTTCATCCATGTCCCTACAAAGGACATGAACTCATCTTTTTTTATGGTTGCATAGTATTCCATGGTGTATATGTGCCACATTTTCTTAATCCAGTGTATCATTGATGGACATTTGGGTTGGTTCCAAGTCTTTGCTATTGTGAATAGTGC
This sequence comes from Pan paniscus, assembly GCF_029289425.2. NCBI lineage: Eukaryota > Metazoa > Chordata > Mammalia > Primates > Hominidae > Pan > Pan paniscus. The sequence goes on from NC_073272.2 coordinate 108,733,077, forward strand.
CGCAACAAACATACCTGTGCATGTGTCTTTATAGTAGTATGATTTATAATCCTTTGGGTATATACCCAGTAATGGGATTACTGGGTCAAATGGTAATTCCAGTTCTAGATCCTTGAGGAATGACCACACTGTCTTCCACAATGGTGGAACTAATTTACACTCCCACCAACAGTGTAAAAGCATTCCTATTTCTCCACATCCTCTCCAGCATGTTCTTTCCTGACTTTTTAATGATCGCCATTCTAACTGGAGGGAGACGGTATCGCATTATGGTTTTGATTTGCATTTCTCTGATGACCAGTGATGATGAGCATTTTTTCACATGTCTATTGGCTGCATAGATGTCTTCTTCAGAGAAGTGTCTGTTCATATCCTATGCCCACTTTTTGATGGGGTTGTTTGATCTATTCTTGGAAATTTGTTTGAGTTCTTTGTAGATCCTGGATATTAGCCCTTTGTCAGATGGGTAGATTGCAAAAATTTTCTCCCATTCTGTAGGTCACCTGTCCATTCTGATGGTAGTTTCTTTTGCCCTGCAGAAGCTCTTTAGCTTAATTAAATCTCATTTGTCTATTTTGGCTTTTGTTGCCATTGCTTTTGGTGTTTTAGACATGAAGTCCTTTCCCATGCCTATGCCCTGAATGGTATTTCCTAGGTTTTCTTCTAGGGTTTTTATGGTTTTATGTCTAACATTTAAGTCTTTAATCCATCTTGAATTAATTTTTGTATAAGGTGTAAGGAAGGGATCCAGTTTCAGCTTTCTACATATGGCTAGCCAGTTTTCCCAGCACCATTTATTTAGTAGGGAATCCTTTCCCCATTTCTTGTTTTTGTCAGATTTATCAAAGATCAGATAGCTGTAGATATGTGGCATTATTTCTGAGGGCTCTGTTGTGTTCCATTAGTCTATATCTCTGTTTTGGTACCAGTACCATGCTGTTTTGGTTACTGTAGCCTTGTAGTATAGTTTGAAGTCAGGTAGTATGATGCCTCCAGCTTTGTTCTTTTGGCTTAGGATTGTCTTGGCAATGTGGGCTCTTTTTTGATTCCATATGAACTTTAAAGTAGTTTTTTCCAGTTCTCTGAAGAAAGTCATTGGTAGCTTGATGGGGATGGCATTGAATCTATAAATTTCTTTGGGCAGTATGGCCATTATCCTGATATTGATTCTTCTTATCCATGATCATGGAATATTCTTCCATTTGTTTGTGTCCTCTTTTATTTCCTTGACCTGTGATTTGTAGTTCTACTTGAAGAGATCCTTCACATCCCTTGTAAGTTGGATTCCCAGGTATTTTATTCCCTTTGTAGCAATTGTGAATGGGAGTTCACTCATGATTTGCTCTCTGTTTGTCTGTTAATGGTGTGTAGGAATGCTTGTGATTTTTGCACATTGATTTTGTATCCTGAGACTTTGCTGAAGTTGTTAATCAGCTTGAGATTTGGGGCTGAGATGATGGGGTTGTCTAAATATACAATCATGTCATCTGCAAATAGGGACAATTTGACTTCCTAATTTCCTAACTGAATACCCTTTATCTCTTTCTCTTGCCTGATAGCCCTGGCCAGAACTTCCAACACTATGTTGAATAGGAGTGGTGAGAAATGACATCCCTGTCTTGTGCCAGTTTTCAAAGGGAATGCTTCCGGGTTTTGCCCATTCAGGATGATATTGGCTGTGGCTTTGTCATAAATAGCTCTTATTATTTTGAGAAACGTTCCATCAATACCTAGTTTATTGAGAGTTTTTAGCATGAAGGGCTGTTGAATTTTGTCAAAGGTCTTTTCTGCATCTATTGAGATAATCATGTGGTTTTTGTCATTGGTTCTGTTTATGTGATGGATTACGTTTGAATTGTGTATGTTGAACCAGCCTTGCATCCCAGGAATGAAGCTGACTTGATTGTGGTGGATAAACTTTTTGATGTGCTGCTGGATTCAGCTTGCCAGTATTTTCTTGAGGATTTTCACATCGATGTTCATCAGGGATATTGGTCTGAAATTCTCTTTTTTTGTTGTGTCTCTGTCCAGCTTTGGTATCAGGATGATTTTGACTTCATTAAATGAGTTAGGGAGGATTCCCTCTTTTTCTATCAATTGGAATAATTTCAGAAGGAATGGTACCACCTCCTCTTTGTGCCTCTGGTAGAATTAGTCTGTGAATCCATCTGGTCCTGGACTTTTTTTGGTTGGTAGGCTAGTAATTATTTCCTCAATTTCAGAGCCTCTTATTGGTCTATTCAGAGATTCAACTTCTTCCTGGTTTAGTCTTGGGAGGGTGTATGTGTCTAGGAATTTATCCATTTCCTCTAGATTTTCTAGTTTATTTGCATAGTGGTGATTATAGTATTCTCTGGTGGTAGTTTGTATTTCTGTGAGATTGGTGGTGATGTCCCCATTATCATTTTTTATTGCATCTATTTGATTCTTCTCTCTTTTCTTTTTTATTAGTCTTGCTAGCAGTCTATCAATTTGTTGATGTTTTCAAAAAAAACAGTTCCTGGATTCATTGATTTTTTGAAGGTTTTTTTAATGTCTCCATCTCTTACAGTTCTGCTCTGATCTTAGTTATTTCTTCCTTCTGCTAGCTTTTGAATTTGTTTGCTCCTGCTTCTCTAGATCTTTTCATTGTGACGTTAGGGTGTCAATTTTCAATCTTTCCTGCTTTCTCTTGTGGACATTTAGTGCTATAAATTTCCCTCTACACACTGCTTTAAATGTGTCCCAGAGATTCTGGTATGTTGCGTCTTTATCCTCACTGATTTAAAAGAACATCTTTCTCTCTGCTTTCATTTCATTATTTACCCAGTAGTCATTCAGGAGCACGTTGTTCAGTTTCCATGTAGTTGTGTGGTTTTGAGTGAGTTTCTTAATCCTGAGTTCTAATTTGACTGCACTGTGGTCTGAGAGACAGTTTGTTGTCATTTTTGTTCTTTTCATTTGCTGAGGAGTGCTTTACTTCCAATTATGTGGTCAATTTTAGAATAAGTGTGATGTGGTGCTGAGAAGAATGTATAATCTGTTGATTTGGGTTGGAGAGTTCTGTAGATGTCTATTAGGTCTGCTTGTTGCAGAGCTGAGTTCAGTTTCTGGATATCCTTGTTAACCTTCTGTCTCATTGATCTATCTAAAATTGACAGTGGGGTGTTAAAGTCTCCCATTATTATTGTGTGGGAGTCTAAGTCTCTTTGTAGGTTTCTAAGGACTTGCTTTTTGAATCTTGGTGCTCCTGTACTGGGTGCATATATATTTAGGATAGTTAGCTCTTCTTGTTGAATTGATCTCTTTATCATTATGTAATAGCCTTATTTGTCTTTTTGATCTTTGTTGGTTTAAAGTCTGTTTTATCAGAGACTAGGATTGCAACCTCTGCTTTTTTCTTGCTTTCCATTTGCTTGGTAGATCTTCCTCCATCCTTTTATTTTGAGCTTATGTGCATTTTTCCCCGTGAGATGGGTCTCCTGATACAGCACACTGATGGGTCCTGACTCTTTATCCAATTTGCAAGTCTGTATCTTTTAATTGGAGCATTTAGCCCATTTACATTAAAGTTAATATTGTTATGTGTGAATTTGATCCTGTCATTATGATGTTAGCTGGTTATTTTGCCTGTAAATTCATGCAGTTTCTTCATAGCCTCAATGGTCTTTACAATTTGGCCTGTTTTTACAGTGGCTGGTACCCGTTGTTTCTTTCCATGTTCAGTGCTTCCTTCAGGAGCTCTTTTAGAGCAGGCCTGGTGGTGACAAAATCTCTCAGCATTTGCTTGCCTGTAAAAGATTTTATTTCTCCTTCACTTATGAAGCTTAGTTTGGCTGGATATGAAATTTTGGGTTGAAAATTGTTTTCTTTAAGAATGTTGAATATTGGCCCCCTACTCTCTTCTGTCTTGTTGGGTTTCTGCTGAGAGATTCGCTGTTAGTCTGATGGGCTTCCCTTTGTGGGTAACTCGACCTTTCTCTCTGGCTGCCCTTAACACTTTTTCCTTCATTTCAACCTTTGTGAATCTGACAATTATGTGTCTTGGAGTTGCTCTTCCTGAGGAGTATCTTTGTGGTGTTCTCCATATTTCCTGAATTTGAATTTTGGCCTGCATTGCTATGTTGGGGAAGTTCTCCTGGAAAATATCCTGCAGAGTGTTTTCCAACTTGGTTCCATTCTCCCCATCACTTTCAGGTACACCAATTAAATGCACATTTGGTCTTTTCACATAGTCCCATATTACTTGGAGTCTTTGTTCATTTCTTTTTACTCTTTTTTCTCTAACCTTGTCTTCTCACTTTATTTTATTAATTTGGTCTTCAATCACTGATACCCTTTCTTCCACTTGATCGAATTGGCTATTGAAGCTTGTGCATGCATCACGACCTTCTTGTGCCATGGTTTTCAGCTCCATCAGGTCATGTAAGGTCTTCTGTACACTGTTTATTCTATTTAGCCACTCACCTAATCTTTTTTTTTTTAAGGTTTTTAGCTTCCTTGTGATGGGTTCAAACATCCTCCTTTAGCTTGGAGAAGTTTGTTATTATTACTGACCTTCTGAAGCCTACTTCTGTCAACTCATCAAAGTCATTCTCCATCCCACTTTGTTCTGTTGCTGGTGAGGAGCTGTGATCCTGTGGAGGAGAAGAGGTGCTTGGATTTTTAGAATTTTCAGCTTTTCTGCTCTGGTTTCCCTCCATCTTTGTGTTTTTATATACCTTTGGTCTTTGATGTTGGTGACTCACAGATGGGGTTTTGCTATAAGTGACCTTTTTGTTGATATTGATACTATTCCTTTCTGTTTGTTAGTTTTCCTTCTAACAATCAGGTCCCTCAGCTGCAGGTCTGTTGGAGTTTGCTGGAGTTTCACTCCAGACCCTGTTTGCCTTGGTATCACCAGCAGAGGCTGCAGAACAGTAAATATTGCAGAACAGCAAATATTGCTACCTGATCCTTCTTCTGGAAGCTTCTTCCTAGAGGGGCAGCTGCCTATATGGGGCATCTGTCAGCCTCTATTGGGAGGTGTCTCCCAGTTAGGCTACATGGAGGTCAGGGACCCACTTGAGGAGCCAGTCTGTCCATTCTCAGAGCTCAAATGCCATGCTGGGAGAACCACTGCTCTCTTCAGAGCTGTCAGATGGGGATGTTTAAGTCTTCAGAAATTGTCTGCCGGCTTTTGTTCAGCTATGCCCTGCCCACAGAGGTGAAGTCTAGAGGCAGTAGGCCTTGTTGAGCTGTGGTGGGGTCTGCCCAGTTTGAGCTTCCAGGCAGGTTTCTTTACCTACTCAAGCCTCAGCAATGGCAGACACCCCTCTGCCCGCCAGGCTGCCACCTCTCAGATTGATCTCAGACTGCTGAGCTAGCAGTGTGCAAGGCTTCATGGGTGTGGGAATCACTGAGCCAGGTACGGGAGAGAATCACCTTGTCTGTCAGTTGCTGAGACCTTGGGAAAAGCACAGTATTTGGGTGGGAGTGTCCCGTTTTTCCAGGTAGTCTGTTCCAGCTTCCCTTGGCTAGGAAAGGGAAATCCCCTGATGTATTGCACTTCCTGGGTGAGGCAATGCCCCACCCTGCTTCAGCTCCCCCTCTGTGGCCTGCACCCACTGTCCAACCAGTCCCAATGACATGAACCAAGTATCTCAGTTGGAAATGCAGAAATCACCCATCTTCTGCATCGATCATGCTGGGAGCTGCACACTGGAGCTGTTCCTATTCAGCCACCTTGGAAAGCCCCTCTTGTAGTTAAGAATTTCATGCCAGGCAAATGTGTGATTGACTCAGAGCTCTGTGCCAATCACAATGGGAAGCTCAACTCAATGAAACTTGGGGAAAGGCTGGGTGCCTAAAACTAGCACCAAGGGAAAAGTTATCTGAAATTCCTATTCAGTGGTGATTTAAACCTTAGGCTGTTGAAATAGGACCTAGGGCCCAGAGGGATAAGGACCTTTCTTCACTAGTTACCCAGGTAATAGAGAAGTAAGTGGTGTGTGTCCGTGTGTGTGTGTGTGTGTGTGTGTGTGTAAAAAGGGAAATCAACAGGGCAGAATGTATATATAATATACTCCAATAGCCTTCTAATTGGCCTTCCCAATTCCTCCTTACTTCAATCAAGCTTCCACACTACTGTTAAATTCATTTTCATTCATCAGTTGACAGACACAAGTTGATTCCAAATCTTGGCTATTTTAAATAATGCTGCAGTGAACATGGGAGCATTGATATCTTTTCAAAATAGTGATATTATTCTCTTCAGATGCACACCTAGAAGTGAGATTGCTAAACCATATAGTAGTTTTATTCTTAGTTTTTTGAAGAATCTCTGTACTGTTTTTCATAATGGTTGTACTTACATTTCTACCAACGGTGTGCAAGTGTGCCCATAGCTTTGCCAATACCTGTCATCCTTCTTGTGATAATAACCACTCTGAGAGTTGTGAGGTAATACTATGATTTTAATCTGCATTTTCCCAATATTTAATGATGTTGAGAATTTTTTCATATATCTATTGGCTATTTATATGTCTTCTTTTGATAAATGTCTATTGAGGTCCATTGCCCATTTTTTAATTGGGTTATTTGTTTTCTTGGTATTGAGTTGTATGAGCTCCTTATAATTTTGGATACCAGATCTATGACTTGCAAATATTTTCTCCCAGTTCATAGGTTCTCTCTTCACTCTGTTAATTGTTTTCTTTTCTGTGCAGAAGCTTTTTAGTTTGATGTGTTTCCATTTGCCTATTTTTACTTTTGGTGCCTGGACATTTGGAGCCAAATCCAAAGAATCATTGCCCAGACCAATGTTATGTAGTTTTCCCTCTATGTTTTCTTCTGTAGTTTTATGGACTTCAGGTCTTATGTTCAAGCCTTTAATCCATTTTGAGTTGATTCTTGTATATTGTGTGACATGAGTGTCCATTTTAATTCTTCTGCATGTGGATATCCAGTTTTTCCAACACTAATTATTGAACAAACTCTTCTTTTCCCATTATGTGTTCTTGGCACATTTGTTTGAAATCAATTGACCATAAGTGCATGGATTTATTTCTGGTCTCTCTATTCTGTTCTATTGGTCAGTGTGTCTATTTTTATGCCAGTACCATACTGTTTTAAATATTATAGCTTTGTAATAAAATTTGAAATGAAGAAGGATGATGTCTTCAGCTTTCTTCTTGATCAAGATTGCTTTAGCTATTCAGGCTGTTTTATGTTTCTATGCAAATTTTAGGATTTTCAGAAATTTCTGTGAAAGATGCCATGGAATTTTTATACAGATTGCATTAAATCTATAGATTGTTTTGGGTAGCATGGACATTTTGATACTATTGGTTGTTTGGATCAACAATCATGGAATGTATTTTCATTGATTTGTGTGTTCATAAATTTCTCTCATTAATATTTTGTAGCTTTCCATTTACAGATTTTTTACCTCCTGGTATAAATTTATTACTAAGTATTTTATTCTTTTTGTTGTATTATAAATGGGATTTCTGTTCTTAATTGCTTTTGTGGGCAGTTAATTATTAGTAAATAGAAAGGCCATTAATATTTATGTGTTGATTTTGTATCCCAAAACTTCAGCATATTTGTTTATTAATTCTAACAATTTTTATTGGCATATGTGGAGTTATGCATATATATGATCATGTATCTGCAAACAGAGACAGGTTTGCTTCTTTTCTAATTTGGATGTCTTTTATCTCTTTTTCTTATCTAATTGCTCTAGCTAGGACTTCCAATACTATGTTGACTAGAGGTGGCAAAATGGGCTTTCTTTTCTTATTCCTGATCTTAAAGGAAAAGCTTTCAATTTTTTATCATTGAGTATAAGGTTTGATGTGGGCTAGTTTATGACCTTTATTGCATTGAGGTACATTTCTTTTATACCTAACTTGTTGAGAGATTTTATCATGAAAGGATGTTAAATTTCATCAAATACTTTTTTTGCGTCTAATGAGATGATCGTATGGTTATTGGTTTTTGTTCTGTTAATATGATGTATTGCATTTGTTGATTTGCATATGTTGGACCATCTTGGCATCCCCAGGACAAATCCCACTTGATTGTGATGAAATATACTTTTAATGTGCTGTTGAACTTGGTTTGATAGTATTTTGTTGAGGATTTTTGTATCTATGGTTGTCAAGGATATTTCCCTGTATTTTTTATTCCTTGTAGTATCCCTATTTGGCTTTGGGGTAAGGGTAATGCTAGCCTCATAAGATGAATATAGAAGTGTTCCTTCCTCTTCAATTTTTTCAGAAGAGTTTGAGAATGATTGCATTAATTATTCATTAAATATTTGGTAGAATTAACAGTGAAGCCATCAGGCCGTGGGCTTTTCTGTGTTGGAATATTTTTGATTACTGAGTCAGTTTCCTTACATTTTATCCAACAATTCAATTTTTCCATTCTCATGATTCAGTTTTGGTAGGTTCTAAGTTTCTAGAAGTCTATTGATTTCTTTTAGGTTACCTAATTTGTTGGCATATAATTGTTCATAGTATTTTTTTCTGATCCTTATTATTTATGTGGTATTATTTATAATGTCTTTACTTTCATTTTTGATTCAATGTATTTGAGTCTTTTTCATTTTAGTCTAGCTAAAGTCTTGGCAATTTTATTCTTCTTTTTAGACATCCAACTCTTAGTTTCATTCATCTTTTCTATTTTTCCTTAATATTTTATTTATTTATGCTGTTTGTCCTTAGTTTGTTCTTCTTTTTATATTTCCTTAAGTGTAAACTAAAGTTATTTGACACCTTTCTTTTTTCTTTATGTGGGTATTTTATTGTTGTAATAGTCTTTTTTTGAAACTGCTTTTGCTGCATAAGTTTTGGTATGTCTTGTTTTCATTTTCACCTGTCTCGTGGTATTTTTAAAATTTTCTCTTTGATTTCTTCTTTTACCCATTGTCTGCTCAGTTGTATGCTATTTAATTTCCACATATTTGTAAATTTCTAGTTTTTCTCCTGTTGTTGATTTCTAGTTTTATACTGTTGTCAATGGTAGAGATATTTAATATGATCTCAATATTCTTAAATTTGTTAAGACTTGATTCTGACATAATATATGATTTATACTCAAGAATATCCCATGTGTACTTGAATGGAATATGTATTTATCCTGCTGTTGAATGGAATGTTGTCTATGTCTGTTAGATTCATTTTGTCTAAGGTATAGTTGAAATGTGCTGTTTCCTTGATGATTTCATATCTGAATGATCTAGCCATTGTTGAAAGTGGAGTATTGAAGTCCCCTAATATTATTGTATTGCTGTCAATTTCTGCCTTTAGATCTGTTAATATTTGTTTTATGTATTTAAGTGCTCCAATGTCAGGTGCATATATATTTACAATTGTTATATTATTTTAATCAGTCAACCTCTTGGTCTCTCGCCACAGTATTTGATGTTCAGTCTATTTTGTCTGATATAAATATAGCTCCCAAGCTCTCTTTTGATTTTCATTTGTGTAACATGTTTCTGCATCCTCTTACTTTCATTCTATATGTCCTTAATGCTAAAGTGAGTCTCTTGTAAGCAGCATACAGGTGGGTCGTTAAAAAAGAAAAGCATTCAGCCATTCTTGATTAAAAATTTTAGTTCACTTCCATTTGAAGTAATTATTGATAGATAAAGATTTATGGCTGTTAGTTTATTATTTTCTGTTTTATAGTTCATTTGTTCATTTCTTCATCTCATCCTGTCTCCCTTTGTGATTTGATAATTTTCTGTAGTGGTATGATTTGATTCCTGTCTCTCTTTTGTGTATCTGCTATAGATTTTGCTTTGTAGTTGCTATGATCCTTAAACAAAACATTTTATAGTTTTAACAGCCTATTTCAAGCTGAAAGCAATTTAATCTTAATCACATTAGAAAACACTACACCTTTCCCCTCTCCCCTACTTTTAGGCATCTCCCAGTCACTCAACTGTGCTGATCCCCTTAGTATTATGTGTAGGGCAAGAAAAAATGTGACTCATAGGCAGCATTCTACACAACTGGAAGTTCTTGGTGCTCACTTACAATACACTCACTTTTCCCCACTGTATGAATTATGGGTTGATGGGGGTTTCTCTTAGCACTGAGTTATACTGCCTTGGAGGCAGGGTTACATGGGTAAAGTGAAAATGTTCTTTTTACCTTTTTAAAGTGTCTATCCTCTTTTTTTTTTTTTTTTTTTTGCTCCAATGGTATGCTGGAACTTCTCCACTGGACCTCTGGACTTACACAAAGGTACTCCAGTCCATGGCTGGTTATCAAATTTGATGCACAATTGGGGGACAATGGTAGAAAACTCCTATTCTGCCATCTTACTGGGAGTCATAAATATCTAGCACAGCTTTAGGCACATTCTTAGATTTTACTTCAACCTGTCTAATTCAACTTTATCTTCAATATAGCTTAATCATCTATCCCACACTACTCTCACCCACCACATTCTATTCCACCAACAAACCACATGGCACTCCCAACCTATGCCTTGTTGTCTTTGCATATTTCTCCTTTTACCAGAGATATCCCAAACCCTTTCTCTATGAAGTTTTACTTTAGTGCTCCAGTTGGTGCACATTTCTTTCCTCCTTTTAACCCCCATGGTATTTAGTATCTACTATGGAATGAGAATTAATTGTCACAACTAGCTTGAAACAACTTTCCATATTACAAATTAGTTTTTCCAGGCTCATTGTTCCACAGCAAAAATGTTTGTTTTTCTTGACTTTTTCAAGAGAGGATGTACTGTCTTCTTAACTATGAAGGCATAGGCAGGCCCTCATACTATTTTGCATGCTCCAAGTGGTACTGCAAAGCACTTAAGAGGCCCTGAAATTTTACTGATTTAACATTGTTGAATAACTGCTAATGGGCCCCTTCATCTCGTCTCTTTAGCTCAAGCACTTCTCATTTCTGCCGGGCACCACTGCAACAGCCTCTTCAGTCATTTCCACTGAATTGATCTGGCTTTCTAAATGTAGGTAAGATTTTATTCCTCCTTCAAAATACAAATACTCACAACAATGGCACTCATCCCCTGATGAAAATGTTTAAGACCTTTAAGATGCCATGGAAATAAAGCCCACTAGAGATTTTTTTTTTATTATTATACTTTAAGTTTTAGGGTACATGTGCATAATGTGCAAGTTAGTTACATATGTATACATGTGCCATGCTGGTGTGCTGCACCCATTAACTCATCATTTAGCATTAGGTATATCTCCTAATGCTATCCCTCCCCCCTCCCCCCACCCCACAACAGTCCCCAGAGTGTGATGTTCCCCTTCCTGTGTCCATGTGTTCTCATTGTTCAATTCCCATCTATGAGATTTTTTAAGGGCTGGGACCATGTCTTACTCAGTCTTGTATCTGATGCCCCCACCACTTCCCTACGTAGTGCAGTGTCTGGCACATAGCACATGCTAGGGAATATTTGACTACTGATTGAATATGAAAATGAATTGAAAAAATCACTGAATGCCAGAAATAAAAGGAACTTTAGAGATTGTGGTTTTAGAGATGTAGTTCTGCCTTATTGATTTACAGATTAGGAAAATGAGGCTTGGGGAGTTTAACTCTAAGTCAATGTTCATCTTAACACTATATTGCAGTGAAGTTAGGTACAGAAAAGGATCAGTCTCCTAAAGTAGAATGTGATGCTCATTCTCTGAACAACTTTAAATATACGAGGCATGAATTAACCAGGGATGGAACTCATTGGTCTTGGATAATTCTAGAAAATGTTACAACTTGGCACATCACAGTATAGGAAACCAACAGGAGTTTCTTGCTTCAGCATCAACAGGGTGTGACATCACGTCCTTGTGTCATGAAGAAACATGTTCTAAAGTGGTTGAAGAGAAGAAACCACTTTGGAGCTTGAGTATTTATGAGAATTTGATGTTGTGATCAAATGCAGCTAACAACTAAATTTTTCTGATACACATTGGATAATTTGCATAGAAATAACTGTGCTTTTTGGTTAATGGGTGGCATACATTGGGAAGTCAATGTAAATGACTAATTTCTCAATCTTTGACATATAGCTAGATGAAATGCTTATTTTTTATTTTTGTCCAAAGACTCTAGGCTGAATCATCTGGTGCTTCCAACCTATTTTTCATGTTATATCATAACCCTGGGCTTCCCAATCTGATGACACTCTGGAGTTCATTTGGATACCCTGGGTATCCAAAGGACTCCTAGAAGCACAAATTGCAGGCCATATGGTTCAGTTAGATTGGTTGAGGGTTGGGGATGTGTGGTACATAAATGGAGATAAGAGGAGCTGGATAGCTGGGGAGGTAAAAACCCAGGTGGAGTTTTTAATGGACTCTGGATTCTCAGGAACTTCATTCATGTTTTCAGGCAGATTGAGAGCCAGAGCTCTGATAAAGGTTGTGAATTCAGGCAAGAGCCAGAGGGACAGGAAAGGCTCCACTTTCCCAGACATTTTGGCTCCCAGCAGCTCCAGGGATCATGTAGGCAGGCACTGCTATAGTCCTTCCAGAGATTTATTGACATTAATGAATTGCAAACCTGAATCTGATCAACCTTTTTTCTAATAGGAGGAATAAGGTAGAGAGCAGAAAGACACTGGAGTATGGAAAACAAACTGCTCTTTGCACTTGGATGATGTTTTGTCCTATTTACCACTGTAGCTTTTTAAGGGCTGGGACCATGTCTTATTCACTTTTGCATCTGACACCTTGGCCTTCACCACTGCCTAATACAGTGCCTGATATATTATAGATGCTCAGTAAATATTTCCATACAAATAAAAGCTAAGGTTGTATAGAACTGGGCAGGGGAGTAGCGATGGGGGAAGTGTTTGTGGTTGTGTCCAGCCATGGAAAATGACTGAGTCATAAACTTTACTTGTTATGTATTCCCAGAGGGAAAGAGAAGCAGTGGTTTAAGACTTTTAAAAGATTGCTTGCTAACTAATGCTCAAACTGTATGGGTAAGTGCTTCAATCAGACTATGGACATTGTGCAGATTCCAACTATATATCAGCAATTTAACTACTTTCTTTTTATGTTACTTTAAATTTCTGTTTTATCTTTTTAATAGTTTTTTCAGATATAACTGATATAAAACAAAGTACACATATTGAAAGTGTGGAAATATATAAACACATATATGTATAATATTCATAAAAGAATTACAACAGTGAGGATAGTAAACATATCTATCATTCATCCCCAGATGTTCTTCTTGCCCCTTTGTAATTACTTATTCTTGCTCCTCCCCCACAGAGAGCCATTGATCTTGTTTCAGTCACTACATATTAGTTGTAGTTTTCTAGAGTTTTATATAAATTGAATCACACAGTGCTATGGTTTGAAGGCCTTTTCAAAAACCCATGTTGAAAATTTAATTGCCATTGTGACAGCGTTAAGAAGTGGGACTGTTAAAAGGTGATTAGAACATGAGGGCTCTGCCCTCATGAGTGCATTAACGTTGTTATCTTAGGAGTGGGTTTGTTATCTCAGAAGAAGATTCATGATTAAAGGATGAGCTTATCCCCTTCTCTCTTTCCTTATCTTGCTCATTCTCACTCTCTTACCCTTCTACATTCTGCCATGAGATGACAAGCAATAAGGCCATCACCAGATGTGTGCCCCTTGACCTTGAACTTCCTAACCTCCAGAACTCTAAGAAATAAATTTTTTCCTTATAATTTACACAGAGCATATTCTTTTATGGCAACATAAAATGGATTTGTACATATAGTATGCATGCTTTTGGGTCTGGCTTCTTTAATGCACCATAATTATTTTGAGACTCAAACATGTTATATCAGGTGTCAATAGTTTATTCATTTTTATTGTTATGTGGTATTCCATTGTATAGATATACCAGATTTTCTTTTTTCATTCACCTGCTCATAACACTTGAAATATTTCTGGGTTTTTGGCTATTACCAATGATGCTGCTGTAAACATATTCATATATAAGTCTTTGCATGGACATAGGCTTTCATTTCTCATGGGTAAATGCTGAGGAAGAGAATGACTGCATCATAAGGTATGTGTAGACTTCAGTTTTTAAGAAATTGACAAATTGTTTTCCAAAGTGGATGGAGTATTTTATATTCCCACCAGGAATATATGAGTTCCAGTTCCTCCACAGCCCTGTCAACATTTGTAGTCCATTACAAAAAAATAAATCTCTCTGTTAATCTCTCATTGTAGTAATTTATTATTTTACTGATTTAATTAAGTTGTTTATCTGCCTTTTATTGAAGTTCACTGTGCTTCCTTAAAACAATTATTTTGAATACTTTGTCAAGGAGTTCATAAATCTTTATTTCTTGGGGATGGTTTCTGGTGCTTTATTTTATTCTTTTGGCAGTGTAATATTGCTGGTGTCATGTTTCCCTGATTATTCTTTTTTAAACTTTTTTAATTCTTAATTTTTGTGGGTAAATAAGTGTATACATTCATGGTATACACGAGATATATTCATACAGGCATGCAATGTGTAATAATCCCATCATAAAGAATGGTGTATACATCCCCTCAACTATTTATCTTTTGTGATACAAATAATCAAATTATATTTAGTTATTTTAAAATATACAATTAAATTAGTATTGATTATAGTCACCCTCTTGTGCTGTCAAATAGTAAGTCTTATTTTTTCTTTCTAATGTTTTCTTACCTATTAATCATCCCCACTTCCCCCATGCCCTCCCACTCCCTTTACCATCCTCTGATAGCCATCCTTCTGCTCTTTATGTCTACAAATAAAATTATTTTGATTTTTAGGCCCCACAAATAAATGAGAATATGTGAAGTTTGTCTTACTGTTCCTGGCTTATTTCACTTAACATAATGACCTCCAGTTCCATCCATGTTGTTGCAAATGACAGGGTCCCATTCTTTCTTGTAGCTGACTAGTACTCCTTTGTGAATAAGTACATTTTCTTTATCCATTCATCTATTGATAGACACTTAAGTTACTTCCAAATTTTGGCTGTTGTGAATTTTGGCTTTAACAATCATGGGAATGAAGATATGTCTTCCTTACACTGATTTCTTTTCTTTTAGGTATATAACCAGTAGTAGAATTGCCGGATCATATGGTAGCTCTACTTTTAGTTTTTTTGAAGAACCTCCAAACTGTTCTCCGTAAACAGCATAAAAGGGTTCCCTTATCTCCACATCCTCACCAGCATTTGTTGTTGCCTGTCTTTTGGATATAAGCCATTTTAACTGAGGTGAGATGATAGCTCATTGTAGTTTTGATTTGTATTTCTCTGATGATCACTAATGTTGCCCACCTTTTCATGTGCCTGTTTGACATTTGTATATGTCTTCTTTTGAGTAATGCCTTTTCAAATATTTTGCTCATCTTTTGATTGGATTATTAGATTTTTCCTATAGAGTTGTTTGAGCTCCTTATATATTCTGGTTATTCATCTCTTGTTAGATAGGTAGCTTGCAAATATTTTCTCCCATTCTGTGAGTTATCTCTTCAATTTGTTTATTGTTTCCTTTGCTACGCAGAAGCTTTTTAACATGATATGATCGCATCTGTCCATTTTTGGTTTGGTTATCTGTGCTTGTGGGGTATTACTCGAAAAAGGTTTGCCCAGACAAATGTCCTTGAGAGATTTCCCAATGTTTTCTTTTAGTAGTTTCATAGCTTGAGGTCTTAAGTCTTTAAGCCATATTGATTTGATTTTTGTATATGGCAAGACACAGGGGTCCAGTTCATTCTTCTACATATGAATATCCTATTTTTCCTAGCACCATTTATTTAAGATATTGTCTTTTCCCAGTATATGTTCTTGGCATCATTGTTAGAAATGAGTTCACTGTCAGTGTGTGGATTTTTTTCTGGGTTCTCTATTCTGTTTCATTGGTGTACATGTCTGTTTTCATGCCAGTAACATGCAGTATTGATTACTAAAGTTCTGTAGTATAATTTGAAGTCAGGTAATGTGATTCTTCCAGTTTTGTTCTCTTTGCTTAGAATAGCTTTGACTACTCTGGATTTTTTGTGGCTCCACATACATTTTAGGATTGTTTTTTCTGTTGCTGTGAAGAACATCATTTGTATTTTGATAGGGGTTGCATTGAATCTGTAGATTGCTTTGCGTAGTGCAGGCATTATAAAAATATTGATCCTTCCAATCTGTGAACATGGAATATTTTTCCATTTTTGGTGTCCTCTTAAATTCTTTTCAAATTGTTTTACAGTTTTCATTAAGGAGATCTTTCACTTCCTGGGTTAAGTTAAATCCTAATTATTTAATTTTACTTATGGCTATTGTAAATGGGATTACTTTTATTATTTCTTTTTCAGGTTGTTCACTGTTGACATATTTAAATGCTACCGACTTTTGTATGTTGATTTTGTATCCTGCAGTTTTACTGAATTTGTTTATCAGTTCTAATAGTTCTATTGTAAGTCTTTATGTTTCTGCAAATATAAGATGATATCATGTGCAAACAAGGATAATTTGATTTCTTACATTCTGATTTGGATGTCCTTTATTCCCCTATATTATCTGATTGCTCTAGCTAGGATTTTCAGTAATATGTGGAATAACAGTGGAGAAACTGGGCATCCTTGTCATGTTCCAGATGTTAGAAAAAATGTTTTCAGTTTTCTCTCATTCAGTATAATACTAGCTGTGGGTCTGTCATATATGATTTTTATTATGTTGAGGTATGTTCTTTCTATTCTCAGTGTTGTCAAAGTTTTTATCATGAGGGATGTTAAGTTTTATCAAATGCTTTTTCAGCATCAACTGAAATGATTATATGGTTTTTGACCTTCATTCAATTGACATTATGTATCAAATTCATTGATTTGCCTATGTTGGTGCATCCTTGCATCCCAGGGATAAATCCCACATGGTTATGATGAATGATCATTTTAATGTATTATTGCATTGGTTTGCTAGTATTTTTGAGGATCTTTGCATCAATATTCATCAGGGATATTGACCTGTAATTTTCTTTTTTTTGATGTGTATTTGTCTGGTTTAGCTGTCAAGGTAATACTGGTCTTGTAAAATGAGTTTGGAGGTTTTCAATTCTCACATACTTTTCAGAATAGTTGAAGGATTGGCATTAGTTCTTTCTTAAATGTTTAGTAGAATTCAGCAGTGAAGCCATTAGGTACCAGGCTTTTCTTTACTGTGACAAGTTTTAGTACAGCTTCGATTTCCTTACTTGTTATTGCACTGTTCAGATATTTGATTTCTTCATAATTCAATGCTGGTATGTTCCACGTGTCTAGGAATTTGTTAATTTCTTCTAGATTTTCCAATTTACTAGTATATAGTTGCTCATAGTAGCCACTAATGATCCTTTGAATTTTTTTAGTAGTAGCTGGAATGTCTCCTTTTTCATTTTGAATTTTATTTATTTGTATATTCTCTCATTTTTTCTTAGTCTGGCTAAAAGCATGTCAATTTTGTTTAACTTTTCAAAAAGGTAACTTTTGTTTCATTGATCTTTTGTATTGTCTTCTTCATTTCAATTTTATTTATTTCTGTTCTGATCTTTATTAATTCTTTTCTTCTACTAATTTTGGGTTTGATTTGCTCTTGCTTTTCTAATTCTTCAAGATCCATCATTAGAATGTTTATTTGAAGTTTTTTTTTCTCTTTTTTTGATGTAGACACTTACAGCTATAAAATTCCCTCTTAGTACTTCTTTTGCTGTACTAGGTTTTGGTATGTTGTGTTTCCATTATCATTTCTTTCAAGAAATTTTTCAATTTTCTTCTTAATATCTGCACTGACCCACTGGTCATTCAGAAGCATATTGTTTAATTTCCATGTATTTGTATAGTTTACAACATTCTTCTTATATTAATTTCTAGTTTTATTCCCTTGTGGTCAGAAAAAATGCTTGATATTATTTCAATTTTTTGAATGTTTTAAGACTTGCTTTGTTACCTATCCATGTGTTGAGGAAAAGAATGTTTAGTCTCTTTAGCTCTTGGATGAAATGTTCTGTTAATGTCTATTAGATCCCTTTGTTCTATAGTGCAGACAGACTAAGTCCAACGTTTCTTTGTTGATTTTCTGTGTGGATGATCTGTCCAGTGCTGAAAGTGGAGTGTTGAAATCTCCATTTGTTATTGTATTGGAGTCTGTCTTTTTAGCTCTAATGATATTTGCTTTATATGTCTGCGTGCTTCACAGTTGGTGCAAATATACTTAAAGTTGTTATATTCTCTTTCTAAATAGACCCCTTTATCATTATATAGTGATCTTCTTTGTCTCTTCTTAAAGTTTTTTCTCAAAATCTATTTTGTCTGATATAAGTATACTGCTCTTTTTTGGTTTCCATTGGCATGGAATATCTTTTTCTATCCCTTAATTTTCAGTCTGTGTGTGTGTCTTTATACGTTAAGTGTATTTCTTGTAGGCAACAGCTCGTTGGGTCTTGTTTTTTTAATCCATTCAGCCACTCTCTGGCTTTTGATTAGTTTAGTCTATTTACATTTAATATTATTGTTGATAAGTAAGGACTTCTGCCATTTTGTTATTGGTTTTCTGGTTGTTTTGTGGTTTTTCTTTCCTTCCTGTCTTCCTTCAATGAAGGTGATTTTCTGTGGTGTTATGATTTAGTTTCTTGATTTTTATATTTTGTGTATCCATTGTATGTGTTTTTGGTTTTAGGTGACCATGAGGCATGCAAATATTATCTTATAACCCATTACTTTACACCAATAACAACTTAACACTGTTTGCATAAATAAGCAAACAAACAGAACAAAAGTTATAACGCCTCTAAGCCTTGTGTTCATCTCCCCACTTTTCAATATTTGGTTGTTTCTATTTTTGTCTTATTGTACTGTGTAGGTCTTGAAAAGTTTTTGTAGTTCTTATATTATTTTTGACTCATTCACATTTAGTCTTTCTATTTAAGATAAAGTGAACTTACACACCACAGCTACATTTTAGTAATGTCCTGTGTTTCCTGTGTACTTAGTATTACCAGTGAATTTTGTACCTTGAGATGATTTCTTATTGTTCATCAATGTCCTTTTCATCCTGATTGAAGTACTCTCTTTGGCATTTCTTGTACAACAGGTGTACTGTTGATTAAATGTTTCAGCTTTTCTTTGTTGGGGAAAGTCTTTATTTCTCCTACATGCATGAAGGGTATTTTTTTGGAATATGCTATTCTAGGGTAAAAGATTTTTTTCTTCAGCACTTTAAATATGTCATGCCACTTTCTCCTGGCCTGGAGGGTTATCATTGAAAAGTCTCCTGCTAGATGTATTGCAGCTCCTTTGTATGTAATTTGTTTCTTTTCTCTTACTGCTTTTAGGGTTTTTTCTTTATCCTTGATATTTGGGAGTTTGATTATTAAATGCCATGAAGTAATCTTCTTTAGGTTAAATGGGCTTGGCATTTTAGAACCTTGTTGTACTTGAATATTGATATCTTTGTCTAGATTTGGGATGTTCTTAGTTATATCCTGTTGAATAATCTTTCTTCCACTATCTCTTTCTCTATCTCCTCTTTAAGGCCAATAACTCTTAGATTGGCCCTTTTCAGGCTATTTTCTAGATCCTATAGGCATGCTTCATTGTTTTTTGTTCTTTTTTTTCTGTTGTCTCCTCTGACTGTCAAATAGCCTGTCTTCAAGCTCATTAATTCTTTTTTTCTTCCTGATCCATTCTTCTATTTACAGTCTCTGATGCATTCTTCAGTATGCCAGTTGCATTTTTCAGCTCCAGAATTTCTGATTGATTATTTTTAGTTATTTTGATCTCTTTATTAAATTTGTCTGTTAGAATTCTGAATTCCTTCTGTGTTATATTGAATTTCTTTGAGTTTCTTCAAAACAGCTATTGTGAATTCTGTCTGAAAGGTCACATATCTCTGTTTCTCCAGAATTGGTCCCTGGTGGCTTATTTAGTTCATTTGGGAGGCCATATTTTCCTGGATGATTCTGATACTTGTAAATGTTTGTCTGTATCTAGGGACTGGAGAGTTAGATATTTATTGTCTTCCACTCAGTCTGGGTTTATTTGTAGTCATTCTTCTTGGGAACACTTTCCAGGTATTCAAAATGACTTGGATATTATGATTTAAGCTTTATCTACTTTAGGGGACACCCCAAACCCAATAATGCTGTGGTTCTTACAGACTCATAGAGGTACCACCTTGATGGTCTTGGACAAGACCCAGGATAATTCTCTGTATAACCAGGCAGAGACACGTGTGCTCTTCCCTTACTTTCACTCAAACAAATGTAGTTTCTCTCTCTGTTTGGAGCCACCTGGAACTGAAGGTGGAGTGACACCAGGAACACTGTGGCCACCACCACTAGTGCTGTGCTGAGTCAGACCTTAAGCCAGTGCAGCATGGGGTCTTCCCCAAGATGTGCTGTAACCATTCCCTGACTATTGCCCATGTTATCTCAAGGCCCTGGCTCTCTAATATCAGCAGATGGCAAATCCAGTTAGACCAGTGTCATTCCCTTCAGGACAGTGAGTTCCCCAGGCCCTGGGTTGGTCCAAGGGTGCCGTCTAGGAGTAAGGGACCAGAGTCAAAAACCATAGCTGTCTACCTGGTGTTTTATTGCACTGTGGCTGAGCTGGCACTCTAACCAAAAAACACAGTCCTTCTCACTTTTCCCTCCTTTTTTCAAAGGCAGAGCAGCCTTACCCCATGGCTGCCACCACCTCAGGCCCATGGAGAGTACTGCCAGACTACCACTGATGTTCTGTTAATGTCCCAGGGCTCTTCAGTCAGGTTTTGGTAAATGATGCATAGCCTGGGACTCACATTTCACGGTAGTAGGCTCCATTTTGGCCCAGAGCAAGTCCAAAAATACTGTTCAAGGGCCTAGTCCTGGAATTGGGGACCACAAGAGCATGCTTGGTATTCTACTCCCCTGTGGCCAAGCTGATACCTGACTGGCAAGACAAAATGTCCTTTACTTTTCCCTCCAGTTTTCTCAAGCAGAAGGAATTTTACCCCATAGCCACAACAGTGGATTATGTTTTGAGTCTCACCTTAAGTCAGCAAGTCTCAAGAGGCTCACACAGGGCCCTCTATGTAGTTCCTGGATATTACTGCTGGTAATA
The DNA here is from genome assembly GCF_029289425.2 of Pan paniscus. NCBI lineage: Eukaryota > Metazoa > Chordata > Mammalia > Primates > Hominidae > Pan > Pan paniscus. The sequence continues at coordinate 108,754,127 of NC_073272.2, forward strand.
TCCAGCTCTTCAGTTAGCTGGTGCTGAATCCTGCCAGGACTGGGTTCTTCCCTTCGAGGCAGTGTGTTCCCTTCTGGCACTGGGTGTGTCTAGAAATATCAACCAAGAACTAAGGCCTGGAAAGGGGGCCTCATGACTCTGGCTGGTGCCTTATCCTACTGTGGCTGAGCTGGTATCCAAGATGCAGGAAAAGTTATCCAGACTCTTCCCTGTTCTCTTTTCATGCAGAAAGAAGGGGTCTCTTTTGGAACCATGAGCCGTGTAACCTGGGGTTAGGGGAGGGGTGATGTCAGTATTCCTTTAACAATTCCCACTGATTTCTCAGTAGGTCTTGTGCCCCACCAGTCCACTGTCTTTGAGCCCAGTCAGTACCAGAACTTGACTAGGAGTTGCAGTCTTTGTGGCCTAGACTGCATTTCAAGTTTATTCAGAGCCCCAGAACACTTTAGTCCATGGTGGTGAGTCTTGTCAGAACTCAAGTTTTGACTGCTGGGATGGGCAATTGCCCTTCTGGCTAGGGCTGGTTTAAATACTCCCCCCCATGGTTGGGCGTCAGCTGAGTTTGTTTCAGTTTTGTTTTCTATTATAAGAGGTCAGCACTGAGTTCAGTCCTTCACAACTGCTGTGCCCTCACACTCCCTAGAACACAGAAACACTCTCTACACACCACCCCTGCTGGAGGTTGGGGGCAGAGTGGTATTGGTGATTCAAGACTGTTTTTCCTATCTCTATCTCTTCATTGCCTCTTTAAGTGGTATGAAGTTAAAACCAGGTATGTTGAGGGCTTGCCTGATTTTTGGTTCTCGTGAAGGTGCTTTTTTATGTGTAGATAGTTGTTAAATTGGTGTCTTTGTAGGGGGATGATTCCACCATCTTGCTCATCTTGCTCCAACCCAAGTTTTTCTAATTTTTTTAACTTTTAAACTTTTGTGTTTAAAAGGAAGACATAAACACACATATTTGCCTAGGCCTACACAGGGCCAGCATCATCAATATCACTGTTTTCCACCTCCATATCTTGTTCTACTAGAAGGTCTTCAGGGGCAATAACATGCATAGAGCTGTCATTTCCCATAATAACAATACCTTCTTCTGGAATACCTCCTGAAAGACCTTCCTGAGATTTCTTCAGTTATTTTTATAGTAGAAGGAGTACAGTCTAAAATAACAATAAAAACATGGTATAGTATAATAAATACATCAACTAGCAACATAGTCATTTATTATCATTATGAAGTATTATTTAATATGCATAACTGTATGTGCTATACTTTTATATGACTGGCAACACAGTAGGTTTGTTCACACTAGCATCACTACAAACATATGAATAATGTGTTGTTCTATGATATTATGATGGCTATGATCTCACAATGCTTACAACAGCATGATTGCTGCAATATCACTAGGTGATAGAAATTTTTTTGCTGCATCACAATCTTATGAGAGCACTGTCACCTATGTAGTCCTTCAGTGACTGAAATGTCATTAATATTGTGCATGATCATACAACGAACATAGTGGCTTAAAATAATACAAATTTGTTACTTACAATTCTGGAGATCAGAATTCTGAAATGGGGCTCACTGAACTAACATCAAGGTGTCATCAGGGCTGTGTTCCTTTTCTAGCTTCTAAGTGCCACCTACATTTCTTGGCTCATGGACTCCTTTGTCTTATCTTTAATGGCAGCAGTGGCCAGTTGAGTCATTCTTATAACACATCATTCTGACTCATTTTGCCTGCCTCCCTCCTCCACATTTAAGGACCCTTGAAATTACACTGGACCCATCTAGATATTTCATGATAATATCCCCACTTTAAGGTTAACCTTAATTCCATATATTATCATAATTCTCCTTTTCCATATAAAGTAACATATTCACAGGTTCTGAGGATTAGGATGAAAAGCATCTCAGGAGGCCATTATTTTGCCTACCATAAAGTCCAACTGAAGCTGCTCTTGGATAAGGACTAATACACTAAAGAGTGACATCAAGGTCCTTCATGAATAGTGGATATTTCTCTTTATCACTGTACCATCACTACCCAGTTAAGGCTCCATTCTGGACCCTTTACCACTACACTCTTGTGAGGTTACTCAATAACACATGATTTCAACTGCTCAGTATTCCTGCACCAACTCTCTAACACCTACTGGGTATCCCAAAATTCGATTCAATTCTGGCAATAACCACCTGTGACTAGTACAGATTCCACAGATTAAGGGCAAAGTCTTTCAATTCTGACATCAACAATCTGGAGTTAGTGTAGACCCTCACAAGTTAAGGGCTCAGTCCCAAAAGACTGTCCCCACTTCAGATACCAGCCACAAATGTCATTTTCCCCAAACAACTCACTCTACTGCCTGGCCAGCTACAAGTACATGGGTTCCCATGATCTCTTTCTGGGCTAAATAATTTGCTAGAAAGTGCTACACTTATGACTACCATTTTATTATAAATAATACAGATGTATAGCAAAATGAAGAAATACATAGGGCAAGACATTGGGGAGGGGAGTGGTGCAGAGCTTTCATGCCCTTTCCTTATGGAATCTAGGCATGTCTTCCTCTTTAGCACATTGATGTATTCACCAACCTTGAAGTTCTCTAAGCCTCATGGTTCCAGGATTTTTATATGAGGTTTCATTAGTAGACATGATTCATTAAATCATTGACCACATGATTGAACTCAATCTGTAACCTCCTTCGTTCAGTCCCAATTTTCTAATAATAAAGCTGATTTTTTGGCAACCAACCATCATCCTGAAGCTATCCAGTTCTACTCCCTATGAGTCACCTCATTATTGTAACAAAGACAGTCCTATCACTTGGGAAATTCCATTCCCAAATACATTTTTTATTTTACCACACCCTCTATGCTAGTGACACCAAAAGATTTTATTTTCTCTGGAAGTCACTAAGATAGCTTCACATAAGACATCCAATCAATTTCCAAACCCAGTGTCACCAGAATCAGGTGGAATGTCTGTCCCAAGTTCTTTCTTTATTTCCCTGCACTGTAGTAAGTATTCAAGAAATATTTGGTGAAAAGAAAGAAAGAAAGAAGAGAAGGAAAGAAAGAAAGAAAGAAAGAAAGAAAGAAAGAAAGAAAGAAAGAAAGAGAAATTACCCTTAAGAAACTCTAAATATGTAGACAAAATAGATACATGAACAAGTCACTTTCATACAATCTGGGAGACCAGGGAAACTTTAACAGAAAATGGAGTAAGTTTAGAAGGATGAGTGTTAGTCAAGTGAAGGAATGTAAGAAGTGGGTTCTAGACAGAGGACTTATCTTGAATAAAGATGTAACTGAATAAGCAGTTTTCCATGGTGTCAACCACTTATTTTCTTATCCATTCTTTCCAGTTCTTTTCCTGTGGCTTCCATCCCCTTACCATCTAGTTCCGTTTAGATTGGGCTATCGCATAGCCTCTCAGAGACCTTTCTATCTTCAAATCTCCTTGAACTGCTGTCTCAGATCACTGTAGTGCAGTGTGCATAGGTCAGCCAGAATCTTCCTGGAGTATTTGGATGTCATTCCACTGTTCAGATACTCAAGGTAGTTAGTGTTCAAATTGAACTGAATCATAGGACACCCAGTTGATGTCAGAGAATAGGTGCAGGAATAGAAGATCCAAACTTATGTGTCAAAGTCCTCTCTAGCTAACCCCTCCTTACTGAACTTCCTTCAGTTCCTGCTAGTGTCTTCCCTCAGCTTTTGCTACTGTCTGACCTGAACTTTTTGTTCCAGCCACTTTATTTCCTGAGTGAGAAAATATGACTTCCTTATTCCCATTTCTGAACCATCCCACAGGCCAGGAATCCCCTCTCTTCTCTTACCTCTCCTCCTTGAACACAGCTCTGGCAAGAGATCAAACTGATAATGAAATAGAGCCCACTGTAGTAAGCAAAATGTGAGTCAGCTCCCTACAGACCTGGAACAGGCAGAACAACTTTGTGTGGGCACTTGTGTCTCCAATTGGTAATTCTGGGCCAGCTCTAATCTCGAAATCCCCTGAGGACTCCTGGGAGAGAGAGCTCAGGCAGTTCAGATCTCATGAGATTAGGTTCAATATACTGAGGCTACCTCCCTAAAGATGTGAGTTGATAAAGTTTGTCTGTTGAAGTGCCACTGGCCCTACTGTCTTCTTTTATATTTTTCCTCTTTTAAATCTTATACCTCTAATCCAGTACTCACCATCACTTCCTTTCATCCTGACAAGAAGAAAAGGGAAGCCAATAATATTATTCATATTACAGTCTTGGGGACTGAATCTACTATGTTTCACAAGAGGATGTCAGGGGGTAGAAAGGGACCTTTGCTACTTACTGGCTATGTGATCTCAGGCAAAGGACTTGAGTGCTCTTTGCCTCAGTTTCCTCATCCATAAAATGGGGATACTAGGAGTACCTATGTTACTGTTAGCTATCATTGTTATTATTGTCTGTCAGTATCCTATACAGCAACCCTGCCTAGCAATTAGCTAGCTTGTGCTTTAGTGCCTGCTATGATGGGAGCACTATACCTCCTAGGACAGTTCATTTATTTGGCAGTTTTAGAAATATAGAAAGAAGGAGCTGTATTTGTAGGAGAAGAATGGGTCTTTCTCAGATTTCTAGAATAAAGGTTGTTTACCACGGGTTTGTGAGGCTAGTTAACTCCTCCTGAGACCAATGCTTACCTAATTGTTATTGCTGTAGAGTATTTATAGTAATAATAATAATTCTTCTGTTGAGCATTTACCATGTGCAGGCATTGTGGTAAGTATTTTATATGCATTATCTAAACTAGTCCTTGTTATTGCTGTAATTATTATTATTTTATTAATTGGTAAAATTTAGATAGTGCCCATTATGAGCCAGGTACTTTTCTAAGTGCTTTACTAATTAAATCACATAAAAATCATAAGAAGTAGGTACTACCATTTGTTCACATTACAGATGAGAAAGCTGTGGCTCTGAGAGATTAAGTCACTTGCTCATACAGTTGGTCATACAACTGGTAAGTGGAGGAGCCAGATTTTGAGTCTAAGCAATATGGCTCCAGAAAGCACTCCTTAACTACTAAATGATACTACATTCTTTATAATGCAGCAATTCTAATATACACAGTCTCAGGGAGAGTAACAACTGCCTACATTCTCTTGTACTTATGGTTTCTGCCCCCATGCCACCCCTGCCACCATGAGGAAACTTTGCTTTACTGTTCATTTTACCTCAGATGTTCTCTTAGGGATTATTCCCATATTCCCATCTTTGCTAATGATTAATTGTGCTATGTAAGACAAATTGTTTGATGCCTTTAATTCTAAGTTTTCTCCACTGAAAAACAGAAATTATATCCACCTGGCAGTAATATTGTTATTACTCTCTGCCACAGTCCATACCAACCAGCCCAAGCCACCCCACCCACACACTACTGAGTTGGCAGCCAATAAAGCCAAATACCTGCCTTCAGGGACCCTTTCATGGCAGTCACAGTGAACCTACTCAAATTGCTGCTGCTCTAGCTCCTCATTCCCTCTGGACTGGTCCCTGTAGGTACATGCCTTCTGAACTTGGCTATGCATCCTGTGTCCGTCCTCACACTGCTATCCCAGACATGATCATCTCAAGTCTTCTCATTTGTTTCTTCAGTGCTTCTCATGCAAAGGTTTGCATTCTTCCTCTGGTTCTGCCTGTTCTTGGCTGTTCCAGCTATCCCCTGCCCAGCCAAGTCCCAGACCTACCTATCAATGAGTCAACCCTGGGCTACTGCCAAGGGCCATCAGACTAAACCTCTGCTAGTACATGTTATGCAACAATATGACTTCTTTCCCTGGTTTATCTATGCTGAGTTCCCATTTAGGAGTTTCGTACATCTAGAATGCACCTTTAACCCAACAATTGGAATAATGATTTCCATCCTTGCCATTTTTCTGCATTACTAAACACCATCCCAACCCCTGTAGATTTCAAGCACTTGGAGAGATCATTCAGATAGGAGATTCTATCCAGCTTTCTTCCAGTAAAAATAACCATTACTACTTATTAAACATTTACTATATGCCAGACACAGTGCTAAGCAGTTTACATGCATTCCTTCACTTAAACTGTCCAACAATCTTAGGTGACAAATATCATTATCCTCATTTTCCTACTGTAGAAAAAATGAGACACAGAAAGGTTGAGTGACTCACCTAAGATTACACAGCCATCATGTGGCAGAGCTGGGATCTGAATTCAGATTGTATGCTTTTAAGATTAATATCTTTAATCACTGAATACTTTTGCCTCTCAACTTACATCCACCCTACTAAGTACATGAAGACTTTGCTGAGCCTCTTTACAGTTCACGAAATTGTGAAACTCTTTGCCTTCTCTTTCCTATTAATCCTGCCCACACAGGAGGTAGGTGGCTTCCAGTATTTTGGTTAAGCCCAGCCTACTCATATCCTCCCCCATGGCCCCATGCCAACCAGAGGCTGGGGGAAGAGCAGGTGCTGAAACTTTCAGTTCCACATTGGCCAGTTTCAGGAGCTGGTGTAAGAGAAAGGTTGTGGATTAGCAAAGTACTGGTGAGAACCAGCCCTCTACCTCAAGAATGCTCCCAGGCAAGTCATAACTTCTCCCTGAGCAAACCGGGGAAGTCCCAGACCCATGCCATTATACTGGACCAACTCACCCACACACTACATGGCAGACAGCCAAAGAAAATGAGTCCCAGCTTTCAGGGCCTCATTTGAGGTAATTGCCTTGAACCGTCTCACTTCACTCCTACTCTTGCTCTTCACTTCTTTCTCTGTTCCTTTGCACACCTGACTCCAGTCCTTCTTGGAACTGTCTCCTGTTTGTTTGTGACCCTGCTTTCACCCCTTAGGCTTGCCACACTCAGCTTTTGACCCTTAGTGCTTTCTAAGAACAGACTTGTCATCATCCCCTGGCTCTTCTTGCTCTTTAAAATTCTAACTCTTTACCTTGACTAATTTAAGCTGCCACAAATGGAAATCCTACCCTGATGCTGGCCCACCTGACCAGCACTCCAGTCTTCAAGGGGGTGGGGCTTTGGGGTAATAGAGAATAAAGAAGGGAGTCAGAAAGTGATGAGGAACCAATGAGAAAGATGCCTAGCCAGTGCCACCACCTAGTGTAACTGCCTCTTCCCTGGTATACTGAGTCTTAGTACCCCTTCTGTATTTTGAAACTTCTTGAGGCCCACCCATTTGTTCCACAAAATAGACATGCCCGGGGAGCTGAGAAGGCATACAGCTACCCTCTTTTCTCAGCTTTAAATTAGAACACATAAACTGACACTATGAATGTGCTTATGGCAACAACACTATGGAATTTGAATTCATGACTGCCCTAGAAAATCTTTGGTGTGCCATCTCCATGCTTATATAGTATGATGGAAGAGTGCCACACATACCTGAGTCCTCAAAGAGGTACCTGCTAGCCTGACATATTGACAGTACCCTACCACATACTGCGCATTCCTTGCACTCTGGACATACTCATCTGTCTTCAGTTTATATCTGCTACACTCCCTCCTACTACAAGGTGCAAGCTATTTCCTTTTCTGGAAAGCTCTTTCTCACTCCTTAAGAATCAACTACCTCTCTTTCTCCAGAAGTTACCTCCATCATCACTTTTTAAAGGAAGTTTTCCAAGTTTCCCTCAGTTATATTACTATGTTCCTGCCCATTGGATCCATTGTAGCACTTGCTGCAATGAAAATTTTGCATTTATTTGTGTGATTCCATAAGAACAAGGGCCATGTATTGTCGTTCACTACTGTCTTCTCAGTGCTTTGCATGATCCACAACAAGTAGTTGTTTTTTGGTTTAATTGTGCAATGAATGAATGGCCTGAAATTCCCACCAACCAAGTCTTCCAAACATCTTTGTCCATATGCACAAACCACGTGGGAAGAGAAGAAGTATCCTGAAGTGCATCTGGGATGGTTCCCTTCTATCAGCAAGTTGGTGCATAGGAGTTTAGCAGATGAACAATGTGAGTTTCTAGCAAGGATGACACATGCTATGTACCTTTCTAGAGTAGAGTAATTGTGATAACTGGGACACAGAGAAATGCAACATGCCCAAGCTCATTTAGCTAGTAGATAGCAGAGCCAGGATTCAAATCTTAGTGGTCCAACTCCACTTGATTCACCTTGCTGAACCTTTGTAGTTTTCTCATCTGTAAAATGGGAGTAATGTTACCAGCTTGCAGAGTCATTACAAAAATTAAATGAGATGATGTATTGAAACCACTTGCACATATTAAGTATTCATTGTATGGTACCTATTAGTATTAGTTTCTCTGAAGATGAAGGGAAGTCAGAGAAGATGCATGCTAGGACAGAGAGGAATGCCTGCCTTTCCATAGTCTCCACCCATCTTTGTCCCATTTCTCTCTCTCTCTTTCTTTCTCCCTCTGTCTTCCTCTCACATCCCACCACCCAGCTATCATCTCCAGAAAGAGATGTTTTTAGGGGTTAGGAAACAAATATAGAGAATAGGTTGAAACAGAGATAAATTAGGAATAAAGGGGCTGAAAAGGACACCAGGAGGAGGAAGAAATAGAAGAGTGGCAGGAGAGAAGGGACAGCACATGTAAAATGCTTACATCTTTGCCTCTACTAAATAAAATTGTAAAAATAAAGCAGCACATGGCTTTCCCACAGGACTTTCTTTTCCTTTTTAAAAGAGAGATAAGGGAGGAGGAAGCATAAAGACATGGGCCTAGAAGGGTACTGGCTGAGAGTCAATTTGAAGTTACGTCCATCCCTGCCCTAATTCTTCTAGAAAAAACTAGAAGGCCTAGAAAGAAAATCTCAATTTATATAGCTTTAAAACACACACACATACACATACACACACACACACACACACACACACACACACTACCACCATCACCACCACCATTTAATGCTGTCCATTTTTGTATTTTCCAGTCATTTGTTGGTGTCAGTGTGTCTGTTAGTTGAGTGTGCCCCTGGCTCTTACAGAACAGAAGGCATAAGAGTCCAGGCAATGTGTCTTCTCCTCTGCAACCAGGTGCTTAATGTTTTCTTGGAACTGTGATGAGAGATGGATGAGGGGAACAGCTCTTCTTATGGTGGTAACCCAGGCAGCTCCCCATCCCCTGCTGGGTTTGTTTAGTTACGCCTCAGATATCAGAATATCCGGACCTCTTAGAACACAAGGGCCCAATTGAATAGATCCCCTGGAAGTCCATGGGGCAGAACACAGCAGGACAAGTGATTCTTGGGAGATTGCTAGGCCAACTTGGCAGAATGGAGACTTGGGAAACCTCTAGTGTACATGTCCAAACCAAATTTGTGAAATACTGGCTCATCCCCAGGTCCTTTGCTGGGGCCTTTGGGGAAAGTTCTAAATGCAAGCCAGTCTAGTTTAACATTTCACTATTTATAATTACAAGACATAAAAAAAGTGGGAGGAGGGACAGAAACAAGGAACACAGTTAAGGCTTGGCTAGCAACATCTTGGATACAATGTCATTAAAAGTAAAGCATGCTTCTATAAATTAATGAATACAAGCTTTTAAAAAATTATTTTCAAGAAAAGAAATGTGCAAAAGAAACCATTGTAGTACTTAACATTCATAAGGTGAAAAAGATACTTGTATTAAAAAAGAAATGTGCCTTGGAAACATATGAGGGATGAGATGCTGCAGGATCTTAATCATAAACCTATACAGAGTATTATTATAATTAACATTGTTACAATTCTATATGAAATTCCTCATTGGTGGGCACAGGGGAGAAGTTTGCATGTGATGAGCAAGGTTAATGCTACTTTTCCTTATTCCTGCTTACTGTGAACTGACCACCTTTAGATTAGTAATATCCAAAGCTGTCAAACAAGTGGAATTTCCATCCTCATCGTTCTTGTCAGAAGAATAAAAATTATTCTCATGGAGAAACAGGAGTCAGAATACTTGAATTATGTTCTCACCTTCCTCTTCCTACTATAGAAGCTCAAAAACTCACTCCACCTCTCTGGATCTCAAACACACCATTGGTCATTTAGGGTTTAATGGATATTACAGATGGTGCTTGCTTTTGTTGAAATGGAATTTTCTCTCTACGTATATCAAGGCCGTAGCCCAGATACAATGTTGGTTTGGAAATTCTGAAAATCAATACAGAACTATTTTTCTAGCCTCCTCTCTAAGAAATCTGTATGGGGTGAGTGGAAACTAGACAATGGTTCTCAGAGACTGTAACTTCCTTCTCCCTTTTAATTCATTAAGCATATCTTGAGCACTTTCTCTATGTGCTGTCTTGCAGGAAACTAAAGTAGCACATGTAGAATTTGGAAACCATGGAACTTTCTGAAGAACTTGCACAAGGGTCTCTTACTCTTTAATTTCATGCACTGACTTTTACCACCTTTCTCTCTCCTCCAACCATTAGGACTCTGCTTTGTTCACAAGGTCCGACAGACTCATTGGCCCTTTCCTGCTGGTCATGCCAGATGTGAGTTTCAGCAGCAGCAGCAGAATTCTTTTGTGAAAGAAGCCAACAGAGACTAGAAGACCCAGAGTATATTTGAGTGTCAGGGAAATGTCTGACTTAAAAATCTACAGAAAAGTGTTTTCTGCCTGTTACTCCAAACTCTAGGAGGGAAAAGAAGAGACTAGAGACAGAGAGTCCTGCTCTCCACATCACTTTTCCAGGGGCCCTTCAGGTACAAAGGACAACATGGCTCCCCTAATCACCTATAATTCACAAAGAGGTGACTTCTGATGCAAAAACACCACTCCATCATTACTGCACACCAGCTAGCACATGCAATTGGGACAAAATCTGTTCGCTCTCCTCTCTCCCTCAACTCACAGCCACTCCTACCCTTCTCGTACATATACAATAAAAAAGTAGATTGAGAATGTTGAGGCCCTAGTATGACTTCTTATTTCAGTTCACTCCACATAAGGGCCTGAGGTCTGAATTCCCTAAGACAGGTCTTGGGTGCTTACATTCTCTTGATCTAGTATTATTGAGAATGGGAGGAAAAGGTTAATGCTAAGGAGTTGGAAGGGACTGCTGGGTAAAATGAGATTTTTTGTGTGCTTCCATTCTTTTTCGTGGGGTTCCTATCAAAGCTGCATCCTATGATGGAGAAGTCTTTATAAACTACCAGAGGGGATTACAGAAAATAGTCTGGACACCAAGGAGAAACATGGAAATTCTAACAGATAATTCAGAGCCATACAAATTGTTCCTTCCAACTCCACTGGCACCAGAGCCCAAGCCACTGATCAGCTACCAGGGCTCCCTGTGCAGCTCTGGAAACACACACAAAGCATATAGCTGCTTACCATTAATTGATGAGCTGATAACACTGTGTACATAGACTTTGGACATGATATGTGACTTGATTTGTAAAAACAATATCTGCCAACAGTCTCTTGGGTCCTAAGGAACACCAGCTGGGACTAGGATGGGGCTAGAGGCAAAGCCAGATTAAAGAGTACCACTGGCATCCTCAAAACCCAGGCAGAGAATAAGTCAGTAAAAGGCAGGAAGTCCTAGGATAATGGGAACAAGAAAAGAGGGAAAGATGGGGCAGAGGAAAGAAGGAAAGACCAAAGGAGGAGAGGAAACAAGGAAAGCATTTCTCAGAGGGCTCAAAACAAAGGCCTTATATGTCATGGAGCTTGCCATTCCCTCCAACCCTGACTCCCCACTCACACTCAGTGCATCTTTATTCTTGTTCCCTCAACCCTAGTCTTTCCCCATACCCAATGTCACAATAATCAAACCCACACATCCACAAACAGCAAAACATGTCAAATCTCTCTGTGCTTAAAAACTGTCACCTATTGTATAGTGGATGACAAAGATGCCTTGTTGCAAGTTTTTCTCTTGCTGCCATGCTGTTCTTTGTAGTAAATGTCACTCAACTTTATTGAGTGAACTAAGAGGGAAGAACTGTTCCTTTTTAAAGATTCTCCTTTGAGCTCAAGTACTACTACAGCAGAGATGATTGTCTTTGGCATCTTTCTACCTGTCCTTTTAGCACCATCATCTTCCACGATCTTAATTCCATCTGGCAAGCCTCCTGCCCAAGATTTCTCTACCATGTTCCATTATCCTAGTTCCTCAGGGATCTGCTTTTCCTTCTGCTATACAGCAAATAAACTCTCCCAAAGGTATTAAATATAGTTGGTAGCTTAATGTGTGTGGTGGTTAACAAATTAAGTGTCATCTTGATTGGATTGAAGGTTGCAAAAGTATTGTTTCTGGGTGTATCTTGGTGTTTCTGGGTGTTGCCAAAAGAGATTAACATTTGAGTCAGTGGATTGAGAGAGGAAGACCCACCTGCAATGTGGGTGGGCACTATCCAATCAACTGCCAGCATGGCTAGAAAAAGCAGGCAGAAGAAGGTGGAAGAAGCTGACTAGCTGAGTCTTCCAGCCTTCATCTATCTCCCATGCTGGATGCTTCCTGCCCTTGAACATCAGACTCCAGGTTCTTTGCCCCTTGGATGCTTTGACTTACACCAGTGGTTTGCCAGGGACTCTCAGGCCTTTGGCCACAAACCAAAGGCTGCACTGTTGGCTTCCCTACTTTTGAGGTTTTGGGACTCGGATTGAGCCACTACTGGCTTCCTTGCTCCTCAACTTGCAGACGGCCTATTATGGGACTTCACCTTGTGATCCTGTGAGTCAATTATCCTTAATAAACTCCCTTTCATATATGCATATAACCTATTAGTTCTGTTCCTCTAGAGAACCCTGACTAATACAACGTGCCACTTTTTTACTCTACCATTGTTGCATTTTCATAGAGGTTAACCCAAAGGAATAGTCCTCAGATGATAGAAAAACAAACATGGCTGTAAATAAAATAAATTTTGGGACAGTAGACCAGCCTATTCTGCTTCCAGTGAAGGCTAATCTTTGGGATAAGCATAGTGTGTCTGGAATTTATTCCTTCCTGTGGGTTCTTGGTCTCTCTGACTTCAAGAATAAAGCCACAGACCCACATGGTGAGTGTTACAGCTCTTAAAGATGGTGTGTCTGGAGTTTATTCCTTCAGATGTTCAGATGTGTCCAGAGTTTCTTCCTTCTGGTGGGTTCGTGGTCTTGCTGACTTCAGGAGTGAAGCCACAGACCTTCACAGTGAGAGTTGCAGCTCTTATAGGTGGCACATCTGGAGTTGTTTGTTCCTCCTGGTGGGTTCATGGTCTCGCTGACTTCAGGAATGAAGCCACAGACCCTTGCAGTGAGTGTTACAGCTCATAAAGGTAGTGTGGACCCAAAGAGTAAGCAGCAGCAAGATTTATTGTGAAGAGCAAAAGAACAAAGGTTCCACAGCATGGAAGGGGACCCGAGCCGGTTGCTGCTGCTGGCTCAAGTGGCCAGCTTTTATTCCCTTATTTGGCTTTGCCCACATCCTGCTGATTGGTCCATTTTACAGACTGCTGATTGGTCTATTTTACAGAGTGCTGATTGGTCCATTTTACAGAGTGCTGATTGGTCCATTTTATGGAGTGCTGATTGGTGCATTTACAATCATTTAGCTAGACACAAAAGTTCTCCAAGTCCCCAACCGACACAGAAGCTCAGCTGGCTTCACCTCTCAATCCCCCCTCTAAACAGGACATCCCAACTGCTGTTGGGAATTGGGCAATGACCGCTCTAGCTACTTCCTGCTGGATAGGGGTGAAGAAGGGGTCCTGCAGTTGTACTGTCTTCCAAAGGGGAACTCTTTAGGCTAGTGAAAGGGCCAGTGGTTTGGTCCAGGGGGTCCTTGGTAAAAGCTTTTAGTTGAGCTCATTTGGGGTTCCATTTGTAAGACCATCTGTAGCTTGATGGCCTCCATACTAGAGGAAACAAATTTGACAAGGAGGTTAAAAATACAGGGCCCAAAGGCAAGTAATAGCAAGATGGCTGCCACAGGACCTAGAAAAGGAAGAAGCCATGTTGCCCTACTCCAGAGGTTGGTATAAGAGCTTGAAAGGCGTTGTCTGATTTCAGAAGCCTTTTCCTGTAAACACTGGGCAGCATCTTGTACTATCCCTGATTGGTTAGTGTAAAAACAACACTCTTCCCCTAAGAAGGTGCAGAGTCCTCCTTTCTCAGCAGTGAGGAGGTCTAGGCCTTGGCGGTTCTGGAGAGTCACTGCTGCCAAAGAGTCTATTTGGGATTGTAGAGTAAGGATAGATTTTGTTATTTCTTACAAACTGTCTGAGAAATCCCTTGAGAGTGAGTGACATGTTACAATGTTAACTTTTAACAAACTTTTGTTGAAAACCTTGTAAGTTTGGGATTTCAATTATTCTTTGCTATTAATAAGACCTCGTTCAGTCTGTATTAACTTAGAATTGGTATAGATGGCTCCTTCCTAATACTGTAAGTACTTCAATGTTTGGCTGAGTGCAAACAACTCGCACTTTTGAGCAGAACAATTATTAGGCAATTTTCCTAACTCTGCTTCTACAAGAGTTTCCTTATCACTTGCTGAATACCCATTGTGTCTTTTTCCCTTAATCACCTGGGAGGAACCATCTATCATCCTGTCCTGAAGGGAGTTCCTCCTAGGTCTCATCAGACCTTTGTATGGTAATTAATTAGGATTAAATCCCCTGTTAGGAAACCTGCTGGGTTAAGGATTTTTGATAGGAAGGATTTTTGATAGGATTTTGATAGGGTTGTCAGTGGCCTCAGTGCTTTTGGGCTACACCCTTGTTTACACTGACAACAAGGTGGTATTGGAGTGTTATAGAGTCACAGAGAAGACCTTCAATTATAGGTTTTAAATTTACCCTGGCTTTTAAAGGAATAGGGTACACTTTTTTTTTAATTACTTCTATCTCTCTTTCTTTCTGTTCTTCTTTGTCTCTTTCTGTCTTTCCTCTCTCTTTCTGTCTCTCTGTCTTTTCCTCCCTCTCTCTGTTTCTCTTTGACTTGATGTCTCTTTTTCTCTCTTCCTCTCTCTTTGACTCCTTCTTTGTCTCTGTCTCTTCCTCTCTCTCTCCAAATTTCTGTCTCTGCCAGCCGCTTATGCTGCGTTGCAACCTCCTTGGGTTTTTGCCCTACATGCAATAATTCCATGGTTTCCTTGTGATATTTAATGGGGGTTCCCCCAGAGGTTAGGAACTCCCTTTCCTTCCATATTGCAGCATGGGCATGTAGGATTATATAAGCATACTTGCTATCTGTATACACATTTATTCTTTTTCCCTTTCCCAGTTCTAAGGCTCGGATAAGTGCCACTAGTTCTGCTAACTGGGCACTGGTCCCTGGGGGAAGAGGCTTACCTTCAAGTATGGTTACATCACTAACTATGACATAACCTGCCCTTTGTATCCCGTTCTCCACAAATGAACTTCCATCAGTATATAGGTTAAGGTCAGGATTAGCTAAGGGGACTTCTAAGAGACCAACTCGGGTGGCATAAGTCTGGACTATAATTTGCTGACAGTCATGTTTAATTGGTTCCCCATCCTCTGGGAGAAAAGTGGCAGGGTTGAGGGCTATGCATGTCATATTTGACTCCCTCAAGGAGTAGTGCCTGGTATCTAAGTAGGCCATTGTCTGATAGCCATAAACTTCCTTTGGCACCTAGTATGCCATTTACATCATGAGTAGTCCAGACAGTGAGATCCTTTCCTTGTATTTTGATAACCTCTGACACTAAGACAGTCACCGCCACAACTACCTGTAAGTGGTGAGGCCAGCCTTTTGCTACTACATCAATTTCCTTACTTAGGTATGTCACTGGTTGTGGGGTTGTCCCACGAGTCTGAGCAAGGACTCCAAGAGCTATCCCTGCTCTCTCTGTGATGTATAAAGAGAAATTTTGTCCCGTGGGAAGGCTTAAGGCTGGAGCTTGAGTTTGTTCCTTCCAATGCCCAAACTTAAGGGTTGATCCCCTCCTCAAGTAGGGGACAACAAATGGGTAACTTGTTCCCCATATTCATGTAGATAATAGCTCCAGCTTTGGCTAATATATCCCTCCCTAATAAGGGTGTGGGATTTTCAGGCATAACAAGAAAGGCATGTGAAAAGAGCAAAGTCTCCCAATTACAACTGAGGAGGTGGGAGAAATACCACCTCCTCATGCTGTCCCAGGATTCCCTGGATGGTAACAGACCTTGAGGATAGCTGTCCAGGACAGGAGATTAACACTGAGAAAGCCACACCAGTGTCCAGAAGGAAGTCAATTTTCCTGGCCCTTAATGGTTATACGTACCCGGGGCTCAGTGAGGGTGATGACATGAGCCAGCACTTGCCCCAGGCACCCTCAGTCCTGTTGTTGGATCATCTGGTTGGGGGCTTCTGGCCCAGAGAAACTTTGTCCTCTGGGGCAGTGTGCCTTCCAGTGACTGCCTCGGCATAGCGGACATGGATGGGGGGCGGCTTGTTTCTCGTTGGACAATCTTTTTTAAGTGTCCTTGTAAACTACACTGATAACAAGCCCTACTGGGTGATTGGCCTGCTCCATTTTCTGTCCTCTCTGAAGAATTTTCCTAATTCTGCATCTGGGGGCCAGGTGCAGAAAGCTATAATTTGAATGTCCTCCAAAGTTCATATGTTGAAATGTAATCCCCATAGTGGCAGTATTAAGAGGTGTGGTCTTTAGGAGCTGATTGAGTCATGAGGGGTCCACCTTCATGAATGGGAGTGGATGCCCTTAAAAGAGAGCTTGACAAGGGGAGTTTGCCCCTATTATTCCCATCCATGCTTTCCACTGTATGACAACACATTACTACTCTTCAGATAATCTAACAGCAATGTTTCATCTTGGAAGCGGAGCCCAGACTCTCAATAGGCACCAAATCTGCCACATTGAGCTTGGACTCCCCGCCTCCAAAAGTGTGAGAAATAAATTTCTGTTCTTTATAAATTACCCAGTCTACAGTATTTTACTATAGAAGCGCAAATATACTAAGACTCAAATTATGCTCCTTCTTCAACTTGCAGTCTAACTGGGCAAAGCAACGTGATTTGCAAGATAATAAACATTCACATAGAGATAAAGGACTCCAGTCAAAGTCGACTGCAGCACACCCTGGGCTAGTTACATTGGCCTGCCTCTGCATTCTGTGTTCTCACATCTCATGTGCCTTTTGTTCCACTGAGCTCTGAGCCAGGCTAGAAAGGCAAGTCTATTACTTCTTCCAAGTGAGATGGCAGAGTTCCAAGTGCAGGAAGGAAACAATCTTATCAGACCTCTAGCCCATTGATAAAACCACAGAAGGAAATCATTGAGTCTTAAATTGAGAAAGGGAAGTCTTAGATAAAAATAAGAATTGCCTGGGAGTTTCCACTTTAAAGTAACTTTTTCCACATCAATAGAACAACTTTTTATCATAGCAAGGGTAATTTATTTGTGGTCTTAGAGCCGAAATGCTGTTTGCCTGTTTAGAGCTGTTTATAAGGTCTACAGTAATGATTAATCCCTCCCACTCCCAAAAGATAGCCATTCTTTTCTCTACACCACTTCCTTTTTCAATTCATCAAGTCTTGTCCTAAAGGCCCAGAGTTCTTCTTTCAGATACTCTCTGAGTTTTCCCAGTACTGTATTTAGGTTTCATAATAGAAGAAACTGCCAGATGGTGAAAGGAGACTGCCTGGACAACATATCAGAAGAAATTATGAAATTGCTTTCATTCTAGATACTACCTGTCTGAATCTGTGTAGAATATATCCCTCCATTAGAAGGTTTTTTCCAATGCTAGAGTTTTAGAATTCTACGTGGTGTTTTGGGTTTTTCAGTTAGTCAGTTAATTAGCTTGCATATTTATTTTCATATTCAATGATATTATTCTTCAACCACACTCAGAAAGAGACCAGACACATTGAGGAGAGTGAACTATAGTAGGGGTAAATATATAAATATGCAAAGGAACACCAAAGCCAGAGAAATTTTCAAACACCCACAATTTCAATAGAATCTTCATGCTGAGGAATTATCTTCAGCCTTCTTCATTAACTTAAAGACTTAAGCTAAATTTCTATGGGACAGTGACCTAAGGGCCTTTATGGGAGTTAAGAAAGAGTGAAAAACCCAACAAAAAACAGAAATCTCTTGAATTTTTCTCTCTTTTTTACAAGTTTGGCCAACAATGCAATGCAGGCAGTTATATCTTTTATAAATTTATTTTAATAGCTTTTTGGAGATATAATTTACATACTATGCAATTCACTCATTTAACATGTAGATTTCAGTGGCTTTTCATATATTCACAGAGATGTGCAATCATCAACCTATTTAAATTTAGAACATTCTAATCACGTCCAAATGAAATCCCATATCTATTAATAGTCACTCCCCATTCCCAGTAACTAAAAGCTGTTTACAATTTAACCCTAAATTACAAACAAATAAGAAAAAAATACAGTAACCCCCACTCCAATACCCAAATGACTGAACAATCAAAGAACATGCCAACTTTCAGCTAGGCTGATGGCTGACATCGCAATGGTTCAATTCCCTCCAAACCCTTCCCCTAATCCTTGGGCAACCACTAATGTACTTTCTGTCTCTACAGATTTGCCTATTCTGGACATTTCATATACATAAAATCATATGGCATGTTTTTCTCTGGCTTCTTTTACCTAGAATAAAATTTTCAAGGATCATCCGTGTTGTAGCCTGTATCAGTATTTCATTCCTTCTTATGGCTGAATGATATTATATTGTATGGATATACCACATTTTGTTTATCCTTTTGTCTGTTGATGGGCATTGGCATTGTTTTCACTGTTTGGCTAGTATGAATACTGCTACTATAAATATTCATGTATGCATTTTTATATAGACATGTGTTTTCATTTTTCTTAAGTATACCTAGGAATGGAATTGCTGGGTCATAGAGTAGTTGTATGTTGAATTTTTTGAGGAACAGGCAGACTGTTCTCCAAGCTGCAACATCATTATACATTCCCATCAGCAATGAATGAAAATTCCAATTTCTCCATGTCCTCAGCAACACTGGATATTCTCTTTTTTCTTATAGCCATCCTATAGCCTTGAGTGTGTTGTATCTCATTCTGATTTTGATTACCATTTCCCTGATGACTAACAATGTTGAGTGTCTTTCTATGTGTTTATTAGCCATTTGTGTATCTTTTTTGGAGAAATGTCTATTCAAATTATTTACCCATTTGTAAATTGGGTTATTTTTCTTTTTATTATTGAGTTGTAATAGTTCTAGATACAAGTTCCTCAGTAAATTCACTTTTTTAAAAAAAATTAACAAGCTTCCTGCTGGATCACTGCTTTATTTTCCACGTTACCTCCCAACACCTAACATAGTTTGGCAACCTTCCTTCTAATACTTTTATTACCGCTAGGCTACTTACTCCCTTTGAGGACACAGTAACACCTCTAACTACAACAGATTCTTTGCAATGGGTGACAGGCCCTACTGTTGGTACCTTGAGGTTTACCTTATCTAAGACACTGGATGTCTTCACTGTCTTCTCTACTTAGTAACTAAAAGCTGGTTACAATTTAACCCTAAATTACAAACAAACAAGAAAAAAATACAGTACCCCCCACTCCAGTACCCAAATGACTCAACAATCAAAGAACATGCCAACCTTCAGCTAGGCTCATGGCTGACATCACAATGGTTGCAACTCCTTTCAAATATCAGTCAAATGAGCCACATAGACATTTCAGCACTTTGAGTTGCCTTATAAAAAATGTCTTTCCCTACTTTCTCTGCCGTCTCCCCAAGAAGGTGGCATCTTCTTCAAAGAAAACAAAGAGCCATTCACTGTAATCATCTAAACTATCAGTCACAAACGACAATGTTTATAGGGGCTAGTCAGGTAGCCTGATGAGTGAAGCTGCCCAAGTGTAGGATGTACTGGAGACTCTGGGAAACTGGAAAGCAAATACCCAGTGTATGGAGCAACTTGGCTTCAGCTGATTTTGCCATACAAGATTGCAGGTCCCATGTTGCCATATTGTATTTTGGTAGGGGGAGAAGCTGAAACCAGACTTTTTTATGTGAAAAATTATCTTTTAAAATACTGGCAATTAACTTGATATTTTAAAAAATACTATACAGGCCAACCAAAATGTGTGCCAGCTGGATCTGACCAACCAGCCACCAGTTTGCAATCACTGTTCAAAATATTACTTAATTATTCCCCCCATGTTCCCTGTTATTAGCAGCACCAACCTGGGATCTCATTGCTGCTCACATTCTTAAGTCTTAATTATTCAGACTGTTAGCCTTTTTCAACACCATTTTCTTCTAGCTCTTTCTTCTCTGTGTGCACACCCAAATGCACTCATCCTTAAAGAGTCACTAAATATACTAAAAAAGAGCGTGAACTTTGGAGTCAATGAGCTCTATCTTCAAACCTGGATTTGCCAATTACCACTCTGTATCTTTGGGCAATTTACTTTACCTCTCTGATCTTTGGTTTCTACATCATTAAAATGGATACAATAACCTTTAACTCATAGACTTGTTTTGAAGCAATATATTTGAAGAACTTAGCATATTTATTGAGTCCTTAATAAATATATGTCATTCTTCCTCCTTAATTTTTAACTAACATTAACAACTGATTCATTGGCACCCTTAACTCATCTTTTTTTATCCTTTTAAGTTCCTGTAGCAACATTGTTTATACTCACAAAGTATAAATTCACAAGCCCCAGCATCCTGGATCCTGTCCTACATCATTTGAGTACCCCCGATCCCTTACCAATGCTCCATCCCAGACTATGTGTAATTTTCCCATACACTTTTTTATTGTTAAATCTGAATTACAGTTGTGTATTTTTATACCTGTTAATCTCTCTGAAGCTTCTGATAGAACAGACCCCATATACCTTACCAAGCTATTTGAATGGGCTTCCAAGATAACAGTTCTGACCCAGTTTGCCTCAGACATGTTGGACCACCCAAGAACATCTATCTATTCAGTTTTGTATCACACCCCCTCTGACAGGTCTCTTGCTTTTTCTGTGTATCCATTAAGACCTAGATTGAATTCATCTGGTCATATGGAGTCTATTTCATTAATGGTAGAAAGTGTAAATGCTTTTTATCTAACTCCATTTATTTCTCCATATGCAAACTAACTCTGGCAGGATGGTTCACCAACAACTCAAGTTAAACATGGAAAAGAGGGAGTTAGACCTGGGAGATCCCAGGGCCATGTAAGTCTCACCACCTTTAATCAAGTAAGATGGCTTCATTTACCTTATTGGTATAGAGAGAACCTCTGTAGCTTCCCAGGCAATCCTCAGAGGTGACAGCAAAGAAGCTGTGAGTCTTATTCCAGGCTTCAGGCCTTTGCTACATCCCCGCTAGTTCGTTCCACTTTCTGTCTTAAATTAATGCACATAGTTTGCACATTTGTGTCTGAAGGCCAGGCCAGAGAGAATGTTCAAAGCTATGTTTCAAAGGAGAATATTAGGAACCTAAGTCTGCTTCTAAGAGAACACTTATTGGGAAATAAAGTTCTGATATGTTTATATGAAAACAAGTCATATTAATCACTTTATGTTTACACCTCATGTGTGAAGACACACCTGCTTTAGATTCCCTGCAGGCACATCACACTTCGACTTCTGAAATTTTTCCAAAACAGTATATTCTGCCTGGAATGCTTTTTCTTCAGGCAGCCAAATGGTCTTTCCCATCATTTAAACAGCTTCTGGAATTCTATCAATCCTCCAGTATTCTAAGATTGATTGGCCAACTGACACATTATTTTTGGCTCAGCCTGGACATGGAACACCCACAGCTATTCTTCGCTTCCTGATCATGTATTTAGTCCTCACTACCTAACCCCTACTAAAGTACATTTACCCTTTCTTTACATTGGCAGATATAATTTGTTTCCATCACAAATTAAACAGAGCATAATGTCTGCTGCTAAAGGAATAGTTTGTAAACCCAAGACTCAGAATTCTACACATAATGTTATTGTATGATGTATTAATTTAGTAGCATAAGAAAAATCCTAGGTTTCAGTTACAGGTATTAGGGTATAAAAGTTGGCAAACCCTAGACCTCTATTATGAATACAAATGCTAAATTAAGTGCATATGTATAAATTAGAGTGTGGTAACATTTACTGATATTTACAAATGACCTCAATGAAGGTAGAATAGTGTGGTAAAAATTACTAAGACATTACACCAGACAATAACAAGTGGCGTTACACCTAACAGTAATTAGTGTGGCTAGGGTTCACGTATTGATTACTGTTTCTTTTCTCTGTCATATACATTAGAGAGTAGCAAATTAGTTCAATGAGAGTACTGGAGTCACATGGACCTGAGTTTGAGCATTAGTTCTACCACTTACTATCTGTTTGATCTTGGTCAAATCAATTAACTCCTCTGAGACTCAGTTTCATAATCTTCAAAATGAAGGTAGTAACAGTATCTACCTCACAGAGTAGTGACAGAATCGTGAACAACAGATAACATTTATTAACTAATTAGTTGGAATCAGGCATTGTTTTAGCCCTTTAAATGGATTAGCTTGTATAATTGTCTCCACCAACCTATGAGACAGGTACTGTTATTATATTCAGCTTATAGGACTCCCTAAGCAAAAAGATGTTGAGTAACTTACCCAAAGTCAAACAGCTTGTAAGTGGTAGCACTAGAATGTGAATCTAGGCTCTCTATTTTTTAATCATAATCCAGCAATACTTCCAAAGAGTGGAAGGTATAGTGCCTGCAAAGCACATAATACAGTTCCAAGAACATAGCAAGTGCTCAGTAAATGCTAACTACTATTAGTATTGTATACTATGATGTACTAAGAATAACCTCTCACATTTTGTTTCAGTGTATTCACCCAGGTACATAATTCACTCATATGAATACATGCTCCTCAGAGTTTTCCACCTTAGAGTCATCTCTCAGAAGCCATATCCTGTGGTGATATGGCTTCCAATGTAGATCACCATGTGGAAATAGTTCCTTAGCACCTTTCTGAAGTAGAAGTAGGAGGAAAAGAGGAAGAAAGAGAAGGGGCAGAAGTTCTTATCATTTGTGGAAATGGCTTCAACGATCACATGGGGGTCTGTGGGGCTTAAGTTAGAATTCTGCTATGGCAGTTTCAGAGTTCAGCTTGGTTGCTATGGATAGAATAGGGGTGATTTCCTGCAATCCCATTCAAGCATGCCTCCAGCATGATCCATACACTTCTATGGAACTTAGAAGACCTTTCTGTTCAGGGACAGCCTATGTCGTCCTGCACCATTAACTACGGCAGTGAGGCTTGCTGAAAAACAAAGCGTGCACCAGAAGAATTTGGTGTATTTTAGCATTTATGATCATTTAGAAGAAAACGTCACTTACCTGTATGCTGTACCTTGAGAGGCCTAAAAAGTCCTATGGGCCTCAAGTTTCTGCTAAAATTTTATCATTTGGGGGTTATTTATTTTTAAAATGTTATTTTTAATTTTTGTGGGTACATAGTAGGTACATATATATAATACATATATATATATTATATATATATTTATGGGGTATATGAAATATTTTGATCAGGCATGCAATGTGAAATTATCATATCATGGAGAATGGGGTATCCATCCCCTCAAGCATTTATCCTTTGTGTTACAAACAATCCAATTACACTCTTTTAGTTATTTTAAAATGTGCAAATAAGTTATTATTGACTATAGTCACCCTGTTGTGCTATTAAATAGCAGGTCTTACTCATTCTTTCTGACTAGTGTTTTTTTACCCATTAACCATCTCCACATCCTGGACATCACTTGGCTACCTTTCCCAGCCTCTGGTAACCATGTTTCTACTCTGTATGTCCATGGGTTCAATTGTTTTGATTTTTAGAACCCACAAATAAGTGAGAATATGGGATGTTTTTCTTTCTCTGCCTGGCATATTTCATTTAGCAAAACAATCTCCAGTTCCTTCCATGTTCTTGCAAATGACAGGATCTCATTCTTTTTATGGCTGCATAGTACTCCGTTGTATATATATATCACATTTTCTTTACCCATTTATGCTGATGGACACTTAGGTTGTTTCAAAAGCTTAACTATTGGGAACACCACTGCAACAAAAGTAAGAGTGTAGATATCTCTTTGATAAACTGATTTCCCTTCTTTTGGGTATATACCCAGCAGAGGGATTGCTGGATCATATGGTAGCTCTGTTTTCAGTTTTTTTGAGGAAAGTCAAAACTGTTCTCCATAGTGGCTGTAATAATTTACATTCCCACCCACAGTATATGAGCGTTCCCTTTTCTCCACATCCTCACCAGCCTTTGTTATTGCCTGTCTTCTGGATATAAGCAATTTTACTGGGGTGAGATAATATCTCATTGTAGTTTTGATTTGTATTTCTCTGATGATCAATGATGTCGAACACATTTTCATATGCTTGTTAGCCATTTTCACATCTTCTTTTGAGAAATGTCTATTCATATCTTTTGCCCAGTTTAAAATTTGATTAATTTTTTTCCTATGGAGATGTTTGACCTCCTTATACAATCTGATTACTAATCCTTTGCCAGATGGGTAGTTTGCAAATATTTTCTACCACGCTATGGATTGTCTCTTCACTTTGTTGATTGTTTCTTTCACTATGCAGGGGCTTTTTAACTTGATATGATCCCATTTGTCTATTTTTGCTTTGGTCACCTGCACTTGTGGGGCATTACTCAAGAAATTTTTGCCCAGACCAATGTCCTAGAGATTTGCCCCAATGTTTTCTTGTAGCAGTTTTCTAGTTTGTGGCCTTAGATTTAAGTCTTTAATCCATTTTTTATTTAATTTTTGTATATGGTGAGAGATAGGGCTATAGGTTCATTCTTCTGCATATGGATATCCAGTTTTCCCACCATGATTTACTGAAAAGACTCTTCCCTACCCAGTGTATGTTCTCAGCACCTTTGTCAAAAACGAGTTCACTGTAAGTGTGTGAATTTTTTTCTAGGTTCTCTATTCTGTTCCATTAAAGTATGGGTCTGTTTTTATGCCAGCACCATGCTGTTTTGGTTACTATAGCTCTGTAGTGTAACCTGAAGTCAGATAATATGATTTCTGCAGTTTTGTTATTTTTGCTTAGGGTAGCTTTGGCTATTCTGGATCTTTTGTTGTTCTATAAAAATTTTAGAATTTTTTTCTATTTCTGTGAAGAATATCATTGGTGTTTTGCTAGAGATTTCATCGAACATGTAGGTTGCTTTGGGTAGTACAAACATTTTAACAATATTGGTTCTTCCAATCCATGAACATGGAATCCCTTTTCATTTATTGATGTCCTCTTCAATTTCTTTCTTCAATGTTTTATAGTTTTCATTATAGAGATCTTTCCTTTCTTTGGTTAAATTAATTCCTAGATATTTAATTCTATGTGTTGCTAATATAAATTGGATTACTTTTAAAAATTTTTTTTCAGATTGTTCACTGTTAGCTCCTGATTTTTGTATACTGATTTTGTATTCTGAAACTATACATAATTTATCAGTTCTAATATTATTTTAGTGGAGTCTTTAGGTTTTTCAAAATATAAGATCATTTCATGTGCAAACAGGGATAATTTGCCTTCTTCCATTTTAATTTGAATGTCCTTTATTCTTTCTCTTGTCTGATTGCTCTCCCTAGGACTTCCAGTATTATGTTTAATAACAGCAGTGAAAGTGGCATCCTTGTTATGTTTCTTATCTTAGAGGAAAGGTTTCAGTATTTCTGCATTCAGTATGATAGCAACTGTGGGTCCGTCATATATGTTTTTATTATATTTAGGAATGTTCCTTGTATATTCAGAATTTTGAATGTTTTTATCATAAAGGGATGTTAAATTTTATCAAATGCTTTTTCAGCATCAATTGAAATGATCATATGGTTTTATCTTTAATTCTGTTGAGAAGACATATCACATTGATTGATTTGCATATGTTGAACCATCCTTGAATCCCAGGGTAAATCCCATTTGCTCATGGCAAATGATCTTTATAATGTGCTGTTAAATTTGATTTGTTAGGATTTTGTTGAAATTTTTGGCATCAATGTTGTTCAGAGATATTGGCTTGTAATTTTCTTTTTTTAATGTGTCTTTGTCTGGTTTTGTTATCAGGTTAATACTGGCCTCATAGAATGGCTTTGGAGGTATTCTCTCCACCTCTATTTTTTGAAGGAGTTTGAGTATAATTGGTATTAATTCTTTTTAAAATGTTTGATAGAATTCAGCAGTGAAGCCATAGGGTCCTGGGCTAGTCTTTGCAGGACAACTTTTATTACAGTTCCATTCTTATTACTTGGTATTGGTCTGCTCAGGTTTTGGATTTCTTCGTGGTTCAATCTTCGTAACTTGTATGTGTCTAGGAATTTGTCCATTTCTTCTAGGTTTTCCAATTTATTGATATGTAGTTGCTCATAGTGATCTCTAATAATCCCTTTAAATTCTGTGGTCAGTCGTAATGTCTCCTTTTTCATTTCTGATTTTATGTATTTGTATCTTCTCTCTTCTTAGTCTAGCTAAAGGTTTTTCAATTTTGTTTAACTTAAAAAAAAACTTTTGTTTCATTGATCTTTTGTATTATTTTCTTCATTTCAACTTCATTTATTGCTGCTCTGATTTTTATTGTTTCTTTTCTTCTACTAATTTTGGGCTTGACTTGCTCTTGCTTTTCTAGTTCTTCAAGGTCCATCATTAGATGATTTACTTGAAGTTTTTTTCTTTTTTTTTTTTTTTTGATGTAGGTACTTACAGCTATAAACTTTGCTCTTAGCATTGCTTTTGCTGTACTAGGTTTTGGTATGTTGTGTTTCCATTATCATTAGTTTCAATTTTTCAATTTCCTTCTTAATTTCTTCACTGACCCACTGGTCATTCAGGAACATATTGTTTAATTTCTATGTGTTTGTATAGTTTACAAAATTCCTCTTCTTATTAATTTCTAGTTTTATTCCCTTGTGGTCAGAGAAGATGCTGGATATTATTTCAATTTTTTGAATGTTTTAAGACTTGCTTTGTTAGCTAACATATGGTCTATCCTTGAGAATGATGCATGTGCTGAGGAAAAGAATGTGTGTTTTCTAGCTTTTGGATGAAATGTTCTGTAAATATCTATTAGATTCCTTTGTTCTATAGTGCAGATTAAGTCCAGTGTTTCTTTGTTGATTTTCTGTCTGGATGATCTGTCCAATGCTGAAGGTGGAGTGTTGATGTCTCCATCTATTATTGTATTGGGGCCTATCTCTCTCTTTAGCTCTAATAATATTTGCTTTATATATCTTTAAGTATACTTTAAATTGTTATATTCTCTTTCTGGATCAATCCCTTTATATATAGTGACCTTCTTTGTCTCCTCTTAAAGTTTTTGCCTCAAAATCTATTTTGTCTGATACAAGTATAGCTACTCCTGCTCTTTTTTGTTTCCATTGGCATGGAATATCTTTTTCCATCCTTTAATATTCAGTCTGTGTTTGTGTTTATATGTTAAGTGTATTTCTTGTAGACAACAACTCATTGGGTCTTGTTTTTTCAATCCGTTCAGCCACTCTCCGGCTTTTGATTAGAGAGTTTAGTCCATTTACATTCAATATTATTCTTGATGATAAGTAAGGACTTACTCATGCCATTTTGTTATTGGTTTTTTGTTGTTTTGTGGTCTTCTCCTCCTTTCTTTCCTTCCTGTCTTCCTTCAATGAAGGTTATTTTCTGTGGTGTCATAATTTAGATGCTTGATTTTTATATTTTGTGTATCCGTTCTGTGTTTTTTGTTTGAGGTGACCATGAGGCTTGCAGTTATACCTTATAACTCATTATTTTACACTTATAGCAACACTGTTTTCATAAGCAAACAAACAGAGACAACTAATAAAGACTCTACACCTTACCTTCATCCCCCCTTTTTGTTAACTTTTTGTTGTTTCTATTTACATCTTATTGTACTCTCTATGTCTTGAAAAGTTGTTGTTGTTGTTGTTATTTTTGATTGGTTCATCATTTATTCTTTCTACTTAGGATAAGAATAGTTTACACACCACAGTTACAGTGTTATCTTATTCTGTGTTTTTCTGTGTAATTATTATTACCAGTGAGTTTTGCATCTTCAGGTGATTACTTATTGCTCATGAATTTCCTTTTCTTTCTGAATGAAGTACACCCTTTAGCATTTCTTGTAGGACAGGTCTGGTGTTGATGGAATGTTTCAGCTTTTGTTTTTGTGGGAAAATCTTTATGTCTTCTTTATGTTTGAAGGATATTTTGCCGATTTACTATTCTAGGGTAAAATAATTTATTTCCTACAGCATTTTAAATACGTCATGCTACTCTCTCCTGGCCTGTAAAGTTTTCACTGAAAACTCTGCTGCCAGACATATTGGAGCTCCATTGTATGTTTTTTTTTCTATTTTCTTGCTGCTTTTAGGATCCTTTGTTTATTCTTGACCTTTGTGAGTTTCATTATTAAATGTCTTGAGGCAATGTTCTGTGTGTAAATCTGCTTGTTTCTATAACCTTCTTGCACTTGGATATTGATATCTTACTCCAGGTTTGGGAAGTTCCCTGTTATCCATTTGAATAAACTTTCTACCCATATTTCTTTTTCTGTCTCCTCTTTAAGGTCAATAACTCTTATAATTTCTCTTTTGAGGCTATTTTTATATCCTGTAAGTATGCTTCATTGTTTTTTATTCTTTTTTTGATTATTTCTATTTTTAAAATTATTTTTTCTGTTATCTCTTATGACTGTGTATTGTGGTCATAAGACCACAATAGCCCATGGTCAAGCTCACTTAAAGCCATCCCATTACTGAGTATATACCCAAAGGACTATAAATCATGCTGCTATAAAGACACATACACATGTATGTTTATTGCGGCACTACTCACAATAGCAAAGACTTGGAACCAACCCAAATGCCCAACAATGATAGACTGGATTAAGAAAATGTGGCACATATACACCATGGAATACTATGCAGCCATAAAAAAGGATGAGTTCATGTCCTTTGTAGGGACATGGATGAAGCTGGAAACCATCATTCTCAGCAAACTATCGCAAGGACAAAAAACCAAACACCGCATGTTCTCACTCATAGGTGGGAATTGAACAATGAGAACACTTGGACACAGGAAGGGGAACATCACACACCGGGGCCTGTTGTGGGGTTGGGGGAGGGGGGGATAGCTTTAGGAGATATACCTAATGTAAATGACGAGTTAATGGGTGCAGCACACCAGCATGGCACATGTATACATGTGTAACAAACCTGCACGTTGTGCACATGTACCCTAGAACTTAAAATATAATTTAAAAAATATGAAAAACATAATTTATTTTGCTTGATCAATTATGTTATTAAAGGACTCTGATGCATTCTTCAGTATGCCAGTTAATTTTTCTGCCCCAGAATTTCTACTAGGTTCTTTTTAAGTATTTCAATCTCTGTGTTAAATTTATTGGATAGAAATCTAATTTCCTTCTCTGTGTTATTTTGAATTTGAGTTTCCTCAACACAGCTTTGCTGAATTCTCTGTCTAAAATGTCACATATCTCAGTTTCTCCAGGATTAGCCCCTGGTGCCTTATTTAGTTCATTTGGTGAGGTCATGCTCTCCTGGATGGTGTTGATGCTATTAGGGGTTCTTCAGTGTCTGGTCATTGAAGAGTTAGATATTTATTATATTCTTCACTGTCTGGGCATGTTTGTACCTGTTCTTCTAGGGAGGGCTTTCCAGATATTTAAAAGGTCTTGGGTGTTGGGATCTAAGCTGTATCTGCTTTGGGAGGAACCCTAAGCCCAGTAACGCTGTGGTTTTTGCAGACTCATAAACCACGTTGATGATCTTGGATAAGATCCAGGAGAATCCTCCGGATTACCAAGCAGAGACTCTTGTTCTCTTTCTTTATTTTCTCCCAAACATACGGGGTATCTCTCTCTGTTCTGAACCCCCTAAAGCTGGAGTGGGGTGACACAAGCTCCCCTGTTGCCCCCACTGCTATGACCAAGCAGGGGCAGATCTGAAGCCAACATAGCACTGGGTCTCACCCAAGGCCTGCTGTAACCACTCCCTGACTACTGCCTATGCTCATTCAAAGCCCTGGGGCTTTACAATCACCAGATGTTGAAGCCTGCCAGACCTGTGTCCTTCCCTTCAGGTCAGTGAGGTCTCTTATGCCCTGGATGCATCCAGAGGTGCCATGTAGGAGTCAAGGACTAGAGTCAAAAACCTTAGAAGTCTACCTGGTGTTCTACTGTAGCGTGGCTGAGCTGGCACTCAAACCACAAGACACAATCCTTGCCACTCTTCCTTCCCCTCTCCAAAGGCAGAAGGGCTTCACCCTGTAGCCACCACCACCAAAGGCTACAAGGAGTACTTCCAGACTACTACTGATGTTCCCTGAAGGCCCAAGTGCTCTTATTTAAGTTTCGGTGAATGCTGCCTGGCCTGGGGTTCACTCTTCATGACAGTGGGCTTCCTTCTGGCCCAGAGCAGGTCCAGAGTTCCCATCCAAGAGTCAAGTCCTGGAATCAGGTGCCCCAAGAGCCCGCTAGGTGTTCTACCCTCCTGAGGCTGTTTTGCTACCTGAGGTGCAAGAGAAAGTTCCTTTTACTTTTCCCTTTGCTTTTCTCAAGCAGAAGGAGGTGCACCCCATAGTCACCACAGCTCGTAATGTGCTGAGTTTCACCTGAAGCCAGCAAGTTTAAGAGGCTCACCCAAGTCTCCTGATGTAGTACCTGGGTATTGCTGCTAATTATTCAGGGCCCAAGGGCTCTTCAGTTAACAGGTCATCAATGCTACCAGGACTTGGTCCTTCCCTTCAAGGCAGCAGGTTTCCTTCTAGCCCAGGGTGTGTCTAGAAATGTTGTTCATGAGCTAGGGCTTGAACAGGGAGTTTCATGACTTTGACCATTGCCCTATTCTGCTGTGGCTGAGCTGGTATTCAAGATGCACGAAAAAGTCCTCCCTACTCTTCCCTCTCCTCTCTTCAAGTGGAAAACAGGGGTCTCTTTTGGCACCATTAGCTGTGCAGCCTGGGGTTAGGGGAGGAGTGATGCCAGTACTCCCTTGACTGCTCCAGCGTTTTTCTCAGTATCTCATGTCCTGCAGTCCACTGCCTCTGGGCCCAGTTCAGCACTAGTACTCACCTATGAGTTGCAGTCTTTATGACCTAGTATACCTTCCAAGTTTATTTAGAGCACAGAGCACTTTAGCCCACAGTGGTGAGGTTTGCAGGAACTCAGTTTCTGACTCTGGGATCAGCGATTCCCCCCTCACTTGGTCTGGTTTAAATGATCCCTCCGTGGGTGGGCATTAGCTGAGTTTAGTCCAGTTTTCCTTTCTGCTCTAACAGGAGAGCACTGAGTTAACTGCTTCACAATTGTATTGCTCTCCCTCCAGAGAGGTGCTCTCCATACCACAAGGCCACTGCCAGGGGTAGGGGAGGGTAGCACCAGCAATTTAATACTGTATTTTCTATCTCTTCAGTACCTCTTTCAGTGATATGTCAAAGCCAGGTACTAGGAGTGCTCACATGATTTTTTGCTCTTATGAAGGTGCTTTTTCTGTTTAGATAGTGTTAAATTGGTATCCTTGAAGTGGCAATGATTGGTGGAGTCTTCTATTCTGCCATCATGCTGTGCCTCCTCCCACGAGGGTTTTTTTTTAATTATTATTATTTTTAACAAGTTTCCCTTCAAAATTTGGAAAATAAATATATTAAGCCAGTTGCCATCCACACCTTAAGTCAAGTTAGTTTAATCAGAATTCTTCCTCTCTAACAAATAGATGGGTTTCACTGTGGAAGAAATTAGAGACTGTTTTGAGTAAGGGACAGAGATAAGGTTAATTTGAGAGTGTGGAAACACTGCTTAAGCATGGGGAGGATTGCACAAAGCTGTCCCCAGCCCTTCTTTTAAAGTGCCAACATTCCTGGGAAAGGTTATCCAAAATAGTTTCACATTGGTCTATCTGATCTGGTTTATTCCTAGCAGGAATGAGGAGGGCCTCGTGTAACAAGCTGGAGAGGAGTAAGGAGGAAAGGGAGGGCATTTTTGTGCCTGAACCCCATCAGCAACCTAGGACCTTCATGTGGTTCATGCTTCATAGATCAGGGAAAAGCAGAAAGGGGAAATTAAGGAACCAGTGGGGTTTGTCCCAACCAAATTATTTGTCCCTAGTGCTTCCCTCTCTTAAGTGAAAACTCAAGCCTCAGCAGAATATTCCTAGAGGTTCCCATGACTCTTCAATAGTTGAGAATGTTGGTTTAATTAATGGATCAGAGCCTTGGCACTCTTTAATGTAACAAGGGTACCCTGAAGCTGGCCATCGCAGCTGTGTCTGCATCACAGGGAATAGTCTCTGCCATACAAAGGACCTAATGGTGGACATTCAGGTGCTACAGCAGGCCCGCATGAGAACAAACCTCAGTTGAAGAAGCCTTTCTGGTTATTCTAAAATCATACCACAAAGGTGAGGATCTACCTCTACATTTGGCTATGGTGATTTTCTAACCTGTATGTTCTTCCTCTTACATGCAAATCCGCTTGTCTAACACACAGGGACACAAATTTGAGTTCACATTGAATGGGCTTACAATTTGTTTCAGAGCCAAGGATTGCTGTCCAACTCTTTCAGATGTTCTTCCCCTCACTGTTACTAGGGTGAAAAGTCAGTAAGGTTGTAGACAATGAAGGGAAGGGTAGGGAGGAGAAGTTACTTGAGGGCAAGGGGAAAAAAGGAAGGAGGAGAAAGGAAGTAGCTAATTGTGACCTGTTGGTTCCAAAACATACATACACACAAATTCATAAAAGAAAGAAACCATCCCTACTACCTAGGCCTCCTAAGGATGAAATCAAGGCCAAAAAGTTTAAGGTATTGTTAGAAATGGAGGAGTCATGCTTAAGGTGGTCTTCACAGCACAGTTTGAGATCATGAAGTGCAGAAAGTGCAGTGAAATGCATTCATGCAGATGTAACATACCTCTTCCCCGTATGCACCCTCACTCAATATATGCATGGATGTAGTTGCATACCATGGCTTCTGCACTCACACAGACACACACACAGGTACACATTGCCAAATACCAAAACACATATGTATATACCCATATAGGTACATATATACAAAGTCAAATATGGATGCCTGGAAAATATAAACATGGTGGTACACACAAGAAAACACAGTTATAAACAAGATGGCTATGTAAATGATAGTAGCTACTATTTATCAGGGGTCTACTGTGTGTCCAGCACTTCACATATCCTGGCTCATTAATTCTCAAAAATTCTGCTCTGCGGGAGATATCATTAATCTCATTTTAAAAATGGGAAACTAAAACTTAGAGAAGATTCTAACTTGCCAAGAGACATGAAATTAGTATGGCTCATAGCAGAGCAGAAGTCCAAAACCAGGCCAGTCTCCCTGAAAAGTTGCAACTCTCCAGTAGCCATATGTTATAGACTGTCATGACAGTTCAAAGACATGACACTTTAGAAACATCCATAAACAGATGCATACCCATTTATAGGTACTCATGCTCCTTAACCATGAGAATTTTAAAATGTGATTAACATAATTGAGGGTCTGTTGTCATCTTAATCATTTGTTTGAACTAAACAGTCTAAAATTCCATTGAGTGATTAGTACCCATTGGTAAATTAAAATGTGTTTAAATTATCTCTACAGTATTTAAATCCAAGATACTCTTGTATCTTGGAGCAGGGCCAGCCAATATTTTTAAATAATAACACTATAATTAAAGCTTAGGGTAGGCTTAGGATCTCATTCAAGTTAACAAAAGATTACCCTTCACACCAGAATTTAAAACTAGGCTCTAATTAATAAATGTGCTAATTGTTCTTCTTTTTTTGCAATCGTTCAAAAAGATGCTGCACAGATATTCACACAAAAACCACAGCTGATACCCTGGTGAATTGCAGTGCTCAGAAAGCTGTCATTTCACTGTGCTATCCTGGGCAACTGTGGGGCACTCCTGTGATGTCAAATGTAGGCCTAGAGTAGAGTCCTCTAATGTGAATTTACACTCTCAAGTATTGGAGAGCTGAAGCTATCTCTAGAATAGGGAACCCAGCCCCCTCAGTTTGCCTGAGACAGTCCAGCTCCCTCAGTTTGCCTGAGACAGTCCAGCTTACTCCTATTGTCTTGATTTAGTTGTTAAGAGTACCTTAAAGAGTGTCCTAATTTGGGTGATAACTTACCTGGTCACCCTACATCAGATCATTTGCGGAGTCTTGAAGCTTACCAGCAGAGAAGGAGACAAGGTGGGGAAGAGAAATGAGGAAATGGATAATGGTGACTTTCTTCCTGGGCCAAGACTCCTATTAGCATTGATATTTTTGCCAGAGTATGGATTTCCTGCCATGGCCCCCTAGTTTGTACAATCATAACCACATACAGTTCCAGTTACTAGGGGCTTTCCACCTTCCTCTGGCACAACCAAAATTATAGTGTTTCCTGGGAACTAAGACTTTTTTCTTCTTTGTGGTACATACAAATTTTAGCACCTTGTAATAATGGTGATGAGGCTACAGAACAGACATGGGATTCAAAAAACAATTCCTTAGTGTTTCACAATTTTATCTGGCTAGGAATTAGAAGATTACAACTCAATGTAACATATAGACCTTACAGAAGAAAGAAAATGTTTGCAGAACATTTCCAACAAAACATTCAGAGGAAGGCACATACTCTGAAGATTGGAAACACTAAACAAAAACACATGGGGTGTGTCATGGGGAGCAATCCTGCCTGAGCAAGCAAGAGGTTGACTGCTCTGCTGGACATTTTTCAAGTCTAACTTCTAAGGATTTTTCTCCTGAAGAGACTGAAAGAAGAACAATGGGGGTTAAACTGCAAAACACGCAGCCAGCAAAAGCCAATCTTTTCTGTGGGATCTTTGAAAGACAATGAGAAACGATAACACCTCAGATCCCTATAATACCTTTCTTTTGAAAAGCCCATTGCTCTTTCACAATTTAAAATTATATTCTCTTGACATTTCTATAATATAGTCATGAAGAAATAGAGGGAATTTCCCTAAGTTTTGCAAGACAATGGCAGAGCCAGAATCAGACTAAGCTTTCTTGATTTCAAGCCTAGGAGGGTTTTTGTTTTGTTTTGTTTTTAATTGAACTTTGTGCCTATGGTAAGATTCCTTTAGCATAGTGGCTAAATGCAAGGACTCTTGAACTTGACTGTTAAAGTTTGAGTCCTGGCTATACCACTTACCAGCTGCATGACTTTAGGTAACAACCTTCACTTCTCTGTGCCTCAGTTTCTTCATTAATAAAGCAGAATAGTAATAAATAGTAATAGTACTTCTTTCAGATTGTTTCTGGAAAGATTATATGTGATACTACATATAGAACTCTTAGAGCAAATCTTGGCACATAGCAAACATTCAATAAATGTTAGCTGTTACAACAATTGTGGGTTGTAATGTAACACCAATTGTGGGTCCTTCACTAAGCAATCAGTTGGGTAGACACTCAGCTGAATAAATCTCAAAATATCCACTAATGATCAACTCATGTTTGGGGTAACCAAATAAGGGAGTCACGTTAATTGTGTAACCATAAATTTGGTAGTTAGTCCCTGTGATAAAATTACATTTTCAGCAGTTCTGTTAAAGCACAGGTTTCTGAGCTCTTTAGATACCAAGAAATGAGTATTAATATTTATCAGAGTATGTTGCAAGTTTCTTTCTAAATAATTAAACAGGAGGAGGGCCTCCTTAAAGGGTTTTTGATGACTCAAGAATGAAACTTATCCTAAGCTAAATTGTACAGGAAAAAAATTAAAACATGCTGAGAAGAACATAACATGGTTTAGTTTTCCTCCTGGGGATTAATAAGTATGTGGCATTTTACACTCAACTCTAATGCTACAACCATAATCTATTGTTTCAATCAAAAGTTCCTGCACCCTTAACATTAGTTTCTTGAATTTGCCATTTAGATGCCAACAGTAATGCCAAATATCTGCATTCTCCAATCAATGGCCTCTACCTGCCATAAATGCCTTTCTCTGTATTGTCCAAGGCAAAAGAAAGGGCAGCCAGAAACAGTGTTTACAAGGTGAATTGTCCAGGAAATTGTGCCCAAAGTGGAGGAGGATTGTACCTTGTACATTTTGTAGGCAAAGAACAGTTGGCTGAAGAACAAACACGGATTTAATGTTCCTTTCTTCCTTCCATATGAAGAGAGCCATGCAGGCCCTAAAACAGCTTTCTCTGTCATTCAGGCAGGATATGAACTCTGCTGTTGTTCCAAATCGCCAGATGAACATCTGACAAGACTACAGGGATGCAATTGAGGTAGGACACTTAAAACTCTCTGCAGTGGCCCCTGCTATCTCTTTTATACTACTGTCTGATACCTCCTTCCCAAGGAGCAGGTTAGAGAGGCAGGACAGTATATAAGCATTACTCTTTCTCTCCTCCCCAGTCCTTTCCAGCCCAAGAGGCCTTGGGTCTCAAAGCTTTGAGCTATGTGATCTGCTGTATAGATGAAGTGGGTGCTGTGTTGGTGTTCACTTGCATCAGCTCCTAAGGGCTGATTGTGTTCATCTCTTTCCAACTCCATATTTAGTGACATGCTACTAGCTTGAAGTTAATTATGGTGGAGATATTTTCACTATGGAAATTGGCAAATGTTTCAAATCAAGGCTTCCCTCCCCACATCACAGGGCTAGTCATTGAACATTTACCAGCACATCCCTGGGCAGAATAAACTGCCATTGTGTCAGATACAGCTCCTTCATATGGTTAGGTGAGGTGAGAACCTTTTGGCCCTTGGCAAACATTGAGAGCTTTTAACTAGCTGAAGAGTTCACTGAATTAGGACTGGACAGTTTTGGTTCCATTTTTCGCTTCAGGGTTGTTGGCTGTGGCAGTGCTAACAACATATCTGCAAAGGGCACTAGATTACCCAGCCTTTCCACACCTAAGAGGTCTCACCCCATCAAAGAAGAATTTGAGGCCCAAGATGCTAGACGTTGCTCTAAAGAGCAAATCCAAAACAAGCTAAAATTGGAAGAAACTGAATTCAATGAAAGGAGCAGAACTAGCCTGCTTTCAAGTTTTTGATCATCATTTCAGGGAGTGAGATTTCTTCCATTATCAAAGAAAGAAGGGGATTGTACACAAAGCCAGGAACCAATTTGAACTTTAATGACTAAACAGAGAGGATTGGGTTAAAGCCAACTTATAGAACCAGTGAAAGGGATGGAAGTTGAAACAATACAGGCATAGAACAAACAGGCTTTAGGCCACATGTAAATCTAGACAAATACAAAACACATGGTGTGGTCTCAGAGCGCAGGCTTTGCTCTTTGCCTCTCTCTCTTCCACAGTGCTTCCTTTAAAGGTGGTTAATCACATCTTGATAGTACTGTAACAAGAGAAAGGTATCTGTTGGTATTTTGCCTATGTTAGATTCCAAAATAGAAGGCAAGGCCCCAGCTTGCCCTCCTAGAATAAGGTCAGGATACAGTTCTCTCTGTGGTACTATCATAGAATTGCCAAATCTGAGCACTAGAAGATTATCTTCTAGTTCAGTCCCCTTCGTTAACAACTTTGGAAACTGAGACCCAGAGAAGTGAATGCTCTGAAGTCTCAAAGCTGATTAATGGCAGATGTGGCCCAAAAGCTCAGGACCGATACATTACTGTGAAGCACAAGTCAAATATTCCTTAAGAGTTTCTCTTGTAAATATCCATGTAGAGATGGGGTATGTCCTTGTGAAGTCGAGAAGACCTGATCTTCTAGTTACTCGTCCTAACTTTCACACTGCAGCCCAAAATCTACAACTGTTCATCCAGATCACAGAAGTATTTACAAATTTAATTCACAAACAGTCTAGAAATCTTGGCTTTTAAGAATTATTGATAGCAAATACTTGACCCAAGAGCATCTGTGAACCAGGCAAATTCTATGATGTGTAGGGAGTAAATCATGGCTGGGGTGCCTTTACTGTATCCATAATCAACAAGCTTTTACCTCCTGGTGGGACTTATTCTGACCTCTGAAACAATATGGGCTCGAAAATGACTGAGTACATTGAATAGATTTTATCTCTGAGTTGCAGAACTCTATTACTGAAGACTTTCTCTTCACTCTTCAACCATTTTCCAGTTGCCGTGCTATGTAGTCACCTAGAGACAGCAAATCCCTTTGTACAGAATACCAGCCTGTCTGCAGAAAGTTCTTCTAGGGGTATTTAGGCTCACTGTAACCCTTTTACTGTAACCCTTTCCCTCACACAATTTTTTATACAAACTCAATATGATATGATTCAGCAGGTAACTGACCATGCCTTCCTTGGGCTTCCTTGAATCTTGAGGACTTTCCTGGTTTCAACATCACAGGGTCAACTTATGATATCACTTTGTAGTTCTGCTGCTGGGAGGGAAGAGGAAAGGGAATAAAGGATAATAGACTGCTATGAGCTGACAAGCTATAGATGGCCTGCAACCTGGGGTATCATTGTGTTTCTACAAGGCTCAGGGCAAACGGGAGATCTAAATCTGCTGGATGAGAGAGAAATAACATTTTTTGTTTTGGAAATTTCTTTTTTTTTATTATACTTTAAGTAACATTTCTTAAAGGCCTTTTATGTGATAGGAAAGTTAACTTTGAGTCTTCCCAAAAATTGCATGCACTACAGGGAAATTGAGCCTCACAGAAATTAAGTTATTCAGGTAGGAAGCAGCACAACTAGAATGAGACATCGGGTCTGTTGGATTTGTAATTCTATTTCAAAATTCATACTCTTTCTACAAGACCAGCCTGCCTCCATAAAGGGAGGGAGGGACACCTGAGCTGAGTTCTGACTAGCCTCTTCTTACATCCCCTCCTTGAAGAAGGGCCTCTCCTTAGCCATGTTCATAAGCTCATCTGCTCAATCTGAGCTTGGCAGCTGCCAAAAGCAAGTTTGCCAGCCTAGAAAGAGAAACAAAGGCAGTGGGAGTCAGAGGCAGCAGCCTTCCAGGTGCAGAATTCAGGCTGAACTCAAGGCCTTGCTTTGGAGAATTCCCATATGCTGACTCTTTACACAAGTCACATGAATATTTCCTCAGAGACGTGGCTGTTCTCAGTATACCTCTCCAGCATGAACACCATTTGCCTCAGAAAGAAAAAACATTCTAATTATTCACACTACAGAGTGGACAGTCAGGGCTTGTGCAAACTAATTTTAATGCTTGTGGAAAGGGAAGTAGGCAGGAAAACATTTTACCTGTCTGTCTGTCATTGTCTTTGCCAAGAGTACCAAATCCTAGCATTCATTAGTTCACTCATGCAGCCTACAAATAATGATTCCAACTATGCGCCAGTTAGTGTGCTAGGCTCTGGGGCTACAAAGGCAAATGGCATAGTCCCTTCCCCTACCCTTGAAGAGTTCCCAGTTCTTAGCATAACTACAAGCAAGCTCCTAGAGGCAGTCTGGATTGGTGGCTAATAGACTGGGTCCTAGAATAAAACCTCTGGGCTAATGTCCTGATTCCACCACTTACTAGCTGTGTGACCTTAGACAGATGACTTAACCTTTCTGCTCCTCATCTTTGAAATAGGGTTGAGAGGATTAATTAGCCCACGTCTGGCACATTGTAAAGCCTTAATAAATACTAGTTATCATTACTATAAGCCAAAGTAAATTCTTCTAAAGCCTGTCCTATCAGAATGAGTGTATTCAGTGAATGAGATAACTTTAGATTTTTGGAAAATTACCCTGAATATGTGGATCGAAATAGAGTCCAGCTGGGGTGATCTTCAAATGAGGGAAGAATGATTCTCCATATCCAGTTTATTTTGAGAATGAATGCCAATTAGAAGCAGATAGTACTATTGACATTTTATAAAGAACGAATTACCCTAAAAGCCTCACATATGTGGAAAATTTCCTCGAAACAACACAGCTTGGGCTGGAAACTGCCCCTTTGTAGGCCTCAATTTCTCTATCTGTGGGTTGAAAGAGTTGGATTAAATTGATTACGGGAGGCCCTTTGGGCTCTGACATTCAATATTTCTTTTATACTCAGTGCTCAATTGTTATTTATGGAGAAATAGAATTTAATAAAATCTTGAAAGGTTTGTTAGAAAAGTTCCTATTTTGTCAAATAATTTTGGCTGTGAAAGAAAATTCTAATTTAGTGACTATTGATCATTGCTCAAAATATATGATTTTATTATAATTATATTCCAGAATAATATAAAGCAGTGTAACAGGTTGAAGAGACTTTAAATTAGATCATCTGGTACAGAGCTTCTCAAACTTGGCACTATTGATATTTTGGGCCAGATTATTCCTTGTTGTTGGGGGGCTGTTCTGTGCATTGTATGATGTTTGGCAGTATCTGTGGCTTTTTTGCTCACTAGATGCCAGTTGCACCTACACCAGTTTTCTCCAGACATTGCCAATGTCCCCTGGGATAGTATTGACAGATTTAGCAGGTATATTTTATGTGTGAACCCTAGCTGCAAGGCAAAATTGACTCCAGTTAAGAATAACTGATCTAGCCCCTTGCTACTCAAAGTTCAACATGGCCATCACCTTGGAACTTCATCGAAGAGCAGATTCTCAAGCCCCAACCCACACCTACTGATTTGTAAGGGAGACACAGTTTAACAACAGCAATAGGTGATTTTTATGCAAGCTCTCTGTGGGCCTTATGGTGATGCCCAGGTGGGGGTGCCTGTGACTCCTGAAGCCCCAGAGGGTGTGTGACAGTACTCTCTTAGCTCTGCTGTCTGTAGACAGCAGTGTGTTATTAGCTCAGTGGGCCCCTTGCCTCATCACGTGGACAGCTGTCCTCCACCAGTGAGGGCAAAGGGCCAGTGTGATGGCCTTTTTGGGGTACCTGCACTCAGTGGGTCCCAAGCTCTTGTCTGGCATCTAGGAAGAATGAGGTCACACAGACACTTGAAGGATGGTGGAGGGGGAGAATTTCACTTAGCAATGGAAATGGCTCTCAGGGGAGAAGGGACCTGAAGAGGTGTAGGAACAGGCAGATAATCTTCCCTGAAGTTCAGCTGTCTGTTTTTCGAAGTTAAACTGTCTCGCCTCTGAAGTCCAGCCATCTCTCTGAAGTCAAGTCACCTCTCTCCAGTCAAACCACTTCTCCCCTTCTACCAACTGAGTCTGGGATATTTATAGGGACAGGATGCGGGGTGGGGTGGGCCATAGGTAGTTTTGGATAAGGCAATATTCAATTGGTAAAAAGACATTATTCAGAAAGAACCAATCGGGAGAGCAGGCAAACAGGGATGCTTGTTCTTACTTTGGGCCATGGCTTCAGGCTTTTCAGCTTGAATATGGGGTGTTGCCAGGGACCTGCCGCTATCTGCCTAGAATTTCTCTGCCTCCTGCCTTTATCATTTCCCCCTCTGAAGAGGCACATCTAACTGCTGTTAGAATACAAATGATGTCCGATCTTAGTAACTTTGTACTGACAGGGGACGTTGTTTTGGGGAAAATGGCAGTCAGATTTCCCTCAGAGGTCTACCTAAGAGTTCCCAGTAAAAGGGAGCCATCATCTGAGGCTCCAGTTGCATGATCACTTGGAGTTTGATAGCCTCTAGGTGAGGAGAAACAAGTTTTACCAGGTTAAGTATGCATGGGTCAAATATGCATATTATACAAAGAGAAGTTAAAAGAAATGAATCTAGTGCCAAAGATTACAGAAATAAGAAGTGAAATATACTAATCATTCTGAAAACAATATTGTGCCCTGAGCTGTTTCACCCTGGTGAAAGAAATTAAACCTTGTATGGGAGTAGTTACAGTTTAAGAGAGGATAACTGTTTAGGGGAGTAGATATTTCCATGGGCATTCAGGATTAAGGGGTCTTTGGTAAATGTGCCCTATGGTATAGAACAGAACAAAGGTAAGAACAGCAAGCATAGGCAATACTATACAGAGGATATCCATGGAAAGTCAATTATTAACAATTATCTTTTGTAATTTTTAGCTTGAGGTCCCTGATTTCTTCACACTTGTACTTTGAGTGCTCCACTGGGTGGACAGAGGTAACTCCATCAGCTTCCCAGGCCTATACTCGAGTATAATGAATTATAATGAATTCAGGAATCTATTCCAGTGACCTTTACTGCTGTAGGAGTAGAAATAAGTACAGTGCAAGGTCCCTCCCAATCCATGCTTGTAGAGGGAGAAAGGGAAGGAAGTACTTTACCAGCACTAGGTCACCTGTATTGAATAGAGTGCAGGATCCTGTAATGCCCAAGTGTTCCCTCAGTTGCTTGAGGGTTTTGGTGAGGGGAAAGAAGGAGATGAGCTTAATCATTTCTTTGCCCAATGCCCTGGCCCCCTATGACAAGACCAAATCTAGGTACTTAACTGAAGTCTGACAGAGCTGAGCTTTAGATTTTGAAACCTTATGTCCTCTGTTAGCTAGAAAATTAAGAGCCTTACTGCCCTTCCGAGAGATTTCCTCAGTTGGGGTGCAGAGGAGAATGTCATCTACATGTTGTAAAACTTAAACCTTAGGATAAAGGAGTTCAAAGAGGTCTTTGGACAATGCCTGCCCAAACAGGATTCTGTCCCAGAATCCCTGAGGTAACACCATCCGAGTTAGCTGTGTGGCTTGGTTAGAGGGATCCTCAAATGCAAACAAATACTGGGAGTTGGGGTGTAATGGTATGCAGAAAAAGGCATCCTTTAGGTCCAGGACTGTGAACCACTTAGTTTCCTCAGGTACTGGAGCTAGCAGGGTATAGAGATTGGAAACCACTGGGTGTATTGGAACCACAGTTTCATTAATGAGGTGGAGGTCATGAACTAGTCTCCATTCCCTGTTGGGTTTTGTACCCCCAATATTGGAGTATTAAAAGGGCTATTGCAGGGTTTGAAGAGCCCCTGCATCTTCAAATGATCAGTGATGGCTTCTAGTCCTTTCCTAAATTCTGGCTTCTGGGGATATTGTCTCTGGTTAGGAAAGGAGGTGAGATCCTTAAGGTGGATCCAAACTGGTATAGCG
This sequence comes from Pan paniscus, assembly GCF_029289425.2. NCBI lineage: Eukaryota > Metazoa > Chordata > Mammalia > Primates > Hominidae > Pan > Pan paniscus. Next base: position 108,797,079 of record NC_073272.2, read on the forward strand.
ATTATGGCTCAGCCAATTTTCCCTTGAATTGCCCAAATTTCTTGGTTAATATTGGTCTCCACTAGGGGTAGACAAAGAGTTTGTCCTGGTGCCATCAAGATGGTGGTCTCTGTCAGAATATCCCTACCCAACAGAGGAATTGTGTTTTCAGGCATAATTAGAAAGGCATAGGTGAAGAAGAGGTCTCCCCAACTACAACTAAAGGGTTGGGAAAAATATTGAGTTAAAGACCTTCCTGAGATGCCCCTCATGATTGTGGTAAGAGAGGAGGGAGCGGCCAGATTGGAGAGGATAACTAAGAGACCCACCCCAGTGTCCAGAAGGAGTTCCACTTTCCTCCCTTCAATTTCCAGAAATACCTGGGGCTCCTGTGTGGTAATGGTGGTTTGGACCACTGGAACCGGAAAGAGGAGCCCCCAGGAATCATCAGTCTTGATGGACCATTTTGGAGATTGGCTCTGGACCTGGTGACCTGCATCTCTGGGGACAATCTGCCCTCCAGTGGTCCCCATTGCAGATTGGACAGGGTCATGGTGGCTTCCTCATGCTGTCGGGAAAATCCTTATTAAAATGCCCTGACTTGCCACATTTGTAGCAGTTAGCAGATGTATCCCAGGGATTCTGGAGTTTTTGGGCCTAAGAGGTGTCCATTAAAGCCTCTGTCTTTTTCTTGTGTCTCTTTCCTCTGTCCCAGGCCTCCTCCCTATCCCTATTGTAAAAGACCAAGATGGCCACTTTCAGGAGGTCCTCTCTACTGTCTGGTCCCATGGCCTGTTTCTGCAGCTTCCTCCTTGTATCAGGAGCTGCCTGAGTAAAAAATTTATCCTTTAGGATAAGTTGTCCCTCGACTGAATCAGGAGAAAGAGAGGTGTGCTTACCAAGGTCCCTATAAGCCTTTCCAAGAAGGCAGCAGGATTCTCTTCAAATCCCTGTTCTATCAAGGGTAGTTTGGAATAGTTGAGAGGCTTAGTTCTAGTCCTACGTAAGCCCTCCAGCATGCACACCTGAAAGTGTTTTCTCTTCTATTCTCCAAGTTCATCACTGGGATCCCATTTAGGGTCATCCAATGGTACTGCTTCTCTTCCAATTGAATAAGGCTCATCCTCTTCCCTGATACTATATGAAATACAAAGCTTATCCCCAAATCTCTCTGCCACATGCAGAGCAGCCTGCTTCTCAATGTTAGTCAGAGTTTGATTCAAAAGTAACATAACATCTTTCCAAGAGAGTTCAAATACTTGGGATAAGTTCTGGAAAGCCTCTATATACCTGTCAGGTTCATCTGAAAACTTGCTAAGCTCCCCCTTAATTTGCCTTAAGTCCTGTAGAGAGAAGGGGGACCTGGACCTTACTGGGGCCATATTCACTAGGCATCTGCTATAGGGGCAGTGGTGGGACTGGGATCTGTTTGGAGTGAGGATTTCTAGGAGGGGGCAAGTGAGAGAGATAAATTGGATGGGGAGGATGGGGTGGACCTGGAGAAGCAGGGCCAGAGGGAGCTGGCTCCCCTGCAGGAGGTGCCTCTTGGGTTTGTTTCTCTAGTTGCCTGAGATTTCCCCCTTGTAGCATCTCATGAGATGGCAAAGAGGAGGGCTGGATCAATCTTACACTGTCAGCAAAGGTCTGGATTACCTGCAAGGTAAAGAAAGCCTGCACATATGGAGTCTCAGACCATCTGCCCTCATGTTTACAGAAAAGATCCAGCTGCAGGATGGTATAGAAATGAATGGTTCCTTCTTGAGGCCATCCAGTCCTTCCTGCAAATCATAATTTGGCCAAACCTTTGTGCAAAAGACTATGAGGCATTTTTTCTCCAGAGTCTGAGGGTCAAAGCAGTCCTAGTAGTTCAGGATACACTCCAGAGGAGTGTAGACTGAAGATGATTGGTTAGCCATTTGAAAAAGAGAGAGAAATGGTGTCCCTTAATTCTTTTCTCTCTTTCAGTGGAAACTCGGTGTGTGAGGGAGAAAAGGGTGTCTACTTTTTTCTTCCATCTTTTCATCCCTGAGTCCCAGTGGCCTAGGTCGGACACCATCCATGTGTGCCAGTGCAACCTGCACCCATGAAGCAGTGGGGCCTAAAAGGCAAGAGTTATTCACATTTACCTACACAGTCTATCACCCCCACTGTCGGTAATCTTTGAGTTCCCTGGGCTTAATTTATGCCATGGATACTAGCATGACCTCTATCCATGAAACAGGGGCTTAATTGGCCCACCTACACTGTGCCCCTACTTTCCATTTTTGCATGCTTTTGGATCCCTCAGATCTAGTTTTTATTTCTAGGGCTTCAACCCAAAGCTTGGAATTGAGTTTGGGACAAAAGTTGTCTCAGAGGGATGCATGGATTCATTGAGATTAAGTCCCAGATGGCCTTCATCAAATTTGCAGCCAGCCACCAGTGAGGCCACTCATTGCTTCCCTATCATAAGCAGAGTGTTAAGGTAGGAAGAAAGAAACCCAGTCATATAGAAAAGGTCACTGTATTTGCAGGGCTATGACCTCCTGACACGGTGGAGAAAAGGAAAAAAGCAGCTTAAGTGCAGGAGAGAAAGAGGTGCCTGGAGAGAAAACTCTTGTTCTATGCAAATGGGTTCCTTTAACAGGGGAAAGACCTGTCCCCCAAGACCATCCTGGGACCTGGGTGGCAGCCACAGCTCATCCGTGCCCTGCATGATTGCTGGGTGCAGCTTGCACATGCAGTGGACATGGCCATGTGCCCCAGCCGGGGGTAGGGGGAGCCGTCGTATGCGTGTCCATCCCTTGCACACACCTGGAGCTGTTGAGGTGGGGGTGGGACCACTAAGAATAGACAGAAATTGCATTGTTCTGAATTGCATATCTGATGGCTGGGCCAAATGCTTATTTTACCTAGTAACATTTCTGCAGTTTGCAGCAACACCCTTAACATGATAAAATTAGAGATAAGAGCCATTTCAAACCATGAAAGAAGGAAGAAAAGACACCATAGAAAAGTCTGGGGGTCTTGGCCAACACAATTACAGGCAGTCATGGATGGAACCAGTTTAGGGGCCTTCCAGAAACACTGAGGAGTGGTCTCAGTGAGATACCTTCTGTTGCCCCAGGACATTATCCCAGTCCCACCCAATGGCTAGACCTCCGTGAAGGGAAACAAAGCTAACATTCCTTTCACTCAAAAGAAAGAGAAGTGGCAGAGTCACATTCTGTCCTCTGTAGCACTGCTATTTGCCTTTAACTGGACACTCAGGTTTGGTGCATCATCTGCCTTCGGAGGAAAGTCTGAGGACAAGAAGTCTTGGGAAAAAAAGTGAAGAGACAGATCCACATTTACTGACCCTTCTGACGAATCCCAGATGAGTCCCCAGATAATGCAGGAGTTTTCTTGACTCGTTCATCGGACTTGCAATGGGGGTTCCCTGTTTACTCAGCCTGCCATCCTCAACCTCTTGTGGGAGGGAGCACTTGAATAAGTGTGTGTAGGATCAAGCCAACTGGCCGCTTTTAGCACCTGCAGGAGTAGGCTCCATGCAGGCCCTGTGGCCAGACTAGGCATATTCAAATGAGTGAGGGATATGGCTGGCTGCTTCGGGTGCCAGCAGAAGCTGGCTCCTTGTGGGCCACATGGCAGTGCCCAGGCAGAGGTGCCAGTGATCCCTGAAGCCTCAGATGATGTGTTACAATGTTCTCTTAGCTCTGACATTCATGAAGAGTGGTGTGTTATCAGCTCAATGAGCCCCTTACCTGGTCACATGGGATGGCTGCCCTCCACCAGTGAGGGCAAAGGGCCAGTGTGACAGACTTTTTAGGGTACCCACCCTTGGTGGGTCCCAAGCTCTTGTCTGGTGTCCAAGAAGAATGAGGTCACACAGACATTTGATGGATGGTGGAGGTGGAGAATTTTATTTAGCAATTGAAATGGCTCTCAGTGGAGAGGGGAGCCAGAGAAGGGTTGGGACAGGCAGATAATCTTCCCTGAAGTTCAGCCATCTCCGGGCATCTCTTCTTCGAAGTTAAGACATCTCTCCTCCAAAGTCCAGCCATCCCTCTGAAGTCAAGTTACCTCTCTCCAGTCAAGCTTTTTCTCACCCTCTTTTTACTGAGTCTGTGGTCTTTATAGGAACAGGATGGGGGATGGGGTAGTCCATAGGTAGTTTTGGAAAAGGCAATATTCAATTGGTAAAAAGACATTATTCAGAAAGAACCAATCGGGAGATATCAGGCAAACAGGGATAGATGTTCTCACTTTCGGCTGTGGGTTTCAGGTTTTTAGGCTCAAAGGTGAAGTTTTGCTGGGGACCCACCCCTGTCTGCCTAGAATTTTCCTGCCTTCTGCCTCTATCAATACTAAGCATATATTTAAATAGTTATAAAGCAGGATGGGAGAATAGTGATAGAGAGTGTGACTTTCTACAGAGAGAGTTAAGGATAGCCTCTCTAAAGAGGTGGCATCTAAACTGAGACCTTAGTGGAGTGAGGGAGAGGGCCAGGTAGATATCAGGAGGGAGAGTATAAACTCATTATCCTGGTCAATCTTGCCTTTCATGGACATCAGCGCACCTTTGTAACATCCTACTCCCAAATTATACCCATTGCCATGAAAGATGAAAAATTTCATTCTGCTCCTTTAGTCTAGTGCACCTGCTTCTGAGCTAAACAATTTTTCATCACTTCTTTGAGCATACAGCTTATAGTTGCCTGCAAGCACACTAGTAATTTTGATGGGAGTTGGGTGATCATTTTTAACTAGTGGTGACTGCCGAACAACGCTAGAAGATGTAAAATGGCTTAGTTTTGACTCAGACAGGTTCATAACCTCTAGACTATTTCTGCCAATCAGTAAAAAATCAGATCAAAAGCTATTTAGACACTATTATTAATCCAACCATATTATTAGTCTGACAATTTCTTTTATTAAAACAATTGGAAAATTTTTTCTAAACTTAAAAAAGTCTTCTAATTTCTGTTTCGATCATCATAGTTTATTTTTAAGAGCATATTATATCTACTTTGTTCTTTAAGTCTTATGAAGGCCTCAGATGAAAAGCAATAAAATTTTGAACTGACCAAAATGCCTTTGCCTTCACCTATCCGACTCCTTTTTATGCCAAATCCTCACAATTCTATGAAATCTGCTAAACCAGCCTCATATAAGTTCTGCCTCTTCAATAGACTATTAGCTGATTCAGGATGGAAACTATGTCTTATGCAGTGTGTGTACCTCTCTATTGTACCTAGCATACTGCTTTGTCCCTAGGTACTCTATAAATATTTGCATGTTGTTTAACTAAATTTAGGCACTGTAATATAGCTAAGCCTGGACAGAAGACACGATGCTGCAGAAACTGTTTCCAAGTCCTTTGTTGACTAATTCAGTTAGGGATGTGCTCTCTGATAGCTGGAGTCCTAGGAATAAGGGGGATGACTGACCCTATCAACAAGGGTGGCTTCCTGGTCATACACTGAATCACCATGTCGTAATCTCTCTGCCTCGATCTGCACCACAGGAAACCAAGTGATCTGTTACATGCATGGATCACTTCAGAGACAGTTGACTTTCTCTTTTTCTGGGGAAAGTAGAGCCACATGTCTGTGAGAAAAATAAAATGAGCATTCCAACATCTTATTTTTAAAACAGAATGCAGTGTATACCTGCCCATTCAGGGCAGAATGTCTGAGATTACTTGGGAATCTCAAATAGAACTATTAATTATGAATAATGTAAAACTTGTGCTTAGACAAAGCTGATAGAAGAGGCTATGGAGTTGAAGGGACAGATGCAAAAGATGCTTTGAAAGAACAGATTAGGTAACTGATAGGCTGTAGGTGTAAGGCAGTTGTTAACGTTTCTAATATTGGGCCTGGCAAAATAATTTTTCCTTTACTTTAAGGACTGCCACCTTTGTCAGACCTAAAGCAAAAAGGCCAGTAGAGCATGCATATCTTTTCAAGTTACTACCACCTTCTCCAGTGTTAGCCTCTGATAGAGGTGCATTTAATGACTTCCCTACCATCCTTTATTTGTTTTTTTTCATTTTTTTTATTATACTTTAAGTTTTAGGGTACATGTGCACAACGTGCAGGTTAGTTACATATGTATACATGTGCCATGTTGGTGTGCTGCACCCATTAACTCGTCATTTAACATTAGGTATATCTCCTAATGCTATCCCTCCCCTCTACCCCCACCCCACAACAGGCCCCGGTGTGTGATGTTCCCCTTCCTGTGTCCATGTGTTATTGTTCAGTTCCCACCTATGAGTGAGAACGTGCGGTGTTTGGTTTTTTGTCCTTGCGATAATTTGCTGAGAATGATGGTTTCCAGCTTCATGATGAGTTCATGTCCTTTGTAGGGACATGGATGAAGCAGAAATTTATTTCTCACAGTTCTGGAGGCTCTGAAGCCCAAGATCAAGGTGCCAGCAGGTTTGGTGTCTGGTGAGAGCCACTCTCTGCTTTCAAGAGGGCACCTTATTGCTGCATCTTCTGGAGGGTTTGAATGCTCTGTCCTCACATGGCAGAAAAAGTGGAAGGGGTAAATTTGCCACTTCAAGTTCTTTTATAAGATGTTAATCCATTTACAAGGGCAGAGACCTCATGGACTAATCACCTCCTGAAGTCTCCACCTCTTAATGCTCCACCTTTATTGAATTGGGAATTAATTAAGTTTCAACATAAATTTTGAAGGGGACACAAACATTCAAACCACAGAAAAAGGTCAATCTTCTTGTTGTTTCTGGGCCTTCAACTGACTGGATGAGGACTATCACATTAGGGAGAGCAATCCACTTTACTCAGCCTACCAATTCAAAGGTTAATCTCATCCAAAACACCCTTACGGATAAACCCAGAATAATGTTTGACCAAATATCTGGGCATCTAGTGGCCATTCAAGTTGACACAGAAAATTAACTATCACAATATGTAAGGTATGATTTTATTTTTATAGACCAAGAGGCAAATACATACATAGACAGAAGGAAATATTAATAGTAGTCACCTCTGGGAGAGAGGGCCTGAGATTTGGTGTATGGATTGGGAAGTTCTTTGACCTTTTATTCTTTTTACGGTCTCATTTTTAGTTGATTTTTAAAATCATAACTTGTATTTTATTGCTTTTTTAATTTTAAAAACTAGTTAATAATAAAATAGAAGGTAATGTAGAAGTCCCTCTAATTCAGGCCCACTGGAATGGTTGTAAGGGAAAGGGATGTAGGAGAAAAATCCATCCAAAACTACTAGCTATGGACAGGTTATAAGGATAGCACACTTTCCCCTTTAGCTTTTCTTATCTCCTATTTCTAATCTCTTCTTTCTGTTGAGTACCCATTGCCCCTCATGTCTTATGATTCAGCACTTCTTTTTTTAAATGTTTATTTTATTATAGTTTAAGTTCTGGGATACATGTACAGAATGTGCAGGTTTGTTACATAGGTATACACATGCCAATGGTTGGTTGCTGCACCCATCATTTCATCATTTACATTAGGTATTTCTCCTAATGCTATCCCTCCCCTAGCCCCACATCCCCTGACAGGCCCGGGTGTGTGATGTTGCCCTCGCTGTGTCCATGTATTCTCATTGTTCAACTCTCATTTATGAGTGAGAACATGCGATGTTTGGTTTTCTGTTCTTGTGTTGGTTTTCTGAGAATGATGGTTTCCAGCTTCATCCATGTCCCTGCAAAGGACAAGAACTCATCCTTTTTAATGCCTGCATAGTATTCCATGGTGTATATGTGCCACACTTTCTTTATCCAGCCTATTATTGATGGGCATTTGGGTTGGTTCCAAGTCTTTGCTATTGTGAACAGTGCTGCAATAAACATACATATGCATGTGTCTTTAAAGTAGAATGATTTATAATCCTTTGGGTATATACCCAATAATGGGATTGCTGGGTCAAATGGTGTTTCTGATTCTAGATCCTTGAGGAATCACCACACTGTCTTCCACAATGGTTGAACTAATTTACACTCCCACCAGCAGTGTAAAAGCATTCCTATTTCTCCACTTCCTCTCCAGCATCTGTTGTTTCCTGAATTTTAATGATTGCCATTCTAACTGGCGTGAGATGGTATCTCATTGTGGTTGGATTTGTATTTCTCTAATGACTAGTGATGATGAGTTTTTTTTCATATGTTTGTTGGCCACATAAATGTCTTGTTTTGAGAAGTGTCTGTTCATATCCTTCACCCACTTTTTGATGGGGTTGTTTGTTTTTTTCTTGTAAATTTGTTGAAGTTCTTTGTAGACCCTGCATATTAGCCATTTGCCAGAAGGATAGATTGCAAAAATTTTTTTCCCATTCTGTAGGTTGCCTGTTCACTCTAATGATAGTTTCTTTCACTGTGCAGAAGCTCTTTAGTTTAAAGAGATCCCGTTTGTCAATTTTGGCTTTTGTTGCCATTACTTTTGATGTTTCAGTCATGAAGTCTTTGCCAAAGCCTATGTACTGAATGATATTGCCTAAGTTTTCTTCTAGGCTTTGTATAGTTTTAGGTCTTACATTTAAGTCTTTAATCCATCTTCAGTTAATTTTTGTATAAGGTGTAAGGAACAGATTCAGTTTCAGTTTTCTGCATATGGCTAGCCATTTTTCCCAACGCTATTTTTTAAATAGGGAATCCTTTCCCCCATTGCTTGTTTTTGTCAGGTTTGTCAAAGACCAGATGGTTGTAGATGTGTGGGGTTATTTCTGAGGCCTCTGTTCTGTTCCATTGATCTATATATCTGTTTTGGTACCATTACTATGCTGTTTTGGTTACTGTAGCCTTGTAGTATAGTTTGAAGTCAGGTAGCATGATGCCTCCAGCTTTGTTCTTTTTGCTTAGGATTGTCTTGGCAATGTGGGCTCTTTTTTGGTTCCGTATGAAATTTAAAGTTGTTTTTTCCAATTCTGTGAAGAAAGTTAATGGTCGCTTGATGGGGATAGCATTGAATCTATAAATTACCTTGGGCAGTATGGCTTTTTTCACGATATTAATTCTTCCTATCCATGAGCATGGAATGTTCTTCCATTTGTTTGTGTCCTCTTTCATTTTGTTGAGCAGTGGTTTGTAATTCTCCTTGAAGAGTTCCTTCACATCCCTTGTAACTTGTATTCCTAGGTATTTTATTCTGTTTGTAGTAATTGTGAATGGGAGTTCACTCATTATTTGGCTCTCTGTTTGTCTATTATTGCTGTATAGGAATGCTTGTGATCTTTGCACATTCATTTTGTATCCTGAGACTTTGCTGAAGTTGCTTATCAGCTTAAGGAGATTTGTGGCTGAGATGATGGAGCTTTCTAAAGATACAATCATGTCAACTTCAAACAGAGACAATTTGACTTCCTCTCTTCCTATTTGAATATGCTTTACTTCTTTCTCTTGCCTGATTACCCTGGTCAGAACTTCCAATACCATGTTGAATAGGAGTAGTGAGAGAGGGCATCCTTGTCTTGTGCTGGTTTTCAAAGGAAATGCTTCAAGTTTTTGCCCATTCAGTATGATATTGGCTGTGGGTTTGTAATAAATAATTCTTATTATTTTGAGATACATTCCATCAATACCTAGTTTATTGAGTACTTTTAGCATGAAGGGGTGTTGAATTTTGTCAAAGGCCATTTCTGCATCTATTGAGATAATCATGTGGTCTTTGTCATTGGTTCTGTTTATGTGATGGATTACATTTATTGATTTGCATATGTTGAACCAGCTTTGCATCCCAGGGATGAACCCAACTTGATGGTGGTGGATAAACTTTTTGATGTACTGCTGGATTTGGTTTTCCAGTATTTTATTGAGGATTTTTGAGTATCTTATTGAGGGTTTTTGCATCGATGCTCATCAGGGATATTGGCCTGAAATTTTCTTTTTTTGTTGTTGTTGTGTCTCTGCCAGGTTTTGATATCAAGATGATGCTGGTCTCATAAAATAAGTTAGGGAGGATTCCCTCTTTTTCTATTGTTTGGAATAGTTTCAGAAGGAATGGTACCAGCTCCTCTTTGTACCTCTGATAGAATTTGGCTGTGAATCCGTCTGGTCCTGGACTTTTTTTTGTTCATAGGCTATTAATTACTGCCTCAATTCCAGAACTTGTTACTGGTCTATTCAGGGAATCGACTTCTTTCTGGTTTAGAATTGGAAGGGTGTATGTGTCTAGGAATGTGTTTATTTCTTCTAGATTTTCTAGTTTATTTGCATAGAGGTGTTTATAGTATTCTCTGATGGTAGTTTGTATTTCTGTGGGATCAGTGGTGATATCTTCTTTATCATTTTTTATTGCATCTATTTGATTCTTCTCTATTTTCTTCTCTATTAGTCTGGCTAGTAATCTATCTATTTTGTTGATATTTTTGAAAAATAAGCTCCTGGATTCATTGGTTTTTTTTTAAGGGATTTTCGTGTCTCTATCTCCTTCAGTTCTGCTCTGATCTTAGTTATTTCTTGTCTTCTCCTAGCTTCTCTAGTTCTTTTAATTGTGATATTAGGGTGTCGATTTTAGATCTTTCCTGCTTTCTCTTGTGGGCATTTAGTGCTATAAATTTCCCCCTAAACACTACTTTAGCTGTGTCCCAGAGATTCTGGTATGTTGTGTCTGTTCTCACAGATTTCAAAGAACTTATTTATTTCTGCCTTAATTTCGTTATTTACCCAGTCATCATTCGGGAGCAGGTTGTTCAGTTTCCAAGTAGTTGTGCAGTTTTGAGTGAGTTTCCTAATCCTAAGTTCTAATTTGATTACAGTATGGTCTGAGAGACTGTTTCTTATGATTTTGTTCTTTTGCATTTGCTGAGGAGTGTTTCACTTCCAATTGTATGGTCAGTTTTAGAATAAGTGCGATGTGGTGCTGAGAAAAATGTATATTCTGTTGATTTGTGGTAGAGAGTTCTGTAGGTGTCTATTAGGTCTGCTTGGTCCAGAGCTGAGATCAAGTCCTGAATATCCTTGTTAATTTTCTGTCTCATTGATCTGTCTAATATTTACAGTGGGGTGTTAAAGTCTCCCACTATTATTGTATGGGAGTCTAAGTCTCTTTTGTAGGTCTCTAAGAACTTGCTTAATGAATCTGGGTGCTCCTTTATTAGGTGCATATATATATTTAGGATAGTTAGTTCTTCTTGTTGCATTGATCCCTTTACCAATATGTAATGCACTTCTTTGTCTCATTTGATCTTTGTTGGTTTAAAGTCTGTTTTATCAGAGACTAGGCTTGCAACCCCTGCTTTTTTGTTTGTTTGTTTGTTTTGTTTTTGCTTTCCATTTGCTTAGTAAATATTCCTCCATCCCTTTATTTTGAGCCTATGTGTGTCTGTGCATGTGAGGTGGCTTTCCTGAATACAGCATACTGATGGGTCTTGACTCTTTATCCAATTTGCCAGTCTGTGTCTTTTAATTGGTTCATGTAGCCCGTTTACATTTAAGGTTAATATTGTTATGTGTGAATTTTATCCTGTCATTATGATGCTAGCTGGTTAATTTGCCCATTAGTTGATTCAGTTTCTTCATAGTTTTGATGGTCTTTACAATTTGGTATGTTTTTACAGTGGCTGGTACCATTTGTTTCTTTCCATGTTTCGTGCTTCCTTCAGGAGCTCTTGTAAGGCAGGCCTAGTGGTGACAAAATCTCTCAGCATTTGCTTGTCTGTGAAGGATTTTATTTCTCCTTCACTTGTGAAGCTCACTTTGGCTGGATATGAAATTCTGAGTTGAAAATTCTTTTAAGAATGTTGAATATCCGCCCTCACTCTCTTCTGGCTTGTAGGGTTTCTGCCAAGAGATCCGCTGTTAGTCTGATGGGTTTCCCTTTGTGGGTAACCCGACCTTTCTCTCTTGCTGCCCATAACATTTTTTCCTTCATTTCAACCTTAGTGAATCTGACGATTATGTGTCTTGGGGTTGGTCTTCTTGAGGATTATCTTTGTGGTGTTCTCTGTATTTCCTGAATTTGAATGTTGGCCTGTCTTGCTAGGTGGGGAAGTTCTCCTGGATAATATCCTGCAGAGTGTTTTCCAACTTGTTTCCATTCTCCCTGTCACTTTCAGGTACACCAATCCAGTGTACGTTTGGTCTATTCACATAGTTCCATATTTCTTGGAGTCTTCGTTCATTCCTTTTCATTCTTTTTTCTCTAATCTTGTCTTCATGCTTTATTTCATTAAGTTGATCTTCAATATGTGATATCCTTTCTTCCACTTGATCAATTCAGCTATTGATACTTGTGTATGCTTCACAAAGTTCTTGATTCGGCACTTCTAAATGCACTCCCACTTATGGCTCTTTTCTTGTGAAAACTTTTAGTTTCAACTGTTTACTTTCTCTCTTTCTCTTAATGCAGTGATTCCAAATGAGGGCAGAGTCCAGCTAATTCTCACTTTGGAATCAGCTTATACGTGAATTAATTAGTAGATGCTACTAACTGGCAATTACTTTATTTACATATTCAACAAACATGTAACATCTACAGAGTGTCTACTATGTGTGCATCATTGTGCTAGAGGATAAGTAGTTCTGCCCAGGGGAAGTAGAGGTTTGATCTCAGGGAAAACTAAGTAAAAGTTGTGTGAAACATGGGACACAATATTCTAGGCAGAGGGAACAATGTCTTTCAAGGTTTGGAGATATGAAATTCCATGACCTTTAAGAAAAATTGTGGGCCAGGCGTGGTGGCTCATGCCTGTAATCCCAGCACTGTGGGAGGCCAAGGCGAGCGGATCACGAGGTCAGGAGATCGAGACCACAGTGAAACCGTGTCTCTACTAAAAATACAAAAAATTAGCCAGGCTTGGTGGCGGGCACCTGTAGTCCCAGCTACTCAGGAGGCTGAGGCAGGAGAATGGCGTGAACTCGGGAGGCGGAGCTTGCAGTGAGCTGAGATCGCGCCACTGCACTCCAGCCTAGGTGACAGAGTCAGACTCCATCAAAAAAAAAAACTAAAACCAAAATCAGTAGAAAAAAAGAAATTATAAAGACCAGAGTAAAAATAAATGAAATTGAAATGAAGAAAACAATACAAAGGATCTGTAAAACAAGAAATTGGGTTTTAAAATAATTTTAAGTTCAGTGGTACATGTGCAGGTTTGTCATATAGGTAAACTCATGTCACAGGGGTTTGTTGTATAGAATATTTTGTCACCCAGGTGTTAAGCCTAGTCCCCAGTAGTTATTTTTGTAATCCTCTCTGTCCTATCCCCACCCTCAGAGAGGCCCCAGTGTCTATTGTTCTCCTCTTTGTTTTCATGTGTTTTTGTTATATAGCTCCCACTTCTAAGAGACAACATGCAGAATATGCTTTTCTGTTCCTGTATTAGTTGGTGAAGGATAGTGGCCTCCAGCTCCATCCATGTTTCTACAAAGGATATGATGTCGTTCTTTTCTATGACTGCATAGTATCCCATGGTGTATATATACCATATTTTCTTTATCCAGTCTAGCCATCGATGCCATTTAGGTTGATTTCATGTCTTTGCTATTATGAACAGTGATGCAATGAAGATACACATGCATGTGTTTTCATGATAGAATGATTTATATTCCTTTAAGTATATACCTAGTGATGGGGCTCCTTGGTCAAATGGTAGTTCTATTTTTAGGTTTTTGAGGAAACACCACACTGCTTTCCACAATCACTGAACTAATTTATGCTACCACTACCAGTGTATAAGCATTTCCTTTTCTCTGCAACCTCACCAGCATCTGTTATTTTTGACTTTTTTGTAGTAGCCATTCTGATTGATGTGAGATGGTATCTCATTGTGTTTTAGATTTGCATTTTTTTAATGATTAGTGATGTTGAACTTTTTTTATCATATGATTGTTGGCTGCACGTATGTCTTCTTTTGAAACGTGTCTGTTCATGTCTTTGCCCACTTTCCAATGGGGTTACTTTTTTCCTGTAAATTTGTTCAAGTTCCTTATAGATGCTGGATATTAGACCTTTGCTGGACGAAGAGTTTGCAAAAATTTTCTCCCATCCAGTAGGTTATCTGTTTACTCTGTTGATAGCTTATTTTGCTGCACAGAAGCTCTTTAGTTTAATTAGAACCCATTTGTCAATTTTTCCTTTTGTTGCAATTGCTTTTATCTTCTTTATCATGAAATCTTTGCCCATTCCTATGTCAAGAATGATATTATCTAGTTGTCTTCCAGGATTTTCATGGTTTGGGTTTTACAATTAAGTCTTTAATCCATCTTGAGCTGATCTTTGTATATGGTGTATATGGGGTCTGGTTTCAATCTTCTGCATATGGCTAGCCAGTTATCCCAGCACCATTTAATGAATAGGGAGTCCTTTCTACATTGTTTGTTTTTGCCACCTTTGTTGAATATCAGATGGTTGTTGGTGTGTGGCCTTATTTCTGGGCTATGTATTTTGTCCCATTGGTCTATGTGCCTGCTTTTGTACCAGTACCATGCTGTTTTTTTTACTGATCCCTGTAGTATAGTTTGAAGTCAGGTAGTGTGATGCCTCCAGCTTTGGTCTTTTTGCTTAGGATTGCCTTGGCTATTTGGGGCTCTGTTTTGGTTTCGTATTAATTTTTTTTAATTTTTAATTTTTTTATTTTAATAGGCTTTTGGAGAAACAGGTGGTGTTTAGTTACATTAGTAAGTTCTTTAATGGTGATCTCTGAAATTATTGATGTACCCATTACCCGAGCAATGTACATTGTACCCAGTGTGTAGTCTTTTATCCTTCACCCCCAATCATTTCTCCCAAGTTTCCAAAGTCCAGTGCATCATTCTTATGCCTTTGCATCCTCATAGCTTATCTCCCACATATGAGTGAGAACATACAATGTTTGTTTTTTACTCCTGGGTTACTTCACTTAGAATAATAGTCTCCAATTCCATCCAGGTTGCTGTGAATGTCATTATGTTGTTCCTTTTTATGGCAGAGTAGTATTCCATGGTATATATATTGTCCACTCATTGATTGATGGGCTTTTGGGCTTGTTTCATATTTTAGCAATTGCAAATTGTACTGCTATAAACATGTGTGTACAAGTATCTTTTTCATACAATGACTTATTTTCCTCTGGGTAGATACATAGTAGTGGGATTGCTGAATCAAATGGTAGACTACTTTTTGTTCTTTAAGGAATCTACACACTGTTTTTCATAGTTTACATTCCTGCCAACAGTGTAAAAGTGTTCCCCTTTCACCACATCCACACCAACATCTATTATTTTTTGATTATTTGATTATGGTCATTCTTGAAAAAGTGAGGTGGTATCACATTGTGGTTTTGATTTGCATTTCTCAGATACTTAGTGATGTTGAGCATTTTTCCATATGCCTGTTGGCCATTTGTGTATCTTTTTTTGAGAATTGTCTATTCATGTCCTTTTTATGGGGTTGTTTTTTTCTTACTGATTTGTTTCAGTTCTTTGTATATTCTGGATATCCTTTGTTGGAGATGTAGATTGTGAAGATTTTCTCCCACTCTGTGGATTGTCTGTTAACTCTACTGATTAATTCTTTTGCTGTGCAGAAGCTTTTCAGTTTAATTAAGTCCCATCTATTTATCTTTGTTTTTGTTGCATTTGCTTTTGGGTTCTTGGTCATGAAGTTTTTTCCTCAGCCTATGTCTAGAAGGGTTTTTTTTGATGTTATCTTCTAGAATCGTTATGGTTTCAGGTCTTACATTTAAGTCTTTGGTTCATCTTGAGTTGATTTTTTGTATAAGGTGAGAGATGAGGATCCAGTTTTATTATTCTACATGTGGCTTGCCAATTATCTCAGCACCATTTGTTGAACAAGGTGTTCTTTCCCCACTTTATGTTTTTGTCACTCTGTTGAGGATCAGTTGGCTGTAAGTGTTTGGCTTTATTCCTGGGTCTCTATTATGTTCCATTGGTCTATGTGTCTATTTTTATACCAGTACCATGCTGTTTTGGTGACTATGGCTTTATAGTGTAATTTGAAGTGGGTAATGTGATGCCTCCAGATTTTTTCTTTTTGCTTAGTCTTGCTTTGACTATGTGGACACTTTTTTGGTTCCATATTAATTTTAGAATTTTTTTTTCTAATTCTGTGAATAATGATGGTGGTATTTTGATGGGAATTGTGTTGAATTTGTAGATTGCTTTTGGCAGTATGGCCATTTTCACAATATTGATTCTACCCATCCATGAGTATGGGATGTGTTTCCATCTGTTTGTGTTGTCTAAGATTTCCTTCAGCAGTGTTTTGTAGTTGTCCTTGTAGAAGTTTTTCACCTCCTTAATTAGGTAGGTTCCTAACTTTTTTTGTTTTGTTTTTGTTTTTGTTTTTATTGTGTGTGTGTGTGTGTGTGTGTGTGTGTGTGTGTGTGTGTTTTATTATACTTTAAGTTTTAGGGTACATGTGCACAATGTGCAGGTTTGTTACATATGTATACATGTGCCATGATGATGTGCTGCACCCATTAACTCGTCATTTAGCATTAGGTATATCTCCTAATGCTATCCCTCCCCCCTCCCCCCACCCCACAACAGTCCCCGGAGTGTGATGTTCCCCTTCCTGTGTCCATGTGTTCTCATTGTTCAATTGTAAAAGGAGTAGAGTTCTTGATTTGATTCTCAGCTAGGTCATTGTCGGTGTATAGCACAGCTACTGATTTGTGTGTGTTAATTTTCTATCCTGAAACTTGCCGAATTCATTTACCAGTTCTATGAGCTTTTTGGATGAGTCTTTAGGTTATGCTATGTATACGATTATATCATCAGCAAATGGTGACAGTTTGACTTCCTCTTTACCAATTTGGATGCCCTTGATTTCTTTTTCTTGTCTGATTACTCTGGCTAGGAATTTCAGTACTATTTTAAATAGAAGTGGTGAAAGTGGGCATCCTTCTCTTGTTCCAGTTCTCAGGGGGAATGCTTTTAACCTTTCCCTATTCAGTATAATGTTAGCTGTGTGTTAGTCATAGATGGTTTTTATTACCTCAAGTTATGTCCCTTCTATGCTGATTTTGCTGAGGGTTTTAAACATAACAGGATGCTGAATTTTGTCAAATGCTTTTTCTGTGTCTATTGAAATGATCATGAAATTTTTGTTTTTAATTCTGTTTATGTGATGTATCACATTTATTGACTTACGTATTTTAAACCATCCCCACATCTCTGGTATGAAACCCACTTGATCATGGTGAATTATCTTTTTGATATGCTGTTGAATTCAATTACCTAGTATTTTGTTGAGGATTTTTGCATCTGTGTTCATCAGGGATATTGGCCTGTAGTTTTCTTTTTTTCTTATGTCCTTCCCTGGTTTTGGTATTAGGGTGATACTGGCTTCATAGAATGAATTTAGGGAGAATTCCCTCTTTCTCAATCCTGTGGAATAGTGTCAATAGGATTGGTACTAATTCTTCTTTGAACATCTGACAGAATTCAGCTGTGAATCTGCCTGGTCCTGGACTTTTTTTTGTTGGCAATTTTTTATTACCATTTCAATCTCACTGCTTATTATTGGTCTGTTAAGAGATTCCATATCTTCCTGGTTTAATCTAAGAGGGTTGTATCTTTCCAGGAATTTATCCATCTCCTCTAGGTTTTCTAGTTTATGTGCATAAACTTGCTCATAATAGCCTTGAATAATCCTTTGTATTTCTGTGGTATGAGTTGTAATATCTCCTGTTTATTTCTGATTGAGCTTATTTGGATATTCTCTTTTTTCTTGGTTAATCTTGCCAATGGTCTATCAATTTTATTTATCTTTTCAAAGAACCACCTTTTTGTTTCATTAATCTTTTGTATTTTTGTTGTTGTTATTGTTGTTTCAATTTCACTTAGTTTTGCTCTGATTTTCATTATTTCTTTTATTCTTCTGGGTTTGGGTTTGGTTTGTTATTGTTTCTTCAGTTCCATGGGGTGTGACCTTAGATTTTCTATTTGTGCTCTTTCAGACTTTTTAATATAGGCATTTAATGCCATGAACTTTCCTTTTAGCACCACTTTAACATCCCCAAAAGATCATACCAGCTCATCAGCAATGGATCCAAACAAAGACAAAATCTCTGAATTGCCAGAAAAGGAATTCAGAGGGTCAATTATTAAGCTAATCAATAAGTCACCAGAAAAAGGGGAAGTTCAACTTAAGGAAATAAAAAATATGATACAGGATATGAAAGGAAAATTGTTCGGTGAAATAGATAATATAAATAAAAAGCAATCACAACTTCTGAAAATCAAGGACACACTTAGAGAAATGCAAAATGCACTGGAAAGTCTCAGCAACAGAATCAAACAAGCAGAAGAAAGAACATCAGGGCCCAAAGACAAGGCTTTCAAATTAGCCCAACTTGTCAAGGACAAAGAAAAAAGAGTAAAAAAAAATAAATAAACAAAGCCCCTAAGAAGTTTGGGACTATGTTAAACATCCAAATCTAATAATAATTGGTATTCCCAAGAAAGAAGAGAAATCAAAACATTTGGAAAACATTTTTGAGGGAATAATTGAGGAAAACTTCCCTGGCCTTGCTAGAGATTAAGACATCCAAATACAAGAAGCTCAAAGAACACCTGGGAAATTCGTTGCAAAAAGATCATTGCCTAGGCACCCTGTCATCAGGTTATCTAAAGTCAAGATGAAGGAAAGAATCTAAAGAGCTGTGAGGCAAAGTATCAGGTAACCTATAAAGGAAAATGTATCAGATTAACAGAAGAGTTCTCAGCAGAATCCTTACAAGCTAGAAGAATTTGGGGTCCTATTTTTGGCCTCCTTAAACAAAACAATTATCAGCAAAGAATTTTGTATCCAGCAAAAAAAATACAGTCTCTTCCAGATGAACAAATGTTAAGAGAATTTGCCACTACCAAGCCAGCACTACAAGAACTGCTAAAATGGACCTCTAAATCTTGAAACAAATTCTCAACATGCACCAAAATAGAAGCTTCTTAAAACATAAATCTCACAGAACCTATATGACAATAACACAATGAAAAATACCCAAAGTATTCGGGCAACAAATAGCTTGAAAAATAGTATAGCAACTCACATCTCAATACTAACATTGAATGTAAATGGCCTAAATGCACCACTTAAAAGATACAGAATGGCTGTAATCCCAGCACTTTAGGAGGTGGAGGCAGGCAGATCACGAGGTCAGGAGATCAAGACCATCCTGGCTAACATGGTGAAACCCTGTCTCTACTAAAAATACAAAAAATTAGCCAGGTGTGGTGGTGGACGCCTGCAGTCCCAGCTACTCGGGAGGAGAATGGTGTGAACCCAGAAGGCGGAGCTTGCAGTGAGCTGAGATCACACCACTGCACTCTAGCCTGGGCAAAAGTGCAAGACTCCATCTCAAAAAAAAAAAAAAAAAGATACAGAATGGCAAAAAGGAGAAGAATTCACCAATCAAGTTTCTTTGGCCTTCAGGAGACTCACCTAACACATAAGGACTCACATAAACTTAAGGCTAAAGGATGGAAAAAGATATTCCATGCAAATGGACACCAAAAGCAAGCAGGAGTAGCTATTCTTATATCAGACAAAAAAAAAACTTTAAAGCAACAGCAGTTTAAAAATACAAAGTGGGATATTACACAATGATAAAAGGACTAGTCCAACAGGAAAATATCACAATTCTAAATACATATGCACCTCACACTGGAGCTTCCAAATTTATAAAACAATTGCTACTAGACCTAAGAATTGAGATAGACGGCAACAAAATACTGATGGGGGTTATGTATGAGTTTTTAAATATTTTTTCTACTTGTGTGAAGAATGTCATTGGTAATTTCATAGGAATAGCATTGAACCTATAAATTGCTTTGGGAAGTATGGCCATTGTAAGCAGATTGAGTCTTTCTATCCATGAGCATGGAATGTTTTTCTATTTGTTTTTGTCATCTCTGATTTCTTTGAACAATGTATTGTAGCTCTCATTGCAGAGATATTTCACCTTCCTAGTTAGCTATATTTCTATGTATTTTACCCTTTTTGTGGCAATTGTGGACGGAATTGCATTCCTGATTTGGCTGTCAGCTTGACTGTTGGTGTATAGGAATGCTAGTGATTTTGGTACATTGATTTTGTATTCTGAGATTTCATTGAAGATGTTTATCAGCTTAAGGATCATTTGAGCTAAGACCATGGGATTTTTCAGCTATATAATCATGTTATCTGTAGGCAGCAATAGTCTGACTTCCTCTCTTCCTATTTGAATGCCCTTTATTTCTTTCTTTTGCCCGATTACTCTGGCCAGGACTTCTAATACTATGCTGAATAGGAGTGGTAGAGAGCACATACTTTTCTTGTGTTGGTTTTCAAAGGGAATGCTTCCAGCTTTTTCCCATTCAGTGTGATGTGGGTTGTGGATTTTTCATAGACGGCTCTTATTATTTTGAGGTATGTTCCTTCAATACCTAGATTATTGAGAATTTTAAATTTAAAATGAAAGGCTGTTGTATTTTATTGAAGGCATTTTCTACATTTATTGAGATAATCATGTGGTTTTGTCTTTAGCTCTTTTTATGTAATAAGTCATATTTATTGATTTGCATATGTTGAAACAACTTTGCATTCCAGAGATGAAGCCTACTTGTTTGTGGTGGATAAGCTTTTTTATTTGCTGCTGGGTTTGGTTTGCCAGTGTTTTGTTGGGGATTTTTGCATAAATGT
The DNA here is from genome assembly GCF_029289425.2 of Pan paniscus. NCBI lineage: Eukaryota > Metazoa > Chordata > Mammalia > Primates > Hominidae > Pan > Pan paniscus. The sequence goes on from NC_073272.2 coordinate 108,817,651, forward strand.
GCATCAAGGATACCGGCCTGAAGTTTCTTTTTCTGTTGTGCCTCTGCCAGGTTTTGGAATCAGGATGATGCTGGTCTCATATAATGAGTTAGGGAGGAGTCCTTCCTAGTCAATTTTTTTTGGAATAATTTCAGTAGGAATGGGACTAGCTCTTCTTTGTACATCTGATAGCATTAGACCGTGAATCCGATCCTGGGCTTTTTTGTTTTGTTTGGTTTGGTTTGGTAGGCTATTTTTACACATTCAATTTTGGAGATTATTATTAGTCTGTTCAGGTATTGAAATTATCTCTGGTTCAGTATATGTGTACAGGAATTTATCCATTTTTTTTTAGGTTTCCTAGTTTGTGTGCAAAGCAGTGTTTTAATATTCTCTGATGGTGGCTCACACCTGTAATCCCAGCACTTTGGGAGGTTGAGGCGGGTGGATCATGAGGTCGGGAGATCCAGACCATCCTGGCTAACACAGTGAAACCCTGTCTCTACTAAAAATACAAAAAAATTAGCCTGGCATGGTGGCAGGTGCCTGTAGTCCCAGCTACTCAGGAGACTGAGGCAGGAGAATGGCATGAACCCAAGAGATGGAGCTTGCAGTGAGCCAAGATTGCACCACTGCACTCCAGCCTGGGCAACAGAGCAAGACTCTGTCTCAAAAAATGTATATGTATATTCTCTGATGGTTATTTATATTTCTATAGGGTTGGTAGTAACATCTCCTTTGTCACGGCTAATTTGGATTGTTTGAATCTTCTCTCTTTTCTTCTTTATTTTTCTAGCTAGTGGTCTATATTTTATTAATTTTTTTTCAAAAAATACAACTCCTTCAGTTATTAATTTTTTGAATGGTTTTTCTTTTGAATGCTTGAGCTCAAATGTCCTTCAGTTCAGCTCTGATTTTGATTTTGGTTATTTCTGGTCTTCTACTAGCTTTGGGGTTGGTTTTCTCTTCATGCTCTAGTTCTTTTAGTTGAGATAATTGCTTTTGGTTCCTTAGTTTTTTAAGTTGTGATGTTAGGTTTTTAAATGGAGATCTTTCATACTTTTTGATGTAGGCATTTTGTATTATAAATTTCCCTCTTAACACTACCTTAGCTGTGACCCAGAAATTATGGTATGTTTTATCTTTGTTCTCATTAGTTTCAAAGAACTTCTTCATTTCTACCTTAATTTCATTATTTACCCAAAAGTCATTCAGGAGTAGGTTATTTAATTTTCATGAGATTGCAGAGTTTTGAGTCATATTCTTGGTCTGGATTTCTCTATTTATTGTGCTGTGGTCCAAGACAGTGGTTGGTATTATTTTGGTTCTTTTGTATTTGCTGAAGATTGTTTTATGTCCAATTATGTGGTCAATTTTGAAGTATGTGCCATATTGTGATGAGAAAAAATGTCTATTCTATTGTTTTGGGGTGAAGAGCTCTGTAGATATCAGGTCCATTTGATCCAGTGCTGAGTTGAGGTCCTGAGTATCTTTGTTAATGTTTTGTCTTGATGATCTGTCTGATACTGTCAGTGTGGTGTTGAAGTCTCCCACTATTATTGTGTGAGAATCTAAGTCTCTTTGAAGTCTCTAAGAACTTTATAAATCTTGGCACTCCTGTGTTGGGCTCATTTATTTAGAATAGGTAGGTCTTGTTTAGTTGAACCATTTAACATTATGTAATGCCCTTCTTTGTCTTTTTAAGTATTTGTTAGTTTAAAGTCTGTTTTTTTCTTGTTCTTGTTCTTTTTCTTTCTTCTTTTATTATTATACTTTAAGTTCTAGGGTGTATGTGCACAACGTGCAAGTTACTTACATATGTATACATGTGCCACACTGGTGTGCTGCACCTGTTACCTCATCATTTACATTAGGTATATCTCCTAATGCTATCCCTCTCCCCTTCCCCAACCCCATGACAGGTACCCGTGTGTGATGTTCCCTTCCTGTGTCCAAGTGTTCGCATTGTTCAATTCCCACCTATGGGTGAAAACATGTGGTGTTTGGTTTTCTGTCCTTGTGATAGTTTGCTGAGAATGATGGTTTCCAGCTTCATCCATGTCCCTACGAAGGACATGAACTCATCATTTTTTATGGCTGCATAGTATTCCATGGTGTATATGTGCCACATTTTCTTAATCCACTCTATCATTGATGGGCATTTGGGTTGGGTCCAAGTCTTTGCTATTGTGTATAGTGCTGCAATAAACATATGTGTACATCTGTCTTTATAGCAGCATGATTTATAATCCTTTGGGTATATACCCAGTAATGAGATGGCTGGGTCAAATGGTATTTCTAGTTCTAAATCCTTGAGGAATTGCCACACTGTCTTCCACAATGGTTGAACTAGTTTACAGTCCCACCAACATGTAAAAGTATTCCTATTTCTCCACATCCTCTCCAGCACCTGTTGTTTCCTGACTTTTTAATGATCACCATTCTAACTGGTGTCAGATGGTATCTTATTGTGGTTTTTATTTGCATTTCTCTGTTGGCCAGTGATGTTGAGCATTTTTTCATGGGTCTGTTGGCTGCATAAATGTCTTCTTTTGAGAAGTGTCTGTTCATAACCTTTGCCCACTTTTTGATGGGGCCGTTTGATTTTTTTCTTTGAAATTTGTTTAAGGTCTTTGTAGATTCTGGATATTAGCCCTTTGTCAGATGAGTAGATTGCAAAAATTTTCTCCCATTCTGTAGGCTGCCTGTTCACTCTGATGGTAGTTTCTTTTGCTGTGCAGAAGCTCCTTAATTTAATTAGATCCCATTTGTCAATTTTGGCTTTTTTTGCCATTGCTTTTGGTGTTTTAGACATGAGGTCCTTGCCCATGCCTATGTCCTGAATGGTAAGGCCTAGGTTTTCTTCTAGGGTTTTTATGGTTTTAGGCCTAACATTTAAGTCTTTAATCCATCTTGAATTAATTTTTGTATAAGATGTAAGAAAGGGATCCAATTTCAGCTTTCTACATATGGCTAGACAGTTTTCCCAGCACCACTTATTAAATAGAGAATACTTTCCCATTTCTTGTTTTGGTCAGGTTTGTCAAAGATCAGATGGTTGTAGATGTGTGGTATTATTTCTGAGGGCTCTGTTGTGTTCCATTGATCTATATCTCTCTTTTGGTACCAGTACCATGCTGTTTTGGTTACCGTAGCCTTGTAGTATAGTTTGAATTCAGGTAGTATGATGCCTCCAGCTTTGTTCTTTTGGCTTAGGATTGTCTTGGCAATGCAGGCTATTTTTTGGTTCCATATGAACTTCAAAGTAGTTTTTTTCCAATTCTGTGAAGAAAGTCATTGGTAGCTTGATGGGGATGGCATTGAATCTATAAATTACCTTCGGCAGTATGGCCATTTTCACGATATTGATTCTTCCTATCCATGAGCATGGAATGTTCTTCCATTGGTTTGTGTCCTCTTTTATTTTGTTGAGCAGTGGTTTGTAGTTCTCCTTGAAGAGGTCCTTCACATCACTTGTAAGTTGGATTCCTAGGTATTTTATTCTCTTTGAAGCAATTGTGAATGGAAGTTCACTCATGATTTGGCTCTCCATTTGTTTGTTATTGGTGTATAGGAACGCTTGTGATTTTTGCACATTGATTTTGTATCCTGAGACTTTGCTGAAGTTGCTTATCAGCTTAAGGAGATTTTGGGCTGAGACGATGGGGTTTTCTAAATATACAATCATGTCATCTGCAAACAGGGACAATTTGACTTCCTCTTTTCCTAATTGAATATCCTTTCTTCTTTCTCCTGCCTGATTGCCCAGGGCAGAACTTCCAACACTATGTTGAATAGGAGTGGTGAGAGGGCATCCCTGTCTTGTGCCAGTTTTCAAAGCCAATGCTTCCAGTTTTTGCCCATTCAGTATGATATTGGCTGTGGGTTTTTCATAAATAGCTCTTATTATTTTGAGATATATCCCATCAATACCTAATTTGAGAGTTTTTAGCATGAAGGGTTGTTGAATTTTGTCAAAGGTCTTTTCTGCATCTATTGAGAAAATCATGTGGTTTTTGTCTTTGGTTCTGTTTATATGCTGGATTACATTTATTGATTTGCATATGTTGAACCAGCCTTGCATCCCAGGGATGAAGCCCACTTGATCATGGTGGATAAGCTTTTTGATGTGCTGCTGGATTCAGTTTGCCAGTATTGTATTGAAGATTTTTGCATTGATGTTCATCAGGGATATTGGTCTAAAATTCTCTTTTTCGTTGTTTTGTCTCTGCCAGGCTTTGGTATCAGGATGATGGGGGCCTCATAAAATGAGTTAGGGAGGATTCCCTCTTTTTCTATTGATTGGAATAGTTTCAGAAGGAATGGTACCAGCTCCTCATTGTACCTCTGGTAGAATTCAGCTGTGAATCCGTCTGGTTCTGGACTTTTTTTGGTTGGTAGGCTATGAATTGTTGCCTCAATTTCAGAGCCTGTTATTGGTGTATTCAGGGATTCAACTTCTTCCTGGTTTAGTGTTGGAAGGGTGTATGTGTCCAGGAATTTATCCATTTCTTCTAGATTTTCTAGTTTATTCATGTAGAGGTGTTTATACTACTGTCTGATGGTAGTTTGTATTTCTGTGTGATTGGTGGTGATAACCCCTTTACCATTTTTTGTTGCGTCTACTTGATTCTTCTCTCTTTTCTTCTTTATTAGTCTTGCTAGCAGTCTATCAATTTTTTTTTTTTATACTTTAAGTTTTAGGGTACATGTGCACATTGTGCAGGTTAGTTACATATGTATACATGTGCCATGCTGGTGCGCTGCACCCACTAACTCGTCATCTAGCATTAGGTATACCTCCCACTGCTATCCCTCCCCCCTCCCCCCTCCCCACCACAGTCCCCAGAGTGTGATATTCCCCTTCCTGTGTCCATGTGATCTCATTGTTCAATTCCCACCTATGAGTGAGAATATGCGGTGTTTGGTTTTTTGTTCTTGCGATAGTTTACTGAGAATGATGGTTTCCAGTTTCATCCATGTCCCTACAAAGGACATGAAGTCATCATTTTTTATGGCTGCATAGTATTCCATGGTGTATATGTGCCACATTTTCTTAATCCAGTCTATCATTGTTGGACATTTGGGTTGGTTCCAAGTCTTTGCTATTGTGAATAATGCCGCAATAAACATACGTGTGCATGTGTCTTTATAGCAGCATGATTTATAGTCATTTGGGTATATACCCAGTAATGGGATGGCTGGGTCAAATGGTATTTCTAGCTCTAGATCCCTGAGGAATCGCCACACTGACTTCCACAATGGTTGAACTAGTTTACAGTCCCACCAACAGTGTAAAAGTGTTCCTATTTCTCCACATCCTCTCCAGCACCTGTTGTTTCCTGACTTTTTAATGATTGCCATTCTAACTGGTGTGAGATGATATCTCATAGTGGTTTTGATTTGCATTTCTCTGATGGCCAGTGATGATGAGCATTTTTTCATGTGTTTTTTGGCTACATAAATGTCTTCTTTTGAGAAGTGTCTGTTCATGTCCTTCGCCCACTTTTTGATGGGGTTGTTTGTTTTTTATCTTTTCAAAAATCCGGCTCCTGGATTCATTGATTTTTTGAAGGGTTTTTTTGTGTCTCTATGTCCTTCAGTTCTGCTCTGATCTTAGTTATTTCTTGCCTTCTGCTGGCTTTTGAATTCATTTGCTCTTGCTTCTCTAGTTCTTTTAATTGTGATATTAGGGTGTCAATTTTAGATCTTTCCTGCTTTCTCTTGTGGGCATTTAGTGCTATAAATTTCCCTCTACACACTGCTTTAAATGTGTCCCAGAGATTCTGGTATGTTGTGTCTTTGTTCTCATTGGTTTCAAAGAACATCTTTATTTCTGCCTTCATTTCATTATGTACCCAGTAGTCATTCAGGAACAGGTTGTTCAGTTTCCATGTAGTTGAGTGGTTTTGAGTGAGTTTCTTAATCCTGAGTTCTAATTTGATTGCACTGTGATTCTGAAAGACAGTTTGTTATAATTTCTGTTCTTTTACATTTGCTGAGGAGTGCTTTACTTCCAACTATGTGGTCAATTTTGGAATAAGTGCAATGTGGTGCTGTGAAGAATGTATATTCTGTTGATATGGGTTGGAGAGTTTTGTAGATGTCTATTAGGTCTGCATGGTGTAGAGCTGAGTTCAATTCCTGGATATCCTTTTTAACTTTCTGTCTTGTTGATCTGTCTAATGTTGACAGTGGGGTGTTAAAGTCTCCCATTATTATTGTGTGGGAGTCTAAGTCTCTTTGTAGGTCTCTAAGGACTTGCTTTATGAATCTGGGTGCTCCTGTGTTGGGTGCATATATATTTAGGATAGTTAGCTCTTCTTGTTGAATTGATCCCTTTACCATTATGTAATGGCCTTCTTTGTCTCTTTTGATCTTTGTTGGTTTAAAGCCTGTTTTATCAGAGACTAGGATTGCAACCCCTGCTTTTTTTGTTTTCCATTTGCTTGGTAGATCTTCATCTGTCCCCTTATTTTGAGCCTATGTGTGTCTCTGCATGTGAGATGGGTCTCCTGAATACAGCATACTGATGGGTCTTGACTGCTTATCCAATTTGCCAGTCTGTGTCTTTTAATTGGAGCATTTAGCCATTTACATTTAAGATTAATGTTGTTATTTGTGAATTTGATCCTGTCGTTATGATGTTAGCTGTTTATTTTGCTCATTAGTTGATGCAGTTTCTTCCTAGCATTGATGGTCTTTACAATTTGTCATATTTTTGCAGTGGCTGGTACCGGTTTCTCCTTTCCATGTTTCAGGCTTCCTTCAGGAGCTCTTTTAGGGCAGGCCTGGTGGTGACAAAATCTATCAGCATTTACCTGTCTGTGAAGGATTTTATTTCTCCTTCATTTATTAAGTTTAGTTTGGCTGGATATGAAATTCTGTGTTGAAAATTCTTTTCTTTAAGAATGTTGAATATTGTCCCCCACTGCCTTCTGGCTTGTAGAGTTTCTGCCAAGAGATCCGCTGTTAGTCTGATGGGCTTCCCTGTGTGGGTAACCCGACCTTTCTGTCTTGCTGCCCTTAATATTTTTTCCTTCATTTCAACTTTGGTGAATCTGACAATTATGTGTCTTGCAGTTGCTCTTCTCAAGGAGTATCTTTGTGGCATTCTCTGTATTTCCTGAATTTGAATGTTGGCCTGCCTTGGTAGATTAGGGAAGTTCTCTTGGATAATATCCTGAAAAGTATTTTCCTACTTGGTTCCATTCTCCCCTTCACTGTCAGGTGCACCAATCAGATGTAGATTTGGTCTTTTCACATGGTCCCATGTTTCTTGGAGGCTTTGTTCATTTCTTTTTACTCTTTTTTCTCTAAACTTTTCTTCTCACTTCATTTCATTCATTTGATCTTCAATCACTGATACCCTTTCTTCCAGTTGATCAAATCAGCTACTGAAGCTTGTGCATGTGTCATGTAGTTCTCATGCCATGGTTTTCAGCTCCATCAGGTCATTTAAGGACTTCTCTACACTTGTTATTCTAGTTAGCCATTCATCTCATCTTTTTTCAAGGTTTTTAGTTTCTTTGTGATGGGTTTGAACATCCTCCTTTAGCTCAGAGAAGTTTGATCGTCTGAAGCCTTCTTCTGTCAACTCGTCAAAGTCATTCTCCATCCAGCTTTATTCCATTGCTGGCAAGGAGCTGCATTCCTTCGGAGGAGAAGAGGCTCTCTGATTTTTAGAATTTTCAGCTTTTCTGCTCTGGTTTCTCCCCATCTTTGTGGTTTTATCTACCTTTGGTTTTTTGATGATGGTGATGTACAGATGGGGTTTTGGTGTGGTTGTCCTTTCTGTTTGTTAGTTTTCCTTCTAACGGTCAGGACCCTCAGCTGTAGGTCTGTTGGAGTTTGCTGGAGGTCCACTCCAGACCCTGTTTCCCTGGGTATCACCAGCAGAGGCTGCAGAACAGCAACTATTGCAGAACAGCAAATGTTGCTGCCTGATTGTTCCTCTGGAAGCTTCATCTCAGGGGGGCACCCAGCAGTGTGAGGTGTCAGTCGGCCCCTACAGGGGCTGCCTCCCAGTTAGGCTACTCAGGGTTCAGGGACCCACTTGAGGAGGCAGTCTGTCCGTTCTCAGATCTCAAACTCAATGCTGGGAGAACTACTACTCTCTTCAAAGCTGTCAGACAGGGACATTTAAGTCTGCAGAGGTTTCTGCTGCCTTTTGTTCAGCTATGCCCTGCCCCCAGAGGTGGAGTCCTATGGAGGCAGGCAGGCCTCCTTGAGCTGCAGTGGGCTCCACCCAGTTTGAGCTTCCTGGCCGCTTTGTTTGCCTACTCAAGCCTCAGCAATGGCAGGCACTCCTCCCCCAGCCTCACTGCCACCTTGCTGTTTGATCTTAGACTGCTGTGCTAGCAATGAGTGAGGCTCCGTGGATGTGGGACCCTCCGAGCCATGTACGGGATATAATCTCCTGCTGTGCCGTTTGCTAAGACCATTGGAAAAGCCCAGTATTAGGGCGGGAGTGACCCAGTTTTCCAGGTGCCATCTGTCACTGCTTCCCTTGCCTAGGAAAGGGAATTCCCTGACCCCTTGTGCTCCCCGGGTGAGGCGATGCCTCGCTGTGCTTCGGCTGTCACTCGGTGGGCTGCACCCACTGTCCTGCACCCACTGTCTGACAAGCCCCAGTGAGATGAACCTGGTACCTCAGTTGGAAATGCAGAAATCACCCATCTTCTCCATCACTCATACTGGGAGCTGTAGACTGGAGCTGTTCCTATTCGGCCATCTTGGAACCTCCCTCTAAAGTCTGTTTTGACTGAAATTAGGATTGCAAGCCTTGTTTTTTCTGTCTAAGTCTTTTTGGTGGTCTCTAAAAACTTGTTTAATAAATCTGGGTTCTCCTGTTTTGAGTGCCTATATATTTAGCATTGTTAGTTCTTTTTGTTGAGCTGAGCCCTTTGTGTAATGCCCTTCATTGTCTTTTTGTACCTTTGTTGGTTTAAAGTATGTTTTATCTGAAATTAGGATTACAACCTCTGCTTTTTTCTGTTTTCCATTTGCTTGGTGGATTTTTCTTCCTCTCATTGTTTTGAGCCATTGGTGTCATTGCATGTGAGATGGGTCTCTTGATGACAGCATACCAATGGGTCTTGGTTCTTTATCCACCTTGCCACTCTGTGCCTTTTAATTGGGGCATTTAGCCTGTTTACGTTTGAAATTAGTATTGATATAAGTCTATTTTATCCTGCCATCATGACATTAGCTAGCTGTTACACAGACTTGTTTCTGTGGTTGCTTTATAGTGTCACTAGTCTATGTACTTTAGGGTGTTTTTGAGTTGGCTGATAATGGTCCTCCCTTTCCATATTTAATGCTTCCTTCAAAAACTTTTGGTAAGGTAGGTCTGGTGGTAATGAATTCCCTCAGCATTTGCTGGTCTGACAAGGATCTTATTTCTCCTTTGCTTATGAAGCTTAGTTTGGCTGGATATGAAATTCTTATTTGAAATTTCTTTTCTTTAAGAATGTTGAATATAGGCCACCAATCTCTTCTGGCTTGTAGGGTTTCTGCTGAAAGATCCACTGTTACTCTGATAGGCTTCCCTTCACAGTTGGCCTGGCCTTTTACTTTGGATGCCTTTAATATATTTTCTTTTACTTCAACCTTGGAGAATCTGATGGTTATGTATCTTCGGGATAATCTTCTTGTGTAGAATCTTTCAGGGGTTCTCTGTATTTCCTAAATTTGACTGTTGGCCTCTCTAGTGAGGTTGGAAATATTTTCATGGACAATATACTGAAATATGTTTACCAAGTTGTTTCTTTTCTCCCCTTCTCTTTCAGTGATGCCAATGATTGGTAGATTTGGCCTCTTTACATAATTTCATATTTCTCAGATTTTCTTCATTCATTTTTATTCTTTTTACTTTATTTTTGTCTGACTGTCTTATTTGAGAGAGCTAGTCTTCAAGTTCTGAGATTCTTTCCTCAGCTTGGTCTATTCTGCTGTTAATACTTGAAATTGCATTGTGAAATTATCTTAGGGTGTTTTTCAGCTCTGTCAGATCCATTAGGTTCTTTTTTTTTTTTTTCTCTATTTTGTCCTTCAGCTCTTGTATCATTTTATTGTGATTCTTAGTTTCCTTGGATTGGGTTTTGCCATTCTCCTGAATCTTGATGATTTTCATTTCTATCCATATTCTGAATTCTGTGTCATTTCAGCCAACTCAGTTAGGTTAAGAAACCTTGTTGGAGAACTAGTTTGATCATTTGGAAGACATAAGTCTCTCTGGCCATTTGAGTTGCTGGAGTTATTGCATTGGTTCTTTCTCATCTCTCTGTGTGGGTGCTCCTTTAACTGCAGTGTAGATTGAGTACAATCAAAAGACTTCTTCTTTGCACGTTTTCACAGAGTCAAGGCTTTGTACAGGGTCGTTATTTGTGGCTCACTTCTTGTCTTTGGTTTCACAGGAGAATATATTTTTGCTGTTGAAGCTTTGGGGTGTGATGCGGTAGGTAGCACTAGGTATAGTGTTCAGTAAGTAAGCTCTTGCTCAGTTATGTGACTCCCAAATATTTCCTCATGTTTGCAGCTGTGCTCCCTCTTAATACTCTGAAAGTGTGGGCTCCTCTCCTATTTGAGTGCTGCCTCTATATTACAGCTTGGAAGTACCAGGCTCCTGAGTGCTGCCTCTATATTACAGCTTGGAAGTACCAGGCTCCTGACTGCTGCTCTGGGGTAATCTCAAAGTTTATATTCCCTCCTCAACTTGGAGGCAGCAGAAGAAGGGACCTTCACAGTGGTTGTGGACCAGGGTCTTTTACTTGTTTCCTGGAGGGTCTACCCCAGAGGGAAGCAGTCAGTAACCACTCAGTGCAATCAACCTGGGATGGGGGAACTGTGCTGTGGGCCCAAGCTGGGGGGCTCCCTGCCTGGTGATGGAGGGGTGGGTGGGACCAATGGGAGACAAACTGGCCTCCTCTCCTTGAGTCAACTGCAAGTTGTTGGAGGTGTGGATAAAGCACTTAGGGGGTTTGCTCCTTTGTTAACCCAAAGGTAGCAGAGATAGTACCACTGCAGAGACAGTGGCAGAGGGGCTTTCTGTTGCCCCTGGGGGCATCCACCTCCAAGAAACACAGAGCTGATGTTACTGGGAGTGTTCAATCAGTAGGATAGGGTGGCTGCACTGCTGGTGTGAACTGGGGGTTCCACTTGTTGGGAAGCAGGGAGTGAAGGGCTCACTGGGAGGAGGGATTGGTCTCCTTTCCATATGGCGACTATGGCATGCTGTAATCTTGAGTGTAGCTCACAGGTTCTTTGTTTCTTCCCCCAACGAGGGACAGCAGAAATAGAATCACTGCTGTGGCAGTGGCAGAGGGGCTGTTACATATCTCTGTGAGCCTCTCCCCAGTGAGACTCCAGGCCACTACCAGTGGGTATGCTTAGCTGTGGGTGGAGGAGATTGTTCTATGATCATAAGCCAGTGTCCCAGCCTGGTGAGGAGTGAGGGTGGGAATTCTCAGAGAAGAAGGGCTGGACTCCTCTCTGTTTGGTGGCTACAGTGTGCTGGAAGTGCCACCACAGTGATGGGGCACTTTGTTCCCTCCCCAGTGTGAGGACTGTTATGGTGGTACCATTGCAACTGCCATCACAGAGGGATTACAGGTTGACTCTGGGATTTCATCCATGGAGAACTGCTGGGCTACCTCTGATTGAAGTGGTCAAGCAAGGGCAGGGGGGTTGTGCTGGAGTCCCAGGTCAGGCAACCCTGCCCAGTGAGAAGAAGTGAGAACTGGGACCTGTGTGGAGAACAACATGGCCACTTTTCCATGAGGTAGATGTTCTATTTGGGGTGTCTGGACGAGCCCCTGGTCCCTGTGGACTCTCCAGGGCCTGGAGACATCAAGCGTGAGGGCTGCAAGACAGAAAAGATAGCAACACACTTCTCCAACTGTAAGCTCTATTGCAGACAGTTACAGAACTGCTACTAGCTTGATATCCCTGGCTTGTGGCTGGTGGGGTATTGCTGGAGACCCAAGCAAGGATGACTCATCCATTGAGGAGATACAGGATCAGGTACCCATTTAACAAAGAGTCTGAACACTTTTCTATAAGCTGCAGTATGCTGGGCACCTGCTCTAGACCCCAGTCACCTCAGAATTTCCAGTACATGTTGCCAGCCTGAACACACCAGCAGGAGGAGGCTGGAGACCCAGGTTGGGAGGCCCTGCTCAATGAGGAAGAACAGGATCAGAGAACTGCAAAAAAAAGCAGTTGGGCCACTTTTTTGTAGAACAGCTGTGCTATTCTGGGGGTGCACTCCAGCCCCCATTTGCCACAGACTCTGTAAAGTCTGAAGGCAATAACAGCTAAGGCTTCAACACAGCAAAAACGGCAGCCTGCCCCTCCCCCTGGGAGGTGCTGAAAAAGTGCTCATTGATCATCAGAGAAATGCAAATCAAAACTACAATAAGAGATTATCTCACTCCAGTGAAAATGGCTTTTATGCAAATGACAGGCAATGACAAATGCTGGAGAACACGTGGAGAAAAGGGAACCCTCATACACTATTGATGGGAATGTAAATTAGTACAACCACTATGGAGAACAGTTTGGAACTTCCTCAAAAAAACCTAAAACTTGAGCTACCATATGATCCAGAAATCCCACTGCTGGGCATACTCTCAAAATAAAATAAATCAATATATTGAAGAGATATCTGCAGTCCAATGTTTGTTGCAGCACTGTTTATAATAGCTAAGATTTGGAAGTAACCTAAGTGTCCATCAACAGATGAATGGATAAAGAAAATGAGGTACATGCACACAATGGAGTACTATTCAGCCATCAAAAGTAATGAGATTCTGTCATTCACATTAGTGGTGATGGAACTGGAGATCGTTATGTTAAGTTAAATAATCCAGGCACAGAATGACGAATTTTGCATGTTCTCACTAGTTTGTAGGAGCTAAAAATTAAAATAGTTGATGGCATACAGATAGAGAATAGGATGATTATAAGAGGCTGAGAAGGGTAATGGCAGGGTTGGGAGTTGGGAAGGGAAGTGGAGATGGTTACTGGGTGCAAAAAATAGAGTGAATAAGATCTGGTATTTGATAGCACAACAGGGTGGCTATTGTCAATAACAATTTAATTGTACATTTAAATATAACTAAAAGAGTATAATTGGATTGTTTGCAACACAAAGAAATAATAAATGCTTTAGGTAATGGATGTCTCATTTATCCTGATGTGATTATGCATTGTGTTCCTGTATCAAAATATCTCATGTACCCCGTAAATATATACAACTACTATGTACCCACAAGAATTAAAAATTAAAAAAAAAAAGAAAAGTGCTAAGAATAGAACCCAGGGAAACAATGACATTCAATGGTTTGATAGAGGATAAGGAGCCTGCAGAGAAGATTGAAAAAGTGCAATCTGAAAGATGGGGGTGGGGGAAACAGGAAAGAATACTGCCATGGAAGTCAAAAAAGTAAAAAATTTTAAGTAGAAGGCAGTGACCAATAGTAGCAAATGACACAGAAAATAAAATTAGGTAATAATTGAGATATGTACATTCAATTTCACAATTATTAAGAGGTAATCTTAAAGTATGTTCAGCCAGATTGCAACAGGTTGTAATAGGTTACAGGAGTGAGTTCTCACTGCAGTGAGACAGTGAAATGGATAGAATGATAGTTGAAGGAGTTGTTTCTTGAGGAGTTTTTTTGTTTGTTTGTTTATTTGTTATTATTGGAATAACACTTGATGATTTTTAAATTCTGAGAGGGAACCCAACTAGAATATTGGAAAAGATTAAAGTCAGAGTTGAGCAAAAGGAAAATTAGTGAAGAAAGATCTCTCAAAGTATATATGAAGTGGGGAGTTCTAGAGAACAAGTAGAAGGGAAGAAGACAATGGTAGGTATAGGCGTAAGTATATTTTTCACCAGGTCAAGGTAGAAATTTTGAGGTGCCCCCCTCCCATATGGCCTCTATTTACTTGATGATAGAAAAATTAAGGCAACTTGCTGTAAGAGTAAGGAGTAGATGAGGTGGAGAAGGAGTCTGAAAAGACAGGTTATAAATTTTGGAATAGGCATTAAAAGAATGGGGAATGTTACTGACTGAGGCAATACAGAGGTATTTCTGGGTAGTGTTGTGGTTCTGCTTGCTGAAAACTAAGCTTTTGTAAGAACTCCAGTGTGGTTGTATGATTATCTTTTTTCTAGGCCAAGCAGCTTGGACACAGAAGTAGAGATATGATAGCTTGAAATACAACTTTGTTTAATGAATACAATTTGAAGACTGCTGGGGAGTAATGAAGTCTCATAGCTCAACCTATCTGGCCATTAAAAATGGTATGAGTTAGGCGGGCATGGTGGGCTTGTGCCTGTAATCCCAGCAATTTGGGATGCTGAGGCAAGAGGATTGCTTAAGCCCAGGAGTTCAAGACCAGCCTGGGCAACATAGTGAGACCCTCTCTAAAACAATTAAAATTTAAATTAGCTAGACCTGGTGGCACATGCCTGTAATCCAAGCTACTTGGGAAGCTGAGGTGGGAGGATCACTTGAGCCCAGGAGTTTGAGGCTACAGTGAGCTATGATCGCACCACTGCACTCCAGCCTGGGCCACAGAGCCATATCCCATCTTAAAAAAATGGTATGAGTCAATTGTGTTTCACTGCTGAAGACTACCTCAACTATGTCATCTACATATATGATTCCTCCCATGAAAAGTTCAACATTATTGTCGAGGCTAAGAAATGGAAACTTGTCTATATTAGGAAACCCATTTCCACTTTCTAGGAGTGACATATTGCCAATATCAAGTAAGATAATGCTAGCATCTAATATGTTATGTAGCCCACTAGTCTCTTTCTTCTCTTGGAGAAGGCTAGAGTTCATGTTAGAGATGGAGGCACATTATCTCTTCCTATTCTGCAGATGGCCCAACGTTTGTGATGGAAGTTAACCATGAGAAGTATGACCACTTCTCCTCTTGTACTGCAAACTCTCTGGCCCCCTAATCAAGGTTATCCATCCATGACAACTTTGGATCATGGAGATACTCATTATCACAGTTCACACCATCACTTCCATCATGAAAAATCCAGATGGTTTCTTAATAGGAAACTGTGGTATGTTAGTCATACCACAGTTGGTGCTGTCCAGATTATCATTGCTGCAAACACTGACACCACCAAGGCTGTGGGGAAGGTCATTCCTGTGCTGAATGGGAAGCTCATTGGTATGGTTTTCTGTATCTCCAACATGTCTGTCATGGACCTGACCTGCATCCTGGAGAAAGTATACAAGTATAGTGACATCAATAAAGTGTTGAGTCAGGCATTGGAAGGCCCCTTAGAGGACACCCTGGCCTACGCTAAAGACCAAGTTATCTCCTGTGACTTTAACAGTGACACCCATTCCTCCATCTTTGATGCTTGGGCTAGCATTGATCTCCATGACCATATTGTTAAGTTCATTTACTGGTAGGACAATGAGTTTGGCTATAGGAACCAAATTGCAGACTTCATGGTTCATGTGACCACTAGGGAGTAAGGGCCCCAGACCAGTGTTCCCAATGACAGCACAAGAGGAAGACAGAGGCCTTCAGCTCTGGGGAGTTCTGTCTCAAATCTACCCATCAACACAATGAGAATTGCTGTTCTCAACATGATTCCCATCTCAATCCCCGTAGAAGAAAAGTGCCATCAATATAGTTGACTATAGCCACCAGGAAAAAAAAATAATATGGTTTTCCATGAGCAAAAATTTTAGCAGTCCATTGCCAGTTAGAGTATGAGGCATTGCAAATAAAGGCTTCAGTGCAGACACCATTTAGACATGGTGTAGAAATGGGCCTCCACTCATGGTTTCTAGGCATGACTGTTTAGGCCCTATGGAATACATTGAAACACTTTCTCCTTTCCTTTTCTGTGTCATTCTGTGCTGTATTTTTTTTCTCTACTGCTCTACTGATGGGGTTAAAACTGGTTGTACATGTCTCTTTAGCCACTAGCACCCTGCAGCTGTGACACCATTGTGAGTGTCACTTTTTAACCTAGGACACCATGATATATGTCACAAGGTACAAAACCTAGTTACACTACCCTACTTAATAGAGGCAGTTGGCCCATTTAGGAGGAGGAAGGATATTTCCCATATGGGCCTTCTATGTGATAGGGGAGGCTCTTTGTCATAAATGTGTGTATATAGAAGCAGGGGGCTTCCTGTGAGCTCCAAGGGTGGTCTCAAAGTCAGGGACCCTTCAGGTCATATTTCTGCCCATGTTTTTATTTGTGCATCCATTAAGAACAGATCTTAGTATGACCTAAGAATAACTGTTACTAAGCCCCTTGCCAGGCATTGGCTCTGTGGGAGGTCTTAAGCCAAGCACAGAAACTATTAACCAAGTTGGAGTTTAGGAGACTCTGTGAGTATAAAATGGGAGCCTGAGGAAATGTTGGTCTCATATAGAAAATTTGGAGTTAGTCACCCTGGCCATGTGTTCTGTGGGTCATGAGGAAGAGCCTTAAATTCCCAAAGAGCTCACCATTGAATTATACCATCAGGATCCATTATTTTGGATTAAGTCATTACTTCCTCTCTTTTAGGGTATTGGGGGAAATGCTCTTTAAAAACATACAGCTAGAACAAGGAGGGAGTAAGTGGAAGCACTGGAAGATTTGGGAGAGAGCCAGAAAATGTTAAGTTTGGGCTGATGAGGTCAAAACTTCCAACTCTGGGAAGGGCTGGCTCAGAGCTTGCTTCCTTCCTTGCTTGCTTTCTGTACTCAGCATAAGGGAGCATCTGTCAGACCCAAGAAGGCACAGAACCACAAGTGCCTCGTCTCTTTAGGATGAAACTGGATAGTTGTTGAGCAGGAAGCAGCTTGGCACATAGAAATAAGTGATTGGGATTCCACTGAGGGAAGAAGATAAGACCTGGGTAAGCCATGGGCTTGTGCTGGCTTGAATTTCAAGTATCTTTGGGCTTTTAGCACTGTGAAAAGCAGGGAGCTCTTGAGAAGAAACTGAGGAAAGAAAGTGGAGATCATATGTTGTTAATTAGAAAAGAAGGAATGACAAGAATGCTAAGCTTTAGCTTCAGTTCTCCTTGTAAGTTGATGACAAGCCACATGTAAAGTTTAAGATGGGTATTTTTGAACTCATCCTTCTGCCCACTGGAGCAGCTCCAGCTGTATGGTAAAGAAACAAATGTGGCAAAACAGGATGTTTCAAGCTTTTACTTTCAAAGGGCCAAATGGAAGTAGAGATCTGGTCCTTTGGTCTCCTAATCACTGAAGATTGAAGGGTTTGTGACTCTCTAGGGCTGTATTTCTCACCCTGAGTAGGCATGCTGTTTTTTCAGGTGTGATTACAGGAGGGAAGAAAAGAGTAATCAGGTTAAGTAGGCCCTGGGAGGGAAGAATATGGGATTTCTCAGGTACAATGGCAGAAATAGGTGACCACTTCTGAGTCTACCAAGAATCCTTGGGCATTTCACTAAAACTGTCACTCAAAACTCCCAGATGGAATAATCTGTAGGTTTCCAAACAAAAAGACGGTGTCTTTCCTGGATTTCAAGCTTCTAGATACCTAGACCTCCTCTGGATAGAAAGAAGGAGATGCTTGACTGTGTATGCCTTTGCCTGGGGAGAATATAAGGAATTTTAATGATTTCCTGTGTAAAGTCGTGAGGGGCCTTGGGTAGCCAGTATAAACACAAGGCATTTCAGTTGATTGGATTTATGTTCCTGAAATCAGGAAACAGGCCAATGTAAGCCTCTGTTTAGCTCCATTCTACGGGACTGGAAGTTGGAATGCAAGGAGATGCTGCGTCAGTTTTTATCTTGTAGTCAGTGGCCACTCTGTTCTTTTTGGCTTTTGTTTCAGCTACTTAAATGAGTGTGTGTGTGTGTGTGTGTGTGTGTGTGTGTGTGTACAGTGTATACATATATATGTATATATATTCACATATATATATATATATATGCTACCTCACTTCTCAGGGAGGTTAGGGGCTGACAGAGGGTCTGACTTCCATGGATAGGATGACTGTGTCACAAAAGGACTCCCTTCAAGCCTGGGATAATATTTCTGAAAGATACAGGGATTAGATCATATGTTCTTGAACATCCTTTTCAGAAAATCCCTTGTGTAAGAAGCACAAAGGACATCCAGGAGCTTCCATTCTTCATCTGTTATCCAAGCCTATAGGGTCTACATCACTTTATCTCAAACTCATTTTTATACCCTGTCTTATGCAAAGAACTTGACACTAAGTTAGACAGCTCTGGAATCCAGCTTGGGCTCTGCCATCAGCTAGTTGTTTAAACTAAACAATTTACTAAGTAAAAGTAGCCACCACTGACTACTGTGTCAGCCCAATGCTCAGTGCCTTACATAGATGTTCACATTTCATCCTCACAACCCTGGGAGGTAGGGACTACTATTATCCTCACTTGAGGAGGATACTGTTTTCTAGTTGAGAAAACTAAAGTTTAGTCATTGACTCAAAGTAAATGGCTAATCAGTGGCAAAGTCCAAATTAGAATCCAGAATTGTTTCCAAAGCCCACCATCCTAAGCATTACAGTGGACTGCTTCCACTCGTACACTTTGTACTCTTTCTGTTCTGGGTCCTTGTACAATAGGAATAATTATTTGAAAATACCTAGCCTGCCTTCTTTATGAGAATGTTTCCAGGACAAAATGAGAGGATGGCTATCTCATTCCATGAACATTTATGTGTTATGGGCAAGACATTATTCTGGGGTGTGGGTATTCAAAAACAAATAAGAGGTTCCTTCCCTCCAGGAGATTACCATCTGTATATTCTGTCTTGAAATCTTACCATCTGTGAAACTGCCTGGAAAAACATAAAGCATTATGCAAGTGCCTGTTTCCTATGATACTGTTTTATTGCATGTACAGTGAAGGAAAACTAACAGCCATAGGTACAGAACAAGCCAGGGTAAAATTCCACATGGCTTTCAGCTGCTCCCTACAAAACTTGGCAACCAGCTGTTGCCAATCCCAAGTGAGAATGAAAGGAGAGGAAATGGGCAGTAATATGAAGAGTGACTATAATGTAATGTGACTGCTGCTTTTTTGCAATCATATTAGGATGTGCACATCCTAAAGAGTGGTGTCCCCTTCAGACTAGTACCTTGGGAGGCTAAATCCCTGTACATTTATTGCAATGATGTTGCCATTGCTCAAAATATTTTTTGGAACTCCTCTTTAGTAATTGAGTTCAGAGCCTGGGGCACATCCTTTTGAATAACCACAGTGGTGATAAGTCTTTGTCCTTTGAGGATGGATTTGATTTTAGCAAACAGCCAAAAGTCATTCGGAGCCAAGTCTATAGAATAAGGTGGGTGATCCAGCTCAGTAATAGAGTCTTTAATTTTTTTAAAAGAAAACAAAACCACTTCCTCTCTTCTTCATTCCTTTCCCCACCCTACTTTCCCCTTTCTTCCCCTCTCTTCTTCTCCCTTCCAAGTATGACTGTGAGCCATGAAGACCAGTTTTCTTGTGTGGTTAATAACCTAGTGTAAGCATTAAATGACTACTATACAAGGTCACAAGACTATGTAAGGGGTGAACTAAGATTAAACACTATGTCTTATGCAAATCACAGCATTAAAAACTTCAGCTAACAGGGAAGCTTTATGATGACAAAGGAACCTAAATAATGGAAATACATGAGCAGAGGACTATGGGTTATTCATCTCTAAAGGTTTTGCTATATCCCGCACAGAGGACACAATTATATCATTGCTTGATGTCAGTAGAAATGTCCTGTGACTTGGTACTTCTTTCCAGACAAATCCAACTGGGGATAGGCCAACACCTCTGAAAACTGACTTTCCAAATAGATTATAAGGATGAAACAAGAACTCTCTGCTTCTCTACCCACCCTGGAAACAATAATATTGTAGGAGAGTCAGGGCTGTGCCTGAGCAAACTTGTGAAGGCATGGAAACATGTGTCTTTGGCAACCACTTTTTCATATCTGCCTCCTCAATTGCTATCACCACCTTCCCTTTATCTCCCTATTCCCCAGTTAAGGAGAAGAGTGTCCAGTTAGTGCATTCATGTTAAGAGGTTACAAAGACCATATACATTTTAGAAGAGGGCATCAGGGCTGTGATGAATCCAAAAAAAAGAGAAAAAAAAAAAAAAGGAAACCAGACAAGCAGAAGAGCTTGCCACATCAGGGAGGAGATATTTTAAGGCAAGGCCAGAATACCTCAAGTCACCCAAGAGAGGCAATATCTGCCACTCCTGTGCATGACATTATCCCTAGGGTGAGTTCTACCACAGGCTTTTTTCTCTCAAGTGTTGGCTTCCATTTTAATAGCTAGACTTTGAACCACAGAATTTCAGAGTTGCCAAAGCCCTCAAGGAGACCCCATACTGTCATTTTAAAAATTGAAAGCTAGGATGAGTGCAAGGGAGAAGCAGGAAGAGTAATAGCCTGCTCCCAGATCACAAAAGAAGTTAATGGCCCTACTGGAGCTAGAACGCAGGTCCCTGGCTTCCCACCACAGTGGGTTTTTTTTTTTTCTCCAGGCCAGCAGTAGTTTGCAGAAATGCCTGCTTCAAAGGCTTTGTAAAGTGAGTCACACTTCCCGTGCTAGTTTCCTCTTGATACAAGAAGCTCTTATGTTTCTCAGTGGAGGAAGGAATGAGAAAAATGTCAGAATTCTATTCCATTTCCAGAGGCCCAACAGCTTCTCTCTTTTGAGGACAAGCAATCCCCTTGGGAACTCAGGATCATTGCTTTTGAGTTCAAGCAGCCAGCATGCCTTTCACAGCAACTCGAGTTTGTGTGTGTTATTGAATCCCCAAGATGAACTATTAGAGAACTATGTTTCCATGGGTCCCAGAGCACATGGTCTTAATTAGAATGTGCAAGAGAAAAGCAAATTTCCCCTTGTGAAGGTCTGAAAGTAACTTGAAATGCAGTCAATATTGTTCCAGCAGCCAATGCCTGGCTTCCAGCTGCTGCTTGGTGAAAATTCAAAACTCAAGATGACGCGTGGAGGGGTAGGTAGAGGTACAGAAGGCCAAACTGGGGAATGGAACCATAGGAGGACTGTAGTTAAAAGAGTATTAGGTTGTAGCTTCCCCAGGCTTCACCTCTGTCCCATTTCCAAGCCTCAACAAACTCAGGCAGAGCTGATTGCAAGCCCATCCCAGTATGAGGTTCTATAGTGAGACCCACTGGACACTAGATCAACTCCTACCTCCTATATAAAGTTTCCAGACTACTCTGGCTCACAGGAAACCCTCATGGCCTCTCAGCTCTTTCAACAAGAATATGATTACTTGCCGGGTGTGGTGGCTCACACCTGTAATCCCAGCACTTTGGGAGGCCGAGGCAGGAGGATCACAAGGTCAGGAGATCGAGACCATCCTGGCTAACATGGTGAAACCCCGTCTGTACTAAAAATACAAAAAATTAGCCGGGCATGGCAGCGGGCGCCTGTAGTCCCAGCTACTCAGGAGGCTGAGGCAGGAGAATGGCGTGAACCCGGGAGGCGGAGCTCGCAGTGAGCAGAGATCGTACCACTGCACTCCAGCCTGGGCGACAGAGCGAGACTCCGTCTCAACAACAACAACAACAACAACAACAACAAAAGAATTGATTACTCACCATTGAGTACATCTTTCCACTATTATATCCAATTCTTCAGTCTTCAGTGGGTGTGTTACCTTCTTCCTTCTCAGCTATATTGCAAGACTCTTGAGATCAGAATCTATCTCTTCGTTTTTGCATATTTTATAGTGCCTGACTCAATTAAGGCCTTGCAGGTGACTGACCACAGAGAAGAGTTTGGACAAGGCACAGTAGCACAAATGGTCCTCTCATCTTTTGCTGACCTTTTCCATCCAGGTTGCCACTCTGATCTGCACAGTTATGCTGGACATGTGAACTATAGGAAAGGCCAGCCCCTGAAGAATCCACCAGAGATAAGGCAGTGGAGGATAGGTGAGTGCTTTAGAAGGGTTAGGCAGTGAGGCCAAGCAAGTTGGATAAAGGGCAGGCAGAAAGACATTAAGAGGAGGAATGTAACTTCCCTCCCCATTTTTATCGAGGGTTGGTTAACTTGCTGGAGGAATATCTGTTGGAGAAGGAGGAGTTAAGAAGAATCTAACTTCTTCCATCCTGATGTTTGCTAATGCCAGATTTGAGCCTTATAGTTATTTTTTTTCTTTTCTTTTTTTTTTTTGTTTTTTTCTGAGATGGAGTCTGACTCTGTCACCCAGGCTGGAGTGCAGTGGTGTGATCTCGGCTCACTGCAACCTCTGCCTCCTGGGTTCAAGCAATTATCCTGCCTCAGCCTCCTGAGTGGCTGGGATTACAGGTGCACACCACCATGCCCAGCTAAATGTTTTTGTATTTTTAGTAGAGATGGGGTTTCACCATGTGGGCCAGGCCAGGTATCGAACTCCTGACCTCAAGTGATCCACCTGCCTCGGCATCCCAAAGTGCTGGGATTACAGGGGTAAGCCATTGTGCCTGGCCCCGCCTTATAGTTCTTGTTTGGGTACATCTAGGAGTCCAAGTTTTACTGCTGTAGTTGTTTATGTAGCGGGGGAGGTGGACTCAGGAGGGGAGGTTAGAAGAGCCAAGAAACTTATGGAAGCATGTCTGTGTGTGTCTATATATTTGCACTCTATTTTTTCACACTGTGTCCTAGCTTGGATGCTACTAGACAATCAAATCCCTCTGTCACTTCTTCTCTAAAATGTCACTAACACATCCCAATCCACACAGCTCCCACCGCCAATAATATAGTATATATATAATAGGTTAACTGTCACATGCTAAGTGGAAACACATGACCTATCAATCAAACAGGAATGAATTTTTTCTCAAAGATTCAGAGCATTGGTAGAGAATGAGCCCCAAGGTAGATGCCAAGAACTGGAAATAACTTCCCTGCAGGTAAGCTGGAGAGAGAAGCTGGTTCCTGGTTCGGTTTTGCTTTAGTTGTGCCATGAATCTCTAAAGCACCCAGGAAATTAGAAAGGGCTCTGACAAGGATTTCTGTGAGATTGCTCAGAAACAATGAGGGCAAATATGGTTCTGGACATTTTTTGGGCAAGTGTCACATAACTCATGGAGCTTCCTTGCTAACATTTCTTAGCCTGACCTGTCTAGGACAGCCACCTATGTTATGTCATGCCCTCAGGAGTTCTGAGCTAAACAAATGGCATTCAGGTTCTCTATAAAGCATTATTAGAGAGGGCCACCAGATCTTGGAAGTGAGATCTATTTTTTCCTCCCTTGTATACCCCATAGTGCCTCACTTAAGACTGCCCACTCATTGCGACCAGCATCACTTGCAAACCAAAAAGTAAGAGCTAGTAGCAGCACACTGACTAAAAGTCAGGCAAAAGGGAGCATTTACAAACAATAATTAAGGCAGTTTCTCAAGAAATGTTTTAAATTAGGATGTTGTGGCGTCTGTCTGGGGTGATTTAAGCTGTTTCTAAAAGTTCCTTCTTAACCTAGGATTTCACCATCTCTAAGTTCTCCCTTCTAGAGGCCCAGATGGAAAACAACTTTCATCCAGGAGCCACGTGGCCCACCCTCATTGCCTCCTACTCTTTCACTTAGAATGTTTTGCTCCCTGCTTTAGGCACATGTTTCAGCCCTGACAGCTTTGTTGAAATATGTTGGTGCTTGTTAAGGATGCAAGGCAACAGAAGTAATTACGTGTGTGGGCTGATGGGTATCCTCGTGTCAGGAATTCCTGGAGTTTGAGCCTATCTTGGTGGGCAGGATGAGGTGGGCTGAGGGCATGGATGGAGAAACTGCCTTTGGATGAAGCTCTATATGTCTTTAGGTATCTTTTTTCCTTTGGAAAGAAATACACACACACACACACACGCACGCACGCACACACACATATACACACCCCCTTCCCAAACAGATTACAGGAAAGCTGAATGATAGACTTATATCCTTATCACTGGGGGCAAGAGATCAAGGGAGCCAAGTTTAATGTTTTCTAAATAAAATAGTTTTAAAATGACAGTACTGGTTACAGAATCTTGGGGATAATAAGGAGTCTTGAAAAAAAATCTGTTCTAGCACCCTTGCCCTCAAATCTTCAGAGAGTGTATTTATTTACTCTCTGTTCATTGAGGATGTATCTGCTGCTTTGTGTGTGTGTGTGTGTGTGTTACAACAGAACCAACATAGTTTCTCAGAATGTTGGCCTTAATGTCTCTACCGCTGTGTTAAGTGTAATGGATACTGGTTCTGGAGTTTCACATGAAATCACAATGAGGTATCAGATCTCCACAAGCTGCTGCAAGAAGGAGACTACTGCTGACATGGAAGTGGAGACAGATAGCAGTTTTGGCCAATAGGTAACACAGTGGGATATAAGAAATCTAGTGCTCCATCTCCAGGCTGGAGCATTTAAGCTGCATGAGGAAAATCACGTAAGCACTTCTATAAATCTACTTAGACTATACTACTTCACAACTGCTACACTTTCTTGGAATTGTCCTAAAGTCCTTTTGAGTATGTTTAGATGCAGAATGAGGCATACCAGGGCAGGGAGGGCCTCCTGGTTCTTAAGTTCCTGCCATAATCGCAGTGCTCTGAATTTATCAGTCACACACATTCTGGTTGTCTAGCTATGTGCAAGTACGATCTCAACACAGCTCATTATCATGGCCCAGGAATACTCAGATGCAAGGTTTGCTTTCTTTTATTTATTCCTCCTCCCTTCTTTCCTTCCTTCCTCCCAACCTCCTCCCTCCTTCCTTCCTTCTTTCATTCGTACTTTCTCTCTCTTTATCTCTTGTCAACACCTCTTTTAGGATCAGAAATTGTAGCCGGTTCCTGGAAGTCTGTGCTGCACTCAGCACGGCTGGGTGGAAATAAGTGTGCTAACTTGGCTGCAACAACTCCTGCATGGCACAGAGCTGACTGGCCTTGAGGTCTGGTGAGACCTGACTTTGTCAGGTCAGGGAAGCCCTACCATTCTTGCACTCTGCCCTCCATTGCTCTGGCTCAGCTCAAAGCGGAGCGCAGTGGCTGACCCTGTGTACTTTGGCAAGGCAGCACTGTTGTAATAGGCCAGGATGAGGTTTTTCTCAAGCCACTGTACAGTCCTCTGGGAGACTGTGGATGGCCCAACCTAGCTGAAAATTCACTTCCTCTTAAGACTTCATAAAGAAATTGTAAAATGTTCAATGACTGCCTTAGAGATTGGAAAGAATACAGCTGCTGTCAGGCCTGGAATACTCACCAAGGGAGGCTTTCCAAAAAGGGAAGAGTTCCTAGGTTAATGACAGGCAGTTAGCTCAGTAGTCTAGGGAAGAAGCCAAGCTGGGTGGAGGCAGTTAGTCAGGATGGGTAATATGGATTCTCCGTTTCTACTGACAACAGTGCCAGAGAAAGCGCCCTTAAACTGCAGCATGCAGATTTAGAGAAACTTTAAGAAACAGTCTGAGCTGCTGGCATGCAATGGCCTAGGCTTAAAGGAAGACATGGACAGCAGCTCCAGAGTGGATCTTTGACAGCTTGAGGGCTAGATGTATATACCTGGTGTGGAATGCAAAGACCATTCTCCAATATAACATTTGGTACCTCTGATCAAGAAGGGGCCTTGGATGGGTCAGGCCATGGTGCCCAGTCAGAAAAGACTTCTTTTTATCAATCCTTGGGATAGAAAAAAAAATCCCTTTCTGCTTGAGGAGACTAAAGGAATAATAAACTAAATGATCGGCAAAATTGCTTTCATCTCAAGGAGTTGCTGAATATCAGCACCTGCTCAAATAGGGTGCACTTAATACATGAACCTGACCTAAGAAACTGAAAATGCTCTCTCCCAGCATTGCTTTGTCCTTCTACATAGGGGAGCAGCTTCAGCAAGAGCTAAAGATGAGGTTTCTTCTTGGACACACAGAGTATCAGGCATCTTCAGGTTGTTCTGATCATTACTCCACAAAAATCTCTGTACTGGCTTCCCAGCCTATGTTCCCTCTATCCATTTTATCATTCATTTATTCCCTCATCCCTGACCTTCCAAATCATTCTCTCTGCCATCTCTCTCTTTAGAGTGCAGTAGTTTCTGCTTATCCTCAGTTTCCCTGTCTATGGTTTCAGTTATGTGCAATCAACCTCAGTCTGAAAATATTAAATGGAAAATTCCAAAAAATATACAATTCATAAATTTTTAAGTGCATGCCCTTCTGAGTAGAGTGATGAAATCTTGCATCATCTGAGATGTGCAAGATCTGTCCCACCTGAGATGTGAATTATCCCTTTGTCCAGCATATCCGTGCTGTAGATGTTACCTGCGCATTAGTCACTTAGTAGCCATCTCAATTATCACACCCAAGAAACAGAGTATACACAGGCATACCTTGTTTTATTGCCTTTTGCTTTATTGTGCTTTGCAAATAGTATGTTTTTCAAAAATTTAAGGTTTGCAGCAACCCTGTGTCGAACAAGTCTATCAGTGCCATTTTTCCAACAGCATGTGCTCACTTCGTGTCTCTGTGTCAGCGTTTTTTAGCAACAAAGTATTTTTTAATTAAGGTATCTACATTGTTGTTTTAGACACAATGCTATTGTACACTTAATAGACTACAGTATAGTGTAAACATAACTTTTATATGCACTGGGAAACCAAAAAAATATGTGTGACTTGCTTTATTGCAGTATTCACTTTATTGAGATGGTCTGGAACCAAAGCTGCAATATCTTTGAGATATCCCTGTATAGGGCTTGGTACTGTCTGTGGTTTTAGGGATTCTTGGAACATATCCTCTGAGTATAAGGGGGACTACCATGGGTATATATTTCTAACTATATGTGACAGTTATGTGCATTAATCAGAATAATGTTATGCTATGTTACAATAACAAACAGACTGTAATCTCAGTGACGAGGCACAACTAAAGTTTCTTTCATATACACATAAAATCTGATGAGTGTCATCAGGGGTCTCTCCTCCAATTTTGGCAATTCCAGGCTCCAGGCTCTTTCCATTTTATGATGGCACCATTTCAACATGAGGCCCCAAGTTCTCTGTAGTAGGGGGAGAGAGGGCTAAAGACTCCTGTGAGATATTTTAAGGGCCAGGCTAGGAAGTAGCTTGTGTCATTTATTCCAAATCCCATTGGCAAGAATGTAGTCACATGGCCCCCATATAATTGCAAGGAAGGGTGGGAAATGTAACTTTTCTATGCAAGCAGAAAGAGGAAGAAAACAAGACTTGATGAACACATAACATTGTCTCTTCCAGTGTGTGTCTGTGGTGCCGTGCCTCCTTTTCCATCTTGGTGTCAGTCCCTTGAGGAAGCTTGTTACCTCCCAACCCATACACAGCAAAGTATGGGTGTAACAAGGTGTTAGTGAACATGAACATGAACATGAACATTATCCCTGAGCTAAACTAATTAATAGGTAGAGCATGGCACCACCAAGGCCACAGTAGCATGTGAAACTAATCTGTGCCTCACTCTTCAACAGTAAAATGAGGATGTAATGCTTATCTTGCACTGTTGTCAGCATTAGAAATACCACATGCCAGACACAGATAGAAAAGGGACACCACAGTAAAAGGCTTCACTTTGCCCCATGAAGATTCATGGTTTACAGGGTGGTTCCAGAACATTCAGGCTGGCTTCCTCAAGATCTGAAGATGGCTGCCTGACTGTCACTATCAGTTTGGGTGTATATATTTCACTTTTCTGAAGAAACTGGCCTGTTTTTTCTTACACCTAGCTGGGGAGACTATCCAACTCTGCCCAGAAGGGCAGTAAGAGCTTCATTATATAGCTATAGAACTGTTTTAAAGAACTGCAATAGCTACCAGTTATTGAATGTTTGCTATGTGCTAACTACATTATATTCTTCTCTAATCTGCATCAAAACTCTCCAAACTTTACAAATGGAAAAACTGAAGCTCAGAAAAGTCAAGAAAATTGCTCAAGATGGCACAGCTAATAAGCAACAGTGCAGGGCATGGATTCAGATCTGTATGGCCTCTAGTGCCCCTATGGGGGTATAGAGTGAGGGGAAAGGAGTGCTTGGAAGAGTGGCCACTTCTGTTTCAACTACATTTTTCCCTTCCTCTACTTCAGCTCCTTCCTCTGTTTGAACTTCCCTTCTGTCCACTCCTCCTTGTCTTAAGAGTGCAGCTCCAACAATATCTGACGAAGGACGGCAATTCAGTTTCGAAGCCACCTCTACACCATAGAAACATCCACTCAAAGAGGGTTTCTGGGCCCAAAGCAATCTTGTCTGTCTTAAATGGACACATTGGTCTATTAGAAAAATAGAATATAGCTGGAGACCATGACAATTAGTGAAGTGCCCTTGAGTTCTCAGCCCACAACCCCCAGCATGAAGCACTCTTTCAGTGATATCATGCACAGCTGAAAGGGAAACAGGCTTGAGCTGACCTTGCTGAGCTTGTAATGGGGGATGAGAAGAGGAAGAACAAGGTAAGGAGGACTCTGCCACCAATCCAGCAGGGACCAGATAAGAATCATGCTGGTAAACAAGGAATGGGTTGCCAGTGAAGCCTCCGTCAGCCCCAAATGAACTAAAGAAATTAACTAAGACCAGCTTGCGACAGGGGTGGGGTGGAGTGGAGAGGATGTCAGAGCTACATGGGCCTTCAGATAAGCCTAGTCCAATTCTGTCATTACACAAGTGTGGAAACCAAGGTTCAGGGAAAGGAGAAAACTTGCCAGAAATCACGCTAGTGTCAGAACCAGGACTGGAACTTGGGTATTTGGACTCTAAGTGGAAGGCTCTTTTAATCTTGTCAATACATATTGCAGGCAACTAGTATTAGAAAAAGAAAGGGTGTCCTCTGTGTGTGTGTGTGTGTGTGTGTGTGTCTTTGGAGAGGTGGGGAAGGGACCACACTGTGGAAAGTCTTCTGGTGCTACCTTGCTCTATCCAGGAGCTATACCAGATTATTGCTGGGGAACCATCAATTTGTCTGTCCACAAGATATTTGTGCTTTTAGCATATCCCCCTGTCTCAGAATGATAGTGGAAAGAATGATCCTTCCATCTTCTTGCCTTCTTGTTCCAGAAGCTTCCTACCTTACGCCTTTACATCTGATTATTCTTCTGGGAAACTAACCAATGTCACCCCAGACCAGCCAGTAGGCGCCTCCATAAAGTTGAGATTGTTAGCTCTCATGTAGACCAGAACTTCCCAAAAGCCAATGTGTGTACCAGTTCCAGTTTGTGACGGTGTTTCCACAGGAATTAGGACAATGCAGTGAGTTTTTTATGAATTAAATTTACTCTAAATCTATTCTGTCCTTTCTACATCTTTGGAGTTCAAATGTCATTTTTAATTGAAATGATAGAGATTTTCACTTGTACAGGTTTTTTTGTCTGTTTTTTTTTTTCACAAAATAAATGCCAGTCACCCTATATGACTCCCAAATTACATGATTTTTACTCTTCTACAAAACTCTAAACTCTGAGGACAATATATCTGCCCCCTCTCTGGGCCTTATTATCTCTACTTGCTGCTTATTTTCTCAACTTTGCTTCCTGTCCTGAAAGGTAAATGCAAAGCACACAGCCAGTGAGGTGTTAGTGATGATAATGCTAATCACTACTCTATCAAATGCTTAATGAAGTGCCTAGGGGAAGGCACACACATCATGCATGTTTGTTAACGGAATTAGGGGCAGCCACAGTATTATTAATAAACTAATTGCCTCGTTATGTGACATGCACACACCCCTCAGGCTCATCCACCTAGTCACTGGCACTATTAAAAGAAATAATTTGTTCCACTGGGGACACCCCAAGGGAATTTCAATGGTAAGCCTGGGGGTGGGGGAGGTTAGAAAGGTGCTCAAGTATATCAAAACATCATGCTATATACCTTAAATATATACAATTTCAATAAATTTTTAAAAAGAAAGTTGATTAGGGTTTTTATGACCATTGTCATGCTCCCACCTTAACATTCTAGTTTGTATAAAAAATCATCTCTTTTCATGTTAGAGCTGGAAAGCAAGACAAATGCAAAACCCTTAGAACTGGAACATGAAAGCTGCAAGGCAAAAAGACCATTCCCATGACCCAAAGCCACTTGATCTCTGAAAAGCCAGTGGCAGCCACAGAAAAGAATGAATAATATGCCCTTGGTCTGATGAGATACTGGTATGTGTTTGACTATATGATTTTTGGTCCCTTCCAGCTCTGCCATTCTGTGGGTTTATGCATTATAGGCTGCCTATTACAGTGATCTTTGATCTTTAAACCTTCTGATTAGACTAAGTCCTCCCTGAGCAAAGCAGCATGTTTCTTAAACCAGTGAGTTTTACAGCTTCCTGAGTTCTAAAAACCCTAAATATAACACTACTGGGTTGGTTGGTGATTATCCAGTTTGGAAAAAGAGTGTGGCATTCCAGCAAGAAACATATCCCACTGTGTATCAATTTTAAAGTAGAGTGGAAAAGCTAAGATTCTTAACTTCCTTGGGTCCTTGGTAAAATAAAATGAGGAGTGAATGAGTAAAGGCATGCAAGCATGCTAAAAATCTGACTCTATTGACCCCGGTTCTAAGAAGCAGAAAACAGGGAGTGAAACTCTTGGCTTCCACTAGCCTTTCGGTTCTTTTTCTTATTGCTGGGGTTTCCATTGTCTTTATCACAAGCCAAATATCTAACCTCCACTCTTGCGGTACTTCTTCACTGGCAACCCAAGGAGGACAACGTATGTCATAGCTTATGACACTTGTGAGGAGATGACTCACAGGTCTTAGGGAACAGAGGACTCTTTAAGTGTGCCTTTTTCTCTCTTCTTTATTCACAAAGCAGCCTCAGCCTCTACCCACCACTACCCCACCACCTTTAACACTCAAGATCCTTCTTGCAGCATGGAGTACTCAGTCTCACTGGGGGCATTAGCCAATGGCTGTGAAGTCAATTCATTTGAAACTTTGGGGAAAAGCAGATTTGTTTTCATATTTCATCAAAGTGATAGGGACAGGAGGTAGAGAAATTCTAGACAGAAAAGGGAGGGGTCCCTGGTGGAGCCCCACCATCAAGCCTGGAACGACGGCCCAAAGTGAGAACATCCCCATTTTCCTGATCTAATGTTGCTTTTTCCAAAACCATCCATAGCCCACCCTGCCCCACATCCTGTACCCATAAAAACCCCTGACCCAACTGGCAGAGGGCAGAGAAGGAGAGAAGAGAAACAACAGCCATGTCAGAGAGAAGCAGCTTGACTTCAGAGGGATGGAATGACAACAGGACTTCCAGGGGAAGATCACCTTCCCACTCCATCCCTCTTCCAGCTCCCCTTCCCACTGAGAGCCACTTTCTTTGGCAATAAAGTCCTCCACACCACCCTTCAATTTGTTCATGCAACCTCATTTCTCCTGGACACTGGACAAGGACTCGGGTACGGGTGCAAAAGGCTGTCACACTGACCATTCGCTGAGCTGTTAGCACTTCAGCCATCCACAGATGGCAAAGCTAAAAAAGCACACTGTAACACATGCCCTCTGGGTCTTCAGGGATCACGGGTACCACCCCAGATGCTGCCACAGGACCACACAGAGTTTTGCTCCTGCCAGTGCCCAAAAGCATTCACTCCAGTTCCTGCACCCACTAACCTGTGTGCTCCCATCCCATGAGGGGTCGAGAGCTGCTGCAGACAAATAAGTGAGGCACCCCTAACGTGAGGCCCACAAAGGAGTCAAGGAAAATTTCCTGTTTCAAAACTAACTATTCCAGCCTGTGATCCCTAAAGGCATGCACAGGTGATGGATGTTGTTTAGCTGTATTGGATTTGGGCTCGAGGCAGGTGGATACCCACAAGGACACCGAGATATCTGATGACTTCTGATTACTTGTTCAGTGTATATCCATGGCAAGCCAGAGGAGGGTAGAACAGGATTCTAGGAAAGAGGCCAACTACTTCCATGAGCCTCGTGGTCCCAGGCCATTCGAGAGACTGATGATCGACCAAATTTTGAAGGACTAAGGGGCCTCTAGCTTGGTTCATGAGGTAGCTGAACTCAATGGATCATTAGCCTGAGTCCCTGCCTCAAATATGTAGCTCATTTCCAGGACCAGCACAAGTTTTGGCAAACAGAATCAGTTAAGATTCTGGCTTCATTTAGACTGGCTTTTTGACCTTTAGGCACACTCTGCCAGGGAGTGAGATTGGCTAGGTCCATTGTCAGGTAATTTATTTGCTTTTTGTCCCCAGGGGTTCATCTTAGTTTGAGAATATGAAAAGATAACATGATGTTACATGGGGTTAAACCAGTGAAAATGGTTACTGTTTTCATAAGGTTATCACAGAAATCATTCTCTATTAAGGTGATATTTGAGCAGAGGCCTTAAAGAAGGGGTGAGTAAAGTAAGTGAAGGCAAAGTATTTCAGACAGAAGGAATGGCATATGCAAAGACTGAGGCAGGAGTATGTGTGGTATGTTTGAGGAATAGCAAAGGAAGCCAGTGAGCATTTTTCAGTGTCATCCATGTGCATCCTATTGTATTTGGAAGCAGACAACTCTCTTCCACCTTAGTTTGCTGCTCATGCTCTCTCAGAACATGGGTGGGTTTATGGGTAATGTGACCCATGGTCTTCAAGACAGTGTGGCTGAGTTGTTCAGTCAAGGCAGAGCTGGGCTTTCCAAACACAGAGCAGATCTTTAACCCTGGAGTCTCAGCGGCATCATTAATCAAGGACTGAAATTTACTGGACTGTGTATCAATTCCATTCACATTTAATATTAAGATTATTTTGAAGATTTTGTTAGTTTGGGTTCAATCACTTTAGAAAATATACAACATTTGTTCCTGTTTGAATCAATTCACTGTATGTTAAGAAAAAAACCAACAATAGCAAACACTGGTTCAGGTCACAGTTCAGTAAGAATATTCAGCTTCAGTTGATCTGGGGTTTAGCGATAGAATGTGGCTACTTCCCATAGTTTGGTACCTGGTTGGGTTCCATTCAAATTTGAGTCAATATTCAATATCCACCAGAGACCCCTCTGTAGTAGACAAAGGTAGACATTCTTGAAGCACTGATGGTATCAGTGATGTGAAACTTTTATTAAAAAATGATTCAATAGATAGTTTTCCTTCTGTCAAATGTTTTGAAACAAAACTTCTTTAAAAGGCTGAAACTCTAGTTAACAAAAATGTTTGGTTTTGTTTATTTCATTTTAAAATTTGAGAGAACTTATTTCCACCTACCAGGTCAGACAAAACCAAGAGAGTAGACGCTCTGACTCTGTTTGATGAACATGCTTGCCACGCCCCCACCCTTTGACGTTCTCCAGCAGCTGCCTCATCCATCAAGTATTTGTTGAGCCAGGCCTCAAAGCTAGGAAACTGTTCCCTCAAGTGCGAAATAAATTCAGCATTCTAAATAGTCCAATGCCTTGCAAAGTCTGCAGTGAAAAATGTTATTTTGGTCTCCTTGGATAATTTCACATCATTTGAGTATAGTAGAATGAGAATGGGCCTTGGAATAAAGATGGGTCTGGGTTTGATTTTGCTGGTCACTTATCACCTCTGTGGCCTTGAGCAATTTGCTTAACTCCTCTGAGCCTTAGTTTTTTCCTTTGTAGATTGGGGTTGATAATAATACGTGACTCCCTGGGTTGTTGTGAAGATTAGAAATCACACATGTAGTTTTTGCCACATAGTAGGAATCTAGTGACAGCTGTAATCATGATGATGATATTTTCTGCTAAAGGGAATAGATTAGCAATTTCCTGATTTGAAACTGACATGTTAACTGGCTTTTAAATTAATGGTGCCTGGAGTTAATAGCTATACAACAAGGATGATGAGCTTAAAAGGAAGTAAAGATTTGGAAATTCCACAGTTATTTGATTTCTCATAGATAATCCAGATCATTTCAGCACCCAAACTGCAAATAAAAATCCACTTTGGAGACAATTCATCTGGTTTGGCTGTTTCTCTGGATCTGATTAAGAAGGTATTCATCAGATCTCCTTGCCATATGTGTCAACCTTGCCTTGATTCCTTGGCTCTGACATGGGATTGGAAGAGAAGCAGAAAAGAAACTCCAAGTCTTGCCCATCTGGCACTACCTCTTTGACACTGTGATTTAAAATAAGACTGGAGAAACTTCCAAGCACATGCCAAGGACTGCCAGGCTATATGAATACCCAGCTGGTCTTCATATAGCATGGAAGGATGCAGATTAGCCAATGAGTTACTCCAGTGAATAACACCTTGGACAGAATCTAGAAGATAGCCTATTCCAAATTATCTCATTGCAGTCAGTTAGGTGGATGGTCTATTAGGCCTCTGGTTAGTAGTCTGTCTCGCTGGTTAGCATTCCATGTATTAAATTATCCTTCTGAAACCTAAGCTTATCTCTATGTAACTGACCAGAGAGAGAAACAGGTAGAACAGGTCAGAACTAAAGTTCTACTGAAGTTAATGTTTTCATTGCCTACAGCTGACTTTGAATACATTCAGTTTTCTCTTTCCCAAGATAGATGACACCACTCTGGTGAATGTCACAATTAAGTGAATTAGCACTCATTGATATAAATACAACATGGAATTTTAAAATCAGTTAACCTAATACAATGAAAGCATTATTTTAAAAAGTTAATCTGAAAAGCTGTTATCGAGTAGATCTGGCAGTTCTTAGTAGACACTTGTACTAATTGTGACTTTTCACAGTCAAAAGATTTGGGTCAGAGGAAAAGGAAACTAGTTGGTCGATATGTGATCCTAAAACTGATCCATAGATTGGCAATTTCACACCTTTCTCCCATGGGGGAGGAGAAAGCTGAATAAATATATTATTCACATAAATAAGTGAATAATATGCTTACTTCCTTGTAAAGTCTAAAGACTAAGTCCATTTAGAAAATATACGTCAGGACATTCTTAAGAGCGTAGACCAAATAATGACAAGTTGAGGTCTTTCCTTTCTACTGATGTGATATAACTAACCAACTAAGCTCGTCCAAAAAATAGTCTGTGTGGATTTTTCAATCGAAGCCAAAGAGGAAGGGATAAAATGCAAGATCAAGGAGCAGACTACAAATGATACTGTCACATGAAGACCTAATTAGTCACTAATGATTCATCAGTTTCATAATGGAAAGGGTTTGGAATATATTGAACTGAAATACAGAAGTTATTAAGGACACTTGGTGCATTTTCAATAGTGGATACTCTGCTGACAGCCAGAGTTGGAATTTAACTATGCACCTGAAACAGGGAGAAAGGAAGTTCTAGTCCCAGCTCTGCCACTAGCAAGCTGTGCAAACTTTGAAAGGGTACTTTCTTTTCTGGGATTAGTTTCCCAGTCTGTGAAATAAGAAGGTTGAAACAAATGATCTTTGAAATCCCTTCCAGCTTTGAAATTCTATGACTCTATTTATTGGGACCATAAAAAGGAATGACAAGGTACAAAAACTGAATACTTGAAGGCCTATCAGCAGGACATTTTGGTAAATGACTAAGGATCTATATTGTTGTCATCAACCACCAAGAATTTCTATCTGTTAGCCAGAATTCTTGTCAATTGAGAAGAATGGTGTGATTAGTTATTGAAATGTTTACATTTGGCCTTATAATTTGGGGTTGCATTTTTATTTGAAAAGGTGCTCCTAATGCTTCAGGACTTCACACCATAAACCAGAGATAGCCATGTATCATTTAACAATGGAAATACATTATAAGAAAAGCATTGTTAGACAGTTTCATCATGTAAACATCATGGAGTGTACTTCCACAACTTTTGATGGTATAGCCTACTACACACCTAGGCTATAATGTATAGCCTATTGCACCTAGGCTACAAAACTGTACAGCATGTTACTGTACTGAATACTGTAGTCAAATGTAACAATGGTAAATGCAGTTGACTCTTGAACAATGTGGGGGTTAGAGGCACTGACCTCCAATGCAGTCAAAAATCCACAAATAATTTTGACTTGCCAGAAAATTAACTACTAATAATCTACTGTTGACCAGAAGCCTTACTGAAACATAAATGGTCATATATACACCGATTATGTATCCACAAACATTTAAAAAAGATTAAAACAGCCAATTAACACTTATTTTGTATGTTATATGTATTATATACTTTACTATTACTATAAAGTAAGCTAGAGAAAAGAAAATGTTATTAATAAAATCATAAGAAAGAGAAAATATATTTACTATTTATTAAGTGCCCTTGGATTATCATAGAGGTCTTCATCCTCCTTGTCTTCACATTGAACAGGCTCAGGAGGAGGAAGAAGAGGAAAGGGTTGGTCTTGCTGTCTCAGAGGTGGCAGAGGCAGAAGAGGTAGAGGAGGTGGAAGGGGAGGCAGGAGAGGCAGGAACACTCAGTGTAACTTTTATTGAAAAAATCCACATATAAATAGACCCATGCAGTTCAAACCCATGTTGTTCCAGGTTCCAATGTATTTGTGTATCCAAACGTAGAAAAGGTACAGTAAAAATGTGGTACTATAATCTTACGGGACCACAATCGTATATGTGGACAGTCGTTAACCAAGTCGTTCTTCTGCGGCACATGACTGTATTGAAGCTGCACTGTAGAGGGCAGATTTAGGAAGCATTGGGAAGTCCAGCCAGCCCCTGCTTGTTCCCTCTCTGCATGCCGAAGATGGCACTCTTAGAATGATTTATACCGACAGTCTAAAAGAAGTCCCAATCTTCCCACCAGGCTTGCTATCTTTTCTAACCACATTTAACATAAGGTTTTGCCATAATTAACTATTTGTTTCCAAATATATTTATATTTCTAATTCTTGTGGGAAAGCCTAGTTTATAAATTGGAGTTAAAAAAGAAATTGTGTTAATAACAAAACAGGCTTGAAATTGAGTGATTCTGATAATTCATCTGTCCAAAGAATAGACTAAACTTCTATGACAGTGTGATGGGGAGAAAGTTACAAATGTATTTATGTTCACAGCCTTTTCCCTGCCCGAGTGCATCAAGGAGAGTTTGGTTTTTGTTTTTTCAGATTCTCACAATTCCAACCACTCTCTCCTATTATTGGCAAATTTGATTCTTTACCTCTTGGGTGCAGAATCAAGAAGAGAAAACAAGAACACATGAGAGGTAGGGGGAAAAGATTTAAGCTACAACCTAAGTCAATATGCATAATAAAGTGCTCAAAGAGGGGAGTATTGAGAAAAGTAATTGTTCAATCTGAAAGTACAGGAAAAGTTGGAGGGTGGCAATGAATTGAAGAGAGAGGCACTAGAAACCCCTGGAATATGATGCAAAAAAAAAAAGAGAGAGAGAGAAAGGAAAGGAGATTTTAATGAGTTCTCCAAGATTTTTGCTTAATGCGAGAATTTAAATTGTTTTAAAATTACTTTTGGTTGCTAGACTATGTCTTTGATCAAGGCACTACTCTGGTACTCATTGAGAAGGGTCCTTACTCCATAAAAGTTTTATTAATTTCATAAATTCATCTCTCTGTGAAGTTGAGTGCCTTGCCCCTGTAGACATGCAATGACACTTCATAGCAGATCTGGCAAATTGGCTTTTCCCAATAGCTAATCACCAAAGCCAGCAAGTAATTGGCAGAGACCACACATTCTCCTTGAGGCAACCTTCAGGGAATTTGACAATAAATTTTCTGTGACCCAAGAGGATAACTTGATACAGAAGACACTTGAGAGCTGATAAGGGTCATGTTAACTGTCTATTCTTGTAGGTTCTCTGTGCCAGGTCCCTATAGTAAGACAGATCAACAGAAAACAACTTACTGGAGCCATAATACCTTAGCTTTCTGGGTAGGGGAGACCCTTAATGGCTTAAGATTTGACATTTTACAGCCTTTTATTCCTTTTTGAAGAGGAAGAAAAGATATTTCCATTTGAAGATTGTGTCTATATCTTTTATAAAACCAAGTTGTCCATTATAATAAACAATATCTATTATACAGGATTCACATGATAAATTCCTCCTGGAATTCAGTGGCAGGAAAAAGAAATCTCTCTAGGCAGATGAACGCACAGGCATGTTGCTGTTGTTGTTGTTTTGGTTTTTTTTTTACTTGACAGAGAACCATGCAACACAATTTTGTTGTTTTCTTCCCTTTTTGCTTTAACTACCAAGAAACTCAGAGTGAGATTTAGTGGGCAAATACGGTGATTTATAATGGGACTGTCTTAAGCTTCTAGTTATGTTTCTTATAACTTTTTCTGGTTTGGGGTTTGAACTGACCTGTTTTCACGTGTTCTTAACACTTGAAAACCACTTAGGTCTGTTTTAAGAAGGTGTGTCAAGGAATCGTAGAACCAAAAACTCTCAGAGTGGGAATAGAACTTGAAATATCATTTATCCTAACTCCCATACAATGCACAAAATATCTACTCTGTTCCCATTACACGATCATTTAACTTCTGTTTGAATATCCCTAATGACAGAGAACTCACCATCTCTCAGACTCTTAACATTCATTTTCAGATATCTCTGACTACTAGAAAGTTCTGCCTTATGTTGATTTTATGTCTCCAGCTTCCATCATTTGATTCAGATTCTGTCTTCTGAAGCAACATAAAACCTGTTCTCCATAGTATCCCTTCATATCTATTAAGAGAGCTATCTTGCCCTTCCTTTGTCCCTTAGTGTCCATTTCTCTTGGCTAAGTATTATAATTCATTAAATTGACTACCCTCAATGCCACAAGTTAAAACCATAGTAAACAATAACTAGATTCTTTTCAATGCACAAATGAGGAATGTTTTCGCTATCAAAGGTTACCGGTCCTCAAGAAAAAAAGTTAACCAATTATGACATACTAAAAA
Organism: Pan paniscus; assembly: GCF_029289425.2. Taxonomy (NCBI): domain Eukaryota; kingdom Metazoa; phylum Chordata; class Mammalia; order Primates; family Hominidae; genus Pan; species Pan paniscus. The sequence goes on from NC_073272.2 coordinate 108,856,416, forward strand.
TGTGACTTAATTTAGCTCTTTAGTATTTTATGAAGGAAATATAAAAACACTCGAACACTTTTCAGATACAGAGCAAGGTATCTAACCTCTAATAAACACAAGAAATACAAAATATACTTTGTTTTTAAATACCTATGAAGTTACATATATATGAGTATATATATATACTCATATATATGTATATATACGAGTATATATATACTCGTATATATGTATATATGAGTATATATATATACTCATATATATGTATGTATACGAGTATATATATATACTCGTATATATGTATATATGAGTATATATATATACTCATATATATGTATATATACGAGTATATATATATACTCGTATATATGTATATATGAGTATATATATATACTCATATATATGTATATATACGAGTATATATATACTCGTATATATGTATATATATGAGTATATATATACTCGTATATATACTCATATATGTATATATATACGAGTATATATATACTCATATATATACTCATATATACGTATATATATGAGTATATATATACTATATGAGTATATATATACTCATATATATACGTGTACATATATACTCATATATATACTCATATATACGTATATATATGAGTATATATATACTATATGAGTATATATATACTCATATATATACGTGTACATATATACTCATATATATACGTATATATGAGTATATATACTCATATATACTCATATATGTACATATATACATATATACTCATATATATGTGAGTATATATATACTCATATATACTCATATATATGAGTATATATATATATACTCATATATATGAGTATATATATATATACTCATATATATACTCATATATATGTGAGTATATATATATACTCATATATACTCATATATATGTGAGTATATATATACTCATATATATGTGAGTATATATATACTCATATATACTCATATATATGTGAGTATATATATACTCATATATATACTCATATATATGTGAGTATATATATACTCATATATATGTGAGTATATATACTCATATATATGTGAGTATATATATACTCATATATATACTCACATATATATACTCATATATATGTGAGTATATATATACTCACATATATATACTCATATATGTGAGTATATATATACTCACATATATACTCATATATATGAGTATATATATACTCATATATATACTCACATATATGTGAGTGTATATATGCTCATATATATGTGAGTATATATATACTCATATATATGTGAGTATATATATACTCATATATATGTGAGTATATATATATACTCATATATATGTGAGTATATATATACTCATATATATGTGAGTATATATATATACTCATATATATGTGAGTATATATATATACTCATATATATACTCACATATATACATATATACTCATATATGTATATATACATATATACTCATATATGTATATATACATATATACTCATATATGTATATATACATATATACTCATATATGTATATATACATATATACTCATATATGTATATATACATATATACTCATATATGTATATATACATATATACTCATATATGTATATACACATATATACTCATATATGTATATATACACATATATACTCATATATGTATATATACACATATATACTCATATATGTATATATACACATATATACTCATATATGTATATATACATATATACTCATATATGTATATATACATATATACTCATATATGTGTATATACACATATATACTCATATATGTGTATATACACATATATACTCATATATGTGTATATATACATATATACTCATATATGTGTATATATACATATATACTCATATATGTGTATATATACATATATACACATATATGTGTATATATACATATATTCATATATGTGTATATATACATATATTCATATATGTGTATATATACATATATACTCATATATGTGTATATATACATATATACTCATATATATGTGAGTGTATATATATACACGTATATATGAGTATATATATATACTCACATATATGTGAGTATATATATATATACTCACATGTATATATGTAACTTCATAGCTATTATTTAAAAACAAAGTATGTTTTGTATTTCTTGTGTTTATTAGAGGTTAGATACCTTGCTCTTTATCTGAAAAGTGTTCGAGTGCTTTTATATTTCCTTCACAAAATACTAAAGAGCTAAATTAAGTCATATTTGTAGTATGTCATAATATATATATAGTATGTCTCATATATATAGTATGTCTCATATATATATAGTATGTCTCATATATATATAGTATGTCATATATATATATATATATATATATATAAAATCTCCACAGGTGGTATGAGAGAGGGTGATAGTAGATAGACAGATGGGAACACAATAAAAACGTTAAATAACAAAAGAAGGGTTAAAAGTGCACAGAAAAAAGATATATACACAGAAAGACATGGAAATATTCATTTATTTATTTAACATATATTTATTGAGTGCCTGTCATATGCATCAGGCACTGTGCAGAGTACAAAGATGAATTAAACATAGTTCCTGCCTTCAAGAATCTTGTAAATTTTTTTTAAATCTAGGTCAAATATAGTTGCGACAAGAAGACAAGTAAACAACCATAAAATAAGTTAATGTTACATAACCATTAAAGAAGTATAGGTAGGAATTTAGAAATGGAGACATATGATTATAGTGAACAAGGAAGGCTTTTGGTGAAAAGAGATATTTGACTAGACTTTGAAGAATGGGTAGAATTTGGACATGTGGTGGTAGGAGACAGAGAAGGAATTTTAGGTAGAAGAAACAGCATGATTAATGGCATAAAATCAGAAAATGTCAAAGGAAAGAGCTAATGATAGATTTTGACTAGAGAATAAATTGCAAGAAGAAGAGTAGAGAAAGCTAGGTTGGAAATTAACTAAGGAATTTATAAAACTAAAGGAACATTGAAGTTTCTGGAGCAGGAAAATTACAAGAGGTGAACTGTGATCCCAGAAAAATACACTTAAATACAGAAAAGATACATACAGAAGGAAAAAAGTTATTTCTCTGGAGTCGCATAATCATCTTATGATATGGTTTGGAACACTGTTACTAAAAACCATTAAAATAGTGTTGTACTTTCTAATTATAAGCCTAAGTGGGGGTATTTTGTGTTAATGTTTGTCTTGTGGGGTCAGTGACTAAATCAACCCAAATCTGACCAATGAGGCAGGTTCTACAGTTTCACAACCATCCAGAAAATTTAATCTGACCTTAGATTGCTCCTGGACCAAGGGATGTCCCACAAAACACGTTGGACTTATTTCTAAACCACATCAAAGATGTCCCAGTGAAGTTAAAATACTGCCACTAATAGCGAACCATAAGTGAGTATATAGGTTAATGGTCACCTCTACCCCCAGTCTCTCTTTGAAAGAGATTCATTATTGCTTGGCCTACAGCAAACCCAAACTAGTTCTATCAGCTAGTCCCTGAGAGGGCTCATTCTTATTACCAATGCTGCTTGAACAATTGTTTTTCCGATGATCTATCATTCCAGGAAGCCATGTCATGAGAAGTTCACCTGTGTCTATTCCCCATGATGAGCTCGATCACCCCTGAAGTAAAGCCCTTCTTTGGCTAGTCTATACCCAGTGGATACAAAATTGTACTCACAACTCAGGAAATTTCCTGTCTCTGGAGGAGAAAGTTGGTGTCGACAAGTAGTAATCAGATTCAGTTCTTATCTTGCTTTAAAGTTCGCAGATTTTGTTCTCCCCTGACTTCTCTCACTATAGGAGCTACCATTTGGATATTGGGCACATTGAAAATATTCTTGGTGTTCTCCAAAGTCAGGCATCTCCTCATGTATTTCTGAGACTTTAGTTCTATAGGACCTGGGTCCTGTGCTAAAAGCTACAAATGAATCCATAGGGCCAGGCAGAATTAGAGGTTTATTCTCCATCCACTTGGGCCAGATCATCTTAGATAGGGGCATATATGGATTAGATCCTGTCTGCATGGTAAAGCTGATTTAGTGATCAAGGAATCTGCTATCTTCCTTCTGTACTCTATTTCTTTCTGGATTGTGATGTCAGCAGTCACCTAGCTCAAAACACCCCAAACCAGAGTATTCCTGCCAAGCCCATGCTTGTACATACACAGTTAGGGATCTTACCCCCAGAATTTCTAAGAAGTATTCCTAAGGGTCAGAGGTTTTCCTTGATAATTCAGATCTATTTTTGACTTGGTAAAGCAAGTTCTTATTTACTAACTAGACGGTAACTTTAAAAGGATAGCTTCTCCTCTCAGAATCTTCATATTTTCCTTCATCCTATAACAGGGTTGATAGTTTCCAAAGGCCCTGCCAGTTCTATGATTCCATGTGTATATTCATTTGCTTGGAATTAGTCACCTTTGAAAGCTCTTTAGTGGCATCTGGAGCCACTCTAATTTGTAGTGAGCCAAAGTGGATATATAGATTAATGGTCACTTCTGCTTCTCTCTTCGAAAGCAATTCATTATTGCTTGGCCTACAGCAAATCCAAACTAGAAAATAAGTAAGATTGCAGGGGTTTTACAAAGCATTCCAGGAGAAACACAAACAACACACAAATAACAGACATATAATGTCTTATAAAAGGTAAGTTGTGTCCATGTCTATGGTCTACTCGTCAATTATCTTGACCCGAGAAGAAGGCGTGGACCACAGAAGGGGTGAGAGAGAATTCTATTGCACAGACTCCACTATTTTAATGGGCTATAATCAACCAGTCAGATGGGAACTGCATCGATTAGGTACACCAGCTTTGGCTGGAGAAGAGGTTAAAGTAAAATGGTCAATCCCCTGTGACCTTTTGGCTAATTAATGCTTACTTGATTCAATTGAGTGTTTAAGTTACATTCAATTATTTGATATCACATAGATGTGACCACCCAGTGCATGAAGTATTACTGTTTGGCTGTTTGCCACCTCCTACTCCTTGCAAGTTGATTCCAGTTGGATTAAGGACAAGAATGTAATTAAATGAGTAGTTTGGTAATAAAGTTGTTTATACTATGTCTAAGACAAGGTAGGAAAAATGAGAGTTCTTGCAACAATACTTCTTGTTAGAGTTGCTTTATGTAGTAAACCAAGTTATGGCCCTCTGATGAAGTAGATAGCCATCTGCTATCTCTTCCTGCTTCGCTATCCCAAGTGCAACGAAGAATGACTGGATCGCCTGGGCGATAGAGCGAGACTCTGTCTCAAAAAAAAAAAAAAAAAAAAAAAAAAAAAGAATGACTGGATCACTGAAAGCTGCCCAAAATCTAAACAGATTCAACTTCTATCATCAAAAATATGAATAATATTGCCAACAATAAAATAAAATAAAGGCAAACTGGGTTAATTTCAGAATCAGCTGAGTTCAGGTATTCTTTGGCTAGGTAGATGCTATAATAACATGCAATAATCTATGAAGTGAAGCCAAACAGGGAAGATAGAATAAAGGATCTAAAGGAATTTTGAACAATCCTAACTTCCTGTGTGCCTTTCTGTGTTTTTCTAAATTTTCTACAATGAACATATATTGCTATTGAGGTCCGTAAGGGAAAAAAAATCTAAAGAAAAGGACTTATATAATTCCCCATGGGATGATCATTTTATTCAGTTATGTTGTAAAGTACAGTAAAACCTCAAATAAGCAAAACCTAACTTGCAGTTCTTTCAATTTGGCTTTGTTTTTCCAATAATTTATTTTTAAAAGATAAATCACAAGAAAACAAGCAGATATGAGGGATGTGATAAAACAAATTTAAATTTGTTTGAAAACTTTATTTAAATTGTTTTCTAAATATTTTATTTTATACAAGGAATATAAGGGTACTTAGGAAAACAACTGGGGAGAAATTTTTACTCCCTCTTAATGACCAACTCAAGCCAGTGTGCTGGTAGCAACAGACAAATAGAGAAATAATCAGTTGTATGTGAGAATCATGCTATACCTCACTAAATAAATCAAATAGTATATGAGAGTAGGGAATGGTTTTTCTTCTGATCAAATAATTAAAGCACTAAGAAAAACTGAAGAAAACTTAGTTTTGGTCAATGCAGAAGGCCTTAATGAAAAAGAATCTAAAAATGGATGGAATTGTTTTACAAAGGGCCTCATGATAAAATCAAGCAAAGGATGATGTGATCATAAACAAGACAGAATTAGTAGGCTTGACAAGATAAACTTGGTTGACATGCTGGACTAGAGAAATACTAAGGAGGGAAATAGGGGATAGGATCAGATACAGAGTTAGGAATCACTCTCAGTGGGTTTTGTTGCTTAATAAAAGATTTTGGCTGAGCAGTGTTCATTTTGCAGGCCCACCCTGGAGCTATAGGTCCGAGGGCTAAATAACTGAACTGTGTTTGGGAGAATACAAATTCATGGAGGCTCTGGAGCTGCAGCCCCACTCCCACTCCCTTGCCCTCAATTATCCTTCCATATGTATTCTGCAGGACAGTGCTACCATCTCTGGAAGAAGTGAAGCTTTTTTATTGCCTCACCAAGAAAAGATTCAAATCTTGGAGCCCTTTGCCCTAGAGCGAGAGAAAGAGAAAACAGTAAGCATGCCTTATATATCCTAGGCCTTTCACAGGATTTCAATACGAATAATTCCAAGCCCCCGCGCCACTACTATATTCCATAAACAGCTTGCAAATTCCTCAACTTTCCTGGATTGTTAAACAAATAAACATTATCACATTTGTCACCCAAACTTCTAGTTAGGTCTTAAAAGCTCAGCTTTTGACTGAGAGCTTGTTAAAAATAGAGGATGATATTTTATGTGTCCTTCTCTGGCATGTCTGGAAAAAGGAGTTAGAAACTCTGCTCAAGGAAGTTGAAAGGCAACTTAAGCCTTTTCTGCATCCTCTTGAACAGCTTTGGCATAGTAAGTAGACCACCTGAGGCTGGCAGAAGTTGGATTCTGTTAAGAGATAAGTAGTCCAAGGGCCTTTGACTGAAGGTTGAAGGAAAACTGCTGGGAAGAACTTTTCACTCTAAGCTCAGATTCAGGGTGAGTTGATAGTGGAAAAAATTAAATAATAGTGAGAAAGGTATCAAATTATACCTTAGGCATTTATTTCTTTAAAAGGGGTTGTACTAAAAAGAATTAACTGCTTTACTAGCTGATATGTTTGGGTTCAGCTGTTTTAATAAAGAGATTTTTTAAATATAATAAACGAGAGGAAAAGCTTGCTTAACTATTTTAAACATGCCTGAGACTTAAGCCTTATTGCTTTGGTCCACGTGACTGTGGCAAGCCACTGCCAATAACCCCTTGAAAGTGGAATCTGGAAAACTAAAAGCATAAAGTAAAAACAAATGTTCAAAGGGATTTATTTTAGGAGAAGGGGTAGAGGGTTGAAAGGCAGGGTGGGCAGGAAAAGGGAGGGAAAATACAAAACTTTAAGGGAATTGCTCAGTTCAATCTATGATTTTTATATCTTTTACCCTGACAATATATCTTACATTTATTCTGTCATGTTTAGAATACTACCCTGAGTCCCAGTTAAATACTCATCTAGCAAGGACAATCCAATTATGTTGCCTAACTTAGGAAAAGAGACAGTGACAGTATTGGAAAGATTTTGAAAAATGAGCAATAAGAAAACAAAGAAACTTCTTAGCCTTCAGTTATCCAAACAACACAATTAACCAGACTCTTCTCCCTCTTTCTTCCTTATGCATTCCAGCCAATTGAGGTCACAATAGACTGGGATTCAGACGTATGTTTGCTGGAAGGTTTTTTTTTTCCTGGAACTAATCTTATAGTATCTGAGTTATAAATTATGTTCATTAAATACTTTCTAGAGATTAAAACGAAATGAAAAAGAAAACATACTGCCTCCTACTTTTTTTCTGTGAAAATAGAGAGCTTCTCATCTTAATCCAAGTTGGGCCTGCTACTTTGGAATGACTAAACTTGGAGGTGGCTCTCTACTCTTCCATAAGGTTCACATCTACTGCAGTTTACATTCATACGGCCTTGCTAGTGATAGCTGGGTATTGAGCAAAACTTTTAAAAATTACTTCCCAAGGTCCTGCTCACACTGGAATTAGGTCATCCTCAGAGGTGTAGTCATTCACTAATTTCTTGCCCAGGCAGAACAATTTCTTGAACTGAAGTGAGCTTTCCCATTGCCTCACCAAGAGAAGATTCAAATCCTGGAGCCCTTTGCCCCTGGGCGAGAGAAAGAGAAAACAGTAACCATACCTTATATATCCTAGGCCTTTCACAGGATTTCAATATGAATGATTCCAAGCCCCACACCACTACTATATTCCATAAACAGCTTGCAAATTGCTCAACTTTCCTGGATTGTTAAACAAATAAACATTATTACATGTGTCAGGTTTGCAAAATTAGACATTGCCATTTACAAGGGTTTTACAAATTTAACAAAAAAGAGGGCATGTTAATATACAGGTGGTCTTCAACTTACTAATGAGGTATGTTCTACACATTTATAAATCAATGATTTGGAACTTGGAGTGGCTTCCTCCATAGTAACAGTGCTATATGTGTGGTGGTCAGGTTTCTAGCCAGTCCACAAAGGCTGATTTAACCCACATGGAGCAGAGTTATACTAAAGCTCTGGTGGGAGTCCTGGGTCCTGATAGCAGAAGGAAAATGTGCTTTCTCTCCATTCGTTGAGTCCAATAAAGACTCAAAAGGTTTAAAAGAGGTGGAATCTAAGCTAACTTTTCCACCTTCATACTTATTTTTACCCTTCTTCTATTTCCCAGGGATCCACTGCTTTTGTGTTATCCCAAGCCTGCCAGTGTGACCCTCTATTCTTCAAAACTGCCAACTTCCCCATTTCTCCTTGTCCTAATCAAAATGAAACTGCCAAGTCCTCCTGAACAGTTAGCTCAGTTCACCTTCATTATGATATGGGTGATTAATTGCTTCTCACCCTCAAAAAAGCACATCTATGATTAAAAAAGGGGGCTTGTCAGCCCAAAATTAACCTCAGTAGGTGAAATTTTATGGAAAGTAACCAGATGATACAAAAACCAGGTTTGAGAAGTAGTGGATATTTGGGGACACAAGATAAGAGTTATCAGGTGACGTGTAGGGCCCTGCTTGAGAGGCAGCCCCTGTAATCACTTCACCAAAGCTGTGCCCCCTTTCATAGCAGTTTTTCTTCCTCCCTGGCCAACCCCACAGGGCTCTCTTAAAGGTTTCAAGTTTTTCCTCAACATCTCTTATGATGGTGGCAGCAAGTCAGTGGCATTCATAGGTATCATAGGTCTTTTGTAAGTTGGGTCTATCCCAGTAAGTGTCAGCCTGTAAATTCACAGAAAGTTGGAAACATTCTGGAATAGGTGGTGTTAGCAAGTAACAGCAACAGAGGAGTGCTTGGATTTAGGACAAGCCTTCTGAAATTTGTCAGGGATGTACTTCTTGGGGATTTTTGTGATTTGTATAGGCCACCAAGGCCATGTGGTCAGTTAACATGCTGATTGAAGTACATGTGTTAATGAGGCCAGGACCAGGGATGGAATCCTCTCTTGACCCAATGGCTTCAATCTGTTCCATATATCTACAGTACACAGAAGCTGGCCCTCTGTCAAGGGGTTCCAGATGAGTGAATTTACAAATGACCTAAGCAACATTCATCTGCATGTCAGGAAAGCACTACCAATCACACAGCCAATGATGGTAAGTGAGTTGCAGTATTTTCTGGTGCAAACTCCAACACATTCTTAGGAATGGATGGGTTCTTGTACAGTGCCTCCAATGCCACACTACCCTTCCAAAGGGATAAATCCTTCAAGAACTTCCAAACACTTTCCTACAGAGAGAGAGAGAGAGAGAGAGAGAGGCTAGAGAGTATGTGTGTGGATCTGTGTGTGTGTCTGTCTGTGTCAGAGGTTGTTCCTGTGTTTCCCTAATCACAGGAAAGAATGTTTCTGGAAATTGGAAGACTGTAGAACAAATCCTGGCCCCAGGTGTCAGTGAGTCAGAGGGTGATTCAGGAGGCTGCAGAAGAGCCACACACTCAATACAGAAGCCTTTGTGATGCATAAATGTTTACGACTAGTTCAGAGTACCTGTTATTGTTGTAGAAATGAAGATGCATTGGGGTTTCCTTAGGACAGAAACAGTCACAAAGAATCAACAAAGTCATCAGAGGCCAGTGGGAGAATATGAAAGTATGTGGATGCCTTTAGTAGTGGCTGCTAGAATTGTGATTATTCTGGGACGTGTTAGAGAACAAGGGAGCAGGAGTATGTGGAGATGCCTTAATGTTTACCTTAGAATCTTGTGATTTCCAAGGATATGTGGAGGGAGCAAAGTGTTTCAGGGCCAAAGTTTCCATGGAAGAGAGAATAAGAAAGCAAGATTTAAAAAAAAAAAAAAAAAAAAAGCAAACACGATAAAGAAGAGAAGAGATACTGAAAAGAGCCCAAGAACACAATGGATTCCTCAGAGATAAATACCGATAAATATGTGGAGAGAATTCTTGATAATTAGATGGTTGTTGCTGCTTCAGAATTGTACCATCCTAGTAGGGGAGGAAGGATGGGAGAAATTGTCCTGAATACAAGCCAGGCAGTCAAAGAGTAGCCAGTCTTATTTTGGTTGGCAAAATTGATCCCTTGAAAGGGATCAGGCAGTGCCTCCGGAGGAAATGACATAAACATCCCCTCCAAGGTGGTCTTGCCAACAGATCCCAGGAATAGCCGGTAGTCCTACTGCTATTGCCTAGACAGATGTAAGTCTCTAAAGATCTGATGTGGCTCACCATGTGGCCCAGGTGCTCAACAATAAAAGAGACAGGTGTACCTGCCTGTTAATTGGATAGCAAGGCCAGCTTTGTTAGCATTCAAATATGTTGTCAGGGCAAGAGGTAAGGGTCTCTCTCGGGCCAGGGCAGACAATTTCCCACAGGTGCAGCTCACCCTGCAGCAGGCCTCCCCACAACAAGGTTTTCACCCATTTTATTAGAGCTTGGAAATTCTCCAGCTCCATCACACTATGCCAACAGAGTATAGGCTGACACTGGCACGCATGCCAAAGGAAGCCCCAGATTTGAAAATTTGGCAAGCTGCTGTGCTCTGTTTTCCTCCTGGCCATTACCTTATGGCTTGTTTCTCACCAACTGCCTTTCTGCTTTTCTTCTTTGGAAGGCTGCAATCTCCACTGGTTGCAGGCCATGGCCCACTTGCCTGCAGGGCAGGGGAGACATCAAATAGGTAGTGAAGAAAGTGTGGCAGAGTATGGCATAGGAAGACTCCAATTAAATGTGAACTCCACTTACCCATCTTTGTCCACTGGTGGGGGCACAGGAAGGGGCTTCATGAAGCCTTTTTTCCCAATCAGCCAGAAGGTTTCCTCTGTGCCTTTGCCCTTATTATAGAAAACATAAAAAATCTTAAGCCTGCTATAATCAATTTTCCAAAAGAATATAAGCATTCAGGTTGGCTCAGAAATTGCCTCACCACTCCCTGGAGTCTTCCTCCCTACGGGGCTGAGCCAGAGCAGCCAGATGAAAAGTGAACACTATATCAAGCTGTCATCCAGATGTTTTGTCTACCGCCACCATACAGCTTCATCATTGGGAATGTGGATGTTTGGCTTGACAGCAACCAAATGTCTGGATGCTCAGTTGAAGATTTTGCTTATCATTTGTGCCCTGATCTTTTGGCATTAGGTAAGCCATTGTCTTCTGTATCTAGAGTACCTATATTCAGATTCTACCTACCCGCTTACCCTCTCATTCAATGGCTCTCACCAAACCCAAAAAGAGAGTAGAAATGGAAAACAGGCTGTTAAATTTTAAGCCTAAATTATCCTGGCTATTTTGAGAGGTCTACATTTGTGCAGTGTTCTTTTCTTCCAGCCAAGGGACTCTTACAGGTAGGGTAAGACCCCAGGTTGGCCTCCATCTATAGGTCAGTTACTTGGTTGTCAAGAACCATAGGTCTCAGAAGAGAAAAGTAGTGTAAACTCAAGCTAGTCACCCCAGGGCCTGAGTGATGACCTCAGAGGAGTCAAATTTTCTGCCTCTGTTCTGCCTTTCTCTCTTTCCAGTAAACTTTCCTCTCAATGTGCTTCTCTCTCCTCCTTTCAATTCTCTTTCATCTGTTCTCTCATTTCCTCTAATCCATAAGAAAAAAATGTGTTTACCAAGACTGAGAAAAGTAATGGGATGTGTTTCCAACTCATTAATCTGAAATATGGTCTCACTCACAGCAGCTCTCATTTGGAGCAGTTCTGAATTGTTTAACTTAGAAATTCCAATTAGATTTACCCCTTTAAATATCAAGTCCACTGTTCCCTATTTTATATCACATATTTTTATCCCTTAACAATAATGACAAAAACCATAATAATTAGCACATTTAATTGGAGAATCTCAAAGCATTTTGCAAATATTTGATTCAAGGCTTGAACAAGCCTTCTATGAGGCAAGTAGAAAGAGCATACCACTATAGTCCAACCTCCATTAACTGGCATCAGACTCTCCCTAAGCCTCAAATAGTTCAAATAATTGGACTATTTGAGCCCACTCTGTTTTCAGAAGAGGTAAGCAACTTGAAAATATATTCCATCACTCATTCTTTCATTTATTCCACTCCTCCTGTACTAGGGCTGGGAATACAGAGATGGCTCCGTCCTTAAGGAACTCACAGTACAGTTAAACACAACCATTAGGCCATGTTATAGGTTCTAAACACATGAAGCCCAACTCCTCTGATTCCAAAGCTTTTTCTTTTTACACAGTACCTAGTGTAGTGTCTTATACAGACAGTTGCCCAGTAAATAATCAGACTGTTTCATTAATTGAAACTCTCAGCCCTTGTGCACTTGGAATACTCAAGACACCACTGGATCTTATTTTGGAAAAACATGCTATTAAAGTTCAAACTCAAGGGCCCCCCACCCTCAGCCATATTTGACTGTTTGTCTTGAGATCTAGAGGCTAACAGAACAGCATGCCAATCCCCAAGGGAGCTTTGTAGAGGGATTGTCCAAAGATTTGGGTGGGTCTTAGGACACACTGGGATGCCAAAACTAATGGCTGCAAAAGAGGATAGAAGTGTTATGGACTCAGGCAAGCTTCCAAATCAAAGAGTATGCAGGGGAGCTCCAGGGGCTCTCTGAGGTTTTGGAGTCCATCCAAAAGAATTCTTAGAATCCCAGTTCTCTGTTTACCTACCTGACTTCCACAATTTTGCTAAAGGGAGAAAAAGAGAGAAAACAAGTATGGCAACAACTAAAGCCTGAACCAAACTCTTTGACCCAATATCAATCCCCAAGCAGTCCTAGAGATCCCCCATATAAGAGCATCTTACTTTGGCATGATGCTTATGAGACATTTTGGTATCTCCTATCTTATTTAATCCTCACAAAAATCTGGAATGTAGGTTAATTATTAATCTCATTCTGCGAATGGGGACACTGAGATTCCTGGAGATTAAATGACTTGTCAATAAATAGGCACAGCTGGGACTTGAAACCAGCTCTACTAGACACCAAATTTTAAATGCTCTTCCTTCCATACCACAAAGCTTCTCCAACACACTGGAGTCAAAAGGCAGATCTAGAGGCCAAAAAGCAACTATTGGGAAATTTGAAGCTTGTGAGATTAATGAGCTTCCTGATAACCACAAGTCAGATGAGGCCTCTATGTGGACAAACGAAAGCACAGAGAGAGGGTGAAATTACTTGTCTGATGTCAGACATTAAGTCAGTGATGGGGCAAGAATCTGAGGCAAAACTTTCTGACCTTCATGGATCTGTCAGTACAATCTCACTATTTCTTAATTGCTGGTGTGTGTGCAGGTGTGTGCTCATAGACATGCTCATACACACACTGCTTGTGTGTGTATGCTGGGGTTGGGATATGAGTGGGAAAGACTGGGGAAAATAAAACAAATACTAATACTTAGGAACCTGAGAACCAAATACTGTTTAACCCCAGAATTCAAAGACAAGTTCAGAAAGTGCCCACTTCTAGAATGTAAATTAGTACAGCCATTATGGAAAACAGCATGAAGATTCCTCCAAAAAGTTAAAGTAGAATTACCATATGATCTAGCAATTCCACTTCTGGGTATTTACTCAAAATATTGGAATCAGTCTGTCAAAAAGATATCTGCACTCCCATGTTCATTGCAGCACTAGGCACATTAGCCAAGTTATGGAATTAACCTGTTTATCAACAGATGAATGGATAAAAAAAATTTAGTGTATACATACAATGGAATACTATTCATCCTTTAAAAAGAAAGAAATTCTATCACTTGTGACAACATGAATGGAATTGAAGAATATTTGCTAAGTGAAATAAGCCAGGCACAGAAAGGCAAATACTGCATGTTTTCACTTATATTTGGAATCTAAAACAATTGAATTAATAGAAGCAGAGAGTAGAATGGTGGTTACAGAAGCCAAAGGTGGGTGAAATGAACAGATGATGGTGTAAGAACACAAAATCTGTTCAGTTAGGAAGAATATGTGTGATTTTTTCAGCTCTATTGCATATCATGGTGAATATAGTTAATAATGCTGTACATTTCAAAATCACTAAGCGAATGCATTTCAAATGTTCTCACCACAAAAAAAAAATGTTAAGTATTTGAGGTGATGGCTATGTTAACTAGTTTGATTGAATTATTCCACATTGTATTAATAAATCATAACATCACTTTGTACCCCATAAAGTACACAATTATTAATTGTCAGTTTACAATAAAAAATTACAAAATATTTTTAAAGTATCCACCTCTGGCAACAACATAAACTGGCTGAAGAGCAGTCATTTGAGAAAGTCTCCCCAGAATGTAAATCTACCTAAAAGTTTCTGGTAAATACAGCTGATAAGCCTAGATATATACAAAAATCTCAGCAAGGAGCTCCACACTTGTCAGAAAAATAGTGACTGAAACAGGACTCATGTACGAGAAAAGGTAATACAGTGACTTATCACTAGCCCACCAGGAGAGAAATATTGAAAAAGTAGAACTGGCCAGTTAGGCATTGATAATTTGTTGCCTGTATAGTACAAGAGGGGCTTGAAGTGGGCAATGGGCAGTGGGCCCAAGAGGCTGAGCTTCTCATCTCTAAATGAGTCCTCCCCCAAGCTACTTCAGCTTCGTCACTTTGGTCTCTTTCTTTGTAACCTCAACCCGAAATAACGTAAAGTGTCATCAACCTAGTGGAGGAGATGGCGTGGAGGGAAGAAGGTTCTTACTGGATATAAACCTTGAGCCCAAGAGAAAAGGCTTTAATGGAGGAATTTCAAACATCAGTCAGCTGGAAGGAAAAGACATTTCTAGCCATCAACTTTGAAATCACACCGGGCTCACCATCAAATGTGATATTTCTGCCCCATGTACTGGAGCAACTCTTGCTTCCAGTAGCACAGAGTGGATGAGGAGTGAAAATATTGAATCAGAATTTCTGAAGTGTGCTGGCGACATGGTCTTATTGGGGGTATATTGCATGTCCCTGGTGGACCAGAAACCCCATGTGCCCCAGCCCTTATGATGCAAAGTACAACACCTGTTTCTGCTGGGGAGGTAGAGGGTACAGACACAGAAAGGATCTCTCCTCCTCTCCTGACCTTTCCTTGGGCCTTACTTCCTCTCCTCTTCCTTGTTCCCATTGCCCCTTCCTTTCCTCTGAGGCGCCCTCTTCTCTTCCCTCTTAATGTCTCCTCCTCATAAGGACCCTGCCACAACAATAATCCAGGCCCAATGTGGCATCAGAGAAAGGCTCTTCTTCCAACTTGCTGTGAAATGTTCCCAAATTCCCTGGGGTTGGGGAAACCATGAAGCTGCAAAGGGCCCTTTTGAAGTTAAGTCCTGATTTTGTACTTGAAACACCCAAAGATGTGAGTGCTCCTGAATTGAACTTGTGGGACAATAAAAACCATTGGGACAGGGATGCATTTTCGTTTTTCAGTTTCAAAAGTGGCAACCCTTCAGCTTTTAAATGAGGGGTCTCTGCCCAGCAATGCAGAGGAAAAGGTCTTCAGGAAACCAAGCTGCATTTCTACTCCTCTGTTGAAATATGACAGAATGTATAGAAGGATCACAAAAGCTTTGGACAGTTAGATTCGCTGCCCAAGTAATATCCCTGTCCCCAACATTTTACTGTCTGAGTTCTCTGCAAGAGGTGGGAAAGAAGCCTCTGTCCCCTTGTAAGTGACTCATCCAACCTCCTGGAAGATACTAATGACCTATTGGAAGGAAAAAACTAGGACTAGCCATAGGAGGAAGTTGTCAACTAGAGTTAGACCTTCCAAACTTTAACGTCTGAAATCTAGCCACATGTAACTTGCCACTGTTTAGAAAAGGAATGCCAAAGTCAGAAGCTAATTGTGCATCACTTAGTGCCCTGCTCTTGCTTTGCCCAAAAATAGTCACTGAGAAAATCATCTTTATGCAGCATGGTGTCATGGAAAGGTCACTAAAAAGAAGTCAGGCTTCCTGAGTCTTGACCTGATTCTGCTATCAGTTGACTGTGTGACCCTGCTCAAACTACTTCACCTCTCTGGACCTTGGTCTTCATCTGAAAATGAGGGAGTTAGATTATTATATCACTGAGCTCTCTTACAACTGGGTCAACCAGTGGTCTTTGGGTCATTCAGAAATAGATAAATAGAACGCAGTGGAAATGGCAAAAAAAGAAAACTAAAGTTATTCTAATCCTATATCTCAGGTCTAGTGATAACTCTAACAGGGAAAAAGGGGCTACAAAATGTTTGCCTTTCATAGAAACTGACTTTGTTCCTCCTGGTTTCTTAGGGAAAGAAAAAGTCTCTCTGCAAATAGTGTGCCAATGGGTGCCTTTCACCCAGGAAGGGTGGCCACTGAGAAAGTGAATAGAAAATCCAAACTCACAATTACTATGGCTTATTGAACAATGTCTGGCACTGCCAAAGAGTGAAAAAATGTAGGTTAGAAAATGTAAATAATAGTGCAGCTCATTGGAAAGCCAAATTCTGTGCAGTTCTTTAAGAGAGAAAGATACAACTTACAGTCTGAAAAATGCAGAAAAAATCTCAATACTCCTCCCCACTGTAGCCATATTTTAAAGAGAAGAAAATTGAGGCAAAATGGAGCAATCTTTTGGGAACCCCAAATGGGGCTGAAGATTCTGCCCAAGTTATAGCTCTGAGTCTCAGACTCCCAGGTAAACTCTTTCAGCAGACCATGACCTCTCCAGAAGCAGGTGTATCCAAGTAGTCTGGCTCAAAAAACAAAAAGACATTATACCTTGAGCTCTGTTCTTCCTCGAAGCTCCACTTCATAGCCCTCACTCAGATTTTGAAGAATTGTAACAGTGCTGAGACTGACATGAATGCGATAAGCTGCAAAAGAAGGAGAGACATGATTTGGGCTCCTTTCTCACTGGTAAAATTAATGAGAAAATGTCAATGTAATAAATGTCTTCACTTGTAAATGAACTAGACCATTAGCAACGTCCTGAGAGAGGTTTACTTAGGGTTTCACAAGAGGAGGAGAGGGAGTGATGGCCTTCTTCACCAGGCCGAAATAAGGCATTAGTTGTAGCACCTATCAGCCTCCTAGACACTATCTTAAATGAAAGGCCATGCAATAGAAAGGTGTTAATTTAGCTCAAAGGTTGAGATGGAGAAACCAGCATCTACTGTGCTCTCAGCTGAAACGTGACGTCATTTGAAGAAAGCTTGACTTCAGCAGCTTCTTTCACAGGCTGCTACTATGGCTGAACTCTCATGTTTTACATATCTTAAGAGGCAAAAGGATGTCTTTTCCATATGCATTCTTACAACTCTCTCTCAACATTGCTATACTTAAAAATAAAACATCAATGAGAAATATCCCAAGAACTCTTTCAACAGACATTTTATGAAGACTGTACATTTATAGCTGACGTTTGGGTGGGGGCACCTAGCTGTGTTTACACATGAGTGTACTATTTTCTAACCAATGATCTCAATCTGGGATAAGAGATTTACATAGGGAACTGCCACGTTAAAATTTTATTTAGAACCTAAGGGTAATTATTTGATTAAGAATAATCACTTGTTCACTCAGGTAAGATCCTTGACATTTCTAAAACTGTCACCCTATGAAGTGAGACCTTGTTGAGGTTGAGTCTTAAATAAAAGTCCAAGGCTAGTTTTCACACATGCTTGAGAAAATCATTTTTTTTTAAAAAAAAAAAAGCTGATTACAACCTGAGTAGGAAGGCATGGCGGGAGAGAACTGCAAGGAGTTTCTGTTGTGTATACTCACAGTGACTTTCTTTCTCTTGATAGCTCAGTACTGTTGTTTGTTTGTGTCTTCCTCATTAACTCATGATCATCCAAAGCCCTTACTCAAAAAAGGTTGTCCTATTCCTCAAATACACATGCCCAGCCAGTATATTCCTAGCCAGTCCTATGTGTGCATCCCACAAGCATCTGGTCTTCAGGGAGCCTTTCAGTAGAGTAATCTTGATGGTAGGGAACACACAGCTTAAAAGAGAGATAGCTCATACCAACCACCATCCACTTGTATGGTAGGGAGAATCACTCCAGGACTGGGTCACGAGTCACTTCCATTCCAGAATCTCAGTGGTTTCAACTGAGCACAAAGGAGATATTGATGAAATAATTTTTTTATTAATAGATATGTGACATGTCCTGATTTCATATCCAATGTGAGGAGAGGCTACCTCTCTACAGATCTCCATTCAGTTGTGGAGCTTAATGTCATATTTGGGTCATAGTCATTAGCTTTTAGAAAAGCACATTAACCAGCTCCTTTACCACAGAGAGCACACGCGTATACTTCTTTGTATGCTTCACAATAACTTCCTTGCACAGTCAGTGCTTAATAAACACCTGCTGTGGGTGATTCACTCCATTTTCTTCGTTCTAGCTGATCACTGGGCAAGGTGCTGTCTACATCTCAAAATTCAATTTCTGGTCTCAACTTTGTATTTCCAACGTGAAATGTGTGGAGTTTTCCCTGGTTCAGACCAGAATATGACTTCAGCCTTCTATAAGCTTACATCAGTCCAGAATACTGTGCCAAATCTGCATTGCAGTTCCATGATAAATTTCACTTCATCTTGGGTTGCACTTCAAGAGTAAAGTCATATGCAAAGTCATATTAATGCAGCAGTTCCTGGATGACTACTTCCATGGCCTCTGCCATATCTAAGGAGTTTGAAGACTTTCCCAGATGTCAGAAAATTTATTCTGACAACAGCTTCTAAGTTCCATACTGCCTCCTTAATCATGGCAGCACAGGCTAGATTGACTAAGACTGGACCCGTTGTGTAAGCCTGTTTCTACACATGAGTGATGAGAAGTGGGGTCAGACAGGGCACCACCCACTGTGATACAGTCCACCATAACATCAGGGACTAGTTTGAGTACAGTGCTGAAGCTTGGGAAGAACTCGTCTTGCCAGAGTTAAGCCCTTCTAAGGGCTTAAGTGGTTTCTTCCCTTTTTTGGTACAAAATCCATGAAAAATGAAAACTGCATATAGAATTTAATGTTATTCTCTATGCTTTTCCTATAGTAGCATAAAAAATGCTTTGCTCAACCATGATATAAGCAAAAGGCACATTGTGATTCTGTAGTGGTAGTAAATAACCGAGTAAGAGTTGAGCCAGCATCTTACAAACAACAGACAAATGGCATATGGTTTGTACAGTTTTCTTTTCAAAGAAGCAGAGAAGAAATGGCATCTTTGATAGTATGTCTGTTTTGATAGAAGCTAAGGGTTTTATATACAGGGAAGTTGCAATAAATTCAGAATTCCAAGCTACTTGGATTGAGGGATTATTGCTAGCTAAATTGTAGAGGCTATTTGATGAAGCCAGAACTCCTGGGGTCCTAACTGGTTCAAAAAGGGGACTGCAACAGCAAACAGCAGCCAACTGGGAGGCAGCTGGCTTCAGTGCGTCTCCACAAACTAGTTGAAAAATGGAAAATATCAGTCCCTTATGTAGTTCTTTTCTCAACATGACTCCCACAAACCCACAAGCCCGGCCAATTTTTTTCTTTACCCAAAATACTATTTTAGTTGTTTTTATCAAATTGAGTGGCTGTTTTGGTGTCACTTAGCTACAGCTTCATTTCTAGAGAAAGAAAGGTACATGTTCAGTCCAACATCACCCCCTACTGGTTTGCCATTAGAGACCAGGAAAATGCGTGATAAATCTTAATCTTCTCAAATTATCTTTTATTTTTCTTTAAAACATTGAAACATCAAGTACCCTGCTCTCTTTCACCTCTCTGAAGAATAATCACCTTCTCAATAGCAGAGTGGTGCCATCCTATCCATCTCTCTATTAGGTACTCACGTAAGCCTGTAGATTCCATCCGAGAAGCTGTGTTCACAGTGTCTCCAAACAAGCAGTATCTGGGCATGGTGAGGCCCACCACTCCAGCAACAACCGGCCCTATAGAGTATCAGGGGGTTGGAATTACAGTCAACAGGTATGCACCCAATGCTAATAGAGGAATAGTGCAAAGAGGAAGGAATGTATCTTTGTAAAAGAATAAAAGTTGCCATGATATAGCTCTGTGAATCTGAAGAAAGACATAATGAGTAGTGAACTCTTTGCCCTAGAAGAAAGCAAATTTATAACAATGCAGACATGACTGCCCTTCTGATTTATACCTTTGTTCCACGTAACAGTTACACCTGAGATGCTTATATTTGTCAACAGGGACAAACAAGTATCAAACCCAAACCAGAAAGGCCTGGGCAGGGACTCAGGGTCCAAACATGTTTGTTGTAAGAAAAAAAATGTGACTTTTTCTTGTGCCTTAGGGTTGGAAGAAAGGCTTTCATGGGTTTATCTGGTTCCCAAACTGTGTCTATCAAGAGAATTATTCTAAAACATTTCAAAAATCTGAAAACAAATAGAGCTGACTTTCAATTATCTGTGTTGGGGCATGGAAAAGCAGTATGTATATATAATCAAAGGATATTTTGCATTTAGAATTTTTTGTTCTTACATTTTAATATGGCTGTGTTAAGTGTTCAAGGTAATTGAGAAAACTTCAGCAGCCGTACTGAAAAGTCAGTTTGGGAGTATCCAGAAAGTTCTTCACCTTCAACTTTCTGGTTTCTGCTCTGATTTTGTTTTCCTAAAAAGAGATGGGGGTCTCACTATATTTCCCACGCTGGTATCGAACTCCTGAGCTCAAGTGATCCCCCCACCTCGGCCTCCCAAAGTACTGGGATTACAGGCATGAGCCACCATGCCTGGCCTTCTGCTCTGTTTTTACGGCTAGGCACCAAGGGGAATAAAAAAGAAATGTAACACATAGTCTCAGTTCTCCAGGAATTTATAGTCTAATTGAAGAGAAGATACTATCAAAGAGGAAGCAATTAAGCAGTAACCCAAGACAACATATGGCTGAGGCAAGAAGCACAGACAGAGGTGCTATAATAACTCAGAAAATGGGACGAGGTGCTTATTAGGACCTGACTCAATCAAGAAGGGTCCAGTGGAGAAGGTAGGATTTGATCTAGGTCTTGATGGGTGAGTAGGATTTGAACAGTGGAAAAGGGACATAAATCAAAGGCTTGTGGTTGGGATTGTACAGGGAATTTGGGAAGCTCTTAGAGACAACAGTCTGCCTAGTTCACATGGCTCACGAGAAACTGGAGACAAGGTTGGATTAAGTGGGTTGTACAAGATGGAGGATCTTGAACCACTAGAGAATTTTGAGCAAGGAATTGCATGATCTTTTTTCTCAGATCAGTGTATAAAATGCATTGAAAGGGGAAAATGTAAAACCAGGAAAACCCTCCAGATGGCTGCTGCAGTAATCCCAGCACAAAGTACTCAAAAGGAGGCAATGATAAGAAGTGGATGGCCATGAAGAAGTAATAAGAGAGACGTAAAAGAATCAACAGATTTATTGGCTGTCTGATTGACAACCATGAGAAAATTGCCATGAGCTTGTGAGTTTATGCTGATTTGTGGGAAAAGATGACTTGAAGTTTTAAATATGTTAAATTTGAAATAATGGTGAACCCTACAAGAAGAGGTATGCTGAGGGGGGTTGGAAATGTGAAACTGAAGCACAAATGACAGATGAGGGCTTTTCTCTAAAAGAAAAAATCAAACACCTGCTATGTGCTAAGAACTCTGGATACAAACATGAGTAAGATATGCTTCCTGCCACCAAGGAGCTTAAAGCCTAATGGAAGGACAGACAAGGAAACACAGATTATGCTGATGACTATGAGAAGGATGGATGGTAAGAGGCAAGAGTGGAAGCAAGAAGATGCTATTGCAGTGATCCAGGCAAGAGATCTTGGTGTCCCAGGCTTGGGTTGTGAGAGTGAATAAGAGACAAGAGAGATCAATAAATATTTAAAAGGTAAAGAGTGTTCAAGACTTAGTAGTTAGTTGAACGTTAAAGGTCAGAGTAAGGGAGGAGTCAAAGAGAATGACTCTCAAGACTAACTGGAGTAACTAGGTCAATGGTGGTACCACCAACTGAAATAGAGAATAAATATAAGAAGAGCAGGAAGTTTGTATGGGTAAAAAAATAATTGTTTTAGATGTGTCGAGTCTAAGGTCCATGTGGAACATTCAGGTGGGCATATCGGCAGGAATTTTGATATAGAAGGCTGAAGCTTAAGGGAGAAGACTGCACTAAAGCTGTGGAGTTGGAAGTCATCAGCGTACAAGTGGTAGTTAAACCACAGATATGAATGAGATCACCCATGAGAGTATGTAGGAGGAGAAAAACAGTGGATCCTGACAGAACACTGGAGAAGACCAATATAAGGGACAATTAGAGACAAAAGGAATTATCAGACAGTGGTAGGAAATGAAAGTCAGGTTGCTGTGGGTTGAGTAATAAATTAGAGGTGAGACATGCAGACAGCAAAAAGATCACAAGACTGAGAGCTTTGCAGAAAATGTTAGAGAACAGGAAGAGTCAAGAGAACCAGTAAATAAAGTGAAAAGCAGCATTCACAGAGTGAGGAGCATGTCATAAAAGCCAATTGAGGAGCATTTTAGGGAGGCTTGTCATGAATTCCTGATGCTGCAGAGGTAAAGGCAGACAAGGACCGGGGAAAGTGGTGAGAACTGAAGTCAGATTGCAAAGGGGCTAAGGAGGGAGTGGACAGTGAAGAAATGGCACAGTGGATGTCATTCATTTTTTTAAAGAAGTTTGGTAGGAAAGGGGTGAAAAGGATGGGGGAAGGAAAGGAGCCTAGAAGAGCAGAGCAGAGAGAAAAAGGTGGGGAGTGGATACAGAAGCAAGAGGAGCTAGTAGGTAATGAATGTGGGAGGAAAATAGTTCAGAAGTAGGGATTTTAATTAATTAAATGAATTATCCTAACTACAACATATACCTGTTGATCTTGTAGCATAGTCAAACATGGAAATATTGCCTCTAACCAAAATGGTAGATTAAAAGAGTTTAGTACCTGGAACAAGGAGCTGCTGCCCACTGTGTTAGTGCAGGTACTGGGAGGAGAGTAAACTTGGGTAGGCATAAAGGAATTATGCAGCCCGGACACCTGGATAATCCGGTGGCCAGGAATCAGGGGAGAGCTATCTTTTTCCCTTTCTTTTTTAGTCTTCCTAGAGGCGCATGAGAATGTTTCCTCTTACTTTAACTGGTTATTACCTGAGTGAAGGCCAATTCGAATTCGAACCGGCACTTCTGGCATGTGCCGCATCTTGAAAGTGCCCACAGAGCTCAGGATATCTAAGGACATGTTTGCAATCTCAGCTGCATGCCTACTGCCATTCCTCTTTGGGAGGCCTGAAGCCACCATGTAGGCATCTCCAATGGTCTCCACCTGGGAATTAGGAAAAATAGAATTAGCAAACAACTTATTTGTGCTTCTTTTTAGCACAGAGCTGTAAGGGTATAATGGAGGCCAGGTGGTCTTGTTGTAAAGTGAGAAAGGCAGAGAGGGACTGTCAATGATCCACAAGTCTGGCTGCATGTTAGAATTGCTTAAGGAGCTTTATTAAAAATACTGAAGTCTAGGCCCCACACCAAGAGATTCTGAAATAAGTGTAGCTACATCACAGGCTCCTGATTGACCTTAGAAAAATACCAGGCTCTGAGACATTTGGGGAGAAGAGAAAAGGGAGATTTCTGGGACTGTCCCTAGGGTGTCCATGGGGGAGCATCTTAGGAGAAAGTGCCTATGATGCTTCCCAGCAAATGTTTCTATAGATTATTTGGGGTAAATAAGCTAGGGTAGCCTTAAGGAAAATATAGGGAAGGGGAAAGGAAGAACATTCCCTCTCCTTTGCCTTGCTAATACGATGAAGTTAGTTTTGCAGGCCTATTGGTATGAGAACTGAGTCTCTTTCCACCAGTTACCTCCTCCTCTCCTACTGCTACCTCCCTGAGGAGCAGCAGTACTGGCCCTCAACTGCTTTGCAGGGGACGGTTAGGGCTGGACACTTGGAAATAAAGCCAAATCTATGTTCCTCACCTTCCCCACAGAAGTGTGCTCACTCTTTTAGATAACCAGTAAGTTGAAACTTTTTGGGTAAATCCAAAAAATAACTAAGCTGAAGGGACTTTTTATGAAATGCGCCAGTCAGACTGTGTTACTACAAGTTTGAATCCAGTTAAAACCCATGTGTTCCCAGAGAACTGTACTCACAGAATACAACAGTTAAGAACATGAAACTCTGAAGTTATACCATCTTGATTAGCATTTAAGATTCAACACTTACAAACTGTGTGGCCATGGGCAAATCACTTAATCTCTCTGTACTTCAGTATCCTTATCTGTAAGATAGTGATAATGATAGTAAAAACTTCGTAGGGTTTTCTAAGGAATAAATAATTTAATACATGTCAAAGCATTTAAAACCTGCCTATTGGATGATACTATATAATTAGTTCAAACTATCACCATCATCATCATCAACATTATCATCATCATCATTATCAAATAGGTACGTCTTGAAACCAGCCCTGGAACTGTGGGTATGATTCAGCTCCAGAGAAAGAAGTTTAGCAATCAGCAATAGGCTCCTCATCATGAATTACTATAGCCAATAACAATAATCCTTTCAATCTATAGGACTTTCTGCCTCAACATGTTTCCATCCAAGGTCTCCCTTACCTTGTGCAATTTGAGGAAAGGATACCTGCCCTCAGATAGGCATGCCAGCCTGCACACAGGAAGAAAGGATTACAATGTAAATGCTACATGCAAGGGGAAGTCAGTGGCTGGCCATTATCAGAGATTAGTTGTTGACCCTTTAGCTTTGATGAGTCAGTCACCCAGGAGGCCCCAAGGATATGGATGAGGAGATTAGAAGAGCAGGGAGTATGGGCATGCATGGTCTTGGTGTACAGACTGCTGTGGAAAATTGTGGGTTGTGTCAGTCAACACAAGGATGCTGAGGGAAAAGGAGGTTTAGAAAAGGGTGCGATTGGGATGCATATAGTGGCAGGACAACTGAAACTGAATCACTAACTTCATAATTCTACAGTAGCCTTCTCACTTCCATTTCAGATTATCAAGTACCAGGGGAGGTGATTCAAATTTTACAGGTAAAGAAAATAAAAACACAAATGAGTTCGGTCATTTGCTGCTGGTTCAATTTTTATTTCCTTTGCACTGTGCTGTTTTTAATAAATAGGGCTGAAAAAAATAAATTTCATTTTTGGATTTATATAGCCCTGCTCTGTTCTGAGAACAGCCCATTAACTCCCTACTGCAACCATTAAGTACCAAAATATCTAATGGCCTATTGCTAAGACCCCCAACAATTGTCTGAACAGAATCAGCTGGATTGATTAAACCAGTAGCTGTGTTACAGCCCACGCTGAATCATCTTTGATTTTAGTTTCAACTGAATTAGCTTTCAGTGATTTGTTTTTCTCTTCAGGCTGCTTGAGTTCAACAAGTTAAGACAGGTACTCTGATTCCATGGATTTTTCCTGCATCGTGGTTTCCATGTGTGCTTCTTGATTAGCTTGCAGCTCCTGCTGATTGACAGGTATGATGTTTATTTCTGAGCCCTATTTAGGTGGCTTGGCCTAGCCCTGAGGCTCTCTATCTGACCTGAAAAGGCCCTGTCTAATCTGAGATAAACACACTTTCTTGTGTGTGATTTGAGAGCTAGAACATTTCAGACTACTGTGAAGAATCCAATGAATGGAGCTACTCATTCTCCAGCTCTACTTTGGTCCTGGGACAGAGAAGCTGTCTAAAGTTTAGGATGCCTGGGGCATCTTTCTCCATCAATAAGACAAGTATCCATGATGCAGACAACGTAGAAATGTCCCTGCACAGCTATGAGATTTTTAGTCATTTTTGCCTAGAGACAAGACAACATACGTAAAAAAAGGTAAGGAGGCATGGCATCAAAATTAGTCAATGCAGTCATTTTGCAAACTCTAATAGAAAGAGTGAAAATTCAAAGTCTGGAGGAGTGAGAGAAGGTGGGAACAGGGGCTTGCCACCCCACAATTAATCACTTCCCCAGACCTCAGACCAATAGGCAGCTTTTCGGTTACCCTGTAGCAATCCCAAAGAGCCTCAAGTCTAATATTTCCCTGCTATAATGTCAAGTTCTCTCCATATAAAACAGTACCTGAAGGAGGAGACCAAATTTTTATAGCATGTATTAGATCTACACAAACCTTACCAAGATGAACTCTGTAGCAGTCACCACCTATGGGCAAAACACCAATACTTCCTCTTTATCCCCTTCAGTGCCTAGTACAGTACTGCCTACACTATTAGTACTCAGCCACTGATGTGCAATAACTCTCTTGGTCCCAACATCTTCTTAGTCCCAATTCTAGAAAAAAAGTTCAAAAGAAATCTGACTGGCAATCTTTTGCTGGGTTCGAAAGTTGCTATTTTGTAAATTGGGAAATTACATGCATTCTACCTGGCTCTCATTTCCAGTGATATACCAATGGAAGGGGTGTACTATTTAATTTGTTATTCCTAAATAACAATATTCCATAAATTTTATTCTTCAATTTTGGAATATATATGGATGGGCCTTATATAAAAATTTCACTATGGAATATATTTTCCTGCTAATTAACCTACCTTGTAGACATCATGACTGCCAATTATTGCATCAAAGAGTGTGTACAGGTCATTCAGAAGATCCACAACCTCAATGGGCTCACTCATGGCTGAAATGGTTGTGAAGCCCACAATGTCGCTGAAGTACAAGGTGACCAAGTCAAAGCCCTCAGGTTCAACTGTGCAGCCCTTTTTGAGAGATTCAGCAACAGATCTGAAAAGCAGACACAGCTATTCCTAAGATGACACTGGTCCCCCTTCATGCCACATACACCTGCTAAAAATACACCAAATAAACCTCTAAAAATCACTGCTAATAAATGATGAGGAAGAAAGTGTTACATGGGTGAAAACATTAATTCGTTCATTTATTCTACAAATAAGTGTTAAGTGCTTACAATCGGTCAGGAACTGTGCCAGGTGCTGGAATACAGCACTGGACAGACCTGGTCTGTGCCTTCATGTGGAGGTTTTTCATCTCTCTATACTTCTAACTCAGACCCCTGGGGAATGCTCCCAGGCGATTGCCCTTTCATGAGGCTAGTTTCCTTAATTATCTCCTAGAAGATCATGTTACAACATAATAAGTAAGGTGCCCTGGAAAACTTGGAAACTGTAGCAACAGATAAGGTTTTCAGCTAAGAGAGGAAAGACCTGGAAAAACGACCTTGCTACTTTCCTCTAGGAGCTCAAAGAACTGCTTTCTTTTAATCGGTCAACCTCCTAGCAAAGTCACGAAGTGACACACAGAAAAAACAAGGCACAAAAACTTAAATGACCAGCATGATCTACAGGTAGTGGAAAATTAGGATGTGTGCTCTGCTCCCTTGGTTTCCAATTTTACTTTGATTTAAAGGTGTGACTAAAGCCCACTAGGAGAAGAGAAGGTGCAGGACAAGGGGAGGCAGCAGTTAGTTGATGGGTAATTTTTTCTTTCTCTCTTTTTTTTTTTAACAGAACACACTGTTATAAGGATTCACACTCCTCAGGTGTTCTCACATACGGTGGTAGCATCTGTGTTAGAAGCTTTTCCGTTTTCTGTTTTTCAATTTCCAGCTCTTCAGTCCGCTCCCGAATCAAATCTTCCAAGTTGCTAGAATATTGCTCCAACATCCGAAGCATAGAATCAATAATATTGGTCTTCTTCCCTTTATTAAAAGTTTTAAACTGGAAGTAAAATAGAAAAGGGAACCAGAAAATGCTTACTCATCAAACTCAGAGATGATGGAGCAGGTCCCCTTATCACAAACCCATTCCACTAAAATGCCAGGGCAGGAAAGGTGAACCCAGATATAAATAGGAAAAGTCACCACCCATCCTCACTGTCACCCTGACCCATTTACAGGGCACTACCACTGCACCTCTTCCCCCGCCCCCGACCCTACCAGTTCTTCCCCTACCCTTCTGGTTCTTTCAAGCCTGAGCAAAGGTGCTCTGAGCCGGCTCCTTCAGTTCTGAGATGCTATCACGTGAATAGTAGCCACTTCTAAGACAACAGGATTTGGTCTTGAGCCCAGGCCAATTTTGTGTGATGTAAGGGGAGAGAGGGCCCAAAGTACCATTTTACTCTTCTGGATCATCAGTTTACTAAATCATTCTTATCCTCAAATGCCACTATGTTGCCAGTTTTTGAACAATGAGAGGTTCCTTGACCTCTTACAGAGGGCTCAAGATCCACGTGATAAAATCAACCCCTATTTCTTACCGTGGAGTCCAAGAATAGTGGTGTCCTCTAGCACCTGTCCTTTGGTCAGTCAGAGTGATGTAAAATTCAACTGATTTTGCCCCCATTCTATGCCCTGATGCCTTAGAGATGTCTGCATGTCACAAATTTTCAATACGCCTTTTTGGGACCTTGTCTATCTACAGTAACAGGGAGCTAGGCATAGTATTAGAATCATGAGGGGTAGCCCCTCTGTACTGCTATAGTCAACATGCACATGACTGTGTTCACAACAACAAAAAATCGGAGGTGGTTTTGCTAAACAGACATCTAGGGCTCTGTCCCAGTGAACCTCTTATATATAGCTGGGCCACACATGCTCCACCTAGCACCCAATGCCCCAAGGCCAACACTAGGAGTTTCCCTTCTGAGCCTGGTTCACATCTGCAGGTCCATCAAAGTCCTGGGGATAACCTCGTAGCCAGTTTAGATGCTTTGGGCTCCCCCTATTGCCTAACCCAGGGAACCTCCCTCCCCTCCTCCTCCTCCCACTTAAGTTTTATTAACTGCAGGAAGTTAGGTGGTTAGCCTTGTCATCAGACAGCCTAAACTTCCACTGAAGCATTTTAGTGAGGGCAGCTATAGCAATGTCTTGTTTGAAAGTCTCATGATGTACACTCCCCCTATCTATCACTGGCTTCTCTGCTGCCTTCTGAAATAACATCTCTAGCATCAACACAGGGGCAAATGCTCTTTCTCCTGCCTCATGGTAAGGTTTTAGAAATTTGACCTTCATGGTCCTTCGCCTCTTCCATACTATTGAACACCTGTTTGAGTGTCCTCAAGAAACTCAGCCGGGCTAATGGAGGCATTGTTAGCTGGGGACACGGATGACTTCATAAGCAGGGCCCCTCAGGCTTTCAATCCAACTCTTTCTTTCTTTCCGCCTCAGATACCTGCCACTCATAAAGCATCTCATTGCTGTACTCCAGCCAGGCACAAAAGCCTCTCTGCCAGAGCTGACACAGCACTCATGGTGAGCACCCTCAGTTTTGGTGTCCTGTAATTTCAACAAAGCCTAAACTGCATGCTCCAACATTGGAATTGCGCCTTAGCTTCCACAGCAGGGCTCACTCTGTCCTTTCCTTCACTCCCCTTTCAATCCCCACCTCTAGGGAGAGAATCACCCCCTTTAGAAATTCAATATCTTAAGGAGGAAGGTTATCACTTTTCATGTACCCCATTGCCTGGAAACTTAAGGAATCTCCTGCTTTTGCACGCCACATTTGCACTTTCTCTTTCTTCCATCTTGAACACCCTTTCAAACACTCCATATTTTTCCTGACCTTCCAAAAACAACCTGAAATTACCTAATTGGTACACTCATGAGAGTTCTCTGGTATCCCCAAAGTAAACATGGCTCTGTGAGGAGCCCCATCTATTCCATGATACCCATCATCTAATAGTTTCAATGCCATTGCCTTACAAATGCCTGATGGTTCAATTCCATCTCTGAAAGGTTGATCAGGTCAGATTGTGGATGGTCTGGAACAGAGGTTCAGACACAGAAGAACACTAGAACCAATCTTTGGGTTCTTGAAGGATGTGCTGATGACACTCCAGCACCAAGAGCCTCAAAGTAGCCACTCCCAGGCTGTTCCTCCGAGAGGAGTGCCCTTACCCCTTGCAAGAGGTTCCTTCCACAATATGGCAAGGACCCAAGGAGTTAGCCTTGTGTAGGCTGACTTCAGGAAGGCTCCTGGGCAATGATAAGATTCAGAGTCCTTACCTGGTTAAATATTTCATCAAAAGTTGGTCGTTGTTCTGCAGCCTCAGCCCAGCACTGCTTCATCAGCTGGAGACATTCTGGAGGGGCATGCTCAGGAGGAACTACTGGTCTGTACACAGGAGGAGGCTTCTTAAGTCTGTTTATGATTTCTGTCCAGATGCGAGAAGAGAACCATTTACAAATCATGGAAAAAATGACCAAGATTTGGCAAAGATAACTGACTTTTAGCCAAGAAGGGGGTAGGTTAGGAGATAACACAGAAGGGCCATCTCCTTTGCTCTCTCCTTAGGTGGCCTGAATATAGACTATATTTGAGCAAAAGCTGCATTAGGCAATGGGGGAGGAGTGAGAAATTAATCAGTTGGACTCTTGGTATCATTTAGGCACTTTATTCTGCTTCTGCTAGGTTTTAGATACTGCCTATCTGATGGCAATTCTAATGCTCTAACTTCAGGGACCTGGCTCCCCTCACCCATCCCCAATCATCTAAGCCTTCCAATCCCCACAATAGACCCACTTAACTCTTCTTACAAGCCCAGGCCCAGCCCAGGTCCAGGTCTCTACCTGGTGTCTAGGCAAAGGGAATTAAGAACTGCAGTAAACAGTTCAAGGCCTCATCAAGATCCTCCTGGTTGACGGTCCATGAACTCCACTTCCAGTGGAATATTTACTATATACCAGTAATGTGCTGAACGCTTTGCATGCATTACTTCACTGGATTCTCACATACAAACAAGTGAGGTAGGCACTCTTATTTTAATTTTATAGCTAGGGAAACTGAGACATGAAGAGAGTAAGTAACTTACCCGAGGTCACATGGCTAGTAAGTGACAGAGTTCAAATTTGAACCCAGACAATCTCAATCTGTTACACTGTTCTGCTTCCAAATGTCTCAGACTTCAACTGGGAATTCTTAGACTCCCTATTCAGACCCAACAGCCATTAGTGACAAAAGGTCTAGAGCAGTCAGACTGACCTTTTTACAAAAAGAAAACTCCCTGGCAGCAGGAAAAAAAAAATCATTATCTCTCAATATCCCCAGCAACCCACACTGGGCCTCAAACTGATCTCTCTGCTTCCAGCCTACCCTTCTCCAAACCTTTCCTAAAACACAGATCTGGCCGTGTGACTTTCTTGCTCAAAAGCCTTTTATGACTCCCCATCACCCACAGAGTAAAATCCAGGCTCTTGTCCCTATCTCTTCAGGCTCATTTCTCATCTTTAGTCCCCTCCCCACCACCTCCAATTCTAACTGCCACATCAGGAACCAAGCTTTGCTTGCCCCACCAGTGTGACCTTCCCACCCCTGAATTGGCTATAACACTCCAACAGTGCTGCTTTATCCCTAATATGAGCCCCTTGCCTCCATAAAAGAATTCCAGTTGTTGCCTCTGACTTCTCAGCTCCTTGTGACATCACACATTCTGTTCCTTTAACCCAGGTCAGGCTGTACCAGTAATGATTTCTCCATTACAGCATCGTGCTCTCAGTACAACAGATTCCATGAGCATGTACTCCCTGAAACTTGACTGCCTCATCCATTCTCTGGCAGATGAAGTCTTTGTCCCTTTCTCAGAACACCATCAAGTTGAATGGGCCACCTCTCTGCTTAGGCACAGCATGATTCATGCCCTTAAGGATCTCACAGTCCAATTGCAATAAACAGTGGCAAACAATATAAGTGCTCTAGCTGAGATAGGCACTTGTGAGTATAGAAAAGGCAGCTGACCCACACTAAAGAAGTCAGAGAAGGTTTCCCAGAGAAGGTGACATGAGTTGGATGAGGCAAGATTGGGAGGAGGTGGAAAAATTCCACCTCCTAGTATGTGAAAAGGCACAGAGATGGGAGAGACCATGATACTTTCAGGGCCCGGCCAATCATGTGGTTTAGCTGGGATATAGAGAGTGACAGAAGATAAGCCTAGAGAGGTAGCTAGGGGCCAGATTGTAAAGGGCCTTGTATGTCATGGGAGGAGTCTCACCTTCACTTAAAAAGTGATGAGGAACAGTTGGAAGGCTTTAAGTAGAGGAATAATGTGGAACCCTGAGTGGGACAAAGCCTAGCTAAGTGGTTCTAGTTTTTCTTTCTTTTTCATTTTTAAAAGTTTTTATTTTGAAAAAAAATTAAACTTCCAGAAAAGTTGTAAAAATAGTACAATTGCCTGTACACCTTCACTCAGCTTCCCCTATTGTTAATAACTTACAGAAAAATAGTACAAAGGAAATTAACATTTGTACAATAATATTACTAGGGTTCTTATTTGAATTTCATCAGTTTTCCCTTAATGTCCTTTTTCTGTTCCACAATCCAATTCAAGATCCCATATTGCATGTAATTGTTGTGTCTTTGTCTCTTTCAGTCTGCGATAGTTCATCATTCTTTTCCTGTCTTTCATGACTTAGATGCTTTGGATTAGTCCTAGCCAGTTATTTTGTAGAATGTCAGCTGGGGTTTGTCTAAAGTTTTCTCATTATTAGATTGAGGTTATGTATTTTTTTTTGTCAAGAATAACACTGAGGTGACATTATGCCCTTCTTAGTGTATCATGTCAATGGGTGTGCTGTATTACTGGTAATAGCTTATTATTGGTAATCTTGATCGCTTGTTTAAGGTGGTGTCTACAGGATCCTCTACTTGTAAACTCTGTTTTTTCCATTTGCAATTTGTAAGTATCTTGTGGGTTCATACTTTGAGAATATACAGATCTCCTGTTTCCCCTCAAAGTTTTGTCTACTGATTTTGTCATTATTGATGGATATTGCCTAATAGCCAAGTGTCTTGGTGGGAGATTTGGATGGAAGCCTGGAGCATGTCACAGGGAAACAGTGGTAAGGCCTTGACATCCAGAAGCATCATGAGGGATACTAAAATACTTGGCAGGGAGTGTCTCAAAGGAGTAGAGGGCACTGTGAAGTTAAAAAGAAAAACAAAAGGGATTGGCATCAGTCCTGTAGGCCCTTGTTTTACATCACAGTCTGAAAAAAGGCCAGCTTCTTGGGTAGGGAAATTTCTTCCAGATGCCTAAAGCTGTCTGGCTATAAGTCCCACCTGTACATAACTTGAGCTGCTTGCAGACTATCAGGCTGTTAGCACTAACACTCTTCTGGAAAATCATGACAGCCTGAGTTGGTCTGAGGATCTCGGTCATGGTGGACCCCTGGGGCCCTTTTCTCACCTCCCGCTTACCTTGAGCTGGCAGATCCATCATGCAGAATGGGGTACCCCGGACCATCACTTCTTGCATGATGATGGCAAAGCTATAGACATCTCCTGCAAAAGAACCTAACCTGCTGCCTCTTGGAGCTCTCAACAGTTCAGGGGCCGTCCACAGCAGCTCTAAAAAGAAAGCATTGTGTAATGAATGCAGGGAGGATTAACTGACAACATCTGCAATGCCCTCAAGGGCTCAGAGGGTACTGTTTTATTGACTGCCTTATATTTTTATTAGACAGACTGCCATGCTAGTGCCCCCCATCCCCCAGGGTCTGAATCTATTCTTCTAAGGAATTATGAACAGAGAAAACATACTACTCTCTCCACCCCAGGACCACGCAGGCAGACACAGCAGCGATGTGGGAAAGGGCACAGAAGCTCAAAGTATAGAAATTCTCTGGTGCTTGCTTTCTTGAGCCTGCAAGTAGCAGTTGGCAGGTTTCCAGGGAAAGGCAAGTGTGCTACCACACTGGTTGCCATGGATTTGCTGTTTGCTGAGATCTATATGTGTCTGGTAATTTGATTGTGCTGGGGCTAAGAGATTCACAAGTTGCTTTCTCCAGGTCTCCTCTAAAAGGATTAGAGTTACCCCAGCCTTCCTATTCCTTGCAGTGCAAAAAGGTGCAACAATTCCTTCAACTCAGTTCTGCAAATATTTATTGATGGTCTACTATGTACCATGCCCTGTGCTAGGCACAGAGGTGGTGCTAGAGATGAATCAAACTTGAGGAGTTCACAGACCAGTCGGAAACACAGACATATGCACCCCTAACTGCAATAAAAGAGAGGGAATGATGAGGGCCACTACATAGTAAAGGGAAATGAATCCATTAAAGGT
The DNA here is from genome assembly GCF_029289425.2 of Pan paniscus. Taxonomy (NCBI): domain Eukaryota; kingdom Metazoa; phylum Chordata; class Mammalia; order Primates; family Hominidae; genus Pan; species Pan paniscus. The sequence continues at coordinate 108,890,972 of NC_073272.2, forward strand.
CAAAGTTAAACACCCATTGTGTGCTCTGCTGCATTTCAGGCCCCGTCAGGGACAAAACATTATTTCTGCATTCAGAGTTTATGGCAGTGAGAATGTCAGAAATTTTTCTTGGGTGGGGGGCACTGTAAGCAATGTATAAAGAAATATAATTTAACAATAGAAATACAGTACTCAAAAGCTGGAAGAAGAGTGTTTTAGATTGAATTATATAAAGTTACCATTTCTGTGAATCAAAAACAGTTAGATATCGGCAATTTCATCAGGTTCAAACTAAAAAAAAAAACTGAGCTGATCAAATTAATCCAGGAAGACTTCCTGGAAAAGTTAAATTTTAAATGTGCTTGTTAGGAAGGTCAAGGATGCAACTTTCTGGAGCTGAGAAGGTAAGGGCTTTTTTCTCCCTAGAAAGAACAGCATGTGCAAAAGAACAAGAGGCAGAAAGGAGCAAATTGCGGGTGGGGGGATGCCGGGTGGTGGTAAGCAGATTAGCTTGACTGAAGAGAAGGGCTCTGTTAAGGAATAATGAGAAATGAGAAGTGGGGTTGATGAAGTGGGGGAGGGCGGGTGTCTGGAAGAATGGGGGCAGAAGGTGAGAGGCCCTGAGAGCCAAATGAAGGCATTTGGAGTGAATACAAAAGGCAGTAGGGGTGCTGGAGCTGGAGAGGGATTTGATGAAAGCCCTGTTTGGGAAGATTAATCTGGCAACCTGCACAAGCTGGATTGAAGGAGAGAGGCTGGAATCAGGGAGACCAGCTAGGAAGTTATTGCAGTAAGAGCAGGTAGTGAGGTGAGAGGGGCCTAAATGGGGGTGGGGGTAGTAGCAGCAACACAGTCAACCAGATACACTGGAAGGCTACAATGGAGAAGGAAGTGACAGGGCTAAGGATAGGCTCCCTGTGCCTTGAGAATGAGAGGGAGTTGGAGTAAACAACAAGGTGACATCCAGATAGTGAGGTTGGAGACAAATGTCTGCTAAGAGTGAGGGTATCAGGGAGAAAGTAATGGCTAACTTTTCATCTTGTTAAATTTTGGGTATTGGGAAGAGAGTCCAAGAAACAAAGTCCTATGAAATAGGAAGAAGGGTGAAAGGTGAGAGATTATTTTGGTTTGTTAGCAAAACCCAGGAAAGAGAAATCCACCATGGAAATTCTTATTTTCAGCCAATCCTGATCAAAATGGTGAAATAAGAAATTCCAGTTTCACCACCAATCATGTACCCATCTTCTCTCTTTGCTCTTTAAGTGTCCCCAGGCTTTGTCCCCCAACCAGGCCCCTCTGAGCTTCCACCCACCATCCACCACTCACTCACACCCATGAAAGTCTCCAACACACTCACTATAGTGATTTTGCCCCTATGTCTCCCTGCCTAGGAAGATTTATATTTACAAATCAAACGGAAAACAATGAATGATACTTGAATGATTGAATGTCAAAGGAATACATTTATAGTTGCGGGATTTTAGGCACCATGGTTTTGGAGAGGAGTGCAAGGATGAATATTTGAGAGCAGGAAAAATGGCATGTGGCTGCTTCTTTTTGGCATCCTTTCTCCCTGCACATTTAAAAGCACAAGATGGAAAAAGAGGGCAAAACTCTCTGGTAAAAGCTGGGTGATTAAATACAATCATTACAAAATAGTATTTCCAAAGAGCACTTACATGTATGTTGTTAATGGCTATAATGAGGCTTTTCTGCACTATACTTATATAATCGAGAGTGGACAGTAATGAATACATTTACAACCCGCCCCCATTTCCTCATCTCCACTCCAGAACCAAGTAAGAGCCACTAACTACCATTAGAGTTGAACTCTCGGGAAAACTAGAGAAATTACTTTGGTTTGTTTTTTATCTGCTGGAGCCACTATTAACTCTGAGCTTTGCTAGGGTGATAGAATTGACTTTGGAGAGCTACTGTGGTATAGTATAAAAGAACACAGAACTGGAAGTCTAGAGACCTGGGTTCAAAATCTTAGCTTGGTCACCAAGTAGCTACCTTTCTGAACCTTGGCTTCCCTATCTATAAAATGGAAGTTGAGTCAGATGACATCCAATGGCCTTTCAATTATGAGATTCATTTAGCCTCATATCTAAGGTAGGGAGACAAGTTCCTTTATTTCATTTTATTTTGTTCTTTTGTTGATTCAACAAATATTCTGTCAGGAACTGTGAAAGGCACTGAGAAAGGCAAACCTGTTTCCTGCCCCCACAGAGCTTGTAGTTTGGGTGGGGGGAGACAAGGTTAATTGAATGAGTAATGCTAATGAACTATGGTATCACAACAAAGTTCAGGGCCCTGAAGGATCATAAAGAGGGCAACCTAGCCCAGCATAGGGGTCATGGAGAGCCTCTTGAGGCAGTGGTACTTAAGTTGAACCCTGAAGAAGTAGAATTTAGCCAGACTCAGATGAGTATATGAAAGAGTGGGAAGAGAAGAGTGTCCCAGGCAGAAGACACAGCTTGTGTGGAGATTTAGTAGTAAGAGACAGCCTGGTGTAATGTAAATAAACAACTAGAAGCAGTTCAGCATGGCCAGAGCATAAAGCAGGGGGGTAGTGGTTAGCATGAGAGGTCAGCAAGTTCCAGGCCATGCAGGGCTCAGCTCGTAAGCCATGTAAAGGAATTTGATCTTTATCCTTAGAGCAATGGGAAGCCATTCGATAGATTTAGGCACAGCTGTAACATGATCAGATTTGCAGTTTAGAAAGCTCCTTCTGGCTGCAGTGTGTGAAGAATGGACTGACCATCCATACTGCCACTGCAATTTGGAGAATGGAGTAATATGATAAGAGGGAGAGACAGAGACAGAGACAGAGGAGACAGACAGACATAGTCCACCCAAAAGCACAAAACCAGAAAAGAGAGCCCTGCAGCTATCCTTTACCCACCCTAAGACTAGATTTTCTTAAGTTTCAAAGTTGCCCATCTGGAAATTAAATGGAACTCTGAGAAGCTAAGCGTTTTTTTTTTTTTTTTTTTTTTTTTTTTTGAGACAGAGTCTCGTTCTGTCACCCAGGCTGGAGTGCAGTGGTGCAGTCTCGGCTCACTGCAACCTCCGCCTCCCAGACTGAAGCGATTCTCCTGCCTTAGCCTCCTAAGTAGCTGGGATTATAGAAGCGCGCCACCACGCCCAGCTAATTTTTGTATTTTTAGTAGAGATGGGGTTTCACCATGCTGGCCAGGTTGATCTCGAACTCCTGACCTCGTGATCTGCCCGCCTCAGCCTCCCAAGGTATTGTGTTTTATAGAGAATTGATTTTGACAAAATGCTAAGTACTTGCCCTCTCTACAGGATAGGGGCTAGAATTCAGAAAACCTGAATTTGAAGTCCTAGAACTGCTGCTAAGTCACTGCAGGTTTGGAGCAAATCATGAGCTTCAGTTGTCTCATCTGTAAAAGGAGGGAATTGGACTAGATGACTCCCTAAATTTAATAACCCACAAGTCTTATAAAGAGCAAAGTCTTATAAAGTCCAGATACCACCAATGACTGGACTCTCTGTCTATGCATGTCTCTCTCTCTCTCTCTGTGTCTTTCATTCTTCTTTTCTTTTATGTAGTAAAGTCAGCAGTTTTAAAACTTACGCCAAAGGTAATTTTAAGAATATGGATATATGATGTAGTTTTGCATCTCTCTGTCTCTGTCTATCTTTTTTTGGGCTGTTTGCTTTTCTGTCTTTTGTGTCACTATCTCTCTTCTTTATGCTTGCAATATTGGTTAAAACATTTAATGCCCACATTTCCTATACGTATTTCATCATATTTGTTCTCTTTCTTTTTCCTCTTTCTCTCCCTCATCTATCTGCTCCTTCTTCCCTGGTTCTCACCCACCCACCCCCATCTCAGATTTCTCCTATTTCTTTGATCTGTTATAACTCCTACTGGCATTGTTTAGTGCTACCACTGGTGCACTAGACAGAAGACAAAAACACAAAATGGACGTTGTTGGTGTGAAAATTGATGATATGAACTGGAGTTATCTTATTATATCCAATTAAATTGGAGTCCAGAGACCATGGGAGAAAAAGAAAAGCACTTGGGGCACAAGTGCCTGCCCAGGGATAATCTTGCAAGCCAGATACCGAAATGACCTTCTATAATCTTAATATCAGTTTTACCTAGTAGCTGATGAAAGAAACTGTCATGACTCTAAGACGAGTTTTACCTACAGCCATCACTTACCAATCGGAGCTTTCCTGCTCCCCAAAACTTTGGTAGTGCCAATGAGTTTTCTTTAGAAACCATATATAACATTTCTCTTTCCAATAAAACCCCCAACTTTTCTGTGTTCTTTGGACACACCAAGGACCACCCTGGTCTATGTGCATGCCACAAAATGAAATTCTGTTTTCCCAAATAAAATGTTTCATTTAAAGATTTGTCCCTATATTTTTATTTGACTTTGACACAGCCATGGCTACTTATTTGCTAGAAGGCCACAGTTCTGCCTGAAGCCTTCCCACATAAACCATAGAGCATTTATTTGCTGAGAGATCACTCCTCGCTTCTTCCTCTCTGACAGAGACTGTGCTGGTATGCTCTAGTGACATCCCATTCTAAAATGTACGTTGTGGGGGTCCAGCTTCCAAATTACTCTCCATTCAACTTGACAAGTATTTATTGAGCACCTACTGTGTGCCTAGTGCTCAGCAAGTTTTTCCAGGGACTGCTGGGGTCTCCAAACAATACATCCTAATCCTGCCACAGCAGGAACTGAACATTATTACACTGGCTTTGTTCAGAAAGCTTGGCTGGGCCGAGGTTACAGCAGGCCTACTTCATTCAAGTCCCTTGGCTTGGAAATGAGGCTGGATTTTCAACAAAAGTGGAGAGTTGAAATCAGCCTGAGGCTTTAATTCAGTGCATATTTTCATTTGAACTTTGGAGTTACCTCGTGTGCATCAGAAGGGTACAATTCATTGCTTACCTTCCATAGAAGATTCCTCTTCAGAGAGTCTCAGCATTTCTAAGATGTCGTTAAAGCCATAATCTGTCACTTTTAGTACAAAACGCCCATCTACCACACAGTTTCGAGACTTTAGCCTCCCATGAACAAACTCTCTGTGGTGTAAGTACTTCATGCCCTGTAGATGACACAACAGGATTTATTTAGCAACTCATTTAACTATTTTGTGCTTTTAACACCAATTTCTGAGATTGTTAATGGCATGAGCTATTATGATCCAGAACTCAGCTTTTTTCTCTTCTATGCAGGCAAAGTAAACCTTTGACAACATGAGTCAGTTTTCAGATCCCTCGTAGCTCTAAAATTTTATGCTTTGATAAATAATGTTATCTTGTGTGTGCAGAGAATTATGTGTTACTAGATTTATTAACATTTCAGATACAGAATGGATCCATATACATATAATTACCAGGAATTTGGAGATTTTGATTTTCCCCAAAAGTTCTAACCCACTCTTACCCATTATTGGAAAGAATGGAAACTGGGACAAACTTGTGCATGGGCAATTTGGCAATAGCTATCAAAATTTAAACTATGTGTACCCTATGATCCAGGGTTTCTACCTCTCCTCCAGAGAAATGCTTGCATGTATACACAAAGAGACAAAGATAAGAATGCTTGTTGTAGCTTTGCTTTTATAATAGTATATAATTGGAAATGCACTAAATATCAATAAGGGACTGGCTAGAGTGTGGTACATTCACACTAGGGAATATTCTGCAGCACTTAAAAAGAATAAGATAGATCTGTATGTAGCTGACATAGAAACAACTCTAATCCATAAAGTAAGTGAAATATAGTAATTACAGAACTATGTGACAGCATGTATATTTAACAAACAAAAAAGTCATCTGTAATGCATATAAATACACATGAAATTAATTACAAGGTGGGTTGCCAAATTGTTAGCAGTAGTTAACTTTGAGGGGGAGTATGAAGAAAGAGGGTTGAGTAAATGCGAGTATTTTTCCAATATATGTCATTTGCGTTTTACACTTAATATATTATTTTTGTAATTAAAAATAGGCAACCAGAAAGAAGAAAGCTGTCTAGTGCCGATCTCTGCACTTGCTTGGCAGACTTCATATGGTATTCAAATGTGACCAGGTCTCTCGTTCAGATGGATTTATTCATTCTGTATATACATACATTTATATTCTAGTACAGTCATTTCAGAACTTTGTTTGCTAAAAGTCTTTTTAAGTATCTGGCTCTTTTGCAGTGTGACACCCCTTTGTACTTGGAATTCTTTTCACCCTGTGCTCTTGGATAGTCTGCACTCTTCAGTACTTCTGAGTAGAGTCTACAGTGGGCAAGATTCCCCACATGTTGTCTAACGGTTGCTTTTCATTCATCATGGCCTTGAGAGGATTGTCATATAGAGGCTCCTCCCTTAACTCACTGGGCTTAGCTTACAGTGTGAGCAGAAAAAGTACTAGAATAAGAATCAGGAGATTTGGATTTTATTATCAGCTCCGCCACCTAATAGTTGGCTGAGAAATATTTATTGAGTACCTACTATATGTGCCAGACACTCTATAACAACCAGTACCTCATTTAACCTCCCTGAGCCTCTGTAAAAGGAGGCTAATCACACCTATCTTAAAGGGAATTGGCATGAGAGAATGTCTTTCCCTTTCAAGGCCCCTGCAAAAGGATTAGGCTAGCAGAAAAAGGTCAAGACTATGATCAGTATGCAGGAAGCCCGAAAAGTCATTGAGTATGCAGATCAGCCCTGTAAAAAATGCACATATACACAATTTGCATATCATTCCATGGCATTCATGGGATCCCCAGAAGCTCCTCCATGGGACTCATCTATGAACCCTACCTTGGCTGTCAGGAATCTTTGGCTCAGAGAATAAAGGTGATGCCTGATAGATCCACTGGTCTTTTGGTTTTCCAGTGGCACTGAGTTCCACATACACAGCCATTGTATGTAAAGACCTCCCACCTAGTTCTAGACTGAGCCACCATTTAGAAGGGTGAAAACTAGGAGGTAGGGCTAAGTAGCACCAAATAATCTGGGAATGAGCACTTTCCCACATCCACAAAGCAGAGAAATTGGATGAAAGAAAGGATGGCTTAAGGCAGAAGAGTGCTTAATGGCAACAGGAAGTAAAGAAAAATCTGGACCTCAAACTGGGGAGAGGACAGGCAAACCTTTTCCATATCTGTATCATATAACAGATATGAACAAAAGGACTGTGAGAAGGGTGGTGGGGGAAAAACTTGGGAAGGAAAGTGATATGGTTTGGCTGGGATCCCACCCACATCTCAACTTGAATGGTATCTTCCAGAATCCCCATGTGTTGTGGGAGGGACCCAGGGGGATGTAATTGAATCATGGGGGCTGGTCTTTTCCATGCTATTCTCATGATAGTGAATATGTCTCATGAGATCTGATGAGTTCATCAAAGATTTCCACTTTTGCTGCTTCCTCATCTTCTCTTCCCGCTACCATGTAAGAAGTGCCTTTTGCCTCCCATCATGAATCTGAGGCCTCCACAGCCATGTGAAACTATGAGTCCAATTAAACCTCTTTTTTATTCCCAGTCTTGGGTATGTCTTTATCAGCAGCATGAAAATGGACTAATATAGTATGTTGGTACTACGAGTGGGGCATTGCTGAAAAGATACTCGAAAATGTGGAAGTGATTTTGGAACTAGGTAACAGCCAGAGGTTGGAACAGTTTGGAGGTCTCAGAAGAAGACAGGAAAATGTGGGAAAGTTTGGACTCTCCTAGAGACTTGTTGAATGGCTTTGACAAAAATGCTCATAGTGAGATGAACAATAAGGTCCAGGCTGAGGTGCCTCAGATGGAGATGAGTAACTTGTTGGGAACTGGAGCAAAGGTGACTCTTGTTATGTTTTAGCAAAGACACTGGTGGCATTTTGCCCCTGCCCTAGAGATTTGTGGAACTTTGAACTTGAGAGAGATGATTTAGGGTATCTGGCAGAAGACATTTCTAAGCAGCAAAGCATTCAAAAGGTGACTTGGGTGCTGTTAAAAGCATTCTGTTTTAAAAGGGAAACAGAGCATAACAGTTTAGAAAATTTGCAGCCTGACAATGCAGTAGAAAAGCAAAACCTATTTTTTTAGGAGAAATTCAAGCTGGCTGCAGAAGTCTGCATGAGTAGCAAGGAGCCTAATGTTAATCCACAAGACCATGGGGAACATGTCCCCAGGCCACATCAGAGACCTTCATGGCAGCCCCTCCCATCACAGGCCCGGAGGCCCAGGAGGAAAAAGTGGTTTCATGGGCTGGGCCCAGGGTCCCCATGCTGTGTGCAGCCTAGGGACTTGGTTCCCTGTGTCCCAGCTGCTCCAACCGTGGCTGAAAGGGGCCAACATAAAGCTTGGGCTGTGGCTTCAGAGGGCGGAAGCCCCAAACCTTGGCAGCTTCCATGTGGTGTTGAGCCTGCAGGTGCACAGAAGTCAGGAACTGAGGTTTGGGAACCTCTGCCTAGATTTCAGAAGATGTATGGGAATGCCTGGATGCCCAGGCAAAAGTTTGCTGCAGGAGCAGGACCCTCATGGAGAACCTCTGCTAGGGCACTGAGGAAGGGAAATGTGGGGTCAGAGCCCCCACACAGAATCCCTACTGGGGCACTGCCTAGTGGAGCTGTGAGAAGAGGGCCACCATTCTCCAGATCCACCGACAGCTTGCACTGTGCACCTGGAAAAGCCACAGACACTCAATGCCAGCCCATGAAAGCAGCCAGAAGGGAGGCTGTACCCTGCAAAGTCACAGGGGCAGAGCTGCCCAAGACCATGTGAACCCACTTCTTGCATCAGCGTGACCTGGATGTGAGACCTGGAGTCAAAGGAGATCATTTTGGAGCTTTAAAATTTGACTGCCCCACTGGATTTCGGACTTGCATGGGCCCTGTAACCCCTTGGTATTGGCCAATTTTTCCCATTTAGAACAGCTGTATTTACCCAATACCTGTACCCCCATTGTAACTAGGAAGTAACTAGCTTGCTTTTGATTTTGCAGGCTCATAGGCAGAAGGGATTTGCCTTGTCTCAGATGAGACTTTGGACTGTGGACTTTTGGGTTAATGCTGAAATGAGTTAAGACTTTGTGGGACTATTAGGAAGGCATGATTGGTTTTGAAATGTGAGGACATGAGACTTGGAGGGGCCAGGGGTGGAATGATGTGGTTTGGCTGTGTCCCCACCCAAATCTCAACTCAAATTGTATCTCCCAGAATTCCCACGTGTAGTGGGAGGGACCCGGGGGAGGTAATTGAATCGTGAGGGCTGGTCTTTTCTGTGCTATTCTCGTGATAGTGAATAAGTCTCATCAGATCTGATGGGTTTGGCAGGGGTTTCCACTTTTGCTTCTTCCTCATTTTCTCTTGCCACCACCATATAAGAAGTGCCTTTCACCTCCTGCCATGATTCTGAAGCCTCCCCAGCCATGTGGAACTGTAAGTCCAATTAAACATCTTTTTCTTCCCAGTCTCAGGTATGTCTTTATCAGCAGCATGAAAATGGACTAATACAGAAAGTAAGGAGTGAAATGATCACAACAATCTGAGGAAAATAAAATATCCCAAAACATTAAAGTTCTAATCTACAGAGAAAATCCAAGATTTCCTCAGTCTTCCCATTAACCTTTATGAGATCCAGCAAGAGTGATGATTTAAACATCCAGTCAAGTTTCACATCTTGATTTGTCAGTATGTCTTCTAGGCTCCCTCGGGAACAGAATTCTGTCACAATGGCAAACATCCCCGAATCATAGAAGAAACCCAATAAAGGGTTAATATTCTCATGACGCAAGTCCTTCATCTGGAAATGAGAGACAGAAATGAAAGTCACAGCTGTCCTGTCTCAACTGGGGACCACAGTTGAGGGCACATAACCTTCTCTTGACCTTTCTTATGATTGGTTGTGTGGTTGACAGAATTTTGACTCCCATGATGATCTCCAACCCCTAGTGTTACTCCTGTGATTGTGTTTTGTTATACAACAAAAAGGAGATTATCAGGGTGAGCCTAATCTAACTAATCACATGATCCCATAAAAACAAAAGAAGAGTGCAGAAGATAAATCAGAGAGATTCAAAATATGAGGACTCAACAGACCATTGTTGGCTTTGAAGATGGGGGAAGGAGGCTATAAGCCAAAGAATGTGGGCAGCCTCTAGAAGCTGGTAACCACCCTCAGCTGACACCCAGCAAGAAAGCAGGGACCTCAATTAATATAGTTTTGCTGTGTCCCCACCCAAATCTCATCTTGAATTCCCATGATTCCCACATATTGTGAGAGGGACCCACTAGGAGGTAATTGAATCATGGGGGCAGGTCTTTCCCATGCTGTTCTCATGATAGTGAATAAGTTTCACCTGATCTGATGGTTTTATAAAGGGGAGTTCCCCTGCACATGTCCTCTTGCCTGCCACCACATAAAACATTTCTTGCTTCCCCTTCACCTTCCACTATGATTGTGAGCCCTCTCCAGCCATGTGGAACTGTGAGTTCATTAAACTTCTTTCCTTTATAAATTACCCAGTCTCAGGTATGTCTTTATTAGCAGCATGATAACGGACTAATACATTGATCCTATGACCCCACTGAACTGAATGAATTCTGCAGGCAACCTGAAGAAACCTAGAAATGGTTCCCCCTCACCCCAGCCCTGCCCCCTGCCACAGGTCTCCAGATAAGAGCACAGTGCAACTGACACCTTGACTTCAGAGTTTTGAGATGCCAAGCAAAACACCCAGCTGAGTCGGCATTGACTGCTGATCTACAGAACTGTGGGATAATAAATTAGTGATGTTTTACGCCACTAAGTTTGCGCTAATTTGTTACAGCAGCAGTAGAAAACAAATTCAATGGCCAAAGGGGAAAATTTCAGAGAGGGATCTCTTTTAGCATAATTATAAGTGAAACTGAAGCTGCAGATTTCTCTCTGATTCCTTTGGGACTTTCTGGAATGGAGCTCAGTGGCTCAAGAGGACTAAAGAGAGATGATACCGTAAAATGTAGAATAGGTTGTCTTTCTATGAATACTCATCTACCTAGCATCTATTAAAATAGCTTCCCTATATAAACATCAGGCCAGAGCTTATACAATTTTTTTCAGAAGAAACATTTAGAATTTTGGCCACACTTTCTGTTTGCATTCATTCATTTTGTTTCACTAATGTGAGAAGCATTTAGTGCATGTTCACAACATCCAAGACACTGGAATGCATGCTAGAGAAAAAGAGACAAACAAGATAAAATCACTGTCCCGAAAAAGCTCACATTCAATGAAGGGTGATAAGCAAGTAATCCAACAATTGTATTTTGTTGTGAAATGTGTTCTGAAAAATGGGGGCATGGGATGCTGTAAGAGCTCAAATGTTAAGTATCTAATTCACCCTAGGGTCGTCAGAGAAGGCTTCCCTAAGGAGGTAATATGTGGACTCTCTCAAAGGACAATTAAGAGTTGATCAGGTGACGATGACATGATGAGAGGGGTTGAGAGTGATAGCACATTATGTGGAGAAAACCACAACAGGTTTAGGGTGGCCACAATGGAGTGTAAGGAAGAGAATATTAAATACCAGACTGGAGAAATGGACAGGAGCCATATCCCATGAGACTTTATGAACCATGCTATGGAATTTGAAATTTATATTGTGGGCACTCAATAATTATCATTTATTATTATTACTACTTAAATGAGGGATGAGAGAGAGGAAAAAAGACTCCATGATCACTCCCAGATTTCTACTTGGATACCTGGGTAGACAGTGGTGCTACATATTAATATAGGGAATTCAGGGATGAGGTAATAGTGGATATGCTGGTGCCCCACCCATATGCCTTTAACCATGCATCCCCCAACTGCTGTGAATGTTGACTGATAACTCATAGTTACTCCATTTTCAAAAAAAAAAAAAAAACTGTCCTAGAGCCCAAATTAATGGTGAGCCACCTTACCTGAGAGGTTAGGTCCCACCCACAGGCCTCAGGCAATAATTTACTCACTGAGGACAGTACAAAAGTCCAGCTTCCTAGCCTCAAGGTAAGATTCATGGTATAACTTGTGCTCCAGCATTTCCCCATAAGATCATACTGTTGCTAGTTTCCAGCTGAAATCAAATACTTGCTTAACTTTTACCCTGTCCTATCCTAATTCCCTCACTCTTTACCTGAAAGCATTTTCTCCATAAATAATTTGAACAAGAATTTCCATCTCAGGCTCAGATTTTGGGGAATCTGACCTAAGACAGATGGAAAAGCACATTTGGTGGTGGAAAGGCTGATAAATTCAGTTGGAGACATATTGAGAATGAGGTACCTACAGAACATCAAGGGGGAACTATTTTAAAGACAGTTGTATATTCAGGGTTTGAAGCTCAGGAATGCGTTCTGACCAGTATAAATACATGTGGGAATTGTAAGCAATTAAATTTTAGGTAAAATCAGTGGGAACAAATGAGATTACCCAAGGAAAGTATAAAGAAAAAGAGAAAAAGGAAACATCAACATTTGAAGAGTGTGAAAAGGAAGAACAGCCTGCAATAATAAGACTTAGAAGAAAGGCCAGGAAGTAGAGAAAAGCCTATTTAAAACCATATTGTTAAAACCACAGGATTAGTTTCAGGAAAGTGAGAAAAATGCCTGCCAGAAAGAATTTCAGGAAAGTGTGATAAATACCAGAGAGGTCAGGTAAGATGAAGAAAAGTGTCTGGTGAATTTCACCATTAAAATTTATTAATTATAGAAACTTACAACATGTTTACACAGATATGTATATCTATATCTATCTAAATAGATAGAGAGATAGGCTTAGAATGGTAACAGTGTACATGAACAGCAAAAGGCAGATCTGAGATGTATTTTGGAGCTATAAATCACGTGACTTCTTGTGTGGGGAGGGGAGGAAAGAATGAAATAAAGAATTATTCTATTTTGAACACGGAACTGATGGTGGGCCATTTATTGAGATGAATTACACTATAGGACTTAGAATATGAGCTTGCTTCTTAGAATATGATCCAAGCAAAGGTTAAATTATCCCTGGTGGGAATGTCAGCTATTGACCACCAAGGTTGCCTTCTAAGCATAAGAGCCTGGCACCCATGACAATTCTCTTCATCCACTGCAACCTAAACCAGTTAAGGTGGACAGAAACTCAGCCCACAAACAGCAAAATAGGCATTGCTCCTAAAGTTCTATTTTCTTATGAAGCAAGCAGCCAAAACTACTGGGCTCTGGAACTCTGTTGGAAGAAAAAGTAAAAAGTTGTCATATTCAATGTTACTAGCTGTTCAACACAAATGTATTTTCTCTTCTTCTTGGGCAGAGAGCTAATCCATATTTTCCAGTCTTTCTTGGACCTAAGTGTAGCCATATGACTGAATTCCAAGCAATGGAATAGAAGAGGAACTGATATATGCCCCTTCCTCTAGGCAATAAAATGGGAGAGGAAGTGAGACGTGCCATTTCTAGGCTAAGGCTTTTATACCCTCTTCCATATTATTTTCCCACTTCTATGGATGAATGCAGATGATGACACGGCCCTAAGACATAGCAGAGCCGTGAGATGGTTATAGCCTGGGTCCCTGAGTCATGATATTGGAAGAGAGTCACCTGCCAAAACTACAAGAATACCCACCTTGTGCTGTTATTTGGGTGAAAATTAAACTTATGCTGTGTTTGAGACATTACATATTTGAAGGTCTATTTGTTAAAACATCTAGCATTACACTAATGGTACTAGCATGGGAATAATTCTGTCTAGATCTTTGATAGATCTTTATAGGCATCCATCCTCAGCTGTAACCAACAGAGAAGATCCCATATAAGGAACAGGTAGATGCCTACATGCAGTCATGTCCTACCAAGATTCTGGACAACCCCAGGATGCAGAGAAAGTTTGCAACATCAGCTTTAGCAAGATGAGCATTTACGGGGTAGACATATACTTTACCTCTTCCATAATACCTATCTGGCTGGCTACCATCAAATGTTTAAGAGTTGAATGTGTCCTGTCTCTCAAGGATTTTGTTAGCTTCATATTTGACAAGACACCTTTTTTTTTTTCTGAGATGGAGTCTGACTCTGTCACCTAGGTTGGAGTGCAGTGGCGCAATCTCGGCTCACTGCAACCTCCGCCTCCCAGGTTCAAGCGATTCTCCTGCCTCAGCCTCCTGAGTAGCTGGGATTACAGGTGCATGCCACTACACTCAGCTAATTTTTCATATTTTTGGTAGAGACAGGGTTTCACCATGTTGGCCAGGCTGGTCTCGAACTCCTAAACTCAAGTGATCCACTCGCCTTAGACTCCCAAAGTGTAACATGACACCTTTAAGCATACAGCCACCAGAGACATCTGTTCCTAAGTCAAATACTGACCTAAGTTATCTGAAAGACTCCTTCACCCACTTGAAAAAAGTTCCTAGGATGTCATAACACCAGAATTAATCTCTACGTGTCCCTCTTCCACAGCAGCTGAAATCCCATCCTAGAGGTGGGTATGTATACCTTTATGAAAATGTCATTCTCCACATAAGTGCTCACCCGCAGCTATATCAGCAATTGCTGTCTATTTTGACAAGAAAATTTTCTTTCTTCTTTTTTTTTTTTTGAGGCAGAGTCTCGCTCTCACTCTGTCGCCTAGGCTGGAGTGCAGTGGCGCGATCTCAGCTCACTGCCACAACCACCTCCCAGTTCAAGTGATTCTCGTGCGAATCTCCTCCCAAATAGCTATTTCTCCTCCCAAATAGCTGGGATTACTGATGCGTGCCACCATGCCCAACTAATTTTTGTATTTTTAGTAGAGACAGGGTTTCACCATGTTGGCCAGGCTGGTCTCGAACTCCTGACCTCAGGTGAGCCGCCCACCTCGGCCTCCCAAAGTGCTGGGATTACAGGCACGAGACACTGTGCCTGGCCTCGACAAGAAAATGTTGTACCTCCATGAGTTAATTGGTGATTCATGTCTGTTTCCTGCATTTCTTTTTATTTTTATTTTGTTGTAAAGAGCTATTGTTCAAGACCTCCTATCCCCGTATCAACCTACCCACTATCTAACACCCAGAAGTCAATGGTCATATAGAACACATTAACCAGGTACTAGTGAAAGACTTCTGATCCTATATTTCCCACTAGCAATATTTTATTCATTTAAAAAACTTTTTAGTACCTATTATCTGCCGGTCCCTGAGAGACAGACCGGGGACAAATGATGAACAAAATGTTACATGGTTTCTGACCTCTTGTTTTAACCAGATGATTACACAATGATACAAAATTTGTGACTCTGACAAGTCCTATGGAGGAGAGTTACATAATGTGAGTATGTATAATTGGGGCTTTGACCAATCAGAGAAGTTGGGACAGGCTTCATGGGAAGTAAGAATTGATCTGGGAGTTAAAAGATGAGTGGATTAAACCATGCAAAGAAGGGAAGGAAAAGTATTTTAGGGGTTGTAATAGAACAGGTAAAGGCTTTGCGCTGGGAGCATATCACAACCCAAACACTAAGTAAAAGCCAGTGTGCCTTAAGCAGAGCGGTTGAGGGAAATATGATGGTGATATAAGACTGAAGAGACAGGGAAGAGCCAGATTATACAGAATCTAATAGGTCATTTTAAGTAGCTATTTATTTATATTAAAAATGATTATAGGGACATTGAATACCAAGTAGGGTGTAGTAGGTTATGGCAGACCACCATTCCTGATGCTACAGCTTTTAACAGCTAGAAAAATTGAAAAAATATATTTTTAAAAAAAACCATTGGGGACATGTAGGTGCAAAAAAAGAATCTAAAATTCAAAGATGCAAGAGCCCTTCTAAGATAACCAGGCTGTTGTCAGCCATTTTCTTCCCTGAGGACATCTGCTGATTTCCAGCACAAGCCAAAGATTGGGCTTAGCCTAACAGAAAGAATTTGCTGGGAAAATGCAAAAACTGGTAATGCTTTTGGCAATTGTAGAAGACTGGTATCACAATTAATAAATTTCAGGAGGCCTAAATGTGAGCTAGTTTTCTCCCCACAGCATATTTTCTGAGTCTGGGGGCTATAGAGGAGACTAGAAAGCTTCTGTAAAATTGTTTGAGATCTTCTGTAGTTTCCAAATATTTAGAAGACAAAGTCTCACTGAAGAAATAGGGCCTGCAACAAACATTCGGTTGGTGTCTTCCTCAAGAAATTTGCCAAATTTGGAAGCAGCATGGATTGAGAGTAGAGGAAAAAGGTTATGAAGTACAGTCTGAATATCCCAATCTTTCAAAGTGGAGGAGAGAGACTTGTAGACTTTTGGAAGGATATGCCTGAGAAACAGTAGAATTAGTGGTGGACTGAGTCTAACTAAAACTGCAACACAGCTTCAATCCAGCTCAATCTTTGATTCAATTAATGTGATTAGTTCCTTACCCAATCCACCTAACAAATGAAAAGAGAAAAATCCTTGCTGGTAGAAATTATGACCTGGAGCTTCTACCATTTATTTACATAAAATATCTAGCATAAAATAAAAAACATTAGATACTTGGGAACGCATAACAAAGTCAGAAGACAATTGAACACTGTCTTTAAATACTCAGTAGACAAAGAAACCTATAAAATATGAATCAAATATTCTAAAAACCATTTGAAGACAGTGGAGAGTGACTGAAAGCAGAAATGGAGGTAGAACTATATTTGAAAGACAACTAAAATGAGTAAAATTTGGGTTTACCTCCAAGAACAAAAAAATAGTTCTTTAGAGCAACACCACAGAATCCAGAGTTTCTAAAATGTATTATTGATAATATTCAGTAATGAACCAAAAAGCCTTAGATGTACAAAGAAATAGAAAAAAATGTGACCCATACTCCAGGAAAAAAAAGATCAATAGAAATTCATCCCAAAATGACACAAATCTTGCAATTAGCAGAAAAGGCCTTTAACACAGATTTTATAAATATATTTGAAGATTTAAAGGAAAATATATGCAAAATGAATATATGGGTATAGAACATGGCAGAGAAAAAGAAACTATAAATATGAACCAATTGGAAAGTATATAGCTGGAAAATGTAATAACTGAAGTAAAAAAATTTGCTAGGTGGGCTTAGGAAATGACATAAGAGTAATGAACTTGAGGAGAGATCAATAAAAAATACCCAGTCTGAAAAACAGAGGGAAAAAGGATAAGTGGGACAATATCAAACAGACTAACACATAGGTAACTTGAGTTCTAGAAGGATATAAAGAAAATGCAGCAAAACAATTTTTTTAGAAATAGTGGTCAAAACCTTTGTGAATTTAGTAAAAGACATCAACTTAAAATTCTAAGGAGCTCATTGAACTTCAAACAGAATAAACACAAAGAAAATGCCCTACATATATCATATTCAAACTCCTACAATCCAAAGATGAACTTAAAGATCTCAGAAGTTCAGTGACCCACCAAGGAGATTAAATACAAAGAAAGCAATACCTAGACATTTAACAGTCAAAACCCTGAAATATGAAAATAAACTTTTGAAGGTAGTCAGAGAAAAACAGTACACACTACATACAAAGACATGAATAATGGCTGACTTCTCATCAGAAACAAAGAAATGCAAAAAAAAAAAAACCAATGAAACGAAATCTTTAATATGCCAAAAGAAAATAAACACAGATAACTCATAATTCTGTACCAAGCAAAAATATCATTCAAAATCGAAGACATTATCAAATAGACGAAAACTGAGAAAATTCGTCATCAGCAGGCCTGCAATACAAGTAATGCCTAAGGGGAGGATCTTCAGGTTGAAGAGAAAAGATGCTAAATGGTAACTTGGCTGTATTAGGAGATAATTAAAGTTATCAGAAATAGTAAATATGTTGATAAATATAACAGAATATATTTTTATTTCATTCTCTTAATTTGTATGAAATGCATATGAATGTTTAAAACAAATTTTAACACTATATTATATGGTTCACAATAAATGTAGGTATACATATGATAACAATAGGGCAAAGAATAGTAGGCTAGTAAATGGGACACTGCTGTTACAAATTTCCTATGTTTTAGGTAAAGAAGTGGAATATTAATTCTAAGAAGATTATGATAAATTCAAGATGCATTTAAGCAATTCCTAGGACAGTCACTAAAAAGTGCAAAAATGTATTGCTAAAATGCCAATATAGGAAACAAAACGGAATATATGAAAAACACTTTTATCCCAAAGGAAAGCAAGAAAAGGGAAACAAAGGAACAAACAGAGACATAGATGAGTCAAATAGAGAACATATAGCAAAATAGATGACGAGAAATCTAACTGTATCAATAAGTGCCTTAAATGTAAGTAGCCTAAACATTTCAATTAGAAGACAGATTGCAGAATGGGGAGATAAAAAGCAAGACACAAATGCCTGCTCCCTAAATAAGATGAACATTAATCCAAAGACACAAATGCATTGAAAGAAAAAGTACAGAAAAAGTAAATCATGCAAAAAACTAATTAGCTAAATTGGCTATGTTATTATTGGACAAAATAGAAATCAAGAAAAAAAGTATTATCAGACATAAAGAGGGACATTTCATAATGATAAAATAAGACATAATAATAAAATGTATATGTGCAAAGATGTGCTGGATCATAAGAAGAATATTTTGCATATTTCTTACCATCTCTGTGTTCAGTGACATCACATGGGTAGCCCTAGATTAGTTACAATGGAGGTACTCACAGCACAGAAATCAGAAAATGCTCCAAATTAGGGATCTTTTTCAGAAAGCCTGTTGTTAAACATTTACTAGCACACCAGTATGTACGTACTTAATAATAGAACTTCAATGCACCTGAAGAAAACACTCACAGAATTAGAAAATAGGAAAATTTTACGGTAATTGATAAAACATATTGACAAAAATGCAGTAAGGATATAGAAGATCTGAATCACACTATCAACCATCTTGACCTAATTGATATTGATAGGACTCTATACCAAACAACTGTACAATATGCATTAATTTCAAATGTATGTGGAATGTTCACTAACACAGACCACATGCTTGGCTATGGCCAAAGTTTTTGATAAATTTCAAGATTAAATTTGCAGATAATATTCTTTGACCGCAACAGAATTAAATGAGAAATCTATTAATTATGATATCTAGAAGGGCCACAAATATCTGGTAATTAAGCATATATTTCAAAATAATACATGGGTCAAAAAAGAATAATGAAATCATAATTACTTCAAGCTGAAAGGTCAATGAAAATATAACATAAAATTTTGCAGGATGCAGCTACAGCAGAGCTTAAATGTAAATATGTCGCTTAAATTAAAAAGAAAGAATGTTCAAAAAATAAGAATGAATAAACCAAAAATAAGCAGAAAGAAGGAAATAATAACAATAAGAGCAGATAAAAATAGAAAATAGCCAAAATGTGGAGAAAATTAACAAAATCAAAACATTGTTCTTTAAAACAAAGTAATAAATTTAATAAATCTCTAAGAAGACTGATCAAGACAAAAAGAAAAAGAAAAAATTATTAATATCTAGAATGAAAGATATGGTATCACTACAGATCATACGGATATCAGTAAGATGATAAAGGAATTTTTAAACAACTTTATGCTAATAAAGTCAATAACGAATTTGACATTTCTTGAAAAACACAACTGATTAAACTTGGCACAATATGAAATAATAATCCTAAGAGCCCTATATTTAGCAAAGAAATTGAATTTGTTTTCAAAAACATCCCCACAAAGAAAATCCAA
The DNA here is from genome assembly GCF_029289425.2 of Pan paniscus. NCBI lineage: Eukaryota > Metazoa > Chordata > Mammalia > Primates > Hominidae > Pan > Pan paniscus. The sequence goes on from NC_073272.2 coordinate 108,910,660, forward strand.
GGACCAAATGATTTTATTGATGAAATTTATTAAAAATTTTAATAAATAATACCAGTCTTACAGAAACTCTCAGAAAAAGGCAAAGACTTCCAAACTTGTTTTATGAAGCCAAACATAACCCTGACAAACATTAAAAGTATAGACTAATTCTTCTTAAAAACATAGATGCAAAATTCTTTTAAAAGATTAGCAAATATCGTCTAGCAATATATTAAAATGATAATATATTGTGACCAAGTGGAATTCATCCCGGGGATATTAGGATGTGCTTAATATTTCTTTTAAAAACTATGTAATTCACCATGTTAACAGAATAAAAGAGCAAAACCACTGAATAATTGCAATAGGTAGCAATATAAATATAAAACCTCTTTATGATTAAAAGAATCATAGAAACTCAGAAATGTGAAAAACTTTCAGGTAACATCAAACCTAAAAATAAAACATTGATTCCTTTTCCTCTAAGGCCAGGAACAAGGCAAAGATGTCTGCTCTTACCATTTCTACTCAACATGTATAATAGTATCAAAACTTTGATAAGAAAAAGTAAAGAAAACTTAAATAAATGGTGACATATACCACATTAATGGACTGAAAGACTCAGTATTATTAAGATGTCCATTTTACCTAAATGTCTCTATAAATTCATTGCAATCCCCATCAAAAATTACAGAAAACCTTGTGGAAGTAATAGACAGGCTGATTTCAAAATTTATTTTAAATTTAAAGAATTTACAATGTCCAAAACAATCTTGAAAAAAAAAGTTAGAGGCTTACACCACTTGACTTTAGGAGGTACTCTATAGTTATGATAACCAACGGAGTGTGATATTGGCATTATGGTTACACTAATGAGTGAAGGAAACAGAACAGAGACTCCAAAAATATATGCACACATATATGGTCAGTTAATTTTTCACCAAGTTACAACATTAATTCAATGGAAAGCTTTTTAAAATCAATTGTTACTGGAACCCTGGGTATCTATATGCAAAAAATGAACCTTGATCATTGTCTCAGTCTCTACACAAAAAGTAATTCAAAATGGATCATAGGCCTAAACCCAGAATCTTGGACTAGACAAGGATTTCTTAGGCCACCAAAAAAAAAAAAAAAGAAGAAGAAGAAAAAGAAAGAGAGAGGGGGAGGGATGGAGGGAGGGGGAAAGAGAGAGAGAAAAAGAGAAAGAAGAAGAAAGAAAAGAAAAGAGAAAGAGAAAGAAAGAAAGAGAAAGAAAGAAAGAAAAAGAAAGAGAGAGAGAGAGAAAGACAAAGAGAAAGAAAGTAGGAGGGACAAAGGGGGAGGAAAAAGGGAGAAGGAGAGGGAAAGGGAGGGGAGTTGGAGGGGAAAATAAAATGATAAATTGGACAATTGGACTTCCTTGAAACTAAAAATGTTGCTCAACAGAAGACATCATAGACACGCCACAGATTGAGAAAAATAATTACAAAATAAATAGTTCAGCAAAGTCTATTCAGGATATATAAAGAATGTCTGTAATTTAAAAACAAAAATACAAAAAGTCCCAATGTTTAAGAATGGGCAAAAACTTGAACAGGCTCTTCACACAAGAAGATATACAAGTGAATTGTAAACACATTAAAAGGGTGCTCAAAAACTTTAGTCATCAAGAAAATGCAAATTAAAGTATAAGATACCATTTCACACACACTAGAAAGGCAAATATCAAAAAGACAAATGTTAAGAATTTAGAGCAACTGGAATATTTCCGATGGAAATGTAAAATGTCAAAACTGATTTGGAGAAGAATTTGGATGTTTCACATAAAGTTACACATACAACTACTCTATGACCCAGTTTTATTCTTATGTATCTACTCAAGAGAAGTGAAAATATATGTTCACAAAAGACATATATAAAAATCTTTATAGTTTTCTATGAAAAGATGGCCAACACCACCAATTAATAGAGAAATGAAAATCAAAACCTCTAGGAGATATCACCTTAACCCCATTATGATGGCTACAGAAAATAAGTGTTGGCAAACATGTGGAGAAATTGGAACACTTGTGCACTGTTGGTGGGATTGTAAAATGGTGCAACTGCTATGGAAAACAGTATGAAACTTTATAAAAATATTAAAAATAGAGCCATCTTATTAGCCAGCAATCTTACTTCCAGATATATGTACAAAAGAAGTGATAGCACAGTCTCAAAGTGGTATTTCTACACCCATGTTCCTAGCAGCACTATTCACGTTAGCCAAGAGGTGGATGTAACCCAAACATTTAACAATGAACAAATGGATAACATACAATGGACTATTACTCAGCCTTAAAAAGGAAGGAAATCCTGTCACATGCTACAACATGAATGAACCTTGAGGACATTATGCCAAGTGAAATAAGACAGTCACAAAAACACAAATACTATATGATTACACTTACATGAGATATCTAAAGTAGTCAAATTCATAGGAACAGAAAGAGTGGTAGTTACCAGGGGCTGTTGGAAATAGAAAAGGGGAGATTTTCAAGATCAGATTTGCAAGATGAAAAAGCTTAAGATTTGCAAGATGAAAAAGTTCTGGAGATATGTTTCACAACAATGTGAATATGCTAACACTACTGAACTGTATACTTAAAAATGGTTAAGATGGTAAATTTTATGTTATGTGATTTTTTTTACCATAATGAAAAATGTTTATAGTTGCCTTATTCATAAAATTGTCAAAAAAAACTCTTCTAAAAAATTAGAATCAAGCCAAATGTTCAACAGGAGAATGATAAATTGTGATATAGTCATAAAACAAAATACAACTAGGCAATTTAAAAAGTGACCTACAGGTATATGCAAAATCATATGTTAATCTTAAAAAGCATTGTGCTGACAGAAAGAAGACAGGCACAAGACACTGTATCATTCCATTTACATAAAATCAAAGAACAGAAAAAAATACTAATTTATTTTAATAGATATCAGAATAGTGATTGCCTATGGGATAGGAGAAATTACTGAAAAGGAGGACAAATGAACTTTCCGGTGTAATGAACATATTAGTAACTTTTTTGGAGAATGGTTACATAGATACATGCAATTGTCAAAATTCATTGAACAGAACATCTAGCATGTGTACATTTTATTTTATGTTGATTATACCTGAATAGAAAACATATTTTATAAACACAATGAAACATTATGCTAAGTTAAATGAGTGAGTCACAAAATGACAAATACTGTATGATTCTACTTATATAGGATATACGAAGTAGTGAAAATTCATAGAAAAAGAAAATAGAATGGTGTTTACCAGGAACTTCAAGAAGAAGGAAATGGAGAGTTGTTTAATGGGTACAGAGATTCAGTTTTTCAAGGTGAAAAAGTTCCAGAGATATGTGGTACAACAATGTGAATATACTTAACACTACTTAACTGTACACTTTAAGGTGGTAAATTTTATGTCTTTTTAGCAGAATTAAAAATAAAAAACACTATGAGATAACCTCATCAAGTCACTAGAATGACTAAAATTAAATTAACTGACAACATCAAATATTGGCAATGATGTAGACCAAAGGGAATTCTCATAACTTGTGTGCAGGAAAGTAAAATGAGAAAATATTTCACAGTGTGTTATAGAGTTAAGTGTATACTATTCTTTAACCGAGAAATTCCCTCCCTGGTATTTCTAGGAGAAATTCTCAAGAGAAATTCAAATATGTGTCCATAAAAAGACTGGTTCAAGAATATCCATTGCACTTATATTGACAATAGCCAAAATTGCAATCAACCCAAATGTCCATCAGCAGGAAAATGGATAATTAAATTGTGCTATATTTATGCAATGGAATACTATTTAGCAATAAAAAGGAACAAGCTACTTATACATGGATGAATATCACAGTCTTTCTGTTGTCTGTTTCCACTTATATGATGTTTTAGAAGGAGCAAAATTAATGCAAGTTAAACAAACAAACAGAAAAACAGAACTGTGGTTGCCTCTGGTTTTCGGTGAACACAAATTTACTAAGGGACACAAGTGAAATTTTGGAGAGAAGGGAATGTTTTATATCAGGGTCAGCAATCTTTTTCTATAAAACTACAGATAATAAATAACTTGGACTTTGCAGATAATACATGGTTCTGTTGTTGTTTTCTTTTGTCATAACCCTTTTTAAAATGTAGAAAATATTCTTTGCTTCCAGTCTGTAAAAACAGGCTATGGGCCATAGTTTGCTAATCCCTATTTTATATCATGATAGAAGTCTAGATTGTAGGGGTCCTTTTATCAAAATTATAGAGAAATGATATGGGCATTTCAACGTGTGTAACTGTACCTAAAAATACAGAATTGAAAATTAATAATAACCACCACCAAATTAGGGATGTGAGAAATGGGTGAAGGTATAGATGAAAAAATACAGGATAGTGATGATTGTTGAAGGTGAGTTTTGGACACATAAATGTTATACTATTTTGTTTATTTTGCATATGTTTCTTCTTTTCCTTTTTTTTTTTTTGGTTTGGTAGCGATGGGGTCTCTTTATGTTGCCCAGGCTGGTCTCCAACTCCTGGGCTCAAGCTATCATCCTGCCTCAGTCTCCCAAAGTGCTGGGATTACAAAAAGTGGTTTTTATTAAAAAAAGAAAAATTTCTGGGTGGTAGCTGAAGCAGTGCTTAGAGGAGATTTTCTAGCTGTAGGTGACTAAATTAGAAAATAAGAAAGGTTAAAGTCAACCATCAAAGCTTCCCACTCAGAAAACTAGTAAAAGAGCAACAAATTAAATACAAAGTAAGTAGAAGGAAGGAAAAATAAGAATATAAATCAATGGGACACAAAGCAGGCATACAATAGAGAACAATCAACAAAGTTCAAAGTTGATATTTGGAAAAGATGAATAGAATTAATAATCCTCTAGCAATGCTGATTAAGAAAAAAACATAAATTATCAGTATCAGGAATGAAACAGAGAACATCATTACAGATCCTAAGGATATCTAAAAGACAGCTTGAGCATATCATATACAACTTTGTGCCAATAAGTTTGATAACATATATGAAATGAACAACTTCCTTTAAAGCCATAACTTACCAAAACTGGCACAAGAAGAAACAGAAAGTTTGAATAGTCCAGTATCTATTAAAGAAATTGAATCTATTATTTGAAATCACCACACAAAGGAAAGAACAATAGGAATCTATTAAAGAGATTTAAGCAGAGAAGTGATAAAATCAGACTCAATTTTGAAAAGAGTAGTTTGCAATGTGAAGAATGGATTTGAGAGTGGATGTGATTAAAATACTTAAAAGACAATTGCAAGGTGCCAGGGGTTAGGGGGAGAGAGGTGTGAACAGGTGGAGCACAGAGGATTTTTAGGGGACTGAAACTATTCTGTATGTTGCTATAATGGTGAATACATGCCATTATACATTTGCCAATGCTCGCAAGATATATAACACCAAGAGTTTACCCCAATGTAAACTATGGACTTTGGGTGAAAATGATGTGTCAGTGTAAGTTCATGATTATAATCAGTGAGCCACCCTGTTAATAGTGGGAGAGGCTGTGCATAGGTGGGGACAGGAGATACATGGGAACTCTCTGTGCTTTCTGCTCAATTTCCTGTGAACCCAAAATAGTTCCAAAAAATTAAGTCTAGATGTTGGCGTGGATGTAGTGAACAGGGAACACTTTTTTTTTTTTTTTGAGATGGAGTTTCACTCTTGTCACCCAGGCTGGAGTTCAATGGCATGATTTTGGCTCACTGCAACCTCTATCACCCGGGTTCAAGCAATTCTCCTGCCTCAGCCTCCAGAGTAGCTGGGATTACAGATGCCCACCACCACACTCAGCTACTTTTTGTATTTTTAGTACAGACAGGGTTTCACCACGTTGGCCAGGCTGGTCTCGAACTCCTGACCTCAGGTGATCCACCTGCCTCGGGCTCCCAAAGTGCTGGGATTACAGGCATGAGCCACCATGCCCAGCTGAACAGGGACCACTTCTACACTGCTAGTGGGAATGTAAACTAGTACAACTACTACGGAAAACAGTGTGGAGATTTCTTAAAGAACTAAGAGTAGAACTACCATTTGATTCAGTTTTCAATCCCACTACTGGATATCTACCCAGAGGAAAAGAAGTCATTATGTGAAAAAGATACTTGTACACGCATGTTTATAGCAGCACAATTTGCAATTGCAAAAATATGGAACCAGCCCAAATGCCCATCAATCAACGAGTGGATAAAGAAATTGTTGTGTGTGTGTGTGTGTGTGTGTGTGTGTGTGTATAGATATGATATATATGTATATATATATTATATATGTGTGTATATATATATCACATCATATATACATATATTTATATATATGATGGAATACCACTCAGCCATGAAAAAGAATGAATTAATGGCATTTGCAGCAACCTGGATGGAACTAGAGACTATTATTCTAAGTGAAGTAGCTTAGGAATGGGAAACTCAGCATCGTATGTTCTCACTCATAAGTGGGAGCTAAGTTATGAGGATGCAAAGGCATAAGAATGATACAAAGGACTTTGGGGACTCGGGGGAAAGGGTGGGAGGGGGGCGAGAGATAAACGACTACAAATTGGGTTCAGTGTATACTGCTTAGGTGATGGGTGCACAAAAATCTCACAAATTGCCACTAAAGAACTTATTCATGTAACCAAATACCACCTGTTCCCCCCAAAAAACTATGGAAATAAATTTTTTTAAGAAATTAAGTCTATGAAAAGAAAAAAAGACAATCTTAGTAGCTCTAGTGGGAGATGATGGTGCTTGGACCAGGATACTAATAGTAAAAATCGAGAAAGAGAAGGACATTGGAGCTTCAAGGAAAATGGAGAAGCTTTGATGTATGGGTGGTAGGAAGTGAATTAACCAATGAAGTATAATGGAATTATGAGGTAGTAGTAAGGGACATTTGAATATAAGAAACCATGAATTTATAGTGGAAACAATATACTTTGCTGCATAACTTTCTGCTACAATATTTGGCTGTTCAAGTGCAAGCACAAAGAAAGTTAAGAGTTGGGATCATACAGAACTAGAGTTTTGCAAGTGTGTCTGACCAAAAAGACAGAAATATTAATAAGAACATGTTCAAATGATAGATTATAGACTCTGAATTGGACAATAAAGTAAATAAAACAAGGGCTTGTGAGTTTGGAGAAAGCAGAGGTCAGTAGACTGGAAGACCTGATATAGTCAAATATAGGCACAGTTGGGATAAAAGGAGGTTGTAATCAGAGAGTGTGATGAATTCATAATTTGGGAGGTGAAGCATTTTCTTTTTTCTATTTTTTGAGACGGAGTCTTGCTCTGTCGCCCAGGCTGGAGTGCAGTGGCATGATCTCGGCTCACTGCAAGCTCCGCCTCCCGGGTTCACGCCATTCTCCTGTCTCAGCCTCCTGAGTAACTGGGACTACAGGCACCGGCCACCACGCCTGGCTATTTTTTTTTGTATTTTTAGTAGAGACAGGGTTTCACCGTGTTAGCCAGGATGGTGTCGATCTCCTGACCTTGTGATCCCCCCGCCTCGGCCTCCCAAAGTGCTGGGATTACAGGCGTGAGCCACCGCACCCGGCCAGGTGAAGCATTTTCAGTAGCAGTTATAGAAGATGGAAAAGCAGAAGGTATTAATATAATGGTAGCAGTGTTTGGCCAAAGTAGAATGGAAGAGAAGATTATTAGGATGATATGGCAAAGAATGAAATAGTCAAGATATATAGTTGTCCACAGTCCATGTCCAATTGATGTCACCAGCATAACAGCAGGTCTTGGAGTAGAGAGGAGGACCATGATCCATATCCCAAAATATTCAATAAATTAAGGGTAGCGAATATGGAGAGTAGATGGAAGTAACAGGAGGTGTAGAAGATGCTAAAACAGAGAATGGCATTAGCCTCAAAAGCTTGTGAATGTGTTTAACAAAGGCAAAAGAATCATTGTTTGGGAAGCGTCATCAGTAAGCAGGGGATACAATTTCACCACATGGTCATGATCTTGAGGTACTGAGGCATAATAACAGCCCCACTGGAGAAGAAATGGCTACAGGGAAGATAATATTCTCAATAGAGGCTCTAGAATGGCCCCAAATATTTTTTCACAAAGTAAACACTTCGTTTCACAGCAACTGCAGTTTCCTTCTGTTCACATTTCTTAAAGAAAGAGACACTCTCTAAGAACTGAGAATTTCCTTTAAAGAACTCCAGGATACTTTCCATTTGCCTTTATAGGAGTACAGGGAATATGCCAATCAGTTCCACATTATGGGGAAGAACATGAGACTAAGAGATACAGCCTAATTTTCCTGCACGCAATTTTGCAGAAGTTGTGATCTTAAAAGATGTTGAAAATTATCAGCTCTGTGGCCTTCTGACTCCAGCTGTTTGTTTTTCATGGACATCCATCCCATTGTGCACTGCTCCTTTCTATATCTGGCTCACAAAGGTCTGCTTTCCATCTGGATCCTGGTACCCAGCCCTAACGTTTTAAGGTCATGAATACACATAAGTAGTCAAGGCAGTGCTGGACTCACAGTGACAGTATGATCAGATCCACCTCCAGCTTCAAAAAAGCATTCAACTAAAAAGCATTAAAGCACGTCTACATGGTAAATTCTAGAAAATCCTGGCTTTCTCTCTAAGTTTGAGTTACACTCTATACCTGACATGGCCACACAAGTCAGTGAAGGAAACACATAAACAGATGTCATGAGGATAATGGGAAGGCAGTTTTTTCACTGTCAGAGAAGGAAATTACAAATATGGAAAAGTTAAAAAAGAAACGGAATTAACACTGTGGCACTGGATTAGAATTAGAGAGTTTAGTATGAATTTATGGTTGTAGATAGGCAGATTGATTGATATGAATATTATAGACACTAATTGAATAAAATAAAAACCCATATGTGCACACTGATATAAATAATTGAATGAATAAATAAATGAGGAAGAAGAGAAGATTCTTTCTTATAATAAAATGTCAACCAGTAAATGCAGAAACAATGATGGAATACGACATTTATCAATGGATGTCAAAATTATTGGGTAAAACTTTGATGAAGAACAGGATATTTACATAGATTAAAGTATCTCCCCCAATGTTATGTATTAATTACAATGAGATAAATACAGTTACTCTCCAGTGGAGGAACTTGGCAGACACCACCTAAATTAAGTAATCAGGTTAACATCACCAATAATGGGATGATTAACATCATCCTGATAAAGTGCCTCCTGATAAAGTGCACTGAAAAAGACACATAACTTCTGTAGTATTCCGGCTGAAGATGCATAGTCTAAATCGATCTTGAGGAACACAGGCAAACTAAAATTGAGGGACAGTCCATGAAATAATTGATCTGAATTCATCAATAATATCAAAATGAAAAACAAAGAAAATCTGAGAAACCGTTACAGATTAAAAGCAACTAAAAAGATATGACAGCAAACTGAATGTGTGAGACTGGATTGGAAACTGACCTGTGGGAATATTAGCTGTATTGTATAAGACCATTAGTAAAATTAGAATATGGGAAGTAGTTTAGATAATAATATTGTAGCAATGTTAAATTTTCTGATTTTGATCATTATACTGTAGTGTTTTTAGGAAGTACACACTGAAGTATTTAGAGGTAAAAGGGCATAGGGTCTACAACTTACTCTCAAATGGCTCAGAAAAATAATGTGCATAAATATATAAATAGATAATAAAAAGCAACTAGGCAAAATGTAAACAATTGCTGAATCTTTGAATTATTATTGAAGCTTTTTGTAGGTTTGAAATTATGTCAAAATTAAAAGCTACCCCAAAAAAGATGTCATGGACACACTCTACCTTGGGTCAATACTTCTAGTGTATCAGCTGTCTCAGGTTTGGCCTGTTTTGGCACCATAATTTGGATTACGAAACCAGTGTAGAATTGTCTATTTTAGTTCTGACCTTGATCCCCCTTCTGGACTCATGTCTCATTATCTTGCCTTCATCTCCAAGCATTACAATCACATGTAAGAAAAATACCAAATTGGCTGGGCGCGGTGACTCACGCCTGTAATCCCAGCACTTTGGGAGGCTGAGGCGGGCAGATCACCTGAGATCAGGAGTTCGAGACCAGCCTGACCAACATGGTGAAACCCTGTCTCTACTAAAAATACAAAATATTAGCCAGGCATGGTGGTGGGCACCTGTAATCCCATCCACTCAGGAGTCTGAGGCAGGAGAATCGCCTTGAACCCAGGAGGCGGAGGTTGCAGTGAGCTGAGATCGCACCATTGTACTCCAGCCTGGGCAACAAGAGCGAAATTCCAGCTCAAAAAAAAAAAAAAAAGAAAGAAAGAAAGAAAAATACCAAATCATAACATCTCTTCCTAACCTATAGGGCATGTCCTATCTTCCACAGGCCACATGTCTTCCATTTCCTTTGTTTTCTCACTTGTTCAGTGCTCTGGAAGTAGCAGTTGCCTCATTCAGATTTGTTGGAATGATTTGAAATTGCTCACTTCATAAATGTAGAGCAATCTATGATTGCCTTTTAAAATCGCACTTTCAAGAACCTGAAGGGACCCAAGATAGGATTCACAAGTCTTGTATGGACTCAGTCTAAGGAGGAGCCAAGATTTTAAAATGGCTTAGGAAGGATCATCAGTATCCCTGCCTTATCTACAGGCTGCTTTCTTAAGCAAGCCATCCAAGGACTCCTTGAACATAATTAGTGGGATTAGGGAAATAACCACTTTTCAAATAGAAATTACCAGGTGACTGGAAAATGAAGATTTGGAATGATGATGGGATATTTACTTGATAATAATCATAATAGCTACCACTTGATAAAGAAGCTATGTGCCAGGAAATGCGCAAGATGCTTTACGTGTATTGTCTCTTAAAATCCTCATCCAACCTAAAGGGTAGACATTAATATAACCCTTTTGTAAATAAGGAAACTAAGACTTAGGGAGTTTAGATGACTTGCCCAAGTTATTACAGCTCTTACATGGTAGAGCCGAGATTTGAGTGCTTCATGTCTCTTTGACTCCAGAGCACATACCTTTGCCATTGCATGATATGATCATACCAACCCATTAGCAACCCTGCAGTTTCCCTGCACTGATTTGTTAAGGGATCTTCCTAAACAGCTCTGATGTTAGTTACTTTGGAGAACAGATTTATTTTAGTGGGAATTTACATAAACGAAGGTTTCTCATACCATTTCGAACACATCACTTGCTCTTGATGTGATGGACTTAAGGTCTCCAAAATCTCCAGGGGAGAACTTTTTCAGCCACACCCAATCACCCTAGAAAGAAAAGGAGGAGAACGAATAGTGATGAAACTTAGTTGCCAGCAGTTTTAGAAAAATGTCCCTTCCACATAAAGGGTTTATACCTATACCAGCAATCCAAATAGACATTTTCCTTCTCTCCCACCCTCCACCTCACAGACATTCTGCATTCTGAGCTGAAATGAGGTCATGCACAGAAGTTAAACTTAAAAATTACAGTTACCCAAGACAGGGAAACAATTGCAAGTATGTAGACTCCAGAAACGGAATGATACCACTCTTTGCAAAGCCTTTCTTAACTAACTGCAGGAAGTGCTAGGTCATTTCACTTTTTCATAGCTAAGTGATGTAGCACCAGGTTCCCTGCGATTAATGGTGATAGTTAGTGGTTGCAATTCCCACTGCCTTGAGGCGTCTGTGGAGGGAAATGTAGGGTGGGAGATGTAGTGCAGCAAATGTTTCCTGCATTTACCTTGATCCATTTTTCTCTCGTGGGACAGGCCATTCGTGTGTGTGTATGGAGGGGGGGCTGTCTTATGCTTTAGTCACAATCCAATTGGCTTAAATCTAGATTAAATATTTTTTATTTGAATGCTCAATGTACTACCATAGTAATGTGAGTAATCTAGAGTCTTCCAAAAGTCTATTTCTGACTTATTAAGTAAAAAACTGCTATTTTAAGGCTTCTGTCAAGTTAAAAACAACAACTATTTTATTGTTTTCACTTCAACACCAGCGCCTGATAGATAACCTTTTTCTATGTGCATAGCCTCAAGGATTCATCAGTCATAAAGCCCTATTTAGTTTCCGTCCAACCCAAATTGTTTTAAAAAAATATATCAATATAGATTCTTTTTTCTCCATAATAGTAATAATGCCTTACATTTGCACAATGCTCTCTACTTTTCAAAGTGCTTTCACATCCATTACCTATAGCCTGGAGATTCCATTTCGGGCTGCACCAACTTGTCATCAAGTAGAGATAATAAAGCAGAGGGCACTGTGCAGTCAAATTCCAAAAATAAGAGTGTAACCGGGCCGGGCGCGGTGGCTCACGCCTGTAATCCTAGCACTTTGGGAGGCTGAGGCGGGCGGATCGCGAGGTCAGGAGATCGAGACCATCCTGGCTAACATGGTGAAACCTCGTCTCTACTAAAAATACAAAAAATCAGCCGGGCGTGGTGGCGGGCGCCTGTAGTCTCAGCTACTCAGGAGGCTGAGGCCGGAGAATGGCGTGAACCCGGGAGGCGGAGCTTGCAGTGAGCGGAGATGGCGCCACTGCACTCCAGCCTGAGCGACAGAGCTAGACTGTCTGGAAAAAAAAAAAAAAAAAAAAAAAAGAGTGTAACCACTCTCTTATTAAGGAATATATCCGGCTATGGCACTGCATCTGGAAACCTGCCAGAGGCAAAGGCTAATGGAAGCTGCAGGCTTCCGAGTTACCTGCCAGCACTTTGTATTAGCATTTACTAGCCAAGGAGCTCAAAGTCCTTTAACTAAGAAATGGCCCTCAGAGACCTTCAGCAGCTGGGAAAAAAAAAAAAAAAAACTGCACTGGCCAGGCTCAGTGCCCAGAGAGTTCAGAAGGGTAGTACCGGATCAGTGCCTGCCTGCAGCAGAATGGTCAAAGCATTTGATCCAGTAAATCTCCAAGTGTGGTCCCTGGACCAGCTGCATCAGCATCACCTGGAAACCGGTTAGAAAGGCCAATTCTCAAGCCCCACCCAACACTTAACGAAATCAGAAATCGTAGTAGGGTGAGGTCCAGCAAACTGTGTTTTAACAAGCCCTCCACGTGACGCTAATACAGGTGAAAATTTGTGACCCACCATCCCAGCCTTTGCCTTTTCCTCGTATTTATGGAACTCTCCTCACTCATACTCTCTTCATTTACCTCTTACTACGTTTCCTTCATCAAAATCTGCTATCAGTCAGGGATCGAAAAGTCATTCACAGAAGTCAGGAGGGCCTGACACAAGCTTGAAGTTTTACCCTTCAGAGAACTTTGCCCTTTAGCGGGATCAAAGGCTACATATTAAGCTGAAAGAATAAAACTCTAACCGAAAATTTATGGAATCAGCCTATGTGTGGGAAAGACTGGTGAACAAAAAACCCTTCCCGGCACCTTTGCAGCTATGTTACTGAGCCCATGGTCACTGCTAGCCACTATGGCATCTTTGTGCTAGTTAGAAAGGGTATTTTCTCTCAAATTTAAAAAATCTTAACTTTGTGAGTATATCATCATACAGCCTGTGGCAGCCCTGTGATGTTAGGCAGCACACCCTGGCTGTATACATACAAGTACCATACTCTCATTTATGGATACATCCCCCAGACACCAGGGAGCACATTCCACTAGCAGCATGGATGCTCTGCACATCACCAAATTCTATCTGCCCAGTGAGGCCTCCTTGTCACCTTTGGAGTCAGGCTTTAGGAGAGGGGGTGAGAAGTCGAAATTGGTCCTCTGAGAATATTAGGCAGGAGAGAAAAGCAACCTCAAGAAACTTCTGGAACATAGTCAAGATAGTACATACCCAGCTACACATGAGTTTACCAGTGATGGTGTATGTGCATAGCTGGGAGTGCCAGTATAGATGTAGATGTGAGAAGGCTCTTCTACCACCTCATTCCAGAACTAGGCTGGGAAGCCAGAATCTCTGTGCCCACTTTGGTACCACTCACGCATAAATTGGCATATGTTACAATGTGAATATTACCCTCTTAGATGTAGTTCCCTTTTGCAGTACACAACCTGAACATCAGTACTCGCAGTCCTGACTCTGCCTCAAACCTGGTACCTGATACCTTCTTCCTAGAGCCAGCCCTATTGCAAACATGGGCTAGCCTTCTGTCTGGTTTATTAAGTGCCACGAGCAGCTAAGCAGAGCTTTTTCATGCCAAATCAACAACTGTGAGAGCTGGAAAGGGTCATAGGTATCCATAACACAATCCCTTCATATTTTGATAAAGAAACTGAAAACTTAAGAGATTAAGTGACTGTCCCAAGGTCGGAAAACTAGGTAGTAACAGAGCCGCAAATTGACCCAAGGTCTTCCATCTCCTACTTTGTTGCTCTTTCCTCTCGTTGGGCTTTCTTTGGTTTGGGAGATTTGTGTGTGTTTGTTTTAAGATTTAAATAATTCTCACAAACTTTGTAAGCAAATTTTTATTGAGTCTGTGTGCGTTCTACTTCATGAATAATGAGGAAAAGGGAAGAAATGGGCAAGTTTTATCTTCACCACACATGCACTATTTGTTTTGTTTTTTTCTTTAAAGAGAGAATGATAAAATACTTCACTCATCACTCACTTTTTAATTAAGAGCAAGAAACATCAAACTCTATTCACTAAACTTTTTAGAAGTAATTCAAAGTCCATCAGTTTTGAACTAAAGCCACGGTGTATTAATAAGGGGAAAGAGCACTAGATCCTAGACCTGGCCCTGCTTCAAACTCAAGGGTGGCCTTAGAACAGCCACTCAATCTGCCTGAGCCTCAGTTTCCTCACTGATAAAGCTAGACTTACTAGATGATTCTTTAGGACTTACTAGGTGATTTCTGGACTTACTAGATGATTTTTTAGCTCTGACGATCTGCGATTCTGTGATAAGAAAGAAAAGATGGTTGACGGAAGGGAGGGGGCAGGGAGAGAGCTACAAGGGATATAGAATGTGAGAAGACAGAAAAAATGATCTGAGAAAGAGAGATGAATGGAGAGAGAGAAAGATGAGACAGAGGAAAACACAGGGAGAAGCAAAGAGGAAAAAGTAGTCAGAAAAAAGAAGAGGGAAGATGAATTCAGTGGGTTCTCTCTGAATGTGTCAGGGTTACACTGCTGCCCACCACACCCCATCTCACCCAGACTGTAACTATTAGAGCAGATCCTGACATGTCCCCACTGCATCTGCCATTCACAGCTCTTTCTGCCTGGCAGTCAGCTCATCTGGCTTTCCTTTCACATTTCAAAGGCTATCTGTGAAATAAGGGCTGATTTTCACACAGAATTCCAAAGGTTATGCATCTGTGTGTACAATAAAAGTGTGAATTTGTGTGAGTGTAGTACAACGTGATGGCATGTCCTAAACCTGTCTTTTGCTATATCTGCTACTCCGGGCACCTTATCTGGAAATTCCAGGTCTTCCAATGACAATTCTTATGAAAATTTAATTTATTTTCTCCCATTTTGTAGGTTGCCTGTTCACTCTGATGGTAGTTTCTTTTGCTGTGCAGAAGCTCTTTAGTTTAATTAGATCCCATTTGTCAATTTTGGCTTTTGTTGCCATTGCTTTTGGTGTTTTAGACATGAAGTCCTTGCCCATGCCTATGTCCTGAATGGTAATGCCTAGGTTTTCTTCTAGGGTTTTTATGGTTTTAGGTCTGACATTTAAGTCTTTAATCCATCTTAAATTAATTTTTGTATAAGGTGTAAGGAAGGGATCCAGTTTCAGCTTTCTACATATGGCTAGACAGTTTTCCCAGCACCATTTATTAAATAGGGAATCCTTTCCCCATTGCTTGTTTTTCTCAGGTTTGTCAAAGATCAGATAGCTGTAGATATGTGGCGTTATTTCTGAGGGCTCTGTTCTGTTCCATTGATCTATATCTCTGTTTTGGTACCAGTACCATGCTGTTTTGGTTACTGTAGCCTTGTAGGATAGTTTGAAGTCAGGTAGCGTGATGCCTCCAGCTTTGTTCTTTTGGCTTAGGATTGACTTGGCAATGCGGGCTCTTTTTTGGTTCCATATGAGCTTTAAAGTAGTTTTTTCCAATTCTGTGAAGAAAGTCATCGGTAGCCTGATGGGGATGGCATTGAATCTATAAACTACCTTGGGCAGTATGGCCATTTTCACGATATTGATTCTTCCTATCCATGAGCATGGAATGTTCTTCCATTTGTTTGTATCCTCTTTTATTTCCTTGAGCAGTGGTTTGTAGTTCTCCTTGAAGAGGTCCTTCACATCCCTTGTAAGTTGGATTTCTAGGTATTTTATTCTCTTTGAAGCAATTGTGAATGGGAGTTCACTCATGATTTGGCTCTCTGTTTGTCTGTTATTGGTGTATAAGAATGCTTGTGATTTTTGTACATTGATTTTGTATCCTGAGACTTTGCTGAAGTTGCTTATCAGCTTAAGGAGATTTTGGTCTGAGACAATGGGGTTTTCTAGATATACAATCATGTCATCTGCAAACAGGGACAATTTGACTTCCTCTTTTACCAATCGAATACCCTTTATTTCCTTCTCCTGCCTGATTGCCCTGGCCAGAACTTCCAACACTATGTTGAATAGGAGTGGTGAGAGAGGGCATCCCTGTCTTGTGCCAGTTTTCAAAGGGAATGCTTCCAGTTTTTGCCCATTCAGTATGATATTGGCTGTGGGTTTGTCATAGATAGCTCTTATGATTTTGAGATACGTCCCATCAATACCTAATTTATGGAGAGTTTTTAGCCTGAAGGGTTGTTGAATTTTGTCAAAGGCCTTTTCTGCATCTATTGAGATAATCATGTGGTTTTTGTCTTTGGTTCTGTTTATATGCTGGATTACATTTATTGATTTGCGTATATTGAACCAGCCTTGCATCCCAGGGATGAAACCCACTTGATCATGGTGGATAAGCTTTTTGATGTGCTGCTGGATTCGGTTTGCCAGCATCTGACAAAGGGCTAATATCCAGAATCTACAATGAACTCAAACAAATTTACAAGAAAAAAAACAAACAACCCCATCAAAAAGTGGGCAAAGGATATGAACAGACACTTCTCAAAGGAAGACATTTATGCAGCCAAAAGACACATGAAAAAATGCTCATCATCACTAGCCATCAGAGAAATGCAAATCAAAGCCACAATGAGATATCATCTCACACCAGTTAGAATGGCAATCATTAAAAAGTCAGGAAACAACAGGTGCTGGAGAGGATGTGGAGAAATAGGAACACTTTTACACTGTTGGTGGGACTGTAAACTAGTTCAACCATTGTAGAAGTCAGTGTGGTGATTCCTCAGGGATCTAGAACTAGAAATACCATTTCACCCAGCCATCCCATTACTGGGTATATACCCAAAGGACTATAAATCATGCTGCTATAAAGACACATGTACACGTATGTTTATTGCGGCACTATTCACAATAGCAAAGACTTGGAACGAACCCAAATGTCCAACAATGATAGATTGGATTAAGAAAATGTGGCACATACACACCATGGAATACTATGCAGCCATAAAAAAGGATGAGTTAATGTCCTTTGTAGGGACATGGATGAAATTGGAAATCATCGTTCTCAGTAAACTATCGCAAGGACAAAAAACCAAACACCGCATGTTCTCACTCATAGATGGCAATTTAACAATGAGAACACATGGACACAGGAAGGGGAACATCACACTCTGGGGACTGTTGTGGGGTGGGGGGAGGGGGGAGGGATAGCATTAGGAGATATACCTAATGCTAAATGACGAGTTAATGGGTGCAGCACACCAGCATGGCACATGTATACATATGTAACTAACCTGCACATTGTGCACATGTACCCTAAAACTTAAAGTATAATAATAATAAAAAAAGAAAAAAGAAGAAAAAAAAGAAAATAAACAATAATGAAATAACAGCAAAAAAAAAAAGAAAATTTGATTTATTTTAAACAGAAACTAGACAATGGGTCTTCTTTAAAACATTCCTAATAGAGTACTGTTTCAGAAGACACACTACTTCTTTGTTTCATCTGTTAATTAGATTGGCTTATGTTCCCTCTTTGAGTCCTCTTTAACCTCTTTAGTCAGTCCTCTTTAGTCAGGCCAGTTTTCTAGCCTCAGCTGCCTTCCTTCACACCCTGCCATCAGCCTAATATTGACTTCACCGTGTAGGTATTATTCTCATAACACCCTCCTTTTGTAAAAACAAAGTCCCCATTTGGCCTACACGATTTGGCCTACACCATTTAGAAATACTCATGATCTGACTGACCAATAGTCATTCTGGGAACTAACTTAGCTCTCTGCCTCCTTCCAAAATGTGAAAAGATCTGACAGACTCTTAAAGGCCAGTTACATACAGATGTTTATTTTTTCCCCTTCTCAATTCTACACTATAACCTTCCAGCCCCACCAAGTAAAACATACCACAATTTAACACATAAATTATTCCACAGAATCAGAGAATGATAGCATATTCAGCCAGAAAAGGCCTTAGAGGTCTGTTAGACCAGCAATTCTCAACCCAGGCTGCACATATCAGAGAACTTTAAAAAAATACCAATACCTGGCCCCACCTCATGCCAACTGAATCAGAATTGCTGAGGGTGGGGCCTGGGAGCAGGTATTTCTTAAATTTCCCCAAGGAGATTCCAGTAAGCAACCAAGATTGAGAACTTAGTTCAACCCTTCATTTTACAGATAAAAACCAAGGTTATGGAGATTTACTTCAGAATCCCAGCTAAAGCCATCAGCTCATTCCATTTGACATTCAAAAGCCATCTGATTACCCTATCTTAGGTCTTTGAGAGAGTAGAGCTGACAATTCCCCAATACCTCAAGTTTACATTTGAAGCAGTTCTCCTCTTTGATTGAATTAAGTCCAAGGCAAGATCCAGAGGTTTCCTGCCACTAATTTAAGTCAAAGCCCTCACATAGACTGAACAAACATACACCATGCCAATGTTGGTGTTGAAGGCCTATAGTCCATTTGTGCTGCTATAACAGAATTCCTATGACTGGGTAATTTATAAAGAGAGGAATATATTTCTCACAGTTCTGGAGGCTGGGATGTCCAAGATCAAGGTACCAGCAGGTATGGTGGTCTGGTGAGGTCTGTTGTCTGCTTTCAAGATGATGCCTTGTTGCTGCATCCTCTCCCAAGAGGAGGAACACTATGTCTTCACATGGCAGAATACAGAATAGCAAGCTAGCTGAAGGCTGCATTAAGCCTCTTTTATAAGAGCCTTAATATCATTCACAAAGGAGAAGCCCTTGTGGCCTAATTACCTCTTAATGTCCTCACATCTTAATATCATCACATCAATCTGTGAAATCAAACAAATCATGTGCTTCCGAAATACAATGGTGGGATATGCACAAGATAAACATTTCTATTCCAAAAATGAGAAGTAGGCAAGAAGAAAGAGGTAACAGGTCCAAAGTAAGTCCAAAATCCAACAAAACAAACAACATTAAGTCTTAAGTCTTGAGAGTAATCTTTGACTCCATGTTCCAATTCCCAGACACACTGGGGTGGGTATTGGGCCCCCAAGGCCCCAGTGGATTCCACCTTCATGGCTTAGCTGGGTGCAACCCATGCCACAGCTCTCACAGGTTGGAGCCAGTATGACTGCAGCTCTCCCAGACTGGCATTGCATTCTGGTGGCTTTACAGGTCTGGGGTGTCAAGGGTGGCCATGTCCCAAAGCCCCACTAAGCATTGTACTAGTGGAGGATCTTTGTGGTGGCCCTGACTCCACAGTTCTGCTGAGTATTGCCCTAGTGAGGACTCTTTGCGGTGGCGCAGACCCCAAAATTCCACTGGGTATTGTTCTAATGGGGACTCTCTGCAGTGGCCCTGCCCCTGTGGCAAGTCTGTGCCTGGGTCCTGAAGCTGTACAAGACATCCTTTGAAATCTAGATGGATGTATCCATGCCTCCATACCTCTTGCACTCTGAGAGCCTGCAAAGTTGGCACCACGTGGATACTACCGAGATTTATGGCTTGCATCTTCCAGAGCAGTAGGCCAAGCCACACCTTGGACCAGCTGAGTCACAACTGGGAAGGCCAAAGAGCCCTGCACTGAAATATGGGAAGCAGAGACTTGAGTCAGCCCCAGGCAGCAAGCCCTGGGATCTCACAGGTGCCCTGGACCGCATCAGTGTCCTGGGCCTCTACTTTGAAACCAGTTTGACCCTCAAGGCCCCGGCACTCTGGGCCTGTAATGGACATGACAGCTTTGAAGATCCCTAAAATGTCTTTGGGGTCATTCTCCCATTCTCCCGTCATCTTGATGAATAGCATCTGGCTTCCTTCTATCCATACCAATCTCCTTATCAAACTTTTTTTTTGTCACACTCTTGGTTTTCTCTCCTAAGCATACTTTTTCATTCTTCACATGGCAAGGCTGAGAATTTTACAACTCTGTATGTTCCGATTCCCTTGGTTTTTTTTTAAATACATTCTGTCTTTAAGTCATTTCTCACTTTTTGCATCTTACTATAAGCAGTTAAGCTATTCAGCACCCTGAATGCTTTGCTGCCTAGAGATTTCTTCCACCAAAAATCCTCATTCATTGCTCACGAATTCTACATTCCACAGGGTCCGAGAACATGGACATAATTCAGCCAAGTTCTTTGCCAATTTATAAAAAGAATGGCTTCTTTTCCAACTTCGTTCCTCATTTCCATCTAAGACTTCCTCAAAATGGTCTTTAACGTACATATTTTTACCAATGTGGTCATTCTGTTCACGACCACTTAAGTAATCTCTAAGAAGAATCAGGCTTTCCATACAGTTCATCTCTTCTTCCAAATCCTCACCAGAATTTCCCTTAGCACTCCACTCACAGCAATCAAGACTTTTTCCAGCATTCCCTTCAAAAGTGTTCCAGCCTCTCCCCATTACCCAGTTCCAAAGCCACTTCCACAGTTTTAGGTATTTTTTTGTAACAACCCACTGCTCTGGTACCAATTTCTGTCTTAGTCTGTTAGTATTGGGTAATTTATAAAGATCAGAAAATTATTTTTTACAGTTCTGAAGGATGGGATGTCCAAGATCAAGGTGCCAACAGGTTTGGTTGTCTAGTGAGGGCTGCTCTCTGCTACCAAGATGGTGCCTTGTTGCTGCACCCTCCAGAAGGGAGGAATGCTGTGTCCTCCCAGAGCAGAAGGTAGAAGGGCAAATTAGCCAAACACTGCATGAATCCTCTTCTATAAGGGTTTTAATTCCATTGATGAGAGAGGAGCCTTCATGGCCTAATCACCTTCTAAAGGCCCCATCTCTTTATACCATCACATTGGCCATTAAGTTTCAACACCTGAATTTTGAGAGGGACACATTCAAACCATAGTAAGATCCCTGTCAATTATTTATCTAATGGAGAAGAGTATTCACTTGAAAAATTCAATGTGGTTGACAATCTAAAAACTCATTCTGTCCTGTTTTGGACTTTCTTTGTAGTTACTGTTGAAGTTGAGAGTGTTTGCTGCTCTTGGGAGTATCTTCAAACAAAACAAGGAAACCACACTGAGAAGGCCTCACTTAGAAGGAACAGAAAGGCAGTCTAGTTTCCCTTTTACCCCCTGCTTAACTCATTCCTGCTGAGAAGAAACAGTTCATCTCTCTGATGCAAGATTTGTTCTGGTTGCCAAATTCTAGTATCTTAGATCAGGTGGTACAGGGTGGCCTCTTAAAGCTTGAAAGACAGAAACCTCAGTGGAATAAAAAGGATTTCTATTTTCAGCAGCAGAAAGTAACCTGTTACTCCAAGAGGCAGAACAGGTGAAGAAAAATAAATAACTGAATAAATTTTAAAGTCTCAGTATCAGAGGATAGCAAGTACAGGAAGAACAACTAGAATTTGAAGAGAAGGGTACCCCAAACTCTGCCATGCACACGCATGTCTCTAGACATCTCATTACAAACAATAGACTCAGGGAGTCATTTCTTCTATTGTTATCTATATATCTTCTGGAGTGACAGACACATTTAAATGTTTGGGTCTCAAGAACTTTTTTCTACATGCATAGTAAATACATGGAGTTGAAAGATCAGTGAAGTTATAAATAAGTAGATTTGTTGCTGAGGAAAATAATTGCCAAGAATGTCAACCAAACGAGTCCATAAGCAAACACAGACACCAAACTGGAAAGACTTGCCAAAAGCCCCAGTATTTTTACCCAAAGACTAATTACTAAATCATTGCCTCATTTTAAAATCCAAGAAAGCAGTAGATTAGACAGCTGTTGAATATCTTACCTCATAAATCGCTATGTTGGAGTTTTCATAGGTAGCTGGAGTTAGACTCCCTGAAGAAAAGGAGAGTCTTGGGGACCTCCCACTTTGGACCTCTGAGGTAATCTGGAAGCTTACACTGGCACGACTTCCTCTCTGTGAAAGGATTAGGAAAGAAAAGTTATGACCAAAATACTCATGATTTGGCACAGAGCTTATCTGAATTTTCTTTTTTATTCCTAAGAAAATAACCATATGAGTTGAACCCTCTAAACATGAGATTGATTCATTTTCCCTATCCTTCTGAACTTTTTTTTTTCAGTTCAGTGTTGGTACCTTGTTTAACCACCATGTAGCACCAAAAAATTATAAAAGTGCTTCCACCTCCTAGAGAGGATTAAAATACAGATGGGGGCAAGAAAGAATGCCAGTCATAATTTAATCTGGGACCCTCACTTTATAGACAAAAAAGTAAGACCAAAAAAAAAAAAGATGAAATAAGTTTCCTAATATCATATAGCTAGTTAATTATTTAGTTACAAGATTATTGTTTGTAAAAATCTGACATTTAAAAAAAATCTATAGCAGACCTAGGACAGCATCCCACCTTGCTGACTCTCAGGAGTGGCTCTTTTTGTGATACTATGCTGAATGGCATACTTCTTTGTGCAGATAAGATTAATGGCAGAGGGTATCCCAGAAAGCAATAATAGTAGAGAGTGAGCAGATCACATGCCTATATATAATTTATGAGTCTGATGCTTAAATAGGTCACATTCTCTATTTCTTGATTTTTGAACTTGCACACATAAGTCTGGTAGGAAAGGGCTCGGAACTGCACAGTTGAATGACAAGAGGAAGAGTTACCTGCAATCTGTGTTAACCTTTAAAATTGAACCTCTGTATCTTCAATTGAACCAGTAGACTTATTTCACATGAAGACATATAATTCAACAGGTTCCTCATATTCTCCATACCTCCAAATGTGCCTTTCTTAGAATTAAAGCAATCCAGAGCTAGCCGTTACCTTTTGGTATTGTCTAGGAGTGCCCCCACCCTCAACTCCAACATCCTTATTTTATAATTAGGAAACAAAGACCTAGAGAGGTACATCGGGACTGGGACAAGAATCTTGGTATTATATTTTCTAGTCCTGTGCTCTCTCTACAACTACATTATGCTTTATTTTACTTTGCTTGCCAATAAAAATTAATCTTAACTACTTCCCAACACTCTACCCCTTAATAGTCTTTGATCAACTAAAGATTACACCTTAGTAGTCTTTGATCAACTAAAGATTACACCTGAGTTAGCCCAGAGTTAAGCTCCTTCTATGAAGACTATCACAAAGTTCCAAGACAGTGGTAAACTCTACCCCGCCCCCAATGTGCTGAAATCTCAACAGCTCAAAATTCAGACAAGATGTAAAACTTGACTCTTCACATAACCCCTGTATCAACCTGAACACTCCCCAACAGAGCAAGGTCAGGGAGGAATCTACTTCCCTTTCATTCTTTATTTTCATATCTCAGCAGGAGTACCTAGATCTTTATATTGAGATATAGACCTCTCCATGAAGGGCAAAGGAGAAAGTGAGAGAATTGCCAAAATCCACACACATTTTGACTTCAGATTCATTTTCTTCTAAAAACTTCCTTTCCTAACCTGACTTCTCCTAACCTGCCAATTTTTCTAGACAGAATTAATTTTATATTCACTAAGAGTTTACACTTTCAGACATTCCGTTTGGATGGAATTCTTGGCTTGGCTTCTTGACTGATTAGGCACAGCCAGCTGCAAGTTTGTGACTACACAGCAATTAAGGAAAATGTATGCTTCCCCTATCTTTTCCCATCAGAACCTCCGATACAAGCCAAATGCCAAAAGGGATCTGGAGGCCAAGAGCTATGTTCTTCTAGGGTAATGCCATCCTTTTCCACCTCGGCCAAAATAGTAAAAAAAATAAAATGAAATAAAACAATTTATTTTTTTTTATTTACAAAAGAACATTCCCTACTATAAGGCTGCCCATCCCTTATAACAGTATACCAATCCCTTAGTAACAGTAATAGCCCTCTTACTATTCATTTTTCTCACTCATATGGTAAAAAGTGATGACTTTTTATTCTCATGTCAAAATTTATGCACAAGTGAAAAAAACTATCATGGTGAGCAAGATTTTAAAGCCCTAGGTACTTTGTTTACCTGAAGGTAGCACTGCTTAGCTATTTATGGTAATTTTGTGAGGCCTGGTATGCTTTAGTCACCCAAATATGGTTTATGTCCCAGTAGGCATAGGTGGAGGTCTTATAGACTACACTGGACTATTGCAAAGCCTATATAAATAAAAGCCTCATTCAATCCAAAATTGAGCTATGTGTATCATTTTGATATGTTAGAGCTAAAACATCTAGGCAATTGATATGAACTGTCATTTTGACATGGATACCACCAAAGAAGTGGGGATTTTACAAATAGGTTTATTGCTTTTGACTGAAACTTTACTATATTTTGCTACATTTAGACAATAACTTCTAGTCATCTACTTTTACTACTAAACATCCATTTCTCGATAAAACATTCTGTCACAAAAGTGAATACTTTTTTCTTAGTATTGGGTTATATATTAGGATTGCTTCCTAGCTTGTATTTTAACATCTATACTTTCTACTTAAGGCAGGAAATTTTATACAAGGCATGTTGAGTATGGCAAATCCAGACAAATTCCACTACCATGAGTCCTAGGGTCCTTTGGTGTCTCCAAAAATGGGGACTAATATCAACAAATTTTTATGTCACAAGGGTGGAGTGTAGGCTTCAGCCACAGTGACAGTTTTGGCTTTCGGCAATATGTTTCCAGGAACACAATATTAACTTTACAAAAAGATCTGATGATTTAAACAAGTAAGAATTAGGGTTATAATTGAAAATTAAATCAAACAGCTGAACAATTAATTTGACTCCAACTGCTCAGGGTAGTACCATGTAAATCCATTCTCACCCAGCCAACTAATTAAATATACCTTTCAATTTCACATTCAGGCAGAAGAGCAGTTTGGTCACTGAGACAACAATTAATTCTCAAATCTGGCACAGTTGTGTAGCAAGAGTAAACGGCACATGAAGACAACATAATGTATTTGTATACTCTTCCTACATCCACTACCATACTATAAATTACAGTCTAGTGTCTTTACTGTGGCCACATATACTAGCACAAGAAGACACACTAGCTAGCTTTGACAGTACTCTTCCCTACATATTCTCTTCTCCAAGCTTCTGTTTATACTGTTTCCTCTGCCTAGGACACCTCGCCTATGGGGCCAGACAGGTAATATAAAGACGTGAAATATGCTGAGTATAAGACAATATAGAGTGGTGGGAATTGTATCAAACTGCAAAGAACATGCTTTTTCCACAAAACGCAACTACTACTGAGTTATAGCCGATTGTCATGATGAGATCCAAGGTTGACAGATCTTAAAACTTTTAAAGAAAACTCAGAAATCCAGATTTTTATATGTAATTTCACAATTTCAAAATTCTGGCTTTTTTTAAAAATAACTGTGAGGGTGAAACAAAGGTGGTTACCAGTTTGTGACCTAAATAAACCCTATCATTCCTTCATTAAGACTCAGTTTTTGTGCTGAGTTTCTGAAAAGCCTCCCTCCACTGATATGCCTCCTCTGAAGTCCTACCACATTCTAGTTTCTTCGTACAACATGGTGCTCATTGTCTCTCTTGTGTGGTATGATTTGTCTCTCTAGCTTAACTGTAATCCTCTTGAAATCTGGGACTACATGTCATCTTTCACAAGGCCTAGCCCCAGGGGTAGGACATAGTGGCACACCTTTAATGAAGATCACCAATTACATTACAATCACAACCAGAGAAGACCTTTTGGTGAAATCCAACTCTTTCACTAGTTGATTAATTCACCAAACCTTCACAAGCACCTACTATATTATAAGCATTATGTCAGGCTAACATTTTAAAAAATATATTGTTGCCCTTGAAGAAATAGCCATCAAATGTTGAGTCCAAATAAACAAAGAACTACATAAAGTCAGAGCTAAACTATTGCTCAAAGTGCACTGCATTCACTTCCACAACACTGTTCTAAGGCTGCACTATTTAATAAAAGTGTAACATGAGCCATATATGTAATTTTAAGTTTTCTAGTAGTCACAATTAATAAACAAAAGGAAACAGGTATCCCAGGGATGAAGCCCACTTGATCATGGTGGATAAGCTTTTTGATGTGCTGCTGGATTTGGTTTGGGACATATCTCAAAATAATAAGAGCTATCTATGACAACCCCACAGCCAATATCATACTGAATGGGCAAAAACTGGAAGCATTCCCTTTGAAAACTGGCACAAGACAGGGATGCCCTCTCTCACCACTCCTATTCAACATAGTGTTGGAAGTTCTGGCCAGGGGAATCAGGCAGGAGAAAGAAATAAAGGGTATTCAGTTAGGAAAAGAGGAAGTCAAATTGTCCCTGTTTGCAGATGACATGATTGTATATTTAGAAAACCCCATCATCTCAGCCCAAAATCTCCTTAAGCTGATAAGGAACTTCAGCAAAGTCTCAGGATACAAAATCAATGTACAAAAATCACAAGCATTCTTATACACCAATAACAGACAAACAGAGAGCCAAATCATGAGTGAACTCCCATTCACAATTGCTTCAAAGAAAATAAAATACCTAGGAATCCAACTTACAAGGGATGTGAAGGACCTTTTCAAGGAGAATTACAAACCACTGCTCAACGAAATAAAAGAGGACACAAACAAATGGAAGAACATTCCATGCTCATGAATAAGAAGAATCAATATCGTGAAAATGGCCATACTGCCCAAGGCAATTTATAGATTCAGTGCCATCCCCATCAAGCTACCGATGACTTTCTTCACAGAATTGGAAAAAACTACTTTAAAGCTCATATGGAACCAAAAAAGACCCCACATTGCCAAGACAATGCTAAGCCAAAAGAACAAAGCTGGAGGCATCACGCTACCTGACTTCAAACTATCCTACAAGGCTACAGTAACCAAAACAGCATGGTACTGGTACCAAAACAGAGATATAGATCAATGGAACAGAACAGAGCCCTCAGAAATAATACTACACATCTACAACCATCTGATCTTTGACAAACCTGACAAAATCAAGAAATGGGGAAAGGATTCCCTATTTAATAAATGGTACTGGGAAAACTGGCTAGCCATATGTAGAAAGCTGAAACTGGATCCCTTCCTTACACCTTACACAAAAATTAATTCAAGATGGATTAAAGACTTAAATGTCAGACTTAAAACCATAAAAAACCCTAGAAGAAAACCTAGGCAATACCATTCAGGACATAGGCATGGGCAAGGACTTCATGTCTAAAACACCACAAGCAAAGGCAACAAAAGCCAAAATACACAAATGGGATCTAATTAAACTAAAGAGCTTCTGCACAGCAAAAGAAACTACCATCAGAGTGAACAGGCAACCTACAGAATGGGAGAAAATTTTTGCAATCTACCCATCTGACAAAGGGGTAATATCCAGAATCTACAAAGAACTTAAACAAATTTACAAGAAAAAATCAAACAATCCCATCAAAAAGTGGGAGAAGGATATGAACAGACACTTCTCAAAAGAAGACATTTATGCAGCCAACAGGCACATGAAAAAATGCTCATCATCACTAGCCATCAGAGAAATGCAAATCAAAACCACAATGAGATACCATCTCACACCAGTTAGAATGGTGATCATTAAAAAGTCAGGAAACAACAGGTGCTGGAGAGGATGTGGAGAAATAGGAACACTTTTACACCATTGGTGGGATGTAAAGTAGTTCTACCATTGTGGAAGACAGTGTGGCGATTCCTCAAGGATCTAGAACTAGAAATACCATTTCACCCAGCCATCCCATTACTGGGTATATACCCAAAGGATTATAAATCATGCTGCTATAAAGACACATGCATACGTATGTTTATTGCGGCACTATTCACAATAGCAAAGACTTGGAACCAACCCAAATGTCCATCAACAATAGACTGGATTAAGAAAATGTGGCACATATACACCATGGAATACTATGCAGCCATAAAAAATGATGAGTTCATGTCCTTTGTAGGGACATGGATGAAGCTGGAAACCATCATTCTCGGCAAACTATCGCAAGGACAGGAAACCAAACATGGCATGTTCTCACTCATAGGTGGGAATTGAACAGTGAGAACACTTGGACACAGGGTGGGGAACACCACACACCGGGGCCTGTCGTGGGGTGGGGGGAGGGGGGAGGGATAGCATTAGGAGATATACCTAATGTAAATGACGAGTTAATGGGTGCAGCACACCAACATGGCACATGTATACATATGTAACAAACCTGCATGTTATGCACATGTACCCTAGAACTTAAAGTATAATAAAAAATAAATAAATAAACAGGTAAAATTAACTTTAATAATATACTTTAACCCAATATATCTAAAATATTTAATTTTGACATTTAATTAACATTTTTAATTTTTTAAATATTTTTTTAAAATTTAATAAGATATTTTACATGTTTTTATACTGTTTTCTAAACCCACTGAGTACTTTACTCTTATAGCACATCACAATTCAGACTAGCCACACGTCAAGTGCTGAGTAATTATTTGTGGCTTGTGGCTACCATATTGGACAGGGCAGCAAAAGAAGAGGATACTCCTTACCTTACTGCCAAAGTGGGGATTGATAAACGTTACATCCTCCAAAGTCAGTAGAATTCTATTGGGTCCTTTGATCAACTGGATTTTATTTATACGACGCCTAAAACAAACATGAAATCAGAGGGTCACAAGGGACTGGGTGTTTTGGCAAAGCCAGGGTTAATTTGCCCTAAGATAGCACTTAAAGAATATACAAGGTATACAAGGTAATTGGGAGGATAATCACACATGGATTTTTACCATAGTACCCACAGGAAAAGAAGGAAGCAACCCTGGCCCGCACAACTTGCAGTTACAAAGACCAAAAAAGAAAAATTAAAATGCTCTTGAAGAGGCACCAAAAGAGAGGTGCGAAGGCTCTGCATGGGAATGGTATCTCAGGCTAATAAAATGGTGATCCCACATCAAGGACACATTCAAAACAACACCTCTGAATACATTTAAGGAACTCAACACCCTTTCTCATATGCCATAGTATTTATCCTAATAATACCAGGGCCAAGAATCATTAATCTCCATTTTATAGACAAAAACACATTAGAGAAACAAAACAAAATTGAGCAAATTGGCATGAGATCTCCTAGCCTGAGGCAGAGCTGGAACTTGAATCCTTACTCCCTGGCTGTGGGCCCAGATTTCTGCCCATAAGACACTTGTCTTGTAAAGTTGCATCTATGTGTTGCCAAAGCAACAGGTTGAAAAGTGGAAAAATTCAGTCAGTTGGTTGCTTTGTCTATATGATTCCAAACAAGTAGGCTGACTGAGTTTTTTTCTTTTACTGAATTGGTCTCTTGTCTGAGCATTACAGACACAGTTTAAACCTGATTCTCTCTAAACATGCCCATTAATTTGTAGTGAATGTAATTATTTTCTACAGGTCAATTACTAGACATATAGGAGTTTATGATGTGTATTCACGCAGTCAGGTAGGTCTGACTGGGTAACTTGAAGACCTGGAGGGAATCTTGATTAGTTGGTATGCTCGTTTTGTTGTTTTGTCTTGGGGGCTCTGACAGCTACAATTTGGCTTTGCTTTTTCCATAACCCCATAATGGTTACTCTGTGGAATGTGTTAAAGCCAAGAGCCATGGTGGAGAAAACAATCACTGAATCAAAATGCTTCGTCAAGTTGCTTTAAGGAGAAGTTTACAATGTCACTGTAGCTTTAAGTATCAGCAACTCAGTTTTTCTCAGTGATTCCACTGGTTTGTAAACAAACAATTAACGTGTTTCTAATTGTCTGCCAACAAATATGTCCCTTATCACTGTGGGAGCTGCTGCCCTGCAGAGAAAATTAAAAGAGCCCTGTAGTGGATTCTTGGGTAGAGCACATGAATCTTTTGGCAAAGTACAGCATCACTCCCTAACTGATCTGTTTCATATGTGTGGTGAATTGTCTTAAAACAGGCACACCTGTAAAAATAATCATGCTACAGAGTACACTCTAGTAGAAAGCAAACTGGACTCCCAATCCAGAGACCTGGGGTGTGGTGCAGATTCTGCCATTAATTAGCCAGGTCCAGGTGACCTTGGATAAATAATTTATCCTCTTCATGGCTCAGTGTCCTCATCTATCTATCAGGATAATAGTCCTTGCATTACCTGCTTTATAGAGTTGTTTTGAAAATCAAATCAGATAATGTATGTGAAAGTGCTCTGAAAAGCATAAAGCATTATAAAAGTATGAGGGATCATTATTATCATTATCATCATTAGTATAACAAAGCACGGGAGAGCTTTATAGAAAGGCAATGCAATCTGGTTCCAGAGGAGTAGAGAGAAAGGAGGAGTTCAAAGAATCCTTTGTTTTGGGGTGGTTGGGTTCTTTGCATGTCTTTCTTTCTGAAAAAAAAACTTAAACAATCAAAACATACAGAAAAGGAAGGAACAGAGAGTTACTCTCCTGCAAGTAATCACCGTCTATTACAGAATCTCATCAGCCGCTCAGCTCTTCTGATTGCAGCCATGGTGGGCAGAGAGAGGGAGGAAGGCAGCAAAGAGGGGGCATCTTTTGTGCTTTGTTAGCTGAAGAACCAAGGACCAAGTGAGTCTGGGAAATGATGTACCTCTTTCCCATCTCTGAGTTTTCTGTGACCATTTGAAGTACGAATTGTCTCAAACTCATTTTCCTCTCCAATCATTTTCCTCTCTAATCATGTCCCTCTCCAATAATTTTCCTCTCCAATCTTTGCCCTTCAGCCCACAAGCTTCAAACAAACCCCTCCCCACTGTTTTTTTTCTTTTCTTTTTTCCTTCCTTTTCCAAGAATTGCAGACTAGGCTCACTCAAAGCCCAAAGAACCAGTCCATACAGTGGGAAAGACCAGTGAAAACTGTCAGTTGCGGGGGTTGACAAGTAACATAAACAGCTGAGTGATTCCATTTCCCACATTGCCATGGGACGTTTTGGCATTAGGTAGACAGAGTCTGTCACTCCTCAAATCTCTCTAGAGAGGGAAGCTTTTTGATTGGATAGAGTTTATTTTTGCTAAGAATCTAATGATGTTAATTAAATACTTTATTCTTTGGCAGCAGCTAAGTTAAAGATATTAAATTTCTGTTCTTAGCAGGAATATGTCCCAGTTACAGAAATTAAAAGAAAAACTTCCTTTGAACTAGTGTCTTTATCAAGTGTTTTAACAATTCATAAGCTACCTACGACTCTGTGTGACTTTATCAAATTTCTAATACTGGGGAAATTGGATAATAGAAGTTTTCACAGCTATGCCAACATTTTAAACACTAAGAGTAACACCTGTTATGGTTTCAATCCAGGATTTCCCAGACTTATTAAAATATCAGAGCTGGGAGGGCTCTTAAACATCATCTAATCCAATTTCTTCATTGCGCAAATAAGAAAATTCTGGCCAAGAAAGGTTAGGGGGCTTACCCAAGGTCACACAGCTATTTAATACACTATAGAGATTTTTTCTTACAACTCACCAAAACAGCCTCACTCCATTCCCTACCAATCCATGACATATTGTTGTCAGGACCACCCTTACTAAGAGGTGACAATGATGTGGTTTGCAGGGTGGCAATGGGAAAATGGGATGGTTATAATTTATTTTATTTTTCACTTTCCCCCAATTGTTCCAGTATGGAGAGGGTCCAAGTGTTAAAATGCAAAGTTTATAGGAAAGAGGTGTCATGTTAGGCCATCTTCAGCCACTTATCCCTGATTCTGAAGTAGCTCATTAGATTATTTGATCATGTACTAAGGGATCTGAGAGAGGAAGACAAAACTTGATGATAATAAAGATGTTGATGATTAGACAGGATAACTTTTGCCCAAGGAAGCAAGATGGTAGAAATCTAGAATGTGATACCCTGGACAAAAGGCATGAGTATCAAAGTGAAGATCCTGAGCTTCCAACAATCAGCAAGAGAGTTCCTTGTGTCTGGGAAGGGGTTGAGATTTTACCATTTATTGAGCACCTACTGAGTCACATATTGTTCTAGGTGCTTTACTTATTTTAGTTTACTTAATCCCCATTATAATCCTATGAGTTCATACCATTATTGCTAGAGCTTGGATTCTAGCAAAATCTGCCTAATTCTTGGAATTCATTAAAATATCTCAATTCCATTCCCTATCATCACATATCATTTGGGCAAGGAGATGGTTATAGGAGACTCTGCTAGGAGAAAGGAGAACAACGATAGGGAGTAGACAGGCCCTAAAGTACTAGTTCTCTTATTTCACCATTGTGTTGAGAGCCAGATCTATTCACAGGCAACAACACTGACAACACAGCTGAGGAAGTTATTCTTGGCATCATGAAAACACTTCACTCTAAATGGGGCCTGTAGGAATGGTAAACCACTGTGGAAAAAAGAAAATCAGTGGGTCATGTAATGAGGCAATTGTACTGAAACAGGACTTCCTGGAAATCAGTATTAACAAGGCTAATATGGGCTTGTATTTTTTATATACAAAAATAACAAAAAATGTACCTTATAAAGTAAGCAAATCCATTAATAGACAGCAGGGCTACAAGCAAAGTAAGGCAGACCATCATGGCAAAGGCAGGGTCGATGCCTGCAGAGAGTGAGAGGAAGAGGAAGAATGGCATTATCAGAGAGAGGCAGTAAATAAAGGGCACCACAGAGTGACTCCTCATGCTTTCTGGTGACTCTAATATCAAGCCACATCTACCTAACCTAATTCCATTTTTTCTCAGCACAGTCTGTCTTGTTGACTTTATGGACACAGAAAGCAATTTCACTGTTGTGAAGCAAAACCACTAACCACTCTGACAATAACAAATCACATGAATTAAGGCTGACCAGAGTGTTTCTTTGGAGGAAAGAGTCCACAAATGGAAAACTTTGAGTACCTTAATTTAAGTTGGACAGCAATAGAGTTCTTGAGAATAAATATGTTATCTCACCAGTGAAAGTTAAGTATTATCTTGCCTTCATAAAATAAAAGGCCTTTTTAATTCACCTGAGCCCATATGAGTTATAGATGAAAAACGTGGTACTTCTCCTTCAAAGGTGAGGGTAAGTCTGGTTTTGATAATTAGTGTTTTCATCAGAATGTAAATTAGTCTCCATAAAATCTAAATATTTGGATAGATTAGTAAGATTTTTTGGGGAAATATGATGTGAGTGAAGAGGTAGTTGGGTATATCATGTTAAAGCAAAGTAGAAATCAAAGCCCCTTTCAAACAGATGCATTTGGTTTTAAAAGTGTATGGTATACAGTTGTGTAATAACAATATGGGTCCTTCCAACGATCCCCTCTGGCTCTGAGAGATTG
This sequence comes from Pan paniscus, assembly GCF_029289425.2. Lineage (NCBI taxonomy): Eukaryota > Metazoa > Chordata > Mammalia > Primates > Hominidae > Pan > Pan paniscus. The sequence continues at coordinate 108,944,354 of NC_073272.2, forward strand.
GACAAAGTTTCCCCTCTTCCACAAGCTAGAGGAGTTCTACCAGTCAATCAAACTGCAAGTATTTACTGGATACCTACTGTGTTGGGCAGTTGGGCAGCATAAAAATTATTAGCTATGGTCCCTACCCTCAACAAGCAATATATTTGGGAGTGGAAGTGGAGAGACAATCAGTACACAAGAAACAATTGAAAAGCAATTTTGTGCCAAGCTGTGAGGTACAGACTTTTACTTCAATGGGAGTTCAGAGAGGAGAGAGTATAGATACGGTATTTCTGTGGTAGGACCTGATTGGCAGGATTTGGAAACATCAAGGGATGGATAGGGGACCTTGAAAGCAGGAGAAACAATCATAGGTCATAGCCTACTAAAGAGCAAGAAGAAGGCTAATGTCTTCCTCTTTTTAGAGTAAGCTCTTTGGGAAAGAGTGGGATTCTTTTTGAAAAGAGTGGTGGGGAGGCTTTTAAATTGTGGATGGTTATTCAAGGCTGCAAAGTACCTCTCATTGTTCTTATTATTTTAAATTAACTAGATAGAGTGCCAAGAAGTGTATGTCACTCGAATGCAAATGACTGATTTTATGAGTGTTTCAATATTAAAATATGCCTTCTCCTAAAGAGGTTCCCTTGTAACCCAAGCTGAGCCAAATTGACTACTAGTGATTTTGCATTCCTTACCTCCATGGCAGATCTTCCCTTCTGCAAACCAGCATTTTGCATCTGCTCTAGGGGGCCTGCCACCAGGGAAGTGAATAGGGGTGCCTCCGAAACGTAGCAGCTCCATTTCCATGTCCACAGTGTAGGTGCTATGGAGTTCCCATTCTTTCAAGTTGGTGTCCAGGATTACATATTCTGAAATTCCATTTCCATTTGAATCTGTCCTCATCAACTGGTTGAATCCATAGAACTGCATGTTTCTGGAATGCTGAACCAGGCTGGCAGCACCAGCCTGTCCATTTTCTTTCATAGCATTATTCATGGCTTGTGCGATAAAGTAAATTGAATTGTAGATGGTTCCAAACAACGGTGAAACCTATTTTTAAAAATTACAATTATCTTGAGCCCTGGTCGCCCTAGAGCGATCTCAGAGTATATTCCAAGCCTGTGTTCATTATTATGGTCTGCACATCTGAGTGAAGTAGAGCTATGAAGACCCAGAGGAAAAAAATTGTTTCTAAGGACTTGCTTGGTTTCTCCCCTGAATTTTTCTGTTTTTTTTTCCCCCAGGCTGTCACATCTTTAAATATATCAAATATGACAATTTTATGAGCAAACCAAGTCATACACAATATATTTTTATGCTCCTAAACTAAGAAAATGATTTAGAATTATAAAGGGCACTTAAGAAAACAAGTATAGAATAGACAAGGGGAGTTCAAAGGAAATATGCCAGGTTAATTACTGGTGCACTATGCATGGTAAAATCATTTTGCTGGCACTACTAGAGTGGTAGGTGTGTGTGGAAAGACTGTAAATAATGTGTCTCCACAGTCCATGTCTGTATCCTGTCTTAGTTCAAAATGGCTATTTTTCTAGACACATGCTCCCCAGAGAAAGTGAACATTAGAATTCAGTTTTAAACACATACCTACACATACACACATGTATGCACACGCAGACATCCACCCTGACACATACGCACCCAGCTATCTAGAGCCAAAGTTTGTAGAGTATAGAGAATGTGAATTTTAGTCAGAAAACCTATTGGTGTGCAAAGTGGCAAAGCTTCAACAAGAAGCCACTTTAAAACAGTAAGACTGCTAAGGTGGATAGCATAACTATGCCTGCTAAATAAATATGGTAAAAGCAACAATGTTTTTGTATACTATGCCCAGATGTACTGCCCATTAACCTTGTAAGTTTATTTTTGGATAAAATCTTGTATCTTTTTTTCCAAAAAGGTAGAGAGGATGACCAAACAATTCCTCCCTTCTCTGTACCTCCCCCGACATGGCCCCTCACACACGCGGCCATGGCTTCATGGTTTTCCATGTCACTTCACTTCTAGGATGGAGTTCAAGAAAGCTATGGTCATGCCATTTTACTGAGCATCAGGGAAAGCTGATACTTGCTACTTTGGTTTCACAAGATCTAGAAAGCTAAGCTCCTGTAACAACCTTCATGTGAAAAAAAAGGGCTTAAAATTGAGTGAATCATTTTTTATTAGAAATAAAAGTCAAGATGCAGAGAGGTGTAGCAGATAGCAAGACACTGCCATGTCTTGTTAATGTAGAGTGGGAGTTTTCAACACCAGCTGCACATTAGAATTACCTGAAGAGTGTCAAAAATAGCAATGCCAAACCGAACCCAGACCAACAAAAAGAGATGCTTTTAGTTTGATACCCCAGTAATCAGCATTATTAAAAGCTCCTCAAAGATTCTAATATGCATGCAGGATTTTAAGACATCAGTATAGAAGATGATACCCTGTCCTGTGATCAGTGCCTAATTCCAGAATGTTTGAGAAAGTCATTTATCAGCTTTCTCTGTGCTTCCATTTCTTCCTCTGTGAAATGAGAATACAGAATCATGATTGTCTAAACTTTAGAAGTCATCTTGTCTAACTATCTTACTTTATAGGTAAGAAAGGGAGACACAGAGAAGTTACATGACCTGTCAAGTTCACCTACCTGAGCATAAAATAAGGAGTAAAATCCAGGTCTCCTGTTTCTTAGTTTAGTATTCTTGATTGGAATATATGTCCCCTGTGGTCCCTTCTGGCTCTGAACTCCTGTGAAAATTCCTAATACTTGGTATAGTTCAGGGACAAAATTTAGCTTGTAGACATTTTTATAGCCTGTTTAAGGGTTCTTCATCTCGCTGACGTCCCTCTTCGTATTGGAGTGCCCCACAGCTCAGTCCTTGGTCCTCTTCTCTGTCCACACTAACTTCCTTGGTGATCTCTTTTGCTCTCATGGCCTTAAGTACTAGATCTATGCCATAACTCTCAGATTCATACTTCCAATTCAGACCTATATCCTAAATTCCAGATTGAGATAGTCAATGGCCTACTTTTATATCTCCACTTGGATGTTAAAAATCAACATACCCAATGTTGAACTCATGATATTCACCCCAAATCCTCCTGATCCATCTACAACGAGTCTTGTCAGTCTACATTAATAGCTACTCCATTCTTCTAGTTGTTCAGGCCAAAAGCCTTGCCCCACATAACAGAGTTAACTACTAGCAGAGCAGAAATCAATACCTCAGTCTCCAGAGGGTTTTATTCCAATGATCTTCCTTCATCACCCTGTCTCAAGATGTACTCTGTAGAAATAGATCATGAATGGATGTCATGTGCTGCCACCAAGGTATCCACACTTAGTTGCCTAGCACATGCTGAGCTCCCTTAAGAGGTTTTCACTAATTCCCTCTCCTGACATTCTTGGATGCTGTATTTGATTGTCTTTGTAATTTCTGCAAAACCCTGACTGTTTTCTGGGGGCTTTGGTAGGTTATGACAATAAGTGAAGGATGGAAAGTGGAGTATAAAATCAATACTAGTAAAACAAATAAGTGAAAACACACACACACACACACACACACACACACACAGGGCAGCAAGCTCCTGAAAGCAAACAGAATGCTAGTGTTCTGTTTTGAAAGGCACAGAGCCTTCTGAGAAAGAAACTGCATCTACCTACAGCCAAAAGTGAAGATTAAAACTCAAAAACAACATTCCCACCTCTGAGTTGATCCAACACACTGGGTTTTCAGCTGGCCAGGCTGTACTGGTCTTTGTGCTCTGATTGACCCATTGGAGCTGACTGACAGAAACTCCCCAAGACGACTGAAACCTGAAGCCTGTTCTTCAGGATTCTCTAGCCTAGACAACACATGTACTCACAGCCACAAAAGTATGGTAGAGAGACTTATAGCATAGCTATAGCAACAGCATTGACTTGCAAAAGAGGGGCTGTCACAATGGTCCACTGTCACTTCAAGGCCTTGGAGTTGTGCTGTAGTTGGTTTGAGTTCCTGCTTCACCCATGGTGCCCTTCAGCAAAGGGAATTGCCTCTTCCCAAACATCAAGGGCACACAATGTTAGCATCACTCACAAAAGGTCTCTAGTTGCACTTGCCACAAATAACGAGAAAGAGAAAAGGTAAAGGGTGGAACGCAGGAAGAAGAGGCATTCTCTACAGGCCTCTATCCAGCTTCTCACTACAGCTCCAAAAAAGTAAGACAGAATTGGTGGGAACTTCTGTCAGAGAGATGACCTTGTTGACATCACAGTCCAAAATGGTGAGACCACTGATGATTAAGCCCATTGTTTTTGCCTACTGTATAGACCTGAACCTGAAAGAATTAATTATGAATGATAATTAAAACATATCATTGGTTTTTATTCTGTTACTTTAGATAGCTCTACCTGAGGCTTTTAAAGTTTTTATCCAAGAGAATAAGGTCTGGATCAGGAACAGTAATATATGAATTTGTTCAGTATAATGGTTCGTGCTGTTTTTAAGTTGACTACCATCAGTTCAGATTTACTGTGTCTGAGAAGACACAAAACCGCCATCCAAAGAATTTTATCCTCAGAAGTGTACATTAAAACATGCCTAGCTTGAAAAGCCATCACTTGAAGGACAAAATGGCACATCAATTTTGAACAAAAAGTCAGGCACATGCACAGTTCAAGAAACCAAAGGATAATTGAATTCTTGTTATTAAAGGCAGTACCTCCAATAATGCATGATCTCAACCCTTGGGCATAGTCAAGAGATGGATAAAAGACCAATGTGTTTGATGTGATGCACATCAACACAAAACCCTTATTTTGTATAGAATGGGGTAGAAAGACAATCTTAGCCACTGTGAGCTGCAGGCAACCTTTTCTGACAACCTTGTTTGGTGGGCCCCATTCTGGAATATTCCAGTCCTAACCACATCTGCTGCAGCCTAGAATTCCCCTGCCAGGCACCCATATTTAGGGTAATAGAAAACAATAGCAATAAAGAGCATAAGGTCCCCAAGCTTTCTAAGAAATCCTGAGGATTTCCTTTGCTTAATCAAATAACTGTACATTTGGAAAAATATCCAAAATGTGTGTTCCAGCCATATACATTTGTGGCCAATAGAATTTAACTGAAAACAAGCATTGGGAATACAATGAAAAGGAAGAATGTAGGCATCAAACCCTAATTCAGAATTCTAAATTGGCCAAAATATAAAGGTACAAAGTTATAATCCTTGCCGAATCATCCTGAGACTAAATTAAGAAGTTCATCACTGGTGTCCCCACCCCTCAGATCTCCCTATTCTGATTTATTGTTCTCTTTTCACAGGTTCTCATAAGGCCCTAGTACCTCCTATATTACAGGAAAACAATTCAATAAATCTATTCAAATCAAAGTATTAGTCACTTAGGAATGTTACTTTGCCTGAGTAAAGCACTGGCATTAGATATTATTAGCACAGTGGAATAAAACACAACAAGCCTAATGTGTGGTTAAATGATCAGGATCTGGTAGCAGACTTGGGTTGGAATCCCAGCTCTGCCACTTCCCAGCTGTATGACCTTGAGCAAGTTACCTTGAGCCTTAGTTTCCTCAACCACAAAATGTAGATATTAATATCTAATTTGTAGGTGTTGTCTGAGGATCCCATTGGATCATTTATGTAAACGACCTGGTACAGAGTAAACACTGAATATACAACAGCTGCTATTATTTGTATTTCAGAAGAGGAGCACAGGGCTCTGGTAACATTATCCTGGAAGTATAATGTTCAAGTCCCTTGTCCTAGTTTTGAACTGGTGACCAAGAAGTACTAGAGTCCCAATTTTAGATCCAATTTCCTTAGCACCTGAAATGGAAAAACTGTTCTCCTTCATTGGGGGAAAGATCTCATTTCTATTTTGATCTCTATTATATCCCCTGCAGAGTGCCTGACCCACAATAATAATAATAATAACCACAACTTTAATAATAATAATGGCTAACATTAATTGAGGGGTTATCAGGTGCCAGGCAAACTATTTAGTGTGTTAATTCATTTAATCCTCACAAGAACCCTGTTAGTTAGGTACGATTGTTATTTTCAATTTTAAAAATGAGGAAAAGAAGACGTGGAGAGCTTAAGTAAACTTAAGGCAGTCTGCCTTCAAAACTCATGATCTTAACCTTCATATTAAATCTGAGCTTAATAAATACTTACTAACTTAATTAATAGGCTTTGGTGAACTCACCAGTAAAATAATATCACATGCACCCTTTTGTGACTTATTTTTTCCTTCATGACTTTCCATAGACTTCCTGATTAAAAATAATGAAATCAAGATTTTTTTTTACTTCACTCTCTTTCTCCTCTCAAACATCACTCTCAAACAAAGAGAACAAGGAACAGAAACACTAAATCTCCATATCTAATGGTATTAGGAAACATCTGTAACCCTGTACCACAGAATCTGAAAATAAAAAGTTGCTACAAACATGGCAACTGATTTAGCAAAGTGGAGAACAGTCAAACCTAAATGCTTGCAGAGGGAATTACTGATAAGCAACAAGCAGATCTGCCCCTTAAGAATCCTGGAAAGAGTAATTACAACCACCAAGTACTGTAGAAGTGAAGGTGAGGCCAAACACTAAAAGAGCGAGAGCTCTTTGAATGTCTGTGTAATAAACATGTAGACATCCCCCATACCCACCTCTACCAGGAGGTGCAGACGTCTATAGGAAACAGATTACATTGATTCAGAGCAGCTCCAGAGCTGGGGCACTAGATGAAAAGGAAGTTGGAAATGAGGTGGAGCACAAAAAAACAGTGATGAAGTTAAAGTTTTCATGCTTAATGGTGAGAATCCCAGTCTCCTCCCAACATTGCTTCCGGAATACTGACAGCTATGATTATGACTCCCAAGAAGATTAGAAGACTCTTCTCTGAAGAAAAAGACTAGCTCAAGAGCCAAGGCCTACAGATATTGACCAAAAGAAGCAAACAAAAAGCAACTGTTTAGCCAATTGCCCTGTACTGAAGCCCACTTGTCAACATATCCATCATGCACATAAACCTTCAAATCTGCAGACATCTAAGGAAAACTTTCAACATGAAATAAAAACATGAAAAATTAGGAACTGAGGAAAAAACGGATAAAATAGAAAGCAGAAGAAAACTTCAAAAAAACTATAATGAGTACCTCAAGAAAATAGGAAAAATACTATATTGATAACAACAAGAATGAACTCTTGGAAATTAAAAATATAACTAAATCATTCTTAAGAATTAGTAAAAGTGTTAGAACACAAAGATGAGAAACTCTCCCAGAAAGGAAAACTAAAAACAAAAATATGGACCATATAAGATAAATAATAAGACAATTAAAAGATCAACCAAGGACATCTTATATCTTATATATCTTATAGTATTTCCAGAGAGAAGAAAGACAATGTTGTTGAAGAAATTATCAAATAAACAATAGAAGAAAATTTCTCAGAAGGAATCAGCTTCTAGATTGAAAGGCTCCACCAATACAGCATATTATGTGTCAAAGACTCATACATCATCATGAAATTTCATAGCATCAGAAATAAAGAGAACATTTTAAAAGTTTCTGAGAGAACAAAGAGGAATGGAAATAGGTTGTATCAAAAGATTAGGAATAAGAATGACATTGGTGTTCTCAACACCAACAGTGGAAATTGGAAGACAATGTGACATGTCTTCAAAGGACTGAGGGAAAATGATTTCTACCCTAGATTTGTATACTCATTCAAACTATCAATCAATAGTGAAGATGAAATAATGACTTTTCGGACATGCAAAATCTCAAAAATTTACCTCCTGTAAAAAGCTACTACAGGATGTGCTCCACAAAAATGACAGATTAAACCAAGAATATAGGTCATGAGATTCATAAAACATAGATCCTGCAGAGGAGAGAAAGAAAGAGACGTTTAAGAATTATGAAAATAGAAAACTAGCATAATATTAATAGCTGTGCAGCAGCCTTAGGGAGCAAAAGGTTTAGATTGGAATAGGAAGACAGAGAGCCCCAGCAAAAACAAATGAAATTCATAAGGTATTTAATAGGCTTTACTATGCATAAAATTGTTTTGACAGGATTTTACAGCCTTATCAGAAAGTATGGAAAGACTTAGGCATTCAAATTAAGGTAAACAAATTAAAAATCGAAGTAATTATTAACCCCAGTAAAAATGAAGTTACATGTGACAAGAATTATAACCATATTATTTCATGTGGATTAGCAATAAATTATATTTACATAGTTACTATGTTAAAAATACTAAATATGGATTTAACTATAAATTGGGACATAACCATATTTAAGGTTTAAAGGAGAGTAAGGAAGTACAAAAAGACTAAGAGTGCTCCTCAACTATAATAGTAATACAACAAATAATGCTCAAAATTGATTAATCGAGAGTCACCAGTAGCAGCATAGCATTTAGAAACATAGAAGTAAATACCAGAATAAAGAGCTAAAAAAATATGAAAGTGGTTGCTTCTGATGAAGGGAAGAAAGGAGGCCTTATAGACTGCTTTGTTATTGTTATAAACCTTTTAGCATTTCTTGACTTTTAAAACTATGTGTTTGTATCGCTTTGATAGCTTTTTGTTCATTTCATTTTTTACTTGTTAAAGAAGCAAGGGTACAAATTAAGAGATGTTGCAGACCACTGCTGTAGGCAATGCTCCTTGTACATAGAAATCTCTATTTCATTGAAAGTTATTGGGCAAGGGAGAAATACAGCCATCTTGTTAATGCATTTGCTTAACCATTTATTATCTGTCTCTCTCACTAAAATCTAAGGTCTATAAGGGTGGCAATGAGTGATGTGCTAGTAAGTGTTTGACAACAGCTATATGGAGAGGGAAAAAAAACTCTTATTTATAGCATTTGCCTGTTTCTGCAGTGTAACTACTACTATCATGCCTGATTTCAAGCTACCAATTGATGTCACTGAATGGAGAGCTGGGAAAAGATGCACAGAATCAACTTTTCTGGACTGGCTCTAACATACCATTGCTAGAAACCCTGTCTGTCTTGTATAGTGTTCTATCTTGGGTTCAACATATTGCCTAGCACATCAGAGGTGCTCAATAAATAGTTGTTGACCTGTTGACCAAATAGGGAACAAACAACAGAAGCCCAGGGATAGGCAAATATCAAACTACATAATTTGATCTGAGAATATGCCATTTATAATTTTGAAAGCTGGAAATATTGAGAGACTCTCTGCCAGTAATCAGAAAACTTCAAGAGAGTAGGAAGCTAAAGATTGTAACTTAGATGCTAGGTCACCACCAATCAATAAGGTCATCCTAGCCTCAAAGGAGAAAAAGTGGAAAGAAAGGTAGCTGTGAGCCAGGCACTCTGATAGTCACTTTTTACATGTTACTTTGTTTAATTTTCACAGTAGTCCTAGAAGATATAGCTCACTAACCCATTTTACACATGGAGAAACTGAGACTCAAATGTCTAAGTAACTTGCGGAAGGGCACACAGCTAGTAAAAGTGAGAGCTTAACATATGCAGTTTCTGCTATACTGGCTGCCTTCTAAAGTACCTTTGAGCAAGATAATTTAAGGAAAATTGGGGTTTTGTTTATCAGAGACATGAAGATAATTATCTCACCCTTTTATCATTCTTCAGTTATGAAGGTCCAGACTGGGCACCTGCAAACTGAGGGGTACAAATGCATCCAAACAGGCTTTTTCATAAGCTCTGGATTCTTTGTTGTAGCTATTCTATTTCCTTGTGTAAAGCAGAGTGCAGGCTGCCTAGCAACCAAGCTAATGGCGTCTTTTTTTTGCCTCAATTACCTTATGTTTTCCACAAGCTCAAAAGGATTGACGCAAATATCAAGAGAAGAAAGTCTGAGTTTTTATATCAAAATACCTGTTCATATATATGAACAATATACATACACATACATACATGTGCACACACACACACACATACACCCTCTCCTTCCTTCCTTTGATCCTTTGATTAAAATAGAAATTTGACTTTAATTGTATCTATGTGATGCCATATCATTGGCTAAAAAGTACAAAAAGTTACCATCTTGTTGCTTGCCTATAGACACATCAAACAACTGGTTTGACCGACCATTTTTAGCAATTTGAGTTTTGCAATTCTTGACTAAACTGACCAGTTGTTTTCAGTTATGTGTGTGTGTGTGCATGTGTGTGTCTCCTAAAAGACAGTAATACTTATTATAAACTTATCAGTAACAATAAAGTCCAAATCCAGCATTGTTAATATCTCTGTTATTAATTTTTTTATTAGAACAAGAATCAGCAAAATATTTGATATAAATCCTCTGAGCAGAAAGAGATACATAAACCTAAATTTCATTTGAATCACTATTCAGACAGAGAAGCAGCCCACAGAATGATGAAATAAAGGACAGATAAAAAAGAATATGAATATCAGACACAATCAACTGCCTACCTAAGTCTTCTTTCTTGCTAACAGAATCTCAATTTTGTTCACATTTTTCCAGCAGCTATATATTTTGTTCACACTTTTCAATCACAGTTGTCACATTCCTCCTTCCAGATTATTAGTTTAGGCATGGGCATGGGACACAATCGTGACAAACAAGGTATGGGAAGAAGTCTACTTGGGGAGATTCTGGGAAAGATTTCCTCACTCTTTTTTTTTTTTTTTTTTTTTTTTTTTTGGAGATGGAGTCTTGCTCTGTCGCCCAGGCTGGAGTGCAGTGGCGCCATCTCCGCTCACTGCAAGCTCTGCCTCCTGGGTTCACGCCATTCTCTTGCCTCAGCCTCCCGAGTAGCTGGGACTATAGGCGCCCGCCACCACGCCCGGCTAACTTTTTGTAGTTTTAGTAGAGATGGGGTTTCACCGTGTTAGCCAGGATGGTCTCGATCTCCTGACCTCGTGATCCACCCGCCTCAGCCTCCCAAAGTGCTGGGATTACAGGCGTGAGCCACCGTGCCTGGCCGATTTCCTCACTCTTAAAAAGAGACACAAGGGAAAGACAGTCTCTACTTTCACCTCTGGACATTGCCACCCGTATGTGATGTCTGGAACTGTGGCAGCCACCTTGGGACCATTAAGAGGAACCAGCTCATGAGGGCAAGCTTAGCATGCTATGGCTTGTAAAGTGGAAAGATGAACATGTTTCACTGATGACATCATTGACTGCTGAATTAACCAACCCTGAAGCCCTATCTTCAAATTTTGAAAAAGAATTATTACTTAAACCATTTTGTATTGAGCTATTTCTTACAGCTGGAAGCAATATGACTAATGCAGTATTCTAGCAAATGCCAGAGCTTTTAAACTTATGTGTATGTTGTTCTAAGTACTTTTGAAAATGTCTGCTTTCTACATCTGACCTCCAGTGTACAGAAACGTCCCTCTGTATTTTTTCCAATCTAAATGGCTTCTTTTGTCTCCCCATCTTCCTCTCATATTCCTCGTCTTCTTTGTATTCATCCTCTTTGTTTTTGTCTTTGCTCTCCATTGTTTTCTCTACTTTCTTCCCCTCCTCACTCCTTTTTCTTTCTCTAAGCCTTCAGTGGCTATGATTGGAATCTGAAATATGCCTATACATACATTTATCTACACACATATAAATACTATTTCTTGTATATCAGAAGGGAGGACTTCTTCCCCATTCCAAGTGGCCTGTCTTCACCCACTTACTCATTCCTCCCCACAAAGGAAAAATGAATTAATCTGACTGGTTAGTTTGGAAGGAGAAGTAAGTATGTGTAGCTCAGCCCCTCCTGTCTTCTTTCTCTTGGGAGCAGACTACCTAAAAGAAGCAAATGCTCTGCTGTTCCTCTCCAGACTACACATTTTAAAAAAGACCTGCCCTCATGGGGCAGGACTGCAGTGGTCCAGCAATGCCATTGACCAGATGGAGAAGTTTGTTTAATCCTTGGGTTCAGTATTGGGAAGCTCAAATGCCTACAGGTAGAAGCCGCATCCTCCAATACCAGTGTTATCAAAAATAAAGGAAATAGTTTCTTATATACTAGCTCTTTTGCCTTATTGTTAAATTAATTCAGAACTTACACCACAAACAGGACTTATTTTTATTAGGCTCCCTTGAACAGCACCAGTATATATTAAAGTTTTGTTTATCTGTTCTTAAATACATTTATTCTTCCTGACTATATAATGTCATCGTGGGCTGCTTAAAGATAAAAGAAAAAAATCTCAAATAATATGCCTTTGTTTCACAAATGTTTTCAGCAAACTAAAGATGTTTTTAATTTGTCTGTGGTTGCCTGCCATTGACTGGGCCTCCTATGGAATTGAGACTGTTGGTCTGAAAATAATTTACCATGCTGATGTTTTAGGTTCTCAGCTCATGACAACCTATGAATGTGTACTTACTTGATCGAACTCCAGCTTCTCAGGAATTTCACCTCTTGCTGCTGCCTCTGTGAAGGCTTGATAGAAGGTCTTTTCTTGGGACTCCACTGTAATGGTCAACACTGCATCATAGGCTTCCCGGAGCTTTGGGTTGTTCCTTAGGACCTGGTAGGGGGTGTGCTTATAAGGTAAACTGTAGAGCAGGGCATCATAAGGAACAAAGACGTAGGTTCCATCAGTCATTTTCAGATCATGAGCACATTCCAAGAGATGCATCTGAGTCTCTCCCCCAATCAAAGCTGAATGCATACACATGATGATTACTGAAACCAACAAAGCAAGGAGGTTATGGAAGCAAACTGTTAGTAAAGCACAGTACCAAAAACTACAGAGAGGAAAAATAAATGTATTCTAACCAATTTGTAAGTGGTTTCTTATGCCTCCAAGATAAGCAAGATGTTGTCCTGAGCTGAGGCTGAGGTATGCTCATGGACTCTGGATTGGGGATAGTGACAAGAGAGAGATGCCTACAGGCTGCAGAGCCTAATACTCAGACAGGAACAAGAATTAGTATAATCAATGGGGAGTAGCATAACAAAAGAGGCTTTAGGGTTGGAAAAATCAGCTTTACATCGTAACACCACCAGTTTTAACTGTGTACCCTTTTTTAAATTACTTAACCGCTCTCTGTCTCGTCCATAAAATGGAGATAACAATATATACTTATGGGGTGGTAGTGATGATTGAAGAAAGGAGACAAGTCATTTACTTAGTACATAGCACACAATAAATAGTAGCTACTATATACCTAAGAATTAGAAGAGAGAATAGTAAGAGAGGATGGGAGATGTTACCACAGCCACTATTGCTTTTTATTGTCCATCTCCTACAAACATGCACTCTAATACATTTTGACCAATTGTTCTCATCCTTACCAAGGTCATTATAGACAATGAAAAGCACTAACTCACTCACCTATAAATGTTACTACAGGTTGAGTACTCCTTATACAAACTATTGAAGACCAGAGGTGCTTCAGACTTCAGATTTTTTTTAGATTTGGGATATTAAGTATAATATTTGCATTATACTTACCTGTTGAGCATCCCTAATCCAAAAATCTGAAATCTGAAATACTTTAATGAGTATTTCCTTTGAGAGTCATGTTGGTGCTCAAAAGTTTTCAATTTTGGAGCATTTCGGATTTCAGATTCTCAGATTAAGAACGTACTCTGTGTAATATTATGGGTGAGATGTCCAACTTTTTAAAATCTAACTTCCCTGTAATTGAAATTACTATGGACTCAATTTAATTCTTCCTAGACTTATGAAACTATGTTGTTTGGCAAGGTTATGCTAGAATAGAGTGGATTCAAGGGGGCCACGGTTGAAAAATGGCAGCTAGATCATGAGACTGAAAGTCTTATATCCAATTTTACCCTTGGCATGCTAAATAAGTTTAGTTTAAGCCCACTTGTGCTTCAGTGCCCACATCTTTAAAATGTAGATTCCAATGCATTTTACAGGTACACTGAGTAGTTTAATTAGATAATGCCTGGCAAGCATTCTGAGCTCCTTGAAGAAAGGCAAAGACTCTATTGCTACTGGTAAATATTAATTATACATGTTTATATGGAACCTTTAATCTCAAGAACTAAGGGTGCTTAACTACATTCAATGACTTGTCTTTGGCATTTGCATATTGTTTCATCTATTTTCAAACACCTTTTTACACTTGCTAAGCACCCCTAGAAAGTTTCCCTCTGAGCTAGAGCTGGTACCTTTTAGTTTTTAAAGTGTAACTAATAAGTTATGAAGTTTATTTAAACATACCACACACATATGCACACACCACAACATGACATGAGTTTTCAAATGACCATTAACTCCTTCAAAATAATTATGCTAAGAGGTTCTACATGTATTCTGATGTTCAGACCTTCCTTAGAATTCTCGAAGGATATCTTTGGAGCTAGTTCATGAGCCCCACAAGGAATTCAGCCTCACTTGTTTATAATCACACATTGTATCATGGGAAAATGGAGTGCCAGAGATGTTTGACAATGCAAGAGTTGGATTTAGAAAAAGAAAGTAGAACTGAAGACCTCTCACTCTCTACATTTGCCTGAACCATTAAAAGTAAATTAGTTTGGTCAAATTAGTATAGTCATAGGTCCATTGAGGCGGGGAAAATGAGTTTAGTCAGAGGCTTCGGTTGGCCAGTTTGTCCAACAGTATCCTCAGCAAGTAGATCAGTATTAGCATCTTTCTTCTGCAAATCAGAGATTGAGTGATTTGTTCAAGGTTACTCAACAGTGATACAATTTGATTTAATTTACTTAAAGGAATATTAAAATGACTTTACTGCATGGAAAATGTTAAATAGAACTAGTGTTTGGTGCTGATTGCAATACAGCAAATACTTTAACATACATTACATGTAGTAGGTGCTATGGTGATGTGCCATCAAGATACACACTTCAGCACTGAAGCACTCATTCCACCAGCTGCTGGGTGTGTTAGTAGCTGATAGGTGACTTTTCTCTGAGAGTTGGCCTCAGCTAAGGAAAGGCACCTCTCTCAAGGTTACATCCTCTCAGTAGTGTGCTGGGGTTCGCTTTTGCTGGTTCAACTTTCGGAGATTTTGTGAGCCAGTTAACATCATGTTATTAGCTTGAAATTGACCACTGTGGGAGTGATTACACTATGGAAATCAGCAAACACTACAAATCAAAACTTTTTTCCATCTGAAGATCTGACTGTTAAACAATTATTATTACACACTGTGCCCCTTTCTGTGGGTGAGACTGAACCTAATGACAATTCCACATGGAGGTAGAACAGCCCAGGCTCCTTATCTCAATTCTGGACAACTCTGAAGGGTCATACCAGCTCTAGAGCTCCCCTCTAAGACTGGCTGAGGCCTTTGTTGTGGCTGCACTGCAGTTCAGTTCTCTCTGCCCAATCCTACTGTCTTCTCTTCCTCACAGGTGTTCTCCTTGAAAATACTCATTCAGTAAGCTTCCTGCACTCAAAGCTCCATCTAACAGGCTGCTTTCCAGGGAAACTGACTTGTGACACTGGATTAGAGCCCCCACCTTACCCTGAGATGATTTTTATCCTGGCACTTACAAGATTTATTGCTGTTATTTACCTATATCAGCTTCTACTACCAAACTGTGAGCTCCTTGAGGTCAGGAACTGTGTCTTATTTATTTCCATATCCTTGTACATATTATGCACACAATGAATGTTGTTTAGATGAATGTTTGTAAACTAACAGCCTCTTCAGGAAGAGAGCTTGTACACTTGGGTATTTTTTGTGGGTTCCTTGAGATATGAGATATGGGCATATATTGATTGTTAGGATGGAGGAACAATTGGAAGTGATATTTGCTGGGCGGGTAGATACTGCCATGCCTGTTGTTCATGCCTACTATCATTAACTATGCCCAGTACCTTACCCTCAACCCTAAATCTCTCCTCTTTATTTTTCTTTCATTGACCCATATTGACCATATTTCAAAGGGTCCGAATTTTTATAACTGAAAAGACCCTTTAAGACCAAGTAGGCCAACCTGTCCCCATCATTTTATAGAATAAGAAATAGGAAACTCAACAGGGAATAATCACAGGCTCCTCTATTTTTTGCCTGGCAAGATCTTGCCATTGAACATGATTAAAGTAGAAAGCATAAATACTGAATTCAAACAACAGCATCTTAATTTAATAGATTGAGTGCTTCGTGAACAGGGATTTGTAGATACATCTGTTCTACAAGATAATTTTACTAAATAGTTTTATTATGTTAAAATTACATTCATTAAAATGGGATTTGACCTGTAAGTTGTTGTCAGGAAAGGATTAGTGTACAGAAACCTTAAATCCTAAACAAGGCCTGGGTCAACAGGTGGTCACTGAATAATACTAATTTGTAAGTTTCCATCCTGTCAAGCTACTTTATAGTCAAAACAAGGACCAGGAAATACACCCTTCTGAGATCGCATCTCACCAGGATATGACACCAGCACTTTCTCTGAGCTACTTGAGCTGTCTAGTGTCTATGTCTTTATATTGTGGCACCAACCATAGCAGGCTGTCTAGGACCCTTTCTTTCACTAGCAGCAGGAAATGCCATGAAACTCCGGGAGAAGCCAATTTCCATGTCACTCAATTCCTATTTCTCTTCCTAAATTAAAATATTATATCAAATATTTTCTTGAGAGAGAGTAACTGTGTTTCTGAAAAGGCAAAGGTCACTTATTTCTCTCAGATTACTGGCTATGGTGTCCTCCATGGAGGAAACTGGGCCCAGTTTCACACCTTGCAAGATGGAAATGATTCCACTTGCTGCTGCTAAAGAAGTCCTTAGGAGCCATATTCATATTTGTGAGCCATCGATATTGCTCACAGTCCACAGAGACACCCCCCCATTCTACTGTCTTTGCTCTTTATTGTAACCCCTTTGTGATATTTCCTGCCACTGTCATTCATTTGAACAGTTGCTAACAGGGCGGGGAGGGGAGGCAGACCAGAGGAGGAGGGCAGCATGCAGATTTATCCCAAGTCTCATCTTCTCTCAGGATTCTTTCCTATCTGGCCATATTGTGAAAGAAGCACATTCCTACACTATCCCTCTCAGTTTTCTCCCACCCAGCCTAATAAATGGCTGTGTAAGAGGAAGGTGGGAGGCTCTGGAAAGTGCATGTTTCCCAGGCCCCATCCCCAACTGTGACTCAGTGCAGGAGGCTCTCAAAGTAGACTTTTGGAACACTATACTAGGTGATGTGTGGCTATCTCTATCAGCTAAGGATACCCCACACGTTTTTGGCCATAAGTCCTGAAGCTACCACTTACTTAACTACCACTGGTGTTGAACTGGTCCAAGTAGCTCAGCATGATGGCACACAAATATAACATTCAAAGACTATTCCATCTGCATCAGACCATGTTTTTTCCCACACTCAAACTTGTATTGCAATTTGTACAGCAATGTTGCCTTAACATTGCTGCCCAGCTTGAGATAAGGTTTTATATTTCTCCATACCTTGAAACATATGTTTCCTCCTGTTTTTCCTAAACTGCTATGTACATAAGGCCTCTTAAATGCAAGAAGTCTAGATGTTTAGAGATTTCCTCTTGTGTCAAGCCTTCAATAATTTGATCATTAGTGATCATTTGCCATTCATGAAAGCCAGTTGTCCTCTTGCCATTTATATTTACTTACATTTGGTGTTACATTATACCAAATCCTATACCAAATTCCCTATTGATGCTAAGGCTCCTAGTCATAGTATTATCAGTATCACTGTTGTTATTAGTATAGAAAAACAGGGCTGACACCTGGTACGTTGAGGCACATAAAAGAATTGTATCTATGGGTCCAAAAGTTAAGAAAGAAAGGTGGAAGGGCTGAATTATATGCCACATATAGAACACAGGATCTCAAGTGAGTATGCTTCAGGAGGTAGTATAGTATTGGTCTATCAATAGACCAGTGGTTCTCAGTGTGGTCCGTGGACCAGCAGCAGCAGTGTCACCTGAGAATGTGCAGTATTAGAAATACAAATTCTGGGGCCCCACACCAGCATTCCTGAACCAGAAACTCAGGAGGAGGAACCCAACAATCTGTGTTTTAATAAGTCTTCCAGGGGATTCTGATGCCCACTGAGATTTGAGAGCCACTGCTTTAGACTACTCCGAATATATATCCTGGCTTTCTCATTCACCAGTTGTATGACATTGGGTAAGTTATTTAACCCCTTTTAGCTTCGGAAGTCTTATTCATAAAGTAGGTAAACAATAATTGCCCTTACTTAATAGGGGTGATGCAATAATTGGATGACATAATCCATACAAAGCCCTTGAAAAATTACTAGCACATAGTAAACTCCCAATAAATATTAACTATTACCATTATTTTTATTGCTATCTTTTTCTTATATACAAGAATCTTCAATAAATGAGAAGAAGCCATTCTGTCCCAGGCAATAAGATAGCAATCAGGTACCTAATTTTGGAAGAGCAAGAGAAGGCTATTCCAATGGTGTCATATTTACTTAACATCATGTTGTAATGAAGCATTCCCAATTTGGAAGGATTGAAAGGAAATCCCAAATGGTCCAACATCCCGGTAAGCCCAAATGGAAAGGATTATACAATCAGCCAAGCACAGGGCTGATCAGCAAGAAGGCGAGGAGAAGAGAGGGCTTAGAATAGCCATTTGAAAAGTTCTCTAAAGAGCTGCAGGTAGGGCCTCCTGCTAACCTTCGCAGGAATTAGAAGAGGAACCCCTTCTGAATGAATGCAACCCTACAGGTGCCCTGCTTGGTAAGTAAATGCCCTTTTGTGCCATTGGACAAAAACTTCCAACAGGGTTCATGGTTTGAGGAGCAGAGACTGGACTGGATTTTGGCCCTCAAGTCCAATCAGCTAGGTTTCCTTGTGCAGGGCACAACCTACATAACCACACACAGCAGCCCTGACTATAAATTAAGGCCTTTGTCTTTGATTAATAACTCTCCTATTTGACTTTGTCAAAGCAAAGAAATAGTTGCTCCCAAGGCTTAAGAGAACTGAGTTGAGAATCTGGGAGAGGCTGAATCCCCCTACTCTGAGACTTTATTTATTCCTTCTTTAGTGTTGATAGTGCTTACACATATGTACTTATTACTGTGAGACTCACAGGTATTGTAAAACTTGAAAGAAAATGCCTATCTCCTGGATAAACCTGAGAATTAATTGAGATCTATGTGCAAATGCCTTGTAAAATGTAGAGAGCTGTTTACACGTAAAGTAATAGTATGGTTGCTTTTATTGTCTCTATGGCAGCATATAGTAACACCTCTGCTGTTTTCCCACCCAAGAGTGCATGGCTATTATTATTGCTATTATTGCCTACTATTAAATCTATCATTGCATTGATATTATGTAAGTGCAAATTAGACCTGTTTCTGAGAAAGGCGCTTCCTCTAACTCCAGTAAGTTGCCAATGAGAGTTCCTAATTGGAAATATTAACTTATCAGAACCAGAAGTGTCATACCAGCCAGTAATAGGCTGCTCTTCTCTCCCCTCCCACACCATCACTACAACCACCACTGCTACGGCCACGTGGCAATGCCATCACTGCTTTTGCGAACAGATCAGGAAAAAAAAAAAAAACCTCCCAATTATTTCTACTACTTCCAAATATTTCTAGGCCCCTCCAAAGGAAGGGGTCCCTTTCCACTGTATTTTGTATGTCACAAAGGGTCCTCTCTGAAGGTTTGCTTGGGGGTCCACAGTGTTAAAAAGTAGCCTCATATCCAGCAAAATAGGGAAGAAGTCAGGCTCTGCCTTCCTCAGACCTTCTCAGCTGAGATCACACAAAAAGTTTGTTGTCTTTTTAGTTCTTCTCAGTCCAGATAGATAACATCCAGGAATACTTAGCAGCCTCAGTCCCAGCAGTTGAGAGGAGCTGGAAAATTAGCTAAAGATTTGATCCGGTATGTGCTATGGATGGTGTGTTGCAGTCTTCCTCACTGATATGTTGACCCAATCTATACTCACTGGCTTCTGGCTTGGTTTCTCACCAAATCTCCAATTTTCTAATGGGACAAAAGATGTGCCCTGACCCTTAGGCCACTTAGCTAAAGCTCTGATAATCTATTTTTGTTCATTCTCTGGATCCTGCTTTACATGTTCCCATGGGTTGGGGCATTGTTTCCAACAAATGATCAAGTGGACAACAAGGGCAAGGTCTATCTTACTTTAACACTCACTCCCCTTCCACCATTCCCCCTGTCACACCTCACCCACCAGTTGGCATGCCCTCAGATACAGACATGTGCCTGTACCATGTATGGGTATTACACACTCCTTTGAACAAAGCACAGTGAGCTGCCTGAGGTTGTACTCAGGCCACAGCCCGACCAATGGCTCAGTTCCCCTGCCCCCACCCCACCCACATTCTGACTCATGTCACTGAGGTCCCAGCATGCCTCATGTGAATCTGCCTATGTTTTGTCAAAAAACAAAGGAAAATCCTGCAGTGCAGAGCTTTTGTCTTCACTCCCTTTAATCTCTCTTTCTGAATCCCTCCTCCACTTCCTGTTGCTGTCCTTGCTATTCAAGGTCTTCGTTTGCTCCATAACCATCCTCTCTAGGTTTTTTTCTCTGCATCCTCAAAATTTCCATTCCCTTAGTGAGCAGATCTGTACTGTAATAAAGAAAACAATCTGACTAAGCGAAGTCATATTAAAACAATGGGAACTTAAAGCAAGAAATATTTATTTGATTATTATTAAGTGAAAGCAGCATTTCTCAACTCTGGCTGCATGTTACAAGCGCCCGGGAAGCTATTTAAAATACCTTTGCTGGGACCCACCACAGACCAATTCTAGTAGAATTTCTGGAGGTGGTGCTGTGGCACCAGTATTCTTGAAAAGATGTCCAGGTAATTCTAGCATGCAGCCACACTGAGAACCCTTGACCTAAAGGAATCTCTAATGGTAGGGCAATAATATGTGCATTTGCTTCCTCCCTGCCTCAAAGGGGTTGTGGGTGGTTAGCACTCAATCCTAATTCTTCTCAGTCTGGCAGCCCAAAGAGCTTCAGGGCCTGGATTTATTTAACATTTTATGGTAGAGGCCAAAATGTCATTTCAAAGTATACAAATGGGTGGGATGTGAAACATTCATGGAATATAAACTTGCAGGAGACATTGGGCTTCAAGAAGATTTGTAACCTATTATAAAGTTATGATACTAAATATATTAGCCTGTTTCTGGCATGGCTCCTCCTGCAAATGATTTTATGTCTTTCAAAATAATTCTATGCTCTGCTTTGAAAGTATCAAGCTCTATTATGAAGTAATCAGAGCCATACTGATTGCTAAACATCACAGAATCTTGTCAACTGGAGCTGGAGGCAGATTACTATAGTTCTGGAACTAAAAACTCCTCTTGCCCTCATCCTCTTGTGATCATCATAATTAAGGTCCAATACTGAAGCCACTTGAAACTTAAAACAGGCTTCTGGTTATAGGCCAGGCCTAAGCTGGACCATTCTCTAACAAACATTTCCTTAACAATGGTTAAGGAAATGACTGGGACCAGGACTAATCCTTGAAGGAATCAGTTTGTCAAATAGTTTCTGAGATATCCATCCTAAAGTGGTGGAGTGGCTGCAGTGGGGGAATGAGCAGCGTTCCCATGAATCATAGCCATCTCCAGAGGAAGGTAAAATGGAGGTTAAAAAATTGGAATAGAAAAAATCAAAACTAGGTGTCACAAGAGCTTGCCATAAGTGTGAGTAAAAGAGATCTGATTCAAGAGGACCAGAAAGGGCCCCCTTTTGCCAAAATGCACCCAACTAACTTTGAGAATGATAGCTTTAGTGGGTCAAGTCCTTTGCTTCACATTTTGTCTATCGTCTCTGCAAGAATCGTCTTTGAACATTAAGCTTCCATTGGAAGGGGAAACTTAAAATTTAGACAGTCTTTTCATTTTAATATGCTTTCATTCATCAGCTAGGTGCCCCCCATATCAACTAACTGTGTGCTGCAAAAAGAAAAGCCCTGCTTTGAGAAGAGATAGAAGGTATGGATATTTCGGAGTCCACAGAAGACAGATTCTAAGTAAGTGTCCCACAAGGACACTGGGTACATTTGAAGGAAAGTATCCAGAAGGGAGTCAAAAGTAAATCTCTCCTCAGTGACTAGAACAAACAAAAATGAAGCCATAAGAAGACCCGCGCCTCCCCATACCATTTTGGCACTTTCGAAGCTACCAAGGTCCTAAGGGCAGAAAGAAAGGATGTATGGCTACAGTGCTCTTGACACCATTCTTCACTCAGGCGCTAAGAGCAGGCACTAGCATTCACAGGCATATGAAGCACAGAGTTCTTTGTACTGTTATTCAGTTCATAAAATAGGCCCTGTTGAAGCAGGGCAGTCTTGGGACCTGTGTGTGAGTGAAAAAGGGCAAATGTGTAAAGAAATGGGAAGGGATGTGCTACCCTAGGGTGTGAGGGTAGGAAACCTTTTGGAGATTGTAATCTCTTTCCCTGAAGTCACGTTTAAATTTCAGCGGGAGAAAGCACTCACTGCGAATTCTGTCTGCCTGGTGAATCCTCTGGAGAGCTTTCCGCATGCTTTGGCTGTCTTGTCCTGTGGTCAGGACGACCCCTACAGGTAAGCCGTAGCTCCGAAGAGCACTTGCGACTCGATTGGCTGTATGCACCCAAATGTCTTCATCTGAGGAAATGACTCCAGCATGAGCCCACTGGAAATATTTCATGACAGTTACAAGCACCCGGATGGGAGAAGGGAGTGTCCGAGAAAAGGTCGGGTAGCTATTTTTATTGTCTAATTCATAATTCACACAAGCCCAAGAGAAAATTCCTTTGTCCCAGCTGTTTCCCAGGAGCGAGGCTGCCTCGCAGTAGCCAGGGTTGGTAGGTCCAATAAATCCTGAGGCCATCTGGTGGTGGGAAATGAAATTGGAGAGGGCCCTCGAAGTCTGGCAGTCTTCATTGAGAATCACGTATTCAAAAGAATAACTCAGGTCAAAAGATGGGTCCCGGTTGATTCGCTCAATGGCTAATCGCGCAGCAACCTCAGGCAGGGCCTTTGAAAACAGCGAATCACAAGCCCAAGGGCCCACCACCCCTATCTTGTAGGGGAGTGTCCACACCTGCTGCGGAAGGGACATGACAGACAGAAGGCACAAGCACCACAGGAACTTGGCAGATGCAAGGCCATGGTGTCCCAGCAGTTTCCTGAAAGCCGCAAACCAGAGAACAAGGCGAGAAAAGCGCCCGAGTCCCAGGAACATAGCCCTCCTGCTTCCAGCAAGCTAATGACGAGATACTGGAGAGTTATTCTGCTTTCCCGACACAGACGGTGGTGTTTCCAAATGCCTGTCAATCAGAGGAAAAGGTTTGTTACTCACATTATTTCTGAAGCTTCTGGAAATCATCGGTTGTGAAAGAATGGCAAAAAAAAAAAAAAAAAAAAAAAATGGCAGTGCCCAAACTAAAAGTTTCTTTCCCCCATCCTGACAAAACTCCTCCTCTTCCTGTACCCCGTATCTCAGTACATGGCACATCCATCCACTGTTTGCCCACTTGCTTCTTTCAGAAAACTGGAAATCACTGAGACTCCTTCTCTTCCCCCACATTCAATCTATCACCAATTCCTATTTATTCAACTTCAGTAATAGCTGCCCACCTTACAGTGTTTTGAAAATTACATGAGTTAACACACGGCAAGTGCTTATAACAGAGCCTGGCAAGTCATTGGCATTATATTGGACATAGTATCATTATTATAGTTTTCAATATGTCCATTTTTCTCTCCCATACAGCTCTCTTGGAGAGAAATAGATGTAAACAGATAATAAAAATGCAGAGTAAAAAGTGCTATGATTGAGGTAGCCCAAACAGAGAGACAGAGAGGATCACCTAAACCCAGATTTCAGGGGAGGAGAGAAGGGAGGAAGAACAGTCTCTCTGGATTGAGTACTGAAGAAAAGTTAACCAGGTGAATGAAGTTGCAGGAATAGTTTGGTGCTAAGATGCTAAGAGCCTTCCAAACAGAAGGAACAACATGCAGAAAGACCCAGAGGTAAAGATGATAGATAGATAGATAGATAGATAGATAGATAGATAGATAGATAGACTATATATATATGTGTGTGTGTATATATGTGCGTGTGTATATATATGTGTATATATATATGTGTGTGTATATATGTGTGTGTGTGTGTATACATATATATATGGATTCTTAGAATTCTAAAGCATTTGTTCTGCTTGAGTCTGTGATGTCAGACAAGGCAAGGGCCAGATCACCAAGATATGCCATGATTGAATACTGTACCCAATGGTTTTAAGCAGGGAAATAGTATTATCAGATTTCCATTTTAAAGGATCTCTCTAGCAACAATGTGGAGAATGAGTTGGAAGAAAGCAAGACTGGAGGCAAAGAGACCAGTTTGGAGTCTGTCACAATAATCCATATGAGAAATGATGACAGACCAAGAGAGTGGTAGTGAAGACCTAGAGGAATGGGATCATTTCCTCCAAGATTAAAAATATCAAGATTAAGAAAACAGAAATAACAAGAACTTGGTGACTGACAAGATATAGAAGGTAAGTGAAAAGAAAGGAGGACTCTAGGATGATTTTGAGCTTTTCAGACCTAGGAAACTGATTGGAAAATGGCACAAGTCTCTGAGATAGGAAACACTGGAGGAAGGAGGTGGGAGAGACGATGCATTCTGATAGAGATCTTGAATTGGCCAACAAGTGGCAATATCCAGTAGATAATAGCACATACTGGAGGGCCTAGGAAAAAACTAGAAAGCTGAACAAGAGTTATAAATTCTTAATAGAAAACTGAATAAGAGTTATAAATTTGAGTGTAATCAATTGATAGAGGGTAATTTAAAACTTGCCTTTTGTGGAGTAAAGAAAGAAGACAAAGGACAAAACCCTGAGACCTCACAACACTTAAAGATAGGTCACAGAGATGTTAATAAGGAGAATCCTTAGTAAATCCTTAATTCTAATCAAAGATCAAAATAATGGCATAGCTTTCTTCAGGGCTGATAATCAGCGCTGGTGTGCACCAATCAGGCCAAACTGGTTGTTTATGGGCAGCAACAATTCTGTCTGTGCCAGCCCTGTTGGTTATTATCTTGACTCTCACTCCTAATTTTATGAGAAACCTTGACTCCTGAAGAGACCAATCTGAGGCATATCTAGTGAATCTTAAAGACCTACCACAAATAGTATGCCCCAACATTCGTATATTGGTGAAAGCTGATTTGAATGAGAGTCAAGAAAGTCTTGGGGGAGCAAACAGTTCACAAAACAACATAAGCCAGTGGCTGAGGGGTGTGTGGGATGGGGGAGGACTTCTAACTTTGCTTTGGGGACAGTGGAAAGATGATTCTGAGCTGATTATATGCATAAGAGCCTCAAATTTATTCCTAGGCCCTCAAAGATAATCCAGTCTAACCTGCCTCCAAAAAATTAGATCTATTCTGTGCACTAAGTTGAATGCATGAGAGTGAGATACAGGATGGATGAAGTGTGAGGTGTTGACTCAGGCTTCAAAGAGCTCCCAACCCAGAGCTGAGCTCTAGTCAAGAGCCACAAGCTTCTCTTCCAGCTTCTTCCAGCCTCCCTCTTTTCTCTGCCATGACAAAATTTGGGAGGCAGGACACTGTAGGAGCCACTCATCTGGAGTAATATGGGAAGGGTCTCTATTTCTGGTCCGTATTGTGACAAGGATATTGAACTACATTATCTCTCTGTCCTTATAGGCCTCACTCTTTTGACCACTAGGAATGTGCAACAGTGAGGACAGCTCTATATGGGAAACAAAACCCTATTCACAGCAACAGGGCAAGAAAGCCGACATACTGCCTCTTCTTCCCCAAACACACTAGTTTCATGGGTTCCTTCCCAGTATCTGTGCATTTAATCCAGAAATTAGCACTTAGACTAACAAAGTCTAAGATATACTGAGTTCTTGCTGTGTGTCAAATGCTGGGCTACACTCTTTCCATGTATTGTCTCATTTTAAAAACTGAATTTAAAAAACTCATCACAGTCCTTTGAAGTAGGTGTTATTATCATCACTATTTACAGATGATGAAACTGAGGCTCAGAAAGGGTAAGTAACTTGTCTAAGGGCAAACCACGGTAGAATGGAGATTTGCACCCCAGTTGATTGAGCCCTGTACTAGATAGAAGTTCTGCAGATAGCCCCTCATCTATGAAGTCAATGAGACTACCATTATTATACCTGCTATATTACTCAAACTGAGTTCGAATCATTCATTTGCAGTTTAAAGAAGTTCCCCAGTCACCCATGAAAGAATAAATTAGGTAGAGTTGGGGAGGGGCAGAGTAAATTGGGAGGAGCCACCAAGAAATTCATTATCCAACCAGAAGTAATTTGCTACTAGTGTTCAAGCCTAGCCCTGGGACTGCCCACTGACTCCTCACTCAGGGCACAGTGCTGCACAGCTGGGGGTGGGGAGCACCAGTTCCACTGTATTCTATGTAAAGCTAATCCTAATCTTTGAGAATGGAAATCTTGAGGGTACACCCTTCAGCATATTAGCCCCAATTTTCAACTTCCTCATCTGCAAAGTGGGGGTAAATTTAATTTAATCATTTTGAGATAAAGAAGTAAATAAGTTAGAATACTAAGTGCACAGTTGTCTTTCAATAAACACTGGTTCTTCCTCCCTATTTGGAAAGAGGACTGCACTGGGAATCAGAAGGCCAGGGTCCTGGACCCAATTCTGCACCGACTCACCACGT
Organism: Pan paniscus; assembly: GCF_029289425.2. Lineage (NCBI taxonomy): Eukaryota > Metazoa > Chordata > Mammalia > Primates > Hominidae > Pan > Pan paniscus. The sequence continues at coordinate 108,970,993 of NC_073272.2, forward strand.
GACCCGAACAGATTGTTGCCTACTCTAGGTCTCTCCTTTTTCCCCTTTAGCTGGACTAGCAGATCAGCAAGTCCCTTTATTCTCTGACCTCCATCCATCCTGGGATTCTGTACTTTGTCTAGGAAGTTACTTTTCTAAACCTCTGCACTTTGAAACTGCTGAGTTCATTCAACATTTTCTAGCCTTTGCTGCTCTAATTAGCTTCTCACTGGAGTTGGATTCCCCCAAAGTACTTGCTTCTATCTGGTAGATCCAGTTCCTGATCATTTTTAATTTTGGCCTGGAATCCTCTGTCAAGCATCTGTGATGTGAAGACCCCACTCCCCGACAATGCTGGAGTTATGCTACACTGAAAACCTGGGCTCCTAAAATCACTGGTTATCTTATTATCATTAATAACAAACACACGTTGAGAAGTTGGTCTGTGCTAAGACTAACTACAAAAAAAAAAAAAAAAAATGGGAGAGTATAAGGGCCTGGCCAAGAAATCTAAACAAGAAAAGCAAGCATGTACCTCAGGAGGGAGAAAACCAAGTTAGTAAGTTCCCTGCTTGCTTTTGCTTAACATTAAATCTCCAGTGCCCTTCGCAGTGCCTGACACATAGTAGGTGCGCAAAAAATATATGTTGAATTAATACTGAAGAGGAGATATGGAGCACAAATAAAATGTTTTGTATTACCATGTTATTTAAAATGCTCTATTTTAGGCCTTAATCAAGACCCACCTTTGGCAAAATTATCAAGGGGTAAAGTTTGTCTTCAGACTTCTAGCACAGCTCTCTCTGCCTTCTCGTTAATGGAGAGAAAACAACTCTAAAGAAAGAAACTCTTTAAATGATTTGCACTAATATGTAAATGAATGATAATATTTGACACTTTCCTGTATTCCTCCCCAGCCAGTGGTGTTTGTTCTCTCTTAAGGGCTGGGGAGAAGTTTATGCCAAAATAATTAATCTCTAATAATATAATGTCTATTTCAAGCATCAGTTGCAGGTAGGCAAAGGAGGATGGACTACTTTTTGAGCAAAAAAATGAAGAAACTTTTGGTGCCCCTCAGATCAAAGTGATTAACTGTCCATTCTAGGTGTAAGGCTGGCATTTTTGTGTTATAATCCAGGTAACTCCTAAGCACAATGCCCACCCCAAATTCTAAAAAGTTAGAATTTTTATACCATTTCTAAAATTCATACAACACGGGTCCCTCCTCAGGCCACATGCCACAAAGTGCCCCTTGGCATTCACTCTCAGTTTTTGTTGCTCTTTTCCCTTTGTTAACTGCAAGATAAACATTTCCCAAGCTGAAGTTCTGCCCTTACATTTTTTCTGGTACCGATGTGATGCATTTGGTGATATTTCTAACTCTGTTAGGACTCCCTGGACAACCAGAAAGTTTTATGTTGCTGTAGGATTTAGTCTTGATCCCCCAACTCAAGATTTTACAGAAGGAAACTTATTCTTTAAAAAAGAAAAAAGAAAAAAAGAAGGGAAGGAAGGAAGGAAGGGAGGAAGAGAGAAGGAAGGAAAAGAGGAAGGGGGAGGAAGGGAGAGGGAAGGAGGGAAGAAGAGAAAGAAGGAAGGAAAGAAGGGGAGGGAGGAATGAAGGGAGAGAAGAAGGAAGGAAGGAAAGAAGGAAGGAAGGAAGGAAGGAAGGGAGGGAGGGAAAGAAAGGGGCAAGATAGGGGGAGGATGCCCTAAACCTCCACCTGCTGATTTTGGTTTAAGGAAAAAAATTAGCTCACTAAAGTCTTTCCTGGGGTTAATGGGAAATGTGGATATAACTAAAACAAAGTTTGAAGGTTTGAAATTTTGGAAATAGAATACTACTGGCCCACAGTTGTTCTGGGGCCATTGCCTAGGTTACTCAGGTGTGAACACCTGCATGGGATCAGACTTCCATGGAAAGTGGCTAGACCATAGGGATGCATAATTTCATTTCAGGTAGTTTTTACAATCTGATGGGAAGCCTGGCTTCACACAGAAAACCACTATTCGTTAAACATGTACAAAGAAAGACTATGACAAATAGCTCTGAGGGAAATGGCTCCTCATACCAGCTTGTCAAGCCGAGGACTTCTATGAAAGATTGATTCGTCTTTCTAATTACAGCCTGAATCAAGTTAACAGCTTGTATAAGACAACATCAGGAAGAAATAAAAAAAGAATCATGAGAGAAACTAAACGAAAGCTTGGATGAGCCTTTGAGCTCAAATCTTGACTTAAAGTATCTCGAAGGCTCTCTTTAACCCTTCTTTCCTTCTTTCCTTCATTCTTTAAATTTTTCTTTTTTTACTACATATTGCAGTAAAACTAATGTATCTCAATCAGCGTCTCAGCTCCCAGGTGGGCTGTGTCTTTTTTCCCCCCATTACAATCTTTCTTATAAACAAGAGCTGTCAACTACTCACCAAGTAATTCACCGCTCAAATGTCTTCAGTTTACTGCCTGCGCATGCAGACCACTGGCATAGCTACCTCAGTGTGTCCATTTCTTTGCATCCTCTATGCATTCACAATCCTGTCAAGGACTCCAGTCTGTTGACAAATTCCATTAATGGGGTAAATAATTGAAAGCGTTAGTAAATGTTTTGAAAATCACTCTTCAGCATCCGCAGACCAAGACTTGGATTAGGATTTAGAGTGACACTTCTAATCCTTTAAATTGATCCCACCTGTAGCAGAGTTAGTGCTGACCTAAATGCAATGACCCAGAGATTAACAAACAAATAGAGTCCTCTGGATAAATACGTCCTCCACAGACTACTGCCTTCTTTTACCTTTCAAAGTCAGACACAAACTCTCAGATTTTGCCTCTGTGTTCTTCCTTGTTCCATTCTGTCTAATAACCACCAATCGCCCTTTCTCCAGGACAGTTCTAAATGCCAAAACATTCATCAGCTGTGATTCCAGCCCAGAATATAAAAGGTGATCCAGGCTGGCTCCCTGCAAAATTCAAAGCAGGTGAATTTTGTCTCCTTCTCCTATTCCCCTTAAGTGCCTTCACTGCCTTTCCTCCCAAGAGAGACTCCCTACTTCCCTCTACACCTTTGTACAGAGACATTGTTTCCCCATACTTTAGATGTATTCCTTTTCCTTAAGAAGTCCCTCTCTGTCCTGGGCATCATTCACTCAGGGCCCCGTTCTGGATTCCCAACGTGAGAACTGAGGTGTTAAGGGCTAAAAATGACTTATATTAAATGAGAAATGTTTTTTAATAATAGTTTTATTGAGATATAATTTATCTACCACAAAAGTATATAATTTAGGGTTTTTTTAAAGTATATTCACAAGCTTGTGCAACATTTTCATTATTCCCACAAAGAAATTCCATTCTTGTTTAAAAGTCACTCCCCATTTCTCTCCTCCTCCTAGCCCCAGGCCACCACTAATTTACTTTCTCTATGGATTTTCCTATTCTGAACATTTCATATAAATGGAATCATACAACATGTGATCTTTTGCAAGTGGCTTCTTTCATTTAGCACACCGTTTTCAAGGTTCATGCATGTTCTAGCCTGTATCAGTACTTCATTTCTTTTGTGGCCAAATAATATTCCACTTTTTTGGATATACCACATTATCAGTTGATGGAAATTTAGGTTGTTTCCACCTTGGGCTATTATGAATACTGCTTTTATTACTTTTGTGTAAAAGTTTTTATATGGACATATTGTTTTTATTTCTCTTCGGCATATACCCAGGGAATTGCTGGGTCATATAATAACTCTATGTTTAATATTTTTTGAATTGACAAACTGTTTTCCAAAGTATATGCACCATTTGGCATTCCCACCAGCAACATATGAGGGTTCTTTTTTGCCTACATTCTTACCAACACTTGTTACTATCTATCAGTTTTTTATTTAAGTATGACAGGCATTTTATATGTACATTATACTTATATGTACATCTTTATATTCACAACAACCATGAAGGTGGATATTACCCATTCTTTCCATTTTGTAAATGAGGATGCCAAGACTGAGATAAATTAGGCAATAATCATACTTACTGAGTGCCAATGATGTGACAGGCATTTTTGGAAGCCCTGTCTCCTTAGATCTTCACAGTGACCCCACGAGATAGATACTATTTGAATTCCCAGACATCCAGAGATGTTACAGTAACTTACCAAAAATCACACAGCCACTGGTCAGTAGAGACAGAATTTGAACTCAGACACTCTAATTCTAGTAAGTAATAGAGCCAGAAAATTTAAACGCAAGACTATTTGGCTCCAAGAAAGCTCACATTTATCCTTGATATATTCCACTAATGCACCCTTGTGCTATCCCTCCAAAGACTGCTTGCACTCTAATAGAGTCTCCAGAAACACACCGTGACTACCCAAAGGAAACAATCCCTAATTGTAGAATTTCAGGTGACCTGATGGAAATACTGGTGCAAGTGAGGGCCCCAGTTAGCATTCTCTATGTAGTGCTGCATGGTGCCATGAGCAACCCCAGTATGGATTTTATGAGAAGGTTCTGATGAGGACTAGGATGTTCAAGGGACCATCATTCAAGGAATGTTCCAAAATCCTGAATAGACATAAGATTCTAAATTTATAGGTAGAAGTAGCTGGGAATTAGCACATAAATAAAATTTCTAAAGTGAATTTGCTTCTTTTGATTAAGAGTTCCACAAACACTTGTTGCTCTACAGACTTTACATATACTAGCTCAATGGATCATCACAACTGTCCTATGGGGTAGGTATTATTATCATCCACATTTTATAGACGAAAAACTGAGGCACAAAGAGATTAAGTAATTTGCCCAAGCGCATACAGCTAGTTTCTGGTGGAGCCATCTGTGAAAATAAGTAGTCTAGCTTTAGAGTCAGGGCTCTTAACCACTGCCTCTTAATCACAGTATGGGGGTCATTGGATTTATCCATACACTCAAGAATTCCCATTAGATCTCTAAGTTTTAGTTATAGTATAATTAAAGATGATTTTAGAACAGAAATCTAAAACCATTTGGGGTCCTCATGAATCTAAAATTATACAGATACTTCAAATCCATTCACGAGTACAAACTTAAGAATTATTCCTATACACCTTTTAGAACTGCTATGTCAGAAACATCAGCACACTGTATGATTAAGTATTGACCTTAGTGTTCTCATGGACTTACAACACCAGAATGTTCATGGATTCTACTACATGTTGTTGGAACTCGTATCAGTTCCTGTCTATGTTTCCAATATCAAAGCCTAACAATTTACAAAATTTCATCTTCTCTGTATGATCTTTACTCCCTAAGGTGCCATGGAATGAAAGAATCCAAAATAGCACCCTCTCCCTCCACAAAACTGTGAAGCCAGTCACATCGATTGAGCTTTCCTCTTAACATTAGTTGCAAAGAAAAAAAGTAGCCCTTTTACATTTTATATATACATATATTACTACTAAACACTACAGGGAACTCCTAATTACATACATCATGGGAAATGGCCTTACATAATATTAGCCTAGGATCCTTGCATTCCTTTGGAGACTAAGATGCAGGGCTGGGGCATGAGGTATAAAAATGATTCAGAATGGTGTGCTTCTAGTTAATCATCCAGAATAAGGCTTGGGCAAGTAGCTCCTTGTCCTGGGGGAAGTGAGAACCTGGGGAACAAGGGAGGTGATGGACAAAGATAAATTAGAATGAGAGAGGAAAACTACAAGAAAGGATGTTAGGCAAACTTACACATTTTGCTTCATTCCAGTGAGGGCTCTGAACTGTGATTCTCGACCTTCCTTTAGATTTTTCACCTAACCCTACCTGACAGAAAGTTATTTTTCTGATTCAGTAGTAATAACAAAATTCTCTGTCTGCTTATAGTACTAAACAAATACTTATAGTACTCAACAAGACATATATTGTTTCATAAAAGTAGAATAGCTTTGGGCAACAGGCAAAATGATAATTTCCAATTTTTGAGCATCTCCTTTCAACTGGCACTGTTAGCCTTACTTCATTTATTTCTCACAGCATCCCTAAGAGGTAGGGAAAATTCTTATTCTCACTTTAGAGATAGAGAAAAAAAAATAAAGTACAGGAAGTTTATGTGCTTTGGCCAAAGTCACACAGCTGATACATGGTGGAGCCATGATGCAAATTCAGGTAGCATAGTTCCAGGGCCTGACGCTGAATAACTTTGCTATACTGCTTCAGGATGCAAAGAAGTTATTGAAGTGTATTACGCTGTATATTTACAGTATACGTTATTTTGTTTACATATATGTGTGTGTATTTATGGCATTATAAATGAGTTTGCTTTTCTTCAGTTTTGAGTGGAGAAGTGACCCAGCTTTCTGCCACATTCAGCCCAGAAAACGTGACCCGAATAAACCTCAGTGCTGCCCTCTAGTAGTCCGCTCCCACACTGAAAGTAAAGCCAAGGTTGTAATGACACCACGCGGCCGCAAGATGTCAATATTTTAACATTATTATCAAACTCCTCTAAGATCAATTTTTTTAGAAATTAATACGGGTTGCCTGATTGTTGTAAAACTATGTTAGAAAATTCAGAACAGTAAAAAACAGAAAAAAATTTTTGCTTTTATTGAATCCTGTATTTTTCCAAAGTTATACTCAAACCAGGTATACAATTTTGTAAACTTATTTTTTTAATTTGACATGGAAACATACCTATGTTCTCACTAAGGGCACAGGATTTGGAGTCAAGCTGACCTGCCTTCAAACCCCATCACCATATTCCCTAGCTGTGTGACCTGAGGTTAATTACTTAATTTCCCTAAAGCCCTAGGTTTCCTCAAATGAAAGAAATTATGATAAACAGAACTATTTCCCAGCACTGTTGTGGGGATTAAAAAGAATGATGTACATTAAGTGTCGCACACGGTGGGTGCTCAAAACATGGCATTTCTTTAGACCATGCTAATCCCATGGCACTCTTGTTTTTAGAAGCTCCACTCTACATTTTATCACATATACTTTGACATGTACACACCCCATATCCTATGTCAAATAAGTATATATTTTGCTAAAAATTTGAGACGATTTTAAAATTTTGCCTTTGAAATTTATTATCAGTTATGCTTCTTAGCAGAGATTATATACACTAAAGAATTCTTACCAACTGATACAATCTAACCAACCATTTTTCCAATGTGTCAAAATTGTTCTGAACACAAAATGAAATAATCTATAAAAATGATGAGTTACATTTTTTGACATTTACTTAGACATTTATAGACTTTAATTTTACAGTTATCTTCATATTTTGAAGCCAATAACTTTTGTCAGGCTTCAAACCCCTTTGGCAGATCCTTGGGAAGTTCATAGGTCTTAGGCATTTTCCTTGTAGTGCTCAATGGATTAAAATAAAAGAATCTGGTAAACATTATTACCACTTCACTTATGCATTATTTTATGGCTACAGAATATTTAATTTTGTATATGTTCCAAAATGTACTCAATCATTCCTCTAGTACTTAGGTTGTTTCCAAATTTTCCCTATTATAAATGATGCTACAATGCATATCGTTAAATATAAACCTCTTTTCAATATAATAGGATTATTAATTTATGATAGAGTCCCAGAAGTAAAATTACTGAGTCAGAGTGTATGAATATCAGTAATGGTTCTTAACATGTATTGTCCAATGACTTTCCAAAATATTTGGACCAATTTATGCTCTCACCAATGGGTCAATAAAATAAAAGTGTCCATTTTATTGCCCTGTCACCAGCTGCAGATTGTCTCAAATTTACATTTGTCAATTGTATAGGCCAGAAAAAGATATTTGGTATTAACGTCTATTTTTCTATTACTATTGAGTTATTTAAAAATTATTTTCTCATAATTTTATAAGCCATATGCATTTTCTGCTTTGTGAATCTTCTCTTTGTCTCTTTCCCTGCTTCTAAGGTCCAGTGGTAGACAGAGGATTCCCCAAAATTAGTGTCTTTGCACAGTCTTATGCAGAATCAGGTAGTTAATAATACTATATAGTGCTTATAAACTGTGCTAATACTATGGATTGGCTTGCTTCACTTCCATTCCACCCCGGAATCTTCTGTACCTAAGATTTGCCATGTGGATTAGATGTCACCAAGTAGATGCACTCATATGAAGTTTGGCAGTTAAAAGTGGGCTGAAAAACTATGTGTATATATGAGGTTTTCTGCAGTGCTCATTTTCCACCTTCCTAGGTCTCAAGAGGAAGTGATGTGCTACCCCCACCAAAGTCAACAACAGCAGCGTCCCGATCTGGCTTCTAATCACTGGGTCACAGCTATTGGATGCTCTTCATCTAGATCCGTAGGTATTCAGAAACAGCTGCAGCAGCTGCAGAGGAGAAAAGAGCAGGTTTTTGATTCTGGCAGAGCTCTACTGGTGACATCAAAGATAGTAATTCCCTTAAAGTTTCAGTTCTGTATTTTTCTGGAACTACGCTTGTGAAATAGACCGTTAGACCTTCCAGCAATCTTATAAGTACTCAGTACCCTGTTTTAAATTCCTGCCTGTAAATTGTTAGGAACTTTTTGGAACATAATCTAACTGTATATATTACAATATAAAAATATGTATACACTTTGACCTAGCAGTTGTACTTGGAAAAGTCTCTTGCACGGAAATAAAAGCATTAGCATGTGTTTTCACAAAGATATTTATTGCAGTGTTATTTTAGTGGCAGAAAACAACCTGGAGAAAACCTGAATGCCCACCAATGGGGGGGTGGTTACATTCATTACAGAACATCTATGCTGTGGAATACTATAAATCAAACTAAAAAATTTAAAATTTTTTTTAAAAAGGAAAGGTTGTCCATTTATTGATCTGAAAGTATGCCATGATACATTTAAGGAAATGGTCTGTATAATTCCATTTTTGTAATTAAAGAGGCAAGAGCATTCCTTTCTGCTTAAGAAACTTACAGTGGTTTCTGTTTTCTGCCCTGAACCCTGACTGGTACACACACTGTCATCATTATCATCATTAAACGTTATATATCTGAGGTGGTGCAAACAGCCGGTTTCTCATCCAGTAATGAATCTCATAAATAAAATAAATATACAAGAAAATTCTTGGAGGCCCAATACTTATTAAAATATTGTACCACACAAGGGACTTCTGTTTTAAGATAGAGCAACTTGTAGCAAACTAATGCTGTTGCTGCGAACAACTAGAAAAATCAGGTGAAATACTCCCCAAAAAGTTCCTTTTTGAAGGCATCAGAGAGCCAGGCCTTGAGAGGTAAGAACCCAGAAAGAAGGGAAGCTCATGAAAATAAGCCCAACTTTCTGCATGTTGTTTTTCCCTTAGGGTATTTCTCAATTCTTGGTCCAGAAACTGGGTAGAGGGTGACTCCTATGAGGCAGAGAAGTCAACAGAGCTTTAGGTAATATCACAGAACTCGGAGTATAAAAATTGAAGTTTAAGGTCTGCCAAGGCCAGCCAGGATTTGAACAGCCATGAAACTGCAGAGAGAAGCAGCAAAGGAAAGTGAACCTGACACAGCACAACTTTTCCACTCCAGGAAATTGCCAATTAAGTTGCACAGGGCAAAAGATTATAAAGATTATAAGCCCTGCAGAGTGGCTAAAAAGTAGAGCGGAGTTTCAGGAAGATTCACAGAGCTGAAGATGCAAAAATTGGAGTTCAGAACTTCTCAAGGAGATGTGTCCCTGGGAAACATCTATCCCTGGTTCTCATCTGGGATCCCTGGAGAGCTATATCCTAGGAATAGAGCAAACTAGAAATAGGTTGAGTCTAGCAAACACTGCAAACCAGCCTCAGGTCAGCTCAGTGGCTGAAAGGATTAAGATAATTTGCCCTTCCGCTGCCTGGCAAAATATAGGGTGAATCCGCTCTGGAGCACATAAGATCATCTAGAGTCTATATACTTTTTTAGGCACAAAGTCTGGCACTCAGTGAAAAATTAACTAATGTACCAAGAAACAGCACCAAGAAGAAAAAAAAAAAAAAAAGCAGGCAACAGGAACAGACTTAATGACCAAGTTATTGCAGTTATATGACATGGGCTATAAATACTCAAGAAAATGAAGAACAATGTGGAGAATTTCACCAGAAAACTAGAATCTATAAAAAAAAGAATCAAATGGAAATTCCGAAAATGAAAAATACAATAAATGAAATTAATAATTCAATAGTGGGCCACATAAAGTCTAAGGTTCACCACTACTTTGTTTTGTTTTGTTTTGTTTTTTTTGAATTACATAGTCTTCTTAATTGGTGTCTTTTTTTTTAATTATACTTTAAGATTTAGGGTACATGTGCACAATGTGCAGGTTAGTTACGTATGTATACATGTGCCATGCTGGTGTGCTGCACCCACTAACTCGTCATCTAGCATTAGGTATATCTCCTAATACTATCCCTCCCGCCTCCCCCCACCCCACAACAGTCCCCAGAGTGTGATGTTCCCCTTCCTGTGTCCATGTGTTCTCATTGTTGAATTCCCACCTATGAGTGAGAATATGCGGTGTTTGGTTTTTTGTTCTTGCGATAGTTTACTGAGAATGATGATTTCCAATTTCATCCATGTCCCTACAAAGGACATGAACTCATCATTCTTTATGGCTGCATAGTATTCCATGGTGTATATGTGCCACATTTTCTTAATCCAGTCTATCATTGTTGGACATTTGGCTTGGTTCCAAGTCTTTGCTATTGTGAATAATGCTGTAATAAACATACGTGTGCATGTGTCTTTATAGCAGCATGATTTATAATCCTTTGGGTATATACCCAGTAATGGGATGGCTGGGTCAAATGGTATTTCTAGTTCTAGATCCCTGAAGAATCGCCACACTGACTTCCACAATGGTTGAACTAGTTTACAGTCCCACCAACAGTGTAAAAGTGTTCCTATTTCTCCACATCCTCTCCAGCACCTGTTGTTTCCTGACTTTTTAATGATTGCCATTTTAACTGGTGTGAGATGGTATCTCATTGTGGTTTTGATTTGCATTTCTCTGATGGCCAGTGATGGTGAGCATTTTTTTCATGTGTTTTTTGGCTGCATAAATGTCTTCTTTTGAGAAGTATCTGTTCATGTCCTTTGCCCACTTTTTGATGGGGTTGTTTGTTTTTTTCTTGTAAATTTGTTTGAGTTCATTGTAGATTCTGGATATTCACCACTACTTTGTATGATATTCTGAGTACCGGTTATGTTATTCCCTCTGGAAGACTCCCTTCCCCCATTGTGTGTAGCATTCAGGGACTGCCAATCAATATGCCCTGCACCCCTCTGATCAAGAAAGTGGCGGGTACTAGGTCCAAACCAAGTCCATTGGATTTGCCTAAGAATCTGAATCTTGAGCTAAGCAATGCAAAGATGAAAAACAGAGCTGATTCATAGTGCCAATGGTGCCCTGGTGATATGGTTTGCCTCTGTCTCCCCACCCAAATTCAACCTTGAATTGTAATAATTTCTTCATGTCAAGGGCGGGACCAGGTGGAAGTAATTGGATCATGGGGGTTGTGTTCCCCATGCTGTTCTCATGATAATGAGTGAGTCTCATGACAGCTGATGGTTTTATAAGCATCTGGTATTTCCCCTGCTGGCACTCATTCTCTCTCCTGCCGCCCTGTGAAGAGGTGGCTTCCGCCATGATTGTAAGTTACCTGAGGCCTCCCCAGCCATGTGGAACTGTGAGTTAATTTAACCTCTTTTCTTAATAAATTACCCAGTCTTGGGCATGTCTTCATTAGCAATGTGAGAAGGGTCTAATGCACCTGGAAAAGTAGCTCATTAGTTCCCTCCATATAGATCCTGGATAATGTCATGATTTCCATCTTTTTTGAGACCTGCTGGTTTAATTATTCCTTCTGCAAGCTAACTCATTGTCTTCCAAATAAACTCCTTGACTAGCCAGTGTATTAATTTTGGTAAGTAATACATCAACTGCCAAATTTCAGTGGCTTTAAAATATAAGTCTATTTCCCATTCATGTCCTACCCAGAGTGGGTCTACTAAGGGACCCAGGCTCTTTCCATTCTTTGGCTCTGCTCTCTTCTAGGTCTTAGAAGTCCTCTGCATTCAACTGGCAGGATAAAATGTGGGAGATTTTTATGGAAAATGGCACATATCACTTCTGCTCACATTCCATTGCCCAGAACTTAGATATATGACCATACCTTGGTGCAAGGTAGACAGGGAAATGTAATCTAGATGGGTGTCCAAACAAAAGAGGAGAACATTATTATGTATGAGCACCTGCAGTCTACATACCACAGCCAAGGTCAGTTCTGTTACTTGCTAACAAAGGACCATAATCAATACAGATAGATAGGATTTTAACAGAGCTTAAAGAGGAGAACAACTCAGAGAGAGGAACTGGTGTAAACAAAGAGAATAGAGCATCATGTGGTTTGGCTGGAATGTTGAATGCATGATTGGGAGCAGCAGGAGACCAGTGTAAGAGGTAGATAGGGTCTTGAATGCCAAACTGAATTCTGTAGGCCAGGAGTTGATAAACTATGGTCTGTAGGGCAAACCGAGCCTGATCCCTGTTTTTGCAAGTAAACTTTTGTGGGAACACATTCACATTCATTTACTTATGTATTGTCTATAGATTATTTTCTTATGCAATGGCAGGACTGAGTAGTTGCAACAGAAAATACATGGCCCACAAAGCCCAAGAATACTTACTGTCTGTACTCTTACATAAAAAGTTTGCCAACCTCTACTACAGGCAATTGGGAACCACTGAAGGAAATTGATTAGATGAGTGGTACGTAATATTACAATGGCACCACTGCATAGAGGTAAACTGGAATGTGTGAACCAGTTGTTTGGTTTGGCGTAAGGGATCAGAGAGAGGGGTAACGTAAATTACTCAGGGAACTACTACAACAGTCTAAGAAGTAAAAATAGTAGTTACCATTAATTGAGTGGCTACTACTTGACAAGCACTGTGATATGTATTTTGCAAGCATTATAAAATTCTATCTTCACAAGAACCCCATGAACCACATACTTTTTATTTCCATTTTACAGATGAGAAAACTGAAAATCATACAGATTACATTACTTCTTAGTCTCTTTTACTGGCTCTTCTTCCTCTCTCTCCTCTTGGGAGGGCAGCATTCTGCATGGTAGTTAAGAACATGGATTCCAAAACAAGACTGCCTATGTCCAAGCCTCAGTTTTACCATTTGCTTTCTATGTGAGCTTGGGAAGTTATTTAACCTCTTTGTGCCTCCGTTTCCTTATTAGTATAATGGTGGTAAAGATCAAAATGATACTTCCTAGTGTTTTGGTAAAGGATTCAATGAATTACTGTATGTCATGCACTCAGGACAGTGCCTGGCACTTAGTAAGGCCTATAACACATTTGCTATTATTTTTCCCAACCTCTGAATCTTGGCATATTCCAGGAATTGGTCCAGGACCCTCTTTTCTTCTCTAGCCACACTTCTGTCATGACTTTGTCTAAGGTTTCCATCTTCCATGACACTTACTTTCCCACTACCCTGTTTTGTTTTCACTGGGGCACAATCTAAAAATACCTTATTTACTACTTTGTTAACATATTTATAATCTATCTCTCCCACTTGAATGTAGGCTTCATGAAGGCAGAGACTTATTGTTGTTTATTGCTGAATCCTTAGGGCCTAGAACAGTACCTGGTGCTGTTAATGCCCGATAAGTATTCATTGAATGAGAAAATGAACTCAGCCAAGTAAGTGGCAGATATAGAATTGAAATCCAGGTCTGACTGAAGCCAATACCTATCCCTTCATCACCATGCTATATAGTATAGTAACCATAAAAACAGGAAAGGGTGGATTCAAGAATCATTTAAGAGGTAGAATTGAACTAACAGTAACTGATTTGATGGCAGTGGAGGTGGGAGTGGAGGAGGACCGCGAGTCAAATATGATCTTGAGATTTAGACCTGGATGACAGTGACAGTAGTGTTTTAAAGTGCCTTTTCTCTGAGTGTAATTGACTTTTACTCATGAGAAGAGGACCCTTATCCCTGAAATATCTTAGAACTGAGTTAGGAACATGGCAGGAAGCACACAGTCTTGGGGAGACGGGGACAAATTTCATTTTTGGAAATGTTAACTTTTAAGTGGTATAGTAGGGAGATGCAAAGGCAGAGTTGAAGCTGAGAAGAGAAATCCAGGCTACAGCTATAGATTAGGGGTTAATCAGCTTAGAGGTAATAGTTGAAATCCTAGTAATGGACTCTAAGTAAGCACCTACAGTTAAGGGAATTAGAGAAGGAAAGGGGCAACATAGAGAGGAAACAACGAGAAGGGACATGTTAGGGTCCCAGCAGGAAACAGATGACATATTCAAAATAGGAAGATTCAAGAATGGCTTAATAAAGAAATTGTTTACAAAGGTGTGGGCAGGGTGCAGCAAAACTACAAGGGATAACACTCTTAACTGGAGATATTAAAACCCTTAGGCTGGAAGGACTGAGGGAAGGGAGTAATTACCAGAACTCAAAAAAGTCATGTAGAAAGGACCACTCGGAAAAGAATTGTGACCTTTTAACAAAAGGTCCATCAACAAATGGACACAGCCAGCTCGAGGTGACCCAACAAGAAAAGAGCTGAATGTAATAAATAGCCTAAGCTTATTATTTTCTTTATGATATCCTGCCATGGTCCCCATGGGCAAACAAAAATAGAAACTAACTAAAGGAAAGGAAGCCTGTTGATATAATCCATAAAGATCACCCTCTCAGGGATGAAAGCAGAATAAAAAAAAGGTAGAGAGTGGCTCTGGAGGAGTAAGTGATACATATCTAACATAGTGCAATCCTTTTGCCCCTCAGTGTCCACTATTGTTGTTCACCTAGGTGAAGAGTTTGTTTCCCTTGCACAGGACACACAAAGACCCATAGCTATTGCATGATCAAAGGATGATGTCAATTGAGTTGCATTCCCAACTGAAACCTAAAACAATCACCACTAGTGCTCTTCACATAAGGCAGAGGGTATAAAAATAGGACTTTTAAAAGTAACATTAAAAAGTAGCTGCTATAGTATCTGTTTTTGTAACCTGCTTAAGTAATCAAAGCTACTTTCTTCCACTACCCGCCTCATAATTCCCTTATCTTCTGCCAGCATACAGGCTCGATGGGGCTCTTAAACTGGTGGGAAAAACAAACTCTTTAGATCAGTGGCATATGAGTGTGGTCATATCTATATTATTGGGTTGTCCCATTTCCAATTTGACCAGTACTATGGGGCAAAGAAGTACAGGAGACACCCCAGTGAATACGCTGGGTTCCAAACATACTCTTATTTTTCCCAAGTGTAGCAGGAACCCAATTTTCCCCTAGTAAATGGGATTAGTCACTCCAGACAACACACTGACCTGTTGGTTCAATAGCACGGTGTCTCCAAAATGACCAGGTGATATCGCAGCTCCCAATTAATTGGAAACATCCTGACCATGTATCCTGGTGTAAGCAATCCTCTCTTAGCACTTTAGCTCCCTTGGTGACTCCAAACACACCAAGTCCAAGCTTGCAGATACAGGAAGATAACATTCTTTAAGTGAATTATTGGATATTATACTGAGAAGGGCCACTCCTAATTCCACTCCTTGGTTATCATACCTATACATTCTGGCCATGGGTTGCTTTTAAGCATAAACTGTCCTGCAGGATAACACCCCAAGCTCACAAAGTATTGTCTCTCAGAGGCTGCCATAAATGAGCCTTCAGCAGGCCATTACACATTTTATGAAGACAGCTATTTCTGGATGAAGGAGTACATAGTAAGACAGTGAATTCCATGGGTATGAGCCCACTGCGTTATTATTATTATTATTTTTTGCCATAAAGTGAATTTCTGGTCAAAGAAATGTTGGGTGGGTGTATTAGTGAGGGTTTTCTAGAGAAACTGAACCAACAGGATATGTATACCTAGAGAAGGAAAGGTTTATTTTAAGGAATGGGTTCATGTGATTGTGAAGATACAAGTCCAAAATCTACGGGGTAGGCCAGCAAACTGAACACCCAGGGAATAGTTACGGTCCAAGTTTAATGGCACTCTGCAGTCAAGAAATTATTGCTTGGGGTAGGATAGTCTTGTTTTATTAAGGCTAATTAAATTTGATTCACTCGTACAATGGAGTGTAATCTGCTGTACTCAAAGTCCACCAATTTAAATGTTAATCTTATCCAAAAACACATTCACCAGAAACATCCAAAATACTGTTTGACCAACTCTGTGAGCATGGCCCAGCCAATTTGATACAAAATTGTTTTAATTTTTGTGGGTACCTAATTTTTTTAATTTTTAATTTTTGTAGCTGTTTATATTTATGTGGTACATGAGATATTTTAATACAAACATGTAATATATGATAATCAAATCATGGAATATGATGTATCCATCCCCTTCAGAATTTAACCTTTGTGTTACAAACAATCCAATTATATTATTTTAATTATTTTAAAATGTACAATTAAATTATTATTGAATATAGTCACCCTCTTTTGCTATCAAATAGTAGGTCTTATTCATTCTTTCTAACCATTTTTATACCCATTAACCATCCCCATTTCCTCTTTCCCACTAATTTCCCCCCGCTACTCTTCCCAGCCTCTGATAACCATTATTTTACTCTCTATCTCTGTGAGTTCAATTGTTTTAATATTTAGCTTCCACAAATAAATGAGTACATGCAAGGTTTGTCTTTCTGTGCCTGACTTATTTCACTTAACATAATGACCTCCAGTCCCATCCATATTCTTGCAGATGACAGAATCTCATTCCTTTTTATGGCTGAATAATACTCCATAGTGCATATAAATGTACCACATTTTCTTTATCCATTCATCTGTTGATGGACACTCAGGTTGCTTCCAAATCTTGGCTATTATGAATAGTGCTGTAATAAACATGAGAGTGCAGACATCTCTTTGATATCCTGATTTCCTTTCTTTTGGGTATATACCTAGCAGTAGGATTCCTGGATCATATGGTAGCTCTATCTACAGTTTTATGAAGAACTTCCAAACTGTTCTTCATATTGGTTGTACTAATTTACATTCCCACCAAGAGTGTACAAAAGTTCTCTTTTCTCCACAACTTCTCCAGCATTTGTTATTGCCTGTCTCATGGATAAAAGCCATTTAAACTGGAGTGAGATGATCTCTAATTGCAGTTTTGATTTGCATTTCTCTGATGATCAGTGATGCTGAGCACCTTGTCATATGCTTGTTTGCCATCTGTATGCCATCTTTTAAGAAATGTCTATTCAGATCTTTTGCCCATTTTTTTAATTGGATTATTAGATTTTTTCCTATAGAATTGTTTCAGCTCTTTATACATTTTGATTATTAATCCCTTGTCAGATGGGTAGTTTGAAAATATTTTCTCCCTTTCTGTGAGTTGTCTCTTCACTTCATTGATTGTCTGTTTCACTGTGCAGGGGCTTTTTAACTTGATGAGATCCCATTTCTCCATTTTTGTTTTGGTTGCCTCTGCTTGTGAGGTATTGCTCAAGAAATCTTTACCCAGACCAATGTCCTGGAGGGTTTCCTCAAATTAATAGATTCATAGTTCGAGGTCTTAGATGTAAGTCTTTAATCCATTTGGATTTGATTTTTGTATATGGTGAGAGATAGGAATCTAGTTTCAGTCTTCTGCATATGGATATCCAGTTTTCCCAGCACCACTTATTGAAGAGACTGTCTTTTCCCCAAAGTATGTTCTTGGAAACTTTGTCAAAAATGAGTTCACTGTAGATGTGTGACTTTCGTTTTGGGTCCTCTATTTTGTTCCATTGGTCTATGTGTCTGTTTTTAGGTTAGTACCATGCTATTTGGTTACTATAACTCTGTAGTAAAATTTGAAGTCAGATAATGTAATTTCTCCAGTTTCGTTCTCTTTGCTCAGGACAGCTTTGGCTATTTTGGGTTTTCTGTAGTTCCATATAAATTTTAGGATTCCATATAAAATTTAGGAATAAGACCTACTATTTAAGACCTACTATTTGAAGCCAGCACATATCCAAGTTTCACACGAGGCCCATAACATTACTCCCTGGGTATCACTGTTGGTTATTCAGGGCCCAAGGACTCTTTAGTCAGCAGCTGATGAATCCTGCCCAGACTGGGTCCTTCCCTTCAAGGCAGCAGGTTCCCTTCTGACCCAGGGTGTGTCTAAAAATGTCACCCAGGAGCTGAAGCCTGGGATGGGGATCTCACGACTCTGTCCAGTGCCATCTTCTACTGTGGCTGAGCGAGTATCCAAGATGCAAGACAAAGTTCTCTTTATGCTTCTCTTTCCTCTCCACAGGCAGAAGGAAGGGCTCACTTTTGTTGATCTGAGTTGTGTTGCCTGGCACTGGGAGAGGGGTAATATAAGCACTCGCCCAGCCACACCATCTGGTGTCTCCCTAGGTCACATGCAGACCAAGTCCACTGACTCTAAGCCCAGCATAGCATCAATGCTTGCTTAAGAATTGCAGTCCTTGTGTCCTAGACTGTCTTTCAAGTTCACTTAGGACCCTGTGATGGTTAATACTGAGTGTCAACTTGATTGGATTGAAGAATACAAATTATTGATCCTGGGTATGTCTGTGAGGGTGTTGCCAAAGGAGATTAACATTTGAGTCAGTGGGCTGGGAAAGGCAGACACACCCTAAACCTGAGTTGGCACAATCTAATCAGCTGCCAGCACAGCTAGAATATAAGCAGACAGAAAAATGTGAAATGAGAGACTCGCCTGGCCTCCCAGCCTACATCTTTCTCCTGTACTGGATGCTTTCTGCCCTCAAACATCGAACTCCAAGTTTTTCAGTTTTGGAACTCTGACTGGCTCTCCTTGCTTCTCAGCCTGCAGGCAGACTATTGTGGGACCTTGTGATTGTGCAAGTTAATACTTAATAAAGCCATATATATATATATATATATATATATATATTCCATTAGTGCTGTTCCTCTAAAGATCCCTGACTAATACAAACCCCAAAGCACTTTATTCCATGGTGGCAAGGCTTGCCAAGAAACTCATGTTCTGACCACTGGGATGGGCACTTCCCCTCAAGCTAGATGTGGTCCAAATGCTCCCTCTGTGGGTGGGCACTAGCTAAGTTCAGCATGGTTTTACTTTATGCTGAGACACAGCAGCACTGATTTCAATCACTGCACTCTCCCTTCCCCAAGTGCACAGATTATCTCTCCACAGCACACAGCTGCTGCTGGGGGTTGGAAGAGGTGTGGCATCAGTGATTCAAGACTGTCTTTCCTACCCTCGTCAGTGCCTCTTTCAACAATATGAAGTTAAAACCAGATACTGTGATTGCTCACCTTATTTTTGGTTCTTATAAAGGTGGTTTTCTGTGTGCAGATAGTTGTTAAAATTTACTGTTCCTGTGGAGGAGGACGATTCACGGAGGCTACTATTTGGCCATCTTGCTCCATTCTTGACACATAAAGTTTACCATCACAATTGGTTACTCTTGCATAGACTAATCATTCTCTAAATCTATGAATGATGGTGACTGGGAAGAAGCCCTGTAAACATTAAGGACAAATCTCTATCAGAATATGTCTATCCGTGTGAGGACCAAGTACTGTCCCTTTCATAATGAAAAAAGTCTGATGTTATCAACCTGCCACCAGGTAGCTAGCTGGTCCTCCCAGGGAATAGTGCCATATCAGGAGCTCAACACTGGCTTATGCTGTTGGGAGAATGGACACCCAGTAGTAATCAGAATCAACCTTAATGAGTTTTATGCTGCTGGGCACAGACTTAACCTCTATCCATGCATGCATGTCTGTTCTGTTCATGGGTCTATTATACAAGCACTGGAGTGGCAGAAGAGAGGGTCTAGCTGACTTCCACAGGCTGGGTCATCTTTCTCACCTGATTGTTGAGAACCTCCTCTGGACTAACTGGCCTCTGGTGAGCATTTATGTAAGGCATAACTATCTTCACACTCTGCCCATTCCAAGAAGTCCATCTACATATCTTTCCCCCTAGATCTCCTGCCATCAATTGTCGAATTATGTTCTTTCCAAGTCCCTGACCAGCAAATACATACCTCAGGCCATCTCTTCTTCCACATGAAATGGACAACTGGATGCTCCTGAAGTTCACTTCACTGGAAGGAAATTCTTTCTCCACTGTCTTTCAGAGCCATCCAGAGGGGCTTGTAGTGCAAAGGCCATCCACTTCTAACTAGTGATAGCCTACTGTGCAGATGCATGCCTAAATCAGCCATACATGTCTCCTTTCTCCCTTAACTGCTGTCTTAGTCCATTTTGTGCTGCAATAACACAGACTGGGTAATTTATAAAGAACAGAAATATATTCTCTCACAGTTCTGGAGGCTGAGAAGTTCAATATCAAGACACCAGCAGGTTACAGCCTGTTCTCTCTGCTTCCAAGATGTCAACTTGAATGCTGCATCCTCTAGAGGGGAGAAACACCATGTCTTCACCTGGCAGAAAAGCAGGGGAAAGCACCTGCTGTCATAAGCCCTTTTTTTTGAGATGAGGTCTCACTCTGTCTCCCAGGCTGGAGTGCAGTGGTACTATCTTGGCTCACTGCAGCGTCTACCTTCCGTACTCAAGCAATCCTCTGACCTCTGCCTCTATAGTAGCTGGGACTACCAGGACATGCCACCACACCCAGTTAATTTTTGTGTATTTTTGTGGAGACAGAGTTTTGCCATGTTGTCCAAGCTGGTCTCAAACTCCTGGGCTCAAGCAATCCACCTCCCTTGGCCTCCCACAGTGTGGAATTACAGGCGTGAGCCACTGCACTGGCCTCATCAACACTTTTTACAGGAGCGTTAATTCATTCATGTGGGTGGAGCCTAAACACATCCTATTGGGCCTAAAGACATCCTAAACACATCCTATTGGGCCACACTTCCACACACTGCTGCATTGGGGATTACGTTTCTAACACATGAGTTTTAGAGAGGACAAAAACATTCAGGCCAGATGCAGTGGCACTTGCCTGTAATCCCAGCTAGTTAGGATGCTGAGGTGGGAAGATCGCTTGAGCTCAGGAGTTTAAGTGTAGCTTGGGCAACATGGTGAAACACTCCATCTCTAAAAAAAAATTCCAACCATAGTATTCTACCCCTGTCCCTTTAAAATTCATATCCTTCTTATATACAAAGAAATTAATTCCATCTCAATAGCCCCAAAGGTCTTAACTTGTTCTAACATCAACCCAAAAGTCTACAATTCAGAGTCTCAACTAAATCAGATATGAGTGAGACTCAAAGCACAATTCACTCCGAGGCAAATTTCCCTCCAGCTGTGAGCTTGTTAAATCAAACAAGTTATGTGCTTCCAAAATACAATGGTAGGATAGGCATAGGATAGACACTCACATTCCAAAAGGGAGCAGAAGGAAAGAAAGAAGAAGCAAAAGGTCCCAGGTAAGTTCAAAACCCCATAGGGCAAACAACATTAGATCTTAAGGTTTGTTTATTTGACTCCATGTCCTGCCATCCAGACACACTAATGGGGGCAATGGACCCTCAATGCTCCTTAGTGTCCCCACCCCCACAGTTTTGCTAGGTGCAGCCTGCATTACTCTCATTGGTTAAAGTCAGGTGCCTGCAGTTTTCCCAGGCTGGTGTTATACACTGGTAGCTCTACAGTTGTCATCTTACTGAACCTGGGTCTGTTTGCTCAGTGCACAACAAAGCCAAACACTGATACTGGGATTTGCAGCAAGAGAAAGTAAGGCATTTATTGCAGGGGGCCAAGCAAGGAAAACAGGCAAGTAATGCTTAAGACCTGAACTCCCTGATGGCTTACAGTCAAGGGTTTTTAAGGCAGGGATAGAGGAATTTCCAAAGTGAGTTAAGGGGTGAGGAATCTCTAGAACTTCCTTATACATTTTCTCATTTCAGTTTGTCTGATGTCTATATGACAGTGGTTGGCATTTCCATCTGGTGGAGTCCGTGGCTTCTGAAAAACAACTCAAGGACATATGTCAATACATTCTCTCTAGTTTCTATAGGGAATGAAATATCTTGTGACTCTGACTTACTTGGGTGACTATTGTTTATACTATTATTGCCTTCTTACTTAGCAGGTTATTCACTTACTTCCCTAATTGCTGGTTACAGTGCTAGCTAGGTGCCTGGTATTTCCCTTGAAGGGACTCAAATCTTTCTTTATTTCCATGCCTTTAAGGCAGTCAGCGGTGGGGTTGGGGGGCACCCAGCAGGCCCCTAAAAGGGGTGCCTGCTCTGTCTCACAGTTATGGAGTCTCAGAGGCAGCTTTGACCCCACAACTCCACTAAGTAGTGCCCTAGTGGGTATTCTCTGTGGTGGTTCTGCCAGCCACTGTGGTCTTTACAGTGGTCCCAAGGCTGTTTGAGACATTCTTTGAAATCTGGGTGGAAGAGGCCATGTCTCCAAGTTGCTGCATTTTGTGTGCCTGCAGAATTAGCACCACGTGGACACTGGTGAAGTTCACTGCTTGCACCTTCCCCAGTGACAGCCTGAGCCGCTTTTGGGCCCACCTGAGCCACATCTGGGGTGGCTGATGAGTGCTGTGCCAGAATGTTGGAGCAAAATCATGAGGGCGTCCTGAACAGCAAGCAGCAAAGTCTCCCAGGCACCTTGGGCCTCTCTCTCAAAACAATTCTCCCCTCAAGGCCCTGGCATTCTAGGCCTGTAATGGACATAGCATCCACCAAGATCTCTGAAATGCCTTTGGGGTCATTCTCCCATTGTCTTGATGAATATCATCTGGATTCATTCTATCCATACTAACCTTATCAAACAGTAGCTTGGCAACACTCTTGGTTTTCTCTTCTAAACACACTTTTTTATTGTTTACAAGGTCAGGCTGAAAACTTTTCAAATCTTTATGTTCTACTTCCATTTTAATTAAAAATTTCATCTTTAAATTGTTTCTCTGTACTCGCTTCTTACTATAAACAATTACAAGAAGCCATGCAGCAGCTTCAACATTTTCCTGCTTAAAGATTTCTTTTGCCAGATATCCTAGTTCATCACTCTTAAATCCTGCTTTCCACAAAGCCCTCAGACATGGATACAATTCATCCAAATTTTTTGCCACTTTATAATAAGAATGACCCTTCCTCTAGTTCCCAGTAAGATAATCCTCATTTCTTTCAAAGACCTCATCAGAATGGCCTTTACTGCCCATATTTCTATCAATATTCAGTTCACAACAACTTAGATAATCTCTAAGACTGAGTTTCCCTCTATAGCTCTCTTCTTCTTCTGAGCCGTCACCAGGGTCACCCTTAATGCTTCCTTCATAGCAATATAGGCTTTTCCCAGAATTCACTTCAAAACTTTTCCGCTTCTACCCATTACCGAGTTCCAAAGCCACTTTCACATCTTTAGGTATTTGTTATAGCAACACTCTACTTCCCTGGTGCCAATTTCTGTCTCAGTCTGTTTTGTGCTGTTATAACAGAATACCACAGACTGGGTAATTTATAAAGAGCAGAAATTTATTCTCTCACAGTCCTGGGCACAGAGAAGTCCAAGATCAAGGTGCCAGCAGGTTTGAGCCTGTTCCATCTGCCTCCAAGATGGCAACTTAAATGCTGCATCCTCTGGAAGGTAGGAACATTACGTCCTGACCTAGCAGAAAAGCAGGAGAGAGAACTCACTCCCAGCAGCCCTTTTTATAGCAGCATTAATTCATTCACAAAGTCAGAACCCTCATAACCTAAACACCTTCAATTAGATCCTACCTCTCAATACTGTTACAGTAGGAATTAAGTTTCCAACACATGTGTTTTGGAGGAAACAAAAACATTTAAACCACAGCAATTGTTCATAGGGAAATTTCCATGAGGCCATAGGAGTATGTTTCAGGAGAAATTGGTAAAGTACCAGGAGCAAGTACCATAGGAGTCTTGAATAACCTGCTCAAGTGGGTGCCTTTCAGACCTGCTTGTGCCCAGTCTTGTATATATCACTTCAATTTTATAGCAGGACACTGATGAATATATTCATTTGATGATTCAGTTAATCAGTTAACACACCTGGTTTATAAGGAGAAGTTCAGGTCATATAGTTTCCTTATGTCACGTAGTCAGGAATTCAGTTCCTGCCAGGGTCTAATAGCAAGCTAGGAGCTGACTTTCAAACAGAGAATTGTTGTCAGTCAAGGAGAGCATGGACTTACTCCAAGCATTTGGTCTGCAATGTGATATTTTTATTGGAGATTTCCAGAGACATCATTCAGAAACTTTGTCTTCTGTAGACTCGTCCTTATTATTATTCTTCTAGTCATAAGGTCAAAGTGGCAGCACAGCTTGCCCCACTGTTGGGACCCTTTTCTGCACTGGGCCTTTCTTTAGTACCTAATTAAACATGCTCAAATATAGTGTATATTGCCTTCAAAATCTGAAAAGGCCCACCAAACATTAAGCCTTTTTCTTTATGGTGAGCCGTGTAAAGTGCAGCAACTTTCCTTTTAGAAGGATATCTCAAGATGCTTGAAACGGGACCCCTAGAAACTTCATCTACATGGGAGGATCTTGAACTATGTCCCACCATATATATGAACATATCTTACTAAGGTATCTAGTTTTATTTCTACTTCCTGATCATCAAATCTAATTAGCATAATATTGTCAATTTAATAGAACAATAATGATCTGTGAGATATCAAGATGGACAAGATCCCTCTCAACTATATTATGATAAAGAATAGGAAAATTAGAATAGACCTGGAAACAATACAGTCATCCTTACTTCTGATTTTCATTACTGAGAGGAATGGGAATAGGAAGCAATTTCCAAGTCAACAGCTGTATACAACAGGCCAGAATCTGTGTTGATTTGCCTTAGTAAAAATACCATATCCAGAACTGGAGCTGTGGTTGGCATCATCACCAGAATAAGTCCGTAACAATTTGCTGTCATTATCCACAGCCTATCTCACTTTTGTACCAGTTAATTAGATGAGTTAAATGGAGATGAGGTAGAAGTTATCACCCTTGCATCTCTCTAGTCTTATCTCTGCAGTTCCTCCAGAGATATGTTATTGCTTTTGGTTTATTGTCTTTGAGTGGGATGAAGGGAATTTCCAAGGGCTTTTACTTGGCCACTGCCCACCGTAAGAGACCTCATCCTTCAGGTGGGGACAAGGTAGAGATTCTGCCAGTTACTAAGTATATATGTTCATACTATACGTTTAAGGTCTATAGAAATAACCACTGAATGGATCTCTTGTTCCAATGGATCAGAGCCAGTAAATAATAGATAATTTTAAAATTCTGGTATGTTTCTTTCCCCACTGCACAGTCCCCTTAGTACATGGCTGAAGGCCACTTTGGGAGAAGCTTAGGGTAAGATTGACAGTATATACATATGGCCATATTATAGGGTGCTTCTTCAAAAGGATGCAACCACCTCTCCATTTGAGAAGCTCCAAGTCTATTAACAAGCTTAAGTCTAAGAACTAGGCAAGAGGCTATGAATTGCCATTGTTTTGATTCAAGTTAGATTTTTGTCCAACAGACCTAAAATTTTTCCACATGTATCAAACAAGCAGCATTTTAATAGGCTGCCCATATATTTCACTTTGAGGGATCTGTTACCAATTAGCTACCACAGTTCTCTCCATTCCAGAATATTCGAGTTGCCATTATGCCACTGTGGCTTACTATGATAATTGTATTCCCTTATTTCTAATGGTTAGGTGTCACCATCTGTGTTCTATAATTCCAAAAATCCATTATTCCCAAAATGATCAGAGAATCCAATTCCACTACATCATGGACTCCTTCTACAGTGCATTCAGGATGTTCAAATATTTTTGCCTTATTAACTAGGCCATGATTGATATACTGAGATTAAGCTTTGATTAGTCATCCTGGTGGACCACTAATGACAATCCCAAGTGCAGTCATGCATCACATAATGACAGGGATATGTTCTGAAAAATGCATTATCAGACAATTTCATCATTGTGCAAGCATCATAGAGTGTACGTACTCAAACCTAGATGTATAGCCTACTACACACCTGGGGTACATGGGATAGCATACTGTTTAGGCTACACGCTTGTCCTGCATATTACAGTACTGATTCCTATAGGCAACTGTAACACATAATAGTAAGTATTTTTGTATCAAAACATATCTAAACCTAGAAAAGCATCAGTAAAAGTGCAATATAAAATATAAAATATGGTAAACCTGTATAGGGCACTTATCATGAATGGAGTTTGCAGGAAAGGAAGTTGTTCTGGGTAAGTCAGTGAGTGAATGTTGAGTGAATGTGACAGCATAAGACATTACTGTATACTACTGTAGACTTTATAAACACTGTACACTTAGGCTACACTAAATTTGTAAAAAAAATAAATAAATAAGGTAACTACATTATGATGTTACAATGGCTATAACATCACTGGGCGATAGGAATTTTTGGTTCCATTATAATTTTTATTTAATATTTTTTTTAGAGTCTCACACTATCACCCAGGCTAGAGTGCAGTTGTGTGATCACAGCTCACTGCAGCCTCGACCTCCTGGGCTCAATTGATACTTCCACCTCATTCTCCTTAGTAGCCAGGACTACAGACACACACTACCATGACGGGATAATTTTTTTTAAATTTTTTGTAGAGAATGGGGTCCCAGTATATTGCCCAGGCTGGTCTTGAACTCCTGAGCTCAAGTGATCCTCCTGCCTCAGCCTCCAAAAGTGCTGGGATTACAGGTGAGAGCCACCATGCCTGGCTTCCATTATAATCTTATAGAACCACCACCATATATGAGGTTTGTCATTGCCCAAAACATCATGATGCAGAGCATGACTGTACTTGAGTACTATCATATTCAATCCTGAATCTTGGGAGAGTGAACCTCTGTCAATATATCTTACATTTCCTCCCCTTGATCTAACATTTATAATGTGATAAATACATGAGTAAGCTAAAATAGTGACTATGTGAAACAATATCTAATTCATGGGATCAAAAATATAGTAAAAAATGCTGGACAATGAATACATATAAATCAGAGTGGAATGATCAGAATTAAAATGTTCTATGGTCCTTGTATTGTTTGGGAGGGTGGCAAATATAATGATTTAATTTAAACATTATTAAATATGCAGCACATTTCTAAAATAGAAAAAGAGAATATAACTAAAATAATGGAAACAGAGCATATAACTTTCAAGTCAAAAAGGAAAAAAATTGTTGGGGATAAACAGACACATCCATAAAAATATCAATCTGAAAGGAAGCAAAAAATGAGACGAAGAAAGAGAAACAAAAGAACGACAATGAAAAAGATAAAAATGAATGTTAAATGTATAAATAAATCCAAATATATCACTAACCATAATGAATATAATAGACTAACCTCTTCATTTAAAGTCATAGACTGGACGGGAAAAAAGACTTCTACTTCTAACTACAAATGAGTAGCATTTATCTGACTAAGTCTCCCTCTGAAAATAATTATAAAAATTATACAAAATACATTTTTAAACAAAGTCTTTAGAGATACTGAAGAACAACCAACACAGGCAAGACATGATATGTTACTTTCCTTGAAAGGAGAAATGCACATGAGGAGACCTTCACATTCATCCAGGCATTCACCAAAGGATATTTTTCTGATTTGAGAAAGCGTGAGTATTTCTGGGATGAGGAGACAGAGGTAAGATCTCAGGCTACCAAATTAAGTTAGGGTTGAAGGTTGAGGGACAAAATCATAGAAAGAAGGGAATCACAGAGAAATTGATCTCCAAATCTGCATACAAATCTTTCTCATATTGTTAGGAGACTCCAAAGCTACACATGTCCACAAGACTCCAACAAACCAGTTCTATCTTAGAGCCAACTCACAACAGCTCATTAAAGGTGATTGCACACATCTCTTCCCAACTTCTCATTCAATGATGTTACATTGGTATCTTGAAATTGTTTATGATGGGAGTACTTACACCATGAAAATCAGCAAATACCGTAAGTCATGGCTTTATCTACCTCCTTAAAGAGGTGGCTTACCAGAAGACCTCTCAGTAGAAAATAGCAACTGAGAGGCCAAAAATGATAAGCTAATCTCCACAGCTCTGTAACAGCGGGAAGAAAGAAGTAAACATTCATGTCTTACCAAAGTGGAAGAAGGAGACATGATAACCACTCCTGGATTTCTGCTGAAACAAAGAGAGGCCACATTCTAGGAGTAAAGGTTATAAGCCTAAAAGTAAAAGTAAAACTGAAATACAACAATCTCAACAAAGCCTAAAACTAGCTGGTGATCCATCAGTAATTCTATCTGCCTCCAGAAGAAAATTTAACACTATTTGGAGGATAACAATATCATCTAGATTTCTAAAATGTCAACAACTTTTTATACACAATATCTATTTGTCTATTCAATAATCACAAATTATGCTGAAAAATAGAACCAAATATGAAAAAGAAAAAAACATAGAAACAGACCCAAATGTATTTCAGATTTTAGAGTTAGCTGAGAAAAACTTTTAAATAATATGATTAATACATTCAAGAAAATAGAAAGAAAGATGGAAATTTTCACCAGACGTCTGGAATCTATAAGAAAGATAAAATGGACTTCAACTAGCATGAACCCAAAAAGTGCCCACAAAACTGGGCATGGTGGCTCATGCCTGTAATTCCAGAACTTTGGGAAGCCATGGTGAGTAGATCACTGGAGCTCAGGAGTTTGATACCAGCCTGGGCAACATGGCAAAACCCCACCTCTACAAAAAATTAAAAAATTAGCCTGTGATTGTGGTGTGTGCCTGTAGTCCCAGCTACTCAAGAGGCTGAGGTTGGGAGGATAGTTTGAGCCTGAGGCAGAGGTTGCTGTGAGCCAAGATCATGCCACTGCACTCCAGCCTGGATAACAGAGTGAGACCCCATCTCAGAAAACACACACACACACACACACACACATACACACACAAAGAGTGCCCACACCAGCACACATTATAGTCTAACTGTCAAAATTCAAAGACAAAGAGAGAATCTTGAAAGCAGCAAGAGAAAAGCAACTCATTATGTATAAGGCGCTCCCATGAGATTATCAGCAAATTTTTCAGAAGAAATATTATAGGTCAGAAGGGAGTGGGAGGATATATTCAGAGTGCTGAAAGATAAAAGCTACCAAGAACATTATATCCAGCAAAACTGTCCTTCAAAAATAAGGAGAAATAAAAACCTTCCCAGATAAACATATTCATCTTGGAAAAGGCTGAGAGAGTTCATCACCGATAGACCTGCCTTACAAGAGTTGCTAAAAACAGTTTTTCAAGTTGAAACAAAAGGACACTAGGCAGAAGCATGAATGTATATAAAAATATAAAGCTCTCTGGTAAAGGTATAATAAATATATAGACAAATACAGAGTTCCCCAATATTGTAATGGTGGTACACAAATCACTTTTAATTGATGTATAAATTTTAAAGATAAAATTATAAAAATAACTACAAAATGATATTAATTGATACAAAACATAAAAAGATGTAATTTGATAATATAAAGTATGAGGAGATGTAAAGGAATAGATTTTTTGTATAGAACTGAAATTAAGTTGTCATCAGTTTAAAATAGATTGCCGTAACTATGTTTTATGGAATCCCCATGGTAACCACAAGGAAATGACAAGAGAAAGGAATCAAAGCATGTCACTATAAAAAATCAACAAAACACAAAGGATGGAGCAAGAGAGAAAATGCAAGGCAAAATAACTACAAGAAACACAGAAAACAATTCACAAAAATGGCAATATAACTGCAAGACACACAGAAAACAATTCACAAAAATGGCAGTAATAAGTCCTTTCCTGTCAGTAATCACTTTAAATGTAAAGGAATTGAACTTTCCAATCAAAAGACATTTATTGGCTGGATGAATATAAAAAACATACAAGATCCATCTATATTCTCTGTACAATAGACTTACTTTAACTATAAGGACATACACAGGCTGAATGTGAAAGAATGGGAAAAAAAAGATATTCCATAAAATAGTAACCAAAAGAGAGCAGGGATGGTCATACTTAGATAGAATAGAGTATAATTCAAACACCGTCACAAGAAAAAAAAAGGGACATTATATAATGACAGAAGAGTCAATTCACCAGGAAGATATAACAATTTTAATATGTATGTACCTGTCCATCCACACATAAGAAGAAAACATTGGCAGAATTGAAGGGAGAAATGCATAGTAACATAATAATAGTAGGAGATTTTAATACCCCACTTTCAATCAGGGATAGATTAACTAGACAGAAAATCAATAAGAAAACAGAGAACTTGGACAACACTACAAACCAAATAGACCTAATAGACATATACAAAACATTCTCCTCAACAACAGTAAAATACATATTCTTTTCAAACACACACAGAACATTCTCCTGGAAAGATCACATGTTAGTCGCAAAACAAGTCTTAACAAATGTAAAAAGACTGAAATCAAACCAAGTATCCTTTGTGACCACAATAGAATGAAACTAGAAACCAATAGCAACAAGAAAACTGGAAAATTCAAAATATGTGGTAATTAAACAATACACTCTTGAACAACCAATAGGTGAAAGAAGCAATCATAAGGGAAATTAGAAAATATTTTTGACAAATGAAAATGGAAACACAATATATCAAAACATGTAGAATACAGTAAAAGCAGTACCAAGAGGAAAGTTTATAGCAGTAAACACCTACACAAAACAGAAGAAAAATCTCAAATCAACAACCTAACTTTATACCTTAAGACACTAGAAAACAAAGAACAAACTAAACATAAAGTTAGCAGAAGAAAATTATAAAAATTAGAGCAGAAATAAAACAAAGAGAGAAGAGAAACCCAATAGAAAAGAATAAAAATTAAGAGTTTTTTTAAAGAGATTAATAAAATCAATAAGCTATTCTCCAGACTAATAAAAAACTGAAAAGACTCAAATAAAAAAAACTAGAAATGAAAGAAGGACATTACAGCCAATGTCACAGAAATGAAAAAGGGTCGTAAGAGATTATGATAAACTATTATACACCACAAAATCGGGTAACCTGGAAGAAATTGATAAATTTCTAGAAATATACAGCCTATCAAGATTGAATAATTAAAAAATAAAAAACCTGAACAGATCTATAGCTAATAAGAACATTGAATCATAACCAAAAACTTTCCAACAAAAACAACAAAATTGCTCAGAAGAGAATTCACTGGTAAATTCTACCAAACCTTTAGCGAACAATACACATCAATTCTTCTCAAATTCTTCCCAAAAACTGAAGAAGAGGGAACACTTCCAAACTCGTTCTATGAGGCCAGCATTACCCTGATATCAAAATCAAAGATACAAAAGGAAACAAAAACTACAGATCAACATCCCTGATGAATATTGATGCAAAAATCTTCACCAAAAATACTAGCAAACCAAACCCAACAGCACAGTAAAAGGATTATACCTAATGAGCAAGTGGGATTTATTTCTGGAATGCAAGGATGCTTCAACATACAAAAATCAATGTAATACACCACATTAACAGACTAAAGGAAAAACTACATGATTATCTGAATTGATTCAGATAAAGTATTTGACAAAAGTCAATACACTTTTATAATAAAAAAAAAACACTCAACAAACTAGGAATAGAAGAAACTTACTTCAACATAATAAAAGCCATATATGAAAAGCCCACAGCTAATGTCATACTCAATGGTGGAAAACTGAAAGCTTTTTTTCTAAGATGAGGAACAATGCAAGGATGCCCACTCTAGCTACTTCTATTCAACATAGTACTGGAAGTCCTAGCCACAAGAATCAGACAATAAAAAGAAATAAAAGGTATCCAAACAAGAAAGGAGGAAGTGAAATTTTCTTTGTACACAGATGACATGGCCTTGTATGTAGGAAACCGGACTATGTCATTTACAAAACAATTGTTAGAACTAATAAACAGATTCAGCAAAGTTGCATTATACAAAATCAACACATAATCAGTTTCATTTCTATAAATTAAAAATGAACAACTCAAAAAGAAAATTAAGAAAAAATGTTATTTACAGTATCATCAAAAAGAATAAATTATTTAGGAATAACCTCATCCAAAGGGGCAAAATATTTGTACACCAAAAACTCAAAATATTGTAGTAAAAAAATGTTTAAAACATAAATAAATGGGAAGACATTCCATGTTCATGGATTGGAAGACTTAGTATTGTTAAAATGTCCATACTATTCAAAGATATCTGCAGATTAATGCAATCCCTGTCAAAATCCCAACGGCATTTTTCTTCAGAAATGGAATAATAATCCTAAAATTCATATGGAATCTCAAAGAACTATAAATAGCCAGAGCAATCTTTAAAAAAATAAACAAAGAAAGAAAACTGGTGGCCTCACACTTCCTGACATCAAAACATATTATAAGTTTACAGTAATCAAAACAGTATGTAGTAGCATAAAGACAGGCATATAGACCAATGAAACAGAAGAGAGAACCCAGAAATAAATCTTTACATATATGGTCAAAGAATCTTCAACAAAAGTGCCAAGGCTTCAAAATGGGGATAGGATAGTTTCTTCAGCTGGATATTACAAATACAAAAAATAAAGTTGGACACTTACTTAAACCATATACAAACTTAACTCAAAATGGATTAAACACATAAATATAAGACCTGAAACTATGAAACTCCTAGAAGAAAACATGGGTGAAAAGCTTCATTACATTGGATTAGCAATGATTTCTCCAATATGCACACCATACGCACAGGCAACAAAAGCAAAAATAGACAAAAGAGAATACATCAACCTTAAGAAACTTCTACAGAGCAGAGAAGACAGCCAACAGAGGAGAAAGGCAATCCATAAAATTGGAGAAATATTTGCAAACCATACATCTGATAAGGAGTTAATATCCAGAATATGTAAAGAACTACAACTTATCAACAAAAAAAAAATCCAATTTAAAACTGGACAAAATACTTGAATAGACATTTATCCAAAGAAGATAAACAAATGGCTAAAAAGCAAATGAAAAGATGCTCAATCGCATTAATCATTACAGAAATGCAAATCAAAACCAAAATGAGATATCCCACACCTATTAAGATGGCCATTATTTAAAAACCAGAAAATAAGAAGTGTTGACAGAGATGAGGAGAAATTGGAATCCTTGTCCACTGCTTGTGGGAATGTAGAATGGTGTAGCTGCTGTGGAAAAGAGTGTAGTGGTTCCCAAAAAATTGATAATAGAATTACCACATGATCCAGCAATCCCATTTCTGGTTACATATCCAAAAGATTTGAAAGCAGGATGCCAAAGAGATATTTGCACATCCATGTTCATGTTAGCATTATTTACAATGGCCAAGAGGTAGAAGCAACATAAATGTTTATATGCAGATGAATGGATAAAGAAAATACAGTATATACATACAAGGAAATAAAAGTAAAACTACCATTTGATCCGGCAATCCCACTACTGAGTATCTACCCAGAGGGAAAGAAGTCATTATACGAAAAAGATACTTGCACATGCATGTTTATAGCAGCACAATCACAATCGCAAAAATATGGAACCAGCCCAAATGCCCATCAATCAATGAGTGGATAAAGAAATTGTGAGATATATATATATATATATATATATGCCATGGAATACTATTCAGCCATAAAAAGGGAAAAAATAATGGCATTTGCAGCAACCCGGATGGAATTGGAGACCATTATTCTAATTGAAATAACTCAGGAATGGAAAGCTAAACATCATATGTTCTCACTCATAAGTGGGAGCTAAGCTATGAAGATGCAAAGGCATAAGAATGATACAATGGACTTTGGGGACTTCCGGGAAGGGGTGGGAGGGGGTGAGGGATAAAAGACTATAAATTGGGTTCAGTGTATACTGCTCGGGTGATGGACACAACAAAATCTCACAAATCACCACTAAAGAACTTACTTGTGTAACCAAACACCACCTGTCCCCCAAAAAACCTATGGAAATAAAAAATAAATAAAATTAGATTAAAATTTAAAATAAGGAAATCTTGTCATAATCTACAATGTAGATGAACCTTGAGGACATTATTCCAAGTGAAATAAGCCAGTCACAAAAGGACAAATACCTCATGAGTCCAACTGTATGTGGTATCAAAATAGTCAAACTCTTAGAAACAGAAAGTATTTATGTTTTCCAATACAATCGTGGTTGCCAGGGGCTGGGGGGAGATGGAAATGGTGAGTTGTTATTCCATTAATATAAAGTTTTGCAACATAAAAAAAATTCTAGACATCCGTTGCTCAACAATGTAAATAGTTAACACTACTATACTATACACTCAAAATGGTTAAGATGGAAATTTATTTTTAATTTTTTTTTTGAGACAGGGTCTCACTCTGTCGCCCAGGTTGGAGTGCAGTGGCATGAGCTCAGCTCACCACAATGTCCGCCTCCCAGGTTCAAGTGATTCTCCTGCCTCCGCCTCCCAAGTAGCTGGGATTACAGGCACCCACCATCACGCCTGGCTAATTTTTGTATTTTTAGTAGAGATGGGGTTTTACCATGTTGGTCAGGCTGGTCTCGAACTCCTGACCTCAGGTGATCCAACTGCCTCAGCCTCCCAAAGGGCTGGGATTACAGGAAGATGGAGATTTTTATGTTACATTTTTACCATGATTTTTTAAAAGGATATATTGAGAATTCTAGAAGTGTAATTTAAAATTAACTAAATGGACTTATCAACAAATTAGGCACAGCAGAGCAAAAGATTAGTGAACTAAAAGACATTACAGTTGACCTTGAACAATGCAAGGGACAGGGTGCCAGTCCCTCGTGCAGTTGAAAATATGTGTATAATTTTGACTCCCCCAAAACTTAACTGCTAATAGCCTACTGTTTACTGGAAGCCTTACTGGTAACATTTACACTCGATCAACACATATTTTGCATGTTTATATATTATATATTGAATTATTACAATAAAGTAAGCTAGAGAAAAGCAAATGTTATTAAGAAAACCATAAGGAAGAGAAAATATATCCACTATTTATTAAGTGGAATTTGATCATCATAAAGATCGTCATTCTCACCATCATCTTCATATTAAGTAGACTGAGGAGGAGGAAGAGGAAGGGTGGATCTTTCAGTCGCGGGGTGGCAGAGACAGAAGAAAATCCATGTATATATGGGCCCACGCAGTTCAAACCTGTGTTGTTCAAGGGTTACCTGTAGTAGAAAATATCTATATTGAATCCTATAGAGAGAAAAAAATGAAAAATACAGAAAGAGGGCATTGGAGATGTTAAAAATATTTTATATATGTGCAATCAGGGTCAGAGGAGAGAAGAATGACAGTGGGTAGAAGCAATATATGAGGAAATACTGGCCAAAAACTTTCCAAAACTGAAGAAAGACATGAAACCACAGACAAGAAACATTATAAAACCCAAATAAGATAAACCCAAATAAAACTATACCAAGATACACCAGAATCAAACTTTTGAAATTGAAAAGAATAATTGAAAAGTAGCCAGACTGGGGAAAAAAACCCAACATTACCTACCAAGGAGCGATGATAGATTTTTTTTTTTAACTTTTCTACAGAAATGACAGTAGACAGAAGACAACAGTATGGCACCATCAAACTGCTAGAAAAAAAAATATATTTACAAACCTAAAATTCTTTAGTGGGCCAAAAAAAAAAAAAATTCTTGGCCAGGCACGGTGTCTCACACCTGTAATCCCAGCACTTTGGGAGGCTGAGTCGGGTGGATCACTAGAGGCCAGGAGTTCAGTATCAGCCTGGCCAACATGGTGAAACCCCCATCTCTACTAAAAATATAAAAATCAGCCCAGGCATGGTGGCATCGGACAGATCCTCCAGACCGAAAATCAACAAAGAAACATGGGACTTAATCTGTACTATAGACCAAATGAACCTAGTAGGTATTTACAGACCATTTCAGCCACCAGCTGCAGAATACACATTCTTTCCTTACTACATGGATCATTCTCAAGGATAGATGATATATTAGGTCACAAAACAAGCCTTAGAACATTCCAAAAAATTGAAATAATATCAAGCATCTTCTCAGACCACAATAAAATAAAACTGGAAATTGATAACAAGAGGAATTTTAGAAACTATATAAATACATGTAAATTAAACAATTTGCTCCTGAATGACCAGGAGTCAATGAAGAAATTAAGAAGGAAATTGAAAAACTTCCTGAAACAAATGATAATGGAAACACAACATACCAAAACCCATGGGATACAACAAAAGTAGTACTCAGAGGGAAGTTTATAGCTTTAAGTGCCTACATAAAAAAGAGAGAAAACTTTAAATAAACAATCTAACAATGCATCTTAAATAAGTAGAGAAGCAAGAGCAAAGCAAACACAAAATTGGTAGCAGAAAAGAAATAATAAAGATCAAAGCAGAAATCAATGAAATTGAAATAAAAAAACACAAAAGATACATGAAACAAAAAGATCTTTTTTGAAAAGTTAAATAAAATTGACAAACCTTACCCAGACTGAGAAAAAAGAAGATCCAAATAAATCAAATCGGGAATGAAAAAAGACACATTACAACTGATACTGCCGAAATTCAAAGGATCTTTGGTGGCTACTATAAGCAACTATATGCCAATAAATTGGAAAACCTAAAAGTAATGGGCACATTCCTAGACACATACAACCTACCAAGATTGAACCAGGAAGAAGTCCAAAACCTGAGCAGACCAATAACAAGTAACAAGATTGAAGCAGTAATGAAAATTCTCCAAGTAAAGAGAAGCCTGGGACCCAGTGGTTTCACTGCTGAATTCTAGCAAACATTTAAAGAACTAATACCAATCCTATTCAAACTATTCTGAAAAATAGAGGAGAGAATACTTCCAAACTTATTTTATGAGACCAGTATTACCCTGATACCAAAACTAGACAAAGTCACATCAAAAAAATAAAACTACAGGCCAATACCTCTGATAAATATTGATGCAAAAATCCTCAACAAAATACTAACAAACTGAATTATTCAATACACTGGAAAGATCATCCATCATGACCAAGTAGAATTTATCTCTTGGATGCAAGAATGGTTCAACATATGCATATCAATGAATGTGATACATCATATCAAGAGAATGAAAGATAGAAACCATATAGTCATTTCAATTGATGCTGAAAAATCATTTAATAAAATTCAGCATCTCTTCATGATAAAATGATCAAAAAACTGGTGATAGAAGGAACATAATTCAACATAATTAAAGCCATATATGACAGACCCACATCTAGTATTATACTGAATGGGAAAAGCTGAAAGCCTTTCCTCTAAGATCTAGAACATGACAAAGATGTCCTATGTTGGCCGGGCGCGGTGGCTCACACCTGTAATCCCAGCACTTTGGGAGGCTGAGGCGGGTGGATCACAAGGTCATGAATTCAAGACCAGCCTGGCCAAGATGGTGAAACTCCATCTCCACTAAAAATACAAAAATTAGCCAGGCGTAGTGGTGGACACCTGTAATCCCAGCTACTCAGGAGGCTGAGGCAGAGAATTGCTTGATGCTGGGAGGTAGAGGTTGCAGTGAGCCAAGATCGCACCACTGCACTCCAGCCTGGGTGACAAAGCGAGATTCTATCACAAAAAAAAAAAAAAAAGATGTCCGATGTCACCACTGTTATTCAACATAGAATGGAAGTCCTAGCTACAGCAATCAGATAAGAGAAAGATATAAAGGGCATCTAAATTGGAAAGGAAGAAGTCAAATTATCCTTGTTTGTAGATGATATGATCTTATATCTGGAAAACCCTAAAGACTCCACAAGAAAACGATTAGAACTGATAAACAAATTCAGTAAAGTTGCAGAATACAAAATCAATATACGAAAATCAGTAGCATTTCTATATGCCAACACTGAACAATGTGAAAAAGAAATAAAAAAGTAATCCCATTTGCAATAGCCACACATAAAATTAAATACATAGGAATTAAGCTAACCAAAGATGTGAAAGATCTCCATAATGAAAACCATAAAACACTGATAGAAGAAATTGAAGAGGACACAGAAAATGAAAAAATATCCCATGTATTGAAAGAATCAATATTTCTGTTTGTTTATTTGTTTGTTTTTTGAGGCAGAGTCTCACTCTGTTGCCCAGGCTGGAGTGCAGTGGCATGATTTCAGCTCACTGCAACCTCTGCCTCCTGGACTCAAGTGATCCTCCTGCCTCAGCCCCTGCAAGTAGCTGGGAGTGCAGGCATGAACCACCATGCCAAGCTAGTTTTTTTATTTTTTGTAGAGACAGGATTTCACCATGTTGCCCAGGCTGGTCTCAAACTCCTGAGGTCAAGCAATCCACCTGCCTTGGCCTTCCAAAGTGCTAGGATTACAGGCATGAGCCACTGGACCTGGCCAGAATCAATATTGTTAAAATGTCCATGCTACCCAAAGCAATCTACAGATTCAATGCAATCCCTATTAAAATACCAATGACCATTCTTCATAAAAATATGAAACAGAAAAATGAACGGAATGAATAGAAATAGAAAAAACAATCCTAAAATTTATATAGAACCACAAAAGACCCAGAATAGCCAAAGCTATCATAAGGAAAAAGAACAAAACTGGAGGAATCACATTACCTGACTTCAAATTACACTACATAGACCAATGGAACAGAATAGAGGACCCAGAAACAAATCCATATATCTACAGTGATCTCATTTTCGACACTTTCCAAGAACATACATTGGGGAAAAGAAATAATCTTCACTAAATGATGCTGGGGAAACTGGATATTAATATGCAGAAGAATGAAACTAGGCTCCCATCTATTGCCATTTAAAAAATCAAATCAAAATGGATTAAAGAAAGCCCTGGACCAGATGGCTTCACTGGTGAAGGCTGCCAAATCTTTAAAGAATAATTAATATCAATCCTTCACATAATCTCCAAAAAAATTGTACAGCCAGGGACACTTCCTAACTTATTCTCAGAGGCCATTATTACCCTGATACCAAGATCAAAGATATCGCAATAAAATAAAAATATATGCTATACTCCAAAGAATTGAAAAAAAGTACTAAACAAAGACATGTACATGAATGGTCACAGCAGCACTATTCACAATAGCTAAAGGTGGAAACAATCCAAATGTCCATCAACAGATGAATGGATAAGTAAAACATCATACAGCTATAAACTGAAATATTATTCAGTCATAAAAAGTAATGTACTGATATAACATGAATGAACCTTGAAAACCTTATACCAAGTAAAAGAGACCAGACATAAAAGGTTATATATGATCCACTGTATAAACTATCCAGAATAGCTAAACCCATAAAGACAGAAAACAGATTGGTGGTTACTTGGAGCTGAAAGGAGGAGGAAATTAGGAGTAACTGCTTAATGAATACAGTGTTTCCTTTTGAAGTTCTGAAAATATTTTGGAACTGTATTGAGGTGGTGGTTGATCAACATTGTGAATATACAAAATAATACCGAATTTTTCACTTTCAAGTTTTTGATTTTATGTTATATTACTTCACTTCAATAAACCAGGCAAACAGGGTATGGAGTGGACCTCTAGCAAACTCCAACAGACCTGCAGCTGAGGGTCGTGTCTGTTAGAAGGAAAACTAACAAACAGAAAGGACATCCACACCAAAAACCCATCTGTACATCACCATCATCAAAGACCAAAAGTAGATAAAACCACAAAGATGGGGAAAAAACAGAGAAGAAAAACTGGAAACTCTAAAAAGCAGAGCTCCTCTCCTCCTCCAAAGGAACCCAGCTCCTAACCAGCAACGGAACAAAGCTGGACGGAGAATGACTTTGATGAGTTGAGAGAAGAAGGCTTCAGACGATCAAACTACTCCGAGCTACAGGAGGAAATTCAAACCAAAGGCAAAGAAGTTGAAAACTTTGAAAAAAATTTAGACGAATGTATAACTAGAATAACCAATACAGAGAAGTGCTTGGAGGAGCTGATGGAGCTGAAAGCCAAGGCTCGAGAACTACGTGAAGAATGCAGAAGCCTCAGGAGCCAATGCGATCAACTGGAAGAAAGGCTATCAGTGATGGAAGATGAAATGAATGAAATGAAGCGAGAAGGGAAGTTTAGAGAAAAAAGAATAAAAAGAAACGAACAAAGCCTCCAAGAAATATGGGACTATGTGAAAAGACCAAATCTACGTCTGATTGGTGTACTTGAAAGTGATGGGGAGAATGGAACCAAGTTGGAAAACACTCTGTAGGATATTATCCAGGAGAAATTCCCCAATCTAGCAAGGCAGGCCAACATTCAGATTCAGGAAATACAGAGAATGCCACAAAGATACTCCTTGAGAAGAGCAACTCCAAGACACATAATTGTCAGATTCACCAAAGTTGAAATGAAGGAAAAAATGTTAAGGGCAGCCAGAGAGAAAGGTCGGGTTACCCTCAAAGGGAAGCCCATCAGACTAACAGCGGATCTCTTGGCAGAAACCCTACAAGCCAGAAGAGAGTGGGGGCCAATATTCAACATTCTTAAAGAAAAGAATTTTCAATCCAGAATTTCATATCCAGCCAAACTAAGCTTCATAAGTGGAGGAGAAATAAAATCCTTTACAGACAAGCAAATGCTGAGAGATTTTGTCACCACCAGGCCTGCCTTACAAGAGCTCCTGAAGGAAGCACTAAACATGGAAAGGAATAACCGGTACCAGCCACTGCAAAAACATGCCAAATTGTAAAGACCATTGAGGCTAGGAAGAAACTGCATCAACTAACGAGCAAAATAACCAGCTAACATCATAATGACAGGATCAAATTCGCACATAACAATACTAACTTTAAATGTAAATGGACTAAATGCTCCAATTAAAAGACACAGACTGGCAAATTGGATAAAGAGTCAAGACCCATCAGTGTGCTGTATTCAGGAAATCCATCTCACATGCAGAGACACACATAGGCTCAAAATAAAAGGATGGAGGAAGATCTACCAAGCAAATGGAAAACAAAAAAGGCAGGGGTTGCAATCCTGGTCTCTGATAAAACAGACTTTAAACCAACAAAGATCAAAAGAGACAAAGAAGGCCATTACATAATGGTAAAGGGATCAATTCAACAAGAAGAGCTAACTATCCTAAATATATATGCACCCAATACAGGAGCACCCAGATTCACAAAGCAAGTCCTGAGTGACCTACAAAGAGACTTAGACTCCCACACAATAATAATGGGAGACTTTAACACCCCACTGTCAACATTAGACAGATCAACGAGACAGGAAGTTAACAAGGATATCCAGGAATTGAACTCAGCTCTGCACCAAGCGGACCTAATAGACATCTACAGAACTCTCCACCCCAAATAAACAGAATATACATTCTTCACAGCACCACATTGCACTTATTCCAAAATTGACCACATAGTTGGAAGTAAAGCTCTCCTCAGCAAATGTAAAAGAACAGAAATTATAACAAACTGTCTCTCAGACCACAGTGCAATCAAACTAGAACTCAGGATTAAGAAACTCACTCAAAACCGCACAAGTACATGGAAACTGAACAACCTGCTCCTGAAATGACTACTGGGTACATAAAGAAATGAAGGCAGAAATAAAGATGTTCTTTGAAACCAACAAGAACAAAGACACAACATACCAGAATCTCTGGGACACATTCAAAGCAGTGTGTAGAGGGAAATTTACAGCACTAAATGCCCACAAGAGAAAGCAGGAAAGATCCAAAATTGACACCCTAACATCACAATTAAAAGAACTAGAAAAGCAAGAGCAAACACATTCAAAAGCTAGCAGAAGGCAAGAAATAACTAAAATCAGAGCAGAACTGAAGGAAATAGAGACACAAAAAACCCTTCAAAAAATTAATGAATCCAGGAGCTGGTTTTTTGAAAGGATCAACAAAATTGATAGACCTCTAGCAAGACTAATAAAGAAGAAATGAGAGAAGAGTCAAATAGACACAATAAAAAATGATAAAGGGGATATCACCACCAATCCCACAGAAATACAAACTACCATCAGAGAATACTACAAACACCTCTACACAAATAAACTAGAAAATCTAGAAGAAATGGATAAATTCCTCGACACATACACCCTCCCAAGACTAAACCAGGAAGAAGTTGACTCTCTGAATAGACGAATAACAGGCTCTGAAATTGTGGCAATAATCAATAGCTTACCAACCAAAAAGAGTCCAGGACCAGATGGATTCACAGCTGAATTCTACCAGAGGTACAAGGAGGAACTGGCACCATTCCTTCTGAAACTATTCCAATCAATAGAAAAAGAGGGAATCCTTCCTAACTCATTTTATGAGGCCAGCATCATCCTGATACAAAAGCCAGGCAGAGACACAACCAAAAAAGAGAATTTTAGACCAATATCCTTGATGAATATTGATGCAAAAATCCTCAATAAAATACTGGCAAACCAAATCCAGCAGCACATCAAAAAGCTTATCCACCATGATCAAGTGGGCTTCATCCCTGGGATGCAAGGCTGGTTCAATATATGCAAATCAATAAATGTAATCCAGCATATAAACAGAACCAATGACAAAAACCACATGATTATCTCAATAGATGCAGAAAAGGTCTTTGACAAAATTCAACAGCCCTTCATGCTAAAAACTCTCAATAAATTAGGTATTGATGGGACATATCTCAAAATAATAAGAGCTATCTATGACAAACCCATAGCCAATATCATACTGAATGGGCAAAAACTGGAAGCATTCCCTTTGAAAACTGGCACAAGACAGGGATGCCCTATCTCACCACTCCTATTCAACATAGTGTTGGAAGTTCTGGCCAGGGCAATTAGGCAGGAGAAGGAAATAAAGGGTATTCAATTAGGAAAAGAGGTAGTCAAATTGTCCCTGTTTGCAGATGACATAATTGTATATCTAGAAAACCCCATTGTCTCAGCCCAAAATCTTCTTAAGCTGATAAGCAACTTCAGCAAAGTCTCAGGATACAAAATCAATGTGGAAAAATCACAAGCATTCTTATACACCAATAACAGACAAACAGAGAGCCAAATCATGAGTGAACTCCCATTCACAAATGCTTCAAAGAGAATAAAATACCTAGGAATCCAACTTACAAGGGATGTGAAGGACCTCTTCAAGGAGAACTACAAACCACTGCTCAATGAAATAAAAGAGGATACAAACAAATGGAAGAACATTCCATGCTTATGGGTAGGAAGAATCAATATCATGAAAATGGCCATACCGCCCAAAGTAATTTATAGATTCAATGCCATCCCCATCAAGCTACCAATGAGTTTCTTCACAGAATTGGAAAAAACTACTTTAAAGTTCATATGGAACCAAAAAAGAGCCAGCATCGCCAAGTCAACCCTAAGCCAAAAGAACAAAGCTGGAGGCATCACGCTACCTGACTTCAAACTATCCTACAAGGCTACAGTAACCAAAACAGCATGGTACTGGTACCAAAACAGAGATATAGATCAATGGAACAAAACAAAGCCCTCAGAAATAAGACCGCATATCTACAACTATCTGATCTTTGACAAACCTGACAAAAACAAGCAATGGGGAAAGGATTCCCTATTTAATAAATGGTGCTGGGAAAACTGGCTAGCCATATGGAGAAAGCTGAAACTGGATCCCTTCCTTACACCTTATACAAAAATTAATTCAAGATGGATTAAAGACTTAAACGTTAGACATAAAACCCCTAGA
This sequence comes from Pan paniscus, assembly GCF_029289425.2. Taxonomy (NCBI): domain Eukaryota; kingdom Metazoa; phylum Chordata; class Mammalia; order Primates; family Hominidae; genus Pan; species Pan paniscus. The sequence continues at coordinate 109,014,668 of NC_073272.2, forward strand.
AGAAAACCTAGGCATTACCATTCAGGACATAGGCATGGGCAAGGACTTCATGTCTAAAACACCAAAAGCAATGGCAACAAAAGCCAAAATTGACAAATGGGATCTAATTAAACTAAAGAGCTTCTGCACAGCAAAAGAAACTACCATCAGAGTGAACAGGCAACCTACAGAATGGGAGAAAATTTTCGCAACTTACTCATCTGACAAAGGGCTAATATCCAGAATCTACAATGAACTCAAACAAATTTACAAGAAAAATCAAACAACCCCATCAAAAAGTGGGCGAAGGACATGAACAGACACTTCTCAAAAGAAGACATTTATGCAGCCAAAAAACACATGAAAAAATGCTCACCATCACAGACCATCAGAAAAATGCAAATCAAAACCACAATGAGATACCATCTCACACCAGTTAGAATGGCAATCATTAAAAAGTCAGGAAACAACAGGTGCTGGAGAGGATGTGGAGAGATAGGAACACTTTTACACTGTTGGTGGGACTGTAAACTAGTTCAACCATTGTGGAAGTCAGTGTGGCGATTCTTCAGGGATCTAGAACTAGAAATACCATTTGACCCAGCCATCCCATTTCTGGGTATATACCCAAAGGACTATAAATCATGCTGCTATAAAGACACATGCACACGTATGTTTATTGCGGCACTATTCACAATAGCAAAGACTTGGAACCAACCCACATGTCCAACAATGATAGACTGGATAAAGAAAATGTGGCACATATACACCATGGAATACTATGCCGCCATAAAAAATGATGAGTTCATGTCCTTTGTAGGGACATGGATGAAATTGGAAATCATCATTCTCAGTAAACTATCGCAAGAACAAAAAACCAAACACCGCATATTCTCACTCATAGGTGGGAATTGAACAATGAGAACACATGGACACAGGAAGGGGAACATCACACTCTGGGGACTGTTGTGGGGTGAGGGGAGGGGGTATAGCTTTAGGAGATATACCTAATGCTAAATGACGAGTTAATGGGTGCAGCACACCAGCATGGCACATGTATACATACGTAACTAACCTGCACATTGTACACATGTACCCTAAAACTTAAAGTATAATAATAATAAAATTAAATTAAATTAAATTAAAAAACAGAATATATTTTCAGAAAAACAAAAGTTAGTTTTTTTACTAGCAGATGCACACTACAAGAAATATGAAAGAAGAGACTTTGTGCTGAGGGAAGATTATTACACATAGAAGCCTGAAACTGCAGGAAGGAACAAAGAGCACTAACTGTTTAAAACATTGATAATAATAGTTTCCTATGTTTTTATTGTAGTAAAATATACATAACATAAAATTTGCCTCCTATAGGGTTTTAAACATAAATAAAATAAAAGACATAACAACAATTGTACAAAAGTTGAGTGGTCAGTAAAGGGTGAAACTGTTATATACTACATGTTCAGGAAATGGTAAAAATACTAATTTAAGATAGACTGGAATAAGTCATGGATGCCTTTCATAATCCCTAAGATAACCAAGAAAAAGAATTACAAAATAACGTATAACTAAAAAGCAATAGAGAAGAAAATAGTGGAATAGAAATACTTGAATAATAAAGCAGAAGTCAAGAAAGGAAAAATAAAGGACAGGACAAATAGAGAACATATAGCAAAATGATAGCTATAAAACCAAGTATATTTACAAATTACATGCAAATGGACTAAACACTCCAGTTAAAATACTACAATCGTTAGACTGCTTCTTTTATAAAAAAAAAAATACAACTACATGCTGCTTAAAAGAGACTCCAAGTAAACAAAAGGATACAGAAAAGTCAAAAGTAAAAAGGGTGGGAATATATGTCATGCAAACACTAGAAAAGAAAGCTGACCCAGCTATATTTGATGAGACCAACGGAACCCTGAAACCAAAACCTAATGAGAATATAGCAAGAAAGGAAAATGTCAGGCCAATATCTATTATGAACATAGATGCAAAAATCTTGAACAAAATATTAGCTACATTAATCCAGTAATATATAAAACAAATGATGACTAACTGAGATTTAGACCACTAATGGAACCTTGGTTTAACATTTGTAAATCAACCAATGTATTTTATTATATTCGATGAATAAAGGGGAAAGCCACCAATAGATGCAGAAATGGCACATGATAAAATTCAACATCTGTTTTTGATTTTTTTAAAAAAAGCATACCAAACTAGGAATAGAAAGGAAATGTTCTAATCTAATAAGGGTTGTTTTTAAAAACCAGACATCATACTTTATGGTGAAATATTGAACTCTTCCCCTGAGAAAAGAATCAAAACAAAAGTGACCACTATTTCCATTTCTCAAAATTGTACTGGAAACCCTAATCAGTTTGATACATCAAGAAAGTTAATTTTAAGATATAAAGATTGTAAAGAAAGAAGTAAACTCTATTTTGGATAACATGATTTTGTATATAAAATATCCAAAAGAATATACAAATTGTTATAAATGTTTAAATAGGTTGGGCACTTTGGCTAATACCTGTAATCCCAATACTTTGAAAGGCCAAGGCAGGAGGAGCACTTGAGGTCAGGAACTTGAGATCAGTCTGGGAAATATATTGAGACGTTCATCTCTACAACAAAATTTTAAAATAAAAAATTAGCCAGGCATTGTGGTGCACATTTGCAGTGCTAGCTACTCAAGAGGCTGAGGTGGGAGGATCACTTGAGCCCAGGGATTCAAGGCTGCAGTGAGCTATGATCATGCCACTGCACTTCAGCCTGGGTGACAGAACAATACCCTGTCTCAAGAAAAAAAAATATTTAAGTAAATTTAACAAAGTCTCTAGATAAAGCTTAACACATAAGAATGAGTCATATGTCTAGCAGGTGAGATGCCATGGCTAATGCCTGAAATCCCAACACTATAGGAATCCACGGGGGAGGATTGCTTAAGCCCAGGAGTTCGAGATCAGCCTGGGCAACATAGAGAGACCCCCGTCTCTACAAATAATTTTTTTAAATTCAGCCGGGCTTGGTGGTGCATGCCTGGTCCCAGCTACTCAGGAGGCTGAAGTGGCAGGATTACTTGAGCCCAGAAGGTTGAGGCTGCAGTGAGCCATGATCGCACCACTGAACTCCTGCCTGGATGACAAAACGAGACCCCCGCTAAAATAAACAAATAATGGCAAACAATGGGAAAATGTTTTAAAAGACAATATCATTTGCAATAGTATAAAAAATGAGCTATCCAGGAATTAATCTAGTGAACGATGTTGAAGACCTCTCCTATGAAGCATTGCTGAAAGAAATCAAAGAAGACCTAGATAAATGGAGAGATACATCATGTGCATGGATTTGGAAAGTGAATATTGTTAAGATCTCAATTCTCTGCAAATTGGTCTAAGATTCAATGCAATCCAAATCAAAAGCCCAGAAGGATATCTTTGTGTAGAAATTGAAAAGTTACATATAAAAGTTATATGGAAATGCAAAAGATCTAAAATAGGTACACACAAATTTTGGGGAAAAGAGGAACAAAGTTGGCAGACTATACATCCTCAAGTTTTCAAGGCCTATTTTAAAACTCCAATATTTGAATGTGATAGTGATGCAAACACTGACAAAGAAATCCATGGAACAGATTAGGAAGTCAAGTAATTTATAAACCATTACCTGAATTACAGCAAAGCATCCATTGCAATTTAGTGAGTGAAAGAATGGCCTTTTCAGTAAATTGTTCTGGATCACCAGATCTATGCTTCATACTACACACAAAAATTTATTTAAGAAGGATTAGATATTATGTGAAATATAAATTAATAAAACATGGGATAATATCTTAAGGACCTTCAGGCAAGCAAAAATCCTTCATTAGGACACAGAAAACATAAACTTAAAAGGAGAAATTGACAGACTGTACTTCATAAAAATTAAAAGCTTCTGTTCATCAAAAGGCATCCAGACAGTAAAAAGGCAAGCCACAGATTTAGAGAAGACATTCACTATATATATAGTATATATATATATATATATATATATATATATATACTTAATGAATATATATATACATACACTATATATATGCATATATATTCACTATATATATATACATATATATGACAAAAGACTTGTATCTAGAACGAAGAAAAACCCTACAAATTAATTTTTTTAAAAGACAGGCTACCTATCTTTTAAAAAAACAGGTAAAAACAGACTACCTATCTTTTCAAAAAATGGGTAAAACACTCAGACCTTTCACTATAGAGGACAAACAAATGGCCAGTAGACCTATTACAAGGAGTTCAACTTATTACCTATCAGGACATGCACATCAAAATCATGCTGAGATACCAGTACACATCCATCAAAATAGTTAAAAATAAAAGGACTGACAATACCAAGTGTTGGCGAAAATATGAAGTAACTGAGATTTTCATAGGTTGCTGGCGAAGGTGTCAATTGGAAATCCATGTGCCAGAATCTACAAAAGCAGATCATATGTGTACCGTATAATGTAGCAGTGCCACTCCTATGTATATGCCCAAAAGAAATGAGTGCTCTTGTCCAATTTTAAGGCACATGTAAGAATATTCACAGCCTTGGGGATATTTAAGATATACCCAAGAGGCAAGAGGATTGCTCGAGTCCAGGAGTTTGAGACCATCCTGGGAAATATATCAAGATTCTGTCTGTTAAAAAAATATATTTAGCCAAGAATTGTGGCATGCACCTGTATTCCCTAGTGACCTGGGAGGATGACAGTGAAGAATTGCTTGAGCCCAGGAGTCTGAGGTTGTAGTGAACCATGATTGCCCTGCTGCACTGGAGTGAGATCCTGTCTCAAAAAACAAAAAAAAAAGCCCCAAACCAAAAATAACACAAAGGTCAGTCAATGGGAGAATAGACAAACTGTGATATATTCATACAAATACTTCAAAGCAATGAAAAAGAATGAACTACAAGGCAAAAACATGGATAAATCTCACATTAATGTTGAGTTTAAGAAGCCAGACATTTTTCAAAGTCTATTGCACGACGAGGTGACCACAGTTAATAATGTATATTTCAAAATTGCTAAAAGAATAGATTTCTTTTTTGAGATGGAGTCTCACTCTGTCACCCAGGCTGGAGTGTAGCAGCGTGATCTCGGCTCACTGCAACCTCCGTCTCCTGGGTTCAAGCAATTCTCCTTCCTCAGCCTCCCTAGTAGCTGGAATTACAGGCGTGCGCCACCACACGTAGCTAATTTTTTTTTTTTGTATTTTTTGTATTTTTAGTAGAGACAGGGTTTCACCATGTTGGCCAGGCTGGTCTCAAACTCCTTACCTCAAATGATCCGCCTGCCTCAGCCTCCCAAAATGCTGGGATTACAGGCATGAGCCACCACACCCAGCCCCAAGAATAGATTTTTAAATATTCTCTACAAAAAAGTAAGTATGTGAGGTGATGCATATGTTAATTAGCTTCATATAATCATTCCACAATGTATAGATATTTCAAAACATCACATTATATCTCATAAACATACATAATTATTATTTGTCTAGTAAAAATTAAAATTTAAATTAAAAAAGAAGCCAGATACTAAAGAATATGTATTATATGATACCATTTATATGAAGTTCAATAACTGACAAAAGCTATTTATAATCATAATAGTCACTATAGTGGTTACCTTTGGGGAGTGTTGACTGGGAGTGGACAGGAAGGAGCTTTCTGGGACAATGGAAATATTCTGTTTTAATGGAGTTAGTAGTTATGTGAGGGTATACTTCTGTAAAATCAATCCAGTAGTACACCTAAACTTTATGAACATTACTTCATGCAAATTATACATCATGTTCTTAAAAAAACGGATCGTCAGGCCAAAAAAATAAAATCCAGCTATATGCAATGTACAAAAGACGCATCAACATAAGGATTCAAAAAGGTTGAAAGTAAAATGATGAGAAAATGTTGTATCAGGCAAATACTAAAATAATTTAGTAGATCTATTTTAATATCAGAAGAAAATATACTTAAAGGTAATAGAGAAAAACTGAGTAACTACATTAAGCCTCTAACATTTTATGTCTTTTTTGCGGGGAAGAGTCACTTTTTGTTTTCTCTATTTGTTGTTTCATTTTTACTGAGTTCAAGGGAGGGGGAAGAAGTTTGGGGCTAAATGGTAGGGAGAAAGTAAGAAAGAAACAGGTGATTAGTATGAAGAATACTTCTCAGGTAGAGCCAAATAACTTAAGGAAACAGATTTTAGTTCATCTTGTTAATTAAATGTATGTCTCTGCCTGAACCTTTCATTATGATATCCTGACAATTATAAATTACATTTTTCTAAGAAATTTGCAGACTGGGTAAGCCAGAGTCTTAGAGGGACTTCCCAAAACCTGAGAGCTCAACCAATACAAAAGCCTTATTATTCGTTTTGCTTCTGCAAATAATTACTTGAAGAAAAATAAGTTTCCAGCAGGGAGTTGAAAGAATTGTTCTCCTTTAAAGATAAGACTTGTGAATATCCCATAGAGGAAGCAATTGGAAAGTAATGAGGCGAAAATGGATTATACTCTCACTTCTATGCCACAGGAGGAAAACGTTTCCTTTATAGGAAATTAATTCACACCTTCACTTCCTTAAGAATGGATTCAGAATGGGGATAGAGACAAGCTAAAAGGAGGAGGAAATTTTATTTGGTCACTCAATTTTAACCACCTACTTTGTGTAAGATTTTTTCTCAGTGCCAGTGGTTTGGGTAAGTGTTTAATATATGAAAAATATATAGTTATCCCCGGGAACTTAAAATATAGTAGGAATTTAAAATACAAATAATAAAAGACAGACTATAATGTCTTTTTAGAATGCATTTTATGGTATGTATCTAAGGTATACAAAATTATGTTATGAGATACATATATAATAAAATGGTTATCATAGTGAATCAAATGATCATATCTATCATTTCGCATAGTTACCCATTTTTCCCATGTGGCAAGAGCAGCTATAAACTACTTGTTTAGAAAAATTCCTGAACATAATACTCTACTATTCATTACAGTCCTGTTAGATATTAGATGTTTAGATTTGTTCATCCTACATATCTGCTACTTTGTATCCTTTGACCTACATCTACTCATTTCCTCTCCCTACCTGCCCCAACACCCCTGTGACCACTATTTTATTCTCTATCTCCATATATTTGACTTTTTTGTCAGATTTCACATATGTGAGATCATGCAATATTTTTTGTGTGTGTCTAGCTTACTTTATTTAGCATAATGTCCTCCAATTCATCCATGTTGTGGCAAATGACAGGATTTCTTCCTTTTATAGGGCTCAATGATATTCAATTGTGTGAGTGTATATATATGTACACACACACACACACACACACAATCACAGATTCTTTATCCATTCATCCATTGATGGACACTTGGGTTGTTTCCATATCTTGGATATTGTGAATAATACTGCTATGTACCCAAAGGAAATGACATTATCACCTCATAAAGATATCTTCACTCTCATGTTCATTGCAGCATTATTTATAACAATTTATTTTGAAGGATGTGCAAAAGTACCATCTAGGCAGGACTACTGGAATGGCAGAGTGCACATCTCTATAAAACCACCACTCCATAAAAACAATGGAAACAGTGACAAAAATGGTCAAAATCATCTTTTGCAGAACTCTAGAAGTTAGGTAAATATCTGTGAGAATCTGAGGAGTATTTATTCAGAAACTGCTAAATATTTCTAAGGACACCAGGATTTGTAGAATTATAACTTGACACGCTCAACTACTCCCAGACCTCTCTCAACAACTCCACAATAGCAAAAATTAACCCACAAAATGAGACAAAATATTTGTACATCATATATCTGATCAGGGACTTGTAACTATATATATAACACAAAACTCAATAATAAAAAGCCAAATAACCCAATTTTAAAAGTAAACAAAAAAAATCTAAATAGACATTTCTTCAAAGAAGATATATACAAATGGACAATAAGTTCATGAAAAGATGCTCAATATCATTAGGTATCAGGGAAATGCAAATCAAAACCACAATGCCCACTAAGATGGCTGTAATAAAAAATACAGACAATAACAAGTGTTGGTAAAGATGTCAAGAAATTGGAACCCTCATGCATTGCTGGCAGAAATGTAAAATGTTGTAACCACTGTGGAAAGCAGGTTGACAGTTCCTTAAAACATTAAACATAAATTACAATATGAATTAGCAATTCCACCCCTAGGTATCTAGGATATGTCAATACAAAAACTTGTACACGAATGTTCCTAGGAACGTTGTTTATAACAGCCAAAAAGTAGAAACCATCCAAATGTCCGTCAATGGATGGATGAATAAATAAAATGTGTTATACTCATACCATGGAATATTATTCTGCAATTAAAAAGAATGAAATGTTCATACATGCTACAACACAGATGAATCTTGAAAATATTCTGCTAAGTGAAAGAAGCCGGACACAGAGGACCACATAATGTAGGATTACATTTATATGAAATGTCCAGAATAGGCAAATACATAGAGACAGGAAGTAGATTGGTGGTTGCTAGGAGCTGGGGTAAAAAGGGAAGTGGGAACTGACTACTAATGAGAAAGAGGTTTCTCTTTGAGGTGTTAAAAATGTTTTAAAGTTGTGCAGTGATGCTTGAATAACTGTAAATATACTAAAAACCACTGAATTGGTTTTTAAATTAGTGAATTGTATATGTGAATTATATCTCAATTAAACTTTTTTAAAAAGCACTATTTGATGTGAACACTATGGTTACCAATTAAGGAGCTCAGAGGAAGGAGTTGACTGCTCAGATCACTTCCCTGGTTGTTCTAGATTAGTTCTTCTCAAGTCTTGAGCAAGGCAAAGGTTCAGTTGGGGATGTTGGTAATTCCCAACAACATTAATTCCATTAGGTTTACACTTGATCCGAAGATTTGGCTGCACAGCACAGCCTCATTTAATCCTACCTGACACAATTTATTGCTCCTTACAGTCTGTCATCCCAGGGTCACCAGCCATCTCCTAAACTGTGCAGATAGATGCCTCTCAATACCTCAAACGTTATCTAATCTGGACCCGCCTCATACTCTCAAATAAGTGGTTGCCTAATTTCCTCTGCCATGGGTAGGAAAATAATGCTCCTCAAGCAGGAACTATATGACAGGCACTGACTCATTTAATTCCTAAAGCAATGCTGTGAAATATGTACTAATATCATTTCCATTTTACAGATCGGGAGTATGAGTCATGGAATGGTAATTTTGCCAAGGTCACAAAACTAGTCAGCAGCATGATTAGGATTTGAGCCCAGACTGGTGCCAACAACAACGTGCTTAATCAAAATGCTATGCTGTGTTCCAAGAAAAGCTCTTTCACACCCTTCCTAGTCATTCTTCCCAAGTTTTATACATTTGCAGTTATCTAGTGAAGAGCAACTCCGTGTCTTATTCACTTTGTTTCCATTTGCATCCCTCCCCCTCCATGCAACATAGTTTTCATATCTTTAAATTCACTGCTCTGACAACCAGAGCCCATCATTGGTTTCTATATTATCAGTTTACCCAGTCTCCTACCTTTGTAGCACAATGTAGCAATTTCCACTTTGTAGCACAAAATTCTGTGCAAAAATTCAGTGCAAAACTGAGCTCCCCTCCACCTCTAACTCAGCTGTCCCTTTCCAGTACTTCAACCCTCCCATATTTTTCAACACTATTTCCCACACCAATAGCCATCCTCATAGCCATTAAAGAGCTCACAACAGTTGGGGTTCAGGGGACATGAAATGAGGGAAGACTTCATAGGGAAGATCGCACCTGTTCTGGTCCCTGAAGGGCAGGTAGAAATGGAGGGAACATTCCAAAATAAGAATATATAAGTAAATGCATGAATAGCCAAGTGTCTAAAAGCAGACTTTGGGATTTGAAAGTTTGGGACTGAAATCCCAGGTCCACTAGCTGTATCATCTTAACCAATTTACTTAACTTCTTTAAACTTAAGTTTAAATTTTTAAAAATCTAGATAATAATGTCTGCCTTTCTGGGGGTTGTGAGGATTGAATGAAATCATATAAAACACAATCTCTCAATCAAGAAAAACAATCACCAATGAAGTAGTAAACATCAGTCATTCTTGGCAAACAGTAGTAAACTTTGCCAGTGTTGGTGAATTTGGGAGAATAGCCTGGGAAAATAAATTCAGATCAGACCAAGGTAGGTATTTAAAGATTATGAGAATTTGGAAGAAAATAGACAATAGAGTTATCAAAGTTTGTGTGGGAGGAGAGAATGAGAGGGGGAATGAGAGGGGGAAAGAGAGAGAAGTGGGGGTGAGAGAGGGAGGAGAGAATGAGATGGGGAAAGTGAGAGAAGTGTGGGGGAGAAAGGGAGGGAGAGAGCCAAGAAGAGCGAGGGAGAAAAACGAAGAGGGTTAGCCGGACGTGGTGGCTGGCGCCTGCAGTCCCAGCTACTCTACTCGGGAGGCTGAGGCAAGAGAATTGCTTGAACCCGGGTGGCGGAGGTTGGCAGCGAGCCAACATCATGCCACTGCACTCCAGCCTGGGCCACAGAGTGAGACTCTGTCCCTAAAAAAAAGAAGAAGAGGAGGAGGAGGAGGAGGGGAGGGGAGGGGAAGAGGGAGAAGGGTTGCTATAGGGAATGGTCAGAACTAAGCAAGTTACTTAGTATTTCTTTGTAACTCAATGTTATGTTTATTGTCTAGCACTCTCATTACACTTTGAGCCTCACAAGGATTCGAAACATGCCTATTTTATTCACCACTCTATATACAGAGCCTTGCACAATCTTTGGCACATAGTGAATACTTGATAAATATTTATTGAATGAATTATGATGAGGAGGAGAGCGGAACCAAAAAAATAAAGATTCCGAGAATTCAAGATAGGTGACTGGGAGAATATAAAAGTTTGGAAGTGCGGAGGAAATAATGAGTTTAAATTTTGGACGTACAAGTTTGAGAAGTCTACAGTGCACTCACGTTCATGGTTAGCAAAATTATTATGTGTAATTGGAGCTCAGATAAGGGGTGGGGGCTTGGGATAGGTTGTTGAGATTCATTAGCATACGAGTAGCAATTTAGATCACCCTGAAGAAGGGAGGCTTTAAAAGGGGGGATGCACCGGAAGTGACGCCAGTCAGAGGTTAACGGAAAACGGAAGCAGGCTGGCTGAGAAGAAGCTTCCGTTAGTGCTACCTTGAAGAGAAAAGAGCCAGATAAAGAGAAAGATTAAAAGTATGAGAAAATACAGAAGCCACTGGTCTCAGGGAGACAGAGAAGGATACCAAAGAAGAAGTAACTATTATGAGGGGCCACACACCAGCCACTCAAGGTAAAACTACGACATCTAATTAATTTGCCATTTTAATCAGAAGTCATTGGCGGCTTTGGGATGAGAGGTTTTTAAGGGGTGTTGGGGAGCAAAGCCACATTGCCATGACAGTTATATTGCTTGAGTTTGAATCTCAACTAGTTTGTGACCGTGGGCAGATTTTTACAGTCTTAGCTGTAAAATGAAGATGATAAAATAATAGCAATTACCTCAGCATTGTTATAATAAGTGAATATATGTAAAACTGATTAGAAAAGCACCTTACATATAGTCAGCACTCGACATTTTAGTTATTGTTAGAATACCTTGCAGAATAAATAGCCCTTAAAAGATGGTGAATAGCACTGTAAACTTAATTTTTGTTGGTGTCCGCGAGACATTTTAAAATGCCAGAATGGAGAAACCAGATGAACTTTTCCTGTTGAATGTGGCTGGGTTAAAATGAAATAGTAATTTTAGGCATACTGCCAAAACGTAGTAATTCAGTGAGGATGATCCTTCCAGAACGTTCCAGAATGCTGAATTGTTCACTAGTCATGCACGCCTTTCCCCAAGCTCTGCCCACTTATCCTATAGGCTACGGAATAGTAGGTCTCCTCGCATTTCTAATTGGTCTTCAGAGGGCTTTGGCTCCGCCTCCTGGGGCAAAAAAGTCCCTGTAATTGAACACTTTCATTTTTGCTTGTCCCCAGGCTTGTCGTTAGAAAACTAGGGGACTTTCCTGTTGAGTATCATGTTTACGAAAGCAAAGTGGCTTTTAAATTTTAAACTAAGTATCAAACAAGTAGATAAGGTGGATGGGAGGGATCTTCAGGAACTGAAGGGAAGTGGAACTTAAGGTTGGAACATCGGTGTGCTTTTAACGACGGACCGAGCTACTTCCGGGAGAGAATGGGAGGGTGGAAAATTTTGTGCGTTTGGCGGGTTTCGCTCTCTTCATAAGTATTGATCATTCCGCAGCCCTGCGGACCGGACACGTGAGGAGGTAGTGACGCCGACACTGCCGGGACACGCTGCTACAAGGTCCCAGATGGCCACGTCTCTGGTGAGTGCCTGGGCCGTGGCAGGACGGCTGGGCGCCGGACTCCAGTGGCTGAGAGGAAGGATTCCGGGGCGGTCTGGCTGCTGCTCACGTGGATAGGTGACGAATCACGTCCCGGCTCTCTGCACTGCGGGGCGGGGCCCACGCTTTGCTGCCCGCCCTGCCGGCCCCACCCCCAGCCTGGTTAGCAGTCGCTTTCTGGTCCCGGAAAGGACCCTGAGCTGGGAAATAGCGAGAGGCGGGGATGTTGGGGTTTGTTGTTTATGGCTTGCAGTCTCTTTCTCTCGATTATCTTCCTCTCTAAAAATCACTTTCAGTCACCTGACAAAGAAACTGGCGATTCATTGTTCTTAATTTAGTAATAGACTGGGCCCCGTACATGAATGAGAAGGAAGGTATTCCTTAATTCTCCGGCACGAACGCCAACAGCGTTGCTTTCTTCGGTGTCACAGTTCTTAGGCAAACAGCAGTGAATATTTACGCAATGTGGGAAAGTTTCCTAAGTGGAGCGGCCGGTTTTTCAAGTAGTTGAACTACTTTCGTGTGTGTGTGTGTGTGTGTGTGTGTGTGTGTGTGTGTGTGTTTCCCATTCAACAACTTTGGAGTTTGGCTCTAACACCTCACTTGAAAACAGAAAACACTTTCCTAGCTTATTCAGTGGCAGTTTTTGCCGCTCTCTCGCCTTTTCTAAGGTTCAGGTGGTGTCATTTTCATTGTCGTGAATGTTTGTAAAATATTGAAAGTCTAAAGTGCTTAGTTGCCAAGAAAAGATTATAAATTTATATGTGGAGACTGAAAAAGACTCAGATTCATTGAGAAGATTATGTCCTAAAGACATGCACTTAAAATTAGTGAAAAATTTTAAAATTGCAAACTTCAGAGTCCGGCCTTTAAAATGTCTGAATTTATATGAAAGAATGTGGACTGTATATAGAGCTACATAGTGGTTGAAATAAATCATCAGCTTCTGTCAGTGGTTTTGTGTTTGTGAGGGGTTGAAAAGGTTGGTAATCTATACTTTTGGAATTTTTCTTGTAGGATTTTAAAACTTATGTAGATCAGGCATGTAGAGCTGCTGAGGAGTTTGTCAATATTTACTATGAGACAATGGATAAAAGAAGACGGGTGAGTGTTATAGACTCTACTACTCTTTATAGACTACTACTCTTTATTAAATACCAGGTTGTGTCTGGAGCCAGCGTTTCATCTGACTTGCATAAGTGGTAACTGTGGATTTACTCTTTAAAAGCAAATTGCTCAGGGAAGGATTGGTATGGCATTAGTGGGAACATGGGCTCTGGAATCATATCCCAGGTTTACTTTTACCTAGTTCTTTGACCTGGAGCAAGTTGCCATTTTCCCTTAACCTCATTTTATTTTCAGGTTGGTAAGTATGAATTAATTAAAATACCGCACTTAACATTAGGCCCAGCATATTTTCTTAAATATGTTTCCTTTTCTTAGTTCCATCAATTAACCAATATGGTTAAGGTATTATTAGTGCTAATGAAGGGGTGGGTCATTACGGGGAATATTTCCTGATTCGCCCCTTTTATTTCATATATTTATAGATAATTTCTGATTATGGCTCAAAAGTATAGCTTACACCCACAAAAAGTATGCATGTAGCATGGATAATATTAAGTCCTCAACAGACCGAGATTTCATCAGCTTTTTCATTGCAACTTATCCCTGCACCATATCTTTTACATAATTATGTCAGTATGTGGTCAAGTGAGTCTTGCCTAGGTCTCTTACCAGCATAGAACTGTGCTTTGGAGAACTACTTCTATCCTGCAGCTGCAAAAGTTAATACCCTATCTCTAAAAACCTATTTTTTATATAAAACCCATTTATTAAGCATAGGATTTTATATATATATATACTTTAAGTTCTGGGATACGTGTGCAGAATGTGCAGGTTTGTTACATAGGTATACACGTGCCATGGTGGTTTGCTGCACCCATCAACCCGTCATCTACATTAGGTATTTCTCCTAATGCTATCCCTCCTCTAGCCCCCCACCCCCTGACAGGCCCAGGTGTGTGATGTTCCCTTCCCTGTGTCCATGTGTTCTCATTATTCAACTCCTACTTATGAGTGAAAACATAACTGTGTTTGGTTTTCTGTCCCTGTGTTAGTTTGCTGAGAATGATGGTTTCCAACTTCATCCATGTCCCTGCAAAGAACAGGAACTCATCCTTTTTTATGGCTGCATAGTATTCCATGGTGTATATGTGCCACATTTTCTTTATCCAGTCTAACATTGATGGGCATTTGGGTTGGTTCCAAGTCTTTGCTATTGTGAATAGTGCTGAAATAAACATATGTGTGCATGTGTCTTTATAGTAGAACGATTTATAATACTTTGGGTATATACCCAGTAATGGGATTGCTGGGTCAAATGGTATTTCTGGTTCTAGATCCTTGAGGAATCGCCACACTGTCTTCCACAATGGTTGAACTAATTTACACTCCCACCAACAGTGTAAAAGCATTCCTATTTCTCCACATCCTCTCCAGCATCTATGTTTCCTGACTTTTTAATGATCACCATTCTAACTGGCCTGAGATGGTATCTCATTGTGGTTTTGATTTGCATTTCTCTAATGACCAGTGATGATGTGCTTTTTTCATGCTTGTTGGCTGCATAAATGTCTTTTGAAAAGTGTCTGTTCACATCCTTCACCCACTATTTGATGGGGTTGTTTTTTCTTGTAAATTTGTTTAAGTTCCTGTAGATTCGGAAATTAATAGATTGCAAAAATTTTTTCCCATTCTGTAGGCTGCCTGTTCACTCTGATGATAGTTTCTTTTGCTGTGCAGAAGCTCTTTAGTTTAATTAGATCCCATTTGTCTATTTTGGCTTTTGTTGCCATTGCTTTTGGTGTTTTAGTCATGAACTCTTTGCCCATGCCTGTGTCCTGAATGATATTGCCTAGGTTTATGGTTTTGGGTGTTACGTTTAAGTGTTTAATCCATCTTGAGTTAATTTTTGTATAAAGTGTAAGGAAGGGGTCCAGTTTCAGTTTTCTGCATATGACTAGCCAGTTTTCCCAGCACCATTTATTAAATAGGGAATCCTTTCCCCATTGCTTGTTTTTGTCAGGTAAAAACCAATTTTTTAAGGCAAAAGATAAAAGAAGTTTCTTGTACTGATATTTGATGTCAGGGAAAAGGGTTGTGACAATGGATGTTTATTGTGCCTTGCCTTGAATGTGTATTGTACCTTACTGCTTTCAAAAAATAAAGTAGAAAAAAAAAGACAACATTGTTTATTACCAGTGTCAAGATACGTGTTGACCTTTTTTTCTATTTTTATTTTTTTTTTTTTTGAGATGGTGTCTCACTCTGTCACCCAGGTTGGAGTGCAGTGGCGCGATCTTGGCTAACTGCAACTTCTGCCTCCCGGGTTCAAGCAATTCTCCTTCCTCAGCCTCCCAAGTAGCTGGGATTACAGGCAACTGCCACCACACCCGGCTAATTTTTGTAGTTTTAGTAGAGATGGGGTTTCACCATCTTGACCAGGCTGGTCTTGAACTCCTTACCTCATGATCCACCCACCTCAGCCTCCCAAAGTGCTGGGATTATAGGCGTGAGCCACCATGCCTGCCTGGCCTTTTAACCCAAGTTACATTATAGAATTAAGCTAATAGTGTGTCTTGTGACCCCAGAGTTTTAACTGTGGAATTTCTGCCTCATTTGGGCCTTAACTTATTTGACTTATCGAAGTCTCTGCTTTAGCAAGTACTCATGATTCTTTTGAACTAAGTACACTAATAGAGTAGTACTATAGCCGAGCATGGTATGACATGCCTGTAACCCCAGCTACTTGGGAGGCTGAGGCAAGAGAATTTCTTGACCCCAAGAGTTTGAGACCAGCCTGAGGCAACAGAGCGGGACCCTGTCTCAATTTTTTTAAAAAACAGAATAATTTTTAAGAAAACATAAACCTCTTCTCTAAAAAGTGGGAGTAGTGAACTAATTCTTTCTAACACATGCAAATATTAAATGTTTCATATATATATAGCCACTAGCATTAAAGGGTACAGGTAGGGCTTGATCAAAAACTTTGTTAATTCTCATAATTACAAAAGGAAGACACATTAAAACTGGCTTGGGGCTGCATTTGCTTGGAATTTGTGATCATTTAATTCATTTTAATACAGAAAGCAGAACTTAATTGGGTGGAAGGTTTTATTGTGTCTAAAGTGAAATATGAAAAAATATATTTTACTGCCTAGTTTATAAAGAGTAAGGTGATATTTATTTAAGGCCAAGATTATAAGACAGACGTTTTGTTCACATTGGTTTCCAGTGGAGATGGAGCAAGGGGAGTGGAGATGAAGGTAGAACTACAAAAAATGTTTATATACCATCTGTAATATTTTAATCCATTTCTATAAAATGTTTATCTAGAAACAGAATTATTTCCCTTTTTGAAATTTGTCTTTTTAGGCACTAACCAGGCTGTATCTGGACAAGGCCACCTTAATATGGAATGGAAATGCTGTTTCAGGGCTGGATGCCCTAAATAATTTTTTTGACACATTGCCTTCTAGTGAGTTCCAGGTCAATATGTTAGATTGCCAACCAGTTCATGGTAAGATCATGATCTTTCAAGATGCTTCCTTTGTTTTCCTTTAGTAAGCACTGAGCTTTTACACCAAAAGCAGCGAGAAACTTTTAGTGGTAGAACTATTTACTTACTTGAGCAAGTTAAATATTATGAAAAATGTAACTGTCCAGTCAAACTTTGGTCTTCCTTCAGATTCTTTCCACTAGTAGGTTTTGATGGATTATGTGATTTTGGCTTATTAAAAGTTGTATAAAAAGCTGAGATTAATGTGATTTTTGTAAATGGCGGGGAAAGATTATCTGATTTCTCTAAATAGTTGCCTGCTGGACCCTGAAATGTCTCCAGAGTAAAATTATACCATATCTCTGATTAATGTGTTCAGTATCTTACAATCTATTAATATTTCACAGAAATTTACTCTGTTATGTGAACGGATGACTTTTTACAAGAAAATTTGATTCCAGGTAGATTGATACAGTTTAATAAAACCTCTAGGTGGGGTCCTAAGTGTCTTAAATTGTAGTTTAGGGTGATTTTTTTCCTTTATAATTCCTGAAAAGAACAATAGTTTAAGAAGCAAAGCATGAATAAGCTCTGTTAGAAACCTGAAATATTAATTCTGAAATATTTATATATATATGAAGCAAATGGTCCTATGCTAGATATAAGCTCCTCATTTTGAAACTAGAGTATCCCAAAGTTTTCTGGACTGAAAATAATTTTAATATATTTTACTAAGTATTTAGTTTTCTGGGTTTGAGTATGCATGCTTAAGATTATGCTCAAGGGACAGAAAGTGTATGAAAAAAATTTTAAGCATTAGTCCATAAACAATGTATTTTAAGCCTGAAAATCTGCTTATTTAGAGATAGAAAATGATGTGTTCTCTTTTTTTTTAATGTGGATGAAGAGCAAGCAACTCAGTCCCAAACTACAGTTCTTGTTGTGACCAGTGGAACTGTGAAGTTTGATGGAAACAAACAACATTTCTTCAACCAGAACTTCCTGCTGACTGCTCAGTCCACTCCCAACAATACTGTGTGGAAGATTGCAAGTGATTGCTTCCGTTTTCAAGATTGGTCTAGTAGTTAAAGGGGCAAAAGTCCATTCTCATTTGGTCCATTAGTTCCAGCAACTGAAATTTATGTGAATTATTTTGATTGTAGAAGCACTATAATATGTGCTAAAACTAAATTTCTTTAATATTTTCTATTCCTGTCAGCACCTTTTCTAGCAGCTGCCAGTTTGGAGCATTGCCCTCTAAGAGCTTTAAAACTATTTTTTTACATGCCTTATATACATTCCACTAATGACATTCTTATAGTAATATTAAACACATGATCTTGGTACTAACATACTCACTGTGAACCCAGCCTATTGCAAAAATAAAATCTTTTTATAATATTATCTATGGGATGTCAGCACAATATAACACTCTGGGAAGAAGTGGAGTTTTTTGGTTATTAGGTTAATTTTCTAGTAAAACACATTGCCTGTTTTCAGTTAACACTGGTAATGCCATTTTAATATATGGCTTTTTCAAATCAGTTCAGTGAAAATAGTACAGATTTAGGTTTACATAACTACTCTGACATATTGGAATTGCATATAGAGATGTTTAGTGGTCGTTTTTCATTTTAAGTAATTTTTATTTTGGCATTTTTTTGTGTGAAGTAAATTAATCAACTAGAGAGGTGCAAAACGTTCTCAGTTGATATCTGAGTATTGGGTGCATTTGGTGGCTTAAAAGCAAAGCTTCCTAAAAAGATTTTTCTTGGCAGCTCCAGGTCTATACATTTAGGTAATGAATGGTAGTAGAACTAATAGCTTTAACAGGAGAATAGGGAATGAGAAATAGAAATCCAAGGCTGAAGCCAAAAGTAAGGAGGGTGGCCAAATGGTAAACTATTGGTACTTGTTTTCTACCTCCAAAAATGTAGCTTATTTTTAGGATTTAAATCACTAAGTAAATAAGTATCCTTGCCAAGTGATCATGAGTGTCATTTTTGTTCTAAGACTAATATTTTTAGATCTTTTTACTTCACCTCATACTTATCACCAATGTATATCTCCATTTATTCAATAACTTACTGGGGTAAAATAACAGCAATAAACCTAACCTTTTAACAGGGTCTAACATGAGAGTTGGAGTCAAAGCCATTGTTATCTTTTGGTGACACCCTTAAATTTTAAGTCTTCCAGTCTTCCATGTGAACTTTAGGCCCAAAGTTTCTTATGTATCACACATCCCCCAAATAAGTGATTTTTCCCCAGTGCTTTGTACTGTCAACTGCATTATCTTTAATTACTTAAAGGTAGAATTATTTAATTTTGTGATTTGTTCTTCCATATGACATTGAGCAAATAGATCTGTTTCAAAATATGTTCCCGCTATGTGGATAACTCGTCTTTTTAAAAAGAAAATAGAGAATAGCAAATCTTCATGATAATCCTCAAAAGAACAAAATGCTTAACTTTATCTCTTAATTTCTAAAGGTAAATAACCTAGGTTCAGCTTTTGCTTAAACATTAAATATCTTTTCCATTTTTTAATGTTTGTAAGCTAGATATGCCAGCTTTGTTTCTACATTGCAACCAAAAACTGTTTCTTTTCACTTAATTATAAAACCAGTAATTCATTTACTCTTGCCCAAAACTATACACTGTATTTCTGTTATAGTAACAAAATAGAGTTATGTAGAATTGTATGGAACTCAAATTTAAACCATGCTTTCTTGTAGTACTGATTGAAACTTACACGTTTTATTCTACTCATAGTGAGCTTATTCTTATTTTGGATTGATTTTCCAAAACCACAGCTTCAGCAGCAACAATCAGAATGTCCAAATGCTGTCCTCTCCCTTACAGAGAAGAACAATGGTAACTAAAAGCTGCATATAACTAGCAATAACTACATTGAACGGTGTGCATTGTTCATGATTGTTGTGTGTTTTAAGACTTGTATATAAACTGCTTTTTCCAAACTCTGTATAACTTTTAAATGGCTGGAACTACTCTTATAAGGACTAGACTGTATTTTTGACATGCTCCTATTTTTGTAACTTGAAAAAATAAAATTTTGCCTTGTGACAGATTTTCTCAAGATTGTTTTAAGGTCTTTTGATTTTTGTTCTTAGGTTTCAGAATGGTTACTTGTTTCTTTACAATATAAGGTTTTTTAAATTTAGAAAAAAATTACAGTAGTGTGTTGACAACAATGGTTAACAACTTGGATCTTCTTTTGGTTCTTTCTGTAACCTGCCACATCTGTCCCCTTTTCCTGCCAGTTATTCACATTCCTGAGATCATCACTTGTTTGAGATACCTGTAGGTTTTTGGTGAGAACTTGGAAATCTTAACCTTGAGAAACCAGCTAAAATGCTATATGCGATAGGCAGTGAAACCAAAATACAGTTGATTTCCGGAAAGAATGGTTCATTAAATTTAATTCTACATTAAAAATATGTCAACACTACTGGGTAAATAACGAAATGAAGGCAGAAATAAAGATGTTCTTTGAAACCAATGAGAACAAAGACACAACATACCAGAATCTCTGGGACACATTTGAAGCAGTGTGTAGAGGGAAATTTATAGCACTAAATGCCCACAAGAGAAAGCAGAAAAGATCGAAAATTGACACCCTAACATCACAGTTAAAAAAACTAGAGAAGCAAGAGCAAACACATTCAAAAGCTAGCAGAAGGCAAGAAATAACTAACATCAGAGCAGAACTGAAGGAGATAGAGACACACACACACAAAAAAAACCCTTCAAAAAATCAATGAATCCAGGAGCAGGTTTTTTGAAAAGATCAACAAAATAGATAGACTACTAGTAAGACTAATAAAGAAGAAACCCCTGTAGGAGGCAATTAATTCAAAGAGAACTACAAACCACTGCTCAATGAAATAAAAGAGGACACAAACAAATGGAAGAACATTCCATGCTCATGGATAGGAAGAATCAATATTGTGAAAATGGCCATACTGCCCAAGGTAATTTATAGATTCAATGCCATCCCCATCAAGCTACCAAGAACTTTCTTCACAGAATTGGAAAACACTGCTTTAAAGTTCATATGGGGCTAAAAAAAGAGCCTGCATTGCCAAGACAATCCTAAGCAAAAAGAATAAAGCTGGAGGCATCATGCTACCTGACTTCAAACTATACTACAAGGCTACAGTAACCAAAACAGCATGGTACTGGTACCAAAACAGAGACATAGACCAATGGAACAGAATAGAGCCCTCAGAAATAATAACACACATCTACAACCATCTGATCTTTGACAAACCTGACAAAAACAAGAAATGGGGAAAGGATTCCCTACTGGTGCTGGGAAAACTGACTAGCCATATGTAGAAAGCTGAAACTGGATCCCTTCCTTACACTTTATACAAAAATTAATTCAAGATGGATTAAAGGCTTAAATGTTAGACCTAAAACCATAAAAACCCTAGAAGAAAACCTAGGCAGTATCATTCAGGACATAGGCATGGGCAAGGACTTCATGACTAAAACACCAAAAGCAGTGGCAACAAAAGCCAAAATACACAAATGGGATCTAATTAAACTAAAGAGCTTCTGCACAGTAAAAGAAACTACCATCAGAGTGAACAGGCAACCTACAGAATGGGAGAAAATTTTTGCAATCTACCCATCTGACCAGAATCGACAAAGGGCTAATATCCAGAATCTACAAAGAACTTAAACAAAATTACAAGAAAAAAATCAACCCATCAAAAAGTGGGCAAAGGATATGAACAAACACTTCTTAAGACATTTATGCAGCCAACAGACACATGAAGAAATGCTCATCATCACTGGCCATCAGAGAAATGCAAATCAAAACCACAATGAGATACCATCTCACACCAGTTAGAATGGCAATCATTAAAAAGTCAGGAAACAACAGGTGCTGGAGAGGATGTGGAGAAATAGGAACACTTTTACACTGTTGGGATTGTAAACTAGTTCAACCATTGTGGAAGACAGTGTGGCGATTCCTCAAGGATCTAGAACTAGAAATACCATTTGACCCAGCCATCCCATTACTGGGTATATATCCAAAAGATTATAAATCATGCTGGTGTAAAGACACATGCACACATGTTTATTGTGGCACTATTCACAATAGCAAAGACTTGGAACAAACCCAAATGTCCATCAATGATAGACTGGATTAAGAAAATGTGGCACATATACAGCATGGACTAATATGCAGCCATAAAAAAGGATGAGTTCATGTCCTTTCTGGGGACATGGATGAAGCTGGAAACCATCATTCTGAGCAAGCTATGGCAAGGACAGAAAACCAAACACCGCATGTTTTCACTTATAGGTGGGAATTGAACAATGAGAACACATGGACACAGGGTGGGGAACATCACACACCGGGGCCTGTTGTGGGGTGGGGGGAGTGAGGAGGGATGGCATTAGGAGAAATACCTAATGTAAAGGATAAGTTGATGGGTGCAGCACACCAACATGGCACATGTATACATATGTAACAAACCTGCATGTTCTGCACATGTACCCTAAAACTTAAAGTATAATAAAAAAAGAAAATTAAAAAAATATATATGTCAGCAGACTTTTTTGGAGGGGAATGAGAAGAAGCAACAGCCAGCCAGGCACGGTGGCTTACGCCTGTAATCTTAACACTTTCTGAGGCTGAAGTGGGCAGATCACTTGAGCCCAGGAATTTGAGACCAGCCTGGGCAAAATAGCAAGACCACTGTCTCTACAAAAGTAAGTTAGCAGGGCAAAATGGCATATGCCCAGCTACTCAGGAAGCTAAGTTGGGAGCATCGCTTGAGCCCAGGAGCTCAAGGCTGCAGTGAGCCATAACTGCACAACTGCACTCCAGCATGGGCAACAGCAAGACCTCATCTCTAATTTTAAAACACAGTAATAGCTCTTAAAATTAAATATCATATTTTATCTCTTCAAAGATGCATGTATTTTTCACATTTTAACATCTCTGGAATTGGTACAGATCTTAAATTGATGCCATATTATAGTTGTGTCTCATTTCCCCTTTCTCAGTGGTAAAGTAATGGTGAGTCTTATAAACAATGGCATCTTAGGAGTTTTGCCTAGATAAAAATGGCTAGGAATCTACTTAGGTCTAAATTTGTAGGCGTTAGTGGAAGTAAAAGGCTGTAAGCTTACAAGACTAATAATTCATGACTCAAACAAATTCTGTCACCATGCCATTTGTATTTCCTGAGTAGCCCATATGGCTGTAAGAGCCACAGACTCCTCAGTGAATTTGAGTCATGGTAACATTTTCACACTTTTTGGAAATCACCTAGTAATGTATAGTGTATCTATAAAGATAGCCCCAGTAAGGTTCAAGGATAAGCACAGTGTTTGGAAAAGGAGCAGGAAGTCAAAAGCCAAGAAGGTACTGTGAATTCTTTTCTGAAATTTTGATGAATTCACTATTTGCCTGAAATTGGGCAGGAAATTTGGTAGAAGGGGATTCCATTTACTGATTTTTGTTATAAGCCTGTGTTGTCCTTCCTGTCCTATGTGTGCTTTAACATAACCACACATATTTAGGGGAAAATGGTAAGGCATTTTTGGCTTTTTGATTTTGTAGTTGGCTCTGTATATTAAAAGTATTTCATCAAAACACTTTTTTCCAAACTGCTGTATTCTATTAATAAATGCTTACCTTTTGCCAAATGCAGCTTTCTTTACAAAAGAGTTCTCAGTGACTCTCAGTCAGCTATGTAGGTCAGTCTAGCTTTCTAGGGAAGCAGTAAAAGGTAGAAAAATGTATTGTTGGAATAATGTGTCAGATGGAGGGGTCTTAGGACACAACATAAATCTGGGATTGTGGTATATGCATTCTTTAGAGAGATAGCTTTCAAAATTTTCACTATGACCCACAGTGAGAAGTATATTTTACATCACAACCCGGTATACAGATGCACAAGTAAACCTATATATGTGGGTGTATGTGTGTGTGTGTGTGTGTGTGTGTGTGTGTGTATGTGTGTGTGTATAATGTCCAAAATAAAACTCATGTTTACCACTTGCAGTGTGGTCCTTGCATTTTCTATTTCATTCTATTATTTTTTTAAATGCTGGTCATAAGTTGCTCAACTGATTTTTTTACAGCTTCCTAACGGGTTGTACCATCAGTTTGAAAAACACAAAAATAGATCAAGCATATTTTCACTATCACTTTTGAGTAGGGGTATAGGGCTGGCTTCCAATAGGTAGTGCCATATATCAATGATGTCACCCTGACTTAGAAGTGACCAAAAACTTCTTTCTCTTCTCAGGTTTTTCATATTTGTTGAGGGCCATGAAGGGCAGCAGTGTTTGCCTCCCGTTCTTTGGTTTGCACAAGAAGTTCAGAGCTAAGAAAGCAAATGTTTACATAGTCTTTAGGCAGAGTCTGGGAATAGAATGAGCGGCAATGAAAAGGAGTTGAAATGGAAGGAACTGTGCTATTTCAGGTGTCCAAGGAAAGAAGTGAGAAGGCTTTCTAGCAGGACCACTTTTGAACATGATCTGATATTATGTAAGCTGTATTTTGATAAATTTTAAATTTCATGTGTTTTTTTCCTTTTCCTCCCTCCTTGAACACCCCAAACATCTACATATCAACTCCCCTTGTTTGACAAAGGCTGTGGTGGTCTCTAAGGTGTAATCCTGGTCCCAGACCCAAAGAAGACCTGTGTTCTAAGGCTGTTCTGCCCCTAATGTGTTTTGTGACTTTGCACAATTCACTTACTCTGGGCCTCTCTCTTCAGCTATTGAATGGAGATACTATTTGTCCTATCTGGCCCACCAAGTGGTTGTGAGAATCAAATAAGGCAACAAACGAAAATATTTAAGTGCCACGTGCTACACAAATACAATGGTTATAGTTTTTGGCTTGATGATTGGTTTCCTCCCTTCCAAAAATTCTGGTTTTCTTTAAGGGTAAAATCAATTGAGAGTGACTGTTTCCCGCAGCCAGACACTCATTCTAAACCTTGCCCCTGACTTTACAAGGTAGTTGTTAAACCAGCTCCGCAAAAAAAGTCTAAGATTAGATTTATAGAGATGGTTATTTTACTGTTAAAAAAAAAAAAAAAAAAAAGGATTCAGGGCCCTAAAGGAAACGATAGTAATTTTGCAAATGTATTTTCAAGTAGTCTTTCTGTAACTAGAAAAACAAAATTGACTGTAACATTATTCATTCCAATTCTCTTGCTCAACGGCAAGAAATTGGCAGTAGATGCCTGCAACACTTAACCAAGCCCAGGTACCACGGTCTGACTTGGAGACCTGAGCTGCCTGAGGTAGCCAATAAGCACTTTGTTTTCCTGACTCTTTTTTTTTTTTTTGAGAGGGGTCTCGCTCTGTCGCCCAGGCTGGAGTGCAGTGGCCTGATCTCAGCTCACTGCAAGGTCCACCTCCCAGGTTCGCACCATTCTCCTGCCTCAGCCTCCCGAGTAGCTGGGTCTACAGGCGCCCGCCACTGCGCCCGGCTAATTTTTTGTATTTTTAGTAGAGACAGCGTTTCACCGTGTTAGCCAGGATGGTCTTGATCTACTGACCTCGTGATCTGCCCGCCTCGGCCTCCCAAAGTGCTGGGATTACAGGTGTGAGCCACCGGGCCCGGCCGTTTTCCTGACTCTTTTTTGTTGTTTCTGAAAGAGCCTCTGGAAATGATTTTTCTAAGGTACTAATCTGTCCATCTGTGGCATCCAGGATTCCCAATGGTCTGGGCTCAATCTCAGACCTAATAATTCACTGGCTTTGGATGTTGCTGAGGAGAAAAGACAAGCCTGGGAGAAGGGATGGAAGGAGTAATTAGCTGGGGGAAGGTGAGGGAGAATGGTAGGTAGGGACAGTTGGGAAGATACTGCTTTCCAAACAACTGAAAATAAAAGGAGAGGAAGACGGGAGAGAGAAACTAGGAAAAACAGCCTCCCCAGACAGGTAATTTATAATAACTGGGAGGAAAATGAGAACTGCAGCTAAAAATATGTATACACTCACAAATCCCTGGAAGGCCAGTGGCAAAACTAGGAACTAGGAGACTTCCTACCTCCATGCCCCTTTCTCCCATCCTTCTCAGGCCCTATATTGCTATGCTTCCTAAGGCCCACACTGTGGTAGACTCTAGACCTAGCCTGCCCTCTTTTCAAATCCCTCAGGCCTCACCCTCTCCTTTTGAGCTAAATCTGTTAACTCATTACTTTGGAGGCAATAGGCTTTTATCTTGGGGTTGTTGCATTTTGGCTGGCAGTATCTGGAACAATACCATAACTGAAAGGAATATTTCATTAGTCTTGGTGTCAGAAGCGTTTGAACCATAGCAACTCCATCTTAAGCAGTGGCTGGGTAAAATGAGGCTGAAACCTGCTGGGCTGCATTCCCAGGAGATTAAAGCATTCTAAGTCACAGGATGAGATAGGATGTCAGCACAAGATGTAGGTCATAAAGACCTTGCTGATAAAACAGGTAGCACTAACAAAGGCGGCCAAAACCCACCAAAACCAATATGGTGACAAGAGTAACCTCTGGTCGTCCTCATTGCTACACTCCCACTAGCACCATGACAGTTTACAAATGCCATGGCAACATCAGGAAGTTACCCTATATAGTCTAAAAAGGGAAAGCATGAATAATCCACTCCTTGTTTAGCATATAATTTTTTTAAACATAAAAATAGGCAACCAGCAGCCCTTGGGGCTGCTCTGCCTATGCAGTAGCCATTCTTTTTATTTCTTTACTTTCTTAATAAACATGCTTTCACTTTACTCTGTGGACTGCCCTCAAAATCTTTCTTGCTCAAGATGCAAGAACCCTCTCTTGGGGTCTGGATCGGGAGCCCTTTCTGGTAACATTTTTCTGGTGAACCCCAAGGGATGATACTGAAGAAACTCGTGACCAAAAGGAAAATCATCTGTGCACACCAATTGGCCGACTTTGGGTAAGTGAGGTGCATATACCTGGGTAAAGGATGGGATTGGGTTAGAGGCCCAACTTAGGGGAGTTAGAGTCTCTCCTAAGACAGAGAGGGTTAAAGGGCCCTCTCAATAAAAGGCAACGACGCTTGACCAAACTTGGGTTGGAGGCCCAATTTAGGAAGGTTAGAGTCCTTCCTAAGATTTAGGAGGTTAGAGGACCCTCTCAGTAAAGGTACTCTCAGCTAAGAACAGGTTTGGCACTATGGGATGTTAACGGCTATTCTCTGAATTAATCTACCTTGCAGTCTGCTGATGGCTGTGGGTGACAGGATGAGGCATGTACGGGACCATGGGACATGGGGAGCTTTTTTCTCCCTAAAAGGGGAAACTTGAGAGCTAATGAGACTGCTGGAAAAGATCCCTTCGCAACCGACAAGCAGCTGCCTGAACTTTTCAATCATGCTGGGATGGGTGGATCTTTCTTGGGCCTCTGTGAGATGCTCGCCTTCCCCACCCTGCCGCAAGCAATGCTTCTCTCTCTCTCTTCCTCTTTCCTGTCTTTTCTATTACTCAGGGCGACCATCTTGCCCAGAGACCACATGTTGAAAAATGTCCTTGGCAGATTAACCTTGTAACCACATGGCAGTACTTTCTCTTGGTCTCTGCCATCACAATAGCAGCCTGGGTTCAATTCCCAGCTTAGGGAATGAGTACTTTCTGGTTTAATATCTGTGTGACCTTTGCCATTTGTTGGTTCTCTTTCCTTCCACTAACTGTCTTGAATTTTACTTTCTCAGTGCAACTATTAGGTTACTTTTGGTAAAGTTCAAAAGCCAAAAATATCAGCCGATTGGCCTGGCTAAAAGTTGGGTAATACATTTTAATTTTAAAATTTTAAATTTTAAAAGGACTCTTTTTTTTAGAGTGCTGTGGTTAAAAGTCAGCTTAATTAAAAGCAGATATTCTAGCTCTAACAGGTGGGGACTCAGGAAAAGCAGAGGAGGCACCACAGACCCTGCTTGGGGGAAAAACCTCTGTCTTCCTCATGAAACCCCAGGAATTAAAAGTGGATAGATCCCTCTCAAAATCTAAGGCTTTGTTCTGTTTTGCATTGCATTATCTGACATTTTTAACTTTTGGGGGTATCAGAAATTACTTTGCATTATGAGAGACTTTTAGTGTGTAATAACTAGGTAGGAAATATAGTTTTGGGAGGTGGGCTGATTCCCCCTTTTTGGGGATCCAGGATCTGGTATAAAAATGGGACCCTTAATTTGAGGGGATCTGTTTTGCCTTCCAGCTGTGCCTGCTTATTATGCCCTAAAAACTTCATGCTTTCCTGTTTCCTGGCCCTGTTCCTCCAAGGGCTCCATCCTAAGCCAGTAATCCATTTAAGAAACTGGCAAAAGAAAAATCTTACAAGTACTGGATCTTCTTCTGTCTGTGTATTTATATGTGTTATGTCTGTGATATTTATATATGAAAGAGCTTTAATTAATTGGCTTAAAAATAATAAGTTCTTATTTTATCAGAAAAGTAAAAACTGTAATGCCTTTTAGTTCATGTGACCTAAGTAATCTTTGGGCAATAAAAACAGTTTTACATGCAAGGTATGTAAGGAAAGTGAAATGTGTTTTTGGTAAAAGATTATAAGAAGTCATAGGAATGTGGATTTCTTGCCTAAGTTTAGAGGGTTAAAGGATTGTTTTAAGTTGGGATAAAACTGCAAGTTTGAGCAAGTTGTGGAAGATTTGCAAAAAATTAATTGTAAAAAAAATTCTTTGTGTGAACATATTGCCTAAAATTTAAAAAGGTATTCAATTTTTCCGTAAATTGAACATTGGAATAAGAGCACAACAGGTTTTTCTTAGAGCACTGAACTGCTCTTTCACAAAAATTGTAAAGGGTTATAAAAGGTTTATGATCCACTTTGCTGAGGAGGTGAGGAAAAAAAGTTTGTAGGAATCTTATGGTCAAACTGATTAAGATGGAATAAATTTGTCTACAAAGTTTTATTAAGAATTGGGGTTGACATTAATAGTACACTAGTGCAACAGTGAAATTTGTCTTATTTGGTATAAAAATCCTGCAGGAAGCATTGTCAAATATAAAATGATGTTTGGCTTTCTTTGGGCTGTATTTGTGTAAATATGTTATTGGTATGTGTTCCAAAATTATGAGAAACTCCTATAATTCTAATATGACTTAGTGTATGTTATTAATAATCATCATTGTTATGTAAAATAGTTGTATGCCACAGAAATAACCAAAATTTCCTTGTCAATTGTGGTTTTAATCGTGGCTGTCCTAACTAATAAGACTTTTTGTCATCTATAGACTATTGTCTTGTTTTGGTCCTCTGTAGAAGGTGGTTTTATAATCAACTATAGAACTCTAACAGGTGGTCTTAAATGAAGGTTTCTAATAACTTTGGAGATTGTGACATTAGAATAGCAGAAAAAACTTTCAGGACTCTTATGGAGAGCTGAAATGTTAATGGATATCAAGCAAAACAGGACTTAACTGCATGGACTGAACTAATAGAAGACTGAAGTAATCTTTTTAACTTTTTGCTTAAAACGTTGCTGATCCTTTGTTTTGTTTTTCACAGTCAAGGAAATTTTTCTTTTGAGCTATTAACAGCTTTCAACAATTGAGTAAAATATACTCCTGTGAACAAAATTTGGAGGATATTTGTTTTGCTCTATCTAATTTCTCCAGAATTTGGAAACTAAGTTGTGGGTATTCTTAACTTATGGCAATATACTTATTTGCATAAGTGCAATAAGCATCTGTTTTCATTTACAACAAGACACAATTGGAGATACTGGTTATTTTAGGAAGGCTTTGACTTGAATGATGTGCTTTCCATTAAGGAATCACACTTGACTTATAGAGCCAATCAGAGCCCCTTGGGAAAACTGGCCTCATACCTTGTCTATACAGTCCCTGTGCAGGGTTCCTGACCTGTGGTAAGTTCCTAACCTGTGGTAAGAATGTCACTTTCTGACAGGCCCAGGAGCCTCAAGTTATCTTGGGACCTCAAGAGGAGAGAAATTTACCCAAGTCACAGGTATTTGACAGTACAACCCCATGGCTGGGCTCAGCTTAAAAAAAAAAGTCTGATTTGAGATTCCTTCTATGGAACAGAGTTCCATCAAAGCCAATTTTAAAAGCCTATGTGAAAAATAATTATTCTTGCTGCACTTTATACAAATATTCAGGGCAAGTATAATAAAGCAAATCAGTCATACCATGATTTGTCTTTAGTAAAAAATGAGAAACTGGAGAGAGAAAAATTATGTTTCAACAACTGTGGTACACCTGTTTTTAGATTCTAGTCTCATCAGTTGTTTTTAAGGTTTTTTTCCCTGCAATTTAGACTAACCCTGCTTATTCCTGTGAACCAACCAGTGATCTCTGGCTGCTGCTCAGAAGAAACAAGAGGGATGGGTAATGTAAAAATCTGGATCAATATTCTAATTCTGGGCACATTGGAATAAGCTAGTGATCCCATATCAGCTTGGTTCCAACAGTTGCTCCACTCATGGAAAGCCTTCTAATTTAGTTTACTTGGATAATTTTATTTATTTTGCTTTACTGTTGTGGAATACAATGCTGTTATACTCTTTGTGTAGGAATGCAGGATAAGCTTACTCAATATTTTCTTAAGCACTTATTAATCTTCCAGATATCACTTTTGTTGGAACTCAAGAATTATGAATGACCCTCACCATACCAAGGCTTTCTGACTGAGCTCCTTTCTACCCTGAATACAAGAGACCCAGTAGTTAGGTAGGAATAACATTGCCTCTGTTCAGCATGAAGAAGTTACAGAAGATGGATCTTTGTCCCTCTACAACCCTTAGGATTAAGGGTTCACTTGTAAAAGGGAGGGGGGAAATATGTCAGAGGCATTTGAAT
Organism: Pan paniscus; assembly: GCF_029289425.2. NCBI lineage: Eukaryota > Metazoa > Chordata > Mammalia > Primates > Hominidae > Pan > Pan paniscus. The sequence goes on from NC_073272.2 coordinate 109,045,492, forward strand.
CAGAGCAACTCCATCATGAGTAGGGACTGGGTAAAATGAGGCTGAAACCTTCTGGGCTGCATTCCCAGGAGGTTAAGGCATTCTAAGTCACAGGATGAGATAGGAGGTCAGCACAAGATACAGGTCATAAAGACCTTACTGATAAAACAGTTTGCAGTAAAGAAGCCAGCCAAAACCCACCAAAATCAAGATGGCAACAAGAATGATCTCTGGTCCTCCTCACTGCTACACTCGCGCCATGATAGTTTACACATTCCATGGCAATGTCAGGAAGTTACCTTATATGGTCTAAAAAGGGGAGGCATGAATAATCTACCCCTTGTTTAGCATATAATTTAAAAATAACCATAAAAATCGGCAATCAGCAGCCCTCAGGGCTGCTCTGCCTATGGAATAGCCATTCTTCTATTCCTTTACTTTCCTAATAAACTTGCTTTCACTCTATGGGCTCATCTTGAATTCTTTATTGCGTGAGATCCAAGAACCCTCTTTTGGGGTCTGGATCTGGACCCCCTGTCTGGTAACATTGGCACTTCAGGCATATACTTTGTGTTTTAGGAGCAGAAGGAGTTTGATTTGAGGATCAGAGGGACCTTTGGTGCCTTTCAAACTATACCTTGCAGAAAGCAAACCTCTATATATCATTTGTCATGAAAATATACATTAGCCCAACATGTAGCCACCCAAATATCTCACCAGTTATGCATTATTTTGACTTTTGTTCGCTGGAATAAATGGTTTGCATCCCACTGCTGCTCTCTCACCTAGTCGCTAGTGATCTGAGAACACCTCTAAACCCTGTTTCTGCTTCTTGCTTCCTGTTAGCCTGCAGAGCCCCTTCAGCAGCAGCCTAGGAAAACTAGGAAGTATTGTGGTGTGGGATAATGGGTCTGGGCTCTGGAGTCAGACCTGGAGGTGAAATTCAGACCTGCCAGTTGCAGGCTGTGTGATCCTTTAACAAGTTGTTAATCTACCAGGGCCTCTGTTTCCTCATCTATAAAAGGGAGATGACCTCACAATAACCTTAGGAAATAGGTATTCTTATGATTACCATTTTTCAAACGAGGAAATCGAGACTCAGAGAAATAGTCACTTGTCCAAGGTCACTAACTGGCAAAATCAGGATTCAAAACTAGACCTTTTTGATTCTTAACCACTTGATATTAGAAGTACAGGCAGTTCAGAAATGGTAGTGATTATTAAAATTGTTGTGTTGTACATGCTTAGAGCCAAAATCGAAGGAGACTTAGTTGCCCATACACCCAGTGTGTATATATATATATGTATATATACACGTATATATATGTATATATACGTATATATACACGTATATATATGTATATATACGTGTATATACACGTATATATGTATATATACATATATATATACACACGTATATATATGTATATATACGTATATATATACACACACACATATATATATGTTTACTCATCATATGTCTTGACAGCATCTTATTTCCTTATCCCCCTGACTGGGTAAACATGGAGTAGAAGCATATTCAAATATATGTGCGTGTATGCATCTATATATAGTAACTGAAGGTGAAGCTTGGGCTAATATCTGGAGGAAAAAATACAACAGCACAGGTGAGAGCTTCTCTCACCCCTTCTCCTTGTGGGGCAGAATGAACTAGCCCAAGTTGCACTCCCTGTCGTAGAGGTGTCACAAGGTGACACCTTGCGTTCATGCTGATCTGCTTATATACACCCATGCTGGCCTTTTGCTGGTGGTTAGAAAGAGTTAGACGTTGTGGCAGCTATGGACACTGCTCAATTCTCCCTTCAAGCAGGAACATACCTTTCATCTGTGAGCAGGGAAGTTAACTGAGAACTTCTAGCTGTAGCACCTGCAAGCTTTGCACCATATTTGAACCAATGCCATGGTCTTCCAGGGCAGCCTGTAGTCAATGACTGAGCACACTAAATGTACTCAAGTCTGGCCATTTCATTCCAGTGTGGGGCTTTTCTCATGGGACATCTTTGCTGCACAGCTCTCTCTTGGATATGGTGAGACTTTGTCAGAGCCACATCACAGCCTGCCTAATTCTGCTTTTGTCCTTCTTTCCTTTCACAAGTGTCAGATGTACATCAAGGTCTGAATGCTTTCCTGCCCAACACTGCCTCCTTTTTGATCTTTCACAGATATTAACTATCCCCCAATAAAGCTCTTTGACTCCTAACTCTATCTCAATATATGCTTACTACTAGAGAACAAGAACTGACCCATGGGTTTCTGTTGCCTGTCCTTTGCTGAATTGAAGCACTGATCAATATTGAGAGTGAGCGGAGAGTGAGAGCCTGGTGGCTTCTCAGGCAGCTATCCTACTAGCCTGCTTGACTGTTACCACGGAAACATACACAGGGAAGGAAAACAAAAAAACAAAAAACAGGAGACAGGGACTCATGGCAAAACACCACTGCCAGGCTGTGGGAGAGGCTTCCCAGCCACTTGGGCAGAAGGCTTGGATTCACAGCCAATTGCATTTGGCCTTGTAAGGGCTGGAGTTGAAGAGGGAATGGAGAGACACTTAAGCTGCCCAGGCCTGAGATACGGCGGCAGGGAATAGAGGATAGAGGGGAATGCTGGGTAATAGGAGTGTATGGCCCACATTGCACTATTAGTATTCACTAAGGGACCCCAGCTTCCTAGCATCTTCACATCCTGGCAGCAAAATCCGCACTTAACCAATACTTTCCAAACAGAAGCTGACCTGCGAAAGATTTCTGTATACCCTGGCCTTCTGGCCCACCCTACCTCCCACTCTTGCCTTTGTGTGTCCTTGAATCATTGCTCCAGAACAGAGATTCTGAATCTGGACTTGGGTCTATAGAACTGCTGGAACTTCCAGAGGGTGGTCTGTGATTCCCTCAAGGAAATTTTACAAATACTTATCTGGGAACAAGGGCCATAGCTTTCATTGGAGATTAGGAACTTTGGGTTCAGGGAAAGTGAGTCCATTTTTATGGATTAAGTAGGCAGTACTGGCACATAGTAGGTGCCCAAAAAATTATTACATAAATGAATGCATGACTAGAAAGAAGAAAATCAAGGTAGAAAAAATTAATTTAAGTGAGATAAGACATAAAACACTTAACACAGTACCTGACTCATGGTACCTGACACATGGTCAGTCTTTTCAACAAAAATCTAATACTCCAGGCTGAGTAAACAATAAGGTACTTAACCATTTCTGTCATTGGATATACCAATTTTTCTCCATTTTTTCTTACACACTGAGACATTGAACATCTTTGTACACATATTTTTGCACACATGTGAGAACATACCTAGAGGATAAAGTTCTAGAAGTGCAATTGCTGGATTAAAGGATAAGCACATTTTAAATCTTGATTAAAACCATGAAATTTCCCTCCAAAAAGGCTCTACCATTTCATACTCCCACAAAATGTATATGAGTGCTCATTTACCCACACTGTACTTATTAATTTTTAGGAAGTTGCCAAACTCATGAATGAAAAAACAGTATTGTGTTTTAGTTTATATTCCTTTAATTTTTAGAAAATATAACTCCTAAATGTATGCTTCAGTTATGACCTCCAAACTTATACTGTAAATCAACTGCCTACTCAAACGCCTGACAACTCTAATTTAATTTAATCAAAATCCTAAATTTTTTAAAGGTAGAACTAAAATATGGACAACCATAATATTTAAGATAGGAGAGCATTAACATGTCCAAGCTGAACTGATCTTATCCTCATATCTGCTCAACCTATGCACTATCCAATCTCTGAAAATGGCAACTCCATTCTTCCAATTGCTCAGGCCAAAAACATGGAACCATCCTGGATTCCACCCTTTCTGTCACACCCACAGATTCAGACACTTCTCACTACCTCCACCAATACCAGCCTGGTTTAAACCACTATCATCTTTTGACTGCATTATTGTTCAAGCTTCCTACATGATCTTCCTGATCCCATTCTAACTGTTCCCAACCCCAGTCTATTCCAAGTATAACAGCAAGAGTGTTTCTTTAAAAAACACGATTCAGATCACGTCAGTCCTCTGCTCAAAAACCCCCAAAGCCTTTCCATCTCATTTTAAATGAAAGGTAAAGTATTTTCAGTGGCTTACAAGGTCCCCACTGTCTGGCCCCTGCTGACTCTCTGGACCTCATCTTTCTCATGCTCACTCAACTCCAGCTGCTTGTCCTTTTTGCTGAATGTGGACCACTCTAGGAAAGACACCTACTTATGATCTTTGCCCCTACTCACAAGGCTGTTCCACCAGATATCTTCCTTCATGCCTCATCCTCACACTTCAGTCCTTTTCTGCTAAAATGTAATATAATAAGAGATCCTCTCTACCTATCCTTTCTAAGATAGCACATCCTTCAGCACTCTCTATCCCCCTACTTTGCTTATTTATTTTGTTATAAAGCACTTTTCACCACTACTATGTATCTTAATTTTTGCTATTTGTCTAAACCCACCAGAAAGTAAATTCCAAGAAGGTGAGGATTTTGTATATATCATTTACGACAGAATCCTGAGCACCTATTACAGTGCTTGGCATGTAGTAGCTGCTCATTAAATACTTGTTGAATAAATAAATGACCAAGATTAAGCATTAGTGAGGATGACCATTTGTGGTGCTTCATCTGTGAACTGCCATTTCATGTCCTTTGCCTGTTTTTCCATTGAAGTTCTTTTTTATTTCTTATTGATTTTTGTAGGAGACCTTTAGAGAAAGTGCATATTAATGCTTTGTCACCTGTTATAAATATTTTCTCCTTTTTGTCACTTGCCTTTTTATTTTGTTTATACTTTTGTCTATTGTAATGATTAATTTTCTATGTCAATGCGACTAGGTTAAGGGATACCCAGATAGCTAAATACCCAGATACCCAGGTAAAACATTGATCCTGGGTGTGTCTTTGAGGGTGTTTCTAGAAGACAGTAGCATTTGAGTCAGTAGATTCAGTAAAGAAGATGCACCCTCACCCTCATCATCCAATCCATCGAGGGTCCAGAGAGAACAAACAAGTGGAGTAAGGGAAAATTCACTCTATCTTCTTCTGCTGGAAGATCCATCTTCTCCTGCCCTTGGACATCGGAGCTTCTGGTTCTCAGGACTTTGGATTCAGCCTGAGTCACACCACCATCTCTCCTGTTTCTCCAGCTTGCAGATGGCAGATCATGGAACTTCTCGGCTTCCATAATCATGTGAGCCAATTCCCGTAATAAATTCCCTCTTATCTATTTATCTATATCTATCTATCTATCTATCTATCTATCTATCTATCTATCTATCTATCTATCATCTATCTATATCTCTGTCAATCATCTATCTCTATCTATCGATCATCTATCTCTATCTATCTAGCTATCTATTTATATCCTATTGGTCCTGTTTCCCTGGAGAACCCTAATACAGCTGTGCAGCTATTTTATGATTTTTATCTGTTCCAGCTTGGCGTTTTTTTTTTTTTGTTTATAACTTCTGATGTTCATGGAAAGCGTAACACAGTATTCCCTACCCCAGAATTACAAATATATGCTCTCATATTTTCAAGTACTTACATAGGTTTGGAGATATTTGTTTTCCTTAAGCTTTCATAAGGTTTAGATTCATCTTAGATTTTTTTTCATTAGATATATGCTGTCAAGCAGAGGTCTAACTTTATTTTGCACTTCTATCTTCTACATCTGTATGCCTGTGACCCTTAGAAAAATGTATGTGGGACCCACAGACATAACTTGGCAGCAAGCACTGAGTTCATCACTCCTATAATGGACCTTCCTATCAATCGGTGTGGTGGGAAAAAGTAAAATACCTTTGCCCACCACCACCCCCTTCTGCAGCCAGATGAGAAACCAAGGGATTAGGGAGCAAAGGTACCATTAGTTCCTTCATTCTCAGTCAATGTTGAAAAGCTTTTCTGGACAGAGGAGGGGCAAATACATTCTTAGCATAACATATACTTGCAATAGTTTGGATGTGGTGTGTCCCTGCCAAAACTCATATTGAAATTTGATCTCCAATGTGTTAGGAGGTGGGGCCTGGTGGGAGGTGTCGGGATCATGAAGGTGAATCCCTTATGAAGAGATTAAGGCCCTCCTGTGGAGGTGAGTTCTTCCTCTCACAGGAATGAATTAGTTCCTGTGAAAGTGGGTAGCTAATGTGAAATGTGATATACAAATTGTATCACTCTGCTTCAGAGCTCTAAAATGGAGCTGGGAAGCCATTCTCAGAAGGACTACCTATACAACATGTGAACTTGCAAAACAGGAACTTGCCTTGAACTTTGAACTGGGCTAAACCACCACAACAACAGCATCCTGGAAAACAGCTGAATTTTGCCAGTACTGCAACTCCTGAACAGTGACAACTAATGAACTATAGGCTCATTTACAAAGCCAGCCACCTCCACCAATGATACTTTCAAAACAACTTCTGTAATCACCCTCAGCATCCTTTTAAAAATTGCTACTCTGCTTCCTCCCTTTGGCAGATAATTTGGCTTCTCGCTGAATCTGTGTCTCCCAAATTGCAATTCCTAAGGCCCTAATAAATGCTTGCTGCGTTGCACTCAGTTCTTTTGCCTCTTCTTGGTTGACGTTAAATGGTGTCAGAAGTGGGATATGATGTTACTCTCTTACTATGCATTCTGGTGCTGCCACAGATTTGAGCACTGTACCTGCAGGAACTCCTTGTGTTCCATCACCTCCCTGACAGCTCCATACTCTGTTAGTGAGTCCCCTCTTTTCCCTGACCCTCCTAACTTGGTTTGAGGTTCATATCTTTATTGGGTGTTCTTTGTTGCCAGCTGTCCACAAAGGAAATTTTCCCCTTGTGGTGAGTATTCATGAGGGCTTTTGCTTCTAAGAGTATAGGTGCTGAGTCACCCCTTTCTAGGAATCTCGGTTTCTTGGTGCAAAAATTACAATGCTTCATCTTGTGAATGTCTTTCTTGATGGACAAATATAACTGAAAGTGATTTGGAATTACAATGGCCAACCTGGTGATCTTTTGAATTTCCACAATGCATTTTCTTCCACAGTTAGAAGGGCTAAAAGAAAAGACCAAATAGCCTAAATAGGATGTCTGCTTTAATTTGGTATCTTAAGGCATCTGAAAGATTCTAGGAATCTAAACTAGTGTCTCTAAAAGATAACAATGCCAAATTAATTCAAAGACTAAATTAGAAAAAACCCAGAAGCTTCTAAAAATGAAACAAATCTGGAAACAAGCACTTCTCTATTTGTCTTTGTCTTGTGTCCCCTCCCCCTCCTAGCCCTAGCTATTCCATTTCACTGCCATTCTTGGCACCCTCTTTGCTTATATGGTAAAAACTTATTCTAAACCTGAGCAATTCCTCCTGGGCTTTCCATAAAGAGGGTTATTGGATTGAGTCGCTATTGGAATAATTATACCATTGGAAATTCTAATCATCAGTGGCCAAAAGATGGATCCTTTTAGAGATCTCTCATTCTAAACAATTACCTTATTTGTATATAGGGGAGGATCAAATTTCTTTTAAAGGACATATAATAGTGTCATGCCTAGCCTTAGAAATTTTCTTGACTAAATTAAAGGGCAATCCTAAATCAAAGTTAAAATATTTTGTATGCTCAAACTGTCTGCTTTGGAGCCCATGCAGGATTTACCTCCCCCCACCCACCCCCCAAAAAAAAACACTTTACCCTATGGTCTAGGGCTGGGATTTGATGCTCTCACTGCCAGGGCCCAGGTTCGATTCCCAGTCAAGGAATCAGTCTCTGCTGATGTAAGCCCTTAAACGCAGGAAAAGAAACATTTATTGAAAAATTGGTTTGATATTTATGTGACTTAACTTTTTGGGGTATTCATTTGTTATTGATCCTCTCCCCTCCCATGAACATCTTTTGAGTTCCTGTCTTACCAACTTTCTCTTTTAATCCTTCATCTGTGGGTACATGGGATGGTCAGCTTTTGTGTGTAGACAGTCAGCTAAGAAGCTGAGATGTTAGAGAATATTGCTGGACACAAATGTGGGTTGTATCCCATTTGTGGCTAGCAAAACTGTCCTTTCTTTGAGCTGTCTTTGGGATGGTTCTGGGTCTTGTGAGGAATACTTTGCATTTGGAAATACCTCATGTGTCCTTGGTTAGGTCATATGCTTGGTTAAAGCTTTTCGGGTTTGGTGAGTCATTTGAAAGTCACCTTTGGGGGAAAAAAGTTCAAAAGCCAGTAATATTGACTGTTTTTCCTGGATGAAATCTGATAAGATATTTGAAAAGACACCCTTTTTATAGGAACACTATAGTCAGAAATCGGCTTAATTAAAAGTGGATTTTCAGGCTCTAATATTTTTAAAGGCCTTTCTGCTTTTTCTAATTTAGATTCTGTTTTGGGGAATTTTTTCAGTCAACTGAAATCTCCTTTTCAATGATATGTTTGGTCCTTCTGTTTGCTCCCTTTCTTGTTGGCATGATTTTTGCTGAGAAAAAAATGTAAAGCTTCATTGGTCTTTCTGGGAAACTTAAAATTGGCTCCCCAAATTGGCTCCACTAAGACTTGTTCCGTTTCCTTCCACTTCTCCTCCTCCTTCCTTTTTGTCATCTTCAATTCCATATAACAAAATCTAGAGGAGACTTCTAGCCTCCCTAAAACCCCATTAAAAGGTGCACAGAGAAAGGTGCCACACAACTCCTTTTTAAGATCTTCTGTTTTCCTTGTGGAGTCCCAAGAGTCATGGACAGGTTCCTTTCAGATCTCAAGCTCTGGTCTCTTTTGCATTGAGTTCCCTGGTCTCTCTGGCTTTTGGGGGTACCAAGGATTAGTTTATGCTGTGAGAGAAAACTTGACCTATGTGTGTTTGATGACTGGTGGGTCACTAGCAAGGGCTGCAGTTTTGAAGGTGGCTGACAGTGGTTATTTAGAGTGAATGGTTATTACTGCACAGGCTACTCATTTATTTTTTTTTGCATGTTTAAATTTTTTTAAAAATGTGGTTTGCACATTTGCAGGCCATGAGAACATTTGCCACTGAGGGATGACTCCTGTGGTGAATGGGCTGATCACAGAGTGGGCTAATGAGTATTGGGTCTCCCACCACCTTCTGGAAATGTCTTTGCAGCGAAGTACACTGTGGAAGCCTTGCGCAGCCCAGTCCTGTAGTGTTTCTCTCTTTTGGAGGACAAGGGATTCAGTGTAAAGATGGGATCCTTGATTTTGGGGGATCTGGATGCTCTGCCTTCCAGCTGCTCCTGCTTTTCACATACATAAGTGTTAGGTCGTGGAAAGTGCAAATGATTTGTTGGCCCTATTCTTTAATGGGCTCTGCCCTGAGCTCAGTGGTCCAGTTGAAAAACAGAGACTAAATTAGAAGCCACCTATCTAAAAATATTAGTCTTCAAAATATGGCTTTCTGGCATTTGGTTATTTTGAAAAGCTTTCTGAATTTTCCTAGGCTCATCTGTATAATCCTATGGTTAATTCCTATTTATTTTGCGTTACATTGGTATCCATTTTTAATCTTTCTCTCACTAACACACCCAAACTCTTTCTTGAAAATGCTTAAATTCTCTTCCTGTGCTTTGAGATGTAAATTTTCTACCCTCTTTTCTCTAAAACTCAGTAAAAGCTTTGGCCATGTGGGACAGATAAACTTCAACTTGTTCCATTTACAGAGGCACAATTTAATCCAACTTTCTTTTTAAACTAGTGAATTTCACCTGTCACATGACTAATATTTTACAATCAAAGCTATACATTCTTTGTATTTTATGTATACATGTGTACATGTCGGTTTGTACATTGAATAAATGATACTAAATTTACTTATAAATAAATGAGTACTTATAAATTAAATAACTAGGCCATATGCTTTTTGAATTCACGTGACTTCAGTAATTTTTAGTAAATAAAGCTACTTTAAAAATTGTTGGTAAAATAAAATAGAAGTGTCTTCAGAATTTTAGATATAGTCACCTGAGTCTACCACTCAAACAAATGTATGCCATCTCTACTAGATATTTTAAGGTCATAAAAGTCTTGCTTCTGTGATCATTTTGAGACTTGCTTGATGTGTCTGTGAGCTAAAGCTGTAATGGGAGGGTGATGGACCTCCCTAAAACCTTGTACACATCTTTCTGTGAACTTAAAGTCTTTTATTTTCAGCCTTTAAATACTGGGGTGTAGACAGGTGGCCATGGTGAAGCTGGAAGACATAGGTATGTCCACAGTGCCTAGGCCACAAGCTGCAGAGCAGAGCCAAGCCCAATATGGCCTCATCCTCTCTGGCCCAGCTGTGCCCCTTGACCATACTGGGAAGGGTCGGATCCTTCAGGCATTGTCTTCACAGCTCTGTCCCCTGTCTTGGGCTCTGCACCTGATATATATAACATTAAAATTACTTAACTCATATGTTTTACTCTAGAAATTTGGGTTACTGAAAGTTAAAATTATAGTTAATATATGTAATTAAAATTACTGGATATAAGAGAAACAATTCTGTACACAGACTGCATAAGAAAAGTAGGATGTTTTTGGTAAGAAAGTTTATAAGAAAGACAAGTGAATGTGTTTTTTCTTCAAAGAAAAGTAATCTTTGTCTAGTTTAAAGGTGATTTAAAGGTTGCTTTTGTTAAAGGAATAAAAAAGAATTATAGATATAACTGAATGGATATAGAAAGTTGAGGAAAGAGAGAGAATAAAAAAACTTGTAAGAGTTTATAAAAGAGTTGTGGAAATCTTATGTGGTCAGTCTAAGAATGGATAAATTTGTTTATAGAATTTTAGTAAAATTAGCTTTGTATTGATAATAGACCAACGCAAAGGTAGAATTTGATTTTCTCTTTTGAACAATATTTTTGTTTAGTAATAATAAGAAACAGTAAAAGACTAGTTCAACTTTTAAGTAAATTGCAAAAAAGAGAGGAGTTTGCCTCATGCTGTCTTTATTAGGTCATTTGATTATTTAGAAAACTGTTTTCTGTCAAAGAGTAAAAGATTTTAGCTTTGTGAAGCCTTTTTATTATCACTTTGGCTAAATGAATGACTATTATTTTACAGTGACCTGTGATCCTATTCTGATATCAAGTGTTTTAAATCTTTGATATTTGACAAACTTCCCAAAATGAAATTTAAAATTCTAAATTAAGTCTTTTTGACTTTAAACAAACTTTTAGACATTTTTAAAAGATCCTCTGAGAAGGAGTTTGATACCAGCCTGGCCAATATGGTTAAACCCTGTCTCTACTAAAAAATACAAAAATTAGCTGGGCATGGTGGCATGCACCTGTAGTTCCAGCTACTCAGGAGGCTGAGGCAGGAGGATCTCTGGAACCCGGGAGGCGGAGGTTGCAGTGAATGAGATCGTGCCACTTCACTCCAGCCTGAGCAGCAGAGCAAGACTCCATCTCAAAAAAAAAAAAAAAAAAAGATCCTCTGAGAGTTCAAGAAAACATATTAGGCTTATTTTGTATGTTAAAATCAAATGGAAATCATTGTCCAATAAGAAATTGTGTTTAACTTTGAATTATGTTCATAGGGATGTTATTAATACGTGTTCCAAAATTGTGTGAGATTCAAAAAATCTGATATGTCCTAGTAAATTGCTGTATTCTGATGCTCTTTTTCTAAAAGGTCTTCGTAAATCTTAAAGTGTTGTGTCTTCAAGGAGGTTCATGGAAGAGGGTCTGACAGATACTCTGAAATACAGAACTCTGCTTATGACATTCAAATTATTCAACTGTACTTGGTAAAAATTTTTTTTAAACTCTAATTTAAAAAGCTGTATTCATAAAATTGGTAACCCAACATTAAGCAGAACAAGAATTAATTACATGAGACTAACTTGATGAAGGACTGAAATGATTTTTATGACTTTTTGCTAGAACCATTGCTAATTCTTTTTATGGTTTTGTTTTCCAGAGTTAAGAATTTTTTTCCCTCTTAAGCTATTTTTACCTTATATCAATGGGTAATGTATACTTTTGTTAACAAAACTGAGACATTTACCTTTCTCTTTACCCGATTTATCTAGAATCCACAAATTATTCATGAGTATTCTTATTTTATGGCAATATAGTTGTCTGCCTAAGTTCAATAAGAATCTGTTTTCTTCTGTGACAGGATACAATTGAGACACTGGTTATTTTACCAAGGCTTTGACTGGAATATCATATTTTTGAATGTGACCAGACTGCTTTGAGAAATTGAGATTGACTTTAAAGCCAATAGATGTGGAAAAAGACTGGCCTGGTACCTTGTCTACATGTTCCCCTACAGGGTTCCTGACCTTTCAGTATTTAAAGAATGTCACTTTCTGATAGGTCCAGAAACCTCAAGGTATTTTGACAACTCTAACAAGAGAAGAATTCAGCTGGGTGTGGTGGCTCATGCCTGTAATCCCAGCACTTTGGGAGGCTAAGGTCGGTGGATTGCTTGAGCCCAGGAGTTTGAGACCAGCCTAGGCAACATGGCAAAACCCTGTTTCTACAAAAAATAAAAATTAGTTAGGTGTGGTGGCATGCACCTGTGAACCCAGCTACTCTGGAGGCTGAGGTGGGAGAATCACCTGAGCTAGGGAGGTCAAAGTTGCAGTGAGCTGTGATCTTGCCACTGCACTCCAGCCTGGGTGACAGAGTGAGACCCTGTCTCAAAAAAATATTAAAAAAAGAGAATTCACCCAATTCATACAAGAATTACAAGCACAAGTCTGACGGTGAATCCTTAGCTTGGCTTCCTACACTTAAGAAGCTTTTAAAAATCAAATCTGGTATTTCCTATTTTAAAAAGTTTCAGGAGTAGGAAGGAAGAGCCTCCTGGGAAGGTGATGACTCAACTGTCCTACTGAGAATGAGAAATAGGTATAGCTTTGGATGTGAAAAAGGTCCAAAAGCCCATTTCTTGCAGAAAGCCATAAATAGAAAGGGGGAGAGAGACCACAGTGTGTTTGGAGAACTCAAGTAGTTAAATTTAAGGTGCTACGAAACCACTGAGCAAAAGAAGAGGGTAGAGACTTTGTAAGCAAAAGCCAGATTGTAAAGGACCTTATATTAATATATCATGGCCAAGCAGTGGGAAGAGCTCTGTTAACAATGCAATGTTGTGGGATAAAGTTCTCACTAGTGGGATTGGCCATATAACCAACTGCTTCCTAAGTGTTGAAGGAACCGATGGAGATAAATCCTATCTTATGACAGAAGGATCAGATGAAAAAAGAGTGTAAAGACAATTAATCAACTGGTCCATGCCCTTCACATGGACAAAAACTTGAAAGCTGGCTGTCTTGTACATGTGTTTTGGCCAAAAGCAAAATGTGCCCTCTTGAGAGATTACCTGGTGTTAGTAGACAGTCCAGGCATAGATGTTACTACAGAGCTGGATAGCTGGATTGATAAGTTTTGCCTAGATGCTGATGTCTTTGTTTTGGTTGCAAACTCTGAATCAACACTAACGAATACGGAAAAACATGTTTTCACAACATGAATGAGTGGCTTTCCAAGCCTAATATTTTCATTCTCAATAATCGTTGGGATGCCTCTGCATCAGAGCCAGAATATATGGAAGATGTGGGCCACCTGCTGAAGGATTTCAGGCAAGATTACAGGAATTTCAGAATTTTGAACAAATCTTTGAGGAGTGTATCTCACAGTCAGCAGTGAAAACAAAGTTTGAACAGCACACTATCAGAGCTAAACAGATACTAGCTACTGTGAAAAAACAATGGATTCAATAAACATGGCAGCTGAACAGAAAAGGCATTATGCAGTGGAAGAGAAGGAAGACCAAATTGATAGACTGGACTTTATCTGAAACCAGATGAACCTTTTAACACTGGATGTTAACAAAAAAACCAGGGAGGTTACTGGGGAGGTGGCAAAGTGTCATGTGCAATGACAGATGAAATTTGTCAACTGTCTGTTTTGGTTGATGAATTTTGTTCAGTTTCATCCTACTCCAGATGTATTAAAAATATATAAAAGTGAATTAAATAAGCATATAGAGGATGGTATGGGAAGAAATTTGGCTGATTGATGCACCAATGAAGTAAACACCTTAGTGCTTCAGTTCCAGCAAGAAATTGTTGAAAATTTGAAGCCATTACTTCCAGTTGGTATATAGGATAAACTACATACACTGATCCCTTGCAAGAAATTTGATCTTAGTTATAATCTAAATTACCACAAGTTATGTTCAAATTTTCAAGAGGATATTGTGTTTCATTTTTCCCTGGGCTGGTCTTCCCTCGTACCTCAATTTTTGGGCCCTAGAAATGCTCAAATGGTGCTCCTAGGATTATCAGAGCCTATCTTTCAGCTCCCTAGATCTTTAGCTTCTACTCCCACTGCTCCTACCAGTCCAGCAATGCCAGATAATGCATCACAGGCAGAACTCATGATTACATTAGTAACAGGATTGGCTTCTCTTACATCTAGAACTTCTATGGGCATCGATAATGTTGGAGGAATGATTTGGAAAACTATAGGCTGGAAACTCATATCTGTTTCATTAACTATGTATGGAGCTTTGTATCTTTATGAAAGACTGTCCTGGACCACCCATGCCAAGGAGAGAGCCTTTAAACAGCAGTTTGTAAACTATGCAACTGGAAAACTGAAGATGATTGCTAGCTCCACAAGTGCAAACTGCAGCCACCAAGTAAAACAACAAATGGCTACCACTTTTGCTCGCCTGTGCCAACAAGTTGATATTACTCAAAGACAACTGGAAGAAGAAATTGCTAGATTACCCAAAGAAATAGATCAGTGGGAGAAAATACAAAACAATTTAAAGCTCTTAAGAAATAAAGCTGTTCAACTTGAATATGAGCTGGAGAATTTTACTAAGCAGTTTCTACCTTCATGCGATGAAGAATCCTAGCAATAGAGATTGCTTTGGTGACCATGATAGGAGGAAATGAAACTTGTAAGATCGGGACAATTGTTATTTTTATGAAATGACTTTAAATGTGAATTTTACTAACTGTACCTAAATAGCAAAGCCCTATGTAGATTCTGTTAGTGATGTATCTCAGGGTATTGGTATTTTTGAAGAGTATTGTGTCCTTAGTTTTAATTTTGGGTAAAGAAAAAACTAAAATCTGGAATTAGTTACAAGCAACAGCACCAACTTATGTGACCCTTGAGGGGTGGGGCTGTGAGCTCTTAATTTGTTTTTGATTCTGAAAATCTCTGCTTCCTGGCATCCAGGAGTTAGAGATTGAGCCTTTCATCTTCTTTCTCAAAACTAGTTTTTGATGCTTTCTTTCCTGGGAATAGTCACTTTTTAATTTTATTTAATAAACTGCATTGCTGGAACCACACACACAAAAAGTTTCAGCAAAGCCAACTTAAAAGGAGCATATATGACCAATCATTATTTTTGCTACACTTTATGCAAATAATCAGGCCAAGTATGGTAAGACCAAAAGTTATTTTGCAAATAAATTGGCCCTACTATGATTCATCTTTGGTAAAAGTGGGAAACTGAAGACAGAAAAAATGTGTTTCAGAAGAAAACTATAGAACATCTGTTATTAGATTCTAACCCCGACCATTATTTTTTTGAGTTTTTATTACTTGCCTACAATTTAGACTGAATCTTGAATTCTTTCCTGGCTACAAGTCTCCAAACTAACAGTTCCACATATTTCTTCCATTTTTCCAACTGAAATTGCTACTAGGTTTGTTTTTAGGACCTGCAAACTGAAGCTCATGTATAAATGACCTTGACATACAAACTACAGACCAGAAAATCCTTTCATATTGCCACTGCCTATTTCCACTTTAATTGAGGGTTTTTCAAGTCTAACATCTAGACACCTCAACTGACTGCTCTCTAGACTCCAAGGAAACTGGTTTATAGACTATTTCAAACAATAGCTGTTTTTTGTTTGTTTGTTTGTTTGTTTGAGACGGAGTCTCACTCTTTCGCCCAGGCTGGACTGCAGTGGCGCCATCTTGGCTCACTGCAAGCTCCGCCTCCCGGGTTCACGCCATTCTCCTGCCTCAGCCTCCGAGTAGCTGGAACTATAGGCGCCCGCCACCACGCCCGTCTAATTTTTTCTATTTTTAGTAGAGACAGGGTTTCACTGTGTTAGCCAGGATGGTCTCGATCTCCCGACCTCGTGATCCGCCTGCCTCAGCCTCCCAAAGTGCTGGGATTACAGGCGTGAGCCACCGCGCCCGGCCTAGCTGTTGTTTTTCTTCTGCTGAGAGCCGGCTTGCAATGCCATCTCCTGAAATATGACACAACTGTTTAATTGGACTGGCCTCTTCCAAGAAATAGGGGACTAGTTTAATGGGATCCTTTGTCATTCAGCTATTGACTCAATTTTTTTCTCCACAGACACCAACTCAGATTTTAGTGTGTGAAAGTCTTGGGGAAGTATCAGATAGGGGAATACTGGAGTGCAGAAAATGATCCCCCATAATATGGCACGTTGGCATGCTGAGTGTTTTTGAAAATTGAAAAGCCCAAGAAATTAGCCTCATAATCAAAGTCGTTTTAACCTTGTCTTATTCTTCCCATCGAAGGGCCAGGAAGGACTCTCTGAATTTCCTTATCTGACCAAGAAAGTTCCTTTCCAAAAGAAACACAATTGCCTTCTATGCCCACCCTGAAATCTCATCTATTTCGGAAAAGAAGAATGAGGAATAACATTTAGACATGGTTAATTAAATGAATGCCTCTCCTGATATACAGCTAATTACTATAGACTAATGTGGGCCTCCTCACTTAAATAGCTCCCTTGTTACTCAAATTGATCAGTCTCTAAAGCCTTGGATACACACTGACTTTCAACAACCCCACTCCATGGAACATAACACTCTAGAAACAAATGCTTCCAGATCTGAGGGAAACTAATAACAAATCTGTAGCTTACCAATCAATAATTGATCAGTGATGCTGCCTCACATCAGATCTTAATCAAAACAGGGGAATGTGAAATGTGATCTACAAAATGATGTCATTCTGGTTCAGAGATGTATAATGCAGTTGGGAAGTCACTCGAAAAAGTACTACCTGCACAACCTGCAACCTTGTAAAACAGGAACTTGCTTGAACTTTTTTTTTTTTTTGAGACGGAGTCTCGCGCTTGTCACCCAGGCTGCAGTGCAATGGTGCGATCTCGCCTCACTGCAACCTCCACCTTCCGAGTTCAAGCTATTCTCCTGCCTCAGCCTCCCAAGTAGCTGGGATAACAGGCACCCACCACCACACCCGACTAATTTTTGTATTTTTAGTAGAGACAGGGTTTCACCATGTTAGCCAGGTTGGTCTCGAATTCCTGGCCTCCAGTGATCCTCCCGCCTCAGCCTCCCAAAGTGCTGGGATGACAGGTGTGAGCCACTGCACCCGGCCGCCTGAACTTTGAACTGGACTAAACCACCACAACCACAGTATCTTGGAAAACAGCTGAATTATCCCAGTGCTGCAACTCTTGATCAGAAACAACCAATGAACTACTCAGGCAGCCACCTCCACAAATGATAATTCTTTTGAAACAACTTGGGTAATCATCCTCATCATCCTTTTGGAAACCCCTACTTCCCTTCCTCCCTTTGGAAGACATTTTGGCTTCTAACTGAACCTGTGTCTCCTGAATTGCAATTCCTATGACCCCAATAAATGCCTTATCTTACTGCTTTGCAGTCTAGTCTTTCTTGGTTGTGTTAAAGTTGCAGATACCAGGATGAAATCACTTTTGTCCAATCCAGACAAAATAATACCAGGAAGGACCAAAGGAGGGGAGGCACATGCTTACATGTCTGAGATAAGAACCATTTTCAAGGACTTTCTAAAAACCCTTTACATATCTCCTACTTTGATGAGGCTTATCACTACACATTCTTTAGGACTGCAGTAATTCCAATAAGATGTTCTCAGAAGAACAGTTCTCCAGTAATTGCATCTCCACCAATAAACTGACAACTCTAGTACTGAACCTGGGGAACCAATGAACTCTTTTTCTATGCAGCTTATGTAAATCTTTTTTTGCTCATAAAAGCTCCCCTTCCCCTTCCCTCCCTGAAAGTACTGGTGACTTGTGATTCCATGCATTCTGGATTATGATCCCTATTTCTTTTTTTTTTTTCCTATTCCTATTTCTGAGTAAACCCAACATAGAGGTAATTTTCTCTAGTGTTATTTTTTCAGATTAACAATTGACATTAAAAAGAGTCTAGCTTCCTCTGTTCTTCTTTCTGGCTTCCTTTCTCACCATGTGATCTCTTAGCACATGCCCACTTCCCTTCCATTTTCTGCCATGAGTAGAAGCAGCCTGAGGCCCTAACCAGATACAGCTGCTCAATCTGGAAGCATCCAGCCACCAGAATTATGAGCCAAATAAGCCTCTTTTCTTTATAATTTACTCAGCCTCTGGTATTCTGTTATAGCAAAACTAAATGGACTAAGAGAGAAAGTTGGTGCCAAGGAGTAGGGTGTTCTTATAAATACACCTGAAAATGGGTAAGTGGCTTTGGAACTGGGCAATGGGCAGAAGTTGAGTTTGAAGGTACAAGCTAGAAAAAGAAAATATTACAGTGAAAAGAGCATTAAAGACAGTCCTGGTGGGGGCTTAGAAAATGAGCTAGAACTTATTAGGGATTGGTTAGGTGGTTGTAACCAAAATGCTTACGGAAATATGAACAGTCAAGGCCAGTATGATGAGGTCTTGGATGGACATGAGGAATATTTATTTGGAAACTGGAACAAAGGTCATCATTTTATATAGTTGCAAAGAACTTGACTGCATTGTGTTTATGCCCTAGGGTTTTGTGGAAGGCTGAATTTAAGATTGATATAATAGCATATCTTGTGGAAGAAATTTCTAAGCAGCAAAGTGTTCAGGCTGCTGCCATGGTTACTTCTAAGTGTTTATGGTGATTTGTTGGAGAATTTGGAAACAGAACAGAAGGATTTGGAAAACTCACAACCTGGCTGTGTAATAGAGAACTTTCAAAAGAGCACTTTCAAAAAGAGCACTTTCAAAACAGTACTTTCAAAAGAGGAATCCAAGGGAATGGCAGACTTGCTAAAGAGATTAGCATGTCTAAAAGAGTGCCAGGTGTTAACTCAAGACAATGGGTGAATAACCTGAAGACATTTTAGAACTTTAAGGCTGCCTTTCCCATCACAGGCCCAGAGACCTAGAATGATAGAATTGTATTGGAGGAGAGACTTGGAGGGCTGCTGCTCTGGTGACCTCGGGACACTGGTCTGTGCATCCTGACCACTCTGGCTGGAGCAGCCATAGCACAAGTGGCGCCACATGCAGCTCATGCCCCTGCTCCAGAAAGCACAACTGGGAAGCCTTGGCAGCATTCATGTCTACGTGGTACTCATTTTGCATGCATGCAGAATATGAGAGTAATGGAAGCATGGTGGCTTCCACCTAAATTTCAGAGTATGCATCAGAAAGCCTGGGAGCCAAGGCAGAAAGTTGTTGTAGTGCAGAGCCACTACAACAGTAGAGAGAGCCTGTACTAAGGCAATGCTAACCAGAAATGTGGAGTAGGAAATACCACAGAAGGTCCCCATGAGGGTAATGAATAATGGAGCTGCAGGGTAGGACTACAACCTGGACCCCAGAATTGTAGAGCCACCGGCAGCATGCAACCTCAGCATAGAAAAGCCACAGTCATTTGACTCCAACCTTTGAGAGTAGCTACGTGGGCCATGTCCAGCAAAACCATGAAGGCAAGGCTGCCTGATGTCTTGGGAGTCCCCCCCTCATACCAGTCTGCCCAAGATGTAGGATATGGGGTCAAAAGAGATTATTCTGGAGTGTTAAGTTTTAATATCTGTTCCACTGGGTTGTACTTGTATGAGGCTTATCATTTCTTTCTTTTGGCCTATTTCTCGTTTGTGAAATGGGACTGTTTACCAAGTGTTTGTCCTACTGTTGTATCTTAGATGTAAATAGTTTCTTTTTACTTTCGTTTGTTTATCTGTTTATTTTTTAGAGATGGGTTCTTGCCGTGTTGCCCAGGCTGGTCTCAAACTCCTGGGCTTAAGCAATCCACCTACCTTGACCTCCCAAAGTGCTAGGATTACAGATGTGAACCACCATGCCCAGCCTACTTGTTTTTGATTTTACAAACTCATAGCTGGACTTTGGACCTTTGAGTTGGTGCTGGAACAAGTTAATACTTTTGGGACAATTGAGATAGAATGATTGTATTTTGCATGTGAGAAAGACATGCATTTTGGTGGGGCCACGGGTGGAATCCTATGATTTGGATGGGGCAGCTCCATCAGAACTTCTGTTGAAATTTGATCCCCAATATGGTGGTACTGGAAGTGGGGCCTAGTAAGAGGTGTTTGGGTCATGGGGTTGAATCCCTCATGAATACATTCATTCCCTCCCACAGGGGTTAGTGAGTTCTCCCTCTTGCAGAAATAGATCAGTTCCCATGATATCAGCTTGTTAAAATGTCTGACTTCCTTGGTTTCTCTTTCTTGCTTCCTCTCTCACCATGTGATATCTTGGCATGAGTGGAAGCAATCTGAGGCCCTCACCAGATCCAGCTGTTCAATCTTGAACTGTCCAGCCACCAGAATCAAGAACCAAATAAATCCCTTTTCTTTGTAAATTACCCAGCCTCTGGGATTCTGTTATAGCAACACTAAATGGACTAACAATACTGCCCACTGTCAGGCCTCTGAGCCCAAGCTAAGCCATCATATCCCCTGTGACCTGCAAGTATACATCCAGATGGCCTGAAGCAACTGAAGATCCACAAAAGAAGTGAAAATAGCCAGTTCCTGCCTTAACTGATGACATTCCACCATTGTGATTTGTTCCTGCCCCACCCTAACTGATCAGTTGACTTTGTGACAATACACCTTCCCCGCCCTTGCGATAATGTACTTTGTGACATTCCCCCACCCTTGTGAATGTACTTTGTATGATACACCCTCCCTACTCTTGAGAAGGTACTTTGTAATATTCTCTCCCGCCCTTAAGAAGGTACTTTGTAATATTCTCCTCACCCTTGAGAATGTACTCTGTAAGATCCACCCCCTGCCTGCAAAAAATTGCTCCTAACTCCACTGCCTATCCCAAACCTATAAGAACTAATGATAATCCCACCACCCTTTGCTGACTCCTTTTTCAGACTCAGCCCACCTGCACCCAGGTGAAATAAACAGCCTTGTTGCTCACACAAAATCTGTTGGTGGACTCTCTTCACACGGACACACGTGACACCCACTCCCAAATGTCTGTCTTTCCCTTAAATCTCTTCTCTGAGCTCAAGTCTCATATATCCAACTGTTTGATTGCCATCTCTTCTTGGATGGATAATCGCCGTATCTAACTTAAAATGCTCAGAATTAAACCTACCATCTCCCCTTCAAACCTGCCCCTCCCCAATGTGTGGCATCACTGTTGCTCATTCAGAAACCTGGGAATCCACCTTAACACTTTCCCTTCCCTCATTTTCCACATCCAATCCATTATGAACTCCTGTCAGTTTATATCTCTACAATACATCTCAAAAATTTCTACAGGTGATCTTCCCTATTCACAGATTCTATATCTATGAATTCACCTACTTGCTAAAATTTATTTGTAAGCCCAAAATTAATTTTTCCAGCATTTTCAAGATCATTCCCAGACTAGTGCAGGGAGGTGAAAAACGTGAGTCAACTGACATTCACATTCCCAGCTGAGATGAAAAAGGGCAATGCTCTGCCTTCTTGTTTCAGCTTTCATATTATAAAGAAGGATCTTTTCTGGAGTCTATTTAGTGCCACTTTTTTTCACATTTTTGTGCTTTGGTTAATGACTTCACCGTTTTAAATGATCCTGAAGCATAGTACTGAAGTGCCTTCTAATATTGCTAACTAAGCAAAAGAAGGCCATGATGATAGAAAACACATGTATTAGACAAGCTTCATTCAGGTGTGAGTTATAGTTATCTTGGCTATGAGTCCAATGTGGATTAATCAACAGTATATGCTAAAGCAGATATTTTAAAACAGAAACACACATAAAACAAAGTTATATATTTATCAGTTGAAAAAAAATTTGTGATCAGACGCTGGTAGAAACCTGTTTCCCAAATGGTTTGGTATTCATTAATGCCATATTCACAGCCACTTTGTAGAACATAACTACCACAAATAATGATAATCAACTATGCTTCACTCAATTTCCACAGCCTCTACCCTAGACCAAGCCACATGCAATCATCATCTCTTGTCTAAATTGCTGCAATGTCTTCTAGAATGAAATCTTTGATTCTACTCTTGTACTACTAGTGCCCATTCTCCACACATTAGCCAGAGTGCCCTTCTGAAATATTAAATCATTTTATGTTATAATACTTCCCTCACTAAACCACTGGGGGAAAGTATCCAGTTGTGCTTAGAGTGAAATACAAATTCCTTACTGTATTAGGGTTCTCCAGAGAAACAAAACCAGTAGGATAGATATGTACAAAGGGATTTATTATGGGAATTGGTCTACATGATTATGGAAGCCAAGAAGTCCCACAATTTGCTTTCTGCAAGTGGGGAACCAGGAAATCCAGTGGTGTAATTTGGTTAAGTATCAAGGCCTGAGAACCTGGGATGGGGAGAGAGTCACTGGTATAAGTTCTGGAGTCCAAATACCCGAGAACAAGGAGCTCCTATGTCCAAGGGCAGGAGGACACAGATGTTCCAGCCCAAGAAGAGAGTGAATTTGCCCTTTTTCCACCTATTTGTTCTCTCCGGACCCTTAATGGAATAGATGATGTCCGCTTACAGTGGTGAGGGTGGATCCACTTTAGTCAGTTTACTGATTCAAATGCTAATCTCTTCCAGAAACACCCTCAAAGACACTCCCAGAACCAATGTTTTATCAGCTATCTGGATATTTCTTAACCCAGTCAAGTTGACACATAAAATTAACCATCACACTTACCACGGCCTACAAGGCCCTGCGTAATGTGGCCCCTGCTTGTCTCTGCATCATAATCTTTCTCTCTTACTCTGCTTTAGCCACACTGGGATTACTGCTCTTTTTTGAATATACTGAGCCCAGTTGCTCCTCAGGGTCTTTG
The DNA here is from genome assembly GCF_029289425.2 of Pan paniscus. NCBI lineage: Eukaryota > Metazoa > Chordata > Mammalia > Primates > Hominidae > Pan > Pan paniscus. The sequence goes on from NC_073272.2 coordinate 109,068,525, forward strand.
CATTTGCTCCAACCTCTGCCTAAACGTTTTGACCAGCTCCTTGAATGGCTGACTTCTCAACTTTGAGAGCTTAGCTAAAATTTCTATGTCCTCAGAGAAACCTTCTCTGACCACTCTGGCTAAAGTAACCTATCAAGTATTCATGGTTACAGCACCCTGTTTCTTTCTTCAGAAGAAGTATCACAATTCATAATTACATATTTGTTTATTAGTGTAACCCAGCAGTTGCATGCACATCAGACTCCTTCCAGATTATGTAGGTTCAGTTCACAACTTTGAAAATTTTGCTCTTACTCAGAGCCTTGAATACTCTCATATTTAGAGGATGATGGGAAATTTTGCTTGGCTGTTTCCATTAAGGAGTCTTTTAGCCAGCACCATGTCCATAGCACATGCACTCCTAGAAGTCCCCCTTTTTACCTCCCTCTTGTCTTCCTTTTTAACCCCTTTCCCCTCATTTCATCATGCAATTATATCCTGTGCTTGAAATAGTCCCATTTTTACTCCCTCTTCAACTTCTGTGAAAAGATAACAGTTTTGAGATAGGAAGTTATAGTTTTATTTTTTCCTCATTTCCCCTATTTCCCTTCTCTGTTTATTTAAGCAAGTAGTCAACCTTATGCCCCTGTGTTTCAGGGAAAAAATGGGTCAGAGTGCTTTCCCTGACTCCCATTATTATGTCAGGCTGCCAGGGAAATCTTCAACTTAGAATTCGCCTTTCAATTTAGCCAACTGCAGCTGAGGCTGTCATCCCACAATGAGCTGCTTCCAACACAAGGCAGTTTAGGCTTCCCTCTGAACGTCAAGAAATAATGAGTAAAGCTAGTGGCATCCTCTTGCCAGTGTGAGGTGACAGAATTCCACCAGTGTATTACATAGGATCCTTGGGATCTCTTCCAAAAAGTCTTCTTCATGGGAAATATTTTCCAGTGAATGCATCCAGTCCATTTGAAAATTTTTTTCTTGAATATCCTTGATTATTTAGAGCCAAACAGCAACCAGTTAACTAGTTCTAGCATTTGCTCCATTCCCCAAAGCACTGCCCTTAGCACTCTGGAACTTTATTTCTTAGGCTATAATATCTGCTGCTATACTATATCTAAGGGACACCATAGTATCCTACAAATGGACTGTTCATTAGTGATAGTTTTTGCCATTCCCATGAGAACTTTCTTATGCCAGTAGAGTAAGTTCACATATTCTTTACCACCAACAAGGCTACTTCTTTCCTTCCCACTACTGAATACAACTCAAATATTATCCACTGAGCTTTGCACTAATTCTCTATCCTCATTTGGTGAAATAGTGGTCAGCTTAGGATTAAAGGTTTCATGGCTGAAACTTTTAGCAAAGCCTTTCAAGATAGTATCTGTGTGTAGTATAAAGGCCATATTTGAATCCTCGAAAGGCTAAAATGTCCATTGACTAGTTGGTCTGTCGGCATCATGCAGTCTGCCCACACCTAGAATTTTTACACCTGTACAAATCAATTGTACACAGGAACTGGGGCAATGTGGCAGAAACTGATAGTTACCACCCTCACTCCCACCCCACCTTCTGAATATATCCACTCTTCACTTCTTTCTTTAAATATAGAAACCTTAAGTTTTACTTGTCTTCTCAGATGAAGACTACATTTCCCAACCTCCCTTGCACCTAGGTTAAGGTCATGTTACTGGAATGAAGGCAGAGGTGATGTATTCAAACTTCTGAAAAGCAGCTTTAAGAGGAAGAGATATATGGATATGACGGTAAGAGCTGGAGAAGCCATCTTAGATCACAGGAGGGAAACTGTGTCTTAGAACACTTTATCTCCATTTCCCCTCATTTTGACTTTTGTTTCTGTCATCATGCACTGTTAATTTGACATATACTTGGAATCTCACAAGATATTATTTTTATGGTTTTATAAGTTGATATTAATTTGGATTTATCATTTTCATTACTATTTATCCTTCCTGCATTTCTATGTTTCCATTTAGGAAAATTTTCCTTCTATCAAAGAATAGCCTTTACTATTTTTGTTGTTGCTATTGTTGAGATAGAGTCTCGCTCTGTCGCCCAAGCTGGAGTGTAGTGATCTCGGCTCAGTGCAACCTCCTCCTCCCAGGTTCAAGTGATCCTCCCGCCTCAGCCTCCCTAGTAGCTGAGACTACAGGCACGTGCCACCATGCCTGGCTAACTTTTGTATTTTTAGTAGAGACAGGGTTTCACCATGTTGGCCAGGCTGGTCTCTAACTCCTGACCTCAGGTGATCCACCTGCCTTGGCCTCCCAAAGTGCTGGGATTACAGGCATGAGCCAATGCACCCGGCCCTAGTATTTCTTTTAGCCTGGATCTGCTAGTGACAGATTCCCTCGGGTTTTGTTTGTTTGGAGAAGTCTTTATTTTACCTTCCTTTTTAAAGAGTATTTGACTATATATATTATAGAATTCAAGGTTGGCAGTTATTTTTCAGTACTAAAGGTAGCACTTTGTCTTCTGGCTTCCATTATTTCTTTTGAGAAGTCAGCCAATATCTTATTATTGCTCCTTTGAATGTAATGTGTCTTTTTTCCTCTAGATGCTTTAAAATTTTTTTTTAGTTTTCAGAAATTTGAATATGATGTACCTAGGTTTGATCCAGATTCTCACCCTTTTGCTGTACAGCAAGAGTTAGCAAATGCCTTAAGAGTTAAAGCAGTGGGTCAGGTTTCTGTGGTCCCCTTTTCTCTAACTTCTTGGATTCTCAAAACCTGACTATTTTGACAGCTTTTGATGCCTCCAAATAGATTGCTTTTCTAGTAGTTCCAGTTGACTCACCCATTTAAATCAGATGTGCTGGATCTGAACACATCTGTGCCCACTACCTCAATGACGCCCGCTGTCACTTTCAAGAACTTCAGGCTGAATCACCTTCTGCCAGATATGGAAGACTCTACACTCACCGCAATGTTCAATCTTGTCTGCTCCTCTAAGGGACTGTCGGCTCACACAATAACCAAAACATAATAGTTATTGGAGACTCACTCTATGGTTCATCTTGGCACAAACCTTCCACCATTCCACCACATCAGTGGTTCTCAACCCTGGCTGTACATTAGAATCATCTGGAAAGCTGTTTAAACATATCAATGGTGGACTCCTTTCAAAGACTCTGAATTAATTGGTCTAGGCTGAATATCCTCACCTGTGGTCCCACTGTCCTCAGGGAGAAAGACCGCAGTTGTGGGGAAGAAGTTGGACTGCACCTGAGGAATTGTACCCATTATTTCTTTTTTCATTTTTCTTCTTTTTTTGAGACAAGGTCTTACTCTGTTGTTGAGGCTGGAGTGCAGTGGCATGATCATGGGTCACTGTGGCCTGTATAAAATAATAAAACAAATGTCTCATTTTGGTGCTATAAAAAGAAGCAAATTGGAAATCAGGAGACTGTGATCAATTAAAGTGTTCTAAGGTCTTTCTGTTGATTGGGATGGGGTGAAAATATTACCTAATTTTAGCCTTTTTTGAGGTAAATATGCCTGGTAAAATTTTGGAACTAACCACTAAAAGAACAGAAATTGAATATAAATTCCAAACCAATAGAGGAAAAAATAATTTTAAATGAACAGTAATAGCAATAAAATCAATCCCTCTGAACAAGGTGAGAGGAGAAAAGGAAGGATGAACATAAAAAATTACAGCTCAAATACTTGGATAACCACAAGAAATACAAATGGACTTAATTCACTAGGTAAAAGAGATTGTCAACCTGAATTTAATTTTTTAAATGCAGTTATGTGCTATTTGCAAAAGACCCATCTGAACTAAAATAACACGGAAAAGTTGAAGATTAAACAGCTAGGAAAATATATACCAAACAAATACTAACAAAAAGAAAACTGGAATTGCTATGTTAATATTCAAAAAACTAGACACTAGGACAAGAAGCAGTATTAGGGATACAGGGGACCACCACATAATTATAAAAGATTAAATTCACTAGGAAGATATAGCAATCCAAAACCTATTCATATATCAAATTAAGTAGTTTTGAAATATATGAAACAAAATTGATAAAATTACAGGAAGAAATGGACAAATCCACCATCAAAGTGGAAAATTTCGTGCTACCTCTCTCAATTATTAATTCAAAAAGACAAAGAATCAGTAAAGATATAAGATTTGAAGAACACAATTAACAAGGTTAATATCATAAACATATATTAAACACATGAATTTTTAAAAAATTATGTACAAGACATTTTCAAAAACCCCCAAAATAAGTATCATACAGATCACATTCTTTGACCATCAAACTATTCATTTAGAAATCAATAACAATAGAAAAACATCTCCCATTAATTTGGAAAATGTTTTTATTCTAGATAATTCATAGATCAAAGAACAAACGTCTTTAGATTTTAGAGAAATATACATCAAAGCCACAATGAGATGCCACTTCATACCCGTTAGTATGACTATAATAAAGAAAAGACACAATAACAAGTGATAGTGAAAATGTGGAGAAATTAGAAGCCTCATACATTGCTATTTCTGCAGGAAGTTTGGAAAAGGGTTTGGCAATTTCTCCAAGTGTCATGATAGAGTTACCATATGACTCAGTAATACCAATCTTAGGTGTATGCATAGGAGAATTGAAAACATGTCCACAAAAATACTTACACACAAATGTTCATAGCAGCATTATTCATTTAACAGCGTAAGGTTCGAAATAACCCAAATGTCTATCAACTAATGAATAAATAAATTAAATATTGTATATCCATATATTGGGATATTATTTAGCCATAAAAAGAAATTAAATCATGGCTCTAAGTCTTATTTTGGACCACAGCATCTTATCGGTACCAATATGTAAGTGCTGCCTATAACCAGCGAAGGACCCTTGATATATCTTATCAAGCTCAGCCCGTGTGTGTGTGCGTGTGTGTGTGTGTGTTTATGTATAAACACACACACATGTATCTCACAGCTAATTGGAGGAGAGAGGGGTAGAGCCAGTATGCTTACTAAATCATATTAATATTTAGGATCAACACATTCAGATTCAGTAACTATTCAAACCCTGAGCTTTCACAGATCAATGATGCTTGCTCCCACAGCAGGGATATTTGAGTCCTTCCACTTTCCTTAACACTGCAAGATTGATGATCTGGACAGAAACTCTTGACTTCATTATAAAGATAGCCCTCATAGCAGATCCAATCCATAGTGAAGGGCTATGACATCACTGAGGAAAGAGAGAGAGCACATTACACCCACAAACGGACTGAGGTAATGTGACTTTCTACTCTTATCCTAAAGAATGTGTTTGTGTGGTATGTGAATTCATATAAAGTTTTACTTTAGGTAGACTAGGTAATTTTATATTGGACAACATTTTGTTACATTGAATAATTGTATAATAATTATAATTTGAAAGACTATCTCTAATTGGTTTAACTTAACTACATCAAAATGTTGAGTGAATGTAGTAGGTAATAGACCTACCTACTTAAGGTATTAGACCCCATAACTTTGAATGCTGAGTATACAGGTGTCTTCAGTTTGTAAAAATTCATGGCGCCATATCTTTATGGTTTGTGTACTTTTGTATCTATGTTCTACTTTAATAAAAATTGTATGTGTGTGTATATATATACATATACACACACATATATATACACACATATATACACACATATACATATACATGTATATATACACATGTATATATATACCAACACACATAGATTTGGAAATATATATAGGTATATGTATTTATGTGTGCGCATATTATATCCTTTTCCCAAACTAAGCAAAAAGCCTAGATGATTTTAAATGTTCGTTCTATCAAACTTTGAAGAAACAGGCTATCTAACTTTATACAAAGTCTTCCAGAGAATAGAAAAAGGGGAGAATCTACTCCAACTCATTCTATGAGGTAGGTATAACTTTGTTGTCAAAACCAAATTAAGGCTGAATGAGAAGGACAATTATAAGTCATTCTTCCTCATGAGTATAAAGGCAAACATTGTAAACATAGATATTAGCAAACTGAGTGTAGCAGTTGATAAAAAAGATAATATACCATAAGCAAATTGAGTTATCCCAGCAATTCAAGGGTAGTTTAATGATAGGAAATCTATAAAATGTTATTCATGCTAAAAACTGACTGAAAGAAAAATAAATCATGATGAATTCAATAAGAGCAGGAAGAAATGTTTCATAAAGTTCAGTACATACTCATGATAAAAAGTCTTAGCAAACTGGAAAAAATAACTTTCTTAATGTGGTAAAGATTATCTACTAAAGACAAAAACAAAACAAGACCAACAGCAAAGTTTATCCTTCATAGGGAAATGGTGGAAGCATTTTGTTCAAATCGGAAACATGACATGGATGCCTTCAGTCACTGTTTCTATTCAACATTATACTGGAGGATCAAGTCAGTAAAGTAAAATAAGAAAAAGAAATTAACTGTATGGCCCGGGTTGGTGGCTCATGCCTGTAATCCCAGCACTTTGGGAGGCTGAGGTGGGTGGATCACTTGAGGTCAGGAGTTCAAGACCAGCCTGGCCAACATGGTGAAACCCTGTCTCTACTAAAAATTAAAAAAAAAATAGCCAGGTATTGTAGCATGCACCTGTAATCCCAGCTACTCAGGAGGCTGAGGCAGAAGAATAGCTTGAACCTGGGAGGCAGAGGCTGCAGTGAGCAGAGATCATGCCACTGCACTCCAGCCTGAGTGACAAAGCAAGACTCTGAAAAAAAGAAAGAAGAAAGAAAGAAGGAGAGAAAGAAAGAGAAAGAAAGAAGAAATTAACTGTTTGCATTAGATAGGAATAAACTAAGACATAATTATTTGTGGATAGCACAACCATCTTCATTAAAGCAACCCTAAACAAGTTGCAAGTGAGTATAAATTATAAGAGATTGAGCAAGATGACCTGCTATAAAAGCAATATTCAAAAATCATTTGCATCTCTATGTCAGCACCAAAGAATTAGAAAATTAATATTTTAAAAAACACCATTTACAATAGCAATGAAAACTACAAGGTACCTATGTCACGGGATCCTTGGGGTGTCACTTTGCCAGCTGGAAACCTCTGTGGCCAGTGGCGCCTTCTGCCTGAATATTATTCATGCCCACTGGGCTTGTTCCCCCCACTTTGCCCAGCAGACTGGACTGGACTTGTGCTACCGGCCTGGATCCCACACCTGGCAAGGGCAAGCCAGGCATGGAGCAGTGAGGGGTGTGTGGGCCAGCAAGCGCTGGGTCTGGCCACTGTACACAGCCAGGCATTCTGGCTGCTACAGTGCGATGGGTAGCTCCAGGTGCCTGCACAGGTGCTGGCTCCACATGAGGCTGCAGATGGACCAGATGTACTGCATGCGGCTTCCGCTGTGACCATCTGCATCTAGATGAGGGGAATGCAGTGACACCATGAAGCTTGGAGATGCCAGGAACTGCACAGCCCCAACAGAGGTGTCACAGCACTGGTTTGGGGAGTCCCTAGGTCTAGGCTCCTCAAAGATGCTGCAGCTCTTCTCTCCCTCTCATTGCCTGCAACATGGTAAGTGGGGGGTGCAGTGTTTCAGCCCTGTCGGTGTTACAGCTCTTTCAGTCCTGCCATTAGGTGAGTCCCAAGTTCTTGTTCCACATCCAGGAAGAATTGAGGTACATGGAAAACCGGAGGGTGAGCAAGGCAGAGAGGCGTTTCATTGAGCAACAGAACAGCTCTCAGGAAACTCACAGTGGGTAGCTCCTTTATGAAAGCAAGTCATCCTGATGTCTGTTCAAGTCTGGCTGAGTCTGGGGGTTTGTATGGGCTTGGAAGGGAGGAAGTGCAGGCTGATTGGTCCATGGGCAGCCATGGGTGGCCAGGAAAAAGTACCATAAGTTCTCACTGTGGTCTGCAGACTCCACCAGGAACTGACAGCCCAGCCCCCATGCTTCATGCCCTCCCTGGCTTGAAGGTGGGGCTTCACTGAGGACCCACACTGTTCCGCCCAGGACACTGTCTGCCTCCTGACACCATCCACATGCCATCCACAGTGCCCAGGCTGTTCATGGCAAGGGGCACTTGCAGGCCTGTGCTAAGCTGCCCTCAACAGCGCCCCACCCACCTCCCTCCTGTTCTCATTGGCACCCAAAGTCCAAAGGGGGCTGAGGTGGCAGGGGGCTGGCATGTCAGCACTGCCCCAAGTGCACACACACCCAGCCAGGTCGCAATAGTGCTGGGGCTCGGCCACAACTTTGCCCAGAGCAGGCACTGGGAGTGGGCAGAGGCCAGACAGCAGGAGCAGGCACTTCCGAGCCTGCAGGGGCAGGGGCTTCCTGGACCCTAGAGAGTACAGGGATGCCTGGGTCCAAAGCCACGGCTGGGAGGCTGCAGATGTGCCTGGGAATGCGGGGCTCCCACTCAGACAACTTGGTAGGGAGCAGTACTCCTGCCTGTTCCTGGATCTCACCAACCCCACAGAACAGGTAACCTCACCCGTGCCTCCCCTGCTGCAGCCAGCATCTTCGCAGCAGCCACTGCACATGGGCTGCTGCTGCCATCACCTAGGACTAAATTTAACAAAAGAGTGTAAGATTCAATCAAGAAGAGTAAATAACTTTATAAAAAGACATTAATAAGCTCTAAATAAATGTGACAATGTATCATGTTCATAATTAGGCACACTCAATACCAATTCTTCTCAAATTAATCTCTAGAGTCAATGAAATTTCAATTCAAATTTCAACAGGGCTTTTCATTGAATTTGGCAACAAATTTTAAAATTTATATAGGAGAACAGAGTGCCAAGAATAGTGAAGACTATTCCTGAAAGAAAAAGAATCAAGTAGGGAGATTTGCCTGAACAAATATTGAGACTTAATATAAAGCCATAGGGGCATATGTTCTCAGGACCTCCGTCATGGAAAAAAAAAAAAAGCTACAGTAAATAAGACAATATGCTATTGAGGCAGGGGTTTACCAATGGACTAATGGAACAAAATGGGGGCTCAGAAATAGATCCATAAATATATGGAACTGTGACATATCAGAGAGGTGACACTGCAGATCATTGAGGAAGGAGTGACTATTCAATAACTGGTTCTGGGACAGGTGATTATCCATATGCCAAAAACAATTAGATCCCTATTATACACCATACATAAAATAAAGTCCAGATGGACTGAAGACTTAAATGTGAAAAGCAAAATTTTTAAACTTTTAGAAGAAAACATAAGAGAATATCTTGTTGACTTTAATGTAGTAAAGGATTTTTTGAACAAGGCTGAAAAAGCACTAACCATAAAAATAAAGACCGACTAATTAGACTACATTAACATTTTGAATTTCTGTTTGACAAAAGGCATCATAAAGAAAATGGAGAGACAAGCTACAAACGTGGAGGAGGTATTTACAACATAACCAAAAAAAGATTCCTATCCAAAAATATAAATATAAATAATTCCTACAGATTTTTTTAAATGCAAAAATGGGCATAGGCCATGAACATTCATTTTACAGAAGAAACACAAATGGTCAATAAGCATATGAAAAGATGCCAAACTTCATGAATAATCAGGAAAATGCAAATTAAGACCACAAGGAGACAATACTTTATGCCCATGGAAAAAATGAACATGTCTGATAATACCAAATGTTGATGAGGATGTGGATCAATAGGAACTCATACATTGCAGGTGTGATTGTCAATGGGTACAACCACTTTGGGAAACAATTTGCCTTTATATTTGCATACCCTACAATCCAGTAATTTTACTCCTTGGACTGTTCTCTTGCACATGTGCACCAGGAGTCAAAAACAAGAATATTCATAGAAGTACTGTTCATAATAGCAAATATTTGGTGGCAAACAAATGCTCATAAACAAGAAAATGGATTAATATATTATGAAATATCATATGGTAGTAAAAATATAATACAGTTACATTAAGCAACATGGATGGTGTGGATAAATCCTAGAAACATTATGTTCCGGACAAAAGAAATCCAAGAAGACCATATGCAGTAGAATATCATTTTTATAAACCTCTTAAATATTATGTAGACATTCACATTTATGTAATAAAGCTATTCCTTAAGGCAAGGGTACAATAAACGCAAAATTCAGGATACTAGTTACCTCTGGGTTTAGGGAAAGAGTAGGATGGGATAGGCATCGAATTATTAATAGTGTTTGAAATGGTTTGGCTGTGTTCCCACCCAAATCTCATCTTGAATTGTACTCCTGTACTTCCCACATGTTGTGGAAGGGACCCAGTGGGAGATAATTTAGACCATGGGGGCAGTTTCTCCCATACTGTTCTCATAGTAGTGAATAAGTCTCATGAGATTTGATGGTTTTATCAGGGGTTTCTGCTTTTGCATCTTCCTCAATTTATCTTGCCACAGCCATTGAAGAAGTGCCTTTTGCCTTCCGCCATGATTCTAAGGCCTCCCCAGACATGTGGAACTGTAAGTCCAATTATACCTCTTTCTATTCCCAGTCTCAGGTATGTCCTTATCAACAGCGTGAAAACGGACTAATACAGTGTTCTATTTCATGAATGGCATTGTGAATTCATTGATACTCATTATATTATTACACATTTTAATACATATATGTGTTACATAGTTTTACATATCAAGTAATATATTTAAAGAGATAAAAATTAAAAGTGTGACGAATAAAGTAATTCATATTTCAATATGTATATAGGTGGTTATGATTACACTAAAGAAATATTGAAGTATTGAGTTATTTATGCCCTTATGTCAAAGAAAACATGAATGTAGCAGCCACAGATGCAGACTGATGAAGATTTGTGGTATTGTCAACTCAAATAAGATGACTAATCAGTGTTGTGTTTTTCCAAAATGGTAAATAATTCTTGGCAAAATTGCAAACAAAACACAACACGATTTTCTCTCATTTTACATGGTAGTTATATTATTGGAAAATTCAGTATATATTGAAACCTTTTAAAAGCTACTTCGTGTTTGTGTTTAACACAGAGTTAGGTTCTGGACTCAAATAATTATAATCAGGTTTCACACCCTGCAAGGTGCAGGTGGAAAACTCCCAGCTTTTCTGTGACTTGGGCTCTTATTTGAATGAGCTCATAAGAGAAGCTTCCAGATCTGACCACTGAAGATTATGTGAAAAGAGAGGGGGAGAAAGAAAGAGTTTTGGTTTGGGAAGACAAAGTGGGCAGGGGCCAGAGGAAGAAGAATGTAGAAAGAAGAAAGAAGTCTAAATGCCAGGCCCCCTAAACTGGGAAAATTAGTCAAGAAAACGTCCTGTGAATCTCAGTTCAATGTTGTACAACTACTCCATGAGAGGCCTACTTATCAGGACCACTGTAAGATCCAAGGGGACCTTGGGACACCTAATGGGGTGGAGGGGAAGAATCTGTACCTGTGCTTGTAGTGGTGGAGAATTGGACCCCGAATATAACAGTACTCCAATCTGGGTCAGTGGGAAATTGACCTCACAGTCACATAACTTTATTAAACATGTGGGAATGTTGCACCCTGAGCAAAAGGGGCAGTGAAGTTAGCATGTGCCTTTTCTGGCAATGCCCACAAATGTCACCAGGAAGGACTCCACAAGCTTGATTCCCCCTTTATAGATATTTGCACAGGATCGGCAGCTGTCCACTGACCTCGGCTTAGGAGTTGGGAGCAGGGCGAAGAAGGAAACAGGCTTAACAGATATGCAACTGAGCCAAAGGAAAAAGTAGCCCAGAATAACCTAGGAAGACAAAAAAAGCACTTGATACACAGGTATGGTGCCAGGAGTCAAGGACCGGAGATTGGGTCCAGTTGCGGAAACTGGGCATCCTACATCTGCCCAAGATAGCTGAGCCTTGGAAGGGCATGCTGTATGTAGTAGAAAACAACAAGGATCACTTTCAACATATAAAGTCCAGCCTCAGGGCGGCCAGGAATAGGGTGGAAGCAGCTGTCAAGGTGATATATTGTAGCAATCATCTGCCCATCAGGCAGCTGGAGGAGAGAGGTCAGGTGAGTGCTGCTTAGAACAAGAAACAAGTTCTAAGCTATGTAAAAAAGGAGAAATACGAATCTCTCTTGCAAACCAGACTGGAGGGTGTCCAGAAGGAAATTAATCCTGTAGAATTCACAGTCTAGAGTGGAAGGCTTCTTCCTCACCCACTGTAGTTAATTCAATCTCACCACTCAAAAGAATCAAAAGACAATGGGTTTATATGTTGTTTGGAGGGGCAAGTTGCTGAGTAATGCATAGGATATAATCTAATTTAAGTATTTTATCTACCGTAAGGGAAACAAGCACAATCACACATACACATTGGTAAGGGTATAGAGAAAGGTGTGAAAGGATACACACCAAACTGTTAACATTGGTTACTTAGGAGGTGGAATTAGATATGAGGGTAAAGAGGTCTATAGTTTTCTTTAGACCTCTATATCACCTGAGTTGTTCAACTACCATGTGAACATTCCTAAAAAGTTAAATCTGATAGAAAGATTGAGCTCACCCCTCCCCTCTGCATATTCAGCAGAAATTGGGCAGGAGAGGGAAATCTTTGACATTCAGCAGACACCGGAAGCAGCAGAGACATGGCAGAGACATGGGGCATGATCACCTCTTTTTTTTTCCTGTTTTTTTTTTTTTTTTTTTTTTTTTGGAGTTCAGCAGACTTCAGAAGGCTTTATTTCTGTTGGGAGGGGTAAGGCACACATTCCCAGAAAAGAGGAGGCAGGGACATGGGAGAAGGAAAGGGTAAAAAGGAAAGGACTTAAGGAAGATAAAGGACCAAATCAGGGAAGGATGGCCAACCTCTGGAGGCTTGGGGAGCTTTTATATGTGATGCCCCCAAGAACCAAGGCACTGAGACCTTGTGCCTTTGTAAGGGAATGAGGTAGCTCGGCTAAGGCTACAATGCCTGCCCTCATTCTCAACTTGGTGTGGCTTTGGACCAATCACCTGATCTCTGAAAAATGCTTAAGGGTTTGTTAGGGTCCAAGGTATATGGTATACTTTAGAGAAGGCAAATGTGGCAGCAGAACAGGGAGCAAAAGAAGGAAATAGCTGCCTTGCTCTCTCCATGGACATCGACAGCACCCTCATTATAGACTATGGGGTAGCAAGAATTGCCTACCTGCAAACAACTGTGGGCGTCAGGGTTACAACGATTATCTACTCATGGATGGCAATCCAGCTGGAGAGACAGTAAGGTCCATTTCCCCTGCTCCCCCCATCAGTGGTAGCTAGAGATTCACCTCGAGTCAAAAATAGAAGGCACAACATCTACACGTAGCTGTATATGTAGGATCTGAAACAGGCCAGATCCCTAAGTGCCTTCTGCATCACCAAGGACAGAATTATCTGTTTTGCTATGGTTCCATTGTTGTTTTAACTTAGTTTTTAAAAATTATTAATGTCATGTATCAGCTCGGTAATTATCCCCAAGTGAAGGGTATTTGAAATCATCTGAAGGTGGGGGAAGTACTTTGGAAAACCAGATATACTGGTCCCTAGCCCTAGGTGAGTATCCCTGTTTTGGTGAACAATTGCTATGAATAGAAGTGTATCATAGCACTCAGATATGTTGGGATAGAAATGAACAACAACAAAAAAGTGAGAACAACTCTTTTAGGCCAGTAGTTCTCAAGAGAGTGATTCCTAGAGAAGCAGCTTTGGCATCATCTGGAAATTTGGTAGAAATGCAAATTATTGGGTACCACCCCAGATCTTATTGAATTCTAAACTCTGAGGGTGGAGCCTGACAATCTGTTTTAACAAATTATCCAGAGGATTCTGACACACACTCAAGTTTGAAAATCACTCGTCTAGCCAAATCCAAAGCCTTTAAAATTATCACCCTCCTTGGCAGACCACCAACCCCACCCCATTATAGTTGAACTCTTTAACCACCTCCTTTTGTTGATTAAATGTCTCATCCCTGAATTTCTCTAATTTCTCTTGTCTTTTATTTCTCTTTCAATGTCACCTTTGCCTCTTCCTTTTTGCAAAATATGAATGCTTGCCCAGTGCTCAATAAGCTGCTCCTGCAACCCTCCTTCTCCATTCTTCTCCTTTCATCTACTCTCATGGTTTAAATGGCCATTTGTATGTTGATGCAGCTTGACATCTAAAGCCAAAACAGCAGCCTTCTATGACCATATACCCGTAGGCTAAAATCAAATAGTGTTTTCCACCAAGTGAATGTCTAGTCATTGCTTCAAATTCAACTTACCTAACCTTCCCAACTCTGCATTGTAGACTCTCCAAACTAAGAAAACAAAAAAACTCATGTTTAACTTTGATGATTCCTTCTCTCTTTTCACCTAGCCCACCCAAACATCCTATTGAATGTTCCTTCACAATGTCTCCTGGATGTGTCACTCTCTGTTCCTTTCCAATAACCAAGTCTAAATTCTCCACATCTCACACCCGAACCTCCTAAATGATCTTCAAGGTCATTTCCAGTCTCCCTTCCTTTGATGCCTTCCAAACTGCTAAATATCTGTTCACAAAAACATTGTATACATCATATCACCTTCCTGCTCAAAAATCCATTGATAACTTCCTATCATTCACTCTTTCAAATCTAAATTACTCAGCCTGACATTCAAGACCCAGAAAAATCTGGCCTTTTTCTTCCCATCCCCCATTCCTCACTTAGTGAGCATGTCCACATACCACATTATAGCAGGTACCTAAAAGTTAGCAATGACTGTGGCAAGCAATCTCCCTGGCCTATTCCTGGATTCTCTTAATCTGCTGCTGCTCGCTCATCCTCCTGGACCTCCAATCCCTGATTCTTGCTCTTGATATCTTCTTTTAACCTCTTAGTTTTGATGAATTGGTCCAAATCTCCTTTCTGATTGATTGGACTCAACTCTTTACTTAACCCTTGATTCTGAATACCGCTCTGACTTCAACATTGCCCTATGGTTTAGGGAAAAACATTTGTTCCACCAGCATTAATCCTGAAGAACCTTTCCAGCCATACATCTCATCCTCTATCTCCCACTCTTTCCCAATTAGAGGAGCTTCTTGGACATTGCCTCTATATTAAACCTTCCATTCCAATAAAGCTAACTCCTTACTGAGAGCATTCCCCTACACATACACACATCACTCTTATCCCCATGGTGAGCTCTTTGCTCTTTCTGTTCCTCTCATATCCTGTCCATTGTTAAAGACCCATCACATTAAACCTGTTGGAATTTTCCCACACTCATAGAGTAGACTGGCTTGTGTACTAGCTGGCAGACTAAAGTCTGAGGCTGGGTTACAAGGAGGCCCAAATGCAAGTATTATTCTCCAGGTTTCCCATATCAGGAAGAGAAACAGAAAGGGTGGGACAAAAAGAGAGAGGAAGGAGAAGGAGGAGAAGAAGGAGGAGCAGGAAACGGAAGAGGAAGTAGTCCAGTTCAAGTCCAGGTCTTTGAGAGAAAGAACAGAGTCAAGAACTAGTGAGACAAGGTACAAACATCCAGTTCCAAGGACTAGAGCGGGGTCACAAACAAGATGTTGATTTTTAAATTGGATTGTTATATATTGGAAGTAATAGCATGTCAGAAAACATGAAGGAATATCTTGGAGCCAGGGGAGTGGTGGAATATTTGCCAGAAACAATGTTGGATATTCATGGCTCATTTTATAGGATGGTAGGAGAATGAGTGTGACATGATGGCTTAAAGTTTCAATGTTGATACAGATACCAATTCCTCCTCCTTCCTGCCTTTCAGGGTATGGCATAGAACTTCTTTTTTTTTTCTGCCTACATTTTCTCCCTCTGTAAGCTCTTTTGTACCTTTAGTCTGCATTAAATAATCAAAATCCTTTTTTATTATGTCCCTTCCTCTAAATATCACTCCAATTTTGTCTTCAGATTTTTAATAACCCAGTTGGATTTTATTAAAAATTTAGTGACAAACATAGTGATATATGGTAGATTTCATTAGAAGACATTAAAAAGAGTTTCTGGAAATTAAAATAAAATATGATTGCCAATTTAAAACTTCAGTAGAGACATAGTCACATAGTCACTGCTGAAAACAAAATTAGTTTTTCTGGCCGGGTGCGGTGGCTCACGCCTGTAATCCCAGCACTTTGGGAGGCCAAGGCAGGTGGATCACCTGAGGTCGGGAGTTTGAGACCAGCCTGACTAACATGGAGAAACCCCATCTCTACTAAAAATACAAAATTAGCCAGGTGTGGTGGCGCATGCCTGTAATCCCAGCTACTCGGGAGGCTGAGGCAGGAGAATCACTTGAACCCAGGAGGCGGAGGTTGCAGTGAGCTGAGATCGCACCAATGCACTCCAGCCTGAGCAACAAGAGCGAAACTCCATCTCAAAAAAAAAAAAAAAGTTAGTTTTTCAGAGGATGAATTGGAGAGAAAAACATTAACTTAAAGAAAATAGAGAGAATTAGTAAAGATAAAAGCTAAAATTAAAGAAATAGAAACTACCACCACCACATAGCCCCACATCCTGCCTCCTACCACAGACACACAAAGGAGAATGGATAATTAAAACCAAAATCAACAGATCTATAAAAGAGACCACCCTCCTTCAGAGGCCTAATTTTTAAAAAGAGCAAAGATGAAAATATACACTATTAGGAATAAGAAATGAGGTTTAACCACTTAATAGATAGAAATAATGATAAAAATTATATGCAACTTGGTCAACAAGTCTGAAAATCTAAAGGAAATGAATGAATTTCTAGCAAGACATAGAATATCACAATTAACTCAAGAAGTGGTAGAAAATCTAAACAGACCAATAAATATAGGGAAAAATAGGATATTTCTGAGTTTCATTTAACCTTCAAAAAAGTATCTTTTACATTTCTCAAACTGTCTCAGATTTGGTTAAAACTTCCAAATTTATTCTACACATACCTTTTTAAAATGTGATGGAAGAATGCAATAAAGAAAAACCTGTAGACCACTTTTACTTATAAATATAGATGCAAAATGCTTTTATTTTATTTTTTTATTTTACTTTAAGTTCTGGGATACATGTGCAGAACATGCAGGTTTGTTACATAGGTATACATGTGCCATGGTGGTTTGCTGCACCTATCAACCCGTCATCTAGATTTTAAGCCCCACATACATTAGGTATTTGTCCTCATGCTCTCCCCTCCCTTGTCCCCCACCCCCCGACAGGCCCCAGTTTGTGATGTTCCCCTCCCTGTGTCCATGCGTTCTCATTGTTCAACTCCCACTTATGAATGAGAATATGTGGTATTTGGTTTTCTGTTCCTGTGTTAGTTTTCTGAGAATGGTGGCTTTGAGCTTCATCCATGCCCCTGTAAAGGACACAAACTCATTCTTTTTTATGGCTGTATAGTACTCCATGGTGTATATGTGCCACATTTTCTTTATCCTGTCTATCATTGATGGGCATTTGCATTGGTTCCAAGTCTTTGCTATTGTGAATAGTGCTGCAATAAACATACATTGGCATGTGTCTTTATAGTAGAATGATTTATAATCCTTTGAGTATATACCCAGTAATGGGATTGCTGAGTCAAACGGTATTTCTGGACCTAGATCCTTGAGGAATCGCCACACTGTCTCCCACAATGGTTGAACTAATTTACACTCCCACCAACAATGTAAAAACGGTCCTATTTCTCCACAGCCTTGCACCAAACGGTGATTATTAAAAAGCAAAGTGTTTTAATATAATATTAGCAAATAGATTCCAGCATAGAAGTAAGAAAAGTAATTCATTCTGATTAAGCAGGGTTTATATTTGAAGAATGCAAATATGGCTAAGTTACACAACCTATCTATATGATTCATTACATACACATATTAAAGGCAATAAATGCTATACAATTGTATCAAGAGGTAATGAAGAAGTATTTGACATAACTCATCAGGCATGGCTAATAAAGTCTTTAAAGAAAACAAACATGGAAGGAAAACACCTCAATCTGATAGACTGTTTGCCAAAATCCAGTGAATACTATGAGATACTGTGAGTAAAAAAAGGTAACATCAATCCTGGGCTGCAGCAGGCCTGTCTGAGAATGACCTCAGTCTCCAGAAGAAATAAGATAAATGAACCTGAATGACATTATGCTAAATAGAATAAACAAGGTACAGAAAGACAAACATTGCGTGATCTCTCTCTTTCTCCCCCCCCCCTCACACACACACACACATATAAATATATGTGCAGGATGGGAAAGGAGACATGCTGGTCAAAGGTTATAAAATTTCTATTATACAAGAGGAATCCATTTTAGTGGTCTATTGCACAGCATGATAACCATATTTAATAATAACACATATTTCAAAATTGCTAAAAGAATAGATTTTAAACATTCTCACCACCAAAAAAGTAGGTAAGGTGATGGATATGTTAGTTAGCTTAATTTAATCTTCCTACACATATATCAAAATAACACTTTGTGGCCAGGTGTGGTGGCTCACACCTGTAATCCCAGCACTTTGGGAGGCCAAGGCAGGTGGATCACTTGAACTCAGGAGTTCGAGACCAGCCTGGCCAACATGGTGAAACTCCGTCTCTACTAAAATACAAAAATTAGCTGGGCGTGGTGGTGCATGCCTGTAATTCCAGCTACTCAGGAGGATGAGGCAGGAGAATCGCTTGAACCTGGGAGGTAGAGGTTGCAGTGCACTCCAGGCTGGGCGACAGAGCGAGACTCTGTCTCAAAAAAAAAAAAAATCACATTGGCCAGGTGCTGTGGCTCACACCTGTAATCCTAGCACTTTGGGAGGCTGAGGCAGGTGGATCACAAGGTCAAGAGTTCGAGACCAGCCTGACTGTCATGGTGAAACCCCGTCTCTATTAAAAATACAAAAATTAGCCAGGCGTGGTGGTGCACGTCTGTAATCCCCCCTACTCAGGAGGCTGAGGCAGGAGAATTGCTTGAACCCAGGAGTCCAAGGTTGAAGTGAGCTGAGATCTCACCACTGCACTCCAGCCTGGGCGAATGAGCAAGACTCCGTCTCAAAAAAAAAAAAAATCACATTGTACCCCATGTGATGGTTAATACTGAGTGTCAACTTGATTGGATTGAAAGATGCAAAGTATTGATCCTGGGTGTGTCTGTGGGGGTGTTGTCAAAGGAGATTAACATTTGAGTCAGTGGGCTGGGAAAGGCTGACCCACCCTTAATCTGGTGGGTAGAATCTAATCAGCTGCCAGCGAATATAAAGCAGGCAGAAAAACGTGAAATAGCGAGACTGGCCTAGCCTCCCAGCCCACGTCTTTCTCCCATGCTGGATACTTCTTGCCCTCAAACATTGGACTCCAAGCTCTTCAGTTTTGAGACTTGGACTGGGTCTCCTCGCTCCTCAAGCTTGTGAATAGCCTATTGTGGGACTTTGTGATCGTAAAAGTTAATACTTAATAAACCTCTCTCAGAGAGTCAGAGAGAGATCCTATTAGTTCTGTCCTTCTAGGGAACCCTGACTAATACACCCCATAATATAAATACAATTACTATTTGTCAATTATAATTTAAAAAATAAATTTAAGCATACAATTAAATAAAATTAAATACAGTTAAATAAAAGGTAAATGGAAAACTTGTGTCTGTCTTGGTGGTTGAATGCAACTCCCTCTGGGTTGGGCTATCTGTAAGCAGCCTTGTAGGCCGCAGCCTTGCTAGCTAGAATGAATATGGTCAAATAGATACTGTGTTTCATTGAGAAATAATGTACTTCATCTAGGTAACTGGGATCAAAATTTTAGATCATTACTTTGTGCCACACATAAAATAAATTCCAGTGGGATTAGAAATTTAAGTTTTCACACGAAAATTTTAGAAGAAAATAAAGAGAATATTTTTATAACCTCAGAATGGGTATGGCCCATAAATGGGTGAAGCAAGATAGGAAACCTAGAATCCATAAAGAAGATTGACCAACTTGAGAACATAAAATTTTAAAACTTTCTGCAGCTCAAAAGACTCTGTAAAAACTTCACTGAGAAAATATCTGCAAATCAAGTGAAAGAAAACAGATTAATAGCCATATAATATAAAGAGCTCCTAAATTTTTTTATGAAAAAACCAACAACCTAAAAATTATGGCAAAGGTCATGAACAGGAAAATCACAGAAGTGGACATACAGATACCAACAAGCATATGATAAGTTTCAACTTCATAGGCGGTCAAGGATATAAAATATTGTAAATGATGGGATAGCATTTTTATCACCCTTCAGATTGGCATCATTTTAAAATATTCATAATGTTCTGTGCTGGCCAGAATATGGGGAACACCAACTACCTTACATCTACCTCTAGTAGAAGAGTAAGTTGCCACAACCATTTTGGAAGGTAATCTGGTAGTAACTATGAAAAATTTTAAATGTGTAGACCTTTGATCTGGCAATACCTCTTCTAGAAATTCTTCCTAGTATATTATTCTCACAAGTCAATATTGATTTATGCCTGGGGATGTTCACTGCCATAGGTATTAGCGCACACACACACAAAGGAAAACAATCTGAAGGTCTATCAGAAAGGTAATGGTTAAGTTAGCAGGCAGCCATACACTCAAATACTAAAATGGAGCACAAGTTGATAGCTCTCTGTTGGCCAGGAGAGTTCTCCATGATGTATTGCTGTTTTCAAAAAAGATGCAGAGTATTTTTCATAATATGATGGTATCTTTATTTTAAAATAGTTGGAGAAAGGAACCACATATATCTGTGTGCATATATAACTGCATTTAGTAGAATTCAGAAAAGAATCTGCCCACATTCACATATAATTTCAGATCCCCCTGAATTTCTACTGAATGCAGTTCATGAAAAGTTTCTGTATAACAAACTACAAGGGAACAATTATTTGGTAAATGTGTATTTGTCTATCAAATCAAAATACTTCACTTCTGTTAAAAGGGTGTGATATTATGGCTATCCTCGTATATTTATTAAAGGAACATGTAATAAACCACACTGGTAAGTGTTCAAATGACAGAAAACAATTTTGGTAAAGTATTCAAGTTTGAAGAAAGCCTATATCAAAATTTAAACTAATGTTGTGTGTTTGTGTGTGTGTGTGTGTATGTATACTGCCGAAAGACAAAATTACAATAAATTTTATTTTAAAATGTAATTGGTTTTTTTTGTGATTCTAGAAAACAAAGTGAAGGTTTCCATGAACTGAGCAGAGAAGGTTGACTTTATAGGCAGAAAAGGGCTGAAGAAAGAAACAGTGAACAAAAAGTGATGGGTCATTTCAAAATTACTTTCCTTGTAAAGGTTAAAAGAGAGAGGACTTTCTTATCACACTGGCTAAAACTGGCCTGTTTGGGAATTTGGCTATTATCTCTGCCTTTCTTGGTTTGTCAGAAAGTCAGACAAATAACTTAGTTTCGACTTGGTGGCATGAAACTTCTGCATGAGTAACTCCATTTTGGTTTGGTCTGTTGGACCCAGCACAAGGGCTCATTCTAAACCAATGGCCTCCTATAAATTTTAACAGGGTTCTTCAGAAAAATTTGAAAGGACCCACATCAAACTGTTAACACTGATTATACCCCAGATGTTGTATAGGAAGGGAAAACTTTTTTTTTCCAAATACATCTTTGTATATAATTTAAAACGAGCAAGTCGTTTAAAAACTCACTTAGCAAAAAGAAATTCAGGGCAGAAAGAGAACGCAAGAAAGACTGCAAGCAGCAAGACAGACAGGTGAAAGAGAGTGAGAAGAGAAGAGAAAAGAGAAGAGAAGACAAGCAAGACAAAAGACAAGACAAGAAAGAAAAAAACTGCAATCTGTGGTTGAGGAGAATGGGACCTAAGCAGCGCGGAGAGGCAGGCGCGGGAAGTCAGCCGCAGCCACAAGCCTTGGAGCTGCTAATCCCCGTGCGTCTGTGGCCAGCTGCCTGCAGCAGCCTGGACTGGCGGGCGCCCCAGTTATGTGGGAAGAAGCAGAACTTCACAGTCATTGAAACCGTACCTAAGGGAAACAGAGTGGGGCTCTGAATATATATCGATGGGAGCGACTGTTGCAGAAAGCAGACCAGAAAAAAAGGCAGACGAAGCCTGCAAAGCCAGGCTGTGGGAAGTCTGTCCACCCACAGGGTCAGCTCGCTGGTGTCGCTCCAGTGGAAGGCTCTGGCTGCGCCACCCACCCCTTGAGCCCTTAAGCTCAAATGCAGCAAGTACCTCTTGTTTCAAGAGGATGAGAATCCGGAGGGGGAGGGTGAGGAAGCGCAGATGATCACGGAGGACAGGAGCTGGACAGAAAAACAAGACAGTTGTTCTCATTCCCCCTCTCACTGCGCCCTGCCCCTTAAAGGGGAGTCAGTGGAAAGCTCCTTTCTCTGCTAGCCTTAGGGATGGGCAGGCCCGAGGGCTAGGAATGGGGAGGAACGTTATTGGCAAGAGAGGGAGACCTGACTGCGACGGAAGAGTGTGGAGCTGGAAATATCAAGCCCCCTCGTCCTGCCAATCCTGACAGACCATGTTGAGGCCTTTCACGCAATGGAAGAATTTGAGCACGGCGGGCTCTGGATTGAAATCCCAGCTCTACCACTTGCTAATTGTGACCTTGGACAACCAACCTGACCTCTTTGGGTATCTTATTTGTAAAATGAGGGAACAATAATAGTATTACCCTTCCCATGGGGTACTGAGAGATTAAAGATGATAATGCATATGAAATATAGCACCCGGGAAAACGTAAGTGCCAAATAAATCCTAGTTATTATTAGAACATTAATTAATGTGTCATTTGTGTGCACAGCCCGAGACCAGGTGCTGAGCTTTAATAGCCACAGAGGCTCCTAGATTCCATCTCTTTTCACCATCTCCAAGCCCTCCCCATTTCTTCTTCCTGCCCCCACCAGTGCCGAATCTAAAATCCTATCTTGCTTTGGAGCGTCTCCAGCTGTTTGCTCATTTTCCACCAGCCCGCTGTTCCCCGCCCCCAACACATAGGCACACATTCTCTTGGGGAACACTTTCACTCAGAGAGTGAAACCTCCCTGCCCAAGCCTTCTCTAAGTTCACATGGAACTGAGGTGGGGAGCTGGAGAGGTTTGGGGGACAGCAGTCTTGGGATACAGATTTCCAGAGAGAACAGAGAAAGACTATTGAGTATCGCTTGTGGGGCAGTTCGAGATGCCCAAGGCAGCCAGCAAATAGCAAATACTTAAGGATGTTTTTCTTAATCAAGCATCTGCAGTTGCTGGGTGTAACCCTAGCTTCCTTCCTCTGCGAAATGTGTGAATGTGCTATCGTCAAGCATTCCACATATTGATTCTCTTACATTTCACTGACTTGACCCCTCTCTGCCCCCATTAACCCTGTATAATGGGGCACTTGCTCTTTCAAATCCAGGTGGATCCCTGCAGATGGCCGAGTTTCATAATGGTTAACCAGCCATCCCTGGCTCCCCATCTCTGCTCAGAATATGCCATTCTATAGATAAACATGGAAGGCACAAAGGGGAAGTCAAGGATTATTTCCTTAAACTTTTACTTGTTTTGCCAAAGAATAAATATGATGCTGCAGAATATGTCCAATATGTCCAAATGTTCCCAAAAATAGACCTAGTGCTGAGGCTGTGCTCATGCCTGGGCATTCCCAGAAATGGTTTCACTATTCATCTTCCAGTCACTATCTGCACAGAAGGTGGTAAGGAATTCTCACTTGATGTGGTGCTGAATAGTCAGTCCTTCAAGATTAGAAAAGCTTCTTGATTTAGGAGACATTTGTTATGGAAAGATCTCAGTCCCCCTTGGGGAATCTCTGTTCACCCTCCCCCCTCACCATGTTCCCCCTCTTGCTGGCGCCTTCTCAGGCAGATTATAGCCATTGCTGGATGTCACAGCATAAGATCAGCTTGGACCGCTCTGGGCAACCATGGCTTTCCACATCCTCATGTATTTTCTGCAAGTTGATCCAAGTAGACATTCTTCTTTTTAGCTACTTACTGTCAGCTCCCTCACCACCCACCATCATGTCTTTTTAAAATATGTATTTTTATTGAGTCTGATTACAAATGTGAAACATGATTATTGTAAATATTGACAAGTTACAAAACTGCAGTCTAACCATACGAAAAACATTAAATGAGCCTAAATTGTGGGACATTCTAATAAAATACCTAGACCAGCACTCCTCAGAAGTGTCAAGGTCATCAAATCAAGGAAAATCTGAGGAACTATCACAGTCCACAGGAGCCTAAGGAGACATGACAACTAAATGGATGGCATACTTGAACAGAAAAGGGACAATAGGGGAAAACCAATGAAATCTGGAAAAGTGTGGTCTACAGTGATAATAATGTCTTAATACTGATTCATTTTTGTAAATCTGACAGGTGAAATATGATTAGTAATTGTTGCTTGTTTTAATTTTAACTTCTATATTAGTGAAGTTGAACATTTTTTCTGTTTATTGGCTCTTTGTATTTCTTCTCCTGTTAATTTCTTATTTATTCCTTTTGCCCATTTTTTCTGCTTTGTTTTTGATTTGTAAGAACTCTTTGTATAGTAAGCCCTTTGTATCATGTGCTGCAAATGTTTTCTTTATAAAATTTTCTTGCAGTTTATTTTTAAAGGTGCTTATGATAGAATTGTTTTTCATTTTCTTTGGTTTTGGCATTTTCATGCCTTGCATGTGGCTTTTGTCATTCTCCGCCTGCTTTCTTTCACATAACAGCCCTTCCAGGTAAAGTAAGGGATGTGAAATGTCACATTAGTTGCCTTATGGACACACAGATGATGATAAAACTGGGACTTGAACCCAAGTCTCTCCACTCTTAGTCCAGTACCTTTTCCATTGCCAGGAAAGAGCAGAAGGAGTTATTTCCACATAAGAGAAAGGAAGCTTCTTTCTCCATGACTGCTAACCCCTCATGTAAAAATATACAGCTGGGCAGACTATATGACACACTACATGATAGACTAAATGACACACTATAGAGTCATTATGACCAATCTCAACGGGGCCCTTATTGCTGCCACACAATCTTATTAGTTTCTTAATTAGCCTCTTCAATCCTCCTCCACAATGCCAATTTAAAACATTCTTCATTTTTACCAAGCCTCTGATCGCCATCCCTCACTTCCCTCCCTCTCCCATCTCACAAAGAAAATAAAGCTTTTCAGGTGGGAATGCTCAACTTCTTACGCTATCACTCTTAAGAGTGGTCTAAATAAGGAGTCGCCCTCTCTCCTGTCAAAAAGAGGTGGGGGAGGAGATTCCACCCTTTGCCTTCCACTGGAGGTCAGGCTCCAACTAATATCCCCCTCTGTTTCCTGTGCCTTCACCTTCTCCCTCTCTATTTACTCTCCTATCAGCATTTAAACATGCACAAGCCTCTCCCTTCCTAAGAAATAGAAGCAAAAGGCCACAAAGCCTCTGTAGCCAGACTGCCTCTCTAGATTCCTCCTCTCTGGGCAGGGCATCTCTGAAAGAAAGGCAGCAACCCCAATCAGGGGCTTACAGATAAAACTCCCATCTCCCTGGGACAGAGCACCTGGGGGAAGGGGCGGCTGTGGGTGCAGCTTCAGCAGACTTAAACGTTCCTGCCTGTCGACTCTGAAGAGAGCAGTGGATCTCCCAGCACAGCACTTGAGCTCTGCCAAGGGACAGACTACCTACTCAAGTGGGTCCCTGAACCCCATGCCTCCTGATGGGGAGACACCTCCCAGCAGGGGTCAACAGACACCTCATACAGGAGAGCTCCAGTTGGCATCAGGCGAGTGCCCCTCTGGGACAAAGCTTCCAGAGGAAGGAGCAGGCAGCAATCTTTGCTATTCTGCAGCCTCCGCTGGTGATACCCAGGCAAACAGGATCTGGACTGGATCCCCAGCAAACTCCAGCAGGCCTGCAGAAGAGGGACCTGACTGTTAGAAGGAAAACTAACAAACAGAAAGCAATAGCATCAACATCAACAAAAAGGATGGCCATGCAAAAACTCCATCTGAAGGTCACAAACAGCAAAGACCAAAGGTAGATAAATCCATGAAGATGAGGAAAAAACGGCTCAAAAAGGCTGAAAATTCCACAAACCAGAATACCTCTTCTCCTCCAAAGGATCACAACTTCTGGCCAGCAAGGGAACAAAACTGGACAGAGAATGAGTTTGGCAAATTGACAGAAGTAGGCTTCAGAAGGTGGGTAGTAAGAAACTACCTCTGAACTAAAGGAGCATGTTCTAACCCAATGCTAGGAAGCTAAGAACCTTTATAAAAGGTTAGAGGAATTGCTAACTAGAATAGCCAGTTTAGAGAAGAACATAAATGACCTGATGGAGCTGAAAAACACAGCACGAGAACTTCGTGAAACATACAAAAGTATCAATAGCCAAATTAATCAAGCAGAAGAAAGGATATCAGAGACTGAAGATCAACTTACTGAAATAAAGCATGAAGACAAGATTAGAGAAAAAAGAATGAAAAGGAACGAACAAAGCCTCCAAGAAATACGGGACTATATGAAAAGACCAAACCTGTGTTTGATTGGTGTACATGAAAGGGACAGAGAGAATGGAACCACATTGGAAAAAGCACTTTAGGATATTGTATAGGAGAACTTCCCCAACCTAGCAAGACAGGCCAACATTCAAATTCAGGAAATACAGAGAACACCACAAAGATATTCCTCAAGAAGAGGAACCCCAGGACACACAATCATCAGATTCACCAAGGTTGAAATGAAGGAAAAAATGTTAAGGGCAGCCAGAGAGAAAGGTCAGGTTACCCACAAAGGGAAGCCCATCAGACTAACAACGGATCTCTCTGCAGAAACTCTACAAGCCAGAAGAGAGTGGGGTCCAATATTTGACATTCTTAAAGAAAAGAATTTTCAACCCAGAATTTCATATCCAGCCAAACTAAGCTTCATAAGTGAAGGAGAAATAAAATCATTATAGACAACAAATGCTGAGGGATTTTGTCACCACCAGGTCTGCCTTACAAGAGCTCCTGAAGGAAGCACTAAATATGGAAAGGAACAACCAGTTCCAGCCACTGCAAAAACAAACCAAAATGTAAAGATCATCAACACTATGAAGAAACTGCGTCAGCTAATGGGAAAAATAGCCATCTAGCATCATAATGACAGGATCAAATTCACACATAACATAACTTAAATGTACTTAAATGTTAAATTCACACATAACATAACTTAAATGTAAATGGTCTAAATGCCCCAATTAAAAGGCACAGACTGGCAAATTGGATGGAGTCAAGACAAATCGGTTTGCTGTATTCAAGAGACCCATCTCACATGCAGAGATACACATAGGCTCAAGTAAAGGGATAGAGGAAGATTTACCAAGGAAATGGAAAGCACAAAAAGCATGGGTTGCAATCCTAGTCTCTGATAAAACAGACTTTAAACCAACAAAGGTCAAAAAAGACAAAGAATGGCATTACATAATGGTAAAGGGATCAATGCAACAAGAAGAGCTAACTATCCTAAATATATATGCACCCAATACAGGAGCACCCAGATTCATAAAGCAAGTCCTGAGTGACCTACAATAACAGTGGGAGACTTTAACACCCCACTGTCAATATTAAACAAATCAACGAGACAGAAAATTAACAAAGATATTCAGGACTTGAACTCAGCTCTGGACCAAGTGGACCTGATAGACATCTACAGAACTCTCCACCCCAAATGAACAGAATATGCATTCTTCTCTGCACTACATAGCACTCATTCTAAAATTGACCACATAATTGGAAGTAAAACACTCCTCAACAAATGTAAAAGAATGGAAATCATAACAAACAGTCTCTCAGACCACAGTGCCATCAAATTAGAATTCAGGATTAAGAAGCTCACTCAAAACCGCACAACTACATGGAAACTGAACAACATGCTCCTGAATGACTGCTGAGTAAATAACGAAATTGAGGCAGAAATAAGTAAGTTCTTTGAAACCAATGAGAACAAAGATATAACACACCAGAATCTCTGGGACACAGCTAAAGCAGTGTTTAGAGGGAAATTTATAGCACTAAATGCCCACAGGAGAAAGCAGGAAAGATCTAAGATCAACACCCCAACATCACAATTAAAAGAACTAGAGAAGCAAGAGCAAACAAATTCAAAAGCTAGCAGAAGGCAAGAAGTAACTTCGAGCAGAACTGAAGGAGATAGAGACACAAAAAAACCCTTCAAAAAATCAATGAATCCAGGAGCTGGTTTTTTGAAAAGATTAACAAAATAGACCGCTAGCAAGACTAATAAAGAAGAAAAGAGAAGAATCAAATAGACACAATAAAAAATGATAAAAGGGAGATTGCCACCAATCCCGCAGAAATACCAACTACCATCAGAGAATGCTATAAACACCTCTACACAAATAAACTAGAAAATCTAGAAGAAATGGATAAATTCCTGGACACATACACCCTCCCAAGACTAAACCAGGAAGAAGTTGAATCCCTGAATAGACCAATAAAAAGTGCTGAAATTGAGGCAGTAATTAATAGCCTACCAACAAAAAAAAGCCCATGACCAGACAGATTCACAGCCGAATTATACCAGAGGTATGAAAAGGAGCTGGTACCACTCCTTCTGAAACTATCCAAAACAATAGAAAAACAGAGACTACTCCCTAGCTCATTTTATGAGGCCAGCATCATCCTGATACCAAAATCCGGCAGAGACACAACAAAAAAAAGAAAATTTCAGGCCAATATCCCTGATGAACATTGATGCAAAAATCCTCAATAAAATACTGGCAAACCTAATCCAGCAGCACGTCAAAAAGCTTATCCACCACGATCAAGTCAGCTTCATCCCTGGGATGCAAGGCTGATTCAACATATGCAAATCAATAAACGTAATCCATCACATAAGCAGAACCAATGACAAAAACCACATGATTATCTCAATAGATGCAGAAAAGGCCTTCGATAAAATTCACACCCCTTCATGCTAAAAAAAACACTCAATAAACTATGTATTGATGGAACATATCTCAAAATAATAAGAGTTATTTATGACAAACCCATAGCCAATATCATACTGAATGGGCAAAAGCTGGAAGCATTCCCTTTGAAAACCGGCACAAGACAGGGATGCCCTCTCTCACCACTCCTAATCAACATAGTATTGGAAGTTCTGGCCAGGGCAATCAGGCAAGAGAAAGAAATGAAGGTATTCAAATAGGAAGAAAGGAAGTCAAATTGTCTCTGTTTGCAGATGACACGATTGTATATTTAGAAAATCCCATCATCTCAGCTCAAAAACTCCTTAAGCTGATAAGTATCTTCAGCAAAGTCTCAGTATACAAAATCAATGTGCAAAAATCACAAGCATTCCTATACACCAATGACAGACAAACAGAGAGCCAAATCATGAGCAAATTCCCATTCGCAATTGCTACAAACAGAATAAAATATCTAGGAATACAACTTACAAGGGATGTGAAAGACCTCTTCAAGGAGAACTACAAACCACTACTTGAGGAAATAAGAGAGGACACAAAAAATTGGAAAAACATTCCATGCTCATGGATAGGAAGAGTGAATATTGTGAAAATAGCCATACTCCCCAAAGTAATTTATAGACTCAATGCTATTCCCATCAAGCTATCACTGACTTCCTTCACAGAATTAGAAAAAAAACTACTTTAAATTTTATATGGAACCAAAAATAGCACGTATAGCCAAGACAATCTTAAGCAAAAAGAACAAAGCTGGAGGCATCACGCTACCTGACTTCAAATTATACTACAAGGCTACAGTAACCAAAGCAGCAAGGTACTTGTACAAAAACAGATATATAGACCAGTGGAACAGAACAGAGACCTCAGAAATAATACCACACATCTACAACCATCTGATCCTTGACAAGCCTGACAAAAACAAGAAATGGGGAAAGGATTCCCTATTTAATATATGGTGTTGTGAAAACTGGCTAGCCATATGTAGAAAGCTGAAACTGGATCCCTTCCTTACACCTTATACAAAAATTAACTCAAGATGGATTAAACACTTAAACATGAGACCTAAAACCATAAAAACCCTAGAAGAAAACCCAGGCAGTACCATTCAGGACATAGGCATGGGCAAAGACTTCATGACTAAAACGCCAAAAGCAATGGCAATAAAAACCAAAATTGACAAATGGGATCTAATTAAACTAAAGAGCTTCTGCACAGCAAAAGAAACTATCATCAGAGTGAACAGGCAACCCACAGAATAGGAGAAAATTTTTGCAATCTATCCATCTGACAAAGGGCTAATATCCAGAATCTATAAGGAACTTAAACAAATTTACAAGAAAAAAACAAACAACCCCATCAAAAAGTGGGTGAAGGATATGAACAGACACTTTTCAAAAGAAGACATTTATGCGGCAAACAAACATATGAAAAAAAGCTCATTATTACTGGTCATTAGAGAAATGCAAATCAAAACCACAATGAGACACCATCTCATGCCTGTTAGAATGGCAATCATTAAAAAGTCAGGAAACAACAGATGCTGGAGAGGATGTGGAGAAATAGGAATGCTTTTACACTGTTGGTGGGAGTGTAAATTACTTCAACCATTGTGGAAGACAGTGTGGTGATTGCTCAAGGATCTAGAACTAGAAATACCATTTGACCCAGCAATCCCATTACTGTGTATATACCCAAAGGATTATAAATCATTCTAGTATAGAGACACACGCACATCTATGTTTATTGCACCACTATTCACAATAGAAAAGAATTGGAACCAACCCAAATGCCCATCCATGTTAGACTGGATAAAGAAAATGTGGCACATATACACCATGGAATACTATGCAGCCATAAAGAAGACTAAGTTCATGTCCTTTGCAGGGACATGGATGAAGCTGGAAACCATCATTCTCAGCAAACTAACACAGGGACAGAAAACCAAACACTGCATGTTCTCATTCATAAGTGGGAGTTGAACTATGAGAATTTATGTGCACAGGGAGGGGAATATCACACACCGGGGCCTGTTGGGGGGTGGGTGACAAGGGGAGAGATAGCATTAGGAGAAATACCTAATGTAGATGACGGGTTGATGGGTGCAGAAAACCACCATGCCTCATGTATACCTATGTAACAAACCTGCAAGTTCTGTTCATGTATCCCAGCACTTAAAGTATAATAAAAAAAATTTTTGTTTAATTTTAAAAAAGAAAAAAAAAGAATCACCATGGGATCATTAAAAAATACTGAGGTCTATACCCCTTTCCCAGGATTCTGATTTAATTGGTCTGGAAAAAAAAGAAATAGCAGCAAACACAGACACACTTCTTCAACCCTAGGTCGTCCTCCAAGTTGCTTCTTCTAATAATGCAACTGTAAAAGCAAAGACATTGCTTTGGAGCTGAGAGGTCTAAGATGCTGTATATGTGGTGCCAAGTTGCTACAAATCTATCTTGAAGGGAAGAAAAAAAAATTATTGCTTGCTGTAGGGGAGACAGTGCTGCTTTGGGAGGAGACAAACTTTTACCTGAGGAGAGAGGAGATTGACTTGGAAGACTGGCCTGGCTCCTGTTCCCACTCTGGCCCACTGGGCTGGGTTTAAGTCCCTCTTGAAACCCATGGAGACTTTGTAAGCTTCTCAGTGAGCACTGAGGTTCAGAGGCTGATAAACAATTCACTTGCAACTTGATGAGACTCCAAGCATAAATAGGCCTGGCCTTGGGCTCCACTAACCCAGTATAGAAAAGAATTATAAAAAGGATGGTTTGTCCTGCCTCTGTTCATAACTCAGATCTCCAGTGCCTCCCAGAGGAGCATATGGTGCCAGACAGATCCCTAGGCATGGACACCAGTATGCTCATGATGACATCTCCTAGCCACAATAGCTGGTGTGGACAATGGGTTCTGGAGGAAAAGAAAAAAAGCAGGATAGTAAGTACAACTGACGGATCAGCTTATAGGCACTTGGGAAGCATCATTTTGAGGGATTCTCAGATACAAGCAGAGAACTCTCTGAGGGAACTAACTACCTCCTAGAGCACTTGAGGGATGGGGAAGTATAGAAACTTGAGTATAGCTATAAATGTGACCCAGAGTCACAAGCTAAAAGGGCCACAAGGCATTTGAGTCTTACAGGACCGTGCACATCACTCAGGACCATGCGCATCACTCAGAGAGTATCCAAAGGCAGACTTAACTCTTCTTTCCCAAAGGGTAGCCAGTGCATATTGGACAAGGCCCCAGCAGCCTTTGGATTGGCCTTTCTCCTCCCCATAGGAGTAAATAAGATGAAAAGTAGGCTCAGTCACATTGTATTTGGATTGGGGCCTGAGCTTGGCAGAGAAATGTTGCTTTTCTATAGATAGATGAGAGCAGGCTTTTTGCCCTGAAGCCTGAGCCTCCATACTGATCAGTTGACAGGGCTCAGAGTCCCTGCAGAAAATACTTGTTTCCACTTCTCCCCTCCCAGACATTTTGCTTGAATTTCAGTTCTCTGCTGAAACACTCCCACTTAGGAAAACTCTGGTGAGTGTCACCAGACATACACAGGCAACTTCAGCCATGGAAGAGAGGTCTTTCCAAGTGGCAAACAACTCTGAGGCTAACCTTGCTGAGGGAGCAGTAAAGGTTTTAACTGTGGGTGATTACCCCAAAGACTCATTCCCAAAGGGAATGAGCAGAAGAACAAAGAGGGAGATAAAGAAATGGGGTGGTGTAAAGAGGAAAAATGCAGAGGAGAAGCAAAATCATCCCTTTTCATGTAAGTTGATTTTGGACAGAAATTCCTAGGAGTCAGGGCCTACATGTTGCCCAGAGAGCACTCAGTCAGTACTTGTTCTCTGTAGCTCTGTAAAGTGAGCACTGAAGTTAGTTGCCAGCCCCAGCAGATTGACTTCATGACCACTGCTGTATGCCTTGAGCACTGATGGAATTCCCCTACCACCACCTGGAAAAACATGTTTCTGATAAATTCTTCTTGATCTTGAACTTGAAAATCTCAAATAACCAAAAATCTGGCTTTGGGTCATCATGCACCAAAGTTTGTGGAGAAGCAGATGGCAGGAGAGATACTTTTTAAAAAATAAAATGAACTTTCAAGGAATTATGTGGATTCAATTCAGATTCTGGAAAATTTTCCGCAGCTCTTAGAGATACCTACCTGAACAATAGATGCTTCTGGATCTCTGGGGTTTTGCAAGATCCTTAAATGTATTCCCAATCCTGAAAGAAAAGCTCGGTAATGTTTAGGAGAGTAGAGGAGGAGGGAGAAAGGGAGGGAATTTCCCATCTTACAAGTGGACAATCTTCTTTAACATCTAACGCCAAGAAGCTTTAGGCATTTATTTACTTCCTTAGGTGCTTAGAGAAACCAGGTCAGGGAGTGGATGTGACTATTCATTTCTCCTTTAAAGGGAAGCTCTGGTTCTCTGCCCAGTCACATATGGAATTTACACAAGCTTTACCCAGTTCACTGTACAGACAGGCATTAAGTTGAAGGGCCATCTATCTTCATTAAGCTGCTGTGCTTTGAGTTTAACCCCTACAACTTGGCTCCAGGCTGAGATGACCTCAAGAGGACTTCTTCTATTGACAATAGTTGGAGACACCAGTCCAGTTATTACTAATCTCAAAGACCCTGAGGAGGCAGGATTTGGGAGTTTTCTGGACACTCAAAATCACTGAACTATATTCATTGGCATTTATTGAGTGACTAATAACAATAACTAATTGTGTGTATTTTACATGCATTATCTCACTTCCCAACCCTCTGAGATAGGTAGACCCTAATATTATCATGGGGAAACTGGGGCTCCAAGAAGTTAAATCTCTTACTCAAGGCCACTGAGCAAGTAAGTGGCAGAACAGGAAGTCTGATCTGTCTGCATGATCCAAGATGCCATGCTGATTCCTTCCAAGGATTTATCAATTGATAATCTTTCCCTTTTATTTCACCTCCACTATTCTTGGAAGAATAGACCATACTGGCTATTTTCTGTTCCTACCATCAACTCACTCCTTAACCCTTTCCCTCTGGCTTTCCCTGTTCCCCACTAACTAGCCATCTGGAAGGTGACCAGTGACAGTCATCAGCAAATCAAATGTCTCCTTCTCAGCCTTCAGCTGCAACAAGTCTTCAGAGTCAGATGCTCCCTCTTTCTTGAAACACTTCTCTCCTTTGTCCTCTGCAATTTTTCCTCTTTCCTGTTACCTTTCTTATCTGTCCTTCTCTGTCTTCTTCAACAGATTTCTCTAATGTCTTTCTCCATAGATGTGGATTTTTCTCAAGGCTCTGCCCTCCACCTTGCCTCCACTCTCCTAGATTCAAAATGCAATGCCTCAGGGAGAGGCAGCATAACATAATGGCTATGAGCACTGACTCTAAAGTCAGGCTGCCTGAATTTCAGTACCCCTCTGTCATGTGCTAGTAACTTTGGCAAGTTTCTCTATGCCTCTGTTTGCTCATCTGTAACATGAGGATTCATTGAGATCATGTATGTAGAGCACTTGAACCAGGGTCTGACAGATAGTAAGCCTCAGGCAAGTGTTTGCTTTTATATAGTCTGGGCCCCCAGGCCCTAACTTTCACCTAGACTCCAGGTCCACTTCAACTGGTTTCTTCATATCTTTCCCCAAAGATCTCTAAGAAACTCACCATGTCCATAATTGCCTTTATGTCTCCTTCTTTCCATCCCACCTTTTATTACTCATCTCTGTCAAATATCACCACTATCCTCATCAGCATGCTGTCAAAACCTAATGATACCAGGCATACTGGCACATGCCTGTAAACCCATCTTCTTGGGAGGCTGAGGCAGGAGGATCACTTGAACTCAGGAGTTCAAGACCAGCCTGGGCAACATAGTAAGAACCCATCTCAAAAAAACAAAACAAAACAAAAAACAAACCCAAGACTTTTCAGCTCTGTATGAGATGAAAGAAAAAGAAAACCCTAATGGGTTTGACTCTTCCCTCTCACTCACCATCTTATTGGTTGCATAATTCTGCCAATTCTACCTTTAAAAATTCCCCAGTCTCGATGATGAAAATGTTTTGGAGTTGATAGTGGTGATGGTTGCATACCATGTGAATACACTAAATGCCACTGAATTGTACACTTTAAAATGGTTCTAATGGTAACTTTTGTGTTATGTGTATTTTACTACAATAAAAAAAATGAGGAGGTTGAGGCTCCAGTGAGCCGTGATTGTGCCACTCCAAA
This sequence comes from Pan paniscus, assembly GCF_029289425.2. NCBI lineage: Eukaryota > Metazoa > Chordata > Mammalia > Primates > Hominidae > Pan > Pan paniscus. The sequence continues at coordinate 109,103,633 of NC_073272.2, forward strand.
GGCACTCCTGTCTGGGTGACAAAATGAGACCCTGTCTCAATAAAAACCAACAACAACAAAAAACTGAGCATATCTCTCTACCTCCATTGCCACTATCATATCCAGGCCACTGTCATCTCTCCTCTGGAATATTGTCACAGCCTCCTAACTGGTCTTTTATACTTCTGCTTTTGTTTACCCCCAAAGGTACTGATCCAGGAGGTCTGAGTTGGGAGCCTGGGAATCTGCCCTATTAACAAGTGCCCCAGAGAGTGTTTATTAAAGTTTGGGTGTCACTGACTACAGCATGAAGTCCAAACTCCTTAGTCTGGCAGGATCTTTCATATCTTCTCCTTAGTGTGACTCTCTTCCCCTTTATTTGACTTCTTCTTTGTAACTGCTTTATATTTTGACTAAGGATGATCATTTGCCATGAACTGAGAAGTAGGATTAAGACAATTTTCTCCGAAAATGCAAATCAAAACCACAATGAGATACCATCTCACACCAGTTAGAATGGCGATCATTAAAAAGTCAGGAAACAACAGGTGCTGGAGAGGATGTGGAGAAATAGGAACACTTTTACACTGTTGGTGGGACTGTAAACTAGTTCAACCATTGTGGAAGTCAGTGTGGCGATTCCTCAGGGATCTAGAACTAGAAATACCATTTCACCCAGCCATCCCATTACTGGGTATATACCCAAAGGATTATAAATCATGCTGCTATAAAGACACATGCACACATATGTTTATTGCAGCACTATTCACAATAGCAAAGACTTGGAACCAATCCAAATGTCCAAAAATGATAGATTGGATTCAGAAAATGTGGCACATATACACCATGGAATACCATGCAGCCATAAAAAAGGATGAGTTCATGTCCTTTGTGGGGACATGGATGAAGCTGGAAACCATCATTCTCAGCAAACTATCGCGAGGACAAAAAACCAAACACCGCATGTTCTCACTCATAGGTGGGAATTGAACAATGAGAACACTTGGACACAGGAAGGGGAACATCACACACCGGGGCCTGTCGTGGGGTGGGGGGAGGGGGGAAGGATAGCATTAGGAGATATACCTAATGCTAAATGACGGGTTAATGGGTGCAGCACACCAACATGGCACATGTATATATATGTAACAAACCTGCACGTTGTGCACATGTACCCTAAAACTTAAAGTATAATTTTTAAAAAAAGATAATTTTCTCTGAAATTCAAGGAGGAGAGAAAGAGACAGAGAGAGGAGAGAGACAGAGAGGAAAAGAGAGCTCTGGATTTAAACCTTAGCTCAAATCCTAGCTCTACCACTTACTAGCTATATCACCCAAAGTAAGTTACTTAACCTGTCTTCATCCTCTCTCTCCTTATCTGTTAAAATAATAGTAATACCCTACAATTTTGCTGTGAAGATTAAATTAGATAACACACAAAAAGTGCTTAGCATTTATGTATTTACAGTACTTTTACAAAAAGTTAATGAGTTTTTAAGCTTAGAAAAAATAGAAATGATACATGTTGATGACATAGTTTTTCAACAAATGTCAGAGTTGTTTCCTCAGTGCTTAGCCCAGTGTGTGGCACATATCAAAAGCTAAGTACATTTTTTTGCTGCTGTTGTTATTAATATCATAAAGTTGGGGCTAGGATCAAGCACTCTGGCAGAGAGCTTAACCCTGGTAAGGTGAAGGAGCACATCTTCCTAAGAGCCAGAAGCATTTGGGATGGCTGTGTGGAGATGGCTCAGATAGAAGCTGAAGAAGCTCCTGTCAGTTGGCCTCAATCTTCTCAGAAATGAAGGAGGTGAAATCATCTCCTGAGAATGAAGGGCAGGGATGCGACTGGGGGCTTGAGGGGAGGGCAGGAAGTTTGGAGCAGCTGCTGTAGGGAATGTGATAGGGAGTCAGCAAGCGAGGAATGAACGGATTGTTGAACAGCCAGAGAAGCCAGCTTAGACAGCACACATTGGCAGAGAACGCAATGCAGGGTTTTTCCAACAAGCCAAGAGTGGAAACAGCCACCTTCAAGGGGTCACTCAGGGCTGCATATTGGAAGGACAAGAATGGGACGAAAGGTAGGATAGTGAAGGATTCTAGGATGGGCACAGGAGCCATGGAACTGTCCATGGACCTGGGCTGCAAAGGAAGTTCATCTATATTCCTTCAACACATATTTAACCACCATATATTTTATACATATTATACAAGTGCCTGGGTGTGAGGGATGCTGAAAAGAACCATACACACAAAATTTATGTATTTAACATATGCCCACACAAAGAGTTGCACACAAATGTTTATACAAGTTTTATTCATTATTGTGAAAAACTAGAAGCAACTTGGATGATCTTCAACAGGTGAATGCATAAACAAACTATGATACCTACCTAAAATTACTCAGGAATAAGAAGAACTATTGATACATGCAACAATATAGATGAATCTCAAAAATCAGTACGCCGAATGAAAGAAGTACATACTGCATTATTACATTTGTATAAAATTGTAGGAAATGCAAATTAATCTACAGCAACAAAAACCAGGTCATTGATTGTTTGGGCCAGCAGGAGGGAGACACAAAGGTAATTTTGGGGAGTGATAGGTAGGTTCATCATCTTGATTTTGGTGAGGTTTCACATATATTCATATGTCAAAACTCATCAGATCATCCACTTTAAATGTATGCACTGTTTATATGTCAATTATACCTCAAAAATGTTAGCAAAATAAATTTTTTTTAAATTGACCATAGAAAAATAAAAAATAAAAAAATTGACCACAAAATCTCTGCCTTCATGGATCTCATAGCCTACATGGGAAAGACTGACAATAAACTAGTAAGTAAATAAAAATCATTATTTTAGACATTGTTTCCTGCTGTGAAGTAAACATACAGGACAAAGGGATAGACAATAGGGTGGGAGTGGCAAAAAGGAGCAACTATAGATAGGATGGTAAAGGAAGGCCGCTGAGAAATTGCCATTGAACTAAGTCCTGAATGATGAGAAGGAAACAGCCATAGGATGATGTAAAGAAAGAACATTCCAAGCAGAGGAAACAGAACATGCAAAGGCTTTGAGGCAGAAAAGAACTTGAAGTGTTCAAGGAACAAACAGCAAGAAAACTAGTGTCACTTGAGTTTAGTAAGCAAGGAGAAAAGAATATCAGGAGGTGAGGTTTAGAGAAGTTGGCAAGGGTCAGATCATGAGGGGCCTTATAGATCATGGTAAGGAGTTGGGAGATTATGTTCTAATCATATGGGTAATCCAATGGAGGGCCTTGGATTACCCATATGATTAGAACATAAATAGAGAAGAGACATGTTCTACTTTATGCTTCAATATTGCTCTGACTGTTGTATAAAGAACTGACTCTTGTGGGGGCAATGGTAAAGGCAGGAAGACCAACTAGGAAGTGTTAGGCTAGTTCAGGTAAGAAATGTTGGGGATATAGATTAGGGTGGTAGAAGTGGAGATCGTGAGAAGTAGTCACATGTAGAATTTCTTTTGGAGGTACAATGGAAAGAATTTGGCTCCTAGATTGGCTGTGGGAAGATGAGGGAAAGAGTAGAATCAATCTGACTCATGTTTTGGCATAAGCAAATGGGTGGTTGGTGGTATTTCCATTTACAAAAATGGGTGCTATCAATAAGGATAATCCTATAATTAAGTATCTTAATGAATCTCATCTAGAAGCAGGAAAGGCTACACAGAAAGACTAAAGGTGTAATTTGTAGAGCAATAGCATTCACTCAAATTAGCTAGGAAAGGAGGATGTTTGGTATTTTGTGTTTCACACTAACCTTATGTTTGTCTGTGCATATATAACATGATGAAATGATCTTGTATTGTCTTACTTCATCACGGTCACAAAGACATGTCTTGTCTTGCCATTGGACTTATCTGGTATTGGTGTTCTGTGAGATTGCTTATGTCCAATAGGAGAATAACATGGCCTACCTGTGAACATCAGGCCAGCTTCTAAGAAAAGTGAAACCTAGATGTAAATGTCACATCAATTCCCAGATGTCAGGGGTTGTTTTTTCTTTCACACATAGAAAAGCAAATTTGGGAGAAAGGAACTCAAAAACTCTAATTTGGATGTGTTAACTTCGAGACAGGTTTAGATACCCGAGAAGAGATGTTAAGTAGACAGTCAAATATGCAAGTCTGAAGAGTAGGGGTTTCAATAGATAAAAAGTATATAAATTCGGGAGTCATCATTGTAAAGATTGTATTTATATGTGAGGATAATATTTTTCATGTTGAGACTAGTTGACATCATCAAAGGAGAAAGAGTAAGATGGAGAAGAAAGAAGGTCCCAGGATGAAGCCATGGGCAGTTCAACGTTGAGAGGTTGAGGAGATGAGAAGGAACCAGTAAAAGAGACTGAGAAGAAAAAGGGCTAGTAAAGAAAGAGACAATCCAGGAGACTGAAGTGTTATGGAAGTCAAAAGATGAATTTCAACAAGAGTCATCAACTCCATCAAATGCTGCTAAATAGTCACAAGGAATGAAGACTGAAAATTGGGCATTAGATTTGGCAGCATGTAGGTCATTGGTGACCAGGACAAAGCAGTTTCATTGGTGTGAGGAGCTGAAAACCGTATTGCAATGGATTGAGACAAGATTAGAAGGTGAGAAACAGAGCCAGAGTGTAGACCATTCATTTGAGGAGTTTTACTCAAAAAGGGAAGAGGACTAGGTCAATAGCTGGAGGAGGGAGAAGGGCAAGAGAGTTGTTTTTAAGGTGAGCAAGCCTGACATATTTTGTATGCCGACAAGGAATGAAGCAAATGAAGCCAGAAGGAGAACAACATCTTAAAAAATAGCAATAGTAGTGGAGGGATTGGAAGTCAAGATGAGAGGGAAGTACAGAGGTAGCTACTGAACTCTTCCCCGGGGCCAGGCACTATGTTAACTTCTCAATCTTCACAGCAACCCTGGGGAGGTAGGTACTACATCTATTTTACAGAGGGGGAAAGGAGGCTTGGAGGTTAATAACTCTCTTGATGTCACCCAGTTAGTGAAAGACCATAGATTTGGACCCATGCAGCCTGGCACTAGCACCTACATCCTATGTACTACAGTATTCTGCCTTAGTGGAAGATGGAGAAAATCAGAAGGTGGGGGATCTTGAACGTACCAGCCACCTGGACTTGCTAGAGGAAAGGCTCAAACTTCCATGGGATAGTGCCAGATACTCGGTACACAGGATGGAGACTAACCCAGCTGATTTCAGAGCAGCTACCTCCAAGCAGGGCTTGTCATTTCTCTTTGGCCTTGATTTAGTATAGACTTATAGGTAGATTGCAGGAAAATGATGGCAACTCCATTCTTACAGTCCTCAGGGGACCCATCCTAGTATTTCTCCCCTCATTCCCCTCAGCCATTCCTCTTGGTGTCATATTTGCTAAGGTGGCCTTCCAGTGGACAGAGGGCTAACTGGGAAGCAGGGCAAGGGCTTCTCTCCCTTTCCACCTACCCCGATTACTCCCATCTCCACACACATCTTATCCCCCACAATAAGAGGCTCACATGAAAAAGAAGATGCCCTCCTAGGCTGAATGTTGCAGTCTTCCAAAATCCCCTCGAAGGAGTGGAGATAAAGAAAAAAAAAAAACAAAGTCCTCTCCTTGAGAAGCTAATCACAATGTTGTGACTGCTAGAGTTAGCTTACCCATATCATATTTGAGTGTCCTAGGACAAGCCCTCTTTCATGCCTCTCTCCCTCACTCAGTGTCTGAAAGCCACCATTAAAAATATATTCTTTGCATCATCGCTGAGATGAATAGCAGATTAGGTGTAAATGAATAAGATCATTAGATCCTAGCAGTAGGACAGAGGTAGTTTTGGAATACTGGGACTAGGGAGAGCAAGAATGAGCTTGGAACAAGAAGGGGGAAAATGAGATAAATACCAATCCCATAGTTTTTCCAGAAGCTGATCCTAATCACATTGCCCCTATTAGGAAGTGGTCCTAAAAGAGGAAGATTGAAATTAACAAGTCCTTTGTCTCCATTCTTTCTTGTGCTGGGCCTGCTGGAGCTGTAGCCCCTACTGGATCACAGCTAGATCCTAAAAAGAGCCAAGGGGAGATCCCCTGTTCTTCTAGGGACCTGAAATGTTTTCTTGAATAGACATCTTATGAGTCGGGTATGCGGAAATCCAGTGAGTTTGTACTGCAATCCAGTCATTCATGGCCACCTCCATCCCCCCCAGGGTTCCAAGAGCATCTGGCAGTGAGAGTAGAATGTGACTTGAGAAGTTGTGGGAAGTCCAGCATATCCACCTCTGTACTCTGCCTGATATCTGTAAACATTTCAAGGTATATCTTCTTCCAGATTTCACTGAACCCCACAACTGGAGTTTCTTTCTTGGGGTTTTACCTTTACACTGTCCTAAGTGATCCATTATAAAATGTGAATATCCATGGAAGGGGTGCCATCTGAAGCAATGATTAAGTATGCCACTTCTATTTAAGGGAATTTAACTGCTCTCCTTTTTCTCCGACTGAAAATGGCACTGTGGTAAAACGATGTCAATGTACTTAGCACTACTGAGCAGTACACTTTTAAAAATGGCTATGTGGGTAAATATTACATAATGCGTATTTTACCACAATTTTAAAAATGTATCTGAGGTATTTTCCTGTCTGCTCTGGCTGCACTCTCTTCAGAGGAAGAGGCACAGGCCACAGCTTTGACCACGACTCTGTCCTCTTTCAAAACATAGCAGATGGAGGACTAGTTGGGGCCACCTGGTCCCATGCTGTGAGGTCTAGCACTGAAAGAGGAATTGGCTTAATCACATTATTTGTCTTCCTGGACAGCCTATAGGTTATGTTAAGTAGGAACAAAAGGGCTGAAAAGTGACTTCTCATCCAACAGCTTCTCCCAAGGCCATTTTTGATGGAAAGGTCAAGTTCACCTAGGCTGGCTATTGACCAATCTAATCTATTCACCTTTGGTGATCCTCAGTCATACTCTCTCACCTTCACAGAACATTCTAGTTCATTCTTCCTCTTACCTCCCTTATGAAGCCCAGCGTCCCTGATTCTTACCCTTCATTCTTTTCTCTTATGCTCGCTACCAATCCCTGAAGACTCCTGTCTTCAAAAGTCTAGACTCCAGTCCTGGTAGAGCGTTGTAAATAAAGTGTTACTGTCATACATTTTTAAAAGAGCACCATGGGCCTGCAAGTAAACGAGAGCAGAGTAGAATGGTGAGACAGTTATGCAGTTTCCTAGTCAGCCAAGATCCTGAGAATGGGGTAGATAAGCTTGAAAATCTGGGAGCCAGTGGCTAAGTATCAGCAATCCTCTTTTTTGAGCATTAACAGTAGAAACTACATAGTGGAAAATTTTCTCTTCCTCCCACTACTCCCACCCAAGTGCCAAGAGCACTCCTCCAAAGAAAGAAAAGGAAAGTATAAACTTAATACCTTCTATAGTTTCTACACTTCTCCTAGCCTTTTCTCATATATTATCTCACTTGATCCTCAAATCCCCACAGCTGTAGAGACTGGGGCCCTGAGAGGTTAAGCAGCTCATTCTGAGAAACAAAGCTGGTTAATTGGCAAAGCCTGAGCTGGACCCAAGTTCTCCTGATTTCTGGTCCTATGCTCTCTCCACATCATGGTATATTCGCTTTAGCTGGCAGGCAAGATGGTTTGGAAAGCAGCCCAGACCCCTTTTTTTGTTGCTGATGATACAAGTTATGTGCAGACCTTGGGTTTATAAAAGCAATGACAAATTGAAAAAGAGAAGATGGTAACTACAAACAAACAAAAGACCCCACTTATATCCTTCTAGAAAAGTAAAATTGACACGCAGAATTGTGTCTGTAATAGAAGAAAAGCTTTCATTTCTTTTCGCACTGTCGATAAGTAATTCCAGACATTGAAACTCAAAACATCCCCTAGTTCCTCTGCAGAAAGCCTCAAGTTACAAGTCGGGAAGCAAAGGTCTTTTGCTTCTTTATTATTTTGGAGTGAAGATCTGAACCTGAGTTGAAACAGGATCTGGTTATGCAGAGAGGAGAAATAGACTGCTTGGTGGAGTGAAAAAAAGAATCATTCTATTAGAATGTTTAACATCTTTAAAATCACATTAAGGACAAAGCTAACATTTTTCCAACTTGTATAGTCAGCTATTGCTATTCAGGGATACATTATCAAAACTGGGGGTTGGCCAAGCACCTAGTTTTTCTTTCTTCTCCCTATGTTTTGCTGACCACAATATGATCACTTCAATGCTGTTAACACCTCCACTGTCTGGTAAAAGTTGAGTGTCCAGACTTCTGAAAAACTTCATTATCTGGGAGACAGTTGAAAGTCTGAGAGTATTTGAAAAAACCATTAGAAAGTAAATTAAATCACTCTTCCCAGCCCACCTCACTTTTCTGACCAGGAGGGTTCTATAGCTACTCTTGCTACATGTTCTTCATGGGTACCCTAAGTCATCATAAAAAGGTTAAAATGTTTTTAAAAGCAGGAACATTTTCCATGGGATTTGTTTTCCACAGCTGGCACATTAATGTGTATTATGAGCACTGTCCTAACTGCTCCCAGCTTCTTTTATTGTTGGCAATATATTCTTTTAAATGTCTATGGGAAAATGGTACAAATGTGTTTACAAAATTTCAACACCTGAAGCAGTGATTATGCTTCATTATCAAAATAACCTTGAGGCCGGGCGTGGTGGCTCACGCCTGTAATCCCAACATTTTGGGAGGCCAAGGTGGGCAGATCACTTGAGGTCAGGAGTTTGAGACCAGCCTGGCCAACATGATGAATCCCCGTCTCTACTAAAAAAAAAAAATTAGCCAGCGTGGTGGCGCAGGCTTTAGCCCTGCTACTCGGGAGGCTGAGGCAAGAGGATCACTTGAACCTGGGAGGCAGAGGTTGCAGTGAGCCAAGATCACGACACTGCACTCCAGCCTGGGTGACAGAGCAAGACTCCGTCTCAATTTAAAAAATTAATAATAATCATCTTGAGTCCCCATTATGCCAGATAAATGAGTGACATTGTTTTACTTAGAATACAGGACTGAAGACCGCCCCGTCACATGTCCTCAGCATTGCTGTATATTGTGCCCTTCCTCCACATCCTCCCCAGGCCTCCCTGCCTGGCTGAAATGGCTCACACAGCTTCCCTTCTCTTTCTGTCATCGTCTTGGACTGCTGCCCAATCCCTGGCCCTCACCTTCAGGGGTGACCTTATGGCTGGAACGAGGACTGGAGAAGAGCCAATGGGGCAAGGCCAGTATAGCTTCAAGGAGTGAATCCTGGAAATAAAAGTAAGTTCACTTAACTTATTAACAGTTCCAATAAAATGCTAGATGGGCTGGAAGGTAAGACCCAATGCCTTGAATGAGGTTTGTGTGTTATCAATGCATTTAAGTGACTGGTAATATATTTGTCCTGCTATCATTATCAGAGAACCCAGCTATATTTAAGCAAATTGGCTTACTTCTAAGAGGTGATTTTATGTGTGGTTGATGAAGCCCAAACAGCCATCATCAGATATAAGCATTTCAGCTGTAAGCAGGGAAGTTTCTGACAACCTTCTTGAGACAAGGAGAATAAATCAATACAACACACACCTCTAACTTTACCCATCATTGGTTAAGATTGCTCAGTTCAAGAATTTTCTCTTTGACTTCAGATTTACACTATTTGGTGGCTTCCTTGTCTTTTAATAAGCCACTTCAAAAAAGTTATTGGCTAGGTGCAGTGGCTCACGCCTGTAATCCCAGCACTTTGGGAGGCCGAGACAGGCGGATCACTTGAGGTCAGGAATTTGAGACCCTCCTGGCCAACATGGTGAAACCCCCCGTCTCTACTAAAAATACAAAAATTAACTGGGCATGATGGGTCACATCTGTAATCCCAGCTACTCAGGAGGCTACTTGGGAGGCTGAGGCAGGAGAATCGCTTGAACCCAGGAGGCAGAGGCTTCAGTAAGCCTTGATTGCGCCACTGTACTCCAGCCTGGGTGACACAGCGAGACTCTGTCTCAAAAAAAGTAAAATAAAAACAATTATTAAGGTGGCTTCTAAAAATTAGGTTTGATAATAGCTAAAAGGGATGGGCCTTAAAGGTTTTTTAAAGTGCATCCTGAAAGACTGCATTGTGATCTTTGAAAGTGCTTCAGAAATAAGAAAAAAGGAGGGATAAGTAATAAAGTAGGTATAACTTTTGAAACACTTGAAAAAACAACCCATTTAGCCATATAAACATTTTCTTCACCCATAATCACACATATCAAATTGGAACTGGTTATATAGATATAAATATCACAACCACCCAACCCCCAAATCCAAACATCATTTCCAAAAGCAAAAGAAAAAGGATTCCTTCTCCATATGGTACTGGGTCTTAAGGCTGGAATCTGTGAGAGAAGAGTCTTGCGTTATTGTTTAAACAACCTTTATTACCTGCCTCTGACATTCCCCAGGGTTACAGAGCAGGGGGCATCTGAGCCTCAAGTTCCACGGATGAAGCAGACACTGCAATAACAACTGAATCAATAGAGGAGAGGCATTTGGAAGTACTGGGGTGATACACCCAGTAATGGTAATCCTCAGCAGAAGATGGCATAGCTACCAAAAATCAGGCGTTACCACTGGGATGAAAACTGGGGAGGCAAGAAAACCATACAGTTGGAGTCATAGATCATTTCCCTCCCCGTTGAGCACTCCTCCCCCTTCCGTCCCCCATTAAGTTCATTCTATCCCACAGACTGGTCCTAGTGTCCTGCTAGCTCCCTGCTGAAAGAGAGAGGGAGGGAAAAGATGTCTGAGGTCTCTTCATTTCCTTTGTCTCTGTCCCTAAGGCAACTGGAAGCTGGAGCTGCTGCAGTCGGCCTGGCAAGCCCGTTGGCTCTGCAGAGTGAGCAGTCCCTGGCAGCCCCTGGAGCAGCTGCCAGTTAGACGGCCCAGAGTTCTGATAGAATGCATTGCTTCAGTTCAGTGCCAAGTGTTGGACGTGTTGGATTCAGTTCCCAGAGGGCTGGAGCGTGCTGTCAGGGCTGTCTGAAGACAAGAGAGCAGAGGCAGTTTAGTGCAGTTGGATGTGCGGGGTAGGGGTGGAGGCGCAGGGGTGAAGAGGGAGAAACTGGCCCGAATGGGTAAGGTGGTGCTTCTCCTTCCAGGGCCTTCCAGACAAGGTCTCCTGGCCTCTCACCATTATCTGGGCCTCAGATGAGGCGAACCCTGGAAGGGAGTTGGGGGTGGAAGGTGGGAGGCGCGCCCAGGGATGAGCGAGATGAGGAGGGCGCGAACCAGCAACCTGGGGCTGTGGTTTTAGACCCGCTCAGCGCCCTGGGCGAGGGCAGGCAGCCCCCCGGAGGCAAGCTGGCGGCGGCCCTCGGCCTGGGAGCCCGCGGCAGCCTCGGCGTCGGCGGTCAGGGCGCCTCCCGGGGCCCATTCGTGCTCGGCGCAAGCCTGGGACGGCTCGTCCTTGGCCTCGACGAGCTTACGGGAGCGGGTGTAGGCCAGGATGAGGCCTCCGGCCAAGCAGGCGTAGAAGATCATGATGAGCAGGATGTAGAGATAGGCGTCGTCGCCCTTGGCGCTGGTCACCTCGCGGCCCACGAAAGGGTCAGGCACGACCCCCATGCCCATGCTGGGACCAGGGCCAGCGCCCAAGCCGCTGGCATTACCCCGGTGGTGCAGCTCGAGCAACAGGCGGCTCAGAAGGGTTCGCAGCCGCTGGCTCTCGCTGCAGTTCATGGCTTTCGGGGAGTGACACGGCGGCTCCAGGACGCTGCTGACCTTTCCCCCTGGGCGAGGGGAAGCGAGCTAGCGAGCGGGCCGGCCGGCGGGCAGGGCTCAGCAGCGGAAACAGCGGTGGCACCCAGCTCTCCGGCGAGCGCGCAGTGGCTGGGGGCGCCGACCGCGGGGCCTCCTTATTCCCTCACTCCCGCCCCTCCTCCCCTTCCCCACCACGCCCCCTCCGGCCCGCGGCCGCCTCTTCCCAGGCTCTGGCTGTCTCGCTGCTCCAGGGAAAGGGGACAGCTGGTGGGGGGAGGAGAAGGGGACAAGAGTGGGGGCGAGGCTGGGAGACGGGCGGAGGGGGCGGGGGCTCGGAATGCGCGAGGCCCCAGGCAGCAGACGCTGGCAGGGCAGCTTGCTGGGGCCAAGCCTGGACCCTGGGCTGCGGAAGAGAATTCCTTCCAAGTTCTGGCCACCTGCCCTGCAGGCCAGGCTTTGGCCCAGATACAGCATTTGGCACCCTAAGGCAGCTCTGCCTTGGGGCGCTCAAGGGAGAGGGCAGACGCCTTTCCGCAGCAGAGACCCCTTGTCCACATTTTATGGAAGTTACTCCCATATACAGGGACCCAGGCCTATCTTTCTAGTCCTCATTCCTTTCCTTTTCCCCCCGCCCCCCTTTTCACCCCCCTCCCACCTTGTCGGAGGAGAGCATCTTATTCAGAAGATGCTCAGGCTGAATTTGGTGACTGAGTGCTCAGGCACCTGCTAGAAGGCCAAGGCAGAGTAGAACTCCCTGGTTATCCAAAATGGTTTCTGGTGATATAAGTGATATTACACCTTCTTGGAAGCACCCCTGCTCTGATGTCCTATGACACTTTTTGAAAAGTCAACACATCTTAGCACATGAATGTACTATTCATAATGGGAGCCTGTTTCCCATGGGTAAGCCATCTTCCCAGAAGTGAAACCAAGTTCTTCCAATAAGAGTAGCATGCACATTTTAAAAGGCCCTTTGACTACACTCTGTGGATATCTCGGGATCTGAAAAGTGCCAGTTCTAGAGAATATGCTCACCCTACTCCCAGTTAGGCCAGCAAACAGCTGTGTGCCTCTCTAGACTTGGTAACAGGTCTAGGCCCTAATGGCTTTTAGGGCAGCCATTTTTTTCTCAAAGGCTGTCTTTTTTTAGGGGAAAACAAGGCACCAAGACAAAGATCAGGCCAGATATGTTAAATTGGAAACAGACTGAGCTTCACAAAGGAAAAGGGTTGGTTTGTAGATGGTGGGGTAGAAAAAATGAGGTAGTGCTGGCTAGGTCTGGTTGTCCATAGTTGCCAAATGAGAGCAGAAAGCAAGAAAAGTGTATGACCTTAGGCACACCTTGAAAATAATGCTGCCTGTTCAAGACCGTTCAGTCCAGGGACCATTCAATCTATAGGTGCCATGGGTTAAAAAAGGAAGGTTTTCCGATGCCTCTTCCCCAACCGTTCTTCAGCCCACCATCCACCCAGGGGCTGTAGCCTTCTGTGTGTTCAGGTGAGGTTGGCACCAAACTGTATCCAGGGTCTCAAACAGAGCCTTGCTTCACAGCCTCTAAACAGGCCTCAGAGACATTCCACATGACCCTGACACTGGCTCCCTTCTAATCACCTTGCCTCAATATTCTCACCTCAGAGGGGCTCAGGAAAGAATTGTTAAAGCAACTTGGCAGGATGAATGCCAGAGGACACAGCCAGAGAATTTTCAAAGCACTGCTAACCTAGTGATATGACTGTTGAGCTAAAAAGACTTCTCTTATCTGTTAAAACAGGAGTCCCCAACCTCCCAGGCTGCTGGACCTTGGCCTGTTAGGAACCAGCCGCACAGAAAGAGGTGAGCAGAGGGCAAGTGAGCATTATCGCCTGAGCTGCACCTCCTGTCAGATCAGCAGTGGCATTAGAGTCTCAGAGGAGCTCAAACCGTATTGTGAACTGCGCATGCCATGGATCTACAATTGCATGCTCTTTATGAGAATCTAATGCCTGATGATCTGAAGTGAAACAGTTTCATCCTGAAACTATCCACCCCTCCCCAGTGTCCATGAAAAAAATTGTCTTCCACAAAACCAGTCTCTGGTGCCAAAAAGGTTGAGGACTGCTGTGTTAACATATACCTAGAAATAGCTAGGGTTTTTTTTTTTTTTTTTTTTTTTAGAGGAAAGGAGGAAGAAACCCCTTTACTGTAACATAAAAATAATCATTTAAACTTGTTTTCTAATTTCAACAGCCTTATGAGCTAATAGGATTCTCATTTTCCAAAGAGGAAACTGAGGTTCAGACTGGTTAAGTAGCAGGACTGGAATTATAAAGTTTGACCTTCTTCTTCTCAGTCCTCACACATTACTTGTGTCAAATGGGTGGTATTCATGAGCTACCTCCATTTTCCCACCTCTCCCTCCTCTTGAACCTTCTAGAGTCCAGTGCTTTCTGCCAAAACTACTTTCTATAAGTCAGTTCACCAGTGACCTCCCGGTCAAATTCAGGGGTCTCTGCTCCCTTTGCATCTTTGACCTCGAGGATGAATTTGAAACCATCAACCACCCACTCCTTCCTGTAACTGTCCTACCCTTGGCTCTTGTGGCATTGCATTCTCAAATTTCTCTTCTTATCTCTCTGACCCATCATTCTCTGCCTCCTTTGCTGGCTCCTCTTCTTTCCTCCTCCCATTAACTGTTGGAATCCCCAAAGACTCAGTCCTCAGCTATTCTCTCTCAACACCCATTTCCTTGAAGAGTGTCTCTTACATGGTTTCACCTACCACTTGGCATATATTTAGCCAAATTTGAATCTCTAGCTCTGATTCTTGGTAGCATGTCTCAGATCCCTCTGCTCCTTCCTTTCTGGTTTTATTGCCACAAGCTTAATCCATGTTCTCATTACCTCAGGTCAAATATGCAAACAGAGAATCTCCTGGCTTACAGCTGAATCTATCATGTTATGGTTAGAATAATTCTGCAACACCACTTCTATCAATTCAGCCCTATGTTCAGAAACCCAGGAGTTGTTATTCATTGATTCTTTAACAGAGTTTAGTCTTCTGTGGTGGAACTTAAGTTCTCACCACCAATAGACACCATCTTCTCCCCTTTGAATTTGAAAAACAGCATCTTCCTGGAGTTCCTCTGCAATACTCTGTGCATTTTGCCTTCCTCAAAATTCGTTGACTGAAAGAAGCCTTGCTCTATGCCCCTGTTTGTGCTTTCAGATTCTTCACAATGCACCCTTCTGAGCTTTACTTTGCAGCATTCAATGCAGAAATCTTGGAAAACACAAAAAAGCAACAAGGAAAATTTTGGAAATCTTGGAAAATACAAAAAAGCGACAAGAGAAAATAACGAAAAATTATCAATAGTGCATACTCATGACTCTCTCTCTCAAATCTCTCTCTCTTTCTCTCTCATGTTTCATGGCCTTTTTCCCTTAAAAACATACTGTAAATTTTTCCATGTCATTTACTATTTCTCCATAGCGTTATTTTTTGTTGTTGTTGTTGTTGTTTTTTTTAGAGTAGATCACTTACAAATTTTATTTTTTAAAGAACATCTTTTCCCCAGCCACAGTATAGTTATAAGCTAAGAATAATTTCCAATATTGCACAATGAATGCATCCAGATCCTGCAATATTGATCAAAAGAGTGGATTAAAATGGAATATGATAGCAATTTCATGGAAGTCTCCCTTTCTAAATACTGACTCCTTAGTGTTATTTTATTGTCTACACAGTACTCCAGACTATGGATCTACCATAACTTATTTAACTTTGCCATTTATTGTAATATTTCTGTTATTTTCATGTTTTGCTATTAAAATAATGTTTTCATAAACACAACGCTACTTCTAGTTTTATTGAAAGAAATCACTACCAGAGAGAAGTCAACCTACTAATTTATAGAAGAATGGCATGGGGAGGGATAGATGTGTAAAAGCGGGTGGAAATAGAAATGGAGAATAGTCATAAAATTTAAAAAGGCCCAGCACTCCAAAAAAAACAACAGGTGTGGGGTGGAGGGGATCCTGGCTTTCTTTTCACACTAGGGGCTGATGGGCATCCTTTAAATCTCAGTTCCAGGCCAGCCTGGAATGGCTGAGATGCTAACCCCTTTCCCTACCACACTTAATGAAACTGCAAATCCACCAGATGGGCACTGGTTCTCATTCCTCACCACCCCTCCACTCCCGTTTTCCACGAGCCCCATACCTGTCAAATAATCATCTGTTTATCCATCACCTGGAACTCATTTCCAAAATGGTAATCAAGGGTGTTGACAAAGGGAAGTAATTTACAATCATGTATTTAGACTTTCAAAGAGTCTCGGGAAAGGTTCTCTTCCATGCCAAGGTTGTTTTAAAAGTACAATTGAGGCGCCATGGATAGGAAATGCTTTCCCCATTCCTTGAGACTGTGAGTGCTTCCTGCCAACAGTGCAGCTCTATGGAAGTTGGTTGAATTGAACTGAGTTGAGTTTGGCTAGTTGCCAAAGGACAGACACAGATGGTAAGCACTGTCGGAGTCCAGAAGGCTGGCAAAGCCACAGTGGGCTCTAAAGGAGAGAAAGAAAGAAGGCTTCATGAGGCACCAACTAAAGACTGAGAAGGAATCATTCATTCATTCATTCATTCATTCAACAAATATTTATTACATGTTACTTTGTGTGAAGCACTGTGCTGGGTCCTAGAGACACATCGGTGAGCAAGTCACATCGGTGAACAGTCTGTGCCTTTATAACTCTCACAGACAACTTCTTTGTGAACTGGGGACAAATAGGGAGTGCCAGGATGTGGAGCTGGGTAAGTAGTGGGCAGGACGACCAGCCAGAATTTGGAGAGAACTGAGACTCTGGGCCCAATCTCTAAGCACTAGAGTCCAAAGCCTTGTTTGGAAAAAGGAAGACTCCAGGTGGTCTGAGCTCACTGTCCCAGGCTATGCTGCAAGCTTCTCTACCTCCTCCTAGCAGCACAATCTTGAGGGTATGGTTTGCCATAAGCCACCACAGTAGGTCTGTTCTCAAAAGACTGATGAGAATAAATTAGACGGTTCCTTAATCCAACTGGGGCTTCTCAGTTTTTCCATGGGAATATACACAGCATTTCAGACTAACTGGGGTTTGATAAAGATCACAATATTTGTAGGTTGGAATGGGCCTCAGGAGCTTCAAATGCCTTACTTAGAGACTTCTTGGAGATCTTCGTGGGCTTGTGCTGATATCCTCCTATATTCAGGCCACATACTGGAACATCAAATTTGGTCCCTGATTTAATTTATCAAGTGTCTAGCATATGCCAGGCATATTACATACATTATACTAATTAACCCTATAACAACCTTATGAGGTGGGCAGGTATGGATTCAACAGCAGTATATCTTCAATGCTGGTCAATCAGAATGGACTAACAAACCATCAGAATAGATTTTGACTGTGAACAACCAGTATGGCCTTACAGAGCCACAACATCCTTGGGCAAAGAAGTAGGACAGAGGCACAGACTAAATGGCTTCCCATTTCCCAGGGGATCAAACCAAGATCTCATCTCCTTAGGGTTTGGGGCTGTCCTGGTCATTCTGAACCTCTCTTTATGGATGCTTCCAGCTGCTCCCGTTGCTCATTGCAGGTACCTGAAAAGCTCCCTTGCCTGCCAACCCCCGTAAAGCAATGGCATCTATCACACCTGCCCCTTTCTCCCAGTAAATTCCTAAAGATGTCACTCCTTGGCTCAAAATTCTTGAATGGGTCCACTAGACTTCCAAATGATCACCTTACTGTGGCCTTCAAGACTCTCTGTGCTCCGGCCTGAAGATGCTGTCCAACCCTACTTACAGCACTAATTACCCAAAATGTCTTCAATGCCACACACCTTCTCAACTAGATGAAATCTCACTGTCCTTAGCAATCTCATAGCGTAGAATAATAGTGACGGATGGGCTCATCAGATGGCCCCTACAGACCTCATGAGGGCAAGTGCTGTGTTCTTCCTCTTTGTATCCCTCACCATGCCTGGCACAGTGCCTGGCACATAATATGTGCTCAGGAAATTTTTACCTAGGTCTGAGGTCTGCCTTCCTGTAATGAAACTTACCAACTTTGAAAAAGATTCACTCTGTGGGGACTGTGAAACTTTGAAGTTACATTTTTCCAAAAAAAAGTATATATTGTGTAAAATTTCAAACATATAGCGACATTGACAGAATTTTACAGAGGATATCTAGTAACCACCTAGATTCTACCACTAATATTTTCCTATACTGGCTTTATTCATCCCTCACCTATCCACTCCTCCCTCTATCTGTCTATTCATTATCTTTTTTTTTTGAAGTTGCATACATCAGTATGCACTTCACTCCTAAGCACTTTCTCCATACCTAACATTAACTATAGTCCAATATTTGTTTATTATTCTTTTTTCCTTTTGAAGTAAAATATACATACAATGAGATATATAAATATTAACTGCATATTTTCTGAGTTTTGGTAAATGTAACCCCTACTAAGTATAGACTACTACTCAAGAACATGTCCTCTCATCCTTTCATAGGCAATCCTCTCCCTTCACTCCCAGAGGCAGCCACTGTTTTTTTTCCGTCATTGATTAGTTTTGCCTGTTATAGAAGCTCATATATATGGAATCATAAGGCATGGACTTTTTTGAATAAGACTTATTTTACTCAGCTTAATGTTTTTGAGGCTCATGCTAATACATGATACATAATGATACATAATTCACATATATGATACATAAATCATGACACATGCTGTTGCAAGTATCAGTAGTTCGTTCCTTTTTATTACTGAGTGGTACTCCACTGTGTGACCATACCACAGTTTGTTTATCCATTCTCCTACTGATGAACACTTGGTCTGTTTCCAACTTCTGGCTATTAAAAATAAAGCTGCTCTAAATGTTCTCATACAATTCCTTTTGTGGACATATGTTTTCCTTTTTCTTGGGTAAATACCTAGGTGTGGAAATGCTGGGTCATGGGAAAGATGTACTTTAGTTTTATAAGAAATTGCCAGACATTTTCCCAAAGTGGCTTGTATCATTTTAGACTCCCACCAACAGTGTGAGAGGATTCCCATTGTTTATGGTTACTTGTGCAGCTCTCTGCTTCAATTGCATACTTAGCCTTGCAGTGCACCCATGAAATGCATTTATCATTATACTTATAAAAGGGCCAAGCCTGACTGTTTGTGGCTTAGTACTTAAAACTTCCCCCAATTTTGATGACTACTAAATGAACACCCAAGCTCTAGGAAATTGCTACATTGTGAGGGTAAGCTCTATGTGATAATAGTTTTACTGAAAGTGACAAACACTGTGTTAAACACTTTACATACATTATCTCACCTAATCCTTAACAACAACCCTCTGAGGTAGGTAAAACAGTATTCCTATTATACAGATGAGGAAATTAAGTTGCAGAGAGGTTAAGTAACTTGTCCAAATTCGATTGGCTCATAGGTGGTCAAGCTGAGATTTGAACCAGAGTCAGTTATCTTTTTTATTGTCTACTGTCCTTTGTATAGAAACTATCAGGGAAAATAAAACATTTCGGGGTTGGAAGTCTCATCTAACCCTCTTATTGTAAAGGCGGAGCTACTGAGGTCCAGAGAGGAGAAGGGACTTGCCTGAAGTCTCTCATTAGTTAATGGCAGAGCCATCAGACTGCCTCGCAGTCAGGAGACGTTTTCACTCCACTGCACGGCCTCCTCCAATGCTTTGGGCAATTCAGATTTTATTTCCAGCTTTGTAATGGTGACAAGGGTGCAAAAACCACTTTGAGATCTTTGAAATAAGTACATGAATCTAAAAGGGTGGAGTGAAATAAGGTCAATCTTGCCTTTTGGGCCAAAACATAAAGTCATAAATAAAATTGTCAAACTCATGTCAATTCCTGCCTAAACATTATCTTGAAAATGTTTCTCCCACCCACTCAGGCTTCTCTGGAAAAGAAAAAAGAAAAACAAAGAAACAAAAATGCGGATATTTGGAGTATTCTTGGGAAAGGAATGGGAAAGGAAGAGGTCCGAGGGCACTTTTCTTTTGGACTCCCACAGCACCATCTGGTGGAGGACTGGAGTTTTCATTTCTCCTCATTCAGAATGTTTTTCTTTTCTTTTAATTCACATGTCTTTATTTATTTATTTTTAGGTTTTTATATATACTTTAAGTTCTGGGGTACATGTGCACAATGTGCAGGTTTGTTACATAGGTATACATGTGCCATGTTGATTTGCTGCACCCATCTTATCTTTGCTCCAGTTTCCTCGATTGTAAAATGGAGATAATAACCATGCGCTTACCATAGGATTTTGTGGCAAGGATTGAATAAGATAACTTATGTAAAGTACTGAACATAATGCCTGGAACATGTGAAATGCTCAATAATGTTGGCTGTGGTTGTTTCATTAACATTAAACGTATGGTGCAGTGGGAACCAGAGAGGAGCATTTGACTCAACCTCAGAGAGCTCAGGGCACATTTCCCTAAGGATGTGACACCTGACATAAGTTTTGAGTATGAAATAGTCACTAGGATCATTTCTCCATGTGGAAAACAATGCCTGTAACAACAGGGTTTACTCCTCTAATCCCACATTGTGAAGGATGACAGCATAGTGTTCCTTTGCCTCTGGGGTACCAGGGATTGCAGCAAGGGCTTCTAAGCTACAAGATGGTATGGGAACATTTAGGAATTATTGGAATTAGGCCCCTGACCACGTGAGACATTGTTTCCATAGTGGACACACAGAGTTTGACTTGAAATTAGATGCTAAGAGAAACATGGTTGTGTCGATTACCACCTGTTTGTTCTAATTTCTACTTTGCTTATCAGCAATGATGCTTCAGTGGCTCTTTATTCACTCAGCATTATGTTAAATAGGCATGATGGGATCTGATAATTTCTCATTGCCTCCAAATTGTGCCTGGCATACACCACAAACATATTTGACTCTATTCCTATTGCTCATCACCCTTGCAAACCCTTAACCCTTCCAGGTTATCCAAATTTTACTCATCCTTCAAGGCCTAGACTTCCTCATTCATTCATTCATGAAATATTTTCTGAGCATGTACTATGTGCTAGGCACAGTGGCAGGCACTAGATCTATAACAGCATATGAGACAGACACAGTTTCTACTTTGACAGAGCCTGTGTAACTTGGACTACAAACAGGAAAACAAATCATTGAGACCATGTGTTACCAAAGCTCTCCAAGAAGAGGGATACATCTGAAATGGTGCTTTCTAACAGTTTTTACCACATAGCACACATAGATAACATATATTGGCTCCCTGGGATAAATGGATAAAAAAGCAACCTGCCAGGGAGCTCTGGCCACCCCAAAGGCAGAAGGCATCAATATCTTAGGTGCATGAGGAATCTCTTGGAGATCTCTGGTATAGAACCTCAAGCTATAACCCGTGAAATTCCTGTTGCTTTCACCCCATGTAGTCCATGAGGACTGATAGGGCCTTCAAGGACTACATGGGGTGAAAGCAACAGGAATTTCATGGTGCAGTGGGCAGAGAGGATGCTGCTTTGAATGAATGCATGCTCCTTGTTATTATCTGGAATTTGGTAAAAGTCACTCTCACCTCTTCAGTAGTAGGCTCAGACTGGAGGCCTTCTCAGGCAACTGAATCCTGAAAGACTCTTTGTCTTTTCCAGATTCCTACATATGTAGAATCTTCAGCTCACAGTTCAGCTTCTCATTCACCCTCATGGTCTGACATCATGTGCTAATAGCACAAGAACTTTTTTGTATCTTCATAACACCTAGCAATACTACACAAGAAGGGCCAGAAGCATTTAAGTGCCATGTTTTAAGACAAAGGAAATCTAAGAGTATTGTAACTTCACAGGGTTTTAAAACAAAAATGGCTTTGCTACCTAAGAAAAGTCCAGTGCTCAGTCTGTCTTTAAAACTTGTAAAAGAGAAACTCCTAAAGTTTTAAGAGAGAGAATGAAGTCAACAGCTCAAGCTAACATATTTGTACAACCTTACTCCTGGAAACAGGATGCTGAGTCCCTGCAGCTCCAGGCCAGTTGGTTTTGGAGTTTGCCTTCTTCTGAGCAAAACCAAAGGCTAATCAAGATAGCCCACAACCCGAGGAGATGGGATCCAGAGAGCTATTGTTTATACCATAAGCAAAAAGGAAGAGTTCACAAGCAAAGAGAGCCCAGGGGGCCTCTTGCAGAGAAAACAAAGACTCCTGCTGAAATGTAACAGAAGATTCCATATCCTTTCCTTCACTTGGACTCCCTGAGAAAGGTTAATCCTGTCACCACCATGAATCTTGATGGGTAATAAAATGTAGATCTGGGTGAGAAATGATGCCACCTAGAGGAAGGCTGGGGAGCACACTTGAGCGATTTCAGCTCGTCTTTCTATATTCCTCCCTCAGTCAGTATCTAGGCAGGAGGGCTTCTTGATTTTTCTCTCTGGCCTTGTCCCTCACCTACTCCTGGAGAGCCACATTGCCACTTTCCTATGTTGATACATGCTATTCAACATCCGAAACTGAATGTGGGGCATGGAGTGCCCTATGGTAAGGAATGTCGAAGATACAGCTAAGGTGAGAAAGCCATATGTAAGAAGAGCAGTTGGCCATAAAGAAGAAAGTATATGTCGACATGTCTGTAATTTATATGTACGTATATGTATATCTAATTTGAAGCTTCTTATAACTTCATAGGCTAGCAAATAGCCAGGTGCAAAAATAAATACCTGAACCTCAAAATAATTATTTTCAGATTTCAACTGCAAAAGTCACTCTGGAGAGACACATGCGTGGGTGAATTTCAGCATACTCTCTCTTTTCCTTTTTCCCTTTGTTTTTGTTTGATTGATTTATTATAACCTCAAGGCAAAAATATGAAATGGGAAACTTGGTGTTTAGCACTCCCAAGTGTCCCTCCACCACCACTAGAGCCCATTTTTAATTTGTGATACCCTTAGGAGTGTCTTCCAAGAAATGTTCTGATTCTGTATCTCATCCTCTCAGAATCTCTCATTCTTTTTAGTGTTAAAGGAAATAGCTAGCTAACTTGCTGATATGGTTAGGCTTTGTGTCCCCACCCAAATCTCATCTTGAATTGTAATCCCCATAATCCTCATATATCAAGGGAGAGACCAGGTGGAGGTAATTGAATCATGGGGGCAGTTTCCCCCATGCTGTTCTCATGATAATGAGTGAATTCTCACAAGATCTGATGGTTTTATAAGGGGCTTTTCCCCCTTTGCTCGGCACTTCTCCTTCCTACTGCCTTGTGGAGAAGGTGCCTTGCTTCCCCTTCACCTTCTGATATGATTTTAAGTTTCCTGAGGCTTCCCCAGCCATGCTGAACTGTGAGTCGATTAAATCTCTTTCCTTTATAAATTACCCAGTCTCAGGTAGCTCTTTATAGCAGTATGAAAACAGACTAATACACCTGCCAAAGTGAAAGAAAAATTGATCCTACCAAGAAGGAAGAGTTAGAAGAGCCAACAGTTAACTAGGAGCCTCCTTCCTTGGTTAACCGTGAAGACTGTCCACTCCTCTGTGAATTATTTTGTTATTTAATCCTAAAGATAAATGCTAATAAAGGAACTGAAATATCTAGCAGGATGGCCTCCATTGGCCAGTGAGGGAGGATGAGGTACGGAAATTGTTTTTCTGTTTTGTTGTTGTTTTTAACCTTCCCATGTGATTCCTAAGTGCAGCCAGGGTGAAGAACCACTGGGAGAGATGAGTTTAACATACTGGAGAACATACTGGAGTAAAGATCACAATGAATTTGTTATATCAACAACTTAAAACTCTTCTGCTGAGCACATCTACAGAGGTGCTATATACAACTCTGTTACACGAAGGCTATACATTTCCTAATTACTGCTATTGTGGAAATATTGCTTCACTCATTGTCTTCAAATAGGTAAATACAAGGGAACTAAATTTATTCCAGACAGTTAAAGATTCAGAATGTGTTATTCCTCCCAGAACAATGACACCGAGGACATAATTTTTCCTTTGAGGCCTTTACCTATCCCGCTGCTGAACCATTTATGTGCCCTCTTTTTTTTTTTTTTTTACAGAATCTTGCTCTGTCGCCCAGGCTACAGTGCAGTGGTGCAATCTCAGCTCACTGCAACCTCCGCCTCCTGGGTTCAAGCAATTCTTCTGCCTCAGCCTTCCGAGTAGCTGGGACTACAGGCTCATGCCACCACGCCCGGCTAATTTTTTGTATTTTTAATAGAGGCAGGGTTTCACCATGTTAGCCAGGATGGTCTCAATCTCCTGACCTCGTGACCTGCCCACCTCGGCCTCCCACAGTGCTGGGATTACAGGCATGAGCCACCATGCCCAGCCCCTTTTTTGTTTTTATTAAGTTCTGGGATACATGTGCAGAACATGCAGGTTTGTTACGTAGGTATACATGTGCCATGGTGGTTTGCTGCACCTATCAACCCGCCATCTAGGTTTTATGCCCCACATGCATTAGGTATTTGTCCTAATGCTCTCCCTCCCTGTGCCCCTCTCCCCTCGACATGCCCCAGTGTGTGATGTTCCCCTCTCTGTGTCCATGTGTTCTCACTGTTCAACTACCACTTGAGTGAGAACATGCAGTGTTTGGTTTTCTTTTCCTGTGTTAGTTTGCTGAGAATGATGGCTTCCAGCTACATCTATGTCCCTGCAAAGGACATGAACTCATTCTTTTTTATGGCTGCATAGTATTCCATGGTGTATATGTGCCACATTTTCTTTATCCAGTCTATCATTGATGGACATTTGGGTTGGTTCCAAGTCTTTTCTATTGTAAATAGTGCTGCAATAAACATATGTGTGCATGTGTCATTATAGTAGAATGACTTATAATCCTTTGGGTATATACCCAGTAATGGGATTGCTGGGTCAAATGGTATTTCTGGTTCTAGATCCTTGAGGAATCACCACACTGTCTTCCACAATGGTTGAAGTAATTTACACTCCCACCAACAGTGTAAAAGTGTTCCTATTTCTCCACAGCCTTGCCAGCATCTGTTGTTTCCTGACTTTTTAATAATCGCCATTCTGACTGGCATGAGATACTTTCTTGTATGACTCTCCACAATGTACTCTTCATTAAGCACTTTGCTGCTGAAATGCCACCTCTTGCCTTTTCAAATGTTAAGTTATCTAAATATATTGTTATGGTGTCAATGTTTTTCTATCAGTTTTCTCTCCTATCCCATACCCACCTTTGATTCATTTGAAAAGACTTGAGAAATGTCTTACTACTGACACTGCTGCATGTAGCTCTTGCTTATTTACCCATCTAGGGAAACAGGATGTATTTCCTTTCTTAGAAAAGCCAATTTACAGATTACACTAAAATACTACTCCTTCTGCATCACTCAGCTTTTTAACTTGGTAAGTTTTAAGAAGTTTCAACAGCAAAGTTGTTATTCAATGGGCATGATGGACTACAAGTGCCTTGAGTTACGTGTATCTGCCCTAAATGTAAACTTCATTGCTTTTTGTTGGATGATATTTTAAAAGGATATAAAATAAATTGGTCTAAAGGCCAAAAAAAAAAAAAAAAAGAAACTAGAATGGAAAGTTCCTGTTGGAGAGAGAAGACGGAAAGCTTATTGACAATGGAATAATGCTTTCAACATGGAGAGGAAATTTTCAATCCTATACCCAACAAATTATCAATTAAGGTCTCCAATTATTTCCCATTTATCCCTTCTCAGTAAGCTACTGTAGAATATATTCTATCAAGGAGAAGTAACAATCCAAGTGAGAAAAAGACGTGGAATACAGAAAACAGGAGATCCAACACGACAAAGGGAAAGGTAAGTCTCAGGATGACGGTGAAGGTAGATGCCAAGATAATGACCCTGCACCAGGGAAAGGAGGGCAAATCATCTGGTTCTAGGAGAGATTTCTTCCAGATGAAATTGTTAGAATTCTTGTTATCTGGAAGTCTACAGAGATTTAAGCAATTAGTTGGAGAGCCTGCGGTAGAATTAGCGGTAAGTACATAGAAAACCAAGCAAGTGAAAGAAACACAATTATTAGCTCCAGTGGTTTAAAAGTGCAGAAGAAAATGAATCACTGTTTTCCCACTACATTTCAGCTCTGAATAGCAGTTATTATAATGTAAAGACTTATTGATCTAACTATGCATTTATATTGAGAGGATGAGAAGTGTCCCTGTGTACACTGAAAAGTTGATAAAATCAAGAAGCAGGGATACAAGCATGTTATTTAGATACAAGATGGTAAACACCAAAACAATCAATTAAGAGTTAAAAGTGGTTGCCTCTGAGGCAGAGGAAATGGGGAGGATGAAGGCAGTGGATAGCTGTTTTTCAGAGACTTTGTAGAATAGCAGCCTTTAAACCTGTGCTTTTCAAACCGTGACTTACAATCTCTCTGGAGTGATGCTGCCCAATATGGACATAAAAATAAAAATCCAGTTCCTCATACTAACCACATTTAATTTTTTAAAGATCTCTTAAATTTTTGTTATTTTATTTTTATTTTTTTTTAGAGCTGGGGTCCCACTACGTTAACCAGGCTTGTCTCAAACTCTTGGCCTCAAGCGATCCTCCCATCTTGGCCTTCCAAAGTACTGGGATTGTAGGTGTGAGCCACCGGGCCTGGCCAACAATAACCACATTTTAAATCATCCACAGCCACATGTGGCTGGCAGCTACTACAGTGGATAGTGCAGATACTGAATATTTTCAACTTCACAGAAAGTTCTATTGAACGGCACTATTTTACAGGGTAATTAAATCAATTTAGTGAGTAAGAGCCAACATTTAAATAAATGAAATAGAATAGAAAACCAGTGTGCATCTCATTAGTATTGTTTTTTCACAAAATATTTTCATAAAATATGTGTGCACAGCATTGTGGATCACAATAAAAAGAAGTTTGGAAGCACTCCTTTACATTATGTGTGCAAAACCCTGATTAAAATTTAAAAAAAACATTAAGGGTCAGGCACTGTGGCTCACATCTGTAATCCCAGCGATTTGGGTGGCTGAGGTGGGAGGATTGCTTGATGCCAGGAGTTCAAGACCAGCCTGGGCAACATAGCAAGACCCCATCTCTACAAAAAAAAAAATAATTAGCTGGGCACGCTGGTGCGTGCTTGTAGTCCCAGCTACTTGGACGGCTAAAGTGAGAAAGAGGATCGCTTGAGCCCAGGAGTTCAAGGCTGCAGTGAGCTATGATGGAGCCACTGTACTCCAGCCTGGGTGACAGAGTGAGACTCTATCTCAAGACAAAAATACATTAAAAAAAAAAAAAAGAGTCACAGACTCCTTATACCTAGTAGAATCCTCAACTTCTTGTGATCCATAGCCTCATAGCCCTATAGGAAACTCAGAACCTAGGGCATCATTTAAGAAAATAGAACTTGGAACAGTAATATCACAATACTAAAGCTAGACATGATGGACCATAAGGACTATCATGTTCCCTATTTCTTCTGTCATTTGTCTTTCCCTTTTTGCAAAAGGCATCATTTTTGAATTTTGTTTGTTTGTTTGTTTGTTTTTTAATGGGAAGAAGAAACTAAGGCTAAGGCTAAGGTTATGAGACTGGCCCATGGTTACAAAGCTAGTGTCAATAAGCCCAGGTCTCCTGACCTCTAGATCTAGAACTTTTTTCACAAAATCTTCAGGGGCAGTCAGTTCTTTAAGGCCCTGAGTATGCTAGTCAATACTTTAAACAACCTGACTGATGAATAGTGTCTAGATACAATAATAATTATGATAATAATAGCTAACATAAGCTATTGTTCTAAACACTTTACATTTTAACTCTCAACAACAATCCTATTAGGCAGATCCTATTATCCATCAACCCAATTTTTCCAGATGAAGAAATGCAGCTCCAAAATGTTAATTAATTTGCTGAAGGTTACACAACTACAGTGGCAAAGCCAGGAAATAGAGTTCTTAATGCCATTTTATACACGCCCTCATATAACTCAAATTAATTTCTCTCTAAAATATTAATTAGCCTAAAAGTAGCAGTTATAATTTGGTAGCACCCACTGATAATCCATGTTTTGTCCCAAAGTATCAGTGTTACAAAGGGGTTTTACTCTATTGACTGGACCAAAGTAACAGTTTGGGATTCAAATACTCTGAACTAATGGATGGGACTATACAAGCCGGTTTAACTGCTTAATGCAATTCCATAAACCTGGAGATGAGTACTTTAAAAATATGTGTTTAAAAGTTTGGTTAATAATCTTCAAACTTGGAGATTTTATCTCAATGCATAATGAAGTACAAATTGGCTTGATAACATGGGTGGATTTATTTCTTAAGATTTGAGTGCAAACTTAAAAACAAGAACAAACAAAGCTTTTCATCAAGAATAAACACAAAATCTAAACAATTCTGCAATCGTGCATTTTAACAGAAAGTACAAATATGAATACATTATAATTTGTAACTGCATTTAAAAATTAAAATATTTCTCTCCAAATCCAAAACACCACACAATCTTTATCTGTTCTCATCTTGTTACCTTAGAAACATTTGTCATATGCTATCAGGAAAATATAGGCAAGACTTACTAATCAGTTATTCATGATCAAAGAAACATGATTCTCCTTAACTGTGACTTTTTGAATCATTTATCTGTATTTCTGAAATATCACACAATTATACCTCTACTCTAGAGAAAAAAAGAATAAATACAAATATCAAGGAGGCAGGAACATTCATGGAATTAAAGCAAAAGTCACAAGTGTTTGACTTAGAAATGTACATATTGTAGTAAATTTTTAAAGTACAACTTTAGTTGATGGCTGATGTGTATGTAATAATTGTGAGCAATTTAAACAGGTATAAAAATGTGAGATCAAAATCTTTAGGCTTAAATACTTGAAAAGTCACTATGGATATGGAAAGATTTGTTTACATAAACATGTATATTTTTAGATGGAAAATCAAGGGATAGTGGCATCTCCCTGGTCCCTTAACAATATTTGGATTTTTGCAAAGAATTAGCAGCACCCAACCTTAAGTGTTAATTATGTGTTTCTAAAGGACCTATAACAGATCAGTTGGCAGTGTTCTAGCTTTTGGGAGTTGGGGGCAGATTGGGGGTGCAAATATCTGAGATAAGATAGTACATGCACTCACACATTTAAAATCACCATTCTAAATGGGAAAAAAAATCACATATTGGAAAAGTCTAAGAAACTCATTCTTAAGGGATAAACAGCAGGGCAGGAATAAAAGCTGAACAGTAGTCTACTTGATAATAATGGTATTTCACTCTTTAAAGGCAAGTTGGGAAGAATGAGAATACTCACATACACATAACTTCAGGGAAAACTTGCCTAAAATTTTACCTTGCAAAACGCTGAACAGAAATCTTTACAAAAACCTTCATTCTTGTTTATAATACTTGATTTTTCCCTTATTACCACCATATACATAACATTTAAGTATTTTCTTCATAAATATTTTAGAGCAAAAAGAATGTATTTTGTTGCAATGGTGGCCCACATCTGTACAAAACAACATAAGCAACACACACACACACATATATATATGCATATATATAAAAAATGATTAAGAAAAAGTGCAAAGAATAACAGTATTAAGATTTTTTTGCATTTTACAGTAACTATGGTTCAAGTGTGAATATTTATCAGGGATATATAATCCCAGGTTTTAATTAAAGATTCAAAAAGAAACCACACTCCCAAGTTACTGCACAAACATCAGTCCCTTATCAAGTAACTCTGCCCTTCTCCCAAATCTAGTATTTCCAGTTTCTAAGCTCTTCCCAAACAGGAAAAAATGATAACAGTGTTTTCTTCCCTTTAACTTCCCAAAACTCATCCAAGTTAATCACCTGTAAGTTCGAGCAAGATATTGGGGAAGTCATTCATTATAACCCGCTTTGCTAAAATTAAAGCAAAATGAAAGGCTTTCTGAAATGCAAACTACTGATCAAGAATCAAATCAGCAACAGCAAACAGACCTTAAATTACAAATGTAATTTAATACATGTACATTTTAAAATCAATCCCCGTTATCAAAGATAAATTCAGAGTTTAAATCTCTTTCCCAGGTTCAGTGCTGTGCAAGGGTTCTAATTCCAAATACTTATGATTTTATCACCTTTTCTAAGAGAAAATGTTTGCCTGTTAACTTTTTACCTTCCTTGCTCTTGGTCTCAGCTTTTCAGTTTGAATAAACACAGAAAGGCAATTTTCAGCATTTCAAAAAATGTACTTTCCTCTTAGTCATTCAAATAATTACAGTTATTTTTAGATCTCAAAGTTTCAAAAAAAGCAGCTCAATTTCCCTTTAAATATATTACTAGATATTTTTTGGTGTTGTATATGTTGTTCTATTCTTATTTTAGGCACTGTAATTATTCACAACATTACAATGACTCTATATCTAACCTATGCAACAATTATAATCTTAATACCTTCTAAGGTATTATTTGATTTTCTGTATTATATTACTATTGAATTTTTCCTTCAAGATAAATGGTTGGAAGAGAATTTTAAAGCCCTGCAGCACTTTTGCTTTGAGTAGTGTTAATACATATTTTCTGTCATGCTTAATATTTAAACTTCTGAAATAGGAAGACAAGAGGCATTGGAAGCTGCAAATTTCCTCAAACTACATTCTACTCCAACTCCAATTTATTTTGTTCAACATTAAATAATTTTCTTTACAAAAACAAGTATATCTTAGGCTAATTTTTAAAAACAGAATTTCTGCTCTATAATAACACAGCTAAAGGGAAATAACTTTTCAATTTCAGCTGCACTAGAACTATGCAAAACTAAGTTAAAGTAAACCGGACAACAATTTTAATAACTTTTGGTTTTGTTTTCTTTTTACTCTATCTTTAGAATGATATACCTTACATTCTAACAGTTCAACAAAGGCTTAAAATTCTAGAAGTTGAAAACCACCAGACTACCTCCTGCACAACTGTCAATAAGACAACAACATTTTATTTGCCCCCATACATTCGTTCAATGTCTTTGAGGTAATGGTTCCTCAGCTCCTTCCTTTTCAGTTTGAAAGCATCAGTTACCAAACCAGTTTCAGGGGTCCATGGCTCTGGGCTTAATCGAACCTTGATTGGAATTTCAAATCGCTCCAATTTCACTGAAATTAGAAGTCAAAGATGGGAGAAAAGGAGAAGGGGGGAAAGAGATGAGAAAGTGGGGACGGGGAAAGAAGGGAGAAGCAATTAATAAAATATGAGTTTTTCAGGATTTACCTAGATGATTTGGGTGTTGAATCACCAATCACCACAAACTTATTTAATGGTATACTAGATAGTTTATTAATGCTACCTCTACCTTACAATTTCATTTTATATTTCTCAAAGTATACATAAGTTGTTTCAGTTGGATGGTTTTAGTCTATGTGGTTATTAAAATATACATACATATACACATTATTTATACTCTCTCTCACACACACACACACACACACACACACACACACACACACATCTTCCTCTTCAGAGACTTTATATTTGCCTGAGATGGTCTTTCTCAATACAGTTGTGTGTCACTTCCATACTTTATCTATATGTCTGCTCAAATACCACCACCCCGGAGAGGACATCCCTGACCACTCATAACAAAAGAGAAGGGGGAGGAGCCAAGATGGCCAAATATGAACAGCTCCGGTCTACAGCTCCCAGCGTGAGCGACACAGAAGACGGGTGATTTCTGCATTTCCATCTGAGGTACCGGGTTCATCTCACTAGGGAGTGCCAGACAGTGGGCGCAGGTCAGTGGGTGCGCGCACCATGCACGAGCCGAAGCAGGGCGAGGCATTGCCTCACTCAGGAAGCACAAGGGGTCAGGGAGTTCCCTTTCCCAGTCAAAGAAAGGGGTCACCTGGAAAATCGGGTCACTCCCACCCGAATACTGCGCTTTTCCGACCGGCTTAAAAAACGGCGCACCAGGAGATTATAGCCCGCACCTGGCTCAGAGGGTCCTACGCCCACGGAGTCTCGCTGATTGCTAGCACAGCAGTCTGAGATCAAACTGCAAGGTGGCAGCGAGGCTGGGGGAGGGGGGCCCGCCATTGCCCAGGCTTGCTTAGGTAAACAAAGCAGCTGGGAAGCTCCAACTGGGTGGAGCCCACCACAGCTCAACGAGGCCTGCCTGCCTCTGTAGGCTCCACCTCTGGGGGCAGGGCACAGACAAACAAAAAGACA
Source organism: Pan paniscus (assembly GCF_029289425.2). Classification (NCBI taxonomy): domain Eukaryota; kingdom Metazoa; phylum Chordata; class Mammalia; order Primates; family Hominidae; genus Pan; species Pan paniscus. Next base: position 109,135,583 of record NC_073272.2, read on the forward strand.
GCAGTAACCTCTGCAGACTTAAATATCCCTGTCTGACAGCTTTGAAGAGATCAGTGGTTCTCCCAGCACGCAGCTGGAGATCTGAGAACGGGCAGACTGCCTCCTCAAGTGGGTCCCTGACCCCTGACCCCTGAGCAGCCTAAATGGGAGGCACCCCCCAGCAGGGGCAGACTGACACCTCACACGGCCAGGTACTCCAACAGACCTGCAGCTGAGGGTCCTGTCTGTTAGAAGGAAAACTAACAAACAGAAAGGACATCCACACCAAAAACCCATCTGTACATCACCATCATCAAAGACCAAAAGTAGATAAAACCACAAAGATGGGGAAAAAACAGAGCAGAGAAACTGGAAACTCTAAAAAGCAGAGCGCCTCTCCTCCTCCAAAGGAACGCAGTTCCTCACCAGCAATGGAACAAAGCTGGACGGAGAATGACTTTGGTGAGCTGAGAGAAGAAGGCTTCAGACAATCAAATTACTCCGAGCTACGGGAGGACATTCAAACCAAAGGCAAAGAAGTTGAACACTTTGAAAAAAATTTAGAAGAATGTATAACTAGAATAACCAATACAGAGAAGTGCTTAAAGAAGCTGACGAAGCTGAAAGCCAAGGCTCGAGAACTACGTGAAGAATGCAGAAGCCTCAGGAGCCGATGCAATCAACTGGAAGAAAGGGTATCAGCGATGGAAGATGAAATGAATGAATTGAAGCGAGAAGGGAAGTTTAGAGAAAAAAGAATAAAAAGAAACGAGCAAAGCCTCCAAGAAACATGGGACTATGTGAAAAGACCAAATCTACATCTGATTGGTGTACTTGAAAGTGACGGGGAGAATGGAACCAAGTTGGAAAACACTCTGTAGGATATTATCCAGGAGAACTTCCCCAATCTAGCAAGGCAGGCCAACATTCAGATTCAGGAAATACAGAGAACGCCACAAAGATACTCCTCGAGAAGAGCAACTCCAAGACACATAATTGTCAGATTCACCAAAGTTGAAATGAAGGAAAAAATGTTAAGGGCAGCCAGAGAGAAAGGTCGGGTTACCCTCAAAGGGAAGCCCATCAGACTAACAGCGGATCTCTCGGCAGAAACCCTACAAGCCAGAAGAGAGTGGGGGCCAATATTCAACATTCTTAAAAAGAATTTTCAACCCAGAATTTCATATCCAGCCAAACTAAGCTTCATAAGTGAAGGAGAAATAAAATCCTTTACAGACAAGCAAATGCTGAGAGATTTTGTCACCACCAGGCCTGCCATAAAAGAGCTCCTGAAGGAAGTGCTAAACATGGAAAGGAACAACCGGTACCAGCCACTGCAAAATCATGCCAAAATGTAAAGACCATCGAGACTAGGAAGAAACTGCATCAACTAACGAGCAAAATAACCAGCTAACATCATAATGACAGGATCAAATTCACACATAACAATATTAACTTTAAATGTAAATGGACTAAATGCTCCAATTAAAAGACACAGACTGGCAAATTGGATAAAGAGTCAAGACCCATCAGTGTGCTGTATTCAGGAAACCCATCTCACATGCAGAGACACACATAGGCTCAAAATAAAAGGATGGAGGAAGATCTACCAAGCAAATGGAAAACAAAAAAAGGCAGGGGTTGCAATCCTAGTCTCCGATAAAACAGACTTTAAACCAACAAAGATCAGAAGAGACAAAGAAGGCCATTACATAATGGTAAAGGGATCAATTCAACAAGAAGAGCTAACTATCCTAAATATATATGCACCTAATACAGGAGCACCCAGATTCACAAAGCAAGTCCTGAGTGACCTAAAAAGAGACTTAGACTCCCACACATTAATAATGGGAGACTTTAACACCCCACTGTCAACATTAGACAGATCAACAAGACAGAAAGTCAACAAGGATACCCAGGAATTGAACTCAGCTCTGCACCAAGTGGACCTAATAGACATCTACAGAACTCTCCACCCCAAATCAACAGAATATGCATTTTTTTCAGCACCACACCACACCTATTCCAAAACTGACCACATACTTGGAAGTAAAGCTCTCCTCAGCAAATGTAAAAGAACAGAAATTATAACAAACTATCTCTCAGACCACAGTGCAATCAAACTAGAACTCAGGATTAAGAATCTCACTCAAAACTGCTCAACTACATGGAAACTGAACAACCTGCTCCTGAATGACTTCTGGGTACATAACAAAATGAAGGCAGAAATAAAGATGTTCTTTGAAACCAACGAGAACAAAGACACAATATACCAGAATCTCTGGGACACATTCAAAGCAGTGTGTAGATGGAAATTTATAGCACTAAATGCCCACAAGAGAAAGCAGGAAAGATCTAAAATTTACACCCTAACATCACAATTAAAAGAACTAGAAAAGCAAGAACAAACACATTCAAAAGCTAGCAGAAGGCAAGAAATAACTAAGATCAGAGCAAAACTGAAGGAAATAGAGACACAAAAAACCCTTCAAAAAATTAATGAACCCAGGAGCTGGTTTTTTGAAAGGATCAACAAAATTGATAGACCTCTAGCAAGACTAATAAAGAAAAAAAGAGAGAAGAATCAAATACACGCAATAAAAAATGATAAAGGGGATATCACCACCGATCCCACAGAAATACAAACTACCATCAGAGAATACTACAAACACCTCTACGCAAATAAACTAGAAAATCTAGAAGAAATGGATAAATTCCTGGACACATACATCCTCCCAAGACTAAACCAGGAAGAAGTTGAACCTCTGAATAGACCAATAACAGGATCTGAAATTGTGGCAATAATCAATAGCTTACCAACCAAAAAGAGTCCAGGACCAGATGGATTCACAGCCAAATTCTACCAGAGGTACAAGGAGGAACTGGTACCATTCCTTCTGAAACTATTGAAATCAATAGAAAAAGAGGGAATCCTCCGTAACTCATTTGATGAGGCCAGCATCATCCTGATACCAAAGCCGGGCAGAGACACAACCAAAAAAGAGAATTTTAGACCAACATCCTTGATGAATATTGATGCAAAAATCCTCAATAAAATACTGGCAAACCGAATCCAGCAGCGTATCAAAAAGCTTATCCACCATGATCAAGTGGGCTTCATCCCTGGGATGCAAGGCTGTTTTAATATATGCAAATCAATAAATGTAATCCAGCATATAAACAGAACCAAAGACAAAAACCACATGATTATCTCAATAGATGCAGAAAAGGCCTTTGACAAAATTCAACAACGCTTCATGCTAAAAACTCTCAATAAATTAGGTATTGATGGGACGTATTTCAAAATAATAAGAGCTATCTATGACAAACCCACAGCCAATATCATACTGAATGGGCAAAAACTGGAAGCATTCCCTTTGAAAACCGGCACAAGACAGGGATGCCCTCTCTCACCACTCCTATTCAACATAGTGTTGGAAGTTCTGGCCAGGGCGATCAGGCAGGAGAAGGAAATAAAGGGTATTCAATTAGGAAAAGAGGAAGTCAAATTGTCCCTGTTTGCAGACCACATGATTGTATATCTAGAAAACCCCATTGTCTCAGACCAAAATCTCCTTAAGCTGATAAGCAACTCCAGCAAAGTCTCAGGATACAAAATCAATGTACAAAAATCACAAGCATTCTTATACACCAACAACAGACAAACAGAGAGCCAAATCATGAGTGAACTCCCATTCACAATTGCTTCAAAGAGAATAAAATACCTAGGAATCCAACTTACAAGGGATGTGAAGGATCTCTTCAAGGAGAACTACAAACCACTGCTCAAGGAAATAAAAGAGGATACAAACAAATGGAAGAACATTCCATGCTCATGGGTAGGAAGAATCAATATCGTGAAAATGGCCATACTGCCCAAGGTAATTTACAGATTCAATGCCATCCCCATCAAGCTACTAATGACTTTCTTCACAGAATTGGAAAAAACTACTTTAAAGTTCATATGGAACCAAAAAAGAGCCAGCATCGCCAAGTCAATCCTAAGCCAAAAGAACAAAGCTGGGGGCATCACGCTACCTGACTTCAAACTATACTACAAGGCTACAGTAGCCAAAACAGCACGGTACTGGTACCAACACAGAGATATAGATCAATGGAACAGAACAGAGCCCTCAGAAATAACGCCGCATATCTACAACTATCTGATCTTTGACAAACCTGAGAAAAACAAGAAATGGGGAAAGGATTCCTTATTTAATAAATGGTGCTGGGAAAACTGGCTAGCCGTATGTAGAAAGCTGAAACTGGATCCCTTCCTTACACCTTATACAAAAATCAATTCAAGATGGATTAAAGACTTAAACGTTAGACCTAAAACCATAAAAACCCTAGAAGAAAACCTAGGCATTACCATTCAGGACATAGGCATGGGCAAGGACTTCATGTCTAAAACACCAAAAGCAATGGCAACAAAAGCCAAAATTGACAAATGGGATCTAATTAAACTAAAGAGCTTCTGCACAGCAAAAGAAACTACCATCACAGTGAACAGGCAACCTACAGAATGGGAGAAAATTTTTGCAACCTACTCATCTGACAAAGGGCTAATATCCAGAATCTACAATGAACTCAAACAAATTTACATGAAAAAAACAAACAACCCCATCAAAAAGTGGGTGAAGGACATGAACAGACACTTCTCAAAAGAAGACATTTATGCAGCCAAAAAACACATGAAAAAATGCTCACCATCACTGGCCATCAGAGAAATGCAAATCAAAACCACAATGAGATACCATCTCACACCAGTTAGAATGGTGATCATTAAAAAGTCAGGAAACAACAGGTGCTGGAGAGGATGTGGAGAAATAGGAACACTTTTACACTCTTGGTGGGACTGTAAACTAGTTCAACCATTGTGGAAGTCAGTGTGGCGATTCCTCAGGGATCTAGAACTAGAAATACTATTTCGCCCAGCCATCCCATTACTGGGTATATACCCAGAGGACTATAAATCATGCTGCTATAAAGACAGATGCACACATATGTTTACTGCGGCATTATTCACAATAGCAAAGACTTGGAACCAACCCAAATGTCCAACAATGATAGACTGGATTAAGAAAATGTGGCACATATACACCATGGAATACTATGCAGCCATAAAAAATGATGAGTTCATGTCCTTTGTAGGGACATGGATGAAATTGGAAATCATCATTCTCAGTAAACTATCACAAGAACAAAAAACCAAACACCGCATATTCTCACTCATAGGTGGGAACTGAACAATGAGGACACATGGACACAGGAAGGGGAACATCACACTCTGGGGACTGTTGTGGGGTGGGGGGAGGGGGGAGGGATAGCATTGGGAGATATACCTAATGCTAGATGACGAGTTAGTGGGTGCAGCGCACCAGCATGGCACATGTATACATACGTAACTAACCTGCACATTGTGCACATGTACCCTAAAACTTAAAGTATAATAATAAATAAATAAATAAATAAACAAAAGAGAAGTCCCTTTGTCTCTCTATATCTTCTTAACACTATGCTTTGTTCAAAGTAGTTATCACCACCCAACATATTATATATTTGTTTCACCATGGAGCTAAAATGTAAGCTCCATAAAAGCAAGGTCTTTGATTTTTTCACTGCCATCCATAGGGTTGAGAGCCCTCCATAAATACATACAAGTTTATTAATTCATTCTACAGAAAATTAAGTCTCTAGACAAATATTCTTTATAAACTTTACTATATATTCAAATGCAGATAAAAAAGGGGATTGTGAATTTCATATCTTTAAATGGTATAAAAACCGATGCAATGAATATTGTATTTGAGTTAGACAACTTAATACATATTGGCAAAATATAAGGAAGGACATAAAGGTAATTAATACAGTATTAATACTTTTAAATTCCATAAATTATATGCCATCAAGTTATTTATTATGACTACAAGGGTAATTCTTTAAATTATGGAGGCCTATTAACAGTAATGTTAATCAACAGATGTTATGTTAATCAACATAAAATGTTATTTTATGTGATTATTTAAAACAGCAATTGCCAAGAAGCAAACATTCGCACATTTTAAAAAACTACTACAAAATAGCCTAGACGAGTTTAGAAATGATTTGGTTTCAGTGGCAAGCACAAAGAACTCACATTCACCAAAGTTCTTTTCTAGTACCAGTCTACGTTTTAAGAAAGCTTGATTGAACTAGTGAGTTTCTCACTAAAATGACAGAAAAATATAAAGTTGAGTATGAAAAATAATCTTTTAAATATAAATTACAACCAACTTCCTAAAAATAATGCCTGAATGGGTCATAAAGGAACATAAAACTTGCTTGAATTAACCAGGTCTACTCTGTTATTAAAGTACAGCTCAGTTACACAGAGTTTCATAAAATAAGCTTATCTGCTCCCAACGTCACATTTGGAACTCAAGGAAACAGTTAAATTCTCAGCTACAGATTTGGCCCCCCAATTTTTTATTTCATTTTACTTTTCTTACATACATAGATCCTAGTCCAGAAACACTGACAAAATTGGGACAAGGCAAACACATTATTTCAGTTGCACACAAGCAAATGAAAGCAGGCTGAAAACAATCTTAGTTAAATTCCTACTTTAAAGCCAAAAAAATAAAGACTGCTATAGAAGTTTCATCTTGAAAACTCCTAAACATTATCTAATACTCCAAGCCATAGGAAGCAATGGACTATCACAGTTTCCTGTAAATAGAATAAATTGCCAACAAGTGAGAAAGGTTAGGAGAAGGAAAAACAAACAAAACAAACAAAAATGTGGCATTTTTATCTGAATTAACTAGAACATTATGAAATGTGACTTGCAGGTGGCAGCAAATAGCGATTTTCATAGCCATTAGTAGTTGCTCAAATCACCCAAAAACAAGTATTTTGCATTCTTATGATACTATGTATACCTCACAATTATACTTAAAATATGAAGAGGCCTGCTATGAAAGATGTATAATTTCTGACAGATTTGCTGAATACAATCAAAACTATTTTACACTTTTTTGCATAAGTCTCTGAAATTATAATTTGCAAAATGTTGGCAAGATAAATCCTTTGTGGCACAAAAGGTTTATGATTTATACATTTAGCTCATGATTACCACTCATTATCCAAATCATGAGTTACATGCCTCACTCTAAGCACAGGAAAGTTATGAGGACCTAGTGGGTCCTAGGATTTTATTCTGCCTTCTAACAAAGTGGGATACAGTTTGACTTCCCCCATTGTTGCTTCTACACAATTAAATATGCAATGGAAAATTATTCAAGTCACATTCTAATCCATTAATATATTCAGAGGATGAGTAAGAGTAACTACAGTGCACCTCTGATGATTAGCCTTTTGGTTGAAATACTATATATTTCTTGAAATACTATATTTAAAGAAAATACTATATTTGAAATGCTATACTTAAATACCTAAAGAAAATACTAGATATTTTTAGAAATACTATATTGAGAGCAAATCAGGCTTTGTATCAAAAAAGGTTCTGGGAGCCTGGTGTCATTAATATAAAACTGTGTTATATCAATAATATTATAACAAAACCACCTTGAAGAAGGAAATATTATGTCACACTATTTTTATAAGTATAAAATACATGTCACACTGTTTTTATAGGTATAAAATAAATAAGCTTTTTCAATCTGATTATGTTAACAGGCCATTGTTATTTAAAACTTCACAGTGTCTAGAATTCAGAAAATTATTCTTGGGGAGAAATTAGTTTTCAGGTAGAAAAACTATAACTATAAACTATATTTTTAAACCAAAATGTAACCTAAGTAGTTAACATTTTTAATAAATAGAAATAATAGGAGCCCAGTTAGAGAAATAGGTATATTCATATATCTCTGATAGGAATATAAGCCGGTTCAGTTTTCCTGGGGAGAGGCAGCAATTTGGCAATGAGGAAAAAAGTCTTTAAAATATATATTCTTATGCAGCCAAAAGACACATGAAAAAATGCTCATCATCACTGGCCATCAGAGAAATGCAAATCAAAATCACAGTGAGATACCATCTCACACCAGTTAGAATGGCAATCATTAAAAAGTCAGGAAACAACAGGTGCTGGAGAGGATGTGGAGAAATAGGAACACTTTTACACTGTTGGTGGGACTGTAAACTAGTTCAACCATTGTGGAAGTCAGTGTGGCGATTCCTCAGGGATCTAGAACTAGAAATACCATTTGACCCAGCCATGCCATTACTGGGTATATACCCAAAGGACTATAAATCATGCTGCTATAAAGACACATGCACACGTATGTTTATTGCGGCACTATTCACAATAGCAAAGACTTGGAACCAACCCAAATGTCCAACAATGATAGACTGGATTAAGAAAATGTGGCACATATACACCATGGAATACTATGCAGCCATAAAAAATGATGAGTTCATGTCCTTTGTAGGGACATGGATGAAATTGGAAATCATCATTCTCAGTAAACTATCGCAAGGACAAAAAACCAAACACCGCATGTTCTCACTTATAGATGGGAATTGAACAATAAGAACACATGGACACAGGAAGGGGAACATCACACTCTGGGGACTGTTGTGGGGTGGGGGGAAGGGGGAAGGATAGCATTAGGAGATATACCTAATGCTAAATGATGAGTTAATGGGTGCAGCACACCAGCATGGCACATGTATACATATGTAACTAACCTGCACATTGTGCACATGTACCCTAAAACTTAAAGTATAATAATAATTTTTAAAAATATTTATTTGAAAAAAAAATATATATATATATTCTCTTTGACTCAGAAATTCTGTTTCTAGGAATTCACACTAAGAAAATAATCACATAAGAAAATAATTGAGTATACAAGATTCGTGTTATATTTGTTTACAGTGATGGGGAAGAAGGTGAAATTCACCTAAAAATCTAATAGGGACTTAAATGGCTATTTATGCACTGGGACTATTTAGTATTTAAAATGATACCGTAATTTTCTATTTACTGACACAGAAAAACCTCGATTATGTTGACAGCTTAAGTATATATACCAAAATGTAATCTTGCCACCCAAAGATAAACTACCCTCAAGTGATTTTTACTTCCTTCTTTGTAATATTCTGTTGTCCAATATTTTATAATGAGTATAGATAACCTATAATCAGAAAAATGATATTTTTATTTGTAAGAGAAAAACAATGGGTTGAAATTAGGTTAACAGCTTCCAACAAAACACGAAGAGTATATAGTTTTTTTCTGTTCTGCCTAAAAAAGAATTTAAATTGTTTAGAATAATTTAAAAATGAAAAAGGTATTAACCACAAGGCAAAAAGTGAAACAAGAGAAAATGGGCACTGAATGAGAAAGTGCAACAAAATCTTAGAAGACAAAAAGCAAAGGAATTCGTGGTAATTAACTTAGGGCTGAGGAAGCCAAAGCAACTACCAACAAAAGAGGTTGCCAACAAGCAGCAAACTGCCCTCACAGTGGAGCCCGGGCAAGTGCCCCCTAAGCCTGTGCCTCTGAAGATAAGAGATGAGGGGTAAAGCTGGAAACAGCAGCACTGGTCTCCAGCCTGTTTAGAGAAAAGTTCTCCCGCACCCTATGCTGCTCTTCTCAAAGCGATTTGTAGGCAGGTCTACTTTTTGGAAAAACTGAAGCAGAGACTCGGGACTCATGGACATTAGGTACAACAGAAGGAGGGAGTAAGGCTGAAAAGAGAAGGATTCAGTGGGGGTGAGACCCACTGCTCTCCCATCCCCCTCAATAACTCCTTTACCTCTTTTGGCTACCAGAATTCTGGCAGTCAGGCTAATATCGCCCGGGCAAGAGACTGGAGAAATCTCCTTTGGAGAAACAGAATGACTTAAGAGAAAGACACTAACGTTGGAATGCCTTTTCAGTGAGGCCCAGTAAGCTTTCCAAACAGTTTTTTAGTACCTGGTTCTTGAATATGGACATACAAGGATCAGCAGACACTTGGGACTCAATGACCAAGGCAAGCATAAAGTGCAACTTGGAGGTAAAAGAGACAATAACAGGAGAAGAAAACTACATAAAAAGGATTCCTTTTAATATCCTCAGAGGAATAAGAGACAATGCATTGACTGCATCCATGAAAGAGCAACAGGGTGCTATTAAAAGGAACACTGAGAGGACAGGAACAAGCTCTTGAAAATTAAAATTCTGATAGTGGAAATTGGAAATTCAGTAGACAGAAGAGACGATAAAGTTGAGAGACTCTGCCAGAATATAAAACAAAAAGAGAAATAGAAAATTTTAAAAAGGATAATAAAATTAGAGGATGAAAGCTGGAAGTCCAACAGCCATATAAAAGTAGTCCCAGAAACAGACACACAGGGTGGGGAGAATTATGGGGAAAAAAACAAATGAACAAACAAAAGATAAATTAACATTTCCCAGAACTGAAGGGCAGAGATCTCCATACTGAAAGGGCCCACAGCAAGTATGCACAATGATAAATGATCAAAGACCCACACTAAGATACATCATTATGAACTATCAAAACACCAGAAATTAACATAATGACTCTGAAAGCTAGGAGAGATAAAATAGATCATACACAAAGGAATGGGAATCAGGATGCAACACTGGAGCTGGAAGACAACAAAGCCAAGTCTGCAAAGTATTCAGGAAAAATGATTTAGAATTTATCACTCTAAAATATGCCAAGACACATCTCAAGGGTGAGGACAGAATAAAAACATATTCAGACACGCAAGCACAGTCTCAAAAATTTACCTCCCATGCACCTTTCTCAGGAAGCTGCTGAAGGATGTGCTCTACCCAAACCGGCGAGTAAACCAGGAAAGAGACAGATATGAGATCCAGGAAACAGGATCCAACATAGGAGAGAAGCAAAGGAAATTCCCAGGATGATAGTAAAGGGAAGCCTTTGGGAGCAAATAGTCTAAATTTCAGCACGAGGATAAAGGGCTCTAAGAAGTATGTCTCCGAGAACAAAAAAACAGACATGCTATCCTTTCCTGTATTAGGGAGAATTTTTACAATTTTATCAGAGTTTAGTGGAAGAGTTAAGAATAGTATACAAAAAACTAATGAAGAGAGGAAATTTTAAGATCCAGGGAAACACAAAAAATTGTCCAAGAAAGGAAATATAATCATAAAACACTATGTAGTTCAGCTGTGAATATTTTCATAATCATAACGGAAACCTGGGTGTAAAATGCAAATTGTACTATCTATTGGAAAAGAAAAAGTGTGGTAGGGAAGGCAAGGAGAATGGTCATAAGAAAGGTAAATCATCTTCTATGGTTAGAGGTCCATAAAAGTCCATAACATCACAAATGAAAAATTCAAGAAGGAGCAATATAACCATTTTCTTTAGAAAAATGGAGACGAATACCAGAAACTTTAAAAAAACAACTAAAGTTGAAGACAGATGAGACTTGGGGAAAAGAGGGATACAATATGGGCTGCTTTTTGTTGCAAGTCCTTAATACTGACATTTTTTAAACTATATATACTTGTTATACTGATAAAACTGAAACTTAAAAAAAGGTTATAAAATCAGCCACCCACATGGAATCCCTCGTTGGGAAAAAAGAAAAAAAAAAAGCCTACTATTGAACTTGAGCATTAATTTTTAATCTCTTTAATTATCCAATCAATGTTCCAATAAGCTTTGTCAGTCCTTTCTGCTAATGTAAAACTGTTGATTACTCTCTTTCCTGAAACTCTCTTAGCAGTGGTCTGCATGGGCATTGCTCTCCTGGCATCTTGCCAATCATGCTTCCCACACACATCTCTTTCTTCATCCATTACTTATATGCTGGTGTTATCCAGAGACCCATCCACAGCCTCCTGTTCTCCCTTTACAATCTCACCCAAGGTTGGCCCATCTACTTTCGTGGTTTCAATTATCCCCAAGTCTGTAGCAGAGTCCAGGCCTCTCCCAATAAGATTTGGACTACACACAACCGCCTGCTGGACATTTTAACTTTGATTATCCAAAACGTGTTTTTTATTTTTTTTTTTTATACTTTAAGTTCTAGGGTACATGTGCACAACATGCAGGTTTGTTACATATGTATACATGTGCCATGTTGGTGTGCTGCACCCATTAATCCTCGTCATTTAACATTAGGTATATCTCCTAATGCTATCCCTCCCCCGTCCCCCCACCCCACAACAGGCCCCAGTGTGTGATGTTCCCCTTCCTGTGTCCAACTGTTCTCGTTGTTCAATTCCCACCTATGAGTGAGAATATGCAGTGTTTGGTTTTTTTGTCCTTGCGATAGTTTGCTGAGAATGATGGTTTCCAGCTTCATCCATGTCCCTATAAAGGACATGAACTCATCCTTTTTTATGGCTGCATAGTATTCCATGGTGTATATGTGCCACATTTTCTTAATCCAGTCTATTATTGATGGATATCTGGGTTGGTTCCAAGTCTTTGCTCTTGTGAATAGTGCTGCAATAAACATATGTGTGCAAGTGTCTTTACAGCAGCATTATTTATAATCCTTTGGGTATATACCCAGTAATGGGATGGCTGGGTCAAATGGTATTTCTAGTTCTAGATCCTTGAGGAATCACCACAGTGTCTTCCACAATGGTCGAACTAGTTCACAGTCCCACCAACAGTGTAAAAGTGTTCCTATTTCTCCATATCCTCTCCAGCACCTGTTGTTTCCTGACTTTTTAATGATCGCCATTCTAACTGGTGTGAGATGGTATCTCATTGTGGTTTTGATTTGCATTTCTCTGATGGCCAGTGATGATGAGCATTTTTTCATGTGTCTGTTGGCTGCATAAATGTCTTCTTTTGAGAAGTGTCTGTTCATATTCTTTGCCCACTTTTTGATGGGGTTGTCAAAATGTGTTTCAAACTACATGTGTCCCATACTGACCTCATCATCTTCTTGTATATGCCAGCTCTTCCTCTTGTATTTTCTAGCTCAATCAGTAGTAGTATTTACCTTGTCGCTTCAGCTACAAATCTGGGGGCTATCCTAGACTCCTCTTTTCCCTTATCTACGTTATCCAATTAATCACTGAAGTGTGCCAATTTTGCTTCATAAACGTTTCCTGATTCCCTGCTTCACGCCCTCATTACTCACCACCCCCCAGTCTAGGTATCTCCTACAGTCCTCTTCAACTGGCCTTCTGCCTCAGTCCAGTCCCCCTCAAATTCATCTTCAGCATGGCCTCCAGAGTGACTGCATCTCTCCAAAATGCAAACCTGACCACATCACTAACCTAGTAAAACCTGCCAATGGCTCCTCACTGTCTACAGGATTACATCCAAATTTCTGAACAAGCATAGAAGGTACTACACAACTTGGCCTCTGCTAACCTCTACAGCCTTACCTCATACTTTGCACTGTACTGGTAACACCAGACTCCTTGTAGTTCCCTGCACACATCATCCTTTTCATACCTATTTGCCTTTCTCATGTTGCTTCTTGGCCTAGAATGCCCAACCTAGTTAACTTCTAATTAACCCTTAAGAATGAGCTGAAGTGACATCTCTTCCATGTCCTCCCAAGTAGGTTAGGTACCCTCATCTGTGGTACCATGATTCTCTGTTCATCTCTCTATTGCTGTTAAGATTGTTGTCTCTCTCATGTGCCCCTCTCACTTGATAATGAACTACATGAGAGCAAGAAATGAGTCTTACTACTTTCTGTATTCCTAGTGTGTAACACAATTCCTGGCATATACTATATAAGCAGATTTTCTCCAATTGGTTATTAATGTACCATCTGAGATAGTCCATTTACAGAGCCACAGTATACACACAAAGCATAATCATGGTTATAACACTATTTACTATTTAACTTAGAGTTACTAATTTCTGCTTTACAGACACAAAGTAGATTTATATAACAGATCTACCCAAAGATGGACCATTCCAAACACAGGCTAGATGACCACTTTGGGAAAGATGTTGAAACATGCAATAAAGAACTACATAGGTTATTCTACTATATGACATTGAAGGATCCTTCCAACATGGAAATCCATTATACATATTTAAGAAATAGGTTTCTTAAAATCCTGTATTTTATTATTAAAGCAAACATATTGAAGAGCCTAATGCAAAAGATATCATTAGATGACTTTTAGGGACTATACCAGTCTAGCAACTTCTTACTTACTGGCATTTGCAGCTTCTCGAATTTCTTTCAGTATTTCAGCTTCCATAGCAGGATTATTGCAGATATCAACCCAAGTTCCTTCTACCCCTTTCTGTTGTGCCAAAAGTGTCAACCTTTTCTGGTTAGGAACCACAAAACTGATCACATAGGACTGATCACTAAAAAAATAGAAAATAAAATAGAAATGAAAACATTGAGAAAAGTTATTCATAAACTAGTCAATGACATAGTACAGTATAGATCATTCCAAATATATATTTCTCTTATTTATTAAAGTTTCATTAGGAAATGATAAAACCCATAGTACCAGCATAAAGAAGGACATATAGACCAATGGAATAGAGAAACTAGAAGTAAACCCTTGTATCTATGGAGAAACGATCTTTGACAAGGGTGTTAAGACCACTCAATGAGGAAAGGACAGTCTCGTCAACAGATGGTACTAGGAAAACTGGATATCCACATGCAATGAATGAAGGTGGACCTTCACCTTACAACATATACAAAAATTAGCTCAAAATGGATCAAAAATCTAAACATCGAAGAGCTATTAAGTCGGTGCAAAAGTAATTGACATTAATGGCAAAAACCAAAATTACTTTTGCACCAATCTGATAAAACTATAAAACTGCTAGAAAAAAAAAACAGAAGAAACACTTTATGAGAATAGATTTGGCAATATTTCTTGGGCGTGACACCAAAAGCAAAGGCAACAAAAGCATAAAACAGATAACTGGGACTACATCAAAATTAAAAACTTGTGTGTATCAAAAGACTCAATCAGCAGAGTAAAAAGGCAATCTATGGAATAGAAAAAAAAATTTGCAAACCATATATCTGATAAGGGGTTAATAAACAGAATATATAATTTCCACAACTCAGTAACAAAAAACCAAATAGCTCAATTAAATAATGAACAAAGAGCTTGAATAGACATTTCTCCAGCGATAATATATGAATGGCCAACAATCATAGGAAAAGGTGCTCAGTGGCACTAATCATTAGGAAAATACAAATCAAAACTTAAACAAAATATCCCCTCACATCCATGAGGATGACTACTATATAAAACAAACAAGCGCTAGTGAAGAAGTGGAGGAACTAGAATGTTTGTGTACTGTTGTAGGAAATGTAAAAATGGTGCTGTTGCTATGGAAAACAGTATTGCAGTTCCTTAAAAAATTAAAAATAGAACTGTCATATGATCCAGCAATTCTAAATCTAGGTATCTATCCACATAATTGAAAGCAGGAACTCAAAGAGATATTTGCATACCCATTTTCCTAGGAGCATTATTCACAACAACCAAGAGGGGGAAGCAACCAAAATGTGCACTGACAATGAATATATAAACAAAATACATTATATGGATACAATGGAATATTGTTAAGCCTTCAAAATGAAGGAAATTCTGACATATGCTACAACATGGATAATCCTTGAGGACATTATACTAAGGGAATTAAGCCAATCACAAAAAGGCAAAAACTGTATAATTCTACTTGTGTGAGATTTCTAGAGAAGTCAAATTCATAGAAACAGAAAGTAGAATGGTGGTTCCCAGGGGAAGGAGGGAGGAGGAATAGGAGTTGCTGTTTAATGGGTATAGAGTTTCCATTTTGCAAGAAAAAAAGGTCTGGAGATTGGCTGCACACCAATGTAAATATACACAACACTACTGAACTGTACATTTAGAAATGGTTAAGATGGTAAATCTTACGTTATATGCTTTTTACCACAATTACAATTTTTAAAAAAGAATAAAACCCATAAAAATAAGACATATCAACATATAAAGAAAATGGCTCAATCTCTTAGGCTTTTGATTTAGAAAAACTTGGGTTCAAAATTCATCTCAACATGTAGTAGTTGTGTTACATTTTTGGGAAAATTACTTATGCTAAGTCTCAGTTGTCATGGATGTTAAATGAAATAACTTGTCGCATAGCTAAGTATTTAGCAAGACGCAGGTGTCCAATAAATAGTTAACACGTCTGAGTTATCTAAAATGGTCTTTAAGCTGTTGAATTCACTAACTTACATAAATGTACAATTCCCCAGATCTGATGAAAATTCTAAGAGAAGACTATGTTACCCTTATGATAATATGTAATCACATTATTTTCTAAATATCTTTTGACTTATGAAACAAAAAATACAACTTTGGAAAGTTACCTTTTGGCAAAAGCACAGATGTTGTCAATAAGTGGACAATTCTTCAGTGCAGCTTCTACTTTCCCAAGAGATACATACTCTCCTGCTTGTAACTTCACTAGATCTTTCTTACGATCTGTTAAGTCATAAAGAATGTTAAGTCTGTTTAACTAAGGTATATGCAATTCTGACTGTCTTCTTTGAATATCATTGCCTTAATCGTTATTTACAAAACTACTTCTTCTAAAATTATTATTAGGTTGGTGCAAAAGTAATTGTGGTTTTTGCCATTACTTTTAAAATGGCAAAAACTGCATATATATAATGTTGCCCATACACACCAGTTAAAAATAAAATGCCTACTTAAGTAAGTATTGGCTAAAAGTTACACCTTAAACCCAAAGCTTTAGCATCTTATTATAATCTTAAATATTATAATCAATTTAATAGAGGGAACTAGGACTTTGGAACATTCGATTTGAATGGTAACTCTGCCTGGTACTAGCTAAGTGATCCTCAGCATGTCAGTTAACCTTCTAATCCTCAAGTTTTATCAGGATAATGATGCCTACCTCATACAGACATATCCCACAATGTCTGGCATATAGAACACATTTAACACATGTTAATTCTCCTTTTCCACTTTTGACATTATCTTGTTAAAATGACAGTTCTCTAAGAAAGTGCTAGCACAGGATGGCACAGCTTGAATAATCATCACATGGCCTTGGAATGAGTATGAGTGCTGATTTGCCTACCCGTAGCCTGGGAACCCACTCTACAGAAATAACCTTTGATTCCAGTGCAATTAAGGAACAAGGGGGAAAAAAGCTTATTGTTTCTCAACTGAACCATGGTTCCTGGTTCAAATTTCTAGATGAAGAACCAATTTTCCCAGGAAATCTCTAACTATATTCAGGTCAGATATCGTGAGGTCCAGCGACGGATTGAAATCAGTCACTACATATAGGTGAGGAAACTCTATGTCTTAAAAAAGACCTGACTGGGATCTTGCTGAGGGGTTCTCATCAGCAAGTTTTAACTTTTGCCTCATCCAAGTGAATAGCACAAGGACCCATTTTGGAGTCATTTTTTGAACATAAAGGTCCACTTCAGTAGACTCAATGAGGACAATGTCAAAGTAACTGACATTCTCAGAACTGACTAGTGCTAAGGATTGATATTAATTTTCTAAGGTTCAGGCCTCGTTAGACACATATAAATAGCCAACAGTAAAAAAAAATATATGTGCCCATGCTGCCCCTTGGGTGGAGAGGTGAAGAGTGAGGAAGGCCTAGCATAGAGTATGTTATAGGAAATAGTTATATAAAATCACATATGGTTGACCAAGAAAGACGTCCTCTGAGCTCTTTTTGTTTTCTCATTACCTGTTTGCTATTTCCCTGCCCATTCTCTCTACACTCAATGCTGCTGTTGCTAGTGCTGCTAGTACTTACGCTAAGGTTCAGGCTCTGTTTAGAATATTTTACATATATCAACTCATTTAATCTTAACGACAGCCCTATGAGGTTGGTATTGTCCTTGTTTTGCTGATGGAGAAGCTCATACGTAAGTTAAATAACTTGTCCAAAGTTTGAACTAATGGAACCATCAACTTTATTAATGACTGATCAGTATTACCTTTCATATATACTGAAGTTATAAAAACTAAAGAAAACCATAAAAAGAAAACATTCTGACCTATAATCTGTAAACATCCATCGGGATGGAATTCTCCAATATCACCAGTGCAAAACCACCTTTGTCCATTTTCATCCACAGAATAATCTTCTGCTGTTTTCTCTTCATTTTTAAAATATCCCATGGAGATGTTCTGTCCACCAATTACGATTTCACCTCTGGGGTTTGGCTTGTCATTAATTGTATAACCGCCTGGAAATCATAAAAGTAAATTAGTTATTGTTCTACAACAAATTTCATTAATTCTTAAAGCTTATACGTATGTTAGTATTTTTCTGCTGATCAAATTTTATATCACTTTATGAGAGAACATTAGTTTATATTTACTAAAATTTACATGAGGATACTGGGTGACTGTGATTTTAAGAACACCAAGAAAGGCTCAATGATAATCACCACCAACAATCACCCATCTCAAACCTTCCCATACCATAACATTTCACACTTAGAACACCATTAGAGCTTAGCGTTCACAGAGTTCTGTTAAGATAAAATCACCCCCAGGAAGAGTAACACTTGAAGCTGTTATAAGTAAATTACTGACATACTGACATCAATGCATTTCAAATTTTTTCTAAGGAGGTTTTAACCAAAAAGAACGTGCAGTAAGTACCCAAAAATGGTAGCACCATAAAGTGAGAGGGAAAGGGGGGACTATAGGAAACAGGAAGAAAATTGTATTAATTTTGCCTGTGGCCAGTCATGACTTTAGAAGTTCAAACACTAAACTAATTGATAATAACTACTAATATATTTCATCACTACTCATTACCTCTGTACTACTGAAGGAAGCTTACTTTAAGGAAAATATACAAAAGTCTAAATTTGCAAAATAAGATATAGACTAGATTTTGTGTCATAAAAGGATTAAAATCAGGGTTCCTTTCAGCTGTTAGCTGCTCTGATAAACTTAAAACTATTCAATATTTCAACATGATAAAACCCATTGTATGTTAAAAAAAAAACTGAGATCATTCATACAGTATAAAGCCAAAGAGTCTTCACAGCAAGGAAAACTCCAAATACATGTTCAACAAGGGACCTACTCCCCAAAACTGACATTAAGGCCCAGTACCAGGAAATCAGAAAATAAAAATTATAGTAAAACTTGGTAAGGAGATTTTTGCCTTTAAACATTTCTCTGATTCCACTGCCTAACGATTAAAAACTTACCTAATAAAATAATTCTGATGTTGACGTCCAAAACACATACACACAAACTATTTTCTTCAGATTTTCATGGTAAAATTGGAATGCCATTACCATGGAAAAAGGGAAGACTAAGTCCCAACGTGTAAAACTCTTGGGAATGCAACTGGCTTTTTAAAATGTGTTTTTAAAAAAGAAATAGTCATTTGCTCATAGAGCACTGACAATAACACACATAATAAAAAATGCTTTAGAAACTTAAAGTTTATGTTAGATAAAAATGTATTCATTTTCTCAGGGTTTGGACAACCTAAGGGTTGCATCCTACACGGTAACTTGTACTTTAAATTTTTAGTCCGTGTTCCATCCTAAGGTAAATATTCTCTTTTAAAATCTTAAGCATTTTAATTATTCTTCCTTTATCTGACATGGCTAGGCTGTTAATTATTTGTTTTATTTAACAATCTACTTTATTGTAGTTACTGTGTATATTTAGTATCTTTCATTAAGAAGACTGGTTGATATTTGCCTTCAGCTAATTTATAGAAAGGATGATCATCAATGTCTCTAGTTTTCTTCTAAGTGGCTTATCTCTGCAGGTACATATAAAAATTCAACTATACAAATAGCTGGACAGTTGAGTCTCAACTAAGAAAATCTTTTGGCCGGGCGCGGTGGCTCACGCCTGTAATCCCAGCACTTTGGGAGGCCGAGGCGGGCGGATCACGAGGTCAGGAGATCGAGACCATCCTGGCTAACACGGTGAAACCCCGTCTCTACTAAAAATACAAAAAATTAGCCGGGCGTGGTAGCGGGCGCCTGTAGTCCCAGCTACTCGGGAGGCTGAGGCAGGAGAATGGCGTGAACCCGGGAGGCGGAGCTTGCAGTGAGCCGAGATCGCGCCACTGCACTCCAGCCTGGGCGACAGAGCGAGACTCCGTCTCAAAAAAAAAAAGAAAGAAAAAAAAAAAAAAAAAAAGAAAATCTTTTCTGGGATCAAGATCTAAGAAGTTGGTGTGTGTATGAGTGCAACCCATCATTCTATCCCCTAAAAATCTGGGGTTTCTCAGCCCAAACATTCTCACTAGTAAAGTCAAGTTTCAAGGATCCTCACCTTCTCCAAACCCAGAAAGCTCCAGTAAGAATTTTTTTTCTCTTTACCTTCAAGTATTATCAAGTTCAGAATCATTAATCCTAGATTCTAGAGATTTTATTTTCCTCTTGGGAACCTAAAGATACCACTGAAGAAAAAGAATGCATGGGGACAGGCAACAGCAAAACAGCAGAGAATTATTTGCTTCCCCAGACTTTAAAGAAATGAAAGTCATAAAGCTGACAGTAGTTTTCAGCATATCTTGAATCACTAGAGCTTTTCATAAAATTCTTACCTTCTTGCCAGTCTTTTAGCTTAATTTCACAGCAAATAAGAGGTGCTCCAACTCTGCCAGTAGTATAGTCAGTTACTGTGAGGGAAAAAGTAACAGAGATATTAGCATACCACATTCCAGATTTGTACCAATGCACTGGGAATATTAGAGTTAGAGCCAGAGTCAGAAAAATGACAAAAGAAGGAGTGCAAAGTGTGATCATTTTTCAGTATTTCAACTCCATTTCAATAGTGCAATGGATTCCATTGTTGTTACATCATTTTTGCTTTTCATGGTTATATTTTATGTAATTAAGTACAAAAATATCTGTTAAAGGAGGAGAGATGGCTCCACCGTTATCTACCTAAGCTTGTCATAAGATAGATTTTGATTGGAATTCCTGCTCTACCACTCACTCACTGGCTGTGTAACATGGACAAGTAACTTAGCCTCTCTAAGCCTCCATTTCCTCATCTATGAAATGGAGATAGTAACAAAAGCTACTTCATACAGGGATATGCTGTGAGGATTAAATGAGATGATACATGGACAATGCTTAACACTTCTTGGCACAAGCTAAGCCTTCAAAAGATGTTAGCTGCTGTTGTCAAACATCATCATGATGATGATATCCCTTTGCAATTTGTGATTATTGCTAGCAATAAACAAATATTTATGGACAGCCCATTATGTAAACAGCATTATATTAACTATTATGAAGAAAACACATGAGAGATAAGGAGACCCTGCACTCAATGACCTTACAAATGAACTGGGAAGAAATGCATGTGAAACAATTCAGAGAACATTTAAATACTAAACTTCATGGGCACTGAAGGTAAGCACAATAGTAGCTTAGAGACTTAAACAATGAATGTAAAATGAAGTAGTTAGGAAAGACATTATTGAAAAGTGGGCATTAAAAGATGGTTGTGATCAATTAGCAAAAAGGACATTCCAAGAGAAGGGAAAAGAAAATACAGGGAGGTGAGACCAAGAATGCCTTCATAAGAAACAGTAAGAAGACTGGCAGGTCTGGAGAGAAGAGCCAGGCATTGTGTATATGTGGCGAATAATGGAAAATGATGTTGGATAAGTACACTAGCATCAGATTAAAGATGTCAAAGCTAGGTAAAGAGGTGTTTAGATTTGATACATCAGGTATCAAGCAGTGGGTGAAGTGGATGTATCTAATAGAAGGATACAGGATAAATTAGAAGTGATGTAATGTAGGCAGACACAGCTGTTACAAGGCTGTTAGGTCAGGCCAGGCGCAGTGCCTCACGCCTGTAATCCTAATACTCTGGGAAGGTGAGGTGGGTGGATCACCTGAGGTCAGGAGTTCGAGACCAGCCTGGCCAACATGGTAAAACCCCGCTTCTACTAAAAATACAAAAATTAGTCAGGTGTGGTGGCGCACGCCTGTAGTCCCAGCTACTCAGGAGGCTAAGGGAAGAGAATTGCTTGAACCCGGGAGGCGGAGGTTGCAGTGAGCTGAGATTGTGCCACTGCACTCCAGCCTGGGCAACAGAGCAAGACTCTGTCTCAAAAATAAAAAGGCTATTAGGTCGGAGCAGAATGGAGCAATAAAAAGTTGGACGACAGAGGTGGTATGGAGGGAAAGGAGAAACCTAATGAAGGAATGATCTGATGACATTTAAAGATATTTTAAAATAAACAGATGACTTCAAAGCTGATACCTGGAATGACTTTAAGGATGGTATTACCATTGACACAAACAAATAATTTGTCAATAGAGAGACAGTTTAGAATAATGGCATTGATTTTGGACACAATGAGTTTAAAGCGAAAATAAGATTATCCAAAAAAACAATTCCTATACCCCAGTGTTTCTCAACCTAAAGTGATTTTGCCCCCCAGGGGATATCTGGCAATGTTTGGGGATATGTTTCATTGTCACAGCTGGGGTGAGCCCATAAACATCTGCTGTGGCAACTAAATATCCTGCAATGCATACAACAGCCCTCAACAACAAAGAATTATCAGATTCAAAATTTGAACAGTGTCAGGGTTGGGAAACCTCGCTTCAGGCTGTTGAAAATAACAAAAAGGAAAGCAAAGAAGAAGTTAGGACAGGAACACAGATTTAAGAGGGAGCATAAAAGTGATACTTCATTTTTAATAGTACAGTTCTCCAAAGAAGTGATCATTTAGAGAAAGAAGACTAAAGGACCAGAGTGACAGGATTTTGAGGACTGACTGTGTGGCATAAATATTTATAAGGCGACCGGGCGTGGTGGCTCACTGCCTGTAATCCCAGCACTTTGGGAGGCCGAGGCGGGCAGATCACCTGAGGTCAGGAGTTCGAGACCAGCCTGGTCAACATGGTGAAACCCCATCTAAAAATACAAAAATTAGCCGGGCGTGGTGGCACACGCCTATAATCCCAGCTACTTGGGAGGCTGAGGCAGGAGAATTGTTTGAACCCAGGAGGTGGAGGTTGCAGTGAGCTGAGATTATGCTATTGCACTCCAGCCTGGGCAACAAGAGTGAAACTCCATCTCAAAAAAAAAAAAAAAATTATAAGGCTTAAAATTAAAGGGTCCACATGATACTTATAATTAAGAATTCATAAACCAAAACTACACTGATTTGCAATGAATCTGATATTAGTTAAGAGGTATTTTAAAGTTACCATGGTTTCCAAAGGTAATGCAAATATATTTTATTAGTAGCAGCTGATACAGAATATTTACCACATTAATAATGCTTACCTTCAGTAACTGTCCCAGCACCACATGATTCTGTCAGTCCATAACCCTGGCCAATTGGGCAGCAGAAGCAGACATTCATGAATCGGTGTGTCTGAGGAGATAGCGGGGCCCCTCCAGACAGCATCATGCGGACATTCCCTCCCAGCAGGGCCTTGACCTTTTTAAACAGTAACCTTAATAAAGGGAGGATAAATGATTTTAATGTACGCATACATTATTCTTGGCAACACACTAATTTATAAGCTCTGGGAAAGATTCCTCAACTGGTTGAACATCTCAATGTCAGAATCACGGTGAGAATGAGAGGTTAACAAGGCAACAACTAGTAACGCCTTGTAAAAATGCCAGAAAAAACTCTTTAAAAATGAAGAAAGATAATGTGTAGCATCGGGAAACTATGCTGACACAAGTAAATGAAAGAAAACAGATGTCAGAGGAAAAAAATTTTTAATATCTTTGGAACATTTAATCACCTATCTTATCTCACTTCCAATAAAAAATGCTTCCCCATCCCCACTCCTCAGCATCACATTTAAAGTAACAGTTATATTCAAATACTTACTACACTATTTTATGAATACAATAAATCAGAAACCTTCATGCAATGAAGATCACTTTTTTTAGTTAGAAATGACATTTTTTAAGCTCAAGTGTCTTGATTCAAAAGTCTATTTTAGTTTTTCTTCATGAGACTAAATTTTATAAATAAATCTTAAATATACACTCAATTATTAAAATTTGTTAAATTGCCAAGATCAGAGTCCTCTGCTTGCTGTATAAACAATAAGACTTAGCAGAAAAGAGAATTTCAACCTTATGATCATGGTGGTGATATTCAAATGAATTAACTTGCCATTTATTTATTCATCTTCTGGATTTAAAACCATAAAAAAATTTAAAGGCTCAAACCACAGAGCCTATGAAATGTACTTACAGATTGCAAAGAGGTGCATCATATCCCTTTTTGATCTGTTCCAATTTGTAATCATACCCTATCTTGAACAGAGTTTTCTGAATATAATTCATCTCTTGGACTTTGCTCATAACATTCTTATAAATTCTATCCATGATTTCCTGAAAGTTAAACAAAATATTCAATAATCTGAAAAGAATGGAGACAGTCTTTAGTTGAAGATACCTTACTTGCAATATCTTGGGTAAAAGTCTTTAGCATAATGGACATATTTGTTTCTTTAATTATGTAATTAATTTCACTGACTACTTGTTCACTACTTCAAAAAGACTAAGGACAGATATAGGGGTTTCTTCAGTTCTATACATTAAGTTAATCTAAATTTTTTTTTTTTTGAGACGGAGTCTCACTCTGTTGCCCAGGCTGGAGTGCAGTGGCGGGATCTCGGCTCACTGCAAGCTCCACCTCCTGGGTTCATCCCATTCTCCTGCCTCAGCCTCCCCAGTAGCTGGGACTACAGGCGCCTGCCACCACACCCGGCTAATTTTTTGTATTTTTAGTAGAGACAAGGTTTCCATGTGTTAGCCAGGCTGGTCTCGATCTCCTGACTTCGTGATCCGCCACCTCGGCCTCCCAAAGTGCTGGGATTACAGGCGTGAGCCACCGTGCCCAGCCAAGTTAATCTAAATTTTTAAGAAATGTTAGCTCGAGTTTAGAGAATTCACTCAGCTGTCGCAGAAAAAAAAAAAAATTAATCTCTGTTACAATATATTCACTTATTCTCAAACAGTACCAAAA
The DNA here is from genome assembly GCF_029289425.2 of Pan paniscus. NCBI lineage: Eukaryota > Metazoa > Chordata > Mammalia > Primates > Hominidae > Pan > Pan paniscus. The sequence goes on from NC_073272.2 coordinate 109,160,512, forward strand.
TACCTGACTATGTTGAATCTATTCATGATGCTTTTCTCTTTTTTTACTACAACTTTGTGACCTTCTTACAGCATGGCAGAAAGCATTAGTTTCTTAAAATCCTAAGTATCTATAGTTTAAGCATTTCTATTACATTTTAACAGAAGCAAAGAACACAATTCTTGCTCACACAAACTTGGAAAACTGGAGGTAGGACCAGGTTTAAGATATACCAACTCGAAGGTTAATACAAAACAAACAAACAAAAAATAAACAGCAAACAGCCCAGACTACCACTAAATGATGTTTTCTTGAAATTATTTAACACAAATTAAGAATTATTACATAAAGCACATGTTTATAAATACGTGTTTCCAAATACTTAAAATATCAATTATCAGTACAAATTAAGGTATGCTATAATGAATAACTTAATGGGCAGTTCTTTCAATATTAGAATAGAGCCACTCACAAATGAAGACAGCAGAACCACCCCTTAAAAAGGTTACCACAGGCTGGGCATGGTGGCTCACGCCTGTAATTCCAGCACTTTGGGAGGCTGAGGCGGGTGGATTGCAAGGTCAGGAGTTCGAGATCAGCCTGGCCAAGATGGTGAAACCCCGTCTCTACTAAAAATACAAAAATTAGCCGGGCGTGGTGGCAGGCGCCTATAATCCCAGCTACTAGGGAGGCTGAGGCAGGAGAATCGCTTGAACCCGGGAGATGGAGGTTGTAGTGAGCCGACATCACACCACTGCACTCTAGCCTGGGTGACAGAGCAAGACTCCGTCTCAAAAAAAAAAAAAAAAGCTCTCCCTCTCCCTCTCCCTCCTCTCCCTCCTCTCCCTCCTCTCCCTCCTCTCCCTCTCCCTCTCCCTTCCCCTTTGCATGGTCTCCCTCTGATGCCGAGCCGAGGCTGGACTGTACTGCCGCCATCTCAACTCACTGCAACCTCCCTGCCTGATTCTCCTGCCTCGGCCTGCCGAGTGCCTGGGATTGCAGGTGCACACCGCCACGCCTGACTGGTTTTCGTATTTTTTGGTGGAGACGGGGTTTCGCCATGCTGGCCAGGCTGGTCTCCAGCTCCTGACCGCGAGTGATCTGCCAGCCTCGGCCTCCCGAGGTGCCAGGATTGCAGATGGAGTCTCGCTCACTCAGTGCTCAGTGTTGCCCAGGCTGGAGTGCAGTGGCGCGATCTCGGCTCGCTACAACCTCCACCTCCCAGCCGCCTGCCTTGGCCCCCCAAAGTGCCGAGATTGCAGCCTCTGCTCGGCCACCACCCCGTCTAGGAAGTGAGGAGCGTCTCTGCCCAGCCGCCCATCCTCTGGGATGTGGGGAGCGCCTCTGCCCCGCCGCCCCGTCTGAGATGTGAAGAGCGCCTCTGCCCGGCCGTGACCCCGTCTGGGAACTGAGGAGTGTCTCTGCCCTGCCGCTGCCCTGTCTCGGAGATGAGGAGCGTCTCTGACCGGCCTCCCCATCTGAGAAGTGAGGAGCCCCTCCACCTGGCCAGCCGCCCCACCCGGGAGGTGGGGGGCAGCCCCCGCCCAGCCAGCCGCCCCGCCCGGGAGGTGGGGGGCAGTCCCCGCCCGGCCAGCCGCCCCATCCGGGAGGTGGGGGGCAGCCCCCGCCCAGCCAGCTGCCCCGTCTGGGAGGTGGGGGGCAGCCCCCGTCCGGCCACCGCCCCATCCAGGAGGTGGGAGGGGGGGCACCTCTGCCCGGCCGCCCCGTCTGGGAGGTGAGGAGCCCCTCTGCCCGGCCGCCACCCCATCTGGGAGGTGTACCCAATAGCTCATTGAGAACAGGCCATGATGACGATGGCGGTTTTGTCAAATAGAAAAGGGGGAAATGTGGGGAAAAGAAAGAGAGATCAGATTGTTTCTGTGTCTTTGTAGAGAGAAGTAGACATAGGAGACTCCATTTTGTTCTGTACTAAGAAAAATTCTGCCTTGGGATGCTGTTAATCTATAACCTTACCCCCAACCCCGTGCTCTCTGAAACATGTGCTGTGTCCACTAAGGGTTAAATGAATTAAGGGTGGTGCAAGATGTGCTTTGTTAAACAGATGCTTGAAGGCAGCATGCTCGTTAAGAGTCATCACCACTCCCTAATCTCAAGTACCCAGGGACACAAACACTGCGGAAGGCGGCAGGGCCCTCTGCCTAGGAAAACCAGAGACCTTTGTTCACATGTTTATCTGCTGACCTTCCCTCCACTATTGTCCTATGACCCTGCCAAATCCCCCTCTCCGAGAAACACCCAAGAATGATCAATAAATACTAAAAAAAAAAAAAAGGTTACCATAGCACTCAAACATGGTACAATATTGTTTTCTCCATTTCCACAAAAGGAATCACTATTATATAACTGAAATATTTCTCTACATCTGTGACAGAATCCCCAATCATTCCCTAGCAGGACTTGAACATCCTATATCCATCTTTCTTAAAAAGCATATGAGATCTTAAAAAAAAAACGGGGGTGGGGAGGGGAGAGGGGGCAGGGGCTTGGGAATGAGACAGATGTGTGAGAACCATGTCTACTGCTCCTTCCAGCACTGGATACTAATCATAGACATCAGCAAGGCCTTGATGAGTAAGGAACATAATACAGTTGTAACACGTTGGCAGAGTTTATTGTTAGCACATTAAGTCACCCTTTATCTCAACCTAACATTACATGATGTTCAATGGAGCCACAGCTGATAAGTAGTGACTTATTCTGAATTTTCATTGTGAATGTTATAGTATTCAATCAATCTTTCATTCTGACCCAGGAAAGAAACAAACTCAAAAAACAGACTCCACCAAAAATAATTCTCAATAAAAAGAGTTTTTTTTTTTTTAAATGGCCTATTTCTGGAGAAACAGGAGGGGCAAAAAAGGAAACCCAATAATATTTGATGAGGTGCCAATGGACTAGCAACATAGGAGAACATTACTATCTCAAGGCCGCAAGACATAAGACAAGTGTCGTTGGAACCTGGATGAGGACTCTAGCCATGGGAAAGACCTGGTTACAACCAACGGGAAGGAGACTATCCAACAGGGTCTCCTGACAACTGCTAAAATTTGCAGCCCAGCAGGAAAGGAGCAAAGGTAATAAGTGTGCAGACTCTCTCTCTTTCTGCCCTCTGATCTCTCATGAGGCCCTCCAATTGGCCGATCCCAACCAGAAGTCATAAGGCAAGGACGCACTGGTAATTCGTGCACAGAACATAGCCCCTCAAGACACAAAGTAAAGCAGGGAAGAATGGACAATGGGCAATTAGAGGATAAGCAGCCTATGTGCTAACTGTGCTTATCCTTCAGGCCTAAAATCGGAGATTACTTCTTTAACACCTCAGCCCTTACCTCTTCCTATGTTATCTGATAAGGTTTGCTAGGGAATTCTGAATGTGAAACAGTCCTAAATAGACAGCCATAGTGGTTAAGAAGACTGATAGACTGATACTCCACCAGTATCAGATTGGTAGAGTTCAAACTTTGATTCCATCACCTATGAGCTGTGTGGCTTTGGGGCAACTTTGCTTCTTTATAAGATAGAGTAACAGGGCCCACCTTGCAGTCTTAGAATTAAGTGAGATAATTTATCTAAGGCATTTTGCACAGTGCCTACCTAGCACATAGGAAGCACTGCATTAGCTATTATTAGCAACTTTTTTATGGTTTTAGTCAGATGCCTCTTCTTTCTGTTTGAAAACTTTATGAATTACACAGAACCTCTAAATAAAAAGGCAAAGTCTTCTCTGACCTATTCTACTTCTTTGTTATTTGGTAATTTTGCAATTAGAAGCTAAAAGGACCATAAAGTATCTTCCATCTGTAATTCTCAGAACAACTTGGACTGAACACTATCTTATCTAATCTCAGAGTTTCCATATACAAAAGTAATTCTGTGAAAGATATTGGGGTAAGATTTCAAGTCTGATCATAATATAAGCAGTAGTGATACATAGTCTTTCTGAGGTTTCTGAAGCATAAAAAAAGCTAGAACATATTTGATTACACAAATCTGAAACATGGTGTTAAATGTTTCAAAATTCATCATTACAAGGCTATAAAATGTAACATTTTTTTTTTTAAGGCAGTATTTCACATGAAGATTCCGAATATATAGAATTAAACTTTTTTCCTTTGGGAGCTCTCTCCAATTTTCAGTTTACTTAATCACCACAAGAGAGTTGGGAGGGCTTAGATCCTTGACCTTGTATACGATTCTTCAGCTCCCTAGGATGGCCTAAAGTTTCCTCACTTTTTTAATTAAGAGATTAAACAAGATGATCTTTAGAATATATTCTACCTTAAAATGGTCTGACCAATTCTCACAGTAGGTAACCTGAACTAGGTCATTTTCATCACCTAATTTTCATGTATCAGCAAACTCAAACAGGCGTGCATTTCAAAATCTTGCCATTTTGTCTTCCCTAGTATGGTACCTAAGATTTTAATGAACACATTTGCTGTGATTTCAACAAGGTAAAATTATTTTAAAATGTAGACATATCTAAGAGTATTACTTTTTAAAAGGTCCAAGTACGATCAATAAATTATATAAACGATCCTCTTATGTTCATATTCATATTCTGTACTCACCGGAACAGCAGCCATAAGTGTGGGCTTCAGTACAGTACAGTCTCCTTTGCTTCCTTTTTTAATTTTGCTGGACTATATTAAAGAAAAAATAAATATGATCAGGAAAACCAACCTTAAAACATGTTGTAATTCAAGTATTAATAACAAATACAGAAGTTACACTTGGAATTTGAGCTTTTATTGCTCTGTGATTATCTGTTAACAACTATCATAACCTACAAGTCTCAAATGTAAGTATTTTAGTGCTACAGATAACTGCTTCTAGCATATTTCACCTTCCTTAGAGGAGAAACCTTGATCCAGGATAACAAGAGAATGATATTGTGATGAATCAAACATTCTTATTAATAACATACTATCAAATATAGCACAGACTATTACTACATTTTCAAAAAAACTTGATTAAGACAGATATAACACTAAAACAAAATTGAAGTTGATTTTAACTTTCTTTGATTAACAATAGGCAAAGCCACATCTTGAAGACACCACTATGAACATCAATTAACATCATACTGAAACTCTAATTTGGTAATATTCTAGTTGGTAAGATACAGAGAACACTGCCAGGGACAAAGTAGAGATACACATAAATGTGCATAAATGGCCATATAGAGGATGGTTCTCCCGATAGAACTAAGTTGCCTTTCTCCTACTTTTCTTTAATATGGATAAAGGAGATAAAATAACTCATTTTACGTATGTGCAAGGATGTGCACATTTGCAAGTGGAAACCTACACAGAAACCATGTACACCACACACAGGAGGGCTGCTCTGCAGAGACAAAATGGGCTCTCATGTCCTTCAGGTCGGAGTTGCCCTCTGCATGCTATTGACCAGTTCTTGCTACAGAGAGCAGTTCCAGGATAGCAGAAGCCACAAGAAGCCCTTCTTTGGTTTTTTTACTCTTAGTAATTTTATCACTTATTTTGTCTTCTTGTGATCATAGTAATCCTGGTTATGACAATATTGCTATCATCAGTTGGCTCCAAATGTGGTGCTTCTAGTCTCCTGCATCCTTCTGATTTCCTATGTGAAGCAAGTTCCTGTGTTTTAGATTCCTAGTAAGATTGAGAGTCTTTACAGTAAAGTTCATTTAAAAAGTAGGTGTGAATTTTACTGAACAGGCTTCTAATGTACTAGCTTAGCCTAAGAGACAGCAAGAATTAAGTCAGACCAGCAACAGACTCCAACTGTCCCTCCTTTCCCACACTGAGGCTATTGTTCTCAGAAAGGCAGTGAAAAATCAAAGAGCGGCTAGTCCTGGCTTCCAAATTCACAAAGGGAAAAAAAAATTATACTCAAAGTTTACTGAAATGTTTTCTACATTTTGATAATGTCTCTGAGCATAAGAAAAACCCATGACAACAAAACATAATGATCAGAGATTTTACTAAATTTGTTTTAGAGTTTAAGCCTTAGTCTTATTGATAGGTCTACTTTGATTTCACCAGGTCAAGTTCTGCTATCAATCGGATAGTGTATTTATTCATACCATTACTATTCTAGCAGATTTTAAGTGTGAATTTATAGCTGAGTGGTATAGTCAAACACAGCAGCACCTTGTCATACAAAGATTGTGTTTCTTAAAGTACAAAGCTAGGAGTTGTTTGGAACAGAATGCTTTCTTACAGAAAAAGCCACTTTAAAAGAAGGCTGGATTCTTCCTTCAAAGAGAATCCAATGTGGTAATGACCAGGAGGGGACACAAGGGACATTCACGGGTGCTGAAAATGTTCTTTGTTTTCCTAATCTAGACGGTGATGATCACAGAGGTCTATATGTGTATATGCTTATTAAATCTCATCAAGCAGTACACTTAATATTTGTGCACTTTAAGTCATATATCAAAAAAAAAAAAACACAAAGGTGATTGGAATCTCAAGTCCAAAAAAAACTATTTAACTTTTTTTTGTTTTAATAGTATACAACCTATCTAGCCTCTCCCTAAAATGGTATTTCTACAAATAAAGTATTACAATTTCTAACTGTGAACACTGAGGACGTATCTTACCAACTACACGCTCCATGGAGACTCTCAAACAAAAGGCAGCATTGCCTGGTGGGGGGCGATCTGAAAAACAACAGCTGGGCCCCCAGTGTTGGAGGAGCAGAGCCACGTATAGACAAGTCATTCCTACCTATACTTGCTTTATCTTTCAGCATCCAGAACCCCACAGCTTCTTTAGTGGCTCTTTTTTTTTTTTTTTCCCTAAGCCTGGTTGAAGCTTTTCTACAGCAACTATTCCAAAGAAGACATAAAACAGAACTGTGGACAATAGTATTAGGTGTGTAATTTCAAATGGGTATAACGTATATGAGTTAGCCCCACCCATTGTTGGGATTTCTGCTATGAACTACAGAGAGAAGGAAGAATCCTAACTTAGTATGGTGAGCTGAGACTACCTTTGGAGATGCCTCAGCCCCTACCAATAGAACTTTCTGTGATGATAAAAATATTCTTTATCTTTGCTGCCTAATATGGTAGCCATTGGTCACACGTAGCTATTGAGAGCTTGAAATGTGGCTAAAGCAAATAAAAAAAATTTTTTCAATTTTACTTAATTTTTTTTTTTTTTTTTTTTTGAGACGGAGTCTCGCTCTGTCGCCCAGGCTGGAGTGCAGTGGCGTGATCTTGGCTCACTGCAAGCTCCACCTCCCAGGTTCACGCCATTCTCCTGCCTCAGCCTCCCGAGTAGCTGGGACTACAGGCGCCCGCCACCTCACCCAGCTAATTCTTTTGTATTTTTTTAGTAGAGACAGGGTTTCACCATGTTAGCCAGGATGGCCTCAATCTCCTGACCTTGTGATCCACCCGCCTCGGCCTCCCAAAGTGCTGGGATTATAGGCATGAGCCACCGCGCCCGGCCCTTAATTTTTATTTAAATATTTGCCTAGTGGCTACTGTATCAGACGGTACTGCTCTAGAAAAATCTCGGGAAAACTGGGCCAAGACCCTAACATATCTCCTCCCAGAAACCCACCAATGCTCATGGGTAGTGTGTCAAAAAGGCTCATTGTATTTATATTCTCTATCGTAGTTCTCAAGAGTAAAAATCTAGTAGAAAAAGATAAAAGTAATTATTCATTTTTAAATAATTTTAAGGTTGGGCACAGTGGCTCACACCTGTAATCCCAGCACTTTGGGAGGCTGAGGCGGACAGATCACTGGAGGTCAGGAGTTCGAGACTAGCCTGGCCAACATGGCGAAACCCCATCTCTACTAAAAATACAAAAAAAATAGCAGGGCATGGTGGCGGGCACCTGCAATCCCAGCTACTCCAGAGGCTGAGGCAGGAGAATCGCTTGAACCCGAGAGGCAAAGGTTACAGTGAGCCAAGATCATATCATTGCACTCCAGTCTGGGTGACAGAGCAAAAGAAAAGAAAAAAGAAATAATTTTAAAATATATAGCTAAAGCAATGCTAACAAATCTACAGGGTAATCTCCTATAGCTACATATTGTTCATGGAAGCTATTTTGAGGTCAAGGAGAAAGCTTTAGCTGAATTAAAATATCTCGAGTCCTAGTAATATGTTCTCAGCCAAACTATGCAGGATCATATGATCATGCCAATATACTGAAAAGTTTGTCACCTGGTCAGAGAGTGTAAGCGGAGAAGAATATCCAATCCTGCAGCCATAGGTAAAGCAAGATATCTCTGCTGTCAGTTCTAGCACATGAGCCAAAGGCAAGTAGCCAATATATGTGTCCTTTGGTCTAAAACAAAATAAGAGAAATATTTTAACCATTCTTGAAAAGGCATTTGAAGTTAGAAATACCAAGAACTTTATCATTTTAATATAGATTGAGTTTAGAGAATGCTGAACATGAACTCTGATTTCTAAGAAGAAAGTTAAAGAATTATCTTACCCCAGTCCAGGTATTCTTTCACACTGGCCTGTCATTCCAGCTATCAAATTGCTATGATGCATCATCACTCCCTTAGGTCGGCCAGTAGAACCACTAGTATACATAACAATGGCCATGTCTGAAGGCGTTGGTCTACTTGGAGGAATGCCCACTAAATGAATGAATGAAAAACATCACATTTACTTCAGTTCAAAAGTTAAATTACTAAAGAATAATAGGATATTTAGATTTTGCATAACGATAAACTATCAATAGACAGTATTTGCTTTAAATCATCAAAACGAGCTGGGTGAGGTGGCTCATGCCTGTAATCCTAGTACTTTGAGAGGCCAAGGTTGGGAGGATCACTTGAGCCCTGGATTTCGAGACCAGCCTGGCCAACATGGCAAGACTCTGTCTCTACAAAAACTAAAGAAGTTAGCCGGATGCAGTGGCATGCACCTGCAGTCCTTGCTACTCAAGAAGATAAGGCAGGAGGACTGGGTGAGCCTAGCAGGTTGAGGCTATGGTGAGCTATGGTCATACCATTGTGCTCCAGCCTGGGCTAGAAAACAAAAATGTTTATCAAATTCTGGTTACAGTGAGCATTTTGGACTCAATTTGGCCCATTTTCTGGATGTTTAACCTAATCTCTGTCTGTGCATTGCCTCTCCACAGTGTTGTATACAGAGCAATGTTGTGGAAAGATTTCTGGGACTTTGGAGTATCAGGAGGACAGAGTATTGCGTATAAACTTCTTAGGCCTCAGTTTCTCATCTCTAAAATAAGACAGCTGGACAGATTGTGGTTACTAACCACTAGTGGGTATCAGAATCACGTGCAGAACTTAAGTAAAATACTATTTCTGAACCCCCTTTCTGAAAATTCAGATTCAATATGTGTGGGATAGAACAAAGCTCCACAAGTGATTCTCATATATGCCCCTGATTGAAAACCACTGGATCTGATCTTTAAGGTGACTTCAATGCTAAAATTCGAAGGTGATAAGTTTTAAACAGCACCCTGGAGCTTCCACTTTCAAGACAGTGTATAGTGCTAGCCTAGTAACCACTTTTCCTTCCAAGAATATACCAAAATGGCTAAGAAGCCACAGATATATCATCAGAATGAAATACAAGTTTAACAGGATTATCACATTTAAAAATCTTTACACAAATTATTTACATTTTTATACACCAGTTAAAATAACATTTTTTTAAAACAGTGAGCTATACCACTGAAACAAAGACAGTTACACTTAAACTGGCTAATTTTAATGCTTTTTAAAGATATAGTCATAGTTTATAAACCAAGCAAATAAGGACTGCATATTTCCTCTGATGATTAACCAAAGCAACAGCAGTAGCTAAATTCTTCTTAATCTAAGCACATGTGATACTTTGCTTCTGCCCACTTTTAAGTAAATATGCAAAAAAGTGGCATCATAATAACTGTCTGTACCACAAAAACATATCTATCCTATCTATTGCAGACATGAGTAGAACTAAGCAGGATATGTGGCCTATTACATTATTGCTCACACAAAATTATGAAGACTGCTGACCCCTTAGCTTGCTGCCAACACCCTTTGTGGTCAATCAGCAGAACTGTAACTGATCCCTACCAATCAGGACTTCTCAGTCAAGTTTATCCCAATCTTACAGGGTCAACCTAGTGTAGAAAAACAATTCTCTATGGGTCTCATGTTCTGCACATCTTGCAAGCAGAGACATTGACTTTGTTCCAGACTATCTTTACAAGGATATTTCCACAGAGATAGTGTCTCTCCCCAGAGCAAACAGCAGGCATGCTTACTGTCCAGTACAATAAGATAATAAGATATTCAGGCTCTTTAAGCTCAGAGTTCCTCTCTTATGACACAAATGCTGATACGATACTCTGGCTACTGCTATTGTTGTGAGTAAAAAACTGTCCCTCATCTCAGACCCAAAAGTCTATGGCACCAGGAAGTTTTGCAGGCTCATCTGTTTGCCAGCAAGCAGGGTAAAATCTGACTCTCTGCCATTCTGGACACATGGCAGATGTGTATAATAACACCTGTTATTATAAACGCATGCTCATTCTCTAATGGTAAAATGTTCAGAAGCTGAGTAGAGGTTCGACCAACATTTTCTCCTGCAAAAATGAATCCTTTTCTCATTATAGTATGGTATTTTGACCATCGCATTAAACATGATAAGAAAACTCTTCAAATGGAGTATTAATTTCCTCAACTCTCTGCCCTGATGGCCAACTGACATTTTGCTACAAGGTACACTTACTTGTTTCAAATGAAATACCAACTACCACCTCAGTGGTAAAATAAATCCAAGCATTAATCTTGGTAAACAGCTTTGCATCCTCTGAAACATCCTTAAGATAACTAGCATTAAGCATTTATTTCAGAAAGTTTACTGAATGGAAGGCCTGAAATATTTTTCTTTTATGAGGCCCAAATTGGAAGGTTATAGTGGGTTATTTAAAAAATGAAGAAACATTTGGCAGCAACTGCCATAAAGTCTGAACCACAGATTACATCTCAACCATTTAGTGAAATTTACTAACTTATTTTTTTTGAGGAGAAATGGAGGGAAAATCTTAATCATATATGGTCTTGATGGTTTTTAAAGATTTTTGAACTTTTTTTTTTCAGTCAAAGAACTTTTGTGGATTTACTCATGTCATTTGTTTCCCTAACCTACAAAAATAACAAACTTGGAATAGGTAAATAAAATTGTTTTTACTGCTTTACTTACAGTTTTCTGGGTTAGATCCCAACTCTTCTACTGATTGCAGGCTGTGAATCTCAAATCCTTCAGGGTACTCTGCTTTATTGATAGCCTTATTGTCCACATAAATGATATGTTTAACACAATTGATATCTAACAATGCAGTCTGTTGAGCAGAAAGAAAAAAAACAGCTATTAAACTTGAGCCTGCAACAAAAATTCACTTACTGAATGAATATTTTTCTGTCCTGCCAGACAACGCAACCATGAATTAAAAGGAAATTTCATATTTACCTTAAGTTTACTTTCCAGAAGTTCAACACTGGTAATCAGATAGGAAGCCTCAGATTCATTTAGTCCATGAACTACTGCTTCTTTGCCAAGTGTGGCATATAAAGTCACAACTACATAATAAAAATAAACACAAATATTAAGTAATAAACATCTATTAGAAATGGATATTATTGAAGTCAGTCTTTAATAATAGTTACACTTAGAGACACAAAGACATTGTATATTTTAATTTGATTTCATAGTCTCTGTTACCATCCTTCAACCTTGCTTCAAACTCCCTGGGAGCCCAAAGTTTTCCTTACAAATTCCCAGAACTCTCACTTCCTAAACCTGAAGAAACCCAGAAACACTCGCACTGCCACAGCTGATCAAAAATCTGTCAATTTAGATGCTCAAGGCCAATAGGTACTGGCTGAACTCTTAATTCAGGTCAGACTGGCCCAGCTAGGGCTTCTCCTTGATACACACTTTCATTGGCCATAGCCTCCAAAGAATGGATAAGTCCTTGAAAATCTTGAGGATCTTAAGTCATAAGATCAGCCACAGATAATGTTCTTACTCCTTCTAAGAAGCTGTTTTAGTGAGTCCAATGTCCAATGTGATTGGTGACCTCCACACCTTAATTAGAGAGATCAAGGAGATCTACTCCTTAGGAGCCACCAGAGATAACATAAACCAAGATCAGTTAGAATCAAAGGACATCTGCTAAACTTAGAAAGAACTGAAAATTCAGCTCTAGATTGGTAACCAGAAACAACGTGGTTAAAAATAGCCACTTTCACAAGCTGTTCATCGTTGAAAGTGGGTGGGTAATGGGTACATAGGGGATCATTTTCATATTATCTATTTTTTGTTTGAAATTTAAGCTCTATAATCCTATCTTACAGTGTTATATTTCATTCAACAAACAACAAAGTACTTAGTATGTGACAATACATTGTTTATTTCTTAAGCAATGGCAACAACAAATGCTTGAGTATTAGAAATATACTGAATTTTACTTTCTAACATATCTAATGCCAATTCCAGCTGTCACATGCATATTTCACACGTAAAATAGAATAAGTCAAATAAGAGGTCTCAAAGTGAAGCAATGAATTTGAATTATCCTGAGAAATGGTTTTTTGTTCTTTTAATCATTACTCTTTGTATATCACCCCCCCCCAAAATACCCCCAAACTCCAACTCGTTCAGTTACAATTCATTTCCAATTGGAAAATAAAAGTGTAAATCACATCCCTTAAAGCTGCCAATTCCCATATTAGTTCTTACAAGTTACCATATTTAACAGGAGTCATCGGATATCTTTTAGCCACAATATTACATGCCGTATTATGGACATAATTTATGTGTAAAATGGCTAAACAACACCTACTTTGAAAACAAGAGCATCTCAAAACAATTTTCACATGCAAGCAAAGACCCTTCTCTCCCCCCTCCAAAAACACAAGGCACTTACGAGGAAAGTTGTACTTAAAGCAGGTCTGTGCTGCAATCATCCATTCGGCCCTGGTCTCACAGAAGATGGCAATGGTGTTCTTTGGTTTTAGTCCCAGTGCAGTGAGTCCACTACCAAAGTTATTCACTCTGCGATTCACTTCAAGATAGTTCATCCATTTATAATTCCCAAGAATTAACTGTTAAAGTGATACATTCTCTAATATTAGTATATTCAAACAAGCAATTAAAATACTATCCAAAGCATAAAACTCTAAAAATGCTCTTAAATGAACATACAGAAGCTATGAGCGGCTTCTGGGTAGTTTTACACAGCACTATAATAGAATGCCAGCATACTTAAAACGCACTCGATTTATGATAAAACAAATGTGTCTTCCTCTTTAAAACATAAATGAAAAGCACCAAAATACTTTACCTTCTTAAAAACTTTTCCATTTGGCTGCATTTCATTTTCTTCACTTAGGATTTCCCTGGTCCCAAGGCTGTCCTTCTTCCCAAACTTGGATACAGCATGGTCAAATAATTTGTCCAGAGTATCTGCTCCGGGGATGTCTATTACAGCTAGTGAGTCGAAGTGTGTGACAGAGCGATATGGACTTCCAGGTTTGTCTGAAGTGGGCTTAGCTTTTATTCTCTTTGCCATAGCGTTTTTCTTCTTGGCATTGGTAAGAAAATACCATGGAATAAATATAAGGGCACTGTATATTGTTATTAACAAGTGGACAGGCAGCAAAATAATGGTGAGCACATTTAGCTTAAGTTTCATAGTGGAAAGGCTTCTAAAATGGTGCTTATTTCTTGTTATTCTTTGGCTTTTGAAAGCCTTATTGTGCTGAAGAAGGCAATAATAGAAGCAGCAGTAAGAATAGCAGTACAGCCAAGGCAGTTCAATCTTAGTGATACAGATAAAAGTTAGTAATCTTTGGAAGCCGACAATAAAGTACGCCTGTAGGTGATGACAATGAACCAAGCAGAGAGCAGGAAAAATAAAAACAAAAAACAAAAAACAAAAACAAGAGTATTAACAAGTTGATAGCACAATTGATTTAAATACTCAGGTCTTTATTAGTTTACACAATTAATTACAGAAAGCTGAAATAACTGGTCTGAAAGGCTGGCATTTTCCATTTGTAATCATTATTGACGTAAATGTCTTTGAGCACATCAACTTCTGAATTTATTTTTTTCTAGGTTTCTAGGTGTACTGGTACTCTGCATATCATTCTGTGAGTTGAATAACAACCTTAATGCTTACACAAATGCATGAATATGATATTTAAGTTTGTCAAAACTTTGGTAGAATAGGGTATGCCAATAATAAGATTTCTCTTAAACACGTGCATGTAAACTAGACATCTTTAAATAGTGTTAGGTTTATATCCAAAGGGGGGGGGGGTGGGGCAGAAACTATCAACTTAGATTTATTTCTCAAAGGTCAACCCAGAAACATTATTCTGAGTTCTTCATTAAGGTAAATTTCTCAGGTAATGCTATTTACTATCTACTATTTCCCACATGGGAGCAATACAATTGTAAAATCATTTCCTACATGTCCACTTTGTGCTCAAAACTGCACCAGTTGCCTAGGAGTGGTAATACAAGTCTGAAGTAGTATTAATTCCTGGCCCTTGGCCATTATAAGTTAACACTTATGAGTCAACTATCACACAAGATAGATCCAGTATTTTTGCAACTGTTTGGGGGAATGGGGACAGGGGGTGCAATTAAACCATCTCTTCTAATAAACACTACTGCAAACTGCCCATATATAACACTAAAGTGGAGTTGCTCTGGCCAAAACAGGGTTTGGGGATGTCCAGAGTCCTGCCCCAGAATTCCCGGAATCCCAACTCCCAAGGTGACCACTAAAGCATTTCCACTGAAAAGCCTTGTGGTAATACATAACTAATACATAACTACCATGTGCAGTGTAGGCAGTAGTATAAGCAATAAATGCAAAAGGAGTTCAGAGGAAGTGCAAAATGGCCAAGAGTAACTAGGAGAGGCTTTGTGGAGATTAGATTTAAGCTGGACCTTATGTTGGGCATCTAGAAATGAAAGAGGAATGGAAGGTATTCCAGGCTCAGGGACCATATGAAAAAAGATACGAAGGTGGGAATGAAAGGACTTTGGGAGAATAGGAAGTACCAATAGCAAGGACACTAGTCTGACTGGGGCACAGCATACACTAAATACGCTAAATACGCTTGACTAAATACGCTACGGTAGTTACAAAATCTAACAAATCAGGCAAAGTAATTTTGATTGGATTATGCGGAAAGCTGGGGGCTGCTGCAGGTTAGAAAAACAGTGCCATTGGAAAGAAACCGCAGAAACAGGCTCAAGAATAGTAATATTTCTTTTCTTTCTTTCTTTTTTTTTTTTTTTTTTTTTTTGAGACAAGGTCTCACTTTGTCACACGGGCCAGAGTGCAGTGGCATGATCTCAGCTCACTGCAACCTCTGCCTCCCGGACTCAAAAGATCCTCCCACCTCAGCCTCCCAAGAAGCTGGGAACACAGATGTGCATCACCATGCCTGGCTAGTTTTTTTCCATTTTTTGTAGAGATGGGGTTTTGCCATTGTTGCTCAGGCTGTTCTCAAAATCCTGGACTCAAGCTATCTGCCCTCAATGGCCTCCCAAAGTGCTGGGATTACAGGCGGGGGCCACCACACCCGGCCCAAGAATAGTAACATTTTTCAAGGAGCTTACCTTCAACTGAGAAAGCTATTTCGGTGAGTTGTAGCATATTTCAACAAGAAAAATCAAAATATTAGTTCACTTTGAAGAGACAAACTGAAGCCCATCCTTCTGCAACTTTTGTAGAAACAGACTGACAGACTTAATTCAATTGACCCCAGGCTAGTTGATTGTTTTTATACCATCTAATATGAAATGGTAGCTTAATCCTGCCTGTGCCTTTGTTCATGTAATTTAGTTGAGTACAGTGAAATGAGAAAGAAACTGGAAGTCACTGGGTGTCAATCCTCATCTCTGCCCCTAACTGGCTGTGTAACCTTGAGCAAACCATCTGCCTCAGTCTGGGACCACACTAGATCAGCAGGCCTTAACCTCTTAGAGATGATGGGCCTTTTTGAGAATGAGAACGAGGAACCCAGTTCCCCTCAGAAAGACATGCTAAATGATACACACAATGTCAAGTGATTCACAAGTTCCTTGAAATCCATCCATGAACTTCAAAGGGCAACAACCCTGAACTAAAAATGTCTGGCCTAGGTGATTCTTAGGGCCTTTCCAGCTTTAAATTCTATGATTTACCCTACTTGGAAAGTACCTTCTTAGTCTCTCGGACAAGTCTGGTCATTCATTTCTTCAAGATAAGGTATGTCATGTCAAGGGTTTATCATAATGATGAATGTAAGATCCCCTCTAACAATCCTCTCCTCCCACTGAAGATTTCATGGCTACCCAAGTCCAGAACAATCTTTACTTTTTCTAATTTCACACATCATTAGCAATATCTACCACTCAATCTGATACATGATTATACTACCATCACTTCTAAACTTCTGGGCACCACAGTATAGAACACGGACCAGTAGTTCTCAACCATATCAAACCCAGTACCTCTTTCTTATGACAAATATTTTGTGATACCTCTTCATCAACATCAAAGGATAGTCATAATCTACCAACACACCATTTTAAAAAATGATTTCTTACCGGTAATATAAAAGAGTACCATAAAGAAACTAATTTAAAATTTAACAAAATACTTGTTTCAATACATACATTCTCAGAGACAATATTAGCAGACATAAAAGCATGTCTTCAGATTTATAAAATGCCCCTAAGGGGTGAGTACCACCTTACCCTCAATTGAGAAATCTTCAGACTTAAGGCTGAAAATATATAAAGAAACAGAAAATAGCTTTTGAAGAGCCTGTACTTTTAGTTGGATTTAAAATGCATTGTATGTTTTTTAGTTATTGATGTTACATAAATTTAATCTTTTATACATATTTGCCTTAAGTCTTAGAGAAAGAGAAATGCTTTCTAGGTAATCCTCATAGTGCTTAGTACAGACACACACACACGCATGCACACACACACACACACACACACACACACACAGTAGGCAAGGCTCAAAGAACATTCAGGTGAGAAGAAACCAGAGAGATCATTTAGTCTAGAGGTTTTCAAATTCTTTCTGCAGGTAGTGAGGGGGTCATGGGTCATCCATTTGAATAAAATCTTATATAGATATAAAAACACAAGCGTAGATGAAAGCAAAAAGCATAGCTGCTCTGGTAGAGGAGGCTATGACAGCCCCTGAAGGGACTCCTTGGAACTTCCAGTTCAGCTGAATATTTGAACCACTGATATTGTCTGAGCCCTCATCTTACAGAGAAGCAAATGAATGGCAGAGCACAAATCGAGCACCCAGTGCTCTTTCAAGTACACTAGCCAGCCTCTGCCTAGTTTTGCCTATCATCTTAAACTATAATACTTCCTTGTCAGGGGTTATACTCAGTCTATTGATAAATTCATTTCAAAAAAGATTTAAACATTTCATTTCACTTCAAAAAAAGAAGAGTTGGTGGTAAGGGTATGATGCTGAGCATCATACCCATCATTAGGCAAAATATAATGTCTCATAAGAGAAATAACAAAAATTTTCTAGGCTAACAGATCTGGGTTTAAAATGTGGTTCTATGCAGCCATAAAAAACAACAAGTTCATGTCCTTTGCATGGAGATGGATGAAGCTGGAAACCATCATTCTCAGCAAACTAACACAGGAACAGAAAACCAAACACTGCATGTTCTTACTCACAAGTGGAAGTTGAACAATGAGAAAACATGGACACAGGGAGGGTTACATCACACACAGGGGCCTGTCAGGGGATGGGGGGCTAGGGGAGGGATAGCATTAGGAGAAATACCTAATGTAGATGATGGGTTGATGGGTGCAGCAAACCACCATGGCACGTGTATACCTATGTAACAAACTTGCACGTTCTGCACATGTATCCCAGAATTTAAAGTATAATTTAAAAAATAAAGCTCTACATTAGTGGCTTCATCTGTAAAACAGGAATACTGCTTATATTACCTACTTTATAGTGCTTTTGTGAGAAACCTTTGTCTTCTTCCTCTTAAATTCCATAGGCAATCATACTCAGTCCCTCTTGGTTGTCTCACTTGGTTGTACTTAATCATCTCAACCACAGCCTGGTTCTATCCTATCCAATTCTCCACCTAATCTGTACCTGTACCTATGCAGCTGAATTTGCTGTGAGAAACACACGACTGTGTTGAATGTCTCACTTTAAACTTGTGATTGCTACCTCAAATGGACTCTCCCTGATGCAGAGAGACCACACCGCACTAGTCCACTCACTGGCCCACTCCTCTGGATTTCATACTTTACGCTCTTCAGACCACCAACATTCCTCATCCAGACTTATTCTCAGCAGCTGACCTATTTTGCAGACAAAACAGCAACAATCCAAAGATAATTTCCACAGACTCTCACTGCTACATCTACCCACCTAATCAAATCTGTGGCCACATGCTGTTTTCTCTCCTGTGACTATGGATGAACTGTTGATGCTCCAAGCTGAGGCCAACCCCTTCACTTATGCATTACACCCTGTCTTTATAAGGACACGGAAGTGCTACTCTACCAATTCTTCCCTCTCGTCCTTCCTCATTAATTTTCCCTGCTCTTCTGAACTATTCCCTTCAGCATCATAACCAGCTGTTATTTCTTTCATCTTAAAAAACATTCCCTCCTTTGCATCTTCTTTTCAGCTATAGCCCATTTATTTTCTGTCTCTTTGGCACTCCTTGAAAGAGGTGTCTATGGCTCTCTGTCTCCCAGTTCTCTCCTATTTTCTCTTGAACCCACTACAATCAGGCTTATGTCTCCTACCACTCTATAAACTTGTTCTCCTCATCAGGGTCTCCAATGACTTCCATGCTATTAGATCCAAAGGTCAATTAAAGCTCAGTTCTCTTCTTCCTTGACCCACTGGCAGCCTTTAACACAGCTGAGCCCTCTTCTGCTTTAAACTTCTTCACTTAGCTTCCAGGAAACCATATTCTTCAGGTTTTCTTCCTATTTCCCTGGCTATTCCTTTTCAGTCTTTTTTTTTTTTTTTCTGCTTCTTCCTCACATTCCTGGCCTCTAAATGGTATGGGGCTTGGTCCTTGAACCTCACAATTTTAAATACCACATATATGTCGTGATGACTTCCAAATTTTTCCCTCAAGCCTGGAAGTCTGCCTTAAACACTAGATTTGTATATCCAACTGTTTCCTCAACAGATCCACTTAGGTGTCAGTTAAATACCTCAAACTTAGCATGTTCAAAACTGAGATCATCCTTCCACAATCCTATCTCACCCAGTCTTGCCCATCTCTATATATTCCACTTGCTTTGACCAAAAACCTTAGATTCACCCTTTTACCCCCCTCTCTTTCTCACACATTCCACAGGCAATTCACCAGCAAATCCTAATGGTTTGACTTACGAAAAAGGTGAATCTAATTCAACTACTTCTCACCACCTCCACTGTTACCATCCTGGTTTAAGCCAATATCATCTCTCATGTGGATAAATGGGATAGCCAATCTAGTCTCCCTGCTTCCATCTCATACCCCTACAATAAATTCTAAACTCAGAAGCCAGAGTACTATTCTCAAAATGTAAGTTAGATCATACCATTCCTCTGCTCAAAATCTTTCAAAGAATTCCCATATGACTCACCCAGAATATAAGCTAAAGTCCTTACTACAACCTACAAGACTATATAATCTTTCCCCTACCCCAAGGTTCTGACTTCACCTCCTAGTACACTTTCCCTGGAACATTCTTCTGCAGTCCCATTTGTTCCTGCCCCATGGCCTTTGTACTTGATGTTCTCTCTGCCTGGAATGTTCTTCCAAGACATCTACGTAGCTTATTCTCTTGCCTCTTTTTTTTTTTCTTTACTCAAAGAACACCTTCTCAGTGAGGCATTTCTCCAGCCACCTTCTTTTAAAATTGTACTCCCCACACTTTCTATCCCTTACTTGCATGATTTTTTTCCTGAGTATTTTTACTAATATACCATGTTTTACTTTTCATGTTTACTGTCTATGCTCCCAGTGGAATATAAGCTTCACAAGGCAGAGAGTTTGTCTCATTTGCTGCTGAATCTGTGACTGGAACAGTGCCTCCGTGTGTTGGCTTCAATGAAATTGTTTACTGAATTAAGAATGTACTGGAATTATTCTGAATCTATAAGGTAAAAATATATGCAAGTACAATAACGTGAAGGTAGCTAACTTTAATCATCTTAAAAAACAATCACTTGTCCATGTCAACATCCTAGGAAATACTATACTCTTAAAATCCCTGGTAATTAAAATAAACTTGAACATGTTGTTAGTTGCTTAATAGAAAATATGAAACTGGAAAAACTGCCTGTTGCATAGAGTTGGAAAAGATTGGTGTTATAAAAGCATGAAGGTTACACAATTTGCACTATGTGCATTTTCACTGATAATTTTCACAAAGGTATGCTGTCCTTCCATGTATGAAGAGTGATACTGCTATCCCACCATTAGGAGGACATGAACTTTGAGTGGTGCTTCCTTGAGATCATGTCTGTTGAACTTTACCATTCCATATGGGAATCATAGTAATAACCAGGTATTGAGCATTTACTACAGGCTAGATACTGTGCTAAGTCCTTCAGATATATTATCTCATTTAATCCTTCAGAAAACTCCTTTGAGGTAGTACCTTCATTTTAAAGATATAACAGACTCAGAGAGATTAAGTTGCCCAAGATAGCATAGCTGAGTAGAGATTCGAACCAGGTCGATTTGATTTTAAAGTCCATGTTTTTAGCTCAATTATCTGTGATCCTAGTCATACTGGTATAATCTAAATAAGTGAGAGTGACAAACTTTGGGTATGAAGAAATACTGGCAACAATTTTGAGCACTAATCTGTCCTACATCCTAAGACATTTTGGCGGGGGGGGGCCTCTATAGATGTCCAGTAAGTACTAGAAGTTTTAGTGAAAAATCAGATTCAATTTTATTTTATTTTTTTGTTCTGAGGTGAGATTTAATAAGTATTTCATTCCAGTTACTTCAAACACTCCGAGATAGGTTAAATACAGAAAGCATTAGTGATACATTAAGCTCTAGTACACAAAGTAAACAAACACTACATATTAATTAAAGTCTGAATTTAAAAGAAGAAATCGTCTTACCCAGAAGCATGTGACACAACACCAATTTGAGAATGAAAGAGAAAAACTACTGAACTGCGGTTGGTTAATGCCAAGATATTTTTTCAGAAGTTTTAGAAAATGAACTAAACCAAGCAAGGATCCATGCATCTGCCAAGTTGAAACATACAGTAGTGACAAATTAACTTTGTCCTTGACATAAGATCTTACAAAAATAGTTTTTAAATCAATTTGAAAATCAACAATTAACTATATAAGTGCTACTTTTTTAGAAGTCTCATTTTCAAGTTACACATTATTTAAGAGTAATTTAAGCACCAAATAAAGAGACAATTTGCCTTCTGAAAAAGATTAGTTGTAACTAGTAAACATTAAATCAGAAAACAATTATAAAAGTTCCAAGAGATTAAATCGATAAGAATACCTGCTGTACTTTAAAAGATCATATTTCTAAATAGATGTTGCATCACAAAGACTTTTGTAAAGGGGTGGAGTGCTTCCTTAAAATCTTGTTTTCTTTCACACACTATTAAAAACTTCCAAATGATTGTAAAACATACCAGAGAAAGCTCAACTAGGTTGAGTCAGAATGGTTTCACTTTGTAAATGAAATCAAACTTTACAAGAGACATTACAATTAACTTCATACTTTAACATTAAAACTTAGAGAATGCCAATACATTAAGAAAATAAAAGCATTAAGAGTTGCTAACAAGATCTTTCATCAGTCTGCAAGACGAAATAATCATGTAAAATATATGTATCATTACGGCACTTGTCTCATCTGATTCAAATTGTTATATTGCAAATAACAAGCAGTCTATTCAATATCAAATAACTTGTGCAATCAAACCTTAAGCTCAAATATACAGTAATTATAATAAATACATTTTAAAACCAAGAAAAGCAAAACAAAACCTAAGATGACTATAGAGATGCCATATACCAACACATTACACCTGTGCCTGGCTAGTATGACTGAAAGCTTTTCACAATTATGACTGATCTTTGGGTGCGTCTCTCACAAGATAAACTGAACCTGTTTACTTCATCACCTGGAGAGGTATTAACTCCTGAAGTCGCCATTCTGCCAGTCTCTTTGCAGCTTTTCCCAGCAAAGAAAGCACCTCAGCTGCCATGTTGAAGATACTTTTAATGCTCTAGAGTGAATTCCCTCCCATCATGCCTTAAGAAGATCCCCAGCATGCATCAGATAATGTTGTTGCTAGGTCATAGGATGTTATAATCAGTATCCTATCTATGTATGTTAAAATGAGGAGCTCTAGGAGTCAATGTTGATGCCTACACACTTCACATACACTGTGTATAATTATACATCTATTCCTCATTTTAAGTGATCAAGATACACTTGATTTTTAAAAATGTAGCTTTCTAAAGCTGGGAATTGGTTGTATATAATTTAATCCAATAATTGGTTGTAAATAATCCAAAGCTTACATTTAAGGAATCTTGAGGATAAATCAGGCTAGAAGTGGCACCTACTGGCTAAGCATGATGCTATAATCAAACTTTATTAAACATAATGAAAAAGGGAGAAAAACTAAGTTCTGGGTGATATGTGTTTAGAGAGCAATACAAATGGTTCATTGCTGTAGAAGGGCAGCAGATAGCATAATGACAATGTCAATGTTGTACAACTGATGCTAAAGAGTAACTGCTGCAGGTCCCTGTACACAAAACCTTGCTGCTAAATTAAACTGCCCATTGTACCACAGTGCAGACTTTTATTTTATCTACAAAGTCTTCGATTTACTGGGTGCTTTTTCTCTGTTGGGATATATAGATGATTTTAACATAAGTTAACCAAAAATAATTGGGCTATAGAATTTAACTTTAAAGTTAACTTTTATAATAAATGTGTTTTGTTCAAGTGAAGAATATACAAAATATCTATAGGTTATACATCTATCTCCTGTCATCTTACATATTTATTATAATAAAGTAATACAACTTAGGGCTTTCAACCATGAGTGTAGGTTCCAAAAAAGTCTTTAAGCAGCAGTAGTAGTTCCCATAGGAATATATTCATGTTACAGGGAGAATTTTACAACTATGCCTTTTTTTGCCACATGATCTGCCCTCCCCATCTGCCAGAGGAGGAACCAGCTTAATAGGTTAGTTTGTCAATGTTCTTTTCAGTATGTCAGACTGTTAATAAATTATGCAACAATGCAGTCTTAAACCATTTCTTATAAAATGGCCAAATAAATGACTATAATTCAGCTGCCTGACCACCATAATACAAAATTGTATCGTGATTTAAAAAAAAAAAAACTCATTCTGCTGTTCAGTATTAAATAGATCTTAGAAGTGATTCTAATTAAATAACTCAAAGACTGATAAATCTGTTGAATATTGAAATCTTATGGCCACATAGTCAATGCTCACATATTAGCCGTAGTAAAGAACAGAAAGCCACATATTCTAAAGACAGCAGATAATTCAAAAATGCATTTTATCCTTATTAGCATTTCATTTTGAGTATGTCTGACATTTCAGAAATTAAAGAATTCCTACCTAAAGAAGGAAGTCACACAAAGCCAAATATAAGAAGCCATGGAAAAGTACCCCTGGAGTTAATATCTCCACATTAGGATTGGGAATACATTCCATTC
Organism: Pan paniscus; assembly: GCF_029289425.2. NCBI lineage: Eukaryota > Metazoa > Chordata > Mammalia > Primates > Hominidae > Pan > Pan paniscus. The sequence continues at coordinate 109,184,268 of NC_073272.2, forward strand.
TGTTCTCTCCCTCCACATTCATTTGTTTATCTGGCTTATGCTTCAGTAAGATGAGTGAGACAAGGGTGATAAGGGAGCTAATTATTTCCATTTTGAAACATATTTTGGGAAAGTTCAGACAAAGGCAATTGATGGGGGGCCTCCAAAGTGTCACAGAGTACTATCTGCAATCTCCTGAACACAACTGGCCAGATATGTTCATGCCAGTGCTTCTGGTAACTCCTACTCTTCACCTTGGTAGTTTTTTCCCTTCCAAATCTAGATGGGCTGCAGATTGATTGCTATAAATATGTATGTGTGTGTGTAGGTGTGCATCTGTGAGAGAGAAAACAGTACTTTCTGTAGTTAAATTAACTATAGAAGTTTGAATACTACCACTCTTCACAGTGGCAGTATAGTCTGTCAACTTCCAAAAGGAAATAATAATTTTGCTGATATTTTAACTTCTTTGTCAGCCACTGGGTAGCGTGTAACACCTAAGTAGCTGAATTCGGTGACAGCTAATTCTGATCTGCTGATACAAATCTTTGGCCATGTTTAAGATTCTTCTAATGCAGGCTAATCAGCGGACTTCAGCATTTAGCTATACAAAAACATGGCCTTTTGAATTTCTTTATACTTGGAAATCAAAAATAGTTATTAGCACATAAGAACTACTATATCTTCAGTTTCAAATTTATAACCTATTATAATGAAAGCAATTTTCAGAAGACCAGAAGTTCTAGAGAGACAGTATCAGATATAGGGTTTTAGTCCTGGTTCACAAGCTGCTGAGTGGTAAGACCTGGAACAAATTAACCTCTCAATGTCTGTTTCCTCATCTGTAAAATGAGAAAGTTGGGTTCATATTTTAAGATATCACAAAACAGTAAAAAATGTAAAAGAAAGAATTAGTGGGGGGAAATGACACAGAGCTACCAAGTTGTTGTTGTTGTTTTGCCAGGCATGAATTTTTTTAAAGCCCTGCCATTTACTATCACCATAATTTCATGAGATAAATAACATGTTTAATTCCCCTAAATTAGAAAGATATATTCTATAAGAAGCAATCCTTTAAACTGAAAATGTTTAGCTTTTAAAAACTCATGATCTGCTGTCCTTATTTTTCTCACTTCACCATGGACCAGTAAAAACGTTTTCACTAACCAGCACTGGTCTAAAAATCAACAATTGGGGACTATAGGACTAGGTAAATTTCAAAGTCCAAGCCTCAAACACTATGATTTTAATTTTAGGTGCTCTGTTGTATTTCTTTTACTCCATATTGTAGTCTAGAATAGATGCCTCAATGAAATATATACTTAAAAATTTATGAAGATCAGAAATACACGCAAATCAGTTTGACAGACAGCCTCAATGTATACTTGCCCCGATACATTGAAGCTTATTCTTCAATAAGCTTCGGCACAAGTATACATTGTGGCTGTCTCTCAAAGAATAAGCTTCAGGCTGGTATGGTGGCTCATGCCTGTAATCCCAGCACTTTGGGAGGCCAAGGTGGGCGAATCACGAGGTCAGGAGTTTGAGACCAGCCTGGCCAACATGGTGAAACCCCTTCTCTAGTAAAAATACAAAAGTTAGCCAGGCGCCGAGACGGGCAAATATAATCCCAGCTATTCAGGAGGCTAAGGCAGGAGAATTGCTTAAACCCGGGAGGCAGAGGTTGCAGTGAGCCGAGATCACGCCACTGCACTCCAGTCTGGGTGACAGAGCAAGACTCCATCTTGGGGCAAAAAAAAAAAAAAAGAATAAGCTTCAGCGTATCGGGGCAAGCATAAACTGCTATGGATTTAACTTCATCAATAATAATGAACCACTGAGGATGGGCGCGGTGGCTCACGCCTGTAATCCAGCACTTTGGAAGGCTGAGGCGGGAGAATCACTTGAGGCCAGGAGTTCAAGACCAGCCTGGGCAACATGATGAAACCCCGTCTCTACTAAAAATACAAAAAAATATCTGGGCGCGGTGGCACGTGCCTGTAATCCCAACTACTCAGGAGGGGGAGGCGGAGGTGGAGGTTGCAGTGAGCTGAGATGGCGCCACTACACTCGAGCCTGGAAGACAGAGCCAGACTCTGTCTCAACAACAATAATAATAATAATAATAATGAACCCCTGATTGTGCACTTACTGTTAAACTCATTTTAAAGATAAGGAAACTGAGATAATGAGAGACTAAGTAGTTTACCAAAGACACATATTCTATAAGCCTCAGTAGTCAGAACTGGAACTCCAATCCCTGACTCCAGTTTTGGGTATGACTCAAATAGAAAGACGTTGTTTGAATTTTAATTACCACTTGTTCTTTTACAAATGAGTGGCAAATGGTTTAAATTTTAGAAGCTGCACAGGGTAAAATATTTTCCTATTTTGCTCTATAAAATAGTGCCTTTTTAAACACAATCATAAATATTGGTAGAGTTTTTCCTCTATAAAAAGGGTCAAGATGCCTGTTAGTATGGTCACTTAATTTTCTCAAAAAGCTAATAAAATTACACATTTAGAATTTCTAAAGGACAAATACTTACAAATGTCCTCTTTTTCTCTTAAGAAGAACACGAATATCTTCTGTGATTTCAATCTGCAGTAAGAGACAGCATTTATGAGTACAGTGACATAAGAAAAGTGCCCCTTTAAAAGAAATATCGAGTGCTTGTTCACATTATCTGTGCACCTTAGCTCATAAGCCAGGTACTAAAGGAAAAGCAAGAAATGACTAGAGATGAGTGTCTGACTAGAATTAGTGCTCTTAGGATCTCAGAAAGTAACTGAGCCAGACTCTAAGTGACAGTAGTTGAAACTCTATGGAAAAATGACAAGAAGCAAGAGCCATGTTCTTAACTGTTTTATTTGTATCTCTGAATCCCCCATGGTCAGGACCAAAGCCATGTTCAGACACAGAGACAATGTCTGACCACAGCAAACTAGTCAGTCACACAAGACAGCCATCCCCACACACAGATGACTGTAGGCATCTATCCTCCCCTCAAAACCAAAAACGAGTAAGTTCCTTGAAACAACACGAGGTTTCTTCCCAAATACAAATATGACACTGGTCTAGGTAGAAACCTAAATATATTTCCATCTTTTTTCAATTTGTAAACACATCATTTTTGTGACATTTTTCAAGATATACACCAAAAGGACCAGGTAATGGTGACTCATGCCTGTAATCCCAGCACCCTGGGAGACCAAGGCAGGCAGATACCTTGAATCCAGGAGTTCAAAACCAGTCTAGGAAAAATGGCAAAACCCCATCTCTACTAAAAATACAAAAAATTAGCCGAACATGGTGGTGCATGCCTGTAGTCCCAACTACTCAGGAGGCTGAAGTGAGAGGATCACCAGAGTCTGGGAGGTCAAGGCTGCAATGAGCCAAGATTGCACCACTGCACTCCAGCCTGTGCAACCAGAGTGAGATCCTGTCTAAAAAAACAAGAAAGAAAAAAAGAAAAGAAAAAAGAAAAAGAAAAAAATATATACACCAGAAATGTTTGTCAGTTTAGGGTTGAGGGTTTGACCTATTTTGGACAATGCAGGAGTAAACTAGTTACCATCTGAATACTTGGAATAATAAAATAAGGCCTTTCAGTAATTTGATATTGCTTTCTACAGAGCTGGGGCCCCCTGGGCATGATGCTATATTCTGAAGAACTGAGGCTTTATTCCATCCAGCAGTATTCACTACTACTTGCATATGATTATGAGAATAACCCTTCGAGTTTTTTGTTTTGTTTGTTTTTTTTAGTCTAGACGCCCCCATGGAAGTCATATAAACGAACATCCACATAACTGTAATCATCACACTAACTAGCTGGTGTTAATTCATACAGTTAATTTTCTCTTTGCTACCATTAAAGAGATGAAGGAAAGAATGATTTATATCCAAGCCTATTACTAACAAAGGCTAGTTAATAACAGTGAACTACTTTCAACTTTATGTTAATATCCACAATCTACTTTTGTTGAGGGGTTACCAGGGACAGTATCAGTATATGTCTTAACACAAATGGTTAAGATTACTTATAAACAGAAGTCAGGTTATTTCATATGTTCTTATTTTTCTTCCAGAAGGCTAACATTTGCTATTGACATTGGGGGGGGGGGCGGGGAACTTGCATATAGATATTAAAATAAGATCCAAAGAGCTCACAAGGAGAATGCTGGAGAATAAAATCTTCATATTTCTATATAAAAACGTACACATTTCCCCCATAGATAATTCCAATAACTTAAAAATGACCAAAAAAAAAAAAAAAACTCATCCTTCTATAAAATCATCTAAAGATCTAAAGGTGGAAGTTGCAGGGGAGAGGGATAGGGGAAAATACAAAACTATCCGCTAGTTTGCTTAATTTGGAAAATAACTCCATAAATAAATATTTGCAAAGGATAGTCAACTCTTGACCCTTGGTACTAGAGAGTGTCAGGGAATTCTCCAAGCTGGATGAGAGCCCCAGCTTAAACCTTCTACTCGTCTCCATTCTTGTAGCCCCAAATTGGCTGAGCAGGAGAAGCAACTCTCAGAGGTTCTCTAATGTGAAGGAAGTAATTTTTCTCAATGCCTATCACCTTAAAAGCCATTTCTTTCATCACAAAAAAATGAAAGTAGCAGCTACCCAGCAAAGAAAAGGAAACCAAATCACATTTTGTAACCTAGCCTAATTTACTTCTACACAACAGAAAAACTGATCCTGCACTCTTCTCTCCTAGTCTCCTCCTACAAAATAGCATCTCCCTGTTAAAGTCATTATATTAAAATAAATTGAAGAAATAATTTAATATAAAAAACTAAGCAGATTACCACCATATGGGTTGCATTTATAGATGATCAGGAATTGGGATGATTTAGCTAAAATTGTAAAACAAACTTTAGACTCTTTCACTTCAGATATATGCAAGGTTTTTTTCTAATATAAGAAAGTTAGAAAGTCTTAGCCTAGCAAATTTTTAACAGACTGAAGCATATAATATTGTTTGTTTCGACCTAACAGTAACCTGGTGGCATTAAAAAAAGAAAAAAGAGATAATACAGCATCAAGGGTTTATCATCTTACAATTAGAAAAGAAGGCAGCACTGAGAAAGCCCAACTCACCAAATGCCAGTGAGCAAAACAAAGTCCACGCAGCTAATAGGAGAGCAAAAAGTGATATAAAAAAAGTAAAAACTGATACGAATACAAGGCAGTGTCATTCAATTTCAGACAACCCTCATATTTGGGGACAGACTTTAAAACAAATCATTAATGTGTTTGGCTCTAGCCCTCTCTGCAAATAAGTTGGTCTGTTAAGCAATATTTTGAAAACATTCTTCCACAAGTAAAGTCCATACTAAACTTGTGATAGCATCTGTTGGAAATGTTTCAAGCACGAAGAATCATCGTCCTGGACTTAATGTCTCAAAAATCGATCTTAATAAGTTTAAAATAGAATGTTTCAGAAAACAGTGGAAAAATATTAAGAAAGCTTTTGGCCGGGTGCGGTGGCTCATGCCTATTATCCCAGTACTTTGGGAGGCTGAGGTGAGCAGATGACCTGAGTTCAAGAGTTTGAGACCAGCGTGGCCAACATGGCGAAACCCCATCTCTACTAAAAATACAAAAATTAGCTGGGTGTGGTGGTGCATGCCTATTAACCCAGCTACTGGGGAGGCTGAGGCAGGAGAATCGCTTGAACCCGGGAGTCAAGATCATGCCACCGCACTCCAGCCTGGGTGACAGAGTGAGACTCGGTCTCAAAAACAAAAAGAAAAAACGAAAAACATTAAGAAAGTTTTTAGCATTTAATGTTCAAATCTAAAAGTAAATTCTGGCCAAGTCCTTTTCAAAACAATTCCCTAAACAATGGTCCTCGATAGGTCTTATTTTAGATAAGTATACATAAATCACATATTGGTTAATAGTAGATTAAAACTGCCACACTAAAATACATTTCAATGTTTAGAAATGTTGTTATCAAGAAATACAGGTCAAAAACAGTATGTATGACTGCATTCTAAATATGTACATATATTTGAGTGTTACATATTCATAGAAAAATTAGCAAAATGTACTTCAAATACTAACAGTTATTGCTGGGTGGTAGGATTAGAGGTGAATTGTTTTAATATTTGCATATATTTTGGGTTTTTTTTCTGCTGATTTAGTGTCTTCCAAAATTTTCAAAACTAAAAATTGTATACTTAAAATTTATTTTAAAAATCATAAAGGAACAAGAAAATGTCTCATTAAAAACAGTACTAAAAAACTGTCGTAAGCCAGTCAAACTACTGGAAGGTATCACTCACACGCTAAGCTGTGGGAGAATCTTTTCCCCTTAAGAATATATGTGAGCCAGGCGCAGTGGCTCACGCCTGTAATCCCAGCACTATCGGAGGCTGAGGGGGGCAGATCACAAGGTCGAGACCAGTCTGACCAACATGGTGAAACCCTATCGCTACTAAAAATACAAAAATTAGCCAGGCATGGTGGTGGATGCCTGTAATCCTAGCTACTCAGGAGGCTGAGGCAGGAGAACTACTTGAATCCGGGAGGCAGAGGTTGCAGTGAGCTGAGATCACACCACTGCACTCCAGCCTGGGCGACTGAGTGAGACTCCGTCTCAAAAAATATATATATATGTGAATGTGGTCGGGCACGGTGGCTCACGCCTGCAATTCAAGCACTCTGGGAGGCCAAAGCGGGCAGATCACCTGAGGTCAGGAGTTCAAGACCAGCCTGGCCAACATGGTGAAAAACCCCCTCTCCACTAGAAATAACAAAAATAAATTAGCCGGGCACCACGGTGCACGCCTGTAACCCCAGCTACTCGGAAGGCTGAGATATGAGAATTACTTGAACCCGGGCGACGGAGGTTGCAGTGAGCCACGATTGCATCACTGCACTCCAGCCTGGGTGACAGAGTGAGACTCTGTCTCATAAAAAAAAAAAAAAAAAAAGAATACATGTGAATGTGTAGCACAGGAGAACTAAGTGGTCATAAGATTGAGTCACTTGATTCGTAAATATTAAAACATATTAAATAAATGTTATAACATAAGTACAACTACCCAAAATCTAGCCTGTGCAATGTACAGAATGAACTAGATATGTTGCTTCATGGAAAAGTTAGATAACTTTTTTAAAAAGTTTTTAAAAAATATTCAGGGCTGGGCACGGTGGCTCATGCCTATAATCCCAGCACTTTGGGAGGCTGAGGCGGGCGGATCATGAGGTCAGGAGTTCGAGACCAGCCTGACCAACATGGTAAAACCCTGTCTCTACTAAAAATACAAAAATTAGCCAGGTGTGGTGGCACACACCTGCAGTCCCAGCTACTCAGGAGGCTGAGGCAGGAGAATCACTTGAACCCGGGAGGCGGAGGCTGCCGTGAGCCAAGATCGCACCATTGCACTCCAGCCTGGCTGACAGAGTGAGACTCCATCTCAAAATAAATAAATAAATGAACAAACAAACAATAAAATAAAAATATTCAAACATTACAAAATATATTAAATGAAGTGAAAGTGTCCTTTTTATCCAACCACCTAGAAATAACAGCTTTTTATGTTTGGTGGGTAACTTTGAAGGCTTTTTTCTAAGCATATTCTAATACACACATACATTTTTTTTTTTTTTTGAGATGATGGAGTCTCACTCTGTCACCCAGACTGGAATGCAGTGGCATGATCTCGGCTCACTGCAACTTCCACTTCCCAGGTTCAAGCGATTCTCCTGCCTCAGCCTTCTGAGTAGCTGGGACTACAGGTGTGCACCACAACACCCCGCTAATTTTTGTATTTTGAGTAGAGACAGGGTTTCACCATATTGGACAAGCTGGTCTTGAACTCCTGACCTCAAGTGAACCACCCACCTCGGCCTCCCAAAATGCTGGGATTACAGGCATGAGCCACCTCGCCTGGCCAACACATAGAATTTTTCTTCTTCTTCTTTTTCTTTTTTTTTTTTTTTTTAGATGGAGTCTCGCTCTGTCGCCCAGGCTGGAGTGCAGTGGCATGATCTCAGCTCACTGCAACCTCCGCCTCACGGGTTCACACCATTCTCCTGCCTCAGCCTCCCGAGTAGCTGGGACTACAGGCACCCACCACCACGCCTAGCTAATTTTGTGTATTTTTAGTAGAGATGGGGTTTCACTGTGTTAGCCAGGGTGGTTTCGATCTCCTGACCTTGTGATCCGCCCGCCTCGGCCTCCCAAAGTGCTGGGATTACAGGTGTGAGCCACTCCGCCTGGCCAACACATACAATTTTTAAACACAAATTTAACCATACTATCTATACATGTCTGCAACTTGCTTTAAAAAAAAAAAAAAGCTGGGCCAGGCGTGGTGGCTCACGCCTGTAATCCCAACACTTTGGGAGGCCGAGGTGGGTGGATCACCTGAGGTCAGGAGTTCGAGACCAGCCTGGCCAACATGGTGAAACCCCATCTCTACTAAAAATACAAAAACAAAATCAGTCAAGCGTGGTGGTGGACGCCTGTAATCCCAGCTACTCGGGAGTCTGAAGCAGGAGAATCACTCAAACCCGGGAGGCGGAGGTTGCAGTGAGCCAAGATTGTGTCATTGCACTCCAGCCTGGGTGACAATGGCAAACCTCTGTCTCAAAAAAAACAAAAACAAAAACAAAAAACAAACTGACTCTCTTACATGTCTTTCCATGGCAGAATACATAGATCTATTTTTTAACCATTCCAAGGCATTCCATTGATTGCATGACCATATCACAATTAAGTTAACCCATATTCTCTGTTGGTAGACATTTGGGGTTTTTCTAATTTCTGATCATTTGAAAGATCAGAATGAACATCCCTATCAATATACTTATGCTAGTGATTCTAGAGGATTTATATCTAGCAGAACTGCTGATTCAAAAGGGTATGATCATTTTATATTTAGTCTATTAAAAATTGCCCTCCAGGCCTAGAAGCAGTGATACCCCAATAGCAATGAGCATATCCAGCACACAGATCTTGTTCCAAATACTATTCTCCAAGAAAAAGAACCAGAGCTCTTTGGAGCAGTTGATTACGGGGCTGAGGCAGGAAATATTCAAGATGAGGTTAGTGTTTTCTGGTGCCAAGGAATAAAAAAGTGCTGAATTTTTTTAAATGGGGACATGTGAAAAGGACACAGGGGCCAACCCAAAAAGAGTTCCCAATGGCCACAGCTGGTATTAACACAACCTGGGCAACAAATAACAGTAATACTAGATTATATCCCACAGAATAAAATAATACCCACGAGTCCATACTAATATAAATGAACGATTAAATAAGTAAATGAGGGAGAAGAGACTAATCTTACTCATAGAAGAATTCTAATAAATGTAGAAGGAATAAAGGAAATAGAAATCTCCATTAGAACACCACAGGAATAATTACTACAGGCAAAATCCATCAGTGAATGCTAATGCTGGTAAGCAAAAGCTGAAACTGGACATTACATTGTCTCAAAGTATCTCCCCCAAATATGTATTAATAAAAAGTGTGTGGATATTACTTCATTGCAAATGGGAAAATGATAACATTACTGTGGAAAAACACAGCTGATACCATCTTAACTAGGTGATCAGAGTTACCTTCACCAGTAATAAGGTACATCTATATCATGTAAGCCCTAGTTTGATTCACTGAGAAGAACATAGCATCATTTTTGTGGTATTCTTGCCCAAATTGCATAATCTCAATCAAATCATGAAAAAACATTAGATTAACCCAGATTAGGAACATTTTTAGTTTTTATAATTGTACTATAATTGTGTAACATGTTAACATCAGGGGAAATTGGGTAAAGGACCCATGGAAATGGTGTATGATTTTTGCAACTCTATTGTGAGTCTAAAATTTATTTTTTTAAAAAAAGTAAAAATGCCCTCTAAAAAAGAATATAGTTTCATATTCCCACCGGCAGTATATTAATATGCCCATTTCCCCATATCTCCTCCAATACTGGATTGAACTGTTTGATAGATACCAAAAACACTGTCTTAATTTTTTGCTTTTCACTATTAGCTAATGAACATATGAAAATATTTCACTGGCTGGGTATGGTGGCTCACGCCTGTAATCCCAGCACTTTGGGAGGCCGAGGTGGGCAGAACACTTGAGGTCAGGAGTTCGAGGTCAGCCTGGCCAACATGGTGAAACCCTGTCTCTAGCAAAAATACAAACATTAGCCAGGTGTGGTGGCAGGCACCTGTAATCCCAGCTATTCGGGAGGCTGAGGCAGGAGAATTGGTTGAATCTGGGAGGTGGAGGTTGCAGTGAGCCGAGATTGCACCACTGCAGAGTGAGACTCCATCTCAAATAAAAAAAGAAATTCACTATGTCTGAATTTCTTAGACATATTAGATAAATATTGTGGGGTTTTTTGTTGTTGTTGGCTGTTTGTTTTTTAGTTTTAAGTAGTAAAATATATCTCCTTTATGGCTTCTGGTCATTTTCCCACTTCAAGACTATAAAATTATTCCCTCGCATTTCTTAGAAGTATGATTATTAGGTCACAGATCTTATAAACTATGCCATATTCACATTCTCTGATACCTTCTTGCTTGAGATACCAAACTGCATATCCATGACAACAGTCATATTTCCTTGCATAGATAAATATGCAGTATTCTGATAGTTTTCACTTTATCCATTTTGAAGCAATGTTTATTTTTATTTCTTACTTAAATAAGGTAAAAATTACAGCAAATAAGCAATGCTTATTTATCTTAGACCCATTCTCTTCATCTAAACTCAAAGACAGAGTCTAGTTTGAATGCCAAGAGAAATAGTCCAATCTTAGCTAATAATTCTATTATCATTCATTTTGTTACATAAACTCTCCCCCATGATTAGTATGAAGATATATAAATACGATGTAGATCTATCAAGTGCCTAATGAACTGCAAGCACACAAATTTCACTCCTTACATACCAAGTTGTAGACTCTCAGAACCAAAATAGGCTTTAAAGTAAAGATAATGAGCTTGTCTCTAAAAAAGAAACACTTCTCTTGGGCAAACCTGGAGGACACTATGCTAAGTGAAATAAGCTAGACACAGAAGGACAAATACTACATTACACCATTTATAGAAGGAAACTAAAAGAGTCAAACTCATAGAAGCAGAGAGCAGAATGGTGGTGACCAGGGGCTGGGTAGAGGGAGAAACAGGATGGTATTAGTCAAATGATACAAAGTTTCAGTTATGAAAGATGAAAAAGTCCCAGAGATCTACTGTACAGCATGGTGCCTATAGTTAACAATACTGCATTGTGTATTTTAAAATTTGCTAATAGGGTATATCTTATTTTAAGTGTTTTCATCTCACACACACACACACACACACACACACACAAACAACAATACATAAGAGGGCAGGAGGAAACTTTTGGAAGTGATGGATGGGTTTATGGCATAGATTGTGGTGATGATTCTCTCCGAACTCATTGAGTTGTATACATTCCATCTTTACAGCTTTTTGTATGTCAATCATACCACAATAAAATGGCTTTAAAAAATGAGGGATGGGTCATTAATTATTGTCCATTTTTGGTGCCAATAGTTTTCAAAGGCTACTTTTTAATTATATAGGTGTAATCATTCTCTAGGGAAAAATGAATACAAATTAGAGTGTGCACACAGAGGTTTCCAAATGAATCCATCCATCTCTCTTTAGGAAGTCTCTGCAGTGTACATTTCTTAGGACAGTTTTGCTTAAGGAAGTTTAGCTTGTTCTGCTACCAGTGACAGAGAGCAGGATAAAAGACACAGGGAACCAGTGAGATGCCTACTAAAATAAGAAATGGAAGATGCTCAAAGACAAACATTGCCTGGTTTGACATTTTGTCTGTGTGGTTTATTCTGCCTATTTGCTTCCTTTACCTGAGGCTTAACTGAAATCTCCAGTTTCTGAACCATACTTTTTATCTCGGCTTTGAAATTCAGTTTAAATATGTACCTTTTGGGAAATTGTTGCTATTTATTTTTTTAACCACAAACCCACCCATCCTTCATATTTAGTGACAAATAGAAGCTATTAAAACACTAGAGGGATTTTCAATATCTGATCCAAGGAAAGCTTTTTTAAATGCCAGAAAATTCCTTTGAGAGGTGGAGTTTTGCTTTTGTTGCCCAGGCTGGAGTGCAATGGCACGATCTTGGCTCACCACAACCTCCACCTCCCGGGTTCAAGCGATTCTCCTGCCTCAGCCTCCCGAGTAGCTAGGATTACAGGCATGCACCACCATGCCTGGCTAATTTTGTATTTTTAGTAGAGACAGGGTTTCTCCATGTTGGTCAGGCTGGTCTCGAACTCCCGACCTCAGGTGATCCACCCGCCTCAGCCTCCCAAAGTGCTAGGATTACAGGCGTAAGCCATGGCGCCAGGCCCCATTTACTTTTTAGCAACAATGTTTAAATCTTGACTTTTGAATAGGGGTATATACTAGCTTAAAATAACTTACTATAACACAAATAAATTATGGAGTGAAGTTCTAGGTTGACATTAAAATTTATTCATCTACTCTTTACCTTCTTCACAGAGGTTGTAAGAATTTTAAAAATTGAATACAATGATAACTGTAAAATAATTTTAAAAAGAAAGAAACAGTTCCCCCCACTCCATGACTAAGAAGCTAAAATAGGGTCTGCTTTCTAGAACATTAAGAAAGCACCCTATGTGCTTCCCTCTATACTAAAGTTACGAAATTCTTTCTAATCAGTTATAATTACAGCTTTACTCTTAAGATCATCTTGAGACTAGATAAAAGATGAATGTGAGAATATGAAAAAACAACAAGAATGCACACCATTCCTTTTCTTTCAGTTACCTAGAATTAAATTAGCAGCAGTATCAACAGGGAAAGCACATTCTCCTTATGAGCTCTCAATATATCAATTGCATTTAAATTAGAATTTTTCAAAGTCATAAAAATCAACTGATCATACTTTTTGAGGTCCACACCTAAGAAACAGCTTGATTATCATGAAACAACTACTGGCGAAAAAACTTTCAACATATGAAAATTGCTGTCACACTGATAATTCTTGACTCTGAATTAAGAATCTTATGATACTGATTTTTAAATATTTTGGACAAACAGATTACATAACAGCAAACACTGACCTTACCACAACTCTCCTTTCCAAGTTTAGTCAAGAAGTGTGTTGATACATGGATGAATCTGAATTTACAAGGCATTCATTAAAATACTACAGACCTGAACAATACTTGAAGAAAGTGATTGTTACCTTAAGTGTTCTTAACCAGAAAGTACTCCTGTGTATCAAGACTTCCCACAAAATTTGTACAATTTTTGCCAGAAGGTATGTTTTGTTTTTGTTTTTTAAAATGGCAAAAACATAAGTCTTACACACAGAGAAATGCCTAACGTAATGAGCAGAAAGTACATATGGAATTACAACTTTAGGAGAAAAAAATAGCACTTTCCTCTACATTAGAGACTGATAAAAGTATTTCAGAAAGGAAAAATAAATTTTTAGAAACATAGACCCTTAGAGTTAAAATATGGTCCGTTTAGACAATTCTCAAAGTACCAGCTGGAGTTACCAGTTCCTTGCAGTACTATTACTTATAATATTGCATCCTTATTTTAATTCCTGCCATGAATAACTTTTATTTACTAAAACAGATAGCAATGCACTGGGGGTCCATAAAAACTAGTGCCAATTAAGAATAAAGAAATTACTCAGTGCTGCCAAAAGTATACAAAAAGGCACTTTATATACTGTTGACAAAAGTAGAAATTAGTACATGCTAAATAGAAAATAACTTGGTAATATGTGACAACAGGCCTTCAGTTATACTTCCTGCACTTGTAATTTCACTTTCTATTTCTGGGAATATCCTAAAGCTGCAGTTCTCAAACTTTTGGGCACCAGAGACCAGAGGTGGAGCTCAGGCAGAAATGCTCACTTGTCGCTCACCTCCTGCTGTGCAGCACAGCTCCTAACACGCCATGGACCAGTACCGGTCCATGGTCTGGGAGTTGGGGACCCCTATCCTAAAGGAAATCATTAGAGATTCACACAAAAAAATAGAGGACAGTCATCATGGTGGTACGGATAACAGAAAAAAAAAAATAGGAACAACTTCAAATTCCCAACAGGAGATTGGTAAAATAATGTATCCATGTGATCAAATACTATGCGGCCATCAAATGCAGCATTGCCAGAGTATTTAAGAGTATGAGAAAATGTTTAAGATATATGAAGTGAAATTGGTTTAAGATGAAACTTCATACTCAAGATCAACTTCCTCAAATTTATGTAGGCTATAAACCAAAATATTAATCTCTAGGTTGCAGAATTACAGGTGATTTTTTTTTTTTATTGAGACAAGGTCTTGCTCGGTTACCCAGGCAGGAATGCAGTGGTGCAATCTTGGCTCACTGCAGCCTCGACCTCTTGGGCTCAAGCCATCCTTCCACCTTAGCCTCCTGAGTAGCTAGGACTACAGGCATGCGCCACCACATCAGGCTAATTTTTTGTATTTTTGGTAGAGACAGGGTTACACCATATTGCCCAGGCTGGTCTCCAACTCCTGGGCTCAAGCGATCCATGTGCCTCAGCCTCCCAAAGTGCTGGGATTACAGGCATGAGCCACTGCACCCACCTAGAGGTTATTTTTAGTTTTATCCTTATAATTTCCCTACATTTTCTAAAACTTCTACAGTGAATGTTACTTTTATCATTTAATAATAAAGTAGAAAATATAGCACCAGTCTTTCAATTAATTCTAATGTGTGTCTATGTATTGATAGTAACAATGAATATGGTCCAAAAGGTGTTTAGCCCTACTCAAGTGGCAAAGTAATACTGTAAAAGGAGCTAAAAGTTGGCTTTATTTGTACTAAGGAAAGCAGGTTAGATCTTCTGTTTTTAAATTAGGCTCAAAGCAAAATAAACTCTTCTTTTGCTCATGTAATATAGCCTATAAGCTAAATAAAATGAGGGTTTTCTTCCTTACTATAACTACCATGGTTAACTGTTTTCTGAAGCTAAGCATCCTTTTGGTGTCCCTTATGTCAAAACGTGACTAACAAAAATTGACTAGTACAAGCCGAGTCTCCCTAATCTGAAAATCCAAAATCTGAAATGCTCCAAAATCTGAAACGTTGTGAGCACCAACATGACACACAAAGGACATTCTCATTGGAATATTTCAGATTTTTGGATTAGGGATGCTCAACCAGTCAGTATATAATGCAAATATTCCAAAACCTGAAAAATTCCAAAATCCAAACACTTCTGGCCCCAGGCATTTTGGATAAGAGATACTCAACCTGTAATAGCAAGTTAACAGACAATATCAAAAAGCCAGACAATCATGAGGGGTTCTGCACAGATGAAGTATAAATTTCTTTAAAGCTAAGAGTTCTACTAACTTATCCTATTAAAACAAATGGGAACTCAAATGCCAGATTATATCTGCATGAGATAGAATAGGTACCATGCCATACTTGCAACCTTCTGCCCCATAATGAAAATGTTTTTCAACTGACCAGAATCAGTCCCCTGCAGGAAATTAAGCCTGCCCCAGGAGAAGGTAACTCAAGCAAAAGGAACCAAATGAATATCATTCCTTTGATGTCTGTGATTAGTAGACCCAGAAGGCTACTTTCCACACGGGTGATCAGAGGGCCTGTGAAAGGAGGGGATTTCAGAAGTGAGCTTTCCATCAGTACTTTCTTCTTTACAACCTGGTTCTGGGACCAAATACTCAAACTTCAAAGGATATCATCTTACCTGTCTAGCTTCAGACATTCCAATCAACTGTGCTATCACATTACAAATGTGTACTAGCTGACTTCAAAAAGTAGGAGGCAGAAAAGGCTGAATCATTTCTTTCTCTCAAAGTTTTTATTTCGAAATGTTTCGAGCAGTGGTAAAATATCATTAAGTAATTTCACTTCCTGTAAGGCCCACACATCTACAAATGTGTCCTGCAATAACCCCAACAGGGTCTGGCAGCGTGGAGTTCACAATGCTAAAAAGTATAAAAAGAATACAGCTGCTACGCATACAATTCCAGTATAATAATACAATAGAATATTTTCTCAAAAATTAACTTTTACTCCAAAGTAGAGGGAAATCTCTCCGTCACTGATGGTTCGCTAAACTGGGTTGAGCCAGTACTTCGGAAGCTAGAGTCACAAACCTGATCCCCAGATAAACTGGTTAAAATGAAGGCGAGGCCGGGTGCGGTGGCTCACGCCTGTAATCCCAGCACTTTGGGAGGCTGCAGCAGGCGGATCACTGAGGTCAGTAGTTCAAGACTAGCTTGACCAACACGGAGAAAACCCGTCTCTACTAAAAACACAAAATTAGCCGGGCCTGGTGGTGCATGCCTGTAATCCCCTCTACTCAGGAGGCTGAGGCAGGAGAATCGCTTGAACCCAGGAGGCGGAGGTTGCAGTGAGCCAAGATCACGCCATTGCACTCCAGCCTGGGCAACAAGAGTGAAACTCTGTCTCAAAAAATAAAATAAAATAAAATGAAGGTGAACACATTTCCCAGCTTTCTGAGGACTGTCCTGTGGTTGTCCCAGCATAATTATCAAACTCCTCTTTCTTTTGCAAAAATATCCTAATGATGACCCTAGTTGTATCCTAACTTTCATCCCACAGAGAACAAGGCAAGAATGTATGGGTATATTAGCAGAAGCCAACCTTCACTCCTGGAAAAACACTTCCAAGTAAAAACTCCTGTTTGAATCCACAGTCATATACGATGGGCAAGTAAATGAAAGCACCAGCTGCACACCATTAATCACACAAACACACAAGACTCTTTATTCCAAGTGTTTTTCAATGATATCAAATTACTACAATCTTAGTTTATGTGCAACATTTATAATCCAATTTCTAGAATCTAGATTAACACCTTAACTGATGACTTCAAACTGAAGTCAATTTCTCATCTCACAAAAAACACACTTGTATCTTAAACACATATAGGATAAATCAGATGCATTGTAAGAAAATATCTCCGTGTATAGGTATTTAATTTGTGACTTTAAAAAAGTATAGTCCTATTTAATAAGTTATGTTCACCCTTTAACTAATTTTATTTTTTAATTTTTAATTTTTTTTGTTTAGAGATGGGGTCTTGCTTTGTCACCCAGGCTGGAGTACAGTGGCACAATCATAGCTCACTGCTGCCTTGAACTTCTGGGCTCAGGGGATCCTCCTGCCTTAGCCTCCTATAACTAGGACTTAGGAACTCACCACTGCATCCAGCTAACTTATTTTTTTATTTTTGTAGAGTAAGCATCTCACTATCTTAACCAGGCTGGTATTAAACTTCTGGGCTCAAGTGATCCTCCGGCCTTGGTTGCCCAAAAGGTTGGGATTACAGGCATGAGCCACTGCACTCAGCCTAACTTTAAAAATCAGAGAAAAGGATATTGCCAAGTTAACTTTAACAATCAAACAAAAACCCTAGCCTTGCAGGAAATACATATTTCACACCAATTTTATTTTTGTAATAAACATGTAACCAGTTATAATTTCCCATCTATGGTTTTCTGGAAAATATGTGTCAATAGCCTCAGAGTTGCATATCAAATGAAGCATTTCATTCCCAATCAAGAATAAAAGACTAAAGCAAACCTGTATTTCTAAACTAATCCAGATCCTATAAGCTCCAGCTCTTTTTATGGTAGGTAGTACCAGACACAGACCATTCCATTTACTAAGGAAGACTATGCCCCAGCTGAGAGGCAATCCAGTATGGTAGTTAGGAGCCAATATGCTACAGCCAGATGACCTGGGTTCAATCCCTGGCTGTGCCACTTACTAGAGATGGATGACCTAGGGCAAAATATTTAACATCTTTTCCTCATTTGCCACAACCATAAAAATGGAGGGGATAATATTATTACTTACAGGTACTGTCATGAGGCTTAAAAGAGTTGATGCACAGCTGTAGCCATTACGAACTTGAACTTCTTTTAATTTCTCAAAAGCATCAAGCTTAATCTCTCATCTCTGCTTCTAGCACATGCTTTTCCCTTTGCCAGTAACATTCTCTTCTGCCTTTTCTTGCTTCCCTTTAGGTCTTCATTTAAATGAAATGTGTAGAAAGCCTTCCTTGACCTCCTATGTTACGTGAAGTGCCTCTACTATTTGACCTCAAAGTACCCTACAGGACAGCACTTAAATTTGTCTAAGTTTCTGTTCCCCTGCTAGGCTGTAAGCTCCTTAGAGGCAGAGGTCATGTCTGTCTTGATAACTACTGTAATACCTGGGGCCTAGCACAGTACTGGTTCACAGTAGGTGCTGGATAAATATTTTTGGAATTAAGTGGGAATGAAATAAGAAGTCATATTATGTAGAAAGGAAACCAAAAAAGGATTTCCAAGATAAATCTTTCAATCTGAGTAGAAGTATATGCCTCTCCACATTTGAAATACATATGAGGGCCTCCTCTCATATATTAGGAGTCTCATCATTGAACAGGAGAAGTGGCATTTTTTTAAGAGATGGGGTCCTGCTCTGTTGCCCAGGCTGTAGCACAGTGGCACAATTGCAGCTCACTGCAGCCTCAAATTCCTGGGATCAAGCAAGCTTCCCACCTCAGCCTCCTGAGTAGCTGGGCCTACAGGCACTCGCCATCATGCCTGGTTCATTTTTAAAAATTTTGTAGAGACAGGGTCTCACCATCTTGCCCAGGCTGGTCTCAAAACTTCTGGGCTCAAGCGACCCTCCCACCTCCGCCTCCCAAAGTGCTGGGATTACAGAGGTAAGCCACCATGCCTGGCCAAGAAGTGCCATATTCTGACCAAGTACAAACTTGATGCCAATTCTGGGTAAGAACCACGACTTCATAAGCAGAGTAAGTGACAGTGTGTTCAGTGTGTTTACACTTACTATTTCACATCCTATATTCCAAAGCTTTATTAAAATAAGGGTATCACAGCAAAATTATATGGCTAGTGTCCCTGAATATTATCAGCTGACCGAAATGAAGCTCATAAGTGCCAGTGGCATAGGCGGGGAAAATAAAAGGAAAATGAGACCATGAATGTGGAAGAGTATGCAAGAAAGAAAAAGAAAGCCAGCTGCCATGGCATGTGCCTGTAGTCCCAGCTACTCAAGAGGTTGAGGTGGGCGGATCATTTGAGCCCAGGGGTTTCAGACCAGCCTGGGCAACATGGGGAAACCTTGTCTGTACAAAAATTTGCAGGCCGCGGTGGCACACGACTGTAGTCTCAGCTACTCCAGAGGCTGAGGTGGGAGGATCGCTTGAGCCTGGGAGGTGGAGGGTGCAGTGAGCCGAGATGGCGCCACTGCACTCCAGCCTGGGCGACAGAGTGAGACCCTGAGAAAAGAAAGAAAACAAAAAGAAAGGAAGAAGGGAGGGAGGGAAGGAGGAGAGAAGAGAGAAGGGAAGAAAGGGAGAGAGGAAGGAAGGGAGGGAAGGAGGGATGAAGGGAAGAAGGGAAGAAGGGAAGGGGAAGGGAAAGGGATGGGAAAGGAAAGAATTTGATGCAGTGAAGAGTGCTAAAGCAACATCAGCAGCTTGTCTATAACGTGCCACTGGGTGGCACCACTGTCCTTAGCTAGTCACTACAGATATGGAACCAGGATAGAGGACCATCAGGCTCTCTTGCAGAGCTTAGGTGAAAACTCAGAAGTCTATCTCTACTGTATTGACACACAGATGCAAGTCACTATAGTTAAAGTTCTCTGCATATGTCATCAACACAAGGATATGTCTTCAGGATGTTGTGTTTATCAGAGACTCCTGGAAAGTAAGTTTGTCAACATTGTTGCTTAGTCCAAAGGCTTCAGAAACAGCTCACTATTCTAAATGCAGATTCTCAGGGAAGTGAGAGATGGGACAGGGGTGCAGGGTGGTCAGAATAACCTAGAAATCTTTTTCAAGCTATTAGGTTGAACGACATAAAATTGCCAATAGTAAAAAATTTGCTACAGACAAAAAAAAAGGCAATTTCAAGTGGTTCAACATAATATACACACATTTAGAATCGCTGGCTTATTGAGCCACTGTAATGATGAGAGTGTCATATTTCTCATTTGTTAGGGGGGAAAAGATTGAGAAGACACACACAGTTGGCCTTTTACTTAAAATCATGAAGAATTAACTGAGCAAAGAGATGGAAACAACAAAATATCTAAAAATAGGGAATAAACTACAGTCATGAACCACATAACATTTCAGTCAATGACGGACTGCATATACAGTCGTCCCGTAAGAATATAATGGAGATGAAAAATTCCTGTAGACTAGTGAAGTCACAGCAGGGCACATTATTCAAGAATACTAGCAAACCACCATGGACATATCAATATTTCTAAAAAGAATGACACCTTCTCAAGAAGCACCTCAGGCAGGTCCTTTAGGAGGTATTCCAGAAGAAGACACTCTTATAGGAGATGACAGCTGCATGCATGTTACTGCCCTTAAAGACCTTCCAGTGGGACAAAATGTGGAGGTGAAAGACAGCGATACTGATGATCCTGACCCTTTGTAGGCCTCGGCTAATGTTTGTGATTGTGTCTTAGTTTTTTGTTTTTGTTTTTGTTTTGAGACTGTGTCTTAGTTTTAACACAGAAGTTTAAAGAGAAAAAAATCAATTTTAAAAATATAAAAAAGCTTATAGAATAAGGACATAAAGAAAAAATATTTTTGTACAGCTGTACAGTGTGTTTGTTTTAAGCTAAATGTTATAAAAGAATCAAAAAGTCAAAAAAATTTAAAAGTTTGTAAACTAAAAAGGTTATAGTAAGCTAAGGTTAATTTATTACTGAATAAAAATATTTTCATAAATTTAGTGTAGCGTAAGTGTACAGTATTTATAAAGTGGACAGTGGTGTACAGTAATGTCTTAGGCATTCACAGTCAGTCACCACTCATTCACTGACTCACCCAGAGCAACTTCCAGTCCTGCAAGCTCCATTTATGGTAAGCACCCTATATAGCTGAACCATTTTATCATCTTTTATACCGTTTTTTTTTTTACAGTACCTTTTCTATGTTTAGATATATTTAGATACATAAATACTGAGCACTGTGTTACAACTGCCTACAGTATTCAATACAGTCACATGCTGTACACGTTTGTAGCCTAAGAGCAATAGGCTGTACCATACAGTCTTGGTGCATAGTTGGCTATACCATCTAGGTTTCTGTAAGTACACTCTATAATGTTCACAATGATGAAATTGCCTAACTACCCATTTCTCAGAACATGTCCCTGTCATTAAGCAACCTATGACTATGTAACTACATGTATTAAAAACAGCAAACATGGCAAGAGGTTCACAAAAGAAGTAAATGCTAATATTAAGTATAAAAAAAGCAAGAGGTGCAGTGGCTCATGCCTCTAATCCTAGCACTTTGGGAGGCTGAGGTAGGGGGGATCCCTTGAGCTCAGGAGTTCGAGACCAGGAATGAGGGATAGTAGGAAGATCACCGTATTTTGTTTTATGTTTTTATATACATACGTTTTCTAAAATAAACATGTATAATAATTTTGAATTCTGAAACCAAAGAAAAAGATTTTGGTAGAAAAACAAGGGAAATCCAAATAAATTCCTTAGTTTAGTTAACAGTATCACACTAGTGTTATATAAAATGTTAACATTAGGGGAAGCTGGGGGCACATTACACAGGACCTCTGAACTATCTTAAACAAATTTTCTGTAATTTAAAATCATAAAACAGGCCAGGCACCGTGGCTCATGCTTGTAATCCCAGCATTTTGGGAGGCTGAGGTGGGAGGATCGCCTGAGGTCAGGAGTTTGAGACCAGCCTGGTCAAGAAGGCGAAACCCTGTCTCTACAAAAAAATACAAAAATTAGCCAGGCATGGTTGTGTACACCTGTAATCCCAGATACTTGGGAGGCTGAGGCAGGAGGATCGCTTGAACCCAGGAGGCAGAGGTTGCAGTGAGCTGAGATCATGCCACTGCACTCTGACTGCATCTCAAAAAAATAAAATTATATATATATATATATATAGAGAGAGAGAGAGATCAAAACAATAAATCATATAATGATATTTTTAAAATTTAGAAGACATGAAACTAAAACTTTTAAAAATCTAAACAAAACTATCCACTTGGTTAAGTGGTCCCTACATATAAACAAGAATATGATGGTACAAAGTTTTTCTGGTAGTAAGTCACTGTGCTCTTTTAAATTGTAACAGAAAGTTATAAAGGCAATTATATCATCTGGCCTCTCCTAAATATGACAGTGACATCACCCCACTGGGTACGGACTCACTGAAGTGGGAAACAAATGGTTAATTCTCATTTTATTTGGTTTTGTAAACATCATTGCTGAAGAATAACATGTTGATTTAAGGAGGGAGAAAATTAAAAGTTAAGTATAGCCAGTAACAACCCTTTTCCTTCAAAATATTTTTTAAAATCTAGTTTCCCAAACCCTGGGTAGTTACAGGTACATGTGCATGCATTTGTTCAAGAAATACTCAGTAAGTATATACTATGCCCTGCCTTTGTGGAGCTTACTGTTCAATTGATATTTTAAGTGGACAGAAGACTAACAGAGAGAACTAGACATGTAGGTAGAATAGGAAAGGAAGATCACACATGAGGCAATCCTCAACCCTATAATAATTGCCCAACCTGACAATTATATGCTTTTTAAAAGTTAAAAATAATAGTTACCCTCTGGAATTAACCAGTTATACCTGTTACTACTTAAGTATCACCTGGCTTGCTTTGAAAATGAATGTTATTAAAAACTTCCTTCAAATATTGGGGCAAGGAAAAGTATGCAAAGCCAAAGGATGAAAGTGAGGTTCTGAAAGAATAGAGGAAGAAAAATGCAGAGTTGAAAAGCACCAACTGAGAAACTAAAACATCTTGATCAATTTCATCTACAGACTAGCCAGCTGTTACAAACAACACTGCTGTCTGGTTATAATACTCCAGCAAGTGTAAAGTTTGGAATAGGTTAGTTCCACTGTGGAACACAGCCAACGGAGATTTCATTCTTTAAGTACTTAAAATGCCTCAGTATAAGGCACTTTTGCATAGTGCCAAAACAAGAACTCTTAACAACAGATTTAAAGAGAAGGGCCAGAGCACTAAAAAAGCCCAAGCAGAGCAGAAGTCTTTTTTCCCATCTCAATGAAATACTATTTAAGGAAGGAGAGTTATGTATCCCCATACAAAGGTCAGCCAAGAAAATGGCTGTAATCCTAACAGTGTTGATATTTCCTACTAGCAGATATTGCCCATGTATCCCTAATGCATTTAGCTTCTGTTGCATCTGCAATGTAATGTACCTTTAAGATATCCTTTTGCAGCTATTTCTATGATTATTTAAGATATATCACCTTTAAACTAGGCAGTAATTCAATCCTCCTTGAAGCATCTGCAACCAATATGAATAGCAATAAAATATAAGAGGGTAGTTTGCTTTTTCATCAAAGGCAAAACTAAGGCCAACACAGAGGACAGTTTTGAAAACAAACCTGTTCTCTCTTACATCTTTAACTCTGATTGATGGCTATGTGACCGCGTCTTACAAGCCTGATTTTTTTTTAAGAATAAGAAAAGATTGGCTCATGCCTGTAATCTCAGCACTTTGGGAGGCCGAGGCGGACGGATCACCTAAGGTCAGTAGTTCAAGACCAACCTGACCAACATGGTGAAACCCCGTCTCTACTAAAAATACAAAAAATTATCTGGGCAAGGTGGCAGGCACCTGTAATCCCACCTACTAGGGAGGCTGAGGCAGGAGAATTGCTTGAACTCAGGAGATGGAGCTTGCAGTGAGCCCAGATAGCGCCATTGCACTCCAGCCTGGGTGACAAGAACAAAACTCCATCTGAAAACAAAAAAAAAGAACAAGAAAAGATTAATTTCAAAATGCTTTCAACAGCCCCATCTTACGGTTTTCAGGGCTGCTAATGCCTGAAAGTAGAAGGGAATGACATTGAGGTTCAGAGCCTTGTGCCAAGCCCAGACAGCATCCTGGTCTTTC
Organism: Pan paniscus; assembly: GCF_029289425.2. Classification (NCBI taxonomy): domain Eukaryota; kingdom Metazoa; phylum Chordata; class Mammalia; order Primates; family Hominidae; genus Pan; species Pan paniscus. The sequence continues at coordinate 109,208,259 of NC_073272.2, forward strand.
TGCAGCAATGGGGCAGTGCCGGTAAGAGCAAGGGAAAAAAATGGTCTGGCAATAGCAGGACATGGCCCCAACCCTGGCCAAAAATCAAACTCAACACAAATTCCAATAGTTTATACTCACAGCCGTGTCCAACCCTTTGAATGCGAGGACATTTTTGCTTATCTCTGGTGGTAGATATCGTGAAAATTATGTACACACCTTTAATTTTTTTTTTTTTTAGCTCATGAGTTATCATTAGTGTTAGCATATTTTATGTGTAGCCCAAGACAATTCTTCTTCCAACATGGTCCAGGGAAGCCAAAAGGCTGGATAACCATGGTTGAGAGGATCATCCCACAGAACTGTTTTATGCAACTCAAACAGGTAACTGCGCAACTTTGATTTTAACTAAAGAGGTAGAGGTCATAAGCAAAGTCCACAATTCTAAGATTTGGTTTTCTGTCCTAAACAAATTCCTACTCACTCCTCACAATGCAAAAGTAACATTTTCCCATGATTTCATGACAAAACGTTACAGCATTTAGAAAAGACTGGACAAATAATATGACCTTAATGTTACAATTTGCTAGGAATGATGCGAAATTGAAGAAATCAACTCCAGGTTGAAAAATAATTCTTTCAACCGAAGTGAGCTGCTTCAAAATGTGTTACTTACATCTCACTGAAGTCATTAAGTACCATGTAAGTGTTATATAACAATAATCCCAACTTTGAAAGACAAATTCAGTTTTGACTCAATTTTGCAGATTTTCACTGGAGACTGATCATCAAATGAAACACTGCAGACTTTTCAATATACTACTTAGCTTAAGAAATCCCATAGTCAGCCAGGCGCAGTGGCTTACTCATGTAATCCCAACATTTTGGGAGACTGAGGCAGGCAAACTGCTTGAGCTCACAAGTTGGAGACCTGCCTGAGCAACATGGCAAAACCCTGTCTCTACAAAAAATACAAAAATTAACTGGGCATGGTGGCATGAGCTTGTGGTCCCAGTACTTAGGATGCTTATGTGGGAGGATCGCTTGAGCCCAGAAGGTGGAGGTTGCAGTGAGCCGAGGTCACACCATTGCACTTGGGTGAAAGAAGTGAAACCCTGTCTCAAGAAAAAAAAAAAAAGAAAGAAAAGAAATCCCATAGTCTACAATTTGTTGTTTAAATATGTCTCTTAAGTACAGACTAGATCTCAGATTATTGGTTTTTAAAACTCAATGTACACTCTGGCTATAGACTGTAAGTTCACTGCCACTCCTCCTCATCTTTGGTAATGTCCTAGTATGGCATCCACCTCCACTTTTAAGCTGGCAGTGCCCTAAGCAAGGTGATCCTTCAATCAGAGGGGGTGCAGTGAGACAGTCAACAGAATTCCTCTTCCTCAGTTGAAGACAATTGGAAACAAGATTATAAGGAAGCACTTTATCCCTATGAGGCTAACAAACAAAATAAACAAACAAACAAAAAACTGTGGTCTTTAGGGTTAGGGATTTTTCAATAAAAAGATCAGCTCTGTAAAACGTGTTAGGAACAAATCTTCTGTTTTACTAAATGTTATCAATGCAATCATAGGCCAATCACTCCACAGAAACATTTTATGTAACCAAACAACAATGGCATAGATGCAGGGTACCACAGAGATAAGACAGGGGTTAGGGAACTATCCCACCACTAGAATGTTCTCCAAAGTGCCAGAAGTGCCACCTATGTAGAAGTTGTTATGCCTATGGCAGCTTAAGAGTGACCCCTACTGAGCTAGGATTCAAGGCAGCTGGCAGGGCTGATGCAAGTGTCAACTCCCCTATTTTGTACTCCTTGCGCTGAAAATCATCAATCATTCAGTTCTAACTAAGCCCACAAAGAAATGCAAAGATATGGCTGAGCTGTAATGGTGATGTTGGGGAACTCCATTTCAAAACAGGAATAAAAAAGAAGGTGGGGAATTCAGCATGAAAGTTTTCATTCTGCTGCTGCCTCTTCTGAAACAGTCTGTATTTTAAGGGATACCACCTATAATGAAGTCAATTCTTTGGGGGAATGTTTCCTTTAAAAAGCTACTTTCCGCCGGGCGTGGTGGCTCACGCCTGTAATCCCAGCACTTTGGGAGGCTGACGTGGGCGGATCACCTGAGGTCGGGAGTTTGGGAGTTCGAGACCAGCCTGACCAACATGGAGAAACCCTGTCTCTACTAAAACTAGAAAATTAGCCAGGCATGACGGCTCATGCCTGTAATCCCAGCTACTAAGGAGGCTGAGGCAAGAGAATCGCTTGAACCCGGGAGGCGGAGGTTGAGATGAGCTGAGATCGCGCCATTGCATCCAGCCTGGGCAACAAGAGCAAAACTCCATCTCACAAAAAACAAACAAACAAAAAAAAACAAAAAAGCTAGTTTCCTGGCCAGGCATGGTGGCACAGGCTTGTAATCCCAGCACTTTGGAAGGCCAAGGCAGGTAGATCACTTGAGGTCAGGAGTTTGTGACCAGCCTGGCCAACATGGTGAAACCCCTTTTCTACTAAAAATACAAAAATTAGCTGGGCGTGGTGGCACAGGCCTGTAATCCCAGCTACTCGGGAGGCTGAGGCAGGAGAATCACTTGAACCCAGGAGGCAGAGATTGCAGTGAGCCGAGATCACGCCACTGCACTCCAGCCTAGGCAACAGAGCGAGACTCAAAAAAAAAAAAGCTACTTTCCTACAAACATTTAAATAATCTCTTGATGATCAAGAGGATGTTAAAATTAAGTCAATGTGTATATAAATTTTTAAAAACCTGCTTCCACATAAAAATCCTGGCCTTAATACTTGACACTAAAAAATAAAATCTTAGTAAAACAGTCCAAAATTTTCTGGGGGGAAATTTGAGCTGTATAACATACTTAGGTCAGTTATTTTGCTTAAAAATTTATAACATGTCACTCTATTTGAATGAATGTGCTAATACTCACATTTCTACTTGAAGAAATAAAAAAACTACACAGCTTCCCATCTACAGGTTGCTATAATTCACCAATACAGTGTGCCTGAGCCCTGCCTTTTGTAGTTTCCAGGTTATAGAAAAACAACTTGCTTCACAGAAATTCTAACCTACTCCTATAAGGAATTGTCTAGGTACAGAAGGGACCCCAATGCCTTCCAAAATGGGTCTTTGCTTTGCTTGCTGACACTCTGAACCCGAAATATTCCACTAAAGACTTTAAACCATCCTAGACTAACCTTGCAATTGACTGTTGACCAAATCAGGAAAGTTTCCATGGTTCCAGGTGAAGAAATATCATTATCCTAGGCCTTCTCTTCTCTTTTCTGCTCTGTTTGTCTGAAACATATTCATCTAACAATTGCTACAGCTATTTCTGCCCAGTTCTACCCTTCAGTAAAGTTGTGATTTTTCAACTGTTCTTTGAAGCTGCTTCTCAACTTAGTATCTTCAGTCGTCATGCGGAACATAGATCTTTTACTTGGATTCATCCCATGTGGTATTAGTGCTAGTTCTTCTTTTTCTTCTCAAAACCATGACTGAATTTTATGCTCATTCACCAAGTTCCTGTCTCCTGACTGAGGGAGTTTTCAGTTTTCAGTTCATCTGGAAAGCAGAAATTACTAACATATCCTGAAGCACAGTGAATTTTCACCATCTTAGCAGGGCAGCTCTGCCTATTTCTCCAGGTTTTCTTTGATAAAACATCATTCAGGTATTCCCCAGGAGAGTTGGTCCTTCAAAACCCTATCATTATTTATAGTATTAAAATACTTTAAGTCCACATTAAAGGTAATAAAACAGAATACCTAAGAAAAAACAGGGGCCAGGCGTGGTGGCTCATGCCTATAATCCCAGCACTTTGGGAGACCAAGGCAGGCGGATCACCTGAGGTCAGGAGTTCGAGACCAGCCGAGCCAACATGGTGAAACCCCATCTCTACTAAAAATACAAAAATTAGCCAGGCGTGGTAGTGCATGCCTGTAGTTCCAGCTACTCGGGAGGCTGAGGCAGGAGAATCGCTTGAACCTGGGAGGCAGAGGTTGCAGTGAGGCGAGATCCCGCCACTGCACTCCAGCCTGGGTGCCAGAGTAAGACTCCGTCAAAAAAGAAAAGAAAAGAAAAGAAAAAAGAAGAAACAGTTATTTCACCATACCTCCCCACTCCATTAACCTCATAACTACCACAAGAATCCACCATTAACATTTTCAATGCCTCTGTAAAAGTTCAATCTCACATGCCCTCTCATTAACCAAGTGAGAAATAGAGAAACTCTATCCTGATTCCCTTTAAAATCTGCTAACTTGATATCACCTAAAATCCTCTGTACTGTGAAATCAATTCCAAAAAGGCCTAAACGGCTTTGGAGAATAGGGACACTGTTTCAATCATCATAACAAAAACCTGAGTATAGCTATGTTGGGCCTTCACATTAACACCATTGTCTACCAGGTAGAATCTTGTTTTGTAAAATGCACTGTTGAATTCATGGAAAATAGTAAGTAACAAAAACCCTTCAACAAAAGTAAGATATTTTCACCTCTAAGTCCTACAGCATAAACCCAGAGGAAATTATAATGGGTCTTCAGCAAATTTGTTTAACAAATACTTCTAGATGACAAGAGAAAGTAGCATACACACATACTTGCCCAAATCAAACTTAATTCTCTGACACAGTTCTCCTAATAATCAATTTGATAAACTACAAACTGAGATATCATAGAAAAAGGTTATGTTGCCACAGATACCTAGATTTTCTTTACTTTTATAAGTTGCAAAAGAATACAACTACACACACCTCTACCAAAAACTAGCCACAGCAGTTGGTTTTTCTTTGAACAAAAATAACCATTCAGGTTCAGTGTTTAATTCTTCGCTAAAATCAAACTCCACCCAAAAAAAGCTTCCTAATGATATTTTAATATATTGCACTTTTACGTCATCATTGATAACTACAATGTAAATAACATGTTCATAGTTAAATTCAAAACAGAACTGAACTGATTCAACATTAAAGACTTTAAAATTCCTTGGTTATTTACTTTGGTGACCATGACTTTTTTTTTTTTTTTAATTCTGGTTTGTCCTAGAAACCAGTTATTTTAACTAAAACACTGTATTTACATGGCACGATGTTGGCCTTTTCCCACCAGATGTCTTTTTCACTTACTCGGAGTTACTGATGCTGCAAGATGCTCACAATATAGTGTCGAGTTAAAGAAGCAAGTTACAAATCAGTATGTACAGTAAAAACCCATTTTTGTAGAAAGGTGATATATGTGTGCACATGTGCATGCAAGTGTCCATACATATAAGCACAAGCATATATACCAAAAAGTTGACAATGGATGTTTCTGGGTATGAAATTACTGTTTTTATTCTTTTTTATACTTATATTTTTGGTGTCAAAAATTTAGAAAATACCAATACTTCATCGATAGCAGAAAACATCATTTTTTAAAAAACCTGAGTGTTCAGTACAAGGCATTAATTACATTTACAGTAGAGTGTTGTTGTAGAATGAAGGAATCCTATTATAAGCATCCTCCAGTGTGCAAATGTTTCATATTAGTAATCTGCATACCTACTATCAAAATAGTAATTGTATTTTGCTATAATAGTAATCTGCATACCTACTATCAAAATTGTAATTGTAAATTATAATATATAATATAGAATTGTATAGAGAAAAAGTAAAACTATACTGCCCTCCTCTAACACCACTCTCTTTTCCTCTAGGGATAATTACTCTTGATGTGTATCAATCAGATTGTTTTGTATTACCCATACACATGATAAGGGTTTATTTTTAGATAAGTGGAATTATGGTATACAACTGTTCTTTGACTCCCTCCCCCTCTCTTCCCCTGCTTAACAGCATACTTTGGAACTCCTATGTCAGTGTATATATGTCTAACCAAGAGGCTTTTCTTCTTTTTTTATTTAATAACTCAATGGTATTCCACAGTATAACTTATCATTATTTAAATCATTCCCCTACCGATGGATATTTAGGATACAGCCAAATTTTCACAGTTACAAACAGTTTCACTGCAGCGAAACCTTATACATAGTTTTATACACATGTAATATTTCCCTAGAATTGTTTTCTAATAAAACTATTGGGTCAAAATGTATGCACATTTAAAAATGAGATGATTTTGGTATTCTTCAGCAAAGAGTTATACATGTGAACTCTCATTAACAGTGTATGCAAATGCCTATTTGTTAAAAGTGAATATTAAGTTCTTGCCAATCTGTCTGGTGAAAAATGGTTTACATTTCCCTAATAACCAGAGTGAATTTGAACATCTTTTCTTTTTTATTCACCAGTACTTCTTTTCCTGGGAAATGCCCATGTATAATCTTCTGCCACTTTTTGCTTTTTGTAGTGGGTACCTTTCTCTTATTGATCTTTAGGAGCTCTTTATATATTATGGATATTATGCAGTAGAAACCCTTTTATCTAATGTGATTTAGAACAATTGGTTATGTAATTTAAAAGGTTAATTTCAGGTAAACGATCATAAAAATATGTATGGCAAACATTTCACCTTCCTTTCATCAGTGGTATATATATGCTCATTCAACAAACTTTTTGTGTGTGTGGTTTTGGTTTATTTATTTTTGGGGGGCTTTTTTGGTTTTTTGTTTGTTTCTGAGACAGGGTTTTGCTCTGATGCCCAGGCTGGAATGCAGTGGAGTGACCTTGGATCGCTGCAACCTCTGCCTCCCGGGCACAAGCTATCCTCCTGCCTCAGCCTCCCAAGTATCTGGGACTACAGGTGTGCATCACCATGCCTGGCTAATTTTTGTTTTTGTGTTTTTGAGACAAGGTCTCACTCTGTCACCCAGGGTGGAATGCAATGACGTGAGTGATCATGGTTCACTACAACCTCCACCTACTGGGCTCAAGCAATCCTCCCACCTCAGCTTCCCCAGTAGTTGGAACCATAGGCACATGGCACCATGCCCAACTAAATTTTTGTATTTTTTGGGCTGGGTGTGGTGGCTCACGCCTGTAGTCTCGGCACTTTGGGAAGCTGAGGCAGGCAGATCACCTGAGGTCAGGAGTTTGAGACCAGCCTGGCCAACATGGCGAAACCTCATCTCTACTAAAAATACAAAAATTAGCTGGGTGTGGTGGTGGGCACCTGTAATCCCAGCTACTCGGGTGGCTGAGGCAGAAGAATCGCTTGAATCTGTGAGGCAGAGGTTGTAGTGAGCCGAGATCATGCCACTGCACTCCAGCCTGGGCGACAGAGCAAGATTCCGTCTCAATAATAATAATAATAATAATAATAATAATAATTTTCTGTAGAGATAGGGTTTCTCCATGTTGCCCAGGCTGGTCTCAAACTCCTGGCCTCAAGAGATCTGCCTGCCTTGGCCTTCCAAAGTGCTGGGATTACAGGCATGACCCACTGTACCTGACCTGGGTTTTTTTTGTTTTTGTTTTGTTTTGTTTTTTTATTTAAAGACAGGATCTCACTCTGTCTCCCAGGCTGGAATGCAGTGGTGTGATCATGACTCACTGCAACCTTGAACTCCTGGCCTCAAGCAATCCTCCTGTCTCAGCTTCCTGAGTGACTGGGGACTACAGGTGTGTGCCACCATACCCAGCTATTTTTTTTTTTTTTTTTTTTTGAGACAGGGTCTTGCTATGTTGCTCAGGCTGGTCTTGAACTGGCTTCAAGCAATCCTCCTGCTTTGGCCCCCCAAAACGTTGGGATTACAAGATAAGCCACCATGTCAGCCTCAAACTTTCTATATGGGGCCAAGAGGCCAAGACCTTTTTCTCTAACTCCAGGCCCATTGATTTTACATTTGACAAGTAATGTGAGTATAAAACCCTTTTAGATGGCTGGTGCGGTGGCTCACACCTATAATCCCAGCACTCTGGGAGGCCAAGGCAGGCGGATCACGAGGTCAGGAGATCGAGACCATCCTGGCTAACACGGTGAAACCCTGTCTCTACTAAAAATACAAAAAAATTAGCCAGGTGTGGTGGAGGGCGCCTGTAGTCAGGAGAATGGCGTGAACCCGGGAGGTGGAGCTTACAGTGAGCCGAGATCACGCCACTGCACTCCAGCCTGGGTAACAGAGCGAGACTCCGTCTCAAAAAATAAAATAAAATAAAACAAAATAAAATAAAACTCTTTTAGATTTTTATATTTTTTCCACATATCTTGTATAGTCATCTTACCCACATCTAAGTGGACAGTATTTTTTTTTGCAACTTGTTTTCATTAACTCTTCTCAAAACAATGTTTCATCATAATGAATCTAAATGTAACCATCACCCAGCTTCAACAGTTATTCATATGTGCTGAATTGTGTTTCTTCCATACTACCCACAACCCACCTCCATCCCTCACCCCTTGTATAATGTTAAGCAAATCCCAGACATCATATTATTTCATTTGTAAATTTTCAGTAAAAAGAACTCCAATCTCCCCCACTCATATATTGTCAGGTTACAACATATTAAACAAATTACCTTTTAAAAACAAATCCAACCAGGCTGAGCACGGTGGCTCACGCCTGTAATCCCAGCATTCTGGGAGGCTGAGGCACGTGGATCATCTGAGGTCAGGAGTTCAAGACCAGCCTGGCCAACATGGCAAAACCCCGTCTCTACTAAAAATACAAAAAAAATTAGCCAGGCATGGTGGTGGGCACCTATAATCCCAGCTACTCAGGAGGCTAAGGCAGGAGAATTGCTTGAACCCAGGAGGCGGAGGTTGCAGTGAGCCGAGATTGCACCATTGCACTCCAGCCTGGGCAACAAGAGCAAAACTCCATCTCAAAAACAAACAAACCAACCAACAAACAAAAAAACAAATACAACCAACATATACAGGTTTAGTAGTAAAAAAAATTACTGTACTGGTAGGTAAACAAGCACACTGGAGTACTGGAGATCAACCAACTAATACCAAGTATTCAGTGTACACTGTATTTTACAAAGGAAATAAAAATTATTCAATGTGGTGAGTCAATTAAGTGGAGGTCAATTAAAGCTTCTAATGCATATGTAGAAGCTTTTTCATTTTTATTTATTTTATTTATTTATTTTTTGAGACAGGGTCTCACTCTATCACCCAGGCCAGAGTGCAGTGGTGCAATCATAGCTCTCTGCAGCCTCGACCTCCCAGGCGCAAGGGATCCTCCCACTTCAGACTCTGGAGTAGTAAAGACTACAGGCACATGCCACCATGCCTGGCTTTTTTTTTGGTTTTTGGTTTTTTTGTTGTTGTTTTTTTTTTTTTTTTTTTAGAGACAGGGTCTCACTATGTTGTCCAGGCTGGTCTCAAACTCCTGGGCTCAAGCAATCTTCCCACCTTGGCCTCCCAAAGTGCTGGGATTATAGGCGTGAGCCGCAGTGCCCGGCCATCACTTGTCTTTTTAACTGGGTTATGATGTCTTACACTTTCCAGAAGATTTTTTTAAATATATACTTAGATTTTTAAAATATATTCTTAAGTTATTTTTGTGTATGATGAGAGATGGAGATTTATTACTTTCTAAATACACAGCCACCTGTCTTTACTCAATTTCCATTTTCAACATCACACTTAGAACACTTAAAAGAACTAAAGTGTCAACTGCTTCGTTATAAAAAAGGAAGTTGTACAAACAAAATAATAAACCAACAGTCTAAGCTCAGTTTGATAGGCTCTTACTACTATGTACTTAAAGATCACATAGCAGTTTCAGGAGCAAAAACACTACCATGCCTGGCTCTCTTATTACCGCTACGGCTCACAACAGGGTCTCCAAAAGACATCATAGACTGCATAGAAGTCTATCTGCAGCTTACTGATTGCCACACATGTAAATTCACATTCACATTTAAATAACCCACACTTAACAACAAAATCAACCGTCTCAACTCTCTATGCATTCCTTATTGCTGCTCCTAGACCACAGTGCTTTGGAGACTTAGTAAAGAAAATGAATGCACTCTCCTGAATCACAATATCACCTGGAAATGTAACCAGAAGGTATAAAAAGTCAGGGTAGTTTGTTAAATTGTGTGTGTGTGTGTGTGTGTGTGTGTGTGTGTGTAATCAACAATTTATAAGGTTACCTTATCTCTGGGGTCAGCACTTTTTCTGTAAAGGTCCAGAGAGAAAATTGGCTTCACGGGCCATAAGGGCTCTGTTTCAGCTCTGATGTTGTATTGTGAATGCGGCCAGAAAACACATAAATTAATGGATGTGGCTATATTCCAAGAGAAGTTTATTTACAAAAACCGGTGGTGGGCAGGATTTGGCCACAGGCAGTATTTTGCCAGCCCCTGCCTTATACCAATGTTTTATCTTTTTCAAATAACAATCTACTTCCCTCACTGCACACATATTTGAGTAAATATAGTAACACTGAAGGGACAAATAATTTCAGTACTGCCTTACAGAAATGAATATTCTCAAAATTAATCACTAACCTTTTCCTATAAGTCCTTCTCATATGAGCACATACATTTTTCAAAATATAAAACTGTAAACATCACCTTGAACCTAATATTTATTTCAAAAGACAGTTACAATGAGTGTCATGTAGCTGCTATAAAAGGAAAAATGCAGTCTAGACAGTCAAATACAATGATCTTTTATTCATTATTCTCATAATCAACAGTGAGTAGAAAAGTCTGCTAAATACATGGTCATGAATCATAACTTCACTACTCAAAATGCAGAAGTAGACTTTCAAAGTACATTTAAATAAGAACACAAATTTGTTTTTTGGATTACTTACCAAAATCCTTGATGGAAAATGATACAGTTTTGCCAAAATATTTTTAATTTAGAAAGTGAAACCAAAAATCTCTTTAGCATATCATGCGTCTATTTAATTTTAAAATACAAATTTTAATGTTGCCTTTGACAGCCTGGTGAGGTAGACATTATATTTTTAAGGCAGCCATTTTAATATAGTGAGAGCATGTGTGAATATGCATTAACATTCTAAGCCATTAAGGCCACTTGTTCACAGAATATATTTGAGCTCTAAAATTGTTGAAAGAGAAAATGCTCAAATAGCTTACAGAAATAATGGATGTTATACAGAACAGAAAGGAATCAAATTAAATAACAAAAGTTTGTAAGATTTCTTGACACCAAAAGCACAGTCCATAGAGGAAAAATTAATAAACTGGACCTCATCCAAATTAAAGCCTTTTGCTCTGTGAAATTCCCTGTGAAGAGGTTGGAAAGACAAGCTACAGACTGGGAGAACATATTTTCATACCACTACCTGACAAATGATTAGTATTAAGAATAAAAAGGCCGGGCGCGGTGGCTCACGCCTGTAATCCCAGCACTTTGGGAGGCCGAGGCGGGTGGATCATGAGGTCAGGAGATCGAGACCACCCTGGCTAACACGGTGAAACCCTGTCTCTACTAAAAATACAAAAAAAAAAAAAAAATTAGCCAGGTGTGGTGGCGGGTGCCTGTAGTCCCAGCTACTTGGGAGGCTGAGGCAGGAGAATGGTGTGAATCTGGGAGGCGGAGCTTGCAATGAGATTGCACCACTGCACTCCAGCCTGGGCAACAGAGCAAGACTCCGTCTCAAAAAAATAATAATAATAATAATAAAAAACTCTTAAAACTCACCAGGTTAAAAAAAAAAATCCAAATAGAAAATGGACAAAAGACATGAACTGACATTTCACTGAAGATACAGAGAATGGCAAATAAACACATGGAAAAATGATCAACATCATTGGCGATCAGAAAAATGCAAATTAAAACTAGGAGGATATATTACTACACACCTATGAGAATGGCTAAAATAAAAAATAGTAACAGCACCAAATGCTGTCAAGGATGAGGAGCATTCACACATTCCTGGTGGGAATGTAAAATGGTACAGCCACTCTGGAAAATGGTTTGGCAGTTCCTTAGAAAACTAAACATGCAAGTGCTATACCACCCAAGAAGTACACTCTCAGGCATTTCAGAAACAGAAATTTATGTTCACACAAAATCCTGTGGACAACTGTTCATATGAGCTTTATTCAAAATAGGCAATAAAAAAATAAATAAATAAGTAAAACAAACAAAAACCCTGGAAACATCAGATGCCCTTCAAGAGGTGACTGGTTAAACAAACTGCAGTAAATCCATATTATGGAATACTACTCACCAATGGAAAGGAACAAGCCATTGATAAAGGGTATATTCCTTGCACTAATCTCCAAGGAATTATGCTGAGTGAAGTAAAGTCAGTCTCCAAAGGTTATATACTGTGTGATTCATTTATATAAGCATTTTTGAAATGACAAAATTATAGACATGAAAAACAGACCAGTGGTTGCCAGGAGTCAGGGATGAAGGGAGATGGCTACATCTATAAAAAGACAACAAAAAGGATCCTTGTGGTGATGCAATTGTTCTGTATCTTGACTGTGGTAGTGCTTATATAAATCTACACGTGATAACATTATGTAGAACTAAATACATACATGCAAATGACTGCATTAAAGCTGACGAAATCTGAGTAAGGTTGATGGATTGCATCGATTTCAATTTTGTAGTTGTGATGTTACACTATACTTATGCATGAGGCTATTATTGGGGGAAATTAGATAAAGCGTATTATTTCTTACAACTATATGTGAATCTACAACTATCTCAAAATAAAAAGTTAAAAGGGAAAGAAAGAGTATATAAGACCAGCCAATGGTAGAAGTGGAAAAACAAAGCTTTTATTTTTGCTAAAGGCTCAGCAATTGAAAGGATGGAGAAAAAGGTAATGTCAAAGAGTCTACAGGCTACAATTAATAGAATCATCTCTTCCTCCCCTATGGAAACTTAACTTCTCCAGAATTTTGTTTGTCCTTGATTTCACTGTTGTTGTTTTTAACAAAAATAAACTGGATGTACATCTGTCTCTCCACATGCCCCCCCAACCATCTCCATCAGCCCAAAGTATAAACTCATAGAGTAGGGTTTGTCTTAACCATCATGTCCTGAGGGCCTGACATACGTGACAGATGAAGGAAGAAGATAGTTGAATGAATTAATAAATGAATGAGATGCCCACATATTATTTTAAAGTTCCTAGCCAATTACAGTTGTAAGGCAGTATGTGAGTGCGGTGGCGTGATCTCGGCTCATTGCAAGCTCCGCCTTCCGGGTTCACGCCATTCTTCTGCCTCAGCCTCCCAAGTAGCTGGGACTACAGTCACCCAACACCACGCCTGGCTAATTTTTTGTATTTTTAGTAGAGACGGGGTTCCACCGTGTTAGCCAGGATGGTCTCGATCTCCTGACCTCATGATCCGCCGGCCTCGGCCTCCCAAAGTGCTAGGATTACAGGCGTGAGCCACCACACCCAGCCATTCCCTTATAAATTTCTAAAAGCCATGGACATTTAAAAAATAGTGCGGTATAACACACATTTCACTTGCAAGCAGAAATTAACATAATACCCAACATTTGTAAAATGCTTCTGAGTTTATAGATTTTCACATATAATTATTTATTTAATCAGGATTAAGGACTAAGTATACCTAAATTGAAACCACTATACACAAACCTTTGAGAAAAACATTCTAGTCAACTGGTATAACAGGATTTATGACAGCCTTAACGCAAATTGCATTATATGTGTGTGTGTATACCTATATATACACGTGTGTATATATATATTTGTCATATATATTCATTATAAGAATATATCATTCAAATTGGGGGACTTGTGGATCATTTCAACAACCATAAAGACACTTATTTTACAGATGCAAAAACTAAGAGAGGTGAAGTGACTTGTTCAAGGTTAAATATATATCTAGAGTTGGGTCTAGAACCTGAGCCTCTCCAGAGTTCCAATTCATTTCTCTTGTCTGAATTGAACAAGACTCTTCTTTCTTCACCCATCTCACCCCTACCAAAAATACTGAAAGAAATATCTTAATCTAAATCACTTGTGTTTTTAAATAGGGGGTTTTCCAAAAAAAAAAAAAAAAAACCCACAAAATTGAATTTACTCAAGCTTTCAATTGCTGTATTACACCTTCCATGGATTTTTAGTTGTCAAATTATTTCTTATAGCAGGACAATAAGGTACTTTATTCTAAGGTACAAGTATACTGACAGTTTAATGTTTCATCCCCCACCTAAATGGCAGAGAGTGTTAATTCTAACAGGAGTCTTACATGTCTTACACTTTAGCAGTTTCAATCAAAAGATGAGCTATTTTACAATTTAAGGAAGAGGCCTTACACTGTTAAAATCTTGACCGATATGCTCAATGGCAGTACCATCATTGAATCTCCACCTGCTGCCTTACGTATCAAGAACATTTAAAAGTCTTTCTTGTTAGAGACAAAATAAAAGAAAAACTAAGGTGACAAGCGACTATGAGAAATAAGGCTTTAATCAGGTTAAATTTGCATTATGCAGCCTGCATGAATTTAGAGGTCCTAGAATCAAAACACTAGAAGGAACCTTTGATATGCTCTAGTTCAACAGACTGATTTTTGCAGAAGAGGAAACTGAAGCATTGATGAGACCATTAACTGATAAAGCAAACCGCTTACTTTTTCAAAGGGATTCATTTCAATGCCATTTTACCCTTATTTTGCATCTCACTGTTGTTTCTCAGAGCGACGATTGACCTTTTTTTTAGGTGAAAAGAGCGAATAGAGCAAATTAATTTCAAGAGGGTGAAAAATGCCTTTGAAGGAGGAGATGCTGGAGTGAAGAGGAGAAATGACGTCTTATTTAAAATATGTAACCCCTTGATGGGGTTAGACAATGAATCATATTCCCCTAGATTTTTCTATGTCTATAGACATCAGCCACAGTTCTTTCGGGCACTCAAACGAGAGGAAGAGGAAGTGAATAAAGCTCATACTAAATATATAGCACCCACTGAAGGCAGGGATGTAGACAGAAAGAACGGGGGTGGGGGAAGGAAGGAAAGCACGCTTCGCCAGGATCCAGCTGTTTTCTAACAAACCTAAGCCTACGGAAGCTAGGAAGATATCGGAAGCAAGGAAGATATCGGAAGCGACGGCATCCCTCAAATTCGAGAGGGCGGATGCCTCTAGGGCTAGAGAGGCTCCCTAGCCCTCAGTTACAGAGCGACTGGGAGGGGACAAAATGGAGTTGAGGTTTAGGGGCACCCTAAAGGTCGTTTGGAGGTCTAGCAAGCACTTCATGGTCTCCTCCGGAAAGGGCCGTGGCAAAGCCTAGTACCCCGATCAGGAAGATGACTTCTGGCCCTCGGGATGCGGTGAGCGGCAGGAAGAGGCAGGCTGGGGTTCCGAGGACCCCAGAGTCCATCACAGGAGCAGATACAGTGACCTCGGGAATCTTACCGGCCCCAGCGGAGGCGAGCGGATAGATAGCCCTGGCTCAAGGAAAAAAGCGAGCCGACTCCAGGAGCTGGAATGCCCACCCAACCTCCTCCCGGCTCAGGTGAGGTACGCCAGTCCCCCTCTGGAAATGGGGCCCTGGTACCGACAGGGCAGGGGTGCCGGGGCCGCAACCTCCCCATCCAGGGATACTCACCGGAGGGGCGGCCCACCGCGTCTTCGCAGCCGGCCGGCGCCTGGCACTCGGGAAGCTCGCAAAAAGGAACCGCGTGCCCGCTAGCGCTGGGACGAGGAGGAGCGCGCGGCGGAGGCCAGAGAAAAAGCCGCAGCGCCGCGCGCGCACCCGGACAGCCGGCGGAGGCGGGACTTAGCGCGAGCCCGGAAAAGACGCGCCCGGAGGGGCGGGCGGAGCGGGGGCGCGCGGTGGTGTGGCAGAGCCAGCCGAATCGCTGGCTGCAGACGGCTCGGCCCACCCACGCGCCCGCCCCCGCTCGCCCGGGACGTCAGTCGAAAAGGCGGAGCCGAACGGGCTTCCCGGGGCGCGGGAGGGGCGCTGCGAGGAAGGCGAGGCGGCTAACGGCTCGCCTCAAGTTGTTGCTCCCGCTGGCGATCCGCTTCTGTCAGGCTCGCTGCTGGTGTCGTTGAGTGTGTTTCGGGATGTCCTTGCGCCTAACAGCAGTGAGGCGCAGAATTGGCCCACGCCCTCACCTGCGGCTTGCTTCGCAGGACTCCACCCTAGGATAAAAGTTCCCCTCGGGTCATCTTCCAGCTGCCCTCAAAAGACACTCATTTTTGGGTTTCACTGCTCCTGGTTTAGAGAGCTATCTTAAACACTTTGACTAAAAGCATCTTGCTCCTGTAAGCCTGAACTAATGCCTCTCATCCATTTATCTTGCCTCTTACTGCGTTAAGATCCCCGCTCACTCCCACTGATGAAATATCACAAGGACGCAGGATTTTCACGTTGTCTTTCATTTCCACGATGGTATCATGGCAAAAAAAACCCCAACTGATAAGGAAAAGTCACCGCAGCTTTGTGACATCTTACTAGCCCTGATCATTGCTTATAAGCCGGTCATACGAATGCTGTTCCAACAGATGCAAGAAATTGCTATTAAAATTAAAATGCCAGCGAACTATCTGAGGGCTTCAAAAGGGACAGACCATAATTGCAAATGAGGCCTGATAAACTGCCAAGAATATATCACCCAAAAAAATAAATCTCAAGAATTCTTCCAGTTCCCTGATGCGTAAGGGTGAACTAGCTTCCTGTTCCTGATGGTAATTGACATTTCACTTCACTTGCTGATTTCCATTTTCCCATAGAATTACCATTTGTGCTTGTGTGTGTGTATATATATGTATATATAAAATGCCTTACCACCTGAGATTACAAGCTAGAGTAGTTCTTCAGTGTGCATCACAATTATCTGGGGTGCTTGTTGAAATGTAGGTACCTGGAGCTACAACCCCCAGGTATTTTGATTCTGATCTGGGTAGGGATAAGAAATTTGAATTTTTAATAAGCAGCCCAGGTGACACTAAAAGTGGTTAGCTGAGAGCACAGAGCTATAGTTTTTGTGTTACTACTCTAAAGCCATATTACCAATTCAATTTCCAAGAAACCCACCCACTTACATATAATATACCTATAAATATTGCTAAGACAGTCATGTAGCTTCCTTTTTCAAGATTGACCTACAAAGTTCAGTACTTCAAACAACGAGTTTAATTGTCATGTTTATTTTATGAAATCTTGTTTTAATACCAGAAATAAGCAATCATATGTCAGGCATGTAATTCACTGGGTAACTATGATGTACAGAGCACTATCACCTACAGTTGGGTTAACACAAATGAAATTGAAGAAATGAATATCGCTGTTCTCAATAAAGTTAGTGTCTAGTTGTGGAATTAAAATATAGATATAATACAAACCCAGTGTAGCACATAAATCAGTGTGCTGGATGAAGATGAAAAAGAACTTGTAATTAAAGAGTACTTTTGCCAGTTTCCTTTATTGTCAGTCTCTTAGCCCAGACATTTTCAATTAGGTAATTTCCTCTGAACAGAGTCTTCAGCTTACTGAAGTTCCTCCAGCTCTACAAGATATAAAGGAAAGAAATCACTATAGCCTGAAACTATCCGTTTTTTGGTATACAAATGTGTGTATGATATACATATAGATATGTTTATCAGACCAAGAAACTACTTGGATTTTCAAGATCTCTTATTACTTAAGCTATTCATTAGTGTGTACAGTTCTGGCTGTCTTCATCACCTACCACATCTCACCTTCTTCCACATTTAACTGCACCCAAGTTGAAGAGGAAAGAAGAACTATACCTCCAAAAAGGAAACCAAGTATAACCACGCTATTTCCAGCTTTCCTTTTTCGGAGTCAAAACAAACCTTGCTTAATTTCTTGTCATCAGAAACCTTCCAGAAATTACTGCCCAGGAGCAAAATATTTCCCAAGCAGCTGTCTGACATTTTAAAGAGAACATTTGCAACGTTGTTTATTAGTTAGGAAGATAGGGTATTATTATCCCTATTTCACAGATGAAGAAATAGATGCAGGTTAAGTGTCTTGTCCAGTCACACAACTAAGTAGTAACAGAGCCTGAATTTCCTACTACACTGCTTATGACTCCTAGACCAGGGTGCTTGCCGCTACATCAAGCTGCCTCTGTAATGAGTCCTACCCAGAACTACCAACCCAATTAGAAATGGAGTAGATAAACGTATGGAAATGGAAGAGTTAGGAAAATGTACAATGCAATTGACAGATTCAAAATACAATGTAATAAGTACTAAAAGCATGATAATTAGTCTGTTAGAAGCTAAACAGAATTTAAAGGACAACTCTGTTAACAGGCACTGATATTTAGGCCTTGCCTGTTTTATTATTCTGTAACAAGAAGCTGAAACAGATAGCCAGGCTGCTCTTGGCATTAGTTATTTATGGAAGGGCAGAAAACAACTGTTCGTCATTGACTGTGTAACAAGCCTTTGCGTGTTAAACTTCACGGGTTTGTAGAATAATAATAATTTTCTCCTGTGGTCTAAATACAAGCAGCAGGGCTTCATAATAATATTTGCATTGACAAGTTGTGTTAGATTTTGTCATTAACAAACCTTATTTTTTGCAGACCCAACAACCAGGCCAAATATTGTCTTTAGTAGCTTGTGTTAAACAACCGGTGAAATCAGAAACCTACGTAGAAGATGATCTCACTGTGAACATAAATAATAACCTAAGCCACTCCTTTCAAAAATGATCAAAGGCATAGTAGCTACATCTAAATGTTACTTTTGAGAAATGATTTGTTTTTTCAAAATAACTATTTCTTTTCATTCTGGCACATTTTTCAGGTTTTTAAATTAATGGAAACACCAAAACAAATAGACATCTAGTGCACCCAGATAGGAAGACACAGTATTGTATGGAGTCAAGTTTTTCCAAATTAATCCGTCAAGACAGTCCACATCAAAATCACAGCAGGATTTTAATGGAACTTAATTTCGGTTTCTCTCATGAAACTCATTTGTCCTTTTTAAAGATAACTACAACACCCTCTAAATAAAATCCTCCACAGTTATCCTTGAAATTGTTTGTGCAACCTTCCCATAAAGAATCAAAAATAACAAAATATTTTTATTATCCATAAGGCCATGAGTATGTGAAAAATCTATTGTGGTTGTCATTGAATCTGTAAGAAACTTGCCTTTGGTATATTTTTGCCCACTCTCTGTAGTGATTCTAGCCCAGTAATATTACAAAAAAAGATAGGTCATCAATTTCATAACTTGCCTTAAATCTCTTTTTATTATGCTTTCCCTTTAACATACAAAAAGCTTCCAATATGTCCTATTCTTAACAGACCAGTAAAATAACAAAATTTTAAAATGTCCCTTACTCAAAATCTTCGACTATTAGTGCTGGGAAGGCACTTAGATGCAGAGTAGCAAGATGGAAACCATATGGGTTTGGACTTAAGCCAACCACCCTAGACCAAGTTATATAACATTTTCCTGAGCCTCAGCCTCTTCTGTAAATTGGGGATAATAATGGTACCTCATTCATAAGACTCTTCTGAGGGAGGATTAAATGAAATCATGCCTATAAAATTCCTGATTTATGGCAAGTGTGTATAAAATGATGGCTATTAATCACCAAGTTCAACCTCTTCATTTCACAGATGAGAAAAAGGAAGCTAGAACCAGAACAATCTTTCTCCAGATTCTCCTATTCAGTAACTTTCTTTACAACTAAGGACAAATTCCTTGAGAAGTGGTCTACAGCCACTTCATTCACTAAGTCACTATCTGACCTCCAAGTTAATCTCCATTCCCATCAATCCTACAAATATTCCTATTGCTAATGCCGTCTATGAAATAGACAAACCCCATAATTATGCTTAAATAATTATGGGACTATTTCACTCTGAAACTGAGTGAATAGTCCCCACTGGGACTATTGGGCTGATTAAACCTTTGGATATTTATTCAAAGCATCCCTCTTCAAACCAAAATTCTGTAATAAAACTGTCTGCTTCACTTGGACCCTACATGGCACCTGATACAAGCCAAATTACTGTTATTCAAATAAAACATTTTTAACAATGTGTTTGAATGAATAATTATTACTCTTAGAAATAGATATAAAAGATTATTAAATATTTTTAATTTTTCTTTTCAAGTTGGTAAGATCTTTAGATTGATAATATTCAATTTTGGCAAGAATATGAAGAAACTTGCACTCTTCATATTCTAAGTAGGAGCGTAAATTGGTTTGGCCCCTTTATTTTATTTTATTTATTTATTTTTGAGACAGAGTCTTGCACTGTTGCCCAGGCTGGAGTGCAGTGGCACGACCTCAGCTCACTGCAACCTCTGCCTCCGGGGTTCAAGAGATTCTCAAGCCTCAGCCTCCTGAGTAGCTGGGATTACAGGTGCCCGCCCCCATGCCCAGCTAACTTTTGTCTTTTTAGTAGAGATGGGGTTTCACCACATTGGGCAGGCTGATCTTGAACTCGGAACTCAGGTGATCCACCTGCCTCGGCCTCCCAAAGTGCTGAGATTACAGGCGTGAACCACTGCAGCCAGTCTGGCCTTTTTAAAAGACAATTTGGCAGTATCTTTTAAATTTTAAAATGCATATACTCTTTGACATTTTCATGTACAGGGCTCTACTATACAGAGAAACTTGAACAAATACACAAAGATCTATGCACAGGAATAGTAACCAGACTATTATTTTAATAGTGAAAAATTAATCAAAAATCCCAAGTGTTCATTAACAGGAATGCGGTTAATACCTTATGGTATATCCATACTATGGAATACTGTTAGGTTAAAAAAAAAAAAAAAGAATGAGGCACAATTATTTAAATATCTATATGCAAACATAATGACATGAAATGATGTTTGTGATATATTATTAAGCGAATAAGAGCAATTTGCAGTTCGATACACATAATTCATTCTCATTTTGAAAAAATATATGTCACAGTATGTGTGTGCAGCAAACATCTGGAAAGATCTATACCAGATCTATACCAGATAATGAACAGTTGTTATCTCTACAGAAAGGGATCAGAGACTTCTTTATATACTTACTTCTATTGAGCAAAAGAGGTGAAGTGAACAGGCACTTCTTTTGTAATATAAATAAGAATAAAGAGACAATCTGTGGAAAAATGAGCCTTACTGAATGAAAATTTGCTTTACAAATAGCCTTTCTGGAATGTGTTTAGCTTATGTACAGTGATGTACAGCTACAGAGAATTTGGGAACCTTCACTAGGGCCTATTTGCACCATGGCTCAATAAAGAGAGTATAGTCTTAGGGAGGACCAATTCCTAAGCTGTTCTAGATCATCCTACCTAAATTTTTGCCCTTTGGCAACAAAATTAGATTTGTTGAACTATTTCATAGATACCATTGAAACAAGCTTGTAAAAAGTTGAGGTTAAGACCAGGTGTGGTGGCCCATGCCTGAAATCCCAGCTACTTGGGAGGGTGAGGCAGGAGGATCACTTGAGTCCAGGAGTTCAAGACTGAGGCAGGAGAATGGCGTGAACCCGGGAGGCAGAGGTTGCAGTGAGCTGAGACTGAGCCACTGCACTCCAGCCTGGGCGACAGAGGGAGACTCCATCTTAAAACAACAACAACAACAACAACAACAAAATTAGCCAGGTGTGGTGGCAGGCGCCTGTAGTCCCAGCTACTGGGGAGGCTGAGACGAGAATGGCGTGAACCCAGGAGGCGGAGCTTGCAGTGAGCGAGATCGCACTCCAGCCTGGGTGACAGAGGGAGACTCTGTCTCAAAAAAAAGAAAAAAAAGACCCTTCAGCTTCAATCATACCTCCCTTCCCCACACCCCATACTATACCTTGTTTCCCAGCATTGCAGAAGCTATTTAAAAAAAAAAAAAAAAAAAGTTAACCTAAGGCTGAAAGACTAAATACAGATACACAAGGAAAGTACTGATGCAAAGTACATTTGTAAATTAACAAAAAAGAAATGGCCATGGGGTAATAAAAATATCAAAATCAGATTTTCGGATAATCCAGATCAGATCAGTTCCCTGATAAAGTTATCTGATAGTGAAATTTAATAGAGCCTTTATCTGCTACAGTGTTCAAGATGAGAAAACCTCTAAAATTGAAAAAAAAAAATACTAATGTATCGACCATGTCAGCGACATTCATCTGAGATTGCTAGCCTTTCCCTTTCCATTGGCTTTTTGTATTAATCCCAGGATTATGAACAAACTCATGCTGTGCTGTACCTAAATGCAACATAATCCTTCCCAGGTAGATCTTAAACTCCTGACTCCTCATCAGAGACTGAAGTTGCCAGTTGTACTCTTGTGGCAATGTGATGACCCAGAGCTCACTGGGGCCTATGTTAGAAGAAAACCCCTACAGTGGCAGGGCAGAATGACCTCACCATTTATTATGACTTTTCCTACAAATGGGAAAAAAAAGGGGGGAGTTTCAAAACCCAGTACCTTCCTGTAGAAAATAAAATGCATCATCAGATTAAATGAAAATTAAAGTGTCCTCATTTGAGATCATCACAGACGTTACAGCATGAAAGACTGGAAAAATGCAGAAGATGAAAAGTGTTGTAGCTACTGAATAGGAGACAGTGCTATGTTCTGTCTGAGCCCGTTGCACCATGTTTGAAAAACAAACATCTATGACACACATTGCAAAACCTAGATTAAGAAACCTCAGGGCAGAGGGCAGATCATCACACGTACAAGTGTACCCAGGCACTTGGCCAGTACACAAAGAGGTACATGGCTTCAGCACTTCGAAGTCTGTGTCCTTGGGCCTCTTTGTTTAAAAAAAAGAACTATTTTCATGATACAGGTTTGATCAAGGCAACAGTTTTACTTTCTGTAAATGTAAACAAAGAAAGGATATGCATTTGCCTGTGAAATTTAAAGTGCCTAACACATGAACTTTTCAAATAGAATGATAGAGCTGTAAAGAACTTTAAAGATCATCAAAAGTCCAGTCACTTATTTATTTAAAAATGAGGAAACTGGGGCTCCAAGAGGTTAAATAATTTACCCAAGGTTACAAAACTTGTTATTTCAGAACTGAGGACTGGAACACAGATCTCCTGACTCTCAGTTCAGTGATCACCCCACTTTGCCACGTTGCCTACCTCATACTATTTCCTAGAGATTTTACAATATAACCATAAACAAAGTTATCATAACCACACTTTCTAAAGTGCCCTGATTTGCTTGGATTAAAAAATCAACAGGAATATCTAAGGAAAACAGAAAAAGATGATCTGTTGGATTTATGTGGAATATGTCTGAGGAAGCAACTGGAATTTTTGAAGAGAAAGATTATTTCTTCTCCTTTACATAATTTGTTATGGAAAAAAGTCTAAACTTTTCCAATACATTTGTTATCATCTGGATGTGCTTAATCTACCCCTCAACAAACGTCCACTCCAGGTTTCAAACTCCTCCTTACCCAACGTGCTGATGGCGTTGATAGCTTGCTTTTCTTATTTCCTATCTGCCACTTTTTGTTTGCTTGTTTGTTTTTTGAGATGGAGTCTCCCTCTGTCACCCAGGCTGGAGTGCAAGGGTGTGATCTCGGCTCACTGCAACTTCCTCCTCTAGAGTTCAAGCGTTTCTCCTGCCTCAGCCTCTGGAGTAGCTGGGATTACAGGCGCCCGCCACCACGCCTGGCTAATTTTTGTATTTTTAGTAGAGATGGGGTTTCGCCTGTTGGCCAGGCTGGTTTCAAACTCCTGACCTCAGGTGATTCACCTGCCTCAGCCTCCCAAAGTGCTGGGATTACAGGCGTGAGCCACCACACCCGACCCCTGTCTGCCACTTTTATGACATTCTTGCTATTTCATTTAACTATATGAGCAAATATTCCAAGCCTGTAGACTTGATATCAGAAAGGAACTTCCCAGTGTAGCAGAAAATGTAACACTCTCAGGGGTTAGGACCAGGAAGCCATTTGGGGCATTTGACAAATATAATTTTGTAAAAACAGCTTTCTCATTCTTGTTTGCTTCTGATCTTTCCATCTTCTGTACTATATAACAGAAGCTGTAAAAGTTTAGAAATACCCAAATGTAAAAAATAAGCTACATTAAAAATGACCACAAAACACATGAAAAGATGTTCAGCACTACTAGTCATTAGGGAAAGGCAAATCAAAAACACAATTAAATATCACTCCATACCCACTAAGATGGCTATAAAGATAATTTTTTAAGAAAACACTGGAAAATAACAAGTGTTAGGAAGAATATGGAGAAATTGGAATCCTCCTACATTGCTGGTGGGAATGCAGAGTGGTGCAGCTGTTACGGAAAACACTTCAACAGTTCCTCAAAAAGTTAAACATAGAGTTACTAATAACCCAACAATTCTACTCCTAAGTATATACCCAAAATAATTGAGGCTGGGCGTGGTGGATCATGCCTGTAATCCCAGCACTTTGAGAGGCCAAGGCAGGTAGATTGCTTGAGACCAGGAGTTTGAGGCCAGCCTGGGCAACAAGGTGGACACCATCTCTACTAAAAATTAACAAAAAATTTTATAAAAAGCTATGTGTGGTGGCACATGCCTGTAATCCCAGCTGCTCAGAAGGCTGAGGCATAGGAATCGCTTGAACCCAGGAGGCAGAGGTTGCAGTGAGCTGAGATTGTGCCACTGCACTCTAACCTGGGTGACAGAGCAAGACTCTGTCCAAAAAAAAAAAAAAAATTGAAAACAAGTACTCAAATATATGTACACTCATGTTCATAGCAGCACTATTTACAAAAGCCAAAAGGTGGAACACTCCAAATGACCATCAGCATACAACTAGACAAAGAAATTTGGTACACCTTTACAATGGAATATTTTTCATCCACAAAAAGGAATGAAGTACTGATACACGCTACAACATGGAAGAAACTTGAAAATAGTACATTAGGCCAGGCGTAGTGGCTCACACCTGTAATCCCAGCACTTTTGGAGGCCGAGGCAGGTGGATCACCTGAGGTCAGGAGTTCGAGACCAGCCTGGCCAACATGGCAAAACTCCATCTCTACTAAAAATACCAAAAAAAAAAAAAAAAATAGCCAGGTGTGGTGGCACGTGCCTGTAATCCCAGCTACTCAGGAGGCTGAGGCAGGAGAAACGCTTGAACCCGGGAAGCAGAGGTTGCAGTGAGCCGAGACCACACCACTGCACTCCAGCCTGGGCAACAGAGCAAGACTCTGTCTCAAAAAAAAAAAAAAAAGAAAATAATATGTTATGTAAAAGAAGTCAGACACAAAACATCACTTATTGTACTATTCCATTTAAATGAAATCTCCAAAATAAATTCGTAGAGACACAATGCAGAATAGTGGATGCCAGGAGCTAAGGAGAGGGAAGACATTGCTCAGTGGATAAGGAGTTTTATTTTGGAGAGATGGAAATGTTTTGAAACTAGATAGAGGTGGTGATTGCACAACATTGTGACTGTACTAAATACCAGTAAATCGTTCACTTGAAAATGGTTAATTTTGTTATTTGAATTTCACCTCAAATTATTATTAAAAAGAAATAAACTGCATCGAAAGAATGAAGCAAAAGATTGTAAACTTTCAATATTCAAAAGTTCATGTAATGAAGCATTAGAGAAGATACTGCAGAAAATAATATCTCAGAAAATAAAACGGAGTAGACCAAGTTCCCTTGGGGTAAAATTTAGGTTTGAAGAGTTATGAGGTGTTTTTCTCACTCATTTAACTTGGCTAATTTTCTAAGAATGAATTTTTTTTTTTTTTGAGATGGAGTCTCGCTCTGTTGCCCAGGCTGGAGTGCAGTGGCGCGATCTCGGCTCACCACAGGCTCTGCCTCCCAGGTTCACGCCATTCTTCTGCCTCAGCATCCTGGGACTACAGGTGCCCGCCACCACGCCCGGCTAATTTTTTATATTTTTAGTAGAGACTGGGTTTCACCGTGTTAGCCAGCATGGTCTTGATCTCCTGACCTCGTGATCCGCCCGCCTCGGCCTCCCAAAGTGCTGGAATTACAGGCGTGAGCCACCGCACCAGGCCAGAATGAATATTTTCTATATCTGCTTAGAACCCTAAGTGTTAAGACATAACATCTTAATTTGTTTTACTATAGCATCAATATTTTTATCTGTCCTCAAGGGTTTTTCTGCTTCTCTCTAATGGGCAACATATAGGGATAAAATTTTAATTATTTTATTAATTCAGCTTTAAATTTATAATTATGTGAATAAATTTTTATTTACATGCAATATAAACAAATACATCATTTTGTGATCTAACCACATTTGCATACTATGTCATGTGTTCCTAAATGATGTGGCATTAAAAGTATAACTGGTTCTTTTAAAAATTCCATATTCTGGCCAGGTGCGGTGGCTCACGCCTGTAATCCCAGCACTTTGGGAGGCCAAGGCAGGCAGATCACCTGAGGTCAGGCATTCAAGACCAGCCTGGCCAACATGGTGAAACCCCATCTCTACTAAAAATACAAAAATTAGCTGGACGTGGTGGCAGGCACCTGTAATCTCAGCTACTCGGGAGGCTGAGGCAGGAGAATTGCTTGAACCTGAGAGGCAGAGGTTGCAGTGAGCCGAGACCACACCACTGCCCTCCAGCCTGGGTGACAGAGCGAGACTCTGTGGCAAAAAACAAACAAACAAACAACAAAACAACAACAAACAAACATATTCTACAACTTTACTCCCAAATTTAAATTTCCTTTTTTTTTTTTTTTTTGACAGGCTTGTCTCAAACTCCTGACCTCGTGATCCGCCCTCCTTGGCCTCCCAAAGTGCTGGGATTACAGGCATGCACCACTGTGTCTGGCCCCCAAATTCCATTTTTAAGAGGCTAAGGAAACAACAACAAAAAAATGTGTTCCACAAATTTAGAATTTCAAGAAATTTTAAATCTTTACCTCAAACTCATTCATGCAGTCATTCAGTCATTCAACAAATATTTATTTAACTGTGACTTTGTGACCAACTGGGAGTGGGGAACACAGATATGGTGCCAAACTCAAGGGACAGGTCACCTCCCTTAGGGAGCTTATATGTTGATGTGTAAGACAACCAAATGAGATAACTTCAGAAAATGATGTCATAGACAACATAAAACATGACTATGAGATTAAAGGTGCATTTTTGTGTAAAGCTGTACTTTTTTTTTTTTTTAGTCTAGTGTAGTGAGAAGGTGGGAAAGAGTAGAACAAGGAGTTTGATCTGTAACTGACTGTGAACAATCAATTGAGATAAATTACTAGCTTTGGACCAGCCTCAAGGTGTATTTTTTATTTTTATTTATTTTATTTATTTATGTATTTATTTATTTGAGACACAGGCTTGCTCTGTCGCCCAGGCTGGAGTGCAGTGGTGCAATCTTGGCTCACTGCAACCTCCGCCTCCCAGGTCAAGCAATCCTCCCACCTCAGCCTCCCAAGTAGCTGGGATTACAGGCATGTGCCACCATGCCCGGCTAATTTTTGTATTTTTAGTAGAGACGAGATTTCACCAGGTTGGCCAGGCTGGTCTCAACCTCCTGACCTCAAGTGATCCACCGGCCTCGGCCTCCCAAACTGCTGGGATTACAAGCATGAACCACTGCGCCTAGCCTTGAGGTGTACTTTAAATAGGGTGATTTGGAAAGGCCTAGCTGCAAAGTCAACATTTGAGCTAAGATGTGAATAATAAAAGGGACCCAGTCAGGCCCAGGTCAGGGGGAAGAATGGTCTAGTCAGAAGGATCATCAAGAGCCAGACATGGTGGCTCACGCCTGTAATCCCAGCATTTTGGGAGGCTGAGGTGGGTGGATCACCTGAGGTCAGTAGTTCCAGATCAGTCTGATGAACATAGTGAAACCCTGTCTCTACTAAAATTACAAAATTAGCCCGGTATGGTGGCTCATGCCTGTAATCCCAGCCACTTAAGAGGCTGAGGCAGGAAAATCACTTGAACCCGGAAAGCAGAGGTTGCAGTGAGCCGAAATCATGCCACTGCACTCCAACCTGGGCAACAAGACCGACCGATAATCTGTCTAAAAAAAAAAAAAAAAAAAAAAAAAGATCATCAAGAGCAAAAGTCATAAAGCCAATCTGGCAATCTGGGCTTGGGCCTTGTACAACTGGACGGATCATAGAAAACTAGAGAACTAAGGGCAGAGGCAACATGGAAAGAAGTCAGAGAGGTGAGGAGGAACTGGTTTTTCAGGGTAGTATAGTCCAGGGTAAAAAGTCTGATTGTATTTAAGTACACCTATGCTCTGAAATGTTTACAACACCAAGAGTAATCTGGTCAAAGCAGCAGATAAAAGGGATTGGTGAAACACAAACAACACACACACACACACACACACACACATACACATTTAAGAGAGGATATACCAAAACATATACTTCCCTTTGGTTGTCAGAAATTAATCTGATCAGCCTGAAAGATTGTTTTCTTTTCCTTCTAGCCCAGGGTTTCTCAAACTCAGCGCTATTGACATTTGGGCTGGATAATTTTGGGAGGAGCTGCCCTGTACATTGCAGAATGTTTAACAGCATCCCTGATATCTACCTGCTAAATACTAGTAGCACCCCTCTCCGAGGCTGTGACCACCAGAAACATGTCTAGAGATTGCCAACTGTCTTATAGAAGCAAAACTGACCTTGGTAGGGTACAACTGTTCTAATGCAAGGCAGGAAAGTGAATAGATGCCATGTAGGGAGGTAGACTTTGAAGGAGGTGGCATTTTCTTTTTAATTTCGCCTTTCCCACCTCCAGCCTCATTCCAAAGCCTCTCCTGATTCCCCAGCCTATGGAACACATACACTGGTGTTAAGTAAATATTCAGTAAATTCTTCCAATACTGACTGCCAATCTGTACACACTGAGCCAAAATTTTTCTTCAACAACAGGGTGGTAGGTGGAGGATACCATTGGATTTGAGTAGTCTGGGTAACTGCCTCAACTTTTCAGCTCATTTTGTTTATATAGAGCCTTAAAGAGACCAAACCTCCTACTGGATGTCTACAGAACACCAAAAGAATTATTCATTTTCTAAATTCCAACAAAGTTTTCTGAAAACACAACTTTTATTCACTGACTTCAGTTATAAACTTAGAGTTGCATTTCCATAAGCAGCACCTCCTAACAGAGTATGAGACTGTGAGAGTAGCAGAGAGTAGTCAGAGACTCTCGGGCAGGGTTTCTCATTCTCAGTACCATTGACATTTGGGGCCAGATAATTATTTTTGTGGAGATCTGTCCTGTGCATTATAGGATATTGAGCAGCATCCCTGGTCTCTGCCCACAGGATGCCAGAAGCACCCACCCCACTCCTTTTGCAAAAATAAAAAAAAAACTGTTTGTAATGAATATCCAGGAGTCCATACTGATGTAAAGAAATGATGGATAAATAAATAGATATGGGAGAAGATACAAATTTCCCACAGAGAAGAATTCTAAGTAATTTATGTAGATACACTTTCCTCAAGGAGGTAGTACCTAATTCCTCACTCTTTGAGTGAGGGCTGCACCTAGTGACTTGCTTTCAAAGAGTAGAGTATGGAAAGGCAGGAAAATAACTTTACAAAGAAGAAACTTCGGCCAGGTGCGGTGGCTCATGCCTGTAATTCCAGCACTTTGGGAGGCCGAGGTGGGCAGATCACCTGAGTTCAGGAGTTCGAGACCAGCCTGTCCAACATGGTGAAACCCCACCTCTACTAAAAATACAAAAATTAGCCGGGTGTGTTGGCGCACATCTGTAATCCCAGCTACTGGGGAGACTGAGACAGGAGAATTGGTTGAACCTGGGAGACAGAGGTTGCAGTGGGCCGAGATCACAGCATTGCACTCCGGCCTAGTCGACAGAGCAAGACCCTGTCCCCCGGGCCAAAAAAAAATCTCACAAACACTACCTTGGATAAGTGGCCAAGATTAACATCATCAGTGATGTCATGTTGATAGTCTTAGATATGATAAAATGAGAATGGCAGTTCACCTCCATGGTGCCTCCCCTCAAATCCCATATCAGAATAACATTAGATAAATTGGCCAGGCATGGTGGCTCACACCTATAATCCCAGCAATTTGTGAGGCTGAGGCGGGCGGATCACCTGAGGTCAGGAGTTCCAGACCAGCCTGGCCAACATGGCGTAACCCCGTCTCTACTAAAAATACAAAAATTAGCCGGCCGTGGTGGTGGGCGCCTGTACTCCCAGCTACTAGGGGGCTGAGGCAGGAGAATCGCTTAAACCCGGAAGGCACAGTTTGCAGTGAGCCGAGATCATGCCACTGCATTCCAGCCTGGGCAACAGAGCGAAATAATAACATTAGACAAATCCTAACTAAAAGATACTCTGCAAAATACCTAATCAGTACTCCTCAAAACTGTCAAGGTCATCAAAAACAAAGAAAGTCTGAGAAACTGTTATAGCCAAGAGAAGTCTAGCTAAATACAATGTGGTTTCTTGGATGGGGTCCTGAAACAGAAAAAGGACATTAAGTACCAACTAAGTGTGTCCGGAATTGTTGGGTTCTTGGTCTCACTGACTTTAAGAAAGAAGCCACGGACCCTCGTGGTGAGTGTTACAGTTCTTAAAGGCGGCGTGTCTGGAGTTTGTTCCTTCTGATGTTCGGATGTGTTTGGAGTTTC
Organism: Pan paniscus; assembly: GCF_029289425.2. NCBI lineage: Eukaryota > Metazoa > Chordata > Mammalia > Primates > Hominidae > Pan > Pan paniscus. The sequence goes on from NC_073272.2 coordinate 109,238,735, forward strand.
TTCCTTCTGGTGGGTTCGTGTTCTCGCTGGCTCAGGAGTGAAGCTGCAGACCTTCGCAGTGAGTGTTACAGCTCTTAAGGTGGCGCGTCTGGAGTTGTTCGTTCCTCTCAGTGGGTTCGTGGTCTCGCTGGCTTCAAGAGTGAAGCTGCAGACCTTCGCGGTGAGTGTTACAGCTCATAAAGGCAGTTTGGACCCAGAGAGCGAGCAGCAGCAAGATTTATTGCAAAGAGCAAAAGAACAAAGCTTCCACAGTGTGGAAGGGGACCTGAGCAGGTTGCCACTGCTGGCTCGGGCAGCCTGCTTTTATTCCCTTATCTGGCCTCACCCACATCCTGCTGATTGGTCCATTTTACAGAGAACGGATTGTTCTGTTTTATAGAGAGCTGATTGGTCCGTTTTGACAGGGTGCTCATTGGTGCATTTACAATCCCTGAGCTAGACACAAAAGTTCTCCAAGTCCCCACTAGATTAGCTAGATACAGAGTGTCCATACAAAAGTTCTCCACTTCCCCGCTAGATTAGCTAGACACAGAGTGTCGATTGGTGCATTCATAAACCCTGAGCTAGACCCAGGGTGCTGATTGGTGTGTTTACAAACCTTGAGCTAGATACAGAGTGCTGATTGGTGTATTTACAATCCCTTAGCTAGACACAAAGGTTCTCCAAGTCCCCACCAGAGTAGCTAGATACAGAGTGTCAATTGGTGCATTCACAAACCCTGAGCTAGACACAGGGTGCTGATTGGTGTGTTCACAAACCTTGAGCTAGATACAGAGTGCTGATTGGTGTATTTACAATCCCCTAGCTAGACATAAAGGTTCTTCAAGTCCCCACCAGACTCAGGAGCCCAGCTGGCTTCACCCAGTGGATCCCCCACTGGGGCCGCAGGTGGAGCTACCTGCCAGTCCCATGCTGTGGGCCCACACTTCTCAGCCCTTGGGTGAGGATGGGACTGGGCACCGTGGAACAGGGGGCGGCACTCGTCGGTGAGGCTCGGGCCGCACAGGAGCCCACGGAGGGGGCGGAGGCTCAGGCATGGTGGGCTGCAGGTCCCGGGCCCTCCCCTGCGGGGAGGCAGCTAAGACCTAGTGAGAAGCTAAGGCCCCGGCACTGCTGGGGGACCCAGCACACCCTCCGCAGATGCTGGCCCGGGTGCTAAGCCCCTCATTGCCCAGTGCAGCAGGGCCGGCTGGCCACTCCGAGTGCGGGGCCACCAAGCCCACGCCCACCTGGAACTCCAGCTGGCCTGCAAGCACCATGCGCAGCCCCAGTTCCCGCTTGCGCCTCTCCCTCCACACCTCCCCGCAAGCTGAGGGAGTCAGCTCAGGCCTTGGCCAGCCTAGAAAGGGGCTCCCACAGTGCAGCGGTGGGCTGAAGGGCTCCTCAAGTGCCGCCAAAGTGGGAGCCCAGGCAGAGGAGGCGCTGAGAGTGAGCGGGGGCTGCGAGGGCTGCCAGCACTCTATCACCTCTCATAAGGACACAGAAATAAAGTATAAACTTTAGTTAATAACAATGTGTCAATATCTCTTCCTTGGTGTAACAATACATCACACCAATGTAAGATGTTAACAATAGGGGAAACTAAGTGAAGATATATGCAAGTCTTTGTACTATGTTTGCAACTTTTTTTGTAACTCTAAAACTACTGTAAAAACTTTTTAAGTTTATTTTTTAAATGTCTTCAGATATTGCCAAACTTCCCCCAGGGAGCAAAATCTCCTTCAGTTAAGAATCACTGTTCTAGGTCAATCTAGTCATTTGCTTTATCATTATAACACTTTCCACCTTTTACAATATTTTTACTAGCTCCCAGCTCTCCTCTATGTTGTCAGCAACTCTTAATATTCAAGAATTCTTAGACTTTAAGATCTCCTTTGTTCTCACCCACAGCTTCCAGAGCTTTCCTCCTCTCCACTTTTGTCTGTCTATTCACTACATACCAATTGAAGTGGAGTTCAATGTCATTTCCCTCATAGGTAATGCTATCTAACAAATCAAGTCTGTAAATTCTTCTACTTCAAGACATGAGGTAATAGTTAAACTACTTTTTTCAGCTTGAAAATCTGCACATTGTGATTACATTAAAAAGGGCTACTTGCACTTCATCAGTGTTGCAAAAACTTCAGTTCAAGAGTGATACTGTCTTAATATTAAGACTGCTTTGCCCTGAAAAGATATTCCACCAATATATGGAACAGAGGCTTCAGCTGCAGATATGAAATAGAATTAGTTTAAGGCAAAATGGTCTGCCAAATCCAACATTGTCAGTCACTCTCCATAGCATTTTGTGATTTTAAAAAATTTTACCTAGTAATTCTTCAGCCATGAATATGAATTTCTGCCTTCTTCTGCATCTAAATATGAAGAAACAAAAGAGTTTGACCCAATATTGAAATTAAACCTGAAAAAATTAAAGATACCAGTAAAAAGAAAGACAAGTGGAGCCACTAACGTAATTTATTTTTATTTTTATTTTTATTTTTTGAGACAGAGTCTCGCTCTGTCGCCCAGGCTGGAGTGCAATGGCACTATCTCAGCTCACTGCAACTCCACCTCCTGAGTTCAAGTGATTCTCCTGCCTCAGCCTCCTGAGTAGCCGGGATTACAGGCACGCACCACCATGCCTGGCTAATTTTTGTATTTTTAGTAGAGGCAGGGTTTCACCATGTTGGTCAGGCTGGTCTCAAACTCCTGACCTTGTGATCGGCCCGCCTTGGCCTCCCAAAGTGCGGGGATTATAGGCATGAGCCACCACGCCCCGCCGCCACTAACGTTTTCAAAGTGTAATCCTCTTTCTGAGGTGGTGGTTCCTTTTATACCACTATTTCCTTCCTCTGAATTGCTGTTCCTATTCCCACCCAGCTCTAATAGAAACATAGCCTATGTTTTATTATATGTGTAGCAGTGTCTTGGCTGGGCGGAAGGTAGTGCCAGAACCTTGTCTGAGAGAAATTAGATGACACTTCCCCCATCGCTTCTTTTATCTATTTGCTTAAGTTTATATGCATGGAGACTGGGGTTTGGGCCGAAGGAGGAGTGATAAGTTGGTTTTCATTTGTTGTTATTTGCTGGAGCACACAGAAAAAGATAATGAAAGCTGGAAAGAAAAGAAGGTAAGGTAGAGTGCTGGTGCTATGGCTGAATCTTTGGATTTGAGGCCTGGTAGGGGAGAAGGGTATATGGCCAAAGCTGAGGGAGTCATTTTCTTGAAGGACTTTATGTGATTCTGGGCTGAAATAATGCTGTTTAGGTACAAAGTTAGAAAATTATTGTAGAGTTGGGTGAGGGGCCTAGATCCCCATACCTCAAGGACTGGAAACTTTGTGAAAATAGGGAGCCAGTACCCTTGGCACAGACAATGCTGTTTGCACAAAGGGCATCTGCAGCAGAGGCAGTGATAAGGTGCTTTGCCTAGCAGGCTAGAGTATAAGAATGTAAGTGAACTTGTTACAAACACGTGGCAAACGACTCTTCTGAAAACAGCCAGAAATAACTAGAGAGTCCTTGGAAGGGGTTTAAATTCCTCTGTGAGCAGGTGAGGGCTTGCAGGTGATGAAATTTGGATACAAGTGTACATGTGATCTCATTTTACCAGCAGGAAAAATCTGGAATATTTGGGTTATATAATTTTTGTTTTCTAGGATTCAATTCTAATAAGATCTGAGATTTCTTAAACCTGTCTCCATCTTAGAAGAATACTACTCCATACCTGAGCCATCATTTACCTCCAAAGTCTAAAGACACACTATTATAGTTTCCACTGAGAGTCCTTTGAGCAATCTTGTCTAACAGCATGCTAACTGACTATAGGTCTCATTCTCTGGAAGTTCCCTAGAGTTAGCCTTCCTCAGTCACCTAAGTTAACAAGGATACTTCTCCTTCAGAAAAGTAATGTAGCTTATTTTTACTTTAACCCCCTTGGAAGCCTCTAAATATCCTTTTAAAAACACTTATCATAGGGAGCCACATGCTCCTTTCAATAACCAGTGTTTCTTTCTATGAAAATAGGCCTCTTCGAGCTGGTCACGGTGGCTCATGCCGGTAATCCCAGCACTTTGGGAGGCTGAGGTGGGTGGATCACAAGGTCAGGAGATCGAGACCATCCTGGCTAACATGGTGAAACCCTGTCTCTACTAAAAATACAAAAAAAAAAAAAAATGAAGTGAACCTGGGAGGCGGAGCTTTCAGTGAGCCGAGATCGTGCCACTGCACTCCAGCCTGAGCAACAGAGTGAGACATCGACTCAAAAAAAAAAAAAAAAAAAAGAATAGGCCTCTTCAGACCATTACTCTTTGCTGAAAATCCAGACTTTTGTGTCCTAGATAACTACAATAATTATCTTGCTCCTTTTCTATTTTTCTTTGTACTTTTTAGTTAATACAGAAAAATAGACACTCATGTTCTCTGCATGTGGCAAGTACAGAAAAAAATTCAATGAACACCAAGGCATCTAGACTATATATCAACTAACGAAAGATTTAGAAAGACAAATTTCTTGGACTGTAGCCACATGTCTTGTTGCCTAAGAATTTAAAGATTCATTTAAGATCCACTTAATATTCCATAATAATATGGTCAGTTAGGACATAGATGTTGACAACTTGAACATTTTCCCCATTACTAAGGAAGTGAAAGAAGATTGCATAGTAAGTTCAGTTTTATCTTTGGCTACAAAAGCTAATAACCCAACAAGAAACTTACAAATTGGTCTTTGGACTAAGCTTCCAATCTGCCTTTCAATTAAAATGAGTTTATATGAGATCTAAGTACTCTTGTAGATTGACTATGTGCAATGGAAAATATTCACAAGATGATGTGCAAAGGATCCAGAAAATAAATATATTTACTACTGAGGTCATGTACCAGTCTATATCATGGAAATTTAAAATAGCATCCTAAGATATTCCTATAGATAGGCAACTGAACACTACTGCCAAATCTTACTTTCTAGACAAAGCAGGAAACCAAAGTTATAGACTCAATGTGTCAGGAGATTTAGGTAAGCAGAAATAGTGTTAAAGCAACATGAATCCAAAGGTCATCATAGTTGAATGTCAGGTTTCTTTAATAGCTACATGACCATTGCTTTTTTTTTTTTTTTTTTTTTTTGACTGAGTTTCACTCTTGTCACCCAGGCTTGAGTGCAATGGTGCAATCTCGGCTCACCACAACCTCCACCTCCCGGGCTCAAGTGATTCTCCCACCTCAACCTCTCGAGTAGCTGGGATTACAGGTGTGTGCCACCACACCCAGCTACTCTTTTTGTATTTTTAGTAGAGACAGGGTTTCGCCATGTTGGCCAGGCTGGTCTCAATCTCCTGACCTCAGGTGATCCATCTGCCTCGGCCTCTCAAAGTGCTGGGATTACAGGCATGAACCACTGCACCTGGCCAACCATTGCGTTTAAGAAATCCTTGTTGGGAAGTGGAGCAAGAGGGCTGAATAGCATTCTCCAGCAATTAGGCCAGGTGTGATGGCTCATGCATGTAATCTCAGCATTTTGGGAGGCCACGGTGGGCGGATTACTTGAGCTCAGGAGTTTGATACCAACCTGGGCAACATGGTGAAACCCCATCTCTACAAAAAAAAACACAAAAAACAAAAAACAAAAATTAGCTGAGCTTGGTGGCATGCACCTTAGTCCCAACTACTTGGGAGGCTGAGGTGGGGGGATCACTTGAGCCTGGGAGGCGGAGGTTGCAATGAGCCATGGTCATGCCACTGCACTACAGCCTGGGTGACAGACCAAGACCCTATCTCAAAAAAAAAAAATTATCCAGCAATTGTCTTTCCCACAGGAACAACAAATTGAACAAATATCACCACAAGAGATAAAAAGAAACAAAACTGAAAAAGTAGGAGAGGGAGATGATGTTAAAGTGTAGAGTTTTTATTAGTTTTCTCTTTGTTTGCTAGTTTGTTTTTGCAGAGTTAAGTTCTCATCAGTTTAAAATAATGGGTTTTAAAATGTTGTTTTCAAGCCTCATGGTAACCTCATATCAAAAAACCTATAACGGATACACAAAAAATAAAAAAGCAATAAATTAAAACATACCACCAGAGAAAACTACTTTCACAAAAAGAAAGGTGGAAAGGAAGGAAGGAAGATAATGCCACAACGCAAGCAGAAAACAAATAACAAAGTGGCAGGAGTAAGTCCTTACTTATCAATAATAACACTGAATGGAAATAGACTAAACCCTCCAGTCAAAACACATAGAGTTGCCGGGCATGGTGGCTCATGCCTGTAATCCTAGCACTTTTGGAGGCCAAGGTGGGCAGATCACTTGAGGTCAGGAGTTCCAGATCAGTTTGGCCAACATGGTGAAACCTCATCTCTACTAAAAATACAAACAATTAGCTGGGTGTGGTGGCAGTTACCTATAATCCCAGCTACTGGGGAGGCTGAGGCAGGAGAATTGCTTGAACCCAGGAGGCTGAGTCTGCAGTGAGCCAAGATTGTGCCACTGCACTCCAGCCTGGGTGACAGAGTGAGACTCTGTCTCAAAAAAACAAAGCAAAACAAAACAAAACCACATAGAGTGGCTGAATGGATGAAAAAAAAATAAGAACCAACTATCTGCTGCCTACCAGGAACACTCATCACCTATAAAGACACACATAAACTGAAAACAAAGAGATGAACAGAGATATTCCATGCAAATGGAAACCAAGAAAGAGCAAGAGTCACTCTATTTATATCAGATAAAATAGATTTCAAGACAAAAACTATAAAAAGAGACAAGGAGGGTCATTGTATAATGGCAGAAGTCAATTCACCAAGAGGATATAACAATTGTAAATATATATGCACTCAACACTGGAGCACCCAGATATACAAAGCAAGTATTATTAGAGCTAAAATGAAAGACAGACCCCAATACATAAATAGCTGGAGACTTCAACAACCCACTTTCAGCATTGGACAGATCATCCAGATAGAAAATCAACAAAGAAAGATCAGACTTAATCTGTACAGTAGGCCAAACGGACCTAATAGATATTTAGAGAATGTTTCATCCAATGGCTGCAGAATACACATTTTTCTCCTCACTACATGAACATTCTCAAGGATAGGCCATATGTTAGGCCACAAAACAAGTCTTTAAAATTTCAAGAAAACTGAAAGCATATCAAGCATCTTCTCTGGCCACAATGGAATAAAACTAGAAATCAATAATAATGAGAGGAACTTCAGAAACTATACAAACATATGGAAATTAGATAACATGTTCCTGAATTACCAGTGAGTCAATGAGGAAATTAATAATGAAATCAAAAATTTATTGAAACAAATGATAATGGAGACACCATATACCAACACATATGGGATATAGCCAAAGCAGTACTAAGAGGAAAGTTTATAGCAATAAGCACCTACATCAAAAAAAAATAAGAAAACTTCAAATAAACAACCTAACAGTGCATCTCAAAGAAGTAGAAAAGCAAGAGCAAAGCAAGCCCATTAGTAGAAGAAAATAAGTAATAAAGATCAGAAGATAAATAAATGAAATTAAAACAAAAAATACAAAAAATCAAGGAAGTGAAAAGTTGGTTTTTGAAAGGACAAAATTGACAAAACTTTAGCCATACTAAAAAAAAAAGTGAAGAAAAGAGAAAAAAAAAGAGTGGAGGCCCAAATAAATATAATCCTAAATTGAAAAGGAGACATTACAACTGATACTGCAGAAATTCATTAGTGACTACTACGCTCATTAGAGACTACTATGAGCATCTATATGGCAATAAATTATAAAACCTAGAAGAAATGGATAAACTTCTAGACACACACAACCTACGTAGATTGAACCATGAAGAAATCCAAAACCTGAGTAGACCAATAACAAGTAAAGAGATTGAAGTTGTAATAAAATGTCTCCCACCTGAGAAAAGCCTGGGACCTGATGGCTTCACTGCTGAATTCTACCAAACATTTAAAGAAGAAATAACACCAATCCTACTCAAACTATGTTGAAAAATAGAAAAGGAGAGAATACTTCCAAACTCATTCTATGAAGCCGGTATTACCCTGATACCAAAAACAGACAAAAGCATATCCAAAAAATAAAACTACAGGCCAATAGCTGATGAACGTTAATGCAAAAATCCTCAACAAAATATTAGCAAATCAGATTCAACAATACATAAAGAAGATCATTCATCAGGACCAAGTAGGATTTATCCCTGGGATGCAAGGATGGTTCATCATATGCAAATCAATCAATGTGATACATCATATCAACAGAATGAAGGACAAAAACCATACCATCATTTCAATTGATGGTGAAAAAGCATTTGATAAAATTCAACATTCCTTCTTGATAAAACCCTCAACAAATGGGGTATAGAAGGAATGTACCTCAACACAATAAAAGCCATATATGACAGACCCACTGCTCATATCAAATTGAATAGGGGAAAAAATGAAAGCCTTTTCTCTAAGATCTGGAACAAAACAAGGATGCCTACTTTTACAACTGTTATTCAACATAGTACTGAAAGTCCTAGCTATAGTAATTAGACAGGAGAAAGAAATAAAGGGCATCCAAATCAGAGAGAAATAAGTCAAATTATATTTGTTTGCAGATGATATGATCTTATATTTGGAAAATACTGAAGACTCCACACACACAAAAAAACTATTAGAACTGATAAATTCAGGAAAGATGCACGATGCAAAATCAGCATACAAAACTCAGTAGCATTTCTATATGCCAACAATGAACAGCTGGAAAAAGACATCAAGAAAATAATCTCATTTGGAATAGCCATAAATAAAACAAACTATCTAGGACTTAATCAAAGAAGTGAAAGATCTCTACAATGAAAACTATAAAACACTGAAGAAAGAAATGTTTCATCATTTTAAAATGTCCTCTGAAGATGACACCAAAAAATGGAAAAATATTCCATGTTCATGGATTGGAAGAATCAATATTGTTAAAATGTCCATATTACTCAAAGCCATCTACAGATTCAATGCAATCTTGATCAAAATACCAATTACATTCTTAACAGAAATACAAAAAAAATCCTAAAATTTATATGGAACCACAAAAGACCTAGAATAGCCAAAGCTATCCTGAGCAAAAAGAATAAAACTAGAGGAATCACATTACCTGACTTCAAATTATACTACAGAACTACAGTAACAAAAATAGCATGGTACTGGCATAAAAATGGACACGTAGACTAACGGAACAGGACAGACAACTCAGAAACAAATCCATACATCTACAGTGAACTCATTTTCAACAAAGGTGACAAGAACATACATTAAGGAATAGACAGTCTCTTCAATAAATGGTGTTGTGAAAACTGGATATCCACATGCAAAGGAAAAAAACTAGACCCTTGTCTCTCACCATATACAAAAGTCAAATCAAAATGAATTAAAGACTTAAATCTAAGACCTCAAATTATGAAACTACTACAAGAAAAATCTCCAGGACATTTGGAGTTGGCAAAGATTTCTCGAGTAGTACCCCACAAGCACAGGCAACCAAAGCAGAAGTGGACAAATGGAATCACATCAAGTTAAAAAGCTTCTGCACAGTAAAAGAAACAATCAACAAAGAAACAACCCACAGAATAGTAGAAAATGTTTGTAAACTACCCATCTGACGAGGGATTAATAACCAGAATATATAAGGAGCTCAAACATCTCTATAGGAAAAAAATCTAATAATTCAATTAAAAAATTGGCAAAAGATTTGAGTAGACATTTCTCAAAAGAAGACATACAAATGGCAAACAGGCGTATGAAAAGGTGCTCAATATCATTGATCATCAGAGAAATACAAATCAGAACTACAATGAGATATTATCTCCCCCAGTTAAAATGGCTTAAATCCAAAAGACAGGCAATAACAAATTTTGGCGAGAATGTGGAGAAAAGGGAACCCTCATGCCCTGTTGGTAGGAATGTAAATTAGAACAACCACTATGGAGAACAGTTTGGAAGTTCCTCAAGATCCAGCAATCCCACTGCTAGATATATACCCAAAAGAAAGGACATCAGTGTATCAAAGAGATACCTGCACTCCCATGCTTGTTGGTATACCGTTCACAATAGCCAAGATTTGGAAGCAACCTAAGCATCCATCAACAGATGAATGAAGAAAGAAAATGTGGTACCTATACACAATGGAGTACTAGTAAGCCAAAAAAAAAAAAAAAAAAAAAAAGAATGCAATCCTGCCATTTGCAACAACATGGATGGAACTGGTGGTCATTATGTTAAGTGAAATAAGCCAGGCTTGGAAAGACAAGAGGATGGTTACCAAAGGCTGGGATAGGTGGTGGGGGGTTTAGAGGGTGCGGGCAAAGTGGGGATAGCTAATGGGTACAAAAAAAGTTAGAAAGAATGAATAAGACCTAGTATTTGATAGCATAACAGGGTGACTACAGTCAATAATAATTTAATTGAACATTTAAAAATAAGTAAAAGAATATAGGCCGGGTGCAGTGGCTCACACTGTAATCCCAGCACTTTGGGAGGCCAAGGTGGGCGGATCACCTGAGGTCAGGAGTTCAAGATCACCCTGGCCAACATGGTGAAACCGGTCTCTACTAAAAATACAAAAATTAGCTGGGCATGGTGGCGGGCACCTGTAATCCCAGCTACTCGGGAGGCTGAGACAGGAGAATCACTTGAATCCCGGAGGCGGAGGTTGCAGTGAGCTGAGGTTGTCCCATTGCACTCCAGCCTGGGCATCAAAAAGTGAAACTCCGTCTCAAAAAGAAAAAAAAAAAGAATATAATTGGATTGTTTGTAACACAAAAGGTAAATGCTTGACGTGACGGATACCCCATTTATCCTGATGTGATTATTATGGATTGCATGCCTATATCAAAATATCTCATGTAACCCATAAGTATATACACTTACAATGTCCCGACAAAAATAAAAAATAATTTTAAAAAAATCAAATGACAAACCAGAAAAGTCTTTGAATGAAGGTAAGTGGAATTATAATAGTTTTGATACCCATTCCAACAGTTTTCACATAGCAAGCACAAGTTGGGTAACTATATACAGGTAGCCCCTATCCCCAAGAAAATGCCATATAGTCAAAGTAAAGCGAAGTTTTGACAATTTTTTCATAACTATAGAATTTCAGACATCCATAGCAGTAAACACTCCAATGTGTCAGACAACAATTAAGCAAGTCATCAACAAGCAAAAGCTGCTATGTGCCTTCCACTGTGCTAAATGCTGTGGGGCATATGAAAGAGACAAGATATAATCTCTTATTGAGGAGACAGGCTCTGAATACATAAGACAAAGGAAACCATACAACAAAACAAAAAGGCTGAATGCTGTGGAGCAGACTAGAAGAGTCAAGATAAGTCCAAAAAGGCCAGAATAGTGGAGGGTTTCACAGAGAAGTCTGGATTTGAGCTGGATGGCACAGAGGAGGGCAGAATGCATCCTTGGAAGAAGAAACAATATGAGCAAGGGTAGAGACTGAGAATAAAGACGGCACATTGGGAAGAGTCCAGAAACTAGACTAAAAGGAGCAGAGGATTCTTGTCAGGGAAGAATGATAAGGAAGTTTGGGAGAGACAGTCTGCAAGTTGAAATAGAACTTCAGAGCTGTAAACCCTGAAAAACCACAGAAATGATTACTAGATGTTCTCACGCACACTGGTATAGAGAGGGCTGCATCACTAATGAGACCCTTCAGTCACTCTTTCAAATGCGGAGGTCTCTGCCAATAGTGTCTCTTTGAATAATACAAAAGGAAGAGATGATGAGGAAGAAATTGGGTAAACATAAAAAGTAATGTTTTGGGGTGTAGTCTCTGTATTCTGAAAGCAAACCACTATTGCATGCTCCACCCATTGAGGTTGAAATTCTTTTCTTACAAAAAAAACTTAACCTTTGCCTGTGGAGAATAATAGCTATTTAATCTATCGTACAGTTAGTACACAATTAAGTGCCTACCTTTCTACCTTGCCAATATTTCAGTAAGCAATTCACATTATAACGCAGATCAGATTACTGTCTTTTGTGTTTTAAATGTTTATCTAAGAGTTGCAGAGATAACATCTACATTGAAAAGTGGCATTAAAAACCCAACAGACATTTCTGGTTTCCTGTCCAGTATGTAAGGAGCTTGAAAGTTGCCATTCCATCCTAACAATGAGTAAAAAACTGAACAAACTGAAAAATCAACAACTCTTCTTACATCTGTCGGGGAAGTAAGGTCACAGTGCAAACTGCTGCCCCCAGAATTGGAGAGACAGGCAGGGGAATCCAGAGAATCACAACTTACCCGAGCAGAAACATCCACAGGAACCAGCACAGGGTAGGAAAACCTAGAATGTAATTGATGAATTGCTGGAGGCTCAGTGTGGACAAGCCTGTGAGCTGAAAACTTCTTTGTTTTACCTCCTGGGAGTTCTACCAGGTTCTCACAGTAAAGATCAGACAAGAACTCCTTAGGGTTTCAAGTAGCAGAAGGAAAGTAATTATTTTGAAATATGCCAGAGCATTCTGTTCTTAACAAGGCCTGCCATCAAGATAATCTATTTTACTGGAACCTAACCTATTGGGGTTTCATCAGAGCCTAACTGACCTGGCTGAAGGGAAATGGCCAACTCCGGTCTGCTCTACCCTTCTGCCTGTAGGAAGGGAAATACCCAACTCCAGCTCCAGTCCCCTCCAGCCATTCTATCCCATCTAAGGTTGGGGGAAGGGAGGACACAGAGAGGCGCTTTTGAAGTTTACAGCCCAGGGGCACAGCATCACTAAAATAGTGAGACCTAATTATAAAATTATAGAATGCTTCCCCTCTCCCAAAACCTTAGCACCATGTCACTAAAGGCCTATTGAACAGTTTCTTTCACCCAGTACCTGTACATCATGACCAGCTTTCGAAAAAAAATTATAAGTCATACTAAAAAACAAAAAAAAATGCACTTTGAAAGACAGAGCAAGCATTAGAACCAGACTCATACATGGAAGGGGAGTTGGAATTATCAGTTGGTAGACTGAAAGAAACTATGTATGATTAATGTGATAAGGGCTCTAATTTAAAAAGTAGATAATACACAAGAACAGCTGAGTAATGTAAGCAGAGATATGGAAATTCTAAGAAAGAATAAAAAAAAGAAATGGTAAAGATCAAAACACTGTAACAAAAATGAAGAATATTTTTAATGGACACGTTTGTAAACTGCACACAGCTGAGAAAAGAGTCTCTGAGCTTGAGTATATGTCAATAGAAACTTTCAAAACTGAAAAGCAAAGAAAAAAAAACACTGAAAAAAAGAAACAATGTCTAAGAACTATGAAACAAAGACATAACACATGCATAACAGAAATACAAGGAGACTTCAACAAGTTTGTGGAAAAAATAGAATTAAGAGATAAAAATAGGCAACATAGCAAGACTCATATCTACAAAAGAAATTCTTTTAAAAAGCCAGGGGTGAGGGTGCATGCCTACAGTAGTAATTACTCGGGAAGCTGAGGAAAGAGAACTTGCTTGAGCCCAAGGGTTTGAAGCTTAATTGAGCTTTGAAAGCATGACTGCACGCCAGCCTAGGCAACAGAGCAAGACCCTGTCTAAAACAATTTTTAAGATAAAAATAAAAATACATAAACTTTATTTCTCAATACAAGTTCCATCAATGTCAAGACACTTTTATAAGCAATAATACCGGCTATCTAGTCTATCCCTGAGGGCCCTGGGAATTTAGTTATGTCAATGTAGTCTTTTTTATATAACTAACAGAAGAAAAAAATAGGTGCCATTTAAAGAATTTTTAAAATTAGGAAACAAAAAGAAGTCAGAAGGAGCCAAATCAGGGCTGTAAGGTGGATGCCTAATAATTTCCCATCAAAGCCCTCACAAAATTGCCCTTATTTGACGAGAGGAATGAGCAGGAGCATTGTTCTGGTGAAGAAAAACTTTCTGGTGAAGTTTTCCCAGGAGTTTTTCTGCCAAAGCTTAGGCTAACTTTCTTAAAACACTCTCATAATAAGTAGATGTTATTGTCTTTTGGCCCTCCAAAAAGTAACAAGCAAAACGCTTTTACCATCTCCAAAACCCATTGCCATGACCTTTGCTCTTGACTAGTATGCTTTTGCTTTGACTGGACCACTTCCACTTCTTGGTAGACATTGCTATGATTGTGCTTTGTCTTCAGGATCATACTGGTAAAGCCATGTTTCATCTCCTGTTACAATTCTTCAAAGATATGCTTCAGGATCTTGATCCCACTTATTTAAAATTTCACAGCAAACTAACACAAGAACAGAAAACCAAACAACGCATGTTGTCACTCATAAGTGGGAGTTGAACAATAAGAACACATGGACACAGGGAGGGGAACATCACACACCAGGGCCTGTTGGGGGCTGGGGGGCTAGGGGAGGGATAGCATTAGGAGAAATACCTAATGTAGGTGATGGGTTGATGGGTGCAGCAAACCACCATGACACGTGTATACCTATGTAACAAAACTGCACGTTCTGCACATGTACCCCAGAACTTAAAGTATAATTTAAAAAAATAACAAACAAACAGAAAAGTAAACAGAGCCAGAGCCCAGGACCCTTCTAAATCAGGATACTTCGCAGCTATACAGATGGGACATTCATGCAGCCAGACTTACCCTTTCAAAGTATCTCCTCACAAAATATTTAGATGTGTGGGGAGCTGAAAAAAAAATTTTTTAAGAAGTGAACTCCCTACTAGCAAAGTTGCACATGACCCCCTAACCACACAAGACTCAGCAGTAAGAATTCAAAACCACCAAGTATGGTGCACTTGGACGCATACAAGACTAGTTGAAACACCTGATTCTAGTCCCAACCTTTACTGTTTCTAGTCCCAACCTAGTCCTCACTTTGCTATGAGACCATAGGCAATGCATTCTCCTCATTTGTAAAATGAAGGGATTAAAGTATATGATGAAAATGTCAAAAAAAATTTCAATTGAGCTTGAGAGGATGGATACTGCATTCTCTATGATGTGATTATTACTCATTGTATGCCTGTATCAAAATATCTCACATACCCTATAAATATGTACACCTACTATGTACCTACAATAATTAAAAATAATTTTTAAGAAACATAATACAGTCTCCATCGAAAGCTCTGCTCTTGTCTGAAGCTGATCTGGGTGCAATGGTTTCAACACTCGTCAAGTGGAAAGTTTGCTCACCTTTAATTTTTCAGTCAGAATTGTGTATGTTGAACCAACTGAGATGTCTATGGTGTTCGCTATTGTTTCTGCTGTTAATCGTTGGTCCTCTTCAATCAGGGCACGAAAAAGATGAATTTTTTCCTCACAAATTGATATGTATGATCTGCTGCTGCAGGATCATCTTCAATATAATCTTCTCCCTTTTTAAAATGAGTTATCCATTTGTTAACTGATGATTTCTTTGGGGCATTGTCCCTGTACACTTTTCATAAATCATCAATTATATCATCCTTATTCCACCCAAGTTTCATCACAAATGTAATGTTGGTTCTTGCTTCAATTTTAGCAGAATTCATATTGTTCTGATAGAGACTGTTTTCAAACTGATGTCTTATTCTTCTTAGTTCTTCAAACTAGAACCTGTTCAGACATGTTAGAACAAGTTAGGGTGACTTTAGTTTGGTGCAAATAATTTTTAAGTCATGTATAGTTTTTTATAATATACACTTTCCATGAACTTTTAGAAGACCCTTTGTACAACAAGGAGAAGTAAAAGAGAAAGGAACAGAAAATATTTGAGGGAATAATGACTAAGAATTTTCCCAAATTAATGTCAAACTCCATCCCACAGACCCAGGAAGCTCAGAAACGTCAGGCAGGATAAATATTAAAAAAAAAAACTACATGTAGGCATATATTATCAGGAAATCAAAGATAAAGAAAAATGCTTAAAAGAAGACAGAGGGAAAAACATCTTACCTATAGAGGAGTGAAGATAAGAATGACATCTGATTTTCTTCTTTCTTTCTTTCTTTTTTTTTTTTTTTTGATGGAGTCTCACTCTGGTGCCCAGGCTGCAGTGCAGTGGCGTGATCTCAGCTCACTGCAACCTCTGCCTCCTGGGTTCAAGTGATTCTCCTGCCTCAGCCTCCTGAGTAGCTGGGACTACAGGCACACACCACCACACGCAGCTAATTTTTGTATTTTTTAGTAGAGATGGGGTTTCACGATATTGGCCAGGCTGGTCTCAAACTCCTGACCTCGTGATCCTCCTGCCTCAGCCTCCCAAAGTGCTTGGATTACAGGTGTGAGCCACTGCACCCGGCCTGATTTTCTAAGAAACTACACAAGCAAGAAGAGTGGAGTTAAATATTTAAAGTGTTGAGAGAAAAAAAAAAATAACCAAGCTAGAATTAAGTATCCTGTAAAAAGTTTCTTCAAAAGTGCAGGAGAAAATAATGACTTTTGCAGACAAGAAAACATTGACAAAATTTGTTGACAGTGATTTGCTTTGTAAAAAAAAAAAAAAAAAGGTTTAGGCTGGGAGTGGTGGCTCATGGCTGTAATCCCAGCTAATTGGGAGGCTGAGGCACGAGAATTGCTTGAACCCAGGAAGCGGAGGTTGCAGTGAGCCGAGCTCGCACCACCACACTCCAGCCTGGGTGACAGCACAATACTGTCTCAAAGAAAATAAATAAATAAATGAAGTTTTAAAGGTTCTTCAGAGGGAAGGAAAATTATATAGATCAGAAACTTGGATCTATATAAGGAAAGAGAAAGCATTAGAGATGAAATAAAAAAAGGAAAGGAAAACTTTTATTTACTGATTTTTAATTGATTTAACAGGTAATAGTTGTTCAAAATAATAAGAGCAACAAGGGTTAGATTACATATGCACATTTATGTGTATATAGATATATAGTTACATACACTTGTGTATTAGTGAAATAAATGATAGTAATAATGCAAGGGACAGGAGGGAAGAATTAGGGATAATTTGTTATAAAATACTTGCGCTACATGTGAATTAGTGAAATGTTATTTGAATGTGACTTGAATTTAATTGTAAAAGTATATTGCAAACTCTAAGGCAACCCCAAAAAAAAGCTTCGAAAAATATATAATTGATATGCTAAGAGAAGAAAGAAAATTGGATCATATAAAATACTCAATTAAAACCAAAAGTGGCAGGAAAAGGGTAGAGGACAAAAATAGGAACAAATAAAAAGGGCAACAAATAGAAAACAATAATATAAATATGGCAGATATTAATCCAGATGATTAATCAATGGTGATTTTAAATGTCAACGATCTAAGTATACCAATTGAATAACAGAGATTCTAAGAATGACTCAAAACAACAGGACCCAGTTAGATTATTTCTACAAGATGTCGGTTATAAATATAAAGACACACATAGATTCAAAGTGAAGGGATGGAGAAAGATATACCAAGCTAACACTAATCAAAAGTCTTGAGAAGCTATCTTAATTACAGACAGAGCAGACTACAGAGCAAGAAAAATTATCAGGGATACAAAGGGGCATTGCCTAATGATAAAGGGGTCAATCTTCAGGAAGAATAACAATCCTTAATGTGCATTTGTCTAATAACAGAGTATTAACATAAATGAGGCAAAAATTTATAGAACTACAAGGAGAAATAGATAAACCCACTATTATAGTTGGAAACTTCAACACCCCTCCATCAGAAATGGACACATACAGCAGGCAGAAAATCATTAAGGACATAGCTGAACTCAACAGCACCATCAATCAATTGGTTATAATTGACATCTATAAACGATTTCATCCAACAACAGCATAATACACATTCTTCTCAAGCTAAATTGAAACATACATCACATTCTGGCCATAAAACACACATTACATTTTTTAAAAAATGGAAATCATTCACCGTGTGCTCTCAGACCACAATGAAGTTAAACATCAATAACTGAAAGATAGCCTGAAAATTCAAAATATTTGGAGATCAAACAACACACTTCTAAATAACACATGGGCTAAAGAAGAAATCTCAAAAGAAACTTAATAATATTGTCAACTAAATGGAAATGAAAATACAACTATTAAAATGAGTACAATGCAGCAAAAGCAATGTACTTAGAGGGAAGTTTATTGCATTACATGTGTATATTAGAAGAGAAGAATAATCTAAAAGCAATTATCCAAGCTTGCACCTAAGGAAACTAGAAAACGAAGAGGAAATCAAATCCAAAGTACGTAGAATAAAATAAATAATGAAAGTTAGATCAGAAATCAGTAACATTGAAAACAGGAAATTAATAAAGAAAACCAACAAAACCAAAGAGCTGGCTCATTGAAAAGACCAATAAAATTAATAAATGTCCTGCCAGGTAAACTAAGGAAAAAAACATGACACAAATTACTAAGATCAGAAATGAAAGAGGAACCATCACTAAAGGTCCCATGGACATTAAAATGATAATAAAGGAGGTTGAGTATTGTGGCTCACACCTGCAATCACAGCATTTGGGAGGCCAAGGCAGGAGAATCACTCGAAGCCAGGAGTTTGAGATCAGCCTGGGCAATAGAGAGAGACCTTGTTTCTACAAAAAAGAAAGAAAGAAAGAAAGAGAGAGAGAGAAAGAGAAAGAAAGAAAGAGAAAGAAAGAAAGAGAAAGAAAGAAAGAAAAAGAAAGAAAGAAAGAAAAAGAAAGAAAAAAAAGAAAAGAAGGAAAGAAGGAAAGAAAGGAAGGAAGGAAGGAAGGAATGAAGGAAGGAAGGAAAGGAGGAAGGAAGGAAGGAAGGGAGGAAGGAGGAAGGAAGGAAGGAAAGAAAGAAGAAAGAAAGAAAGAAAGAAGCCAGGTGTGGTGGCATGCATCTGTAGTCCTAGCTACCTAGGAGGCTAAGACAGGAGGATCACTTGAGCCCAGGATTTCAAGGCTGCTATGGTCACACCACTGCCCTCTGGCCTGAATGACAGAGTAAGAAGCTGTCTCAAAAAAAAAGATAATAAAGAAATACTATGAAAAAAAATTTTGATAACCTTGATGAAATAGAGCAATTCCTTGAAAGATACAATCTGCTGAAACTCACACAAGAAGAAATAGATAATCTAAATAAGAATAGAGACTTTCTTAATATATTAAATAAATTGAATCAATAATTAATAACCTTCCACAACAGAAAGCACCAAGCACAGATGGTAAATTCTATCAAGGTGAATTCTACCAAACATTTAAGAAAGAAATTATACAAATTATCTACAATGTCTTTCAGAATATACAAGCAGAAGGAATACTTCCTAACTCGTTCCTAACTCGGCCAGCTCTTCCCGAATACCAGAATCAGACAAAGCCATTAAAAAAAATAAAACTACAAACCAACAACTCTCATGAACATAGATGCAAAAATCCTCAACAAAATTTTACCAAATCAAATCCAACAAAGAATTTTTGAAAAACCATGCACCACAAACAAGTGGGATATACCGGGTGTACAGGATGGTTCAACATTTGAAAAATCAATTAATGTAATCCATTACATCAACAAGCAAAAAAGAAAAATCTCATAATTATATCAACAAATGGAGAGAAAGCAATTAATAAAATCCAACACCCATTCATGATTTAAAAAAAAAAAAACTCCCAGCAGAATAGGAATAGAGGAAAACTTCCTCAGCTTGATAAAGGACATCTACAAAAACCTACAGCTTACAAAAAATCTACAACTAACATCATAGTTTATGGTGAGAAACTAGAAGCTTGTTTGCAAAGATATGGAACAAAGACATCTTTTCTCACCACTTATTTCCAACATTGTATCAGAAGTCCTAGCTAATGCAATAAAACAAGAAAAAGAAATAAAAGATACATAAGTTGGAAAGGAAGAAATAAAACTTTGTTTGCAGATGACATGATCACCTATGTAGAAAATCCTTAAGAAACTACAAAAACAAAACAAAGTCCTGGAACTAATAAACAATTATAGCAAGGTTGTAGGATATGAGGTTAATGTACAAGAGTCAATCACTTTCCCATACACCAGCAATAAACAAGTGGAGCTTGAAATAAAAACACAATACCATTTACATTAGCATTTTCAAAAATGAAATATGCAGGTATAAATCTTGTGAAATATGTACAAGATTTATATGAGGAAAGCTATTGAACTCTGATGAAGCTGGGAGCAGTGGCTCACACCTGTAATCCCAGCACTTTGGGAGGCCGAGGCAGGTGGATCATGAGGTTAGGAGTTCCAGACCAGTCCGGCCAAGATGGTGAAACCCTGTCTCTACCAAAAATACAAAAAAATTAGCTGGGTGTGGCGGCAGGTGCTTGTAATCCCAACTACTCAGGAGGCTGGGGCAGGGAATTGCTTGAACTCGGGAGGCGGAGGCTGCAGTGAGCTGAGATTGCGCCACTGCACTCCAGCCTGGGCAACAGAGTGAGACTCCATCAAAAAAAAAAAAAGAAATTCTGATGGAGGAAATTCAGAGAACTAAATAAGAGGGATATTCCGTGTTCAATATTGTCAAAATATCAGTTCTTCCCAACAACTTAATAAATAGATTTGATGCAATCCCAATCAAAATCCCAGAGAGTTATGTTGCGGATATTGGCAAATTGATTCTAAAGTTTATAAAGAGAGACAAAAGTCCCAGAATAGCCAACATAATATTGGAGAAGAGCAAAGTTGGAGTACTGACACTACCCAACTTCAAGACTTACTATAAAGCTATGGTAATTAAGATGATATGGTTGGCCGGGCACGGTGGCTCAGGCCTGTAATCCCAGCACTTTGGGAGGCTGAGGTGGGAGGATCATGAGGTCAGGAGATCGAGACTATCCTGGTTAACACGGTGAAACCCCGTCTCTACTAAAAATACAAAAAATTAGCCAGGCGTGGTGGCGGGTGCCTGTAGTCCCAACTACTCGGGAGGCTGAGGCAGGAGAATGGCATGAACCCAGGAAGCGGAGGTTGCAGTGAGCAGAGATCACGCCACTGCACTCCAGCCTGGGCAACAGAGAGAGACTCCATCTCAAAAAAAAAAAAAAAAAAGATGATATGGCATTGGTAAAAGAAAGACAAATAGATTAATTGAATAGAATAGACTAAAGAGCATAGAAATAGTTTCACATAAACATAGTCAACTGATCTTTCACAAAGGAGCAAGGACAATACAATTGAGCAAAGAAAGTATTTTCAACAAACGGTGCTGCAGCTGGGCGTGGTGGCTCACATCTGTAATCCCAGCACTATGGCAGGGAGGATTGCTTGAGCCCAGGAGTTTGAGATGAGCCTGGGCAATAGAGCATGACCCCATCTTTAAAAACAAAAACAAGAAAAGAAATGGTACTTGAACAACTGAACATCCACATGCAAAAAACAGAATCTAGACACGACTTACACTTTTCACAAAGATTAGTCCGGGAGGGAGGTGGGGGGGATCAGCACCCCGCCCGGCCAGCCGCCTTGTCTGGGAGGGAGGTGGGGGGGTCAGCCCCCTGCCCGGCCAGCCGCCCTGTCCGGGAGGGAGGTGGGGCAGGTCAGCCCCCCACCCGGCCAGCCGCCCTGTCCGGGAGGTGAGGGGCGCCTCTGCCCGGCCGCCCCTACTGGGAAGTGAGGAGCCCCTCTGCCAGGCCAGCCGCCCCGTCCGGGAGGGAGGTGGGGGGGTCAGCCCCCCGCCCGGCCAGCCGCCCCATCCGGGAGGTGAGGGGCGCCTCTGCCCGGCCGCCCCTACTGGGAAGTGAGGAGCCTCTCTGCCCGGCCACCACCCCGTCTGGGAGGTGTGCCCAACAGCTCATTGAGAACGGGCCAGGATGACAATGGCGGCTTTGTGGAATAGAAAGGTGGGAAAGGTGGGGAAAAGATTGAGAAATCGGATGGTTGCCATGTCTGTGTAGAAAGAAGTCGACATGGGAGACTTTTCATTTTGTTCTGTACTAAGAAAACTTCTTCTGCCTTGGGATCCTGTTGATCTGTGACCTTACCCCCAACCCTGTGCTCTCTGAAACATGTGCTGTGTCCACTCAGGGTTAAATGGATTAAGGGTGGTGCAAGATGTGCTTTGTTAAACAGATGCTTGAAGGCAGCATGCTCGTTAAGAGTCATCACCACTCCCTAATCTCAAGTACCCAGGGACACAAACACTGCGGAAGGCTGCGGGGTCCTCTGCCTAGGAAAACCAGAGACCTTTGTTCACTTGTTTATCTGCTGACCTTCCCTCTACTATTGTCCTATGACCCTGCCAAATCCCCCTCTGTGAGAAACACCCAAGAATTATCAATAAAAAATAAATAAATTAAAAAAAAAAAAAAAAAGATTAGCACAAAATGAATCATAGAGCTAAATGTTAGATGCAAAAGTGTAAAACTCCTAGAAGGTAACATAGGAGAAAATCAAGATGACCTTGGGTATGGTGATGACTTTTTAGATATAACACCAAAGGCACAGTCCACAAAAGAAATAATTGATAGATGGGATTTCATTAAAATAAAAAACATACGCTCCTCAAAAGATACTGTTAAGAGAATGACAAGGCACAACACAGGCTAGGAGAAAATATTTGGAAAAAACATATCTGATTTAAAAATTGTTATCCAAAATTTGCAAATAACTGTCAAAACAGAACAATAAGAAAACAAACAATTCAATTGAAAAATGGGCAAAAGACCTGAACAGACACCTAGTCAAAGAAGATATACAGATGGCAAATAAGCGTGTGAAAAGATGTTCCACATCTTATATCATTAGGGAAATACAAATTAAAACAATAATGAGATACCACTACACTCCTATTGGAATCCCCAGAATCCAGAACACTGACAACATTAAATGCTGGTGAGGATGTGGAGCAACAGGAAGTCTCAATCATTGCTGATGGAAATGCAAATTTGTACAGCCATTTTGGAAGACAATCTGGTGATTTCTTACAAAACTAAACATATTCTTACCATAAAATCCAGCACTTGTGCTCTTTGACTTTTACCCAAATGATCGAAAACTTCTCTCCACATAAAACCTGCACATGGATGTTTATAGCAGCTTTATTCACAATTGCTAAAACTTGAAAGCAACCAAGATGTCCTTCAGTAGGTGAATGGATAAATGAATTGTGGCAAATCTAGACAATGAAATGTTATTTGACTCTAAAAACTAATAAGCTATCAAGCCATGAAAAGGCATGGAGGAAACTTAAATGCATATTGCTAAGTGAAAGAAGCCAATCTGAAAAGGTTACATTCTGTGTGATTTCAACTATATGACATTTTGGAAACAAAAAAATATATATGGACATGGTAAAAAGACCAATAGTTGCCAGGGGATAGTGAGGAGGAAGGAAAGAATTGGCAGAGCAGAGAGAATTTTTAGGCAGTGAGGCTATTCTGTATGCTATGCTAATGGTGGGTACATGTCATTATACCTTTGTCCAAACTCACAGAATGTACAAAACCAAGAGTGAACCTTAATGTAAACTATGGACCTTGGGTGATAATGATGTGTCAGCATAGCTTTATCAATTGTAACGAATGTACCACTCTGGCTCATGATGTTGATAGTGGGAGGCTGGGGTTGGGGGTGGTCAGGGGGTATATGGAAACTCTCTGTACTTTCCTGCTTAATTTTTCTGAGAACCTAAAATTGCCCTAAACAATAAAATCTATTTAAAAT
Source organism: Pan paniscus (assembly GCF_029289425.2). NCBI lineage: Eukaryota > Metazoa > Chordata > Mammalia > Primates > Hominidae > Pan > Pan paniscus. Next base: position 109,262,338 of record NC_073272.2, read on the forward strand.
AGAAAAAAATAATGCCAGATGTGGTGGCTCATGCCTGTAATCTCTACACTTTGGGAGGCTGAAGTAGGAGAATTGCTTGAGCCCAGGAGTTTAAGCCTAGCCCAGACAACATAATGAGACCGCATCTCCACAAAAAAATATTAGCCAGGTGTGGTGGCATGCGCCTGTGGTCCCAGATACTCAGGAGGCTGAGATGGGAGGATTGCTCGAGCCTGGGAGGTCCAGGCTGCATTGAGCCATGATTGAGCCACTGCACTCCAGCCTGGGAGACAGAATAAAACTCCCAAAAAGAAAAAAAGAAAACCAAAATGGAAAAACAAAACACAATGGAAAAATGTTAAAATTTATATTATTCTAGTGGCACTATAAGGTGACATTCGTTTCAGAGATTCACATCAGAAATTCCAGTTGCAAAACTCTATTTATTCTTCTCTTTAAACTGGTATTTAAATTTATGGGAGCCATGACTACATCTATTTTTCTATCATCGTAGAACATACTGTTATAAAATGTATGCAACTATTTGAACTTGGGCATGGATATGGAATCCAATCAGTGGTTTAAAGAAGGTGAGAAAATAGCTGGGCGCGATGGCTCACGCCTGTAATCCCAGCACATTGGGAGGCCCAGGTGGGAGGATCACTTGAGGTCAGGAGTTCGAGAGCAGCCTGGCCAACATGGCAAAAACCCATCTCTACTAAAAATACAAAAAATTAGCTAGGTGTGGTGGCGGGCACCTGTAATCCCAGCAACTTGGGAGGCTGAGGCAGGAGAATCACTTGAACCCAGGAGGTGGAGTTGCAGTGAGCCGAGATCACACCACTGCTCTCCAGCCTGCGTGACAGAGTGAGACTCTGTCAAAAAAAAAAAAAAAAAAAAAAGGAAGGAAGGAAGGAAGGAGGGAAGGAAGGAAGGAAGGAAGGAAGGAAGGAAAGAAGGAAGGAAAGAAAAAGAAGTTGAGAAAACTGAAAATGTTTACTACTTTGCTCCCAGAGAAAAAAATTACTGACCTAATGTCCTTAAACATATTCAGTCATTCATGCAACGCATATCTATTAAAGAGTGTACTATGTGCAGGCTGGGCGAGGTGGCTCACGCCTGTAATTCCAGCACTTTGGGAGGCCAAGGTGGGTAGGTAACCTGAGCTCAGGAGTTTGAGACCAGCCTGGCCAACAAGGCAAAACCCCGTCTCTACTAAAAATACAAACATTAGCCGGGTAAGGTGGCAGGTGCCTGTAATCCCAGCTACTCGGGAGGCTGAGGCAGGAGAATTGCTTAAACCCAGGAGGTGGAGGTTGCAGTGAGCCAAGATTGTGCCACTGCACTCAAGACTGGGCGACAGAGTGAGACTCCATCTCAAAAAAAAAAGAGTGTACTATGTGCTGAGCACTGTGGTAAGCACTAGGAATACCATGGTGAGTTCTTGCTCTCAAGGAACTCGCAATTTAGTGACAGATGATAATCAAATAATCAGGAACTGGGATGCTAGTCTCTGAGGTCAGCTGCTCCTTGGCATACCCTTGGAAGGTCAGCCCTTCTGAAGGAAGGTTGACTGTCCGAAGTCAAGAAGCCCTCAGTGGTAGGCAGGCTGGAGGGGCAGCAAGGAGTCCTCATAACAGAGGAACCCCATTGCTCTGTTCTTTAGATGTTTCCAGAGAGTAAGCCCAAAGCTACGTAGAAAGAAGGGCTTCAAGCTGAGCATTGTGGTTCATGCCTGTAATTCCAGTGATTTGGGAGGCTAAGGCGGGAGGATCATTTGAGGCCCGGAGTTTGAGACCTGCCTGAGCAACATAAGGAGACCTCTACAAAAAAAAAAAAAAAAAAAAAAAAAAAAGGGCGGGGTGTGGTGGTGTGCACCTGTGGTTCCAGCTACTCAGGAGGCTGAGGTAGGAGGATCACTTGAGTCCAGGAGTAAGAGGCTGCAGTGAGCCATGTCTCAGTGAGCCATGCTTGCACCACTGCATTCCAGTGTGAGCAACAGAGCAAGACCCTGACTATATAAAATAGGAGGTAGGGGTGGGGGTGGGAGGTGGTTGCTAAGGAATCAGTGTTGTGGCCCCTGACAAGGAAGAGGGCTAGGGCACTTTCCATGCAGGCTGCCACTCCCTGGTGTTGATCAATAAATATTTTTTTCATGAAAAAACATAATCAAGTAATCACACTCAAAAATGTAAAAAGCAACTGTGACAAGTGCTCCAAGGGCATAGCACACAGTGCTATACTTTATAACAGCTGGATTGACCTAGTGAGGGGGACCAAAGAAGGCTACCCTGAAGAGATTGCTCAAAATGTGATCTGAAGCATGAATAAATGTTAGGTGAGAAAAAAAAGGAGAAAGGGTTCCATCTGAAAATAAAGAAAACTCAAAATATGCAAAGTCCCCATATCAGGAGGAAGCATGGTGACATGAATAACTTAGAGATAAATGTAGCTGTGGTGTGGACAGTAATGGGGTTTCAGGTGACGTTGGAAACTAAACATGTGCCAGATCACACAGGGCCTTGTAGGCCACATTAAGGAGTTTTGTGTTTTACTGTAAGGGTGGTGGGAAGCCATAAAGGTTTTAAGTATGAGGATGATAAAGCATTCCTTACAAAAAGACCATTCTGACTATAATCAGAAGAGATTGGAGGGGAGCCAGAGTAGATATGTGTAGATATTAGGAAATGCTGCAGTACTCCAGGTGAGAGGTGATGGTACAATAGTGATAATGGAGACAGAAAGAAGTGGATAGATTCTGAATTTTGTTAGAAAGTAGAATAAGCAGAATTTGGCAAAACACAAGTGTCAAGTTGAGGGGAGGGACAGGAGGTATCAAAAGACTCCTCCTGAGCGCAACGAGATAGAATGGTAGGGCAAGCCACTAAGATAAGGAAGGCTGGAAGAGTACCAGGTTTGGGGAGTGAGATCAGTTTGAGGGGGCTTTAAGACATCCTACAGGAGAGATCAAGTAGGCGGTTGGATATACAGTCCTAAAGGTCAGAGGAGCAGTCCGAGATGGAAATATAGATTGGGCTCATCTGTATGTCAGTGGTAGTTAAGCTGTGGTTATGGGTGAGCTTGCCAGGGAGACAGTATAGAGTGAGATGGGAGAGAACTGAGGACTGGGCCTTAGGAAAAGCCACCATTTGTCATGGGAAAGAAGTTGCAACAATACATGGGTTATTTCTCTACTTCTGGAATTCAGAAACCCTGAATTTTTCTTTTGTTTTTTGGCTTGGCCACTCAATTATTTGGCACCATCCCCAAAAACAACTCTCCTCTGTTTAAATCAGCATTCCAGTTGTGGAAGGGAACTGTGTCATTTTTGAGGAGTACTTTAGCTTTTTACCAAATATCATTAGGAAGATGATCATAAATATACTGTAAATTGAGCATACGGCAACAAAGGTTTAACTTGTTAGAATATTGAGCAAAACAAGTAGGACTCACAGTGACTGCTGTACCCTTCTAGAGTGGTGGGAAGAGGGATGGCCCCTCGACTATTATGGTCTTCAAGATGGTTGTGGTCCTACATGCTTAGCTATTCTCTAAGAATACAGCTATGCTTTCTAAGTATAAAGGCTGTTCTGGAAGAAAGAGCGAGAAAGGAAAAGAAAAAAGCAAGGGCTTCCCCTCCACCTTTGTTCGCTTCATTCTGTAGTGCATACTTTTATGCCCTTGGGAAGTGGAAGGGAGGAATGAGCTAATAATTTGGTTGATTCAACCTTCTGACCTCTGAGTCAAAAAATTACCCAATAGTCCTTTTAGCAGGCGATGAGGGGGTAATGCATTCAGAGTCAGGAGTCTGTGCCTCTGATAATGATTCATATGCTGAGTGACCTTCGGGTAAGCCATGCAAACTCCCTCCGTTTCAATATCAGTAATACCAACTGTCCCCGCTATCTCTTGGGGTTGTTATGAGAGTGTGATGAGATCACAGATCTGAAAGCATTTTTTAAATGTCAGACATTATCATACCAAAAAGGAAGCCGTCCACCAAGAGCTGGTCTGTCTTGATATAACTTTGTTACACAATTGATGTATTAATTCCTGTTCTATTTTTCTAGCTAGCTGCTTCTACCACTACAAAGTTAGTATCAAAATGTCTAAATAAGCAGTTGTATTAATCAATGTTCCAGTTTACAAATGGAAACTCTGCAACAAAAAATGTAAAAACCTAGATTACTTTTTATCATAATGTGAATTCAAAGGTCTTGACTTAGCCCACTGGGCCCTACATTATCTAGTTCCCAACTATGTTTTTGACCTCATCCTTGACTTTCCCTCATTCTGCTTTAGCCTTTTTGGACTTCTCGCTGTTCCTTGAATAACCCAAACACTGTCTTATACAAAGGCCTTTGTATTGCTGCTATTCACTCAGAATGCGATCAATCCCTCCTGACATCCTTCATTTCATTTGAGTCTCAACGGCCTAAGATATGATGCAGAGGCCTTCTCTAACTACCCTATTTAACTACCCTAAATACTCCTATCTAAAGTAGCACATACCCCTAACACTTGTCACCCATGTGTCTGTTTCCCTCCTCTTAGGTTTGCTTTATTATTTTGCATAGCACTAATCACCACCTGACACCCAATATTTGTTTTTCAGTTTTCCTCCCAATAAGAGTGTAAGTTTTATAAGAACAGGATATTTTTGTTTAGTTTGTTCCTCTGCTGTATACTTAGCACTTATAATATAGGCTGGCACATAGTAGGCACATGATAAATAGCTGTTGAATAAAAGAACAAAGGAACATAAGTATACTACTGAACTAGCCAGAGCTCATAAGAAAAATGAAAAAAAATAGAAAGAAAAAAATAGAGCTAAGCAATTGTTGTGGGTGTAGTTGTGATAGAACTGTTCTGATGAAGTCTGTTAAATCACATCAGAAAACTGAATAAAATAGGTCAGATTTTGCAGTCACATTTCATTTCATGAAATGTATTATTCTTTTGAAACTCTATGGAGTATAACTTATTGATTTATTTCTATAGTTAATTAATTACTGCCTGCTTCTATCTTCTTTTGTTTACAAGGAATAAATAGTTAAAATATTCAGATATTTCTACTTCCAGGCTCAGAGGGAGCCAGATCCCTAAGTACTATAACCAATACCTGGAACTATGTCCTCATTCATTGGCAATGACCTAGGATGAGACAAAACTCCTAGTAGAGATATCTTTGTCTTCATCCTCTTCCTCCTTGACATCATCACACTTTTAACAACAAAAAAGACATTTGTTGATTGATTTTTTGTGTGTGTATCTGGCACTCTGGCAAGCATTGAGATTTTAATAACCTTTCTATATCTTACCCCCAACCGCAAAACTTTAAGTGGTCTCACTTGGAAACAATGGCACATAAACTGTCTTTGTATTTAGAAATCAGAAATAAGATGGCACTTTTGAAGTAAAGGCTTCATGCAAACAGGATAGTGGAATGGTTAAGAGCATAGGTCTTGTCTGGAGTCAGAGGTCAGAGCGCTCAAATCAAATTCCTGCTCAGGAACTTCCACAAGCTGTGTGACACTGGCATGCTGTACAACCTCTCTGTTCCTTACTGTCTTCATGTGTAAAGCAATAATAATAAATGTATACCACAGAGGAGTTTTGAGGAATAAACGAGGTAATTCATGTAAGGTGCTTAGAACTGAACCTGGTAAATTGAAAATGCTCAATAAGTGTTAGCTATTATTGCACAAGGGACTCAAAGTTTGCAGAGTCTAAAAAAGGCAACTCTGGCTGCAAATCAAAGAACATCTTCTTATGTGAAAAAGGTGGAAAGACTAACAGTTGCTCAATATCATTTGTGTCAAGCCCTCATACACAGTGATCATTTTAAGTTTATAACTAGGAAGTCCAGAAACATACTGGAAACACAGATACAAGGCTTTCAAAAAACCCATACATTTTCGTAAATCAGGAGTTGGCAAACTTTTTCTATAAAAGACCCTATGGGAGATATTTTAGACTTTACAGACCAGACAATGTCTGTTGTGACTACTCAACTCTGCTGCCATGGGGCAAAAACACTCATCAGCAATGTGTAAATGAATGGGCATAGCTGATAAAACTTTATTTACAAAAACAGGCAGTGGGCTGGCCCGTGGGTCATTATTTGCCCACCTCTGCTCCAAATAATGATCCTAGTCTATCAGGGTTCTAAAGGCCACTTACGCTGAGTAACCACAGAAAGCAAATACATTAGGGAGGAGAATATAAGGAATGAGGATAATTCAATAAATGTAAGAATAAACAATGGGTCATTTAATACCTTTCCTCTCCTATCCCAAATAGTAGTAGATGCCTTAGATGACAAGGGAACGGTGAACTTCGTTTATTCTCTCCTTCACTTAACACATAATTGTGAAGCACTTATGCCCCAGGCATTGTGCTGTGATCTATGATGCAGAGTGAAAACAGATCTAGTCCCTGCCTTCACGTAACTTACAATCTAATCAGATAGGGATAGGGATAAACATCAGCCAAATAATCACACGAACAAACTTAAACCTGTACCTATGCTAGATCCTACGAAAGCTTATAAGAGGAGGATGGCTCTAGTTATGGAGCTCATGGTTGTCTTCCCTGAGAAACGTGAACCTAAAACTTGACCTGAGATCTGACAAGTGAGTTGCTTTATTAGGCAATAGAATAACTATTCGGAGCAAAGGGAACAGCATACGTTCTTTTAGAATAGAAAGGATGGTGCATGCAAGGGATGAAAATAAGATCACTATGATTGGAGTCCAGAGATCCAGACAGAGCATGGTGAAATGGAGCTGGAAAGATAGGCACAGGTCAGACTATAAAGGACCATGGCAGCAATCAATGCTTTATCTATTCAGCAAATATTTACTGAACACTACTCTACATCAGGCTCTGTGGATACTGTGGTGAATGAGAAAAGCAGACATTAAACAAATAAACACTCAAATATTTAATTACGAAGTTCTGCCTTTAGAAGTTCTATGTCCTGGCTGGGCGCAGTGGCTCATGCCTGTAATCCCAACACTTTGGGAGGCTGAGGCAGGCAGATCACGAGGTCAGGAGATCGAGACCATCCTCGCTAAAAAGGTGAAACCATGTCTTTATTAAAAATACAAAAAATTAGCCAGGTGTGGTGGCAGGCGCCTGTAGTCCCAGCTACTCGGGAGTCTGAGGCAGGAGAATCACTTGAACCCGGGAGGCAGAGGTTGCAGTGAGCCGAGATCGCACCACTGCACGCCAGCCGGGTGACAGAGCAAGACTCCATTAAAAAAAAAAAAAAAAGTTTTATGTCCCAAAACTCTGTCCAGTGGCTTGATTTGTTTTTTTAAAAAATTACCTGGCCTGTTTCCACAATGCAGTCCCAATTTAACAAGGTGCCCACGTTAGAACCACATTCAGGCCAGGCACAGTGGCTCATGCCTGTAATCCCAGCACTTTGGGAGGCCGAGGCGGGTGGATCACCTGAGGTCAGGAGTTCGATACCAGCCTGGCCAACATGGTGAAACCCCATCTCTATTAGTAATACAAAAATTAGCCAGGCGTGGTGGCGCACACCTGTAATCCCAGCTACTGGGGGTGCTGAGGCAGAAGAATCGCTTGAACCCGGGAGGTGGAGGTTGCAGTGAGCTGAGATCACACCCTTGCACTCCAACCTGGGCGACAACAGTGAAACTCTGTCTCAAAAACAAACAAACAAACAAAAACAAAACAACAACAACAAAACTACATTCAAATGTATTACTCTATCAATATCATTTTGGCAATCATGAGTGGATTTGATATAAGATCCCCAGTACTCAGCCTGTGAAACACCATGCCAAATTATTATTATTATTATTATTATTGAGACTGGATGTTGCTGTGTCACCCAGGCCGGAGGGCAATGGCACAATCACAGCTCACTGCAGCCTCAGTGAGCCTCACTTGAGGGATCAAGTGATTCTCCCACCTCAGTCTCACAAGTAGCTGGGACTACAGGTATGTGCCACCATGCCTGGCTAATTTTTTTCTATTTTTGGTAGAGACAGTGTCTCACTTTGTTGCCCAGGCTGGTCTCGAACTCCTAGGCTCAAACAATGCTGCTGCCTTGGCTTCCCAAAGTGCTGGGATTACAGGTGTGGGCCACCACGTTCAACACAATTCCAGATTAATAATGAGCCACTGATAGTTTCTTTTTTGGGATGCGGGCTTCCAGACAGATGTGGCCTTTCATGCTGTCCATAGTGACAAGTCTTTATAACTTGCTATTGAGGATGGTATCATGGACAGGACTGTGACAATAAACCAGATCTGAGTATCTGACATACTAATTCAATTGTTTAAATCTGAGGTGTTTTCTTTTATTTTGCTATCTGCTTTTTAAACATATTTATTCCTGTGGTGAAGTGTGTAGATATAGTCTAGCTTATATTATAAACTCTTAGAAGGGGCAGAAAACTCTTCTGGGGAATTGCAAGATTAACAAATGCTTTTCCATGTTGATTATGAAAACCTAACAAGACTTTTAAACAGTTTCAAAGTGATTTCATTACAATGATACTATTTCACTCTTAACTCCATGGTCTATTTTTTCTTTCAAAGAAGAAAATTAAAATGTCATAGGATGGGCCGGGTGCAGTGGCTCACGCCTGTAATCCCAGCACTTTGGTAGGCCGAGGCAGGCGGATCACCTGAGGTCAGGAGTTTGAAACCAGCCTGGCCAACATGGTGAAACCCCGTCTCTACTAAAAATACAAAAATTAGCTGGGCGTGGTGGCAGGTGCCTGTAATCCCAGCTACTCGGGAGGTTGAGGCGAGACAGTCGCTCGAATCTGGGAGGCGGAGGTTGCAGTGAGCCGAGATCGTGCCATTGAACTCCAGCCTAGGCAACAAAAGTGAAACTCCATCTAAAAAAAAAAAAAAAAAAAAAGGTCATAGGATGATTTGCTTTATGTGAACCTGGGCTGATTGCTATCCAGTACTTGATGCTAGTCTCTATGGGTAAATGAATTACATGATGATCTCCACTGCGGCAGTTCTGGTTCTCGACATGTTGTCCAAAAATGCCTGGAGGTTCCTATGACCCTTTTAGGGAGCTGAAGAGATCGAACTTATTTTCAAAATAATGCTAAAATATTATTTGCCTTTTCCAGAGTGTTGGTAATTGTAATGATGGTGAAAAAGCAATGGTGGGTAAAACTGCTGGTGCTGTAGCATGGATTAAGGCAGGGGCACCAAACTATACTACTGGTTATTGTGTGCTTTATTACCACATATTGGCAGAAAAAGAAATGCCATCTCACTTAAGAATGTCCTTGATTAAGCAGAAGAAGTTATAATTATTATTCATTAAAATGCTATTTAACACACAATGGGTTGTTTTTTATTTTTAAATAATCTACCAAATATTTTTAAATGTCTTAGTTTTAATTTCTAACTTGATAAATATAGATAGTTATAGCACATAAACAAAATATCTTTTGGGTCCCTAATAATGTTTAAGGGTACTAAGCACTCCTTAGACCAAAATGTTTGAGAACTACTGCTCTCTTAGTTTTCCAAACATCACTCTTTTCAATTATGGGTTGTATGCAGACTTTTCACTTCACTAGGTCTAGCTATTCTTCATGACTTCTCAAAAATAGTGACTAAGACCTCTAAAACAAACTTCTAAAACTCCTTAAATGCTATCCTTTGTCTTCGACCAGTTTGTTTCACCTCATTCTCTCTTAGCATGGTGTTTTAGAAAGAGCCACCCGGACTTTCCAGAATTTGGGTGTAGTGGGCTGCAATACTTGGTGTTTTTGTCTACCTCACACACATTCTTCTTTGTCCAGTAACATCACCCCTTTCCCTTTGAAGAACTCTTTCCCCATTCGTTGTCTTCCAGGTGAAGCTGGCAATCATGGTGCACCCGCCCTTACCCGACTACAAGGGTGGGCACATGATTCAGGCCTGGTCCAACCATAGTGAGGCAGGAAAATAGGGTCTGGAGGCAGGGAACATAAGGCCAATTCACACTTCAGCTATGACAGGAAATATCCTCTCCATAGGGCGTAGGCCAAGTTAACTTTGTAACTTTACTTCATCCTCTTCATTTACATAGGACATACCCCAAGTAACCAATGGAATCCTGGAGAGGGTATTTAAACTCTTACAAATTCTGCAACAGGGCCCTTGAGCCCCTATGCTTAGGCTAGCTCCCGCACTGTGGAGTGTACTTTCATTTTCAATAAATCCCTTCATTCCTTCCTTGTTTTTTTGTGTGTTTTGTCCAATTTTTTGTTCAAGACACCAAGAACCTGGACACCCTCCACTGGTGACAGTAGCACTGCACCTCCTGGGAAACAGTGATTGGTCCAAGAGAGAGATTTCATGATCTAAGCTAAGTGAATTTGAGTCTTACCCAAAAGTGTCTGAAGTAAAGGTAGCCCTCACTTTGATCATGAATCGTAAGGGTACATGAGTAGGCTACCACCCACCATCTTTCTCACCATATATAGGGAGACTGTCTACAGAGTGAATCCAAGCAGAGACAAGAAAAAATAAAGATGAGTAGAGAGAATGTTCTGGCAATTTTGAATCCTTATTAAAATCTCTGGACCCCAGGTTTCTGGCAACACTTTCTCCATTCAGTTCTGCCAGGTACCATGTAGTTATGTGAAAAAATTCCCTTTTGTACTAAAGTCACCCTTCTAGTTGAAAGAGTTTGGCATACTACATTTGAGGAACTTATTTAATCTTCTGACTTTAGTTTCCTTGTAAGAATATCATCAACTCCCTCACCACACAGGTTGAGGGGATTTAATAATACAATATTTAAACACAATGAAAACTATAAATCATTATATGAGTGTTGCATACAATAAATATTTTCTCTCTACATCCAAGTAGTATGGTGGTTAGCCTCTGTTTTCCAGCAATCATTTTTAGATCACTAAATATACTCATCCCAAATCCTTGGGCCCAAGAATAGCTTAAAAAATCATTAAATTTCCTCTGGAAGTCAAGTTAGATTTAGGAACACTTTCTACCATAGTTACCCTATCTGGAGGGCTCACCCTGCACCTAGGCAGTTTGGTTTGGATTAATTCTCAGAGAACTTCAGAATATCCAGACCCAAAAGAGAAGTGGCAGGCTGGGGGCAGGGTGGGGGCGGCGGGGGGGGATGGAGGGAGAGAGAGAGAAGAGTATTAAAACCATTGACTCTTCCTTACTAAGAAGGTTCAAACAACCAAAAATAAATAAGACTAGAAAGACTTCAGGGGATTGTCACATGTTAACCAAAAGGATTCCTACACAAATAAATGCCACTTACTACAAAGCATAAATAAATGAACCCCATCTCCCCCGCAAAAAAACCTAAGTTGTGGGAGAAACAAAGCCAGGTGCATCACTGTGGCATATGGAATTTGGGGTGTAGGTGGGGACTAAATGCCATGGGAGCATTAGTGATTTTGACAGTGCACTCAGCAGCTCTAGGTTTCAAAGGTATTTTAGCCAAGTATTTTCTCACTGCGGCCTAAGCCATCCAAGGACACTACTGAATCCAAGAATGAGAACCAAGATTTTCTCATTCGCTAGTGGCTTGCTACGCTGTGCCGTTTTAGAAAATGACACAAGGAAATGTGATGCCTCCCGGGGAACATTCTTTTGGTTCTGCCTTATCAGTAGACTGACTTCCTCCTCAAGCGAATCTTCTAACATTTCTCATTGTCTCTGTAACTACATTTGATTATGTGACTACAGAGAGCACAATTTCCCAGGTGAGGCTTCCCACCAACAAGTGGATCATTTCGACGTGAATGAATGATAAACCACACAGCAAGAGGGTGAGAGCAGCAGCAGAGTCATTGAATTTCAATTGTTAAAATAGCAATCCTCCCTACCCATTTCAAAAAAATCCAAGGACAGTGAGACAGGCATTTGCAGTTTATATTCCAGGTAAATATGCATCATTTTTACTCATTAGATGAGGAACAAAATAGCTTTTAACTTTGAACAAGGACTTAAGAATTAACATTCTTTGTTTCATTTTCAATTCTGCCAAGGACCTGCCAGATGGCCATGTTTCTGGAGGTGGAAGGATGTCTTACTCATCACTCAGCTTACTTTTTAATATAACAATCTAACAAACCTCCTTCCGTTCTAGTAGCCTTTATGGCCTCTTCCCTGCCCCGCACACACCCACCATTGGTGAGAAATCATGGGGCCTCATAATTGTTAAATTCAGAGATGAACATAATATATCACCGGTTGATGCTCTGAATTCACAACCACCCTCTCCCCTGCAAATGCAGTTGAGCCTACTCTTTCTGTTAAAAACCAAATTGAACCTCTGAGAAATTTGGTTTGCCTTTCTCAATAGACAGTATTCCCTTTACAACTACACAGGAATAGACTTTGCAGCAACTTGAAGTAAATTTGGAACATGAAACTTGTAGCTTTACCAGACTAAACTGGAAAAAATGAAGTCAGTTCGGTTCACCACAGAGAATGAAACTCAGTACCCTAGTGAGGCCGGAGGCAATGCTCTAAACAGCCCCCGTGACCCAAACTGCCTCAGTTTTGGCCCTACAGCCTGAACAGACCAGAGCAGTGAGAGTGAATTGGATTTTTATGAGCTCTGCCTTAATGAAAAGTAGATTTGCTTGATATGGGGAGACAATCGGTTAATGTTCTGTGCCATTCAGGTGTAGGTTTATTATTACTTTTTTTATAATCAAAAGAAGTGGATTTAGCTGGAACTGGAAAATTGCATAATAGGAAACGCCAAGATAGGGGTGGAGGTTAGAACAGTTAGCCACGTCTCTGACAAGTATAAATCTTTGCTTAACCCTGTTACAAGGCCATTTGGCACACTTTGCTTCCTGATCCAACTCAGCAGGTACATTCCGGGCTCCAGGGCACCCCCAACCCACCCCTCCCAACTCCAAGTTTTTCCAGTACTTTGAATGCCTTCCAGGCCTTCTTCTTTTATAGGAAACATAGCCGAGATTTTAGGAGGCAGTATTTAGCAACACTAGCTTTGCAAATGTTCACAGAGACATAGACAGTGATCTTTCTGAGGCTAGACCTTTGACTATGACTATTTAGCTTATGTGGGATCTAGAACTTATCTGGAAAAGTCATGTTTGTATCACAAGGATGAACCAATAGAGCCTTGAAAGCAAAAGTCTTCAAGCCCCTTGCTTCACTTGTACAGATTTGGTCAGCTTCTGGGTGAAAGAAAACACAAAGACCAATTGCCCAAATTATTAGAAGATAATACAATCTGACTCATTTAAAGAACAGGGTATGGAAATATTTATTTGTACCCATTGAGGTACAAACATTAAGCAGAAGTGTACCTCCCAACATGTATATTGGTCCAGAATAATAATAACAGTTGTTGACACTTACAAGAGGCTCAACATAGACAAGTGCTTTAGACAAATTCCTATTTAATCCTTATACCGACCCTATGAGGCAAGTATTGACTTCACCACTCATTCACTGGGAATTGAAAGTCTGTTAGTAGAACCTGTACTCTTAACCACTGTGTCCCATTTTTAGAGGACAATGATGAAGATTCTGTGAACTTAAATTAACTAGATCTATCATACTAAAAGTGTGTGCTACAGACCAGTGCTGGTCTGTGACGAGATTAGTCAGAGACTGAGAGTTAGAGTTTTTAAAAATGTATAGCAATGTAACAGAATATTCTTGTCTGTTGAACCTAATTATTTAAAAAAATTGAGCTTGTATTTTTACAACTTTGATTTTTATTAAATATCATTTTATAATAATTTATTTTTATTATTTTTAAAAGAAAGTATCAGTCTATGACAGATTGGAATTTTATTTGAAAGAAAGGAAAACTGTTTCTTCACTATAAATAGTTTGGGAAGCACTGGACTAAATAATATATCTTAGTGATGACCATTGGAGAAAGGAAAATGGAAGATAGTGAAGTTTGACCTTCTTCATGAGGTTCATGGGGGTTTTCTGTCTTTCTTATCAGCCGTCTCCACTTCTTTCTGATAAATCTACTCATTTCTCTGTTGGGTTTTAAGAGATCAGTAACATCCCCTTTCCTCTTTCTAATTTAAAAGCAACTGAGACACGAACACCAGAATCAGATAGCAGCTCAAAATGTCAGTTATAAAACTGAACTGGCGGACGTAGCTGAGAATGTGCAACCTCAGCAGTCTTTCTAATACCTCCCTCACCTCTGAATTAGGGAGCCTCATACACCTATTCACCAAATTTAATCTCTGAGAAATTTGGGACAAGATTCTGAGAACATTAGGAAACAGAGAGACAAGCTAAGGCCTGCCTCACAAGCTAACAGCGGACCACAATAAAATCCTTAGAAAGACCACTTGAAAATGGCAGAGCATTCTCAATTTATTCTCAAAAACTCATTACTCAGATAAGTCTTTCTTCACTCGGTAGGATGTAATGGAGGGGCACGGAGAGAGACTATGTCCCTCTAGTGTATTCCCTCAAGGACATGCAAGGCTAAGGGAATGTTGGTTCCCCTAAGTTGTCATTTAACCATTTATTTAATTCCCACCTCCGAATATTCTATAAAAGCACACCCAACCCAATTCTACTAGCTTTTTCTCCCACCATTTAAACAGCTCTTGAAATCTCTCACCACAAGACAAGCCTTGAAAAAGTGGCAGTAATTCCTTGTTCTAGCTCCTTTGCTCAACTCTGGTAAATGCACTTTCCCTCCTATTTGCACTCAATGAAAATATGTAATTTACTAAATTAATGTAAGTTATTAATTTTTCACATTCTACATGTGTTTACTATACTTCTACCACAGAATTGTCTACACCATTATAAATCCCATGTTGGCAGGAGATCATGCACGTGTTTACTCATTTACTACAACTCAGTGCACCAATAGGTATTTAATGACTGCTTTAATCCCAAGGATGATGAAGATGCAAATGGCAGTAAAAACATCTCTCTTGGCTATTTGCGTTTAGCTCCTTAACCCTGGATGATAAACCAGTTTTCCCACTTTCACTCTTGTTTTCTGGTAATACCTGATTTGCAACTTTGGTTCCAGAGCATCAGTTCTCAGCCAAATGCCTTTCAACAACATACTAATATTAGGAAAATTAAATGTCTCTTATACAATACGTGACTTGGCTTTGTGAAACTCAGTTATTCTATGAAGTAATTTTTTTTCTTTTTTGACATGGTCTCGCTCTGTCACCCAGGCTGCAGTGTAGTAGTGCAATCTCACCTGACTGCAGCCTCAACCTCCTGGGCTCAAGAGATCCTCCCACCTCAGCCTCCCAAGTAGCTAGGACTACAGGCACGTGTCATCAGGCCTGGCGAATTTTCATATTTTTTGTAGAGACAGGGTTTTGTCATTTTGCCCAGGCTGGTCTTGAACTCCTGGGTTCAAGCAATCCTCCTGCCTCAGCCACCCAAGGTGCTGGGATTATAGGTGTGAGCAACGCTGCCTGGCTGGAGTAATTCTTAATGTATTTGTATTATTGGATACTGTTGTAGGGACATCACAACTTTGTGGTACATTCAAGCTTTTCTTCTTATGCTTCCAGTATTCATTTCCTGCCTTCCTTGTCACTGATAGTCCCTCCAGGTGCCTAGAGGCTCCCATGGCACCTCCAGGGCTTTCCAGAGCTGCCCACATAGCATCGTTCTTAGGCCTACCCTTTCTGCCCCCATTGTAGACATTTTCCCCCGACTTTTTTGTTATCTTCTTTAAAAAAAATCTTGTTGCATTTTAACAAATGCCTTCTGGAGTTAACTCTTAACCCAAATAAGTAACATTAATGGTGGGAATGTCATAAATGACAACAGATCACTAAGGGACATCTGAAAGTAGGGAGGCTTTTGATCACCCTAATGATCACACCATGTAGGTGGCTGCCTATATGGAAAGCCAAGTCTATATATTAATATTTGTATCACTGTATATAAGTACATAATTATATTTAAAAAGATGAGCTACCTATTCATATATATGGACATGAATGCAATTTTCATAAGTATATGTTTGTACAAACCATTAATTAGGACCTCAATAAAACATCTTCTCTGCTTACCTAGTACTTACAGTTTCTGGCAGTAAGGAAAATGTATCCATGTTAATCTCATAAAATTAATTACTATGTTCTTTTTTTCTCTTTTTTTGAGATGGAGTTTCACTTTGGTTGCCCAGGCTGGAGTACAATGGCACGATCTCAGCTCACCACAACCTCCACTCCCAGGTTCAAGCGATTCTCCTGCCTCAGCCTCCTGAGTAGCTGGGATTACAGGTATGCACCACCACGTCCAGCTAATTTTGTATTTTTAGTAGAGACGGGGTTTCTCTATGTTGGTCAGGCTGGTCTCGAACTCCTGACCTCAGGTGATCTGCCTGCCTTGGCCTCGCAAAGTGCTGGGATGACAGGTGAGAGCCACCACGCCTGGCCTACTTTCTTCCTTTTCTTTCTTTTTAAAAAAAATGCTGTGCTAGATATAAATTTAATTAAATGATGATCTGAATCTGGGTGGTATATAATTGGCCAGCCTAAAATGCACCCACCACCATCTACCACTTAGCAACTTGGAAACCTCACCTTTCTTTGAACCTTCCTTGAACTCAAAACTGGCCTGGCTTAGAGGAGTTCTCTCTGAATGACTCTTTGTCAAATTAAACTGCTTTCCTTGTGCTTAATTAGGTTCCTCACAAGCTCCAGACCAGCTTGGGAGTACAAAGTTTGGTGTCACGTATTCCTAACCCCCACCTCAGCCCTGAGATTATGTACTACTTGCTGTTACCTTATTTGTATTCTGTTTATGTCTAACTGAAGTGTATAGGGAAATTTGGAAAAAGCAAAAAAGATTACTGAGTGTCCCCAGTGGAAACTATGCATTATTTAGAACAGATTCTTCTGGGTTATCCAATTCCAGTCTTTTATTTTCTTTGAGTTATTTTAAAACTCTGTAAGTTATAGTTAACTGATAGTAATGCAAAATAATTATTGTCCATATACTTGCATATAAACTCTGTCTGGTGTGGGTTCAGTTAACTGACTTTCCTCTCCCCCACCATGGAAAAAGCCAGTTTCCCATCCATTTGTAAATTCACTTCAACATTACCTCATATAAATATGTGTACCTTTGACTACTCCTTTGAACTGGTTATAACATCTTACAAGCTCTCTCATTAATAATAAGTTAATAAAATATTTAACACATGTTTATATTATATCTGTATCAGAGTCATGATTAACAGGTGCAGGCTCCTTCCAGGCAGAGGCTTTGCCAGAGCCAGAGTGGTAGACCTTGGGCAAGTTACTTAACCATTCTGTATGTCAGAGTCCACCTATGGGCTAGAATAATAATGCCCTCTCTGTCTACCCTAAGGGCTTGACATAAGATAAATATATGGAAAAGAATTCTATAAGCTGCCGGGCATGGTGGCTCATGCCTGTAATCCCAGCACTTTAGTAGGCGGAGACACGCGGATCACCTCTGATTGGGAGTTCGAGACCAGCCTGACCAACATGGAGAAACCTCGTCTCTACTAAAAATACAAAATTAGCTGGGCGTGGTGGCGCATGCCTGTAATCCCAGCTACTTGGGAGGATGAGGCAGGAAAATTGCTTGAACCCAGGAGGCAGAGGTTGCAGTGAGCCGAGATTGTGCCATTGCACTCCATTCCAGCCTGGGCAACAAGAGCGAAACTCCATCTCAAAAAAAAAAAAAAAAGAAAAAAAAAGAATTCTACAAACTGGAAAGTGTTAAACAAATGTGGACTCTTCAACTCTTCCCCCTCTGCTGAAGTAAATGTTGCCCACACTTTAAGACAGTGTGATTCTTAACTTCTGCCATATGAAAGTGTATTTGCCTGCTTTAGCCACACTCCTGTCACCTTTCTCTGAACTTATATTGTACTTATATAAGTTTATATGAGCAATATCTACCAATCATTATTTATGATTTCATGTGTGTTAATTTCATCTCTTCAGGTATATTATAAGCTTGTTTAGAGCTAGGGCAGTGCCTTAAACTTGCCTTGCATTCTTTGTTATTTGTTTTTTTTGTTTTGTTTTGTTTGAGACAGAGTTTTGCTCTTGTCACCCAGGCTGGAGTGCAGTGGTGCAATCTCGGCTCACTGCAAACTCCTCTTCCCAGGTTCAAGCAATTCTCCTGCCTCAGCCTCCTGATTAGCTGGGATTACAGGCACTTGCCACCACACCCAGCTAATTTTTGTATTTTTACTAGAGACAGGGTTTCGCTATGTTGGCCAGGCTGGTCTCGAACTCGTGACCTCAGATGATCCACCAGCTGCAGCCTCCCAAGGTGCTGGGATTACAGGTGTGAGTCACCACATGCATTCCTTGTATATCTGGCAATGTTAGGTCCCTGGTAAGAGGGACTATTTAATTGAAATAGAACATTATTCTTTTTTCTTTTTCTTTTTGAGACAATGTCTTACTCTGTTACCCAGGCTGGAGTGCAGTGGCGCCACCACCAAGGCTCACTGCAGCCTCAACCTCCTGAGCTCAAGCGATCCTCCTGCCTCAGCTCAAGCAATCCTCCTGCCTCAGCCACCTGAGTAGCTGGAACTACAGGCATGTGCCACCATACTTGGCAGCTTTTTTTGTTTTGCATTTTTTATAGAGATGGGGTTTCGCCATGTTGCCCAGGCTGGTCTCGAACTCCTGAGCTCAAGCAATCCACCCTCCTTGACCTCCCAAAGTGCTAGGATTACAGGGATGAGTCACCACACCTGATTGAAATAGATTATTCTGTTGTAAACACAACACCTACCTTGTAAATAGTATACACTCAATTGAAGATGATGATGATGAAGTTCAAGATGATTGGTACCATCACCATCAATCAGGCATTTATATGGTAGAAAAGATGATTCAGGACTATTCTACCTTCAAAAAAGTGACAAGAAGAATAGCTAATTCTTATTCAATTATTACTATGTGTTTGACACTGTTGTAAACCTTTACATATATTGGCCCACTTGAGCCTCACAAGAACCCTATAAGGTAGGTACTGTTATTATCCTTCATTTTACAAATAAGGAAATTGAGACACAGAGAGAATAAATAACTTGCCCCAAGGTCACCCAGCTAGTGAGTGAAGGCTGGCTCCAGGGTCTGGGCTATTAACAACTGTGCTGAGAAGAAGAAAGGAAATACACAAAAGAGTTCTCTGGGGCAGTGATTTTTACATTACGTTTACATGATGATCATTTTGATTATGTGAACAAGGAATTACAGGAAGAAGGTAGAATTCGGGGATTAAAAAGGATGTTGGCAAGGAAAAAAGAATAATGATAATGGTCAGGAGCCTTGAGAGTACGTGACCTTTGGGCGCGGTGGCTCATGCCTGTAATCCCAACACTTTGGGAGACTGAGGTGGGTGGATCACCTGAGGTTGGGAGTTCAAGACCAGCCTGGCCAACATGGCGAAACCCTGTCTCTACTAAAAATGCAAAAATTAGCCGTGCGTGGTTGTGCACACCTGTAGTCCCAGCTACCCAGGAGGCTGAGGCAGGAGAATCGCTTGAACCCAGGAGGCGGAGGTTGCAGTGAGCCGAGATCATGCCGCTGCACTCCAGCCTGGGTGACAGAGTGTAACTCCGTCTCTAAATAAATAAATAAATAAATAAATAAATAAATAAGAGAGAGAGTATGTGACCTTGGGAAAGTCATCTAACTTCTTAGTAAAATTATCCTGTGTATGACATGAGTAATTTATGTAATGTGCATAAATCAGTGCCCGACACATAGGAAGCCCTCAATAAATGGAATAATTACTGTTTTTGAAATTATTATTACCTATTACTATTATTAATCAGAGTACATGAAGACAACTTATTGTTGTCAGGATCTGGGATTTTATGCCACTGGCAAGCTAACAAATTAGCTTTCCACAGTTTAATGGATGATGGCAGAAGACATGAGAGTTCAGGAGTAAAGGATTTTACTCACAGCACAGCAAGTAACATGAGCATCAGCATATTTGCATTGGTTCCCCGTTGCCCTCAAGTTCCACAGGGTTGACACTTGGGAACCCAGGTAGATGCTGAGTACACAGTGGGTTTGCATCAGAGTGGAAGAACACTGAGCTTGGAGAATTTATAGCTCTTACAATGGGCAGTAAGCAAGCCTACTCTTTGTCCCTGAAGATCTTGTCTCCTCTCTGATGCACACTGGAAACAAATGTCTTAGAAATGACCCTTCCTTGGAAACTTGAGAAGCAGGTGGGGAGAGGGAAAGAGAAGAAATGGCCCAAGTAAAGAGTAGGCAAGGCTTTGCATACTCAACAAAAGCATGCAGGGATGTTCAGGGACCATGGCAGATTGCCTCTCACAACTGTTATTATTATTATCACCTACTACTATGAACCAGAGTAAAACATGACTTATCTTTTGTCCCTGTTTCTGTCTGCACACATTACATGCTGTACCTTCTTTCTCTGGACCCTGAATTGATCTTTTGAGGAATTACCTAATGACTCAAATAAAAAGACTATTCTTCCCTTACCTCTTCTGATTTCCTTTTCCTGACTGCAGACTGAGGCGTCTCTCACTCTTCCTTCCTATTTTACTTCAGCCTGAGACATCATACAGAGTTTTACTCTTTTTTTTCCCCCACTACAATAGGCATTTTGAAAACTCATTAATTTTTTGGAGCCAGAACAAGCATGCTATCTTCCAGCATGACATCTCCAACTGGAAGCATTGCTTTTTCCACAGGGAGCCAAATAAAATGTCACCTTTTAGGCAAGGTGTGGCTTTCTCCAGAATGAGCTTTGAAAACTTATGATCATCTGTAATCCCAGCACTTTGGGAGGCTGAGGCGGGCAGATCACTTGAGGTCAGGAATTTGAGACGAGCCTGGCCAACATGGTGAAACCCTGTCTCTACTAAAAATACAAAAATTAGCCAGGCATGGTGGTGCGCGCCTGTAGTCCCAGCTGCTCAGGAGGCTGATGCAGGAGAATTGCTTGAACCCGGGATGTGGAGGTTGCAGTGAGCTGAGATCACACCACTGCACTCCAGCCTGGGTGACAGAGCGAGACTCTGTCTCAAAAAAAAAAAAAAAAAAAAGAAAAGAAAAGAAAAGAAAAGAAAAGAAAACTTATGATCAACATACATTTCATCAGGCTACCTGGAATAGTCATCTATATTTCACTGAATATTAAATATGCCTGGCACAATTAAACTGCAATATCCATCAGAAATTCTTTTCTAAATCAGGGTCAGAAAGTGTTAGTGCAGAAAGAAAACTTAGATGTTGACTGTATTAGTTTCTTAGAGCTATCATGACAAAATACCACAAACTGTGATGGCTTGAAACAACAGAAATTTATTCTCTCGTAGTTCTGGAGGCTAGAAGTCCAAAATCAAGGTGCCAGCCGGGCTACAGTCCTTTTGAAGCTTCTAGGGGTAGATCTTTTCTTACCTCTTCCAGCTCTTGGTAACACCAGGCATTCCTTGGCTTGCAGCTGCGTAACTCCAATCTCTATGTCTAGCTTTACATGGAGTTCTTTTTGTGTGTTTCTCTTTCTTCTAATAAAGACACCAGTTACACTGAATTAAGGGCCCACTCTACTCCAGTATGACCTTATCTTAACTAATTACATCTGCAATGACTTTATTTCCATATAAGGTCACATTCTGAAGTGCTAGTAGTTAGGACTTCAACATATTATTTTGGGAGGGGACACAACTTAACCTATAACATTGATTGATTCTTTTACTTTGCTGATAATAAAATGAGACACAAGAAGGTCATAAAGTTCCCACAGTCACTGCTCTTTAAATTCCATCTTTCTGGATTTAGGACCCTTCCCCACTTTCTCCCCCAAGAATGGCTGAAGCCCTCAGACCTTGTCTAACCTCTTGGTCTTCTAACCCATTCTCTCTGTTGACTTTTAATATCTTATCCCTCACCTTCCTGCTCTGCTGCATGACCCCTGCCCTGATGCCACCTATGCCCCAAAGTGTACGCCATGAGAGGCAGTCTTCATGTCTCTGAACACTCCATGGTGAAAACACAATAGACATTGGAGTGCACTTGTGCCTTTGCTTTGGATGAAGTCAGAATGAGCCTCTTGAAGAATGTGTGGGCTGGTAGAAAAATTAATATGGACAATAATCATATATGGAAGTTTATTGCTGAAAATTGTCTTGGGATGATAGGCAAGTCATAGCTATATTATTTTAAATGATACAAAACAAACACACCTGAGAGAGGACTTTTTTTCAGACTACCACAGGGCAAGTATGAGCAAGTGAAACCTACGGACCTAAAGCCTTTTCTTGGTTCTAGAGGTGTGCTCACATTCCTCTGGGATGGTAAAACACACAGGTAGGTGATTCAGAGCTTCCTTCAGGAGATTAATGCTTCAAAAGCCAAACCCTCTGGGCAAGCAAACTTTCCCTTGGTCTTCTTGGATTTTCTTCTTTACTTGATGCTGAAGGCGTTTCATGTACTAATTAAGAGATATTTATCTTCTTTTTAATTCAACTGAAAAATACCTATAGAAAGCCTATATCAAGTTAATGCCTATCACTGAATAGACTTAATAGTGTTATTTTCTCTTATTGAAATGTACTCAGCACCATCAAGCCTATTATTGTATTTATATCCTGAAAATGCCAACTACATAAATAGAGGAAGACCAGGGTTGATGATTACATGAATTATTACAATTTAGAGGAAGATCATAGAACTTGCAAGATCCAAAGGAACCTTTTTTTTTTAAGTGGTCTTCCACAGCACTCATGTTTGCCTCTAGAGTTCATCAAATTTCATTTATTGTCAACTGGCATGGTTACTTAGGTCATTCCTGCCGCTTAGAATAGAATTGGTAGAGCAGGTCCCTGATCTCTACCATAAACCCTATCAATCATTTTGGGTTGAAAAACAACAACAATAACAAGTACAACAAAAACAGTGTGGTCTTCCTTTAATATCCCAACTGAGCCTTTTGTGAGCAGGGGCCAACTCAATTCAAAAGTAGGTATACTCCTAATGGTGGTTGCCCAGGGCTGGGGGAAGGGGTAAAGGGGAGTTACAGTTTAACGGGTATAGGGTTTCAGTTTTGTTTGTTTGTTTGTTTGTTTGTTTGTTTGTTTGTTTGTTTTTTGAGACGGAGTTTCACTCTTGTTGCCCAGGCTGGAGTGCAATGGCGCACTCTTGGCTCACCACAACCTCTGCCTCCGGGTTCAAGCGACTCTCCTGCCTCAGCCTCCCAAGTAGCCGGGATTACAGGCATGCGCCACGACGCCCAGCTAATTTTGTATTTTTAGTAGAGACGGGGTTTCTCCATGTTGGTCAGGCTGGTCGCGAACTCCCAACCTCAGGTGATCCACCTGACTCGGCCTCCCAAAGTGCTGGGATTATAGGCGTGAGCCACCACATGTGGCCAGAGTTTCAGTTTTGCAAGATGAAAAAGTTCTGGAGATCTGTGAATATACATAACACTACTGAACTGTACCCTTAAAATGGTTAAGGTGCTAAAATTTGTTATGTATTCTTTTACCACAATACACTTTTTTTTTTAAGACAGAGTTTCACTCTTGTTGTCCAGGCTACAGTGCAGTGGCGTGATCTCAGCTCACTGCAACCGCTGCCTCCCGGTTTCAAGCGATTCTTCTGCCTCAGCCTCCCGAGTAGCTGGGATTACAAGTGTGCACCACCACACCCAGCTAATTTTTGTATTTTAGTAGAGACAGGCTTTCACCATGTTGGCCAGGCTGGTCTCGAACTCCTGACCTCAAGTGATTCTCCCACCTCAGCCTCCCAAAGTGCTGGGATTACAGGCGTGAGCCACCACGCTCAGCCTAAAAATGTTTAAATTAATTTTTTAGAAAGTAGATATGCTAGTATGATTAAATAGGGGCCCCAAAGCCTCAGCCATCTGCTGAGCCTCATCTCAGCCTCTCCACAACTACCTACTTTAGTACCTAACAATCCCCCTACATCCAATTAAAGTTCCTCTTTCAAGTAAAAGCATTTTCCACATCAGGTCCCCATATAGACTACATACAGATTTGCAGGGAGAAAAGGGATAGTCAGGTAACTATTAATATGAACTAATTGAATAAAAATGTATAGGTGAGAAATTAGGACATGAAGCTACACAATATTTTTTTGAAGGAAACAATCTAGAAAAGTTGGAAACAAGGGATACCCTAAGAGTAGAGACACAGGAGGACCAGTGAGGTATGAGTGAGGTGAGACTCCCTGGAACGGGAGGAAAGGTCTTCAATATGAATCCTGAAAGGGCTTAGTAGTGTACCAAACATGCAATGTACCTATGGCACAACCAAATCCAGGTTGGCCCTGTGTCAAAACTAAGAACATAAATGCTGACAATATCAAGGACCAGGATGAGTGTCTGGGACTGGAAAACAAAAGCCAAGGCTACAAAGTCCAGGAAAGCTGGATACACAAGGAGGTTCACATATGATGAAGATCACAGAAATAGATGGCTATGACAAAATTGGAAGTCTGGAATCAGGACAAGATAACCAAGGTTGGCAGAGCAAGATGGTGGCCAGAATAAGATATTCAGACAAGAGTGAAGGTTTAGGAATGTATAAGGTTAGAACAGAGAGCAGTTCTGGAACACCACCAGACAGAATGAACTTGGAACTATGACAAAGAGTGTGTTACGAGAATTAGAAACCAGATTAGAAGTCATGGGATCAAAGATTAGAACAGAGGCAAGAGGTCCTGGCAACAGGTAAAAGGTACTGGATCAGCTTGATGCTGATCCAGTTTGTCTGCGATTTGGAGCTTAACATTCCTTTTAAGGCATGAATCAATCTCAGAAAATTTCACTGAGGTCCCGTAGGTGAGAGTTGCTGTTTGGGACTCCCTAGTTGAGATATGGGTGTGTGGGCAAGATAAAGCATAGCTTCTTGAATCAAGATTCTGGCTGGCACTTTGGTGCTGAGGGAACATGACAAGGAAGGCGAATTTAAAAGCACAGGCTTTTAATTATTTACCTTTCACTGATTCACTGATACTTAGACTTTAGCTTTGCTCATTTGGTGTTCCTAATAAACACTCACCCCTCAATTTTTGCTATCCTTCTTCATTCATCCAACATTTACTACCAGCATTTGGACATACCAAGATGAAAGACCATATTCAGTCTTATGTCTGTCTTGGGCATTCTATGAGAAACGTTTTGTAACACTGCATTAATAATCTAATAATTGACCGGGCATGTTGGCTCATGCCTGTAATCCCAGCACTTTGAGAGGCCAAGGCCGGTGGAGCACCTGAGGTCAGGAGTTCAAGACCAGCCTGGCCAACATGGCAAAACCCCACCTCTACTAAAAATACAAAAATTAGCTGGGCCTAGTGGTGGGTGCCTGTAATCCCAGCTACTAGGGAGGCTGAGGCAGGAGAATCATTTGAACCTGAGCAGCAGAGGTTGCAGTGAGCCGAGATTGTGCCATTTCACTCCAGCCTGGGCGACAAGAGCAAAACTCCATCTCTAGTCGTCGTCGTCGTCATCATCATCATCATCATCATCATCATCTGGTAATCGTCATATATAGTTTTTCTATGAAGTATAGAATCCTGTCAGAAATGTTTAAGAGTGATTCAACAATAATTATTATTTCCACAGATGTTTATTTAAATTTGATATTGAGCTTTAAATATAGGCGGTAAGTGAAATGACCTGCCTGACTGGGTCATTTAGACCCTACCTGCAGACAACCCCATCTCAGTCCCAGGGACCAAAGGTATTCCTTGTCAAGGAGACAAGGAATCCTAGGCTAGTAGCTCCTAGAGTCTCAACATTAAGCCAGCTGTGGTGTTAGTGTGTACTGGATCCCTCTCCCCTATCAGATGGGGACTGGACAAAGTGTAGGACCAAGTGGATGACTCTAATGGAACCATAACAGAGTACAATTTCTCTGTGGCTATAGTGCGAAAAGCCAGAGAGCATATCCAGGCTTTTGAGGTGTCCTAGAGGATCCCATGAACAAAAGGACAGTATGTACAGTTACAGGGGCAACATTCTAATAAATTATATGAGTGCAAGAGCTAAAGTCTGGAATCAGAATTGGGTAAAACAAAACAAAGTAAATACAAACAAAGAACAGCCAGAAAGTAATAAACAAAGGACAATTGGGTGAATGGAATCAAACATGAAGAAATTCCAGAGATAAAGTGAGTGCAGAAGCCTTCCACATTTTTTCTTAACCCAGCCACAGCACAGGTTTAAGTGGATTTGTATACAAAAATCATATAAAACAGCTTGAGTAGAGGGAAGAGTCTGTTTTTTTCTTGTTTTGTTTTGTTTGTACTCATATTTTGATTACTGGACCCTTGCCTTGTTTCTTTTAACTTGGTGCTCCCTTTGCTCCCTTATTCTTGCATACCAGACTTGGTAATCTCAGAATCCTGATTCATCTGGGCCTGGGGCCCTGCCATACCTGTCCTATTGTTGTCTCTGCTTGAACTTCAATCTCCTCTACTTATTTCCTAATACTCATTATCTATTCCAGTGCTTTGGGTATAGCCAAATGCCTCTATCAATGAGCTCTTCCAGGCTACTGAGGACCCACCTACAATTTCTAGTTAGATGTTGCTAATGCCAATTATCTATTTACCTATTGCCTGTTGTTAGACTTTACCAATGTGCTATCTACTGGTCCAGATGTCTTATCTTTGCACAATAAATGTGTATTGAATTTAACTTCCTGGAACCTTCCCAGATTGCCTGCGCTGCTCCAGTGGGTCTGGCTCTCCCTGGTGAGGTTCCAGGGTTGCCAGCTGTCTGGTTTTGACAAAGACAGTCTAACATTTGAACTTGCTGCCCAGTAAAAAATACCAGACATATGACTGTCCCTTTTTTCCAATTAAATAAATGGTATCATTTTCTTATAGCAAAACTAGTATACACATAAGCAGTGCAATCTGATGAAAGCTAGAAATTGTTTTCAGTACACTTTTTATACTATCTCTGTTCAAAATTAGAGCTTCAGGTACGTATCCAATGTGTCTAGTATTTTGCAGATACCATTTAGCAACATGAGCTGGACTATTGTTTCTCCAACCACATCTTACAGCATGAGAGAATATAGAGCAAAAATACTAGTCAGTTTGTACCTTAGTAATTAAATTTAGTGATAAGCACATCATTATCATCAAAGTACCTGCTTTAGTGTTGAGCACAGTTTTAAAGTAAATGCAATGATTGCCAATATCTCCAATTCCAAAAGGGGAAAAAATATTTTAGGTGTAGCTTCCTTAGATGGCATTCAATAGACAGATAGATAGATAGATAGATAGATAGATAGATAGATAGATAAATAAAAATAAGCATGAACACCGTTAAAAATAAAGTAGGAGACTTCTGATTCTTGGAAGATGTAGTAGATGTATTTTTATCTATTCCTCCCACCAAGTACAAGTAAAACACCTGGATATTACATATAAAACAAATATAAGAAGACTCGGAAAGGTGAACAGAAGAAAGCAGACCAGCTAGGGACTTTGGGACCAAAGAATGACAGCTGGTGGTTTACCTAGATTTTCCTTTTGCCTCACATATCCCAGACTTGGAGCTGAAGAAGCTGGCAATCCAGAAACACCAAGAGGTACATAAAGAAACAGTCTAAACATTTAAGCCTGCTCTTTTTAGCCAAAGGACCAGGAAAGAGGCAGCCTTGCCAAACAGAAAACTTTTAGACAATAACTGCTCCACATTAGCCAAACACTACAGAAAAAATGATGACACCCCCCGCTAACCCACCCTGCCCATGTCAGTAAAGTTCAACAGGCAAGTTCATACTTACCTTTTCACCAGGCTGTAATAAGATATCTCAACATCTCCACCTAGAAGGTGTCAGAGAAGGCCAAGTAGGAAATCCAGACTTTCATCTAAATTAACCAGTAATGATCCCTCCTCCTACTCCCGTGGTGTCAGTGGATACCATCGTGGGGAGCCAGAACTTCCCAGAGTAACAAGTAGCCTCCAATGTCAGGTGTCACCTAGGCCAAATGGGGAACCTGGACTTTTACTTCTACCTAACAGTAATGAGGGAGCCCTACTCCTTCCCCTTCTAGAGGGGTATCAGAGAAAGCCAGCTGAAATAAGCTTAAATGGGATACAGTGTCTCATAATATGTGAAAATTTCCAGGTTTTGATAAAAAAAAATCATGCATCAGATCAAGAACCAGGATAATCTCAAACGGAATGAGCAAAAACATCAACACTGAGCTGAAAAGGATGTAAGAATTTATCTGACATAGATTTTAAAGTAGCTATAATACAACTGTTTCTTTATGCAATTATAAACACACTTGAAACAATGGCAAAACAGAAAATCTCAGAAAATAATAGAAAACAGAGTAGAACCATATGGAAATATTAGATCTTAAAAATACGATAATTGAAATAAAAAGGGATGGGTTCAACAGCAGAATGGAGGGGACAGAGAAAATAATCTGTTAACTGAAAGATAGAACAAGAGAAATTACCCACTCAAAACAACAAAAAGAAAATAGACTGAAAAGAAAAAAAAGAGACTCAAGCACTCATGGACCCATAACAAAAGAGTAACATTTATGTCATCAGAGTGTCAGAAAGAACAAAGAAAGTGAGCAAGGCTAAAAATATACTCAAAGAAAGATGAAAATCCTCCAAATTTGGCAAGAGACATAAACCTACATATCAAATCAACAAGATGAACAAATCTCAAATAAGATAAACTGAAATGAAATCCACACAAAGACATATCATAATTGACTTCCAAAAACTAAAAACAAATGAAAAATCTTGAAAGCAGCCAGGGAGAAACAATACCCGGATGGGCAAAAACAATTCAAATGACGGGCCGGGTGCGGTGGCTCACGCCTGTAATCCCAACACTTTGGGAGGCCGAGGTGGGCGGATCACGAGGTCAGGAGATCGAGACCATCCTGGCCAACACGGTGAAACCCCGTCTCTACCAAAAATACAAAAAAATTAGCCGAGCGTGGTGGCGGGCACCTGTAGTCCCAGCTACTCAGGAGGCTGAGGCAGGAGAATGGTGTGAACCCAGGAGGTGGAGTTTGCGGTGAACCAAGATCGCACCACTGCACTCCAGCCTGGGCGAGAGAGCGAGACTCCGTCTCAAAAAAAAAAAAGAAAAAAAAAATTCAAATGACAGCTGACAGTTTCTCATCAGAAACTATAAAGACCAGAAGAGAGTGGAACAATATTTTTCACGTTTTGAAAGAAAAGAATTGTCAACCCTGAATCCTACACTCAGCAAAAAAAAAAAAAAAAAAAAAAAAAAAAAAAAAAATCCTTTAGGAATGAAGGGGAATCAAGTTTTCAACTGGACATGGTGGCTTGCACCTGTAATCTCAGCTACTTGGGAGGTTGAGGCAAGAGGAATGCTCAAGGCCAGGAGTTTGAGAACAGCCTGGGAAACATAGCAAGACTCCATCTTTAATTTTTTTTTTAATTAGCTGGGCATGGTAGTGCACACCTGTAGTCCCTGCCACTCTGCAGGCTGAGGTGGGAGGATTGCTTGAGGCCAGAATTTCAAGGCTGCAGGGAGCTATGACTGTGCCACTGCACTCCAGCCTGGGTGACATGCAATTATAAACATGCTTGAAACAAATGAAAAAATAGAAAATCTCAGAAAAAATAGAAAACGTAGAGTAGAACCATATGGAAATATTAGAACTTAAAAATACAGAGTGAGACCCCATCTCTAAAAAAATTTTTTAAAGACATTTTCAGATGTGGGGAAACTATAAGAGAATTTGTTGCTAGCAGACGTGCCCTAAAAGAATGGCTAGTAGATGTTCTCTAAACAGAAAGGAAATGACAAAAAAAAAAAGAAGCATGAAGTATCAGGAAGGAAGAAAGAATACAGTAAGCAAAAATAATACACGAAAACACAAAATTTCTTCTTTGCAGCCATAAAAATGAATGAAATCATGTCTTTTGCAGCAACATGGATGGAGCTGGAGGCCATTGTCCTAGGTGAACTAACTCAGAAACAGAAAATCAAATACCTCAGTTCTCAGTTATAAGTGAGAGCTAAACGATGGGTACACATGAACATAAAGATGGAAATAATAGACAGTAAGGAGGGTGATGGGGGATGTGGGTTGAAAAATTACCTATCAGGCACAATGGTCACTATTTGGGTAATGGGAACACTGGAAGCCCAATCCCCACCAGTACGTAGTATACCCATGTAACAAACATGCACATGTACCCCCTGACTCTAAACTAAAACTTTTAAAAAAGAAATACATGAGGCCCTTCTTGGGTTCCTAGAGCTGAAAGATGCACAAATGTAATCCAAACTAAATGGAATTCCATATAGAAATGTGACCACATGCCACACTCAAGAATCTAGCTCTCAAAGCCAGTAAGAAAGAAAGAGACAAAATTCAGCACACAAATCTCATGATAGAAGGATGGGCCTTTAAAACAAGCAAACAAACAAACAAACAAACAAACCTGAACCAGCATCCTTAAGGCTTACTTATTTCAATGCTCTGAACAACAACAAAAAATTAATTCAGACTGTTCAGACTGACCTTTAGTAATGCTGATCTTTGATCATCTCCTATGAGGAATCCTTAGTAAATTAAAAAGAAAACTTTTACTGGTTTGAGAACCATATGACAAAAGAGTATTTGCAAGTATACAACTGAACTTGCTTTAATACATTTTTCAATTGAGTTTCCATGTAAGAGCTCAGTTAAAGATCCTGGAGGGCTATGGCATGGCAAACTTGATTTTTTAAAAATTGCCTTGTGGCCGGGCATGGTGGCTCACGCCTGTAATACCAACACTTTGGGAGGCCGAGGCGGGCAGATCACAAGATCAGGAGATCGAGACCATCCTGGCTAACACGGTGAAACCCCCTCTCTACTAAAAATACAAAAAATTAGCCGAGTGTGGTGGCTCATGTCTGTAATCCCAGGACTCTGGGAGGCCAAGGCAGGCGGATCACCTGAGGTCAGGATTTTGAGACCAGCCTGGTCAACATGGTGAAACCCCATCTCTACTAAAAATACAAAAATTAGCCCGGTGTGGTGATGCACCCCTGTAATCCTAGTTACTTGGGAGGCTGAGACAGGAGAATCGCTTGAACCCAGGAGGCAGAGTTTGCAGTGAGCCAGGATCACGTAATTGCACTCTAGCCTGGGTGACAGAGCAAGATTCTGTCTCAATAATAATAATAATAATATGTATGTTTAATATAGGAAAAAAATCTTTCTTCTGTTGAGTTTTCTGAATTATATTTGACAGTTGAAACAAAAAATCTTGCACTCTCTGATGTGGTTCTAAATGTATGTAGATAAAATATATAAGACAATTATATTATAGACAGGGAAGGATTAAAGGAGGAAAAAAAAAGCTTTTAGGGAGAAAAACATAGGAGAAAACCTTTGGGATCTAGGCCTAGGAAAAGAGCTGTTAGACTTCACACCAAAAGCATGATCCATACAATGAAAAATTGTTAAATTGGGCTTCATCAAAACTAAAAACTTTTATTCTGTAAAAGACTCTGTGAAAAGGTTGCAAAACCAAACTACAGAGTAGGAGAAAATATTTGCAAACCACATACCTGGCAAAGACCTACCATCTAGAATATATAAAGAACTCTCAAATCTCAACAGCAAAAAATCAAAAAATTCAAAAATGAGCAAAAGACATGAGCAGATACTTCACCAAGTAGGTTATACAGATGGTAAATACGCACATGAAAAGATGTTTAACATCATTAGCCATTAGGGAAATGCAAATTAAAATCACAATGAGATATCACTATATACCTATCAGAACGGTTACAACAAAAAATAGTGATACCACCAAATGCTGGTGAAGACATAGAGAGACTGGATCATGCATGTATTGCTAGTGGGAATGTAAAATGGTACAACCACTGGGAAACACTGTCTTATAAACTAAATTGCAACTACCATATGACCCAGTAATTTTACTCCTGGGCAGTTATCCCAGATAAATGAAGACCTACGTTCACACAAAAACATGTAGATAAATGTTTATAGCAGCTTTGTTCACAATAGCTCCATACTGAAAACAACATTCAATGGGTGAATGTTTAAACAATCTGTGGTGCATTTATTCCATGGAATACCACTCAGGAATACAAAAAAAATGAACTGGAATGAACTACTTATACACACAACAAACTGGATGAATCTCCAGAGAATCATGCTAAACGTGAAAAGCTAGTCTCAAAAGGTTGTATACTGTATGATTCCATACAGTATGTATGAAGTTTAATGGTTCCCAATGGTTAAGAAAAGGGCTGGATGTGGGAGGAGAAAGTGGGTATGGCTATAAAAGGGCGACATGAGGGATCCTGGTGGTGATGGAAATGCTTTGTATCTTGACTGTATCAATGTCGATTTTCTAATGGAACTAGTGTTCTAGGGTTTTGCAAGATGTTACTGTTGGTGGGAACTGGGTTAGGTGTGCAAGGAATCTCTATTCTTCCTTTCTTTCTTTCTTTCTTTTTTCCTTTTTTTTTTTAGATAGAGTCTAACTCTGTCGCCCAGGCTGGAGTGCAATGGTGTGATCTCGACTCACTGCAACATTTGCCTCCCGGGTTCAAGTGATTCTCCTGCCTTAGCCTCCCAAGTAGCTGGGACTACAGGCGCCCGCCACCACGCCCGGCTAATTTTTTGCATTTTTAGTAGAAACAGGGTTTCACCGTGTTAGCCAGGATGGTCTCCATCTCCTGACCTCGTGATCCGCCTGCCTCCACCTTCCAAAGTGCTGAGATTACAGGCGTGAGCCACCGCTCCCGGCCTGCCTGTATTATTTCTTAAGACTACATGTAAATCTACAAGTGTGCCAAAATTAAAAGATTTATTAAAAATAAATAATTATGTTAAGAGATTATAATCCATGAGCAAAATGGAAATACATAAGTCTGTACTGATATAAATAAATAAATAAACCTAAAAATATAAAATAATACTCAAAGGTTCATAATGAAAAGTAGCAGTAATTTTTCCTCCTCACCTCCCAGTACACTTCTCAGGGACAACTACTTTCAACACTTTCAGTTGGGTTCTTCTTTTATTTATCTGTATATTTCTATATGTAATTTCTAAGCTTATATTGCTGTTTTTATCAGTTTTTTGCATTATCTAGTGACTTCCTATTTTGATACATGAGAATTTCTTCCACCCTCCCAACTCATTCTGCTAAATCAGTGGTCAAAATCTCTAAATATCTTTCATTTTTGAACCAAGGAGATTCAATGATTCTTTTTTGTATATCCTTTTGTTTTTAAAAGTTCTTAAAAGCATTGTATTTCCTTAGGCAATATGTACCTATCAAAATGCTTTGTCAGATCAGTCAAATGTCCACCAAAATTTTTCTGACCCCTATGTGTATCAGGTAATGTAAAAATTCCATTTTACTTATTGGAAACTTCCTTCTTAGAGCTGCCTCTCTTTTTATTTGCCTGCTGTAAACTGGACTAATTGTTCCATAGGCTTGCAGCACTATTGTCATCCTGGAGCTTCCCTCCACTGTTACAGTATTGATGCCTTTGTTTACTAGACCTCATGTCTTCTTTCTCAGTTTACAACCTCATTTTGCAGGAGAAAATCCTCTAGTGTCCTCAAATCAGAAGATAAATGGGAGGTAAAAATTTTAAGTCCTTTGATATTCTTGCATGACTGAAAATGACTTTAGCCTAACTTGGCTCAATATAGAATTATACAATGAAAATAATTTGAAAGTGTTGCTGCACTTTCTCTAGGCTTCTAATATTGGTGATGTAAAATTCAATGCTGCATTCATTCCTGTTCTTTGTAAGAAAAAAAGGACATAGGTATATATGCATAAATTGTCACAAATTTAAAAGCACGAAGAAATAATGTAAACAACTTTGTGCAAATACATATGAAGGCAGATGAATGGCATCTTGTACTAAAAAGCATAAGTTACCAAAATTGGCCTGAGAATAAATAATGACAGTTAAATAACCTAATAACCAGAAATAATTTGAATTACATTTAAAAGGCTTCCCACCACTTATACTGCAGGCCCCAATTGTTTTAGCAGTAGATTTTACCTCAACTCTTTAAGATGAAAAGCCTCCAATATTCATTTTTTATGAATATATTGTAATCTAATCTACGAATACATTACAACTAAAACCAGATAAGATCAGTACAAGAAAAATTACAGACCAAACACCCAAATATAAATGGAAAAATCCAAAATAAAATTTTAGCAAGTCTATTTCAGTATTTTTAAAAAGTACATCATGAGCAAGTATAGTTCATTCCAAGAATGTAAAGATGTTGCAACATAAAAAGCCTACCAACATAATCACCACATTAACAGATTAGAGAAAAATATGACCATTCAATACATGCAGAAAAATTATTTAATAAAATTCAACACTTACTCATGATTTTAAAAAGAACAATCTTTAGCAAACCAGGAATAGAAATGAACCTTTACTTAACATGATATAGGGTATCAATTCAAAACTTAAAGGAAATATCATACTTTATGGTGAAACCTTAGAGGCCTTCTCATTAAAATAAAAAACAAGACAAGGGCAACTGCTAGTATTACCTCTATTCCTGGGGTACAGAGGCAAGGAGTTGCTTCTCATCATAAGATCTCTTGTACTGTTGGCATGTTACTACATGTTCATTACTTTGATTTTTAAATGTTTTTACATAAAAACGATTATAATCGAATTTATAGTTATTTCATGCTTGCTTTGCCCACCATACCTATGATTAAGTCAAAGCTTAATCAGAAATATATCATCTAATTATAATGTTGCTATTATAGAAATTCATTAACCTACTTTATAATGATCCTTCTTTGATGTGATTTCTAGGAATACAACATAGTGAGAAGTAAAGATAACTTGAAGTGACCATGTAAAATAAATTAAATTGTATCAACAGTCTTCTTAAGGGTCTTGTGATCAGCCAAAGCCTAGTTCATGAAACACGCTAGGATCCCGAGTCTGGAAGGTCACAGAGGTATTCTTGTGCAACATGCCACCAACTACTTGAACTCAGTATTTTCTTAATTGTTCTGTGTTCCTGACTTATTTTCATATCACCCAAGGTGTAGAATACTAGGTTTAAGTCCTAAAATACTTTAAATTAACAATAATAATGATGGTAGTAAGATAATATGAAGATGATGCCTAACATTTTTTGCACACTTACCATGTACCAGACATTGTGCTCAATATTTCTTTCTTTTCTTTTTTTTTCTTTTCTTTTTTTTTTTTTTTTGAGATGGAGTTTTGCTCTTGTTGCACAGGTTGGAGAGCAACGGCACAATCTCAGCTCACCACAACATCCGCCTCCCGGGTTCAAGTGATTTTCCTGCCTCAGCTTCCCAAGTAGCTGGGATTACAGGCATGCATCACCACGCCTGGCTAATTTTGTATTTTTAGTACAGACAGGGTTTCTCCATTTTGGTCAGGCTGGTCTCGAACTCCCGACCTCAGGTGACCTGCCTGCCTCGGCCTCCCAAAGTGCTGGGATTACAGGCGTGACCCACTGCACCTGGACTTTTGTGCTCAATATTTCATGTATGTCATCTTATTTGATCATAGGGAACCAACTGATAGCTCCCTATAAATTACTTATTAATTACAAAAGAAAAACAGTAATTTACAGTGGAGAAACCTGAAATACATCACTCTAATCAAGTGATAAAGTTAATACTAACAATATCGGAACAATCTGACATGATTTCTCTCCTAATATGATGCACTGGGAAAGACACGACATAGCGCCTGTGGTATTTTTGCCAAAAATAAATAATCTCAATTTAATCATGATAAAACATCAGAGAAATCCAAATTCAGAGACATTCTGGAAAATAACTGACCTGTACTTTTCAAACATGTCAACGTCATGAAACACAAAGACTCAGGAATCATTATAGATTAGAGGAGATTAAAGAGTGATGACAAATGAATTCAATGCATTATTCTGTTCTGGACTCTAAACTGGGAAAAATAACTATAAAGGATAATATTCAGAAAAATGAAAAATTTGAATGTATGCTACAGATTA
Organism: Pan paniscus; assembly: GCF_029289425.2. Taxonomy (NCBI): domain Eukaryota; kingdom Metazoa; phylum Chordata; class Mammalia; order Primates; family Hominidae; genus Pan; species Pan paniscus. The sequence goes on from NC_073272.2 coordinate 109,298,370, forward strand.
GATAACAGTATTGTATAGATTTTAAATTTCCTGATTTAGATAAATGTACTGTAGTTATATAAGATAATCTTCTTGTTCTTAGAAAATATACACTGAAGTATTTTGGAATAAAGGTGCGTGATGTCTCCAATTTGCTTCCAAATGATTCAGGAAACAAATATATAAATATACTTTTACAAATATATAAATATATGTGTATGTGTCATACATATATATAAATGTATATGTATGTGTGGGTATGTGTGTGTATATATATATATATATATACACACACACACACACAGACATATATAGATACACCCACACATACATAAATATATCGACGCATACATAAATGTATGAGATGTGTATATATATACATACACACACCCCCCCATATATATATATATATATATATATATATATATACCCCCACACATACATACAGAGAATGATAAAGTAAATTAAGTAAATGGGGCAAAATATAAACAATTGCAAGTTTGAAATTATATCAAAACAAAATTTACAAAAATGAAATAGCCATTATTATCCTATACTATATATCAGGAGAGTAAGGATCAGAAAGCTAAGTAATTTACACAATTAATAAGTGGTTGAGTTTGGATACAAACCCAGGTTGTCTGATCTCAAAGTCCATCCTCTCAATTATTAGGGCATATTGCCTCAAATTAGTATAATTTTTTTTAAGAACAGGATGTATGCATCTAAATCAGTGCTTTCTTTAAAAGTGCTTATCTTGAAGGGATATATGCATAATCAATTCATGCTCTTGCTGCCTCAAGTTCTATCTATGGAAATACCATCTAAGATCAATTTGCTACTCACATACTCAAGTTCGCCCTGATTTTTTTATTCCTCATATCTCAGGGATATTCCCAAAATGATGATTTTGAAGGGAATGCATGAAGTATGCTATGTCTGTTTTAAAAGCTGTCCCATGACTGTACAGGTGTCTTTGTTTAATCTCCTTCAGCCCTTTTGAACACATTAATTACAATAATTGCTTTAACTTTTAATTTTCTATTTCAATTTTTATTTACTACTATTATTATTAGTTTTGAGCTGGAGTCTCACTCCGTGGCCCAAGCTGGGGTGAAGTGGCACAATCTCTGCTCACTGCAACCTCCACCTCCTGGGTTCAAGCGATTCTCCTGCCTCAGCCTCCTGAGTAGCTGGGACTACAGGTTTGCACCACCATGCCTGGTTAATTTTTGTATTTTTAGTAGAAACAGGGTTTCATCATGTTGCCCAGGCTGGTCTCGAACTCCCAGCCTCAAGTGATTCACCCACCTCAGTCTCCCAAAGTGCTGAGATTATAGGGGTAAGCCACCATGCCTGGCCAAGCACAATAATTACTTTTAAAGCCAATGTGTGGGCCAGGTATGGTGGCTCATGCCTATAATCCCAGCACTTTGGGAGGCTGAGGCGGGCAGATCACATGAGGTCGGAAGTTCGAGACCAGTCTGAACAACATGGAGAAACCCCGTCTCTTCCAAAAATACAAAATTACCCAGCATGGTAGTGCATCCCAGCTACTTGGGAGGCTGCAGCAGGAGAATCACTTGAACCTGGGATGCAGAGGTTGCAGTGAGCCAAGATCGCACCATTGCACTCCAGCCTGTACAACAACAGCAAAACTCCGTCTCAAAAAAAAAGCCAATGTGTGGTAAAAATAATCAATGGGGAAATCATAGTCTTTTCAATAATGTGGTGCTGATATAATGGAATAGCCATGTGCAAAAAAAAATGAAGTGGGACATCCTACCTCATACCATACACAACAATTAACTCGAAATGGATCAAGGACCTAAATGTAAAAGCTCAAACTATAAAATTCTTAGAAGAAAACATAGGCTTAAATCTTGCTTTTTTTAAGGCCAGCATTCCTTAGTTATGGCAATTTTCTATACCCTTAGAAAGCACAACTTTAAATATGACAACTTTCTATGTCCATAGAAAATACAAACAACAAAAGAAAAACAGATAAATGGAACATCATCAAAATTAAAAATATTTGTGCTTCAAAAGACACTATCAAGAAGGTGAAAAGCCAACCAACAAAATGGGAGAAAATATTTGTAATTCACATATATCATAAATGACTTAGATCCAAAGCATATAATAAACTCTTACAACTAAATAATAAAAATATAATTTAAAAAATTCCAAAATGCCCAATTTTTTTAAATGGGCAAAGAATTTGAATAGACATTTCTTATAAGAAGACACAGAGGCCAGGCGCAGTGACTTATGCCTGTAATCCCAGCACTTTGGGAGGCCAAGGCAGTCAGGTCACCTGAGGTCGGGAATTCGAGACCAGCCTGACCAACATGGAGAAACCCCATCTCTACTAGAAAATTAGCTGGGCGTGGTTGCGCATGCCTGGAATCCCAGCTACTCAGGAGGCTGAGGCACAAGAATCGCTTGAACCCAGGAGGCAAAGGTTGTGGTGAGCCGAGATGGCACCATTGCACTCCAGCCTGGGCAACAAAAGCGAAACTCCATCTCAAAAAAAAAAAAAAAAAAGACACAGAGGAGACCAATAACACGTGAAAAAATACTCAACATCATTAGTCATTAGGGGAATGCACATCAAAACTACAGTAAGGTACCACTTCACACCCACTAAGATGGCATTAATAAAAAAAAGACAGCAACAATGTTGGCAAGGATGTAGAGAAATTACACCTTACTGGTGGGAGTGTAAAATGTAAAATGATGTATTCCCTGCAGAAGACCCTAGCAATTACTCAAATGGTGAAACATTAAGTTACCATATAATCCAGCAACTCTACTCCTAGGTACGTATTCAGGAGAATTGAAAACATATACCCACCCAAAAACCTGTACACAAATGTTTATAGCCCCATCATTCAAAATAGTCAAAAGGCAGAACAATGCAAATGTCTATCACCTGATAGACACAATGTGTCTATATACACAATGTGTCTATCACCTGATAGACACAGTGTGTCTATATAAGCACAATGTGATATATCCATACAATGGAATATTTATTGGCCGTAAAAAGAAATGAAGTACCGACACATGTTATAATATGGATAAACTTTGCAAACAGTATGCTAAAGTGAAGGAAGCCAGATACAAAATGTCACATATTGTAGAATTATATGTGATTATATGGTTCCAATATGAAATATCCAGAATAGGCGAATCTATATAGACAGAAAGTAAATTAGTGATTACCAGAAGCTGGGAGGAGGAGAGCAAATGAGGAGTTTCTATTTGGGATGATGAAAATGCTCTGGAATTGGGTAGTGGTGATTGATGCACAACTCTGTGAATATACTAAAAACAACTTTTAAAGAGTGAACTTCATGTACGTGAATCCTATCTCTTTATTGTAAAAGATGAGTCAGTCGGGCGTGGTGGCTTACGCCTGTGATCCCAACACTTTGGGAGGTCGAGGCGGGTGGATCATGAGGTCAGGAGATCAAGACCATCCTGGCCAACATGGTGAAACCCCGTCTCTACTAAAAATACAAAAATTAGCTGGGCATGGTGGCATGTGCCTGTAGTCCCAGCTACTCAGGAGGCTGAGGCAGGAAAATCACTTGAACCCAGGAGGTGGCGGTTGCAGTGAGCCAAGATCGTGCCACTGCACTCCAGCCTGGGTGACAGTGGGAGACTCCATCTCAAAAAAAAAAAGATGAATCAGTGTGGGTGCCTACATTACTATTCAGGAATTGCTCTAGGCTTTCTTCACTTCTATGTGACACTTTTCTCACCTTCTCTGTCTTCTCAAACATCTCTGACTATGTATTTTCATTCTCATTTTCCAGCTTCCCTCTTAAATTTTTAAATTTTTTAAATTAAAATAATTTTTTTTAGAGACAAAGTCTTGCTCTGCTGTCCATGGCTCACTGCAGCCTCAAACTCCTGGGCTCAAGCGATCCTCCCACCTCAGCCTCCTGAGTAGCTGGGACTACAGCTGTCCACCACCATATCTAGCTTCTTTTTTTTTTTAAATGAGAGGAGGTCTTGCTATGTTGCCCAGACTGGTTACAAACCCCTGGTCTCAAGTGATCCTCCCACCTCAGCCTCTCAAGTTGCCGGTATTCCCTCTTGAATTTGAAGAGACTCAGTGTATGGACATTCCATCTATTTGACCACAATAATTGATCTAGTGATGGACATGTGACCCATGGAAGACCAATTAGTACCAACAATACTCAATTTAGGCACTTCCAGTTGCTCCACCAGGGAAGCAACTTCTACTGCTGGATGAAGCATTGTGACATTGAAGGCACCAGGGGTCTCTAGTAAGAGCCTGAAAACGAAAACCAACACAAGACAAGTATTTCTGATGGTTCCTGGTGAAATAATTTGCACACTGAATTAAGCCACACAGGAAGTTGGATCTGCCCCAGTCATTTATGCTTATAGTAAACCATAAATGGCCTGTTTTGCTTAAGCCAGTTTGGGTAGTTTGTTTTTATTATTTTTTGGTTACTTGCAATGAAAGAATCCTAAATGATGAGACTACTTTTCCTGGTGCGCAACCCTCTTTAGGACATGATTTCAAATCTTTGCCCCCTGTAGGACCCTGCCTATCAGGCCTACACTCAGTGGTTCCTGCCTATCAAAGGAGGGACATCAAATAATCCCTATACTACAGCACATGTAAATTAGACTCTCATGTAAGACACACATAAATGAACATTAAACAGTTGCTACCCCTTTACTGAAAAGTTGGAAAGGAATTGGTGATGGCACAAAGCAAGAGAATGATACCAGAATCAGGAGTTATTCTCTTCTTACACAAAAGCCAGAGAGTTTGATTGCCAGTACCAGGGAGAAAAAGTGCATGAAGGCCACAATAACCTCGATAAGGGGTAACTTAAGTTGGCCTCTGAGAATTAAACTAGTAGAAACCCTACACAATGAATGGTCATAGCCATCTATGACAGCCAATGAAGAGAGTGCCTCTAAATGTGTGACTTGAGGTTTGGAAACATTCAAAACTCCAATTAAAGTATTCATCTCCAAGAAACCCAAATGGAATGCAACTGTAATTAAGTAAGCTGAAAACTAATTATATGTTCTCTTGCACCTAGCCGCATGTTTGGTACAAAGCAGTGTCAGTAAATATTTGTTGAATGAGTGAATGAATGAATCTGCATGAATAAAAGGGTCAACACAGCAGGGAAAATCTAAGGAGCTTGAAGCAGGCATCCTCCACGTGTAATCCAGGGGACAGCGTGCCTCACATAGATATAGACATAGTTACAAACATGGATGTGGATATGGATAGACGGTAGAGACAGACCTGGCTCTGTGTGATTGGTTAATACACATCTACCACCAGATGCCCACTCTCAGTGAGGGAGTCAGACCCTGGACCCTATTGCACTGAACCAGGTAAATTTCACTTTCTGTGGCCTCTTGGCAGCCAGCCAGCTGGATTTCTTCTAGTGATAACCTCTGCATTTGTCATGAGCTAAGCTAGCCTTAGCACCGCAAGTACCTTAACCTACACATGGAGCAATGAAAAAACAACCTTAGCATCAGGAAAGACATTGAAAAAGTAGACATCGGGGTAAGGGGAGGGAGAGCATTAGGACAAATACCTCATGCATGCAGGGCTTAAAACCTAGATGACAGGTTGATAGGTGCAGCAAACCACCATGGCACATGTATACGTGTGTAACAAACCCGCAAATTCTGCACATGTATCCCAGAACTTAAAGTAGAATTTAAAAAAATTTAAATTTTTTAAAAAGTAGAAATCGTATGCCGGGCACGGTGGCTTACGCCTGTAATCTCAGCACTTTGGGAGGCTGAGGTGGATAGATCGCCTGAGGTCAGGAGTTCCAGACCAGCCTAACCAACATGGTGAAACCCTATCTCTACTAAAATACAAAAATTAGCCGGGCATAGTGGCGGGCGCCTGTAATCTCAGCTACTTGGGAGGCTGAAGCAGGAGAATCGCTTGAACCCGGGAGGCGGAGGTTGCAGTGAGCCCAGATCGCGCCATTGGCCCTCCAGCCTGGCAACCAAGAGAGACTCTGTCTCAAAAAAAAAGAAAAAAGTAGAAATCGTGCTAGATAATAAGTGTATGTAATTTTCTGCTGTGTGATTCCTCTTTCTACAATCATATATTGGGAGCACTTGAATAAGGATTGAGTGAGAATACTGCCTGTGCAAAAATAGCCCTAGGCTCTTTATGACACCAAGAGAGGGTGTAGAGAGCCCTCCCCAATATCCATTGAGGAGGACACCATATTCACATAGGCACTGATGCATCTCTTGCTCTAGATACAAACATTTTCCAGATTAAAAAATGAAAACAAGTTTTCCATTTCTAAACTTGCCAGGTCAATGCCAGGACTTGCATTGTTCTGATGTGTGGTTACACTTTCTTATCAAAGGAAAACACAGGGGCCTCATCAAGCTCTCTGTGTCAGTCATAATTACAGAAAGAAAGTTTGATTCTATCTTGATTTATTCTCTCTCTCTCTTTTTTTTTTGGTCAAAAGGTCAACAACAACAAAAAAATGTTTGCTCAGAGAGAAAGGAGATTATGTAAATAATTAGCCCATTCCAAGATTATGTTGCATATATATAGTACAATGGAAAGCTTAAAAAAGGACTGGAATTCACAGGGGGGGCCAGACAGTTTATGAATTTGGGAAATAGAAACTGTCTATAGGTCTGCTTATCTGAATGCATGGAGGAAGAATTGGGCTGGTTAATGGAATGAGCCCTCCCCCACAAGCCCACACCAGGATTCTCAACTTGCAAAGAATCAGAAATCAGTGAAGGCGACCTAAATGTTAATAACATACTGAACCAAATGGAATCTCTTCATCAATTGCTAAAGCTATTGTGGTACAGAATTATGTAGTGTCTGGGTCATCTGTATGTATACCAATTCCTCCACATGGGACCAAAAAGAGAGAGAGCTTGAGAAGAAACGTGGACACGAGATTTCTAGGATAGCCAGGTAAGATTCTGCTCAGAGTGGCATCCCAGACACCTTCTCAGGCTCATTTTGATGATGCTTTCTTTCTCTGATCTTATAGGCTCACCCATAGCTTTCTCATGTGTGATTTGGTCTCCTGAGGCTGAAGTCTGAAGTATGAAAAGGTAACAACAGTGCCAAAGCCTTTACCTGACCATTAAGTGATGTGTCTATCCCCCTTAGGTGAAAATGGGTATATTTATCCAAATATCTTTGTGGGATTTTTGTTGTTTGTTTGTTTCATTGTTGTCCTCTGCTTTCAAAGAAGACACTGCGGATTTCAAAAGCTGATGAAGATTGAAACTGTGCCATGCATTGGTATATTGAGGGCATCCAGGGTCCACAGTTGATACGCTGTACTGGGAAAGGAAAATTTTGTGGAAGGTTATGGAGGGTTTAGCACCACATCAAAGAATCAGCAGCCAGTGAGGACAGGCTTCTGACATCCTCATCTTGTTTATGGCCTCCTCAACCTGCACTGAGTTCCTACTTTTACCAACTCATTTCAGGTATCCTTAGAGACTAATCCTGATTTCAGCCCTCAGATCTAATACTTAATTATAACTGTTCTTCCAGAAAGGACATTTTGCTTGTGTTGACTACAACTCATATTTATCTCTTGGATTACTTTCTGCTCTCTCCACTCCAGGTAAACACTCCACCTGATCCAGGAACAAAAACAAAGCAAAGTTAGAAGGAAGAGAAACATGAAAAACGACATTTTAGCTCATATGGAGGCTCTGACCACCAAGGCAAGTGACACAGATCCAGCCACAGCAGCAGTACCCTCAGGGGTGGCACCTCCAGTTCAGATTCCACTTGAAGATGATCCGCCCATCGCCAGTCAAGGGGTAAATGGGCAGAAAAGCATGGGTCAAAAAGAGAATGATGAGATGGAAGAAATGTCTCATTCTACTTTGCGTCCAAGTACAGTGGCTGGTTCTTCAGGCCCAAATGTGGCTCCGGTTCACCCAGTATTGGAGGGGGCATCCTCTGCTGCTAATGATGGGGGAAATGTAAAGAAAAAAAATAGCGATAAAAGGAGGAATAGAAAGGAAAGTAAGGTTGTGTATCTTTCTTGGCCTCTGATGCTACAGCCTCGGGCGTCTTCTGCAGCCCCGGTTCTGAGTCAGACTTATGTTATGGGGGCTTTGCCAGTTGCCAATATCAATGTCAATGTAGGGCAAGAAAGCAGGGAGCAAAGAGGAAATAATAAGGAGGAGAAGACAGTTCTCTTGCAGCCTTGGAAGACACCGGCTGGCACCCTGCTGCCAGCAGCAAGTCCAGTTCAGTCCTCTCTTGAGGGGGCCTCTCTGGCAGCCAACGGGGAGATTAAAAGAGGGCAGAAAAGCCGCTATAAAGGGAGACATAAAAAGAACAAAAAGATTGTGGCTAGTCCCTGGCCTCTGAGAGTACAGGCTTGGACATCTTTCACAGTCCCAGCTCAGGTACAGATCATTTTTGCACAGGCTTCTCCAGTTGCTAATGATGGGGTCAGTGTGGGGCACAAAAGCAAGGATGAGATGGATAAAATCTCAACTCCCACTTTGTGTCAGAGTGCACAGGATGGTGTCCCATGCTCAGCTGCAGCTCTGGAGGGGACGTTCCCTGCTGCTAACAGTGAGGAAAAGATAGGGAAGAAAAGAAGACATAAAAGGAGGAATAGAAAGAACAAAAGTGTTCTGGCTCATCCCTGGCCTCTGACAGTACAAGTTTGGGCATCACTCACAGTAGCAGATCCAGCCCAGACTTTTTTTCAGAGAGAGTCTCCTGCTGAAAGTTCAAGGGTGAATGTGGGGCAGAAAATTTGGAGAATTCACCTGGAGAACAGTGAGGAAGAAACAAAGGCTGTTCTTCCTTGGTATGTGAGGGCACAGGTTGGTGCCCCTTTCTCAGCAACAGCTCCTTTGCAGACTTCATTTGAGGGGGCTCCATTTCTGGGAGTCCAAGCTGAACAAATTCACAAGGGTGCCTAAGAGGGGAGATGAGAAACAAATGCAGAACAGCGTAGAGCAGACCCCGAAATTCTATCAGGGTCGGAGAAATTCAGAGAGATACCCAGAGGATCAAAACTTGTGGAAATGTACTGTGATGAATTTTGTTAGGCAAGTCGACTGTTGTTGTGGGGAGCTCTGCACACAAGAGAGGATGGAGGCTTTGACTTTGGTAAATGCCCATACCCACATCAGTACTTCAGTGATGGAAATGCAGGGAAGAGAGAAGGAAATGGTTGAATGTCTGGATGGGGACATGGGAAGGTTTTCAAGGTACAGAAGAGAAAAGAAAGGGAATTAAGGAGCATTCAGTATCCTGTAAGTGCAATTGTCTACATTTGGTGGGGAGAGAGGTGTTTGAAATGCTACCCTGAGGAAAGGGAAGCTCACTACATAAATGGTAAATTTCTCCCTATTATACAGAATTATCACACTTACTCTCTTGAGGGATGATTTCTCTTTGTAATTAAGTTTTAAGTTGATTGGCAGATACAGGGTAATACTTCAGAAAAGCAAAATCACCTTTTTTCTCTGTGTATCCTCTTTCCCATTTGTTCTCTAACAGCATTGGGAAAGGTCTGTTGTTTATGGCTGATAAACAGTATTATGAGTCTGGATTATAAACCAAAGAAAGAATGTGTATTGAATCCTGAAAACCCTTCTCTTGACTGGAAAATGTTATTGTATATTGTATATTAGATTGTAAGCTGCCTTAATGATTGCATTTAGTTCTGATACCGGCCAGCTTGCAGTTGTTAAGAGCACAGACTCTAGAGCCACAATGCCTGAGTTCAAAGCCCAGCTTTGCTGCTTACTACCCATGTTTCTCTAAGTAAGTCACTCATCTCTTCTTAGGTTCCCCCTCCCTCACATGGGGATACTAATAGAACCTGCCTCAAAGAGTTGTGTGAGGATTAAATGAGTTAAGACATGTGAGGCACTTAGAAGAGTACTTTGCATAGAAGCTCTCTAACAATATCACTTATTGTTATTTGACCTTTCAGCATTACAGTTCATGAAAGGTATGGCACTGTGGTATCATATGTTCTAAAAAACAAATGTCACTGCATGCATAAGACGGAATATGATGCCTCCATTTAAATTATGGTAACAAAGATTCCTAAAGGCACAGAAAATGCTTGTGGATGAAATACTTAAGGAGAAGAAAAGCAGGCAATAAAATGGTTGCTACCTTTTCCAGGTAGTAGGGTCTCAACTATGTCAAGAAAACATGGAACAATAAAGGCCAGGAGAGACATACCTTATTATGTTAATATTGGTTACCGCTGGACGGGGATATCGTGCATAGCTGCTAGGTTTTTCTACTTCTTGACCCTTTTGTGTAACTGGTCCAAATTTCTACATGACCACATACCACTTTCTAATCAGCAAATAATCTAAGATAAATTAATGAGGGAACCAAGAAGAAGAAGAAGACTTCTCCAAGGTGGACTTATTGGAGGACAGTCACCCAACGTTGGAGGTGCAGAGGGGACAAGGCCTTTCTGGGTGAAGACTACCCCCTAGCCTAGGGGTAGTCTGAAAAAGAGATCCAAGCACCTTTGACTGGGGCCAAATAGCACACAGACAGTTACTATGCTGGGAAGGAGAGGAGGGACTTCCAGTTTTCGCAAACAATTTGCGGGGCAAACGAGGGGAGATGGCTTTTCTTGTGCTAGAAACAACCATTGCCTGATTCTGCAAGGCTGGCTCTGCTCTGGCTATTGTTGCTGCCATCTGTGAGGTTTGTTGTAAGCTTATCTGGGAAGCTTGGCTGGACAACGTAGTTGGGCATAGTTTGAGATTAAGAAGTACATTTTTGTATCCACCTTGTGTAGAGCCTGGCTTTGGGGTCATTTTAGTTAAAATGAAGCTATGATGGCAACATTAAAAGTGTAGATATTCATGGGAGGCTCTCTGTGTGTGTGTCAGGGGGTGAGGGCTCAAGCACCCCTTTTATATGTTCCTTTGGCGAAATTTCAAGAAGCACCTACATAAAGGTACAGACAGGACTTTTCTGATGCCCACTCATCTCCTGCTCCAAGGGTATGCTTTCAAACCTGGCTCACACAGAAGAAAGGGCACAGGCTGAGAAGAGGGCACAGTCACGCTGCTAGGAGGTGCTCAGGGAATTCCCTTTTTTCTTTTTTTTTTCTTTTCTTTCTTTTTTTTTTTTTTTCGAGACAGAGTCTTGCTCTGTCGCCCAGGCTGGAATGCAGTGGCACCATCTCCCCTCACTGCAAGCTCCGCCTCCCGGGTTCACACCATTCTCCTGCCTCGGCCTCCGGAGTAGCTGGGACTACAGGCGCCCGCCACCACGCCCGGCTAATTTTTTGTATTTTTTGTAGAGACGGTGTTTCACCGTATTAGCCAGAATGATCTCGATCTCCTGACCTCGTGATCCGCCAGCCTCAGCCTCCCAAAGTGCTGGGATTACAGGCGTGAGCAACCGCGCCCGGCCTCCCCTTTTTCAAAAGCTGCTTTGTTCCATCCCTGCCCTCCAGCACAAAGTTTGAGAGTAGGTGATTTTGTTTCTTTCTTTCTTTCTTTTTTTTTTTTTTTTTTTTTTTGCCTGGTGTATGGCTTATCTCTGGAGTAAATGTTCTGCTTTGTAGGAACACGGATATAGTTCAGGGTCAAGGTCTCTCATCAGCCACCAGCTGGATGGGAACTGAATTTTTAAGGCAAGCATTAAAGTTTTGAGTCCTCTTGGCAAACTCACTCTGTCCTCCCACTGAGTCCACACAGGAGCAGTGGGAAAGATTGGAACCCAGCTACCTGCCCAGCTGAATGCAAATGCCATTATAAGGAGGGCATGCAAATACCTTTGGAATAAACTTTAGGAGGACACTAGTGTGACAGGATATGCAAAAACCCAAAGTACACAGCTTGCTTGCAGAAGTCCAAAACTGCTTTCCCGTCACCTTGCCATGTCCCTTACCTCTAGCCAAACTGTGCTTCCCACCCCACAGATCACAAAAGCAAAATACAAGACATCCTTTCACAGAGGGGACCCTTAAAGGATGCAACAAGAAGCTAACAGCCATCTTCTTGTTACATTTCTGCAGGATGAACAATCACTTGGCTGTTTCTCTCCTACTCCTTAATGACCCAAGCAATTCAGCTATTAAGTGATAAATCCTCTGTGTATTCATGACCGGCTGGTTTAATTCTGCAGCCCAAACTGCAACAATCAAGATAATTGAGCTGTCTCAGAAGCATTAGCGGAGCCAGCTGCTATCCAAAGCAGAAAACAAACTCACCGGGCAGCAGGAGCCCTGTCCCCCGAGAAAGAAATGCTGAAGAAAGGGACAGAATGGGATGAAGGGTATAAACTTTAAGAAGAGCTAGTGAAAGACAAAAACAGGGAAAAGTGTTTGCAATTCCTTCTGGACACCCTGCCACCTCCTCTTTTGGCCTATATCCTGGCACCCAGCTGCAGCAAGCTTGTAGAATTTACTCCAAGTGGCTCATTAACGGGTCCCAATCATCCTGAGGGAGCACAGGGAAGATGGACTAGCTACCTGATAAGAGAGATGACTTGGAAGGATGACTTCTAACTCCTGTGCCTTCGCTCACTGTTTACCCCAACCAATATCGGTTCTCTGAAAACAAAACAAAACAACACAACAGCCCAAGGAAGGGAAACAGGAGAACATTTACTTATTGGTGTTCAGCTTTTTCCTTTGTGGATTGTGGATGCTGAATAGGCTTGGTTGGGCAAGCAGATGATGTTTGGATGAGTGACTTCTGAGTCTCCATCACTCAGGATGGGCATATCGTTCAGCCAGATGCCCACTCACTAGCTGGAGAAGATTGTACCAAACCCAATACCCTCTTTGTAGGCTACAGACCTTGAGAGGTACTTCCGTTGTGTTTTCCTAGAGAATAAGCTCTATTTTAGCTGGTCCAACGGCTGAGCAGATGGAATTGCTCCGTCTCTTTATAAACAGGTCAGAGGCTGACTACCTCTAGATGACTGCCTATAAAGTCACTCTCAATTCCAAACTCCCAAGACCAAACATTCTCATCCAGCAACACAGCATTTGGCTCAAAAAATGAATAAACTAAAGATCTTTTCCTTAGCTAAACGGTGGGAATGAGAGTTTTGTTTACCCGGGACTATTCTCTTTTCTGAATGAACCATGGTTAAGTGTTTAAGCAAGGAAATACATACTTGGAATGACTTTCTCTCAATTTCTTCTTATTTCAAACTATCATGCACACAGATAGCAGATTAATCTTTCAACAATTAATTTTATACTTTTTAAATTTTGAAATAATTCTAGACTCGTAAGAAGTTGCAAAAATAATGCAGAGATGTCCCTTGTACCCATTGCCCAGATTTCCCCAGTGGTGGCATCTTACATAATTATTGTATATTATCAAAACCAGACTCATTGGCTTATTAGAATTAAGTACACAGACGTTGCTCAGATATCAGCAGTAAAAAAAACTAAATTTTAAAACACTGCAATGGGCCAGGCGCGGTGGCTCACGCCTGTAATCCCAGCACTTTGTGAGGCCGAGGAGGGTGGATCACCTGAGGTCAGGAGTTCAAGACCAGCTTGGCCAACATGGTGAAACCTTGTCTCTACTAAAAATACAAAAATCAGCTGGGTGTGGTGGCAGGCGCCTGTAGTCCTAGCTACTTGGGAGGCTGAGGCAGGAGAATCGCTTGAACCTGGGAGGCGGAGGGTGCAGTGAGCCAAGATCATGCCATTGCACTCTAGCCTGGGTAACAAGAGTGAAACTCTGTCTGAAAAAAAAAAACCAAAAAACAAACAAAAAAACACTACAATGAACCCCTAGTGCCCAAGGTTTCCAACTCAAGTGTCTGCCTGCTGCTCAGGTCCATCTGTAATAAGGCCCCACCCCCACCCAAGCAGCTAGAATTCCTATCTCAGCTTCCCAAAGTGCTGGAATTACAGCACTGGCCATAACTTGCCTTCTCTATAAAACGTTCCTTAGTTACTCCAGCCCTCCTTGAGCTTTTTTTAAATTGTGAGTTCATTATAGCTACAAGTCACTTTCAGCATGGGCTGCATAATTTAGCACATGAAGATTTTTAAAAACTGTTGTGCATTTTTTTTTAGATTGTAGTAAAATATGCATAGCATAAAATTTACCAACTTAACCATTTTTAGGTGTACAATTCAATGGCATTAAATACATTCATGTTTTACAACCATCGCCACTGTCTATCTCCAGAACTTTTTCATCATCTCAAACAGAAACTCTGTACCTATTAAAGAATAACTCCCGGCCGGGCACGGTGGCTCACACCTGTAATGCTAGCACTTTGGGAGGCCGAGGTGGGTGGATCACCTGAGGTCAAGAGTTCAGGACCAGCCTGGTCAACATGGTGAAACCCTGTCTCTACTATAAACACAAAAATTAGCCAGGCGTGGTGGCAGGCGCCTGTAATCTCAGCTACTCAGGAGGCTGGAGAAGGAGAATTGCTTGAACCTGGGGGGCGGAGGTTGCAGTGAGCAGAGATCACGCCACTTCACTCCAGCCTGGGTGAGAGAGCGAAACTCCATCTAAAAAAAAAAAGAAAGAAAAAAAAAAAGAATAACTCCCCAGGCCTCCTCCCCCAATTGCTGGTAACCTATTCTACTTTCTGTCTCTGTGAATTTAACTATTGTAGGTACCTTATATAAGTGGAATCATATAATGTTTGTCCTTTTATTGCACTATTCTAAAAAATATTTCAAAGATTCTGCTAGATTGGAAACCTTTCGAGGGCTCAGTACCCATCTTAAATAAGATAGATAGATAGTAGATAGATATATAATCTATTCCCACAGTACCCAGCACAATTCTGGGTGATTAATGGATGTAAATTTTTCTTACGTTGTCAGGAAACCAACCAAAAAAATTTCTTTTACAAACCAGGAATGTCTTATAAGATATCTCCTGGACATTTTGTGGTAACTTTCCCAGCTTTGGGTTAAAAGCACATTCTGGGGCTGAGCCTGCATCTTTGTAGGCCCAGTGGGTTTGGGCTGTGTGTACTGTGATAGGTTTGTATGCTGTTGAAGTTGCCTTCCTTTTGGCCAGTCTCCCCAGATGATTGTTAAGCTTATTGAGGACAGATAAAATTTCTTTGGTGTTTCTTCACAGTACCAATGGCAGTGTCTGCTCCACACACCCATACAATGCACTTGAGCAATGTTGTCAAGATGGGCAGGGGGTGAGGGCTATGGGTAGGCCTTACATGGTTGTCAAGGAATCTAGGTTGATAAATATAGATGGGGAAGAAGTTGGCACTCACTTGGTTGGCAAACCAAAGTCCACAGGGCAAGATATTTCCACTCTTGGCATTCTCATTGGGGAAGAATGAATAATAGTAAGAACCGACATTAAGTGAGTAAATACCTGCCAGGCACTGCTCTAGGCACTTGACACATACTATCTCTTTTAATCCTCAAACTAATCTTAAGAGATAGATGCTATTATTTTCATTTTATAGATGAAGAAACTGAGGCATAAAAAGGTTAAGTAATTAAGAAAAAAAGTCAGGTTTTGAATTCAGATAGACTCCAGAGTCTGTCTGCACTCCTGGAGTCATGTGATGAATTAAAGAACATAAAAGCCTTTAGACAGCACAGCATGTATGGCTGGTTAGTTGAGGTGATTAGTTGAGGTGGTTAGAGCACAGGGCCAGATGATTGAACTTTGTAAGGATCAATTAGCTTTGCTCCTTTTCATGGCCTAACCCTTGCTGGAAAATGGCTGTCCTTGGTCGCAAGGAACCTGAAAGATTGAGAGCTGCCTCATCCCTGCTGTTGGCAAAACAACTCCAAGCCTACTGCCTACTCTAATTCCTATTGCTAATGGGTCATTGATGTCATGATCATACACTAAGGACGGCATGTTTTGATATGAAGGGACACGTGAACTTCTGAGAAGCTGAGGACTATGTAAACTCTGGGTACTGCAGGATTGTTATTTAAGGCAGGTCCCATGAAAGAGCCATTGTATTTCAAAGCCCCACACCACCACCACTGCAGAGGGCCTGTTTATTTTACCGTAGGAAATAAATGATGTTCAGCAATTTCTTTACCTAGCTGTGAGATTAAAGCACAGTCCCTTGGGCTCCCAACCCACTTCGTGTGTACAGGAAGTGGCCCCCCCGCCCAAGTAGCTGACTCAGTTTTAGAACAATATATATCCTGCAGGAATACTTCCTGTCACAAAATTTCACTGAACCCCTGAAGAAATAAACAGCTTTGGTTCAGGTGAAAAAGAAAGACCCAGATAAAGCAATGAAAATACATCACTGGGCTAAAGGGAAGGCCTGGTGGGACTCTGCATTCAGGAATGGGAGAATAGATCAAAAGAGAAAGGCTAGGCATAGGGGAGAATGTGCGAACAGCCCTGAAATTGGGGATCTTCATGACATATTTGGGGGACACTAAGGTAAGCAGGTTGGTGGAAGCAAATGGTTTCTCTTGGGGAGAAATTGTAGATAGGTTTGGAAATGTAAAATATTCTTGGGGGAGAAAGGCAGACAGAAGGATTTAGCCCTTTTCCTATTTGCCTCGGTGCTTGTGGCTGCAGCGTTTACCCTAAGAAAACTTTGCCAGGAAATCTGTCACTTTTATTATTATTTTCACATTGCTCTAGTATATCAACTTTGGAAACAAAAGGCATCATTCTATTAATAGCATTCTGTTTTTAGTAGTGGTATTTCCATTTACAAAGTATAGTAATTCTAAATCACCGAAAATGTCAAATCCCAGAAAACATAGCATTCCTACGTGTGATGTTAACATCATTCTCGAACAGTTGTTGGCCGAAGATTCACTTCATGAACCGAATTTTCTGAAATAGACGATTCTGATGATTCAGATGATTCTGATGTTAGTTCTGTTTAGAAATAACTCCAATAACAATTTTTATATTTTATTTTCTCATTGAAAATCAGTCTGATTTGCTTCAGCCTCAAAGAGCGTGTTTATGTAAAATTAAATGAGTGCTGGCAGTGAGCTGCACTTTTTTTTTCTAAACAAGAAAAGGGTTAGATTTGAAACAGGAAGAAAGAGTGTGTTTTTGTCTCCTTTCCCTGGACCCTCTCCTTGCTCTGCTTAGCTCTCTTGCATCAGGTTTACAATGAATGTGGGAGATAGAGGAGGAGAGAACTCACCAGGAAAAAAGAAAGCGTGGACTCCATTCATTATTCCTGTCCCTACAAAGCCTCACTCCACTGGAAGTCTTTCATTCCCCATATTCTAAGCTTGATGCATATCAGAGTGCCCCTCACTGAGTTTAGAGTGGGGTTTAGTGAGGCTATATGGCCACTCTCCAATTCCCACATATGCCCAGTCCCTGTTCTGGTTAAGGCCCTGGTTTTAACAGCAAGGCATGTGGCCAACTAAGATTATTACTGTCCCCTTTGAGGGAGATCAAAGGTGGCAGAACCCCTCAGGACAGGAAGATGAATGGGCATCAGAAAAGTCCTGCCTGCACCTTTAAGTAGGTACTTCTCCAAAATCTCCCAAAGCCCCTGCTAGGACATCTGGGACATGTAAATGGGGCACTTGAGCCCCTCGGAGCCTTCCATGACTATCTATCTACCCCTTCAATGTTGCCATCATGGCTTCACTTTAACTGAACTGACCTCCAAGCCAGGATATACAAAAGGCCAAAAGACAAATATAATTCTTAGTCAAAAAAACCCCTTTATTAGTATGGATAAGAAAATCCATTCGAACTCAGAGAGTTATTGTGAAAATTAAATATAACATACTGAAGAAAAAAATGTACTTCTTAGTCTCAAACTATGCCCAACTACCTTGTCCAGCCAAGCTTCCCAGATAAGCTTTCAACAAACCTCACAGATGGCAGCAACAATAGCCAGAGCAGCGCCGTCCCTGCAGAATCAGGCAACGGTTGTTTCTAGCACAATAAAAGCCATCTCCCCTCATTTGTTCCCACAGGTTGTTTGTGAAAACTGGAAGTCCCTCCCCTCCTTTCCAGCATAGTTGTCTGTATGCTGTTTGGACCCAGCCAAAGGTGTCTGGACCTCATATGCAGCAGCTGCTGCTGGGCCGGGGGTAGTCTTCACCCAGAAAGGCCCCATCCCCTCTACGCCTCCAACGTTGGGTGACTGTCCTCCAATAAGTCCACCATGGAGAAGTCTTCTTCTTCTTGGTTCCCTCATAATTTATTTTAGATTCTTTGCTGATAAGAAAGTGATATGTGGTCATGTAGAAATTTAGACAAAGTTCCACAAAAAAAGGGTCAAGAAGCAGAAAAACCCATCAGCCATGTATAATCCCATTGTCCAGTAGTAACCCATATTAACATAGTAAGGTGTCTTTCCTGGCCTTTATTGTTCCAAGTTTTCTTGACATGGTTGAGATCTTACTACCTGAAAATTGTAGCTATCATTTTATTGCCTGTTGTTTTTCTCCTTAAGCATTTTATCCACAAGCATTTTCCATGCCTTTAGGAGTCTTTGTTATCATAATTTAAATGGAGACATCATATTCCGTCTTATGCATGCACTGACATTTGTATAACTTTTTTTGGATAGTAATTCTTAATCTTTTATCATTCTGCACTAAATTTCATGGAAGAGTCTTGTACTGTGGTATTACATGTCCTAATAACCTCTGGGTCTTCGTTGTATGCAAAAGGTTACCTTCATTCATTTGCTGAAGTTGGCATAACCTGGCTCTAAAAAAATTTCCTGTCAACCCCATGTTTATTTATTTATTTATTTTAATTGAGATGGTCTCTCAGTCTGTCGCCCAGGCTGGAGTGCAGTGGCACGATCTCAGCTCACTGTAACCTCTGCCTCCTGGGTTCAAGTGATCCTCTTGCCTCAGCCTCCCAAGTAGCTGGGATTACAGGCGCATGCCACCATGCCTGGCTAATTTTTGTATTTTTAGTAGAGACGGGGTTTCACCATGTTGGCCAGGCTGGTGTCAAACTCCTGACCTCAAGTGATCTGCCCACCTCAGCCTCCCAAAGTGCTGGGATTACAGGCATGAGCCACAGCACCTGGCCTCTCAACCTCATGTTTAAAGTTGGGGCACCTTTAGCTGCATGGCTTCTAAAGCCACCTACACGACAATGCCTACTGTAGTCCATTCCATGCTTCTAACATGCAGCTCTGTCCTCCATGGTATAAGATGACCAGCTCATCCCAGTTTGTGTAGGACTTCCCTGGTTTTAACACCAAAAGTCCTGTCTCCAAGGAACCACCTTAATCCTGGGTAGATTTGAATGATGACGGGACTGTCCTGCTTTAATTGCAGAAATTCTTGCATCCCCAGAAATCTTTCAGCCCCAACAGACAGAAATGGTTGGTCACTCTCCATAAGATTCCATGGCTGATAAGTGACTTATGGCATTCCTTCTGCCAGAGGCATTTACTTATTAATAAAGATGCTTTCTGAATCATGAAGTCGGCCAGGTGCGGTGGCTCATGCCTGTAATCCCAGCACTTTGGGAGACCGAGGCGGGTGGATCGCGAGGTCAGGAGATCAAGACCATCCTGGCCAACATGGTGAAAACCCGTCTCTACTAAAAATACAAAAAAAAATTAGTTGGGCGTGGTGGCGCATGCCTGTAATCCCAGCTACTCGGAGCCTGAGGCAGGAGAATTGCTTGAATCTGGGAGACGGAGGTTGCAGTGAGCCAAGATCGTGCCACTGCACTCCAGCCTGGTGACAGAGTGAGACTCTGTTAAAAAAAAAAAAAAACATGAAGTCTTCACAGTTTAAAGGAATGAATGCCTAATTGTGGGATTCCCAGACACTGGGACAAGTTGGCAGGAAAGCTATTTCTGGATTAATGGGTCAATCCCACCTTTCTCCCCACTGCCATACCCCTCTCACTTCTCATTGAATTGAATGTATGTTCTGCCATCCCAATTCTTTCTAGCAGACAATCTGCAGTGCTCTATTACAGTTATTGGGGGTCCTTATCCCCTAGGACATCAGTTCTCAAACTTAAGCTAACATCAGCTTCACTTGGAGGGGTGCCTAAAAACACAGGTTGCTTCACTCCACCCCCAGAGCTTTCATTCATGTGGTATGTGGTGGGGCCCAGGAATGTGCATTTCTAATGATTCACAGGTGGTGCTGCTGCTGCTGCTGGTCCTGTGACCATAGTGTAACCCATTGTGTAGAGGTTAGGAACACAAACTCTGTAGTCATGCTGCCTGGGTTAGAATCCTTTCTCTGGTACTAATCAGCTTCACAGTCTTAAGCTAGTTACTTGCCCTCTTGGGCCTCTGTTTCCCCATTGATAAAAGTGGAGGTAGTAATGGAACCTCTCTCCTAAGATTGTTGTGAGGCAATGAAACCGTGCCTAGACCATAGTAAGCTGCATGTTTATTATTATTACCCTCATGCTCAGGAGACTTGATCTGCTATTTTCCTTCTTTAGACTTAGAGCAAGCTGTAAACATTCAGGGCAGATGCACTCCTACAAGCATTCCTGTAATGCCTGACTACTGGGCAGAGGTTGCAGCTGCCCCGCATTCCCCTAGAGGCTGACTTGCCCTCTGGAGAAGTTTGGATGAGTCAACATTCAGTATCCTCTCTATCCTACCCTGCAGGCTCTTAGAGAGCTTCCAGAAGGTTTTCCAGGAGAATGCACATCAGTGTATACACAAAGCAGCCCAAAGTATTTGAATAACACATGGCCCTCTAAACACCATAGATAAAGCCTTAGTTGTTGGAGAAGAAAGAGCTTAGTTGAAATAGACACATGTGGACTTTTTAGTTGAAATAGACACATGTCTGAGGAGAGATGAGTTTGTAGCAGGATGCAAACATACAGTATTATACACTCACACATTCAGCTTGTTTTATTATAATTACTACTTTTTTTAGAGACAGGGTCTTGCTATGTTGCCCAGGCCAGAGTTTAGTGGCTGTTCCCAGGCACGATCATGGAGCACTACAGCCTTGAACTCCTGGTCTCAAGTAATCCTCCTGCCTCAGCCTTCTGAGTAACTGAGACTACAGGCACGTGCCACCATGCTCATCTTCAGCTTGTTGTTGTTGTTGTTGTTGTTTGTTTGTTTCTTTTGATAGAGTCTCGCTCCGTCACCTGGCTGGAGTGTAGTGGCACTATCTCAGCTCACTGCAAACTCCAACTCCCTGGTTCAAGCAATTCTCCTGCCTCAGTGTCCCAAGTAGCTGGGATTACAGGCATGCGCCACCATGCCCAGCTAATTTTTGTATTTTTACTAGAGACGGGTTTTCACCATGTTGGCCAGGATGGTCTCTATCTCCTGACCTCATGATCCACCCACCTTGGCCTCCCAAAGTGCTAGGATTACAGGCGTGAGCTTCAGCTTGTTTTGTATTTTTTCTTTTCTGCATTTAGGAAGGTCATTTGGCTCATCTCCAGTAAAGGGCAACCTTCTGCGGATAAAAGGAATATCTCTTCTTCCCTCCAGGAAGCAGAGATAGGCAATTGAGTTTTGCGAATGCCAGGCAGCTTCCCTGACCTCCAGGTAAGAGAAACTTGTTTTCTGTTCCTACTGATTTAGGCTCCAGTTTTTTTGTTTTTTGTTTTTTTTGTTTTTTGTTTTGTTTTGTTTTGTTTTTTGAGGAGAGGGGAAGGAGCAGGAAAGGGAAGGGGAGAGACAAAGGGCTCCAGCTTTAATAAGCCATTAAGGCTCTTCCTGGTGAGCCCTAAGGGCTATTGCTAGTGCTAGTGAAAGAGAGAAGTGGGCCAATGGGGACAGTGGCAAACCAGAGAGTACAAGGCTGGTTTAAAGGGGGCAAGCACCACTCAGAGGCAATGGATATTTGCCAACTGAGATTTGAGCCCCTGTTGTTAGATCTTAAAATCTAAAAAAGAAAAGAAAAGAGGCTGGGCATGGTGGCTCACGCCTGTAATCCCAGCACTTTGGGAGGCCGAAGTGGGTGTATCAAGAGATCAGGAGATCAGGACCATCCTGGCTAACATGGTGAAACCCCGTCTCTACTAAAAATACAAAAAATTAGCCAGGTGTGGTGGCTGTCAGGCCTCTGAGCCCAAGCCAAGCCATCGCATCCCCTGTGACTTGCATGTATACATCCAGATGGCCTGAAGTAACTGAAGATCCACAAAAGAAGTAAAAATAGCCTTAACTGATGACATTCCACCATTGTGATTTGTTTCTTCCCCACCCTAACTGATCAATGTACTTTGTAATCTCCCCCACCCTTAAGAAGGTACTTTGTAATCTCCCCCACCCTTAAGAAGGTTCTTTGTAATTCTCCTCACCCTTGAGAATGTACTTTGTGAGATCCACCCCTGCCCACCAGAGAACAACCCCCTTTGACTGTAATTTTCCATTACCTTCCCAAATCCTATAAAATGGCCCCACCCCTATCTCCCTTCGCTGACTCTCTTTTCGGACTCAGCCCGCCTGCACCCAGGTGAAATAAACAGCCATGTTGCTCACACAAAGCCTGTTTGGTGGTCTCTTCACACCGACGTGCATGAAAGTGGCACGTGCCTGTAGTCCCAGCCACTCAGGAGGCTGAGGCAGGAGAATCGCTTGAAGCCAGGAGACGGAGATTGCGGTGAGCCGAGATTTCGCCAGCACACTCCAGCCGACTGTCTCAAAAAAAAAAAAAAAAAAAAAAAAAAGGAAAAACAAAGAAGTCAAAATCCCAGCTTTTTTTTTTTAATAGGAAACCTCCTGATTTTTAAATGTTGTCAACCAACTGAAATTTAAAAAAAAACCATGTCAGTCAAACAAAATTTCCTCAGCACCTGTTTGCTGCTGGTGTATGATTTCTGGATTGTTATGAGGGAAAAGAAGACACTAGGGCTTTTAGTGCCAATGGTAAATGAGGTTAGCAGCAGGCAGACAGGCAGGACAGACTAGGAGGTGGGGAAAAGCTGGGAGCCAGAGCCCCAAATGTGGTCCTTGAGTGGGAGTCATCCCTGCTCAGGAAGGGCTTGGTGAGTGGGAGTGGGCTCCAAAAGAGGCACGCTGAGAGAAGCAGCATTTGTAGTCATGAGCCGTGTTGGATCAGAATCCTTGCTGGCTAGCCACCCAGTCTTCAGTGGGTGAGAGTAACAACAACAACTAACATTTATTGGACACTTACATAGTGCCAGGCATTCTTCTGAAAGTTTTACATATATTACTTAATTTAATCATCACAATATCCCTGGGCGGGTGGGGGGGGGGGCAGGGGTTGATATTACCTTTATCTCCATGTAACTTCATCTCACTGGCACCCTATGCTTACCCCAGTTGACTTTACCAAGCAGGAGCTCTGACAAAGCATGCCACAAGCCAACTCACCACTGTGGGCAGAATGCACAGTTGGTGGCTAACATGAATTTCATGCAGCAACCCCACCCTGACACTAGGAAACCTGGGACTCCTGGCAGTGTTTCATAGAGGAGCTCCTGAACCTCTTCTTTGGAGCAAGGAACTGAGCATGTTAATATGCCAGAGTTGGGGCAGTGGAAGCAGCTATACTATTACAATTCGATCACCTGTCACCTTAGGAACCAATAGCCAGAACCCTGGGTGAGTGACCTACAGGACAGGTCAATTCGATGGGAGGGAGGGCAAGGGCTATCTATGCCCTGGAAAGCTACTTCATAAAAGACATATCAGAAAGGGATTTGGGGGGCTGGAGAAGAGCATGAAGATACTGGAGACAAGAGCATAGAGGAGTGGAAAGGTAGACAAGGAGGAAGCAAAGACAAAGTTGGCCTGCATATAACTTTTCTGAGGGTCAATCTTGTATAGAGGTTATTAGCCTGGCTGGGAAAGAACCACAGAAGGAAGTGGGGTTAGGAAATTCAATCAGTCCAAATGTTGGACCAGGGCCCCTGGTCTCTTTGAACATTTTTTTCCATTTCCTTGCATAACCATAGCCACAGAAGCAGAGGAGGAGATTGTGAATCTGGCCTAAGGTCTTGGTTTATCATTATCTAAATATATATTTAACAAAAACCAAACAGGGCTTTTTAAAGCTCTGAGTCATGTTGTTTCTGCTATTTTTTTTTTTTTTTTTTTTTTTTTTTAGGGAAATGAGCTTGTTGCTTCATCAAATGATGGGTTATTTATTGATGGAAAAAACTAACCAGGAGGACCGTTTCCCCATACTGTTTAGTAACTTTACACATACTCAGAAGTCTTATTTACATATCAGCTGAGGACTAGCAGTTACTAAATAACAGGAAATTCCGAAAATGTTTTAGTAACTGTAAGGTATCAAGGCTTTTCAGGTAGAGATGGCTTCATGTCCAATTTGTAATAGTAAAGCTGAAGTTGATGGAGTTTCCTCTCTCAACTACTGAATATGAATACTTGGTACCCACTAGTTAGTTGGTCATTCAACAACATTTACTGGGCACTCACTGTTGCCCTCACTGTGCCTAATAACAACAGCGACTATTTATGGAGAACTTATCATCTGCCAGACATTGGGTTAAGTAAATTATATCATTTAATCCTGATAACCTTCATACTTGGATAGAATTACTACCTTCATTTTACAGATAAGGAAACGGGAGTTGGAGACATTAAGTAACTTGCTCGGGGTCAGAGTTCAAGCCAGGTCTCTCTGCTTTCAAAACCTGTGTCCTAAACTATAATAACAACAACCACGACAATGACAACTGACTTTTATTAGATGGTCAATGTGTGCCAAACAAACACATAGTATTGTGTATGCATCGTCTCATTTCATCCTTATAATGACTCTATGAGTTCATCACTATTAGTATTATTAGCCCTATTTTGCATATGAGGAAAATGAGACTCCAAAAGGTAAAGTAATCTGCCCAGGGACACACAGGTGGTAAATGAAAGAACTGCAATTCAAAATAGCTCCATCTGACACCAGAGGCCAACTCAAAGGGTTACTTACTCCAGGAAGCTTTCTGTAAACCCTCTAAACTGCTTTAGGTGTCCATGCACAAGGTTCACATTGCACCTTGCCTCCTCTATCAAACATGTTATTAACATTACAAGGGGATTTCAAAAAGTTCGTGAAAAATGGAATTAAAGATAAAAGTAAAAAAAATATAAACTTTATTTCTCAACATGAGTTCCATCAAGGTGAAGACATTTTTGTAAGCTATAATACCAGTCACTTCATCCATCCCTAAATAATTGACGGTCCTGGGAATTTAACTATGTTATGCAATATTTTTCACATTATTAACTGAAGAAAATTGGTGCCCTCTAAAGATTTTTTAATATTAGGACCCAAAGAAAAGTCAGAAGGAGCCAAATA
Source organism: Pan paniscus (assembly GCF_029289425.2). Taxonomy (NCBI): domain Eukaryota; kingdom Metazoa; phylum Chordata; class Mammalia; order Primates; family Hominidae; genus Pan; species Pan paniscus. The sequence continues at coordinate 109,323,578 of NC_073272.2, forward strand.
AGGACTTTAAGAAGGATGCCTAATGATTTCTCATCAAAACTCTCACAAAATTGCCCTTGTTTTATAAGAGGAATGGGGAGGAGCATTGTTGTGATAGAGAAGGACTTTGGTGAAGCTTTCCCTGGTATTTTTCTGCTAAAGCTTTGGCTAACTTTCTCAAAACACTTTCATAATATGAAGACGTTATCATCCTTTGGCCCTCCAGAAAGTCAACAAGCAAATGCCTTGAGCATCCTCCAAAACCTGTTGCCATAACCTTTGCTCTTGACTTGACCACTTCTTGGTAACTATTGCTTTGATTGTGCTTTGTCTTCAGGATCATGCATGTTCCATTTCTGGTTACAATTCTTTGAAGACATGCATCAGGATCTTGATCCCACTCGTTTAAAATTTCTGTTGAAAGTTCTACTCTTGTCTGCAGCTGATTTGCATGCAATGGTTTTGGGACCTATGGAGTGGAAAGTTTGCTCAAATTTAATTTTACAGTCAGAATTGTGTTAGCTGAACCAACTGAGATGTCTATGGTGTGGGGATTGTTTCTGCTGTTAATTGTCAGTTCTTTTCAATTAGGACATGAACAAGCGGAATTTTTCCTTTTCAAGTTGATGTGGATGGTTTGCCACTGTGGACTTCATCTTCAACATCTTCTTATCCCTTCTTAAAATGAGTTGTCCATTTGGAAACTATTGATTTCTTTGGAACATTGTCCCCATAAACTTTTCATGAAACATCAATGATTTCACCATTCGTCCACCCAAACTTCACCATAAATTTCATGTTTGTTCTTGCTTCACTTTTAGCAGAATACCCATCCTGTTGCTCTGATAGGGGCTCTTTTCAAACTGATGTCTTATTCTTCTTAGTGCCTCACACTAGATCCCATTCAGACACATTACAACAAGTTAGCACAAATTGATTTTGATGCAAAACAAATGAAATCCATGTGTGGTTTTTTCATAATACACATTTTCCATTAAATTTTTGAAGTCCCCTTGTATTATTGCTACTAGTATTGTCATTATTTGAGTGTTCGTGCAAACACTATATATATATATTAGCTCTAGTCCTCACAAAAGTATGCAAAAACACATTATTAGCCTTGTTATCTGGGAAACAGGTTCAGAGAAGTTAAATAACTTACCCAAAATGACACCGCTAGTAGAGATTGTGCTGGGATTCAAATACAAGTCTGTCAGTCTCCATCGAATCAAAGCTCATACGTTTCACACCAAACACTGTCTTCCTTCATTTTGTATTGAAATTATGTTTATGTATCCAAGTGGACCTAATAGGCATCTACAGAACTCTCCACCCCAAATCAACAGAATACACATTCTTTTCAGCACCACACCACACCTACTCCAAAATTGACCACATACTTGGAAGTAAAGCACTCCTCAGCAAATGTAAAAGAACAGAAATTATAACAAACTGTCTCACAGACCACAGTGCAATCAAACTTGAACTCAGGATTAAGAAACTCACTCAAAACTGCTCAACTACATGGAAACTGAACAACCTGCTCCTGAATGACTACTGGGTACATAACAAAATGAAGGCAGAAATAAAGATGTTCTTTCAAACCAACGAGAACAAAGACACAACATACCAGAATCTCTGGGATACATTCAAAGCAGTGTGTAGAGGGAAATTTACAGCACTAAATGCCCACAAGAGAAAGCAGGAAAGATCTAAAGTTGACACCCTAACATCACAATTAAAAGAACTAGAAAAGCAAGAGCAAACACATTCAAAAGCTAGCAGAAGGCAAGAAATAACTAAGATCAGAGCAGAACTGAAGGAAATAGAGACACAAAAAACCCTTCAAAAAATTAATGAATCCAGGAGCTGGTTTTTTGAAAAGATCAACAAAATTGATAGACCACTAGCAAGACTAATAAAGAAGAAAAGAGAGAAGAATCAAATAGACGCAATAAAAAATGATAAAGGGGATATCACCACTGATCCTACAGAAATACAAACTACCATCAGAGAATACTATAAACACCTGTACGCAAATAAACTAGAAAATCTAGAAGAAATGGATAAATTCCTTGACACATACATCCTCCCAAGACTAAACCAGGAAGAAGTTGAATCTCTGAACAGACCAATAACAGGCTCTGAAATTGAGGCAATAATCAATAGCTTACCAACCAAAAAAAGTCCAGGACCAGATGGATTCACAGCCAAATTCTACCAGAGGTACAAAGAGGAGCTGGTACCATTCCTTCTGAGACTATTCCAATCAATAGAAAAAGAGGGAATCCTCCCTAACTCATTTGATGAGGCCAGCATCATCCTGATACCAAAGCCTGGCAGAGACACAACCAAAAAAGAGAATTTTAGACCAATATCCTTGATGAACATTGATGCAAAAATCCTCAATAAAATACTGGCAAACCGAATCCAGCAGCACATCAAAAAGCTTATCCACCATGATCAAGTGGGCTTCATCCCTGGGATGCAAGGCTGGTTCAACATACGAAAATCAATAAATGTAATCCAGCATATAAACAGAACCAAAGACAAAAACCACATGATTATCTCAATAGATGCAGAAAAGGCCTTTGACAAAATTCATCTGACTCAATAGATCAGAAGTCAGCATATATTTTTGGTAAAGGGCCAGATGTAAATATTTGATTCTTTGTGGATGGTAGGATCTGTGCTCCAACTATTCCACTCTGCTGGTGGTAACATGAAAACAGCCATAGACAATCCATAAATGAATGTGGCAGTGTTCCAATAAACCTTTATTTAGGGATAGTGAATTTGAATTTCATATAATTTTCATGTGTCATGATATATACATATATATTTCATATGTCTCTGCATATACATATATATTGTTATTTTAATTATCTTTTCAACCATTTAAAAATTTAATAACCATTTTTAACTCACGGGCCATAGAGAAACAAGCAGCATGGTCAGTGGGCCCCTGCTATAGACTGATAATTCCTTGAAGGTAGAGGTTTGTCTTATTCGTCACTTTCTTCAGGATTTAGCCCCAGTGCCCATAGTTGGCATCCAGTAAATATTTCCTGAAAGACAGTGTAGAATAATGTTTGTAAAGAGCCAGACTTTAGCAAGAGCATGGATCTAGAAGCAGTTTGCTTTTGGTTCAAATCTCTACTTTGTCACTTTCTAACTGTGTGAGCTTAGGCAAGTTGCTGTGAGGTTACTCTTTCAACTTTCTCATCTAAAAATGGATATAGTCATTGTAACTACCACATGGGTTGTTTTGAGGACTTAGTGGGTTAATAAAGCCCTTAAAGAAGTGCCTGGCCTTTTAGTTGTTGTTATTATTATTAGAATGAAATAATACAATCCCATTACTGTCCAAAAATGTGCAATCTTACCAGCCAGTTAACTGAAAATAGCAGGAAGAAATATGAAAGCTTTTGCAAATCAGCACATTGACAACTATAGACTTGTTCCTGACATGTCTGGTGTATCCCCATCTCCTATTTTTGACCTGAACTCCTTGGTGACTGTAAAGACTCTCTTGAAACCTTCTACCAGGCCCCACAAACTTAAGACCAGGAACGGTATCCATAGCAGATGCAGTTTGTTCTGCGCAGTGGATTTTTGGTTGGTTTTTGTTTTTGAATTTAATATATTTAGGCATGGAATACACACTCCACCTACTGTAGGCACCATTGCTCTCTTCTGTTTTCAGTGTTCAGCTTTTCCGCTTAGCCCCTGAAGGCCTTTATGTTTGAGACCTCTGCCCTAGTACCTCTACCCAGAGCCTTCATCAGGGACCAGCTACCCTGTAGGATTGCTTGACTCTTCTATTTGAAATCATCACTCCAAAGGCCTGCACTCACCTTTGCATTGACCCTTCCTTTTCATTCTCATCTCTTGCCATTTCTGAGCTCATGCTGTATGCTTTGGCCTTGCCAGACTTCATTCAGTCCTTCAAATAAACCATGTTCTCTCTTACCTTCTGTCATTAGCACCTGCTGTTCCCTCGGGTTGAAATATTCTTAACCTCACTTCACTAGGCTAATTCTTCATCATCTTTCAGGTGACTTAGATGTCACTTCATCTAGGAACCTTTTCCTGATACTTTAAATAAATATTAAAAGCTCTACTGGCCGGGTGCAGTGGCTCACCCCTCTAATCTCAGCACTTTGGGAGGCTGAGATGGGCGGATCACGAGGTCAAGAGATCGAGACCATCCTGACCAACATAGTGAAACCCCGTCTCTACTAAAAATACAAAAATTAGCTGGGTGTGGTGGCACACCCCTGTAGTCCCAGCTACTTGGGAGGCTGAGGAAGGAGAATCGCTTGAACCTGGGAGTAGGAGGTTGCAGTGAGCCAAGATCACACCACTGCACTCCAGCCTGGTGACAGAGCAAGATTCCGTTAAAAAAAAAAAGGAAAAGAAAAAGAAAAAGAAAAAGAAAGATGGAAAGAAGGAAAGAAAGAAAAGAAAAAAGCTCTTCTTCTGACCTACACTTCACTTGTGGAGACTAGTTTCTCACTGATCCCATTTCTTTCCTGGACAAAGAGGAAGATTATATTTCCCAGCATCCCTTGCCATTAGATTGGCTTCTGGTCACTTTCAATTTCAAGTCTGGCCATAAATCATGCTGCATGATACTCTGTGAGCTATCTTTCCTTGTTGACCTACAGAATACAGAGGCTCCATTTGAGGACTCTGAGGAGGTCTATGCTGGTGGAGCCATGAGACAAAAATGGCCTAGTTCCTGAGTCACTGCTTGGAAGAGAGCATCCCAGGAGAGCTGCTTGACCTGCATTGGCATGTGACATGAATGATAAACTTCTATTGTGTTGAACTAGTGAGATGTGAGGGTTGTTTGTTACAGAAGTCAGAATGAACTACCTTGACTAATGTATCTTCCTGTGTCATAGTACTTAATGAGATTGACTATATTTGCCTGTTTATTTGGCTTTAGTAGTCAGTTGAATATAGGCTCCACCAGGGCAGGAAGTTTTAGGGGTTTGTTCCCTACTTTACCTCCAGCATCTAGAGTACCTGGCACTTATTAATGGCTCAATTAATATTTACTGAACAAATAAATGCATGAGCATTTATTTCCTTTTAAAACCCACCATTAGTCCAGACGTGGTGGCTCACGCCTGTAATCCCAGCACTTTGGGAGGCCAAGGTAGGCAGATCATTTGAGGTCAGGAGTTCGAGACCAACCTGGCCAATGTGGTGAAACCCAGTCTCTACTAAAAATACAAAAATTAGCCGGGCATAGTGGCTCACGCCTGTAATACCAGCCACTCGGGAGGCTGAGGCACAAGAATCGCTTGAACCTGGGAGGCGGAGGTTGCAGTGAGCCAAGATCGTTCCACTACACTCCAGCCTCAGTGACAGAGCGAGACTCTGTCTCAAAAAAAAAAAAAAAAACACCGTGAAAGAATAGAAAGCCATGCTACGCCATCAGGGCCATACCACTTAATGCTGCCCGAGGGAGTAGCTGCCTTGGAAACTGCCAAACCACCAAGTATGCATTCTGGATCACAGCTCTGGAACTGACCTTACAAGGCTAATCCTATCAGGTCTTACATCTCTGTTAACCTCAGCCATTGCTACCACCCCACCCAAACTTCTTGCCAAGGTCACTTAAGACCTCCATGTTACCAAAACCAATAGTGTTCCTTTTGTCCTCATCTAAATTGATCTTCCACCAGTATTCAACACAGTTGACTACTCTCTGCTCCAACAGTCTCTTCTCTCAGCCTCTGTGACAATACATATTTTTCTTAATTCTCCAGTATCTTTGACTACTCCTCTTCAGTCCATTTTGAAGATGCTTCCTCTATCCAATGGACTCCTCCTGTATCCAATATCTAAATTTTTGAGTGGCCCAGCACTAGTTTCTAGGGCTTCCTCTCTTCCCTATCTGCACTCTCGCTGAGTGACCTCCTCTACTCCCATGGGATTAAATATCATCTATATGTTTACTTCATCCATGTTTATATCCCCAACTCCAAACTCTCCTTTATATGGTAGGCTCACATAACCAACTAGCTAGACATCTACTTGGATATCTCAAAGGCATCTTAGACTTAACCTGCCCCAAAATAGAACTCTTTATTAGTACCATCTTCCCTACCTCCCATTCCCCAAATATAATTTCCTTTCCCAGTCTTTCCTATGTCATCAAAAGGAACAAGCATCTACCAGGCTATTGAAGCCAGAAACAGCAAATTGTTTTTGATTCTGCTATCTCTCTCATCTCCAACATCTAATCAGCAAGTTCCATAGTTTCTAGCTCCTCTGCCAAAAATCTCATACATGTCCACTCTTTTTAATTTTCATTGCCAATACCCTACTGTAAGCCACCATCACTTCTTGCCTATACTACTGTAATGAATGCTTAACTGATTACCCAGTTTATGCTCTCCCCTTCCCTGCAGTCTATTCTGCACACATTAGCCAGATTAAGCTTTTAAAAGAGTTTCCCTTGCATTTTAAATGAAGCCCATGTTCCTTTCTATGGACTACAAAGCTGTAAATAACCTGGACTTTGTCTACTTCTCCCACCTCCTCTGTAGCCATTTTCCTCCAATACTACTAGTTATATGTCTACTTTTAGGTCTGTGAGCAAGGTAAGCTCTTTCCTGTCTCAGGCTCCTTACACATGCTGATTTTTCTGCATGCTGCCTGGAATTTACTTTATTTCCCCTACTCCTTGCTTCTCTTCATCAGACTAATTTTTTAGCAAAAACCTCTCCATATGCAAAACTTCCTTCCCTGACTGCAATTTTTAAGTATGCTCCCCTGTCATCCTATGCAAGTTCTCTCCTGTGTTTTCTTCATACATCTATCATAACTTGAAAAGATATGTTTATTGGCTATTTGCTTGTTGATTATCTGTCTCCCCCATTGTACTTTAAACTCTATAGGGTCATAGACAACATCTATTTTATTCTATTAATGATAATTGCATTACATAGTACCTAGCACAGTGCTTGGCATATATAGTTCCTTAGAAATATGTGTTGAATGAAATAGCAAGCATGCAACAGTGTACCTAGTTGGTGTGATTTGAAGAGGATGGCGAGGTTGTCCCTAATCCCATTCTAAAAAGCTCTCTCTCCACATCCCATTCAACTTACAGCACTATGTGAAACTCTCATTTGAATCAATCCTTTCATAAGGCATAAGTTGGGAAACCACAGCCCACGGACCAAATCTAGACCACCTCCTGTTTTTTTGTGTTGTTTTGTTTTGTTTTGTTTGTATGTCCAAGCTAAGAATTTTTTTACATTTTTACATGGTTGAAAAAAAACAAGAGATGAATAATATTTTGTGACATGAAAACATGATATTCGGTTTATTTCTTTATTGGAACAGAGCTACTCCAATTTGTTTATGAATTGTCTATTGCTGATGTCAGACTGAAACAGCTGAGTTAAATAGTTGCAGCAAAGACAGTATGGCCTGCAAAGCCTAAAATATTTACTATTTGGCCTTTTACAGAAAAAGTGTGCCAATACATGGGCTAACATGTTGTAGGATCCTTTGAAAATGCATAAATTGCCTGAGAAAAGTAGCAAAGTGAGATATTATCTATCTGCCATCATCACTCAAACCTGGATTTGATTATTTGACCTGTTTTAGTCATTCAAAAGAGGATTGAGAAAAATAGTATAGATCAAGAGAAATTTTATAAGGGAAAGAGAGAAAGGCAGGCCTTAAGCAAGTATCCCTGACCACCTCTGGGGAGAAGAGCCACATTTAAGTTGTCCTACACTTTGAAGTCATGAGGAGAGGCTAGGGAAAGGGGACTGTGGTATTTATGAGGAACCTGGTGAATGAACAGTATGAAGAACAGCGGGTGGGAGGAGGCCTGCCTCCATGGGAAAAGAAACGAGCGGCTTCCTGCCCATATCTCCTCCTACGGGCTGACGCTGAAATTGCCTGGGAGTTACAGAGAAGACAGCCCAGTAGAGGCCTAAGGCCCTGCTATGGAGTGGGTCAGGCTTCCTGTTAATGGTTTCCACTGTGATGAACTTTGGAAATGCTTGGCAATACTTGGGCTGGGAAGCTGCCCACCTGAGAGGGGGTGCTGAATTGAAAGTTGTTTGGAGAAGCACCGAGCATCATGAAAGCCCTGTGTCCCTGGAGGACAGGGGAAGGGGAAAGTAGAACTTAATTCACTATTCTGCTCTTTGTTCTCCTTTGTACAAGTCCTCCAGATTTAGGTTTGCAGTTGCCAAGATCTATCAAGTCCCATGGCTTCGAAGTCCTCTGTGACTGCCCTAAACTGAAAACTGGATGATTGGGATTTCCGCCCTCTCCAAACTCCTTTCCTCTGCCAAGGGGATGCCATGCCCTGGGCCTGTGAGGGTTTTTCCCAGGAGAGCTGACTGGTGTGCTCTTTTAGCTGTCTGCTTACCTCCCCAGCAATTGCCTTGTACACCCCCACACAGACAAAACTCTCTTTCCCTCCTCCATCAGGCAAATTATTCCTTCTCCTCAGTGTGAGTCACTACACAGTAAGAGCTACCACAAGCCAGATTACTGCGTCAGCAGCCTCAACATGCTGTTTTTTTTTTTTTAATGGATGGGGAAATAGGAGGGAGAGAAGAAGTGGGGAATGGAACAAAGTGAGCAAACCACAAACCAAAGGGATAGCTCTGGTCTTCTACTTCCTACTGGCATGGAGGGGCTTTTGATGTGTTAGGCAGCCTTCCATTTGCTACTGACTTTTGTCTCCCTTGCTCTTTATGTTCTATTTGTTCCCTTGTAGATTAAGGAGTTTATTTTTGGCTATGGTGTTAGGGCCCCAAGGGGACCCCCAGAGCCATCACAAAGGGGATTTAGGGCAGGAGCCTGGTGAACATTCTCATGGACATAGGTGTAGTCTAGTCCTACAAAGTTGAAGACACTGTTGGAACAATAAACATGGCATTGAGATCCAAGGACAATATAGGGAATCCATGACAGTAACAGAATAGGGCAGAGTGGAAGAGCCCTTAACCCTGGTAATAATAATAATATTAGTAAATTATTATTAAAACACTGTTTTGAGACACATGCATGTATACATACACATATATAAGGTGTTTAATATAAACCTCACAACAATACAATGAGGTAGGTAGTGATATTAATGCCACATCAAAGATGAGAAAACCAAGAGCTCTCAGGTAAAGCAATTGCCCCAAAGTCTCTAGGTTACTAAGACAGAGAGTCAGAATTTGAGTCTAGGGATGTGGCACCGGAGCCCATGCCCTTAGTCACTATACCGCCACTCAGACAAAGATTTAGTGCTTAAACATTAGTGGCCGTTATGACTTTAGATGTGAGAGAATCGTTCGATCAATCTTTTCCTTCCACAGCAGACATTCTGACATGTAGCTCTCAGTGGAAGTGGGGAAAGATAGAAGGAAGTAAAAATATGAGATGTTGTTCATTTCCACCTGTCCCTTGCCCTGTTGCTTACATTTAGGCTTGTACTTAGCATTGGCTGGGATCGGCAGAGTTCAGTCTGCCAAAATTCTTGGAGGCTGGTACTACAGCTTTCAAAAGCTCCTTGGAAAAAAAATGCTATCTGTGGCTTGGATTTTAAAGAATAAAAATTAAAAAAAGGTCTTCGAGTGAAAGCTTCAAGCCCTCTGTGATCCTTTGTGTCTGTATCAGGGATTTGCTGCTCACAGGCTCCTTGCCTCCCACCATTCTTTCTCACTTAGTAGGGTATTATAGGACCATTCATACTCTTAAGGGACAGTATACAAATTTTGAACTTAAAAGAAAAGCTTTTGGTAAGAGACAGTGAAGGAAGCAGTGACTCATAAATGGAAATTTTCAACCAGTCCGAACATTCTGTCTGATGCATTTGACCAATGATATGGTATGGAAAGAGTCTGCTATCATCCCCATCTTCAAAATCAAAAGCTGCCTGGGCTAGCTATCATGCTTTCCACTGAAACAAAGTTCACCAACAGAAATTTTCTGGTATTGGCTACTGGACAAAATTGCAGCCATGTGTGCCCAGAATCACATTGTAGATTTAGGCTATAATGAAGGACCTTTGCTTTACCAGCATAATACAGGAACTGTACTCAGTATGCAGTGACAGGACAGTTCCTGGAACATAGCCAGTCTACTTGCAGTGAAACAATAATCATTCAAACACAGCCTCTCAAGGATGGAAAATGGATAACTGTCCCATATTCAAACAGCTGTAATATGATAGATTAAAGTGGGCTAACCACAAGCTGGGTGAACAGAAATTTTTTTTTTTTTTTGAGTGTCACTCTGTTGCACAAGCTGGAGTGCAGTGACACGATCTCGGCTCACTGCAACCTCCAACTCCCGGGTTCGAGCAATTCTCATGCCTCAGCCTCCGGAGTAGCTGGGACTACAGGCACGTGCCACCATGCCCGGCTAATTTTTGTATTTTTAGTGGAGATGGGGTTTCACTATGTTGGCCAGGCCGGTCTTGAACTCCTGACCACTTGATCCGCCTGCCTGGGCCTCCCAAAGTTCTGAGATTACAGACGTGACCCACCGCACTGGCCAGAAAAATTCTATATATGTGTTGAGTCATGACTTCAAAACACAGACTGCAGTTGCTGGGGAAAATTGCAACAGACAGAAAGAATACAAGGTGTGCCATACAACAGACAGAAAGAATACAAGGACTAGGGCTGCTCATTCTAAGAAAGAGCATTAAAAGGCCTGGATACTCTCAAAGAGCTTTCAGCTGAACCTACAGATCAAAGGACAACCTTTATATATGGAGAATGGATGATATTAATGGTCATGGGCAGAGATCTACATATATAATTATATACAGATATATGTTGCAACTCAAGACCAATCAGCAATTACCATAAAGAATATTAACATTTAACACATAGAGCAATACAATTAAATTGAAATGCTGATGACCACAAACTATAGATCTTCCTAACTTCAACATAGCAGAGACAGATGGAAATGTTATAAACCAGCTATAATTTTCCTTTCTTTTTTTTTTTTTTTTTTTTTTTAGACGGAGTCTTGCTCTGTAACCCAGGCTGGAGTGCAGTGGTGCAGTCTTGGCGGCTCACTGCAACCTCCGCCTCCTGGGTTCAAGCGATTCTCCTGCCTCAGCCTCCTGAGTAGCTGGGACTACAGGCACTTGACACCACGCCTAGCTCATCTTTTTTTATTTTTATTTTTAGTGGAGATGGAGTTTCACCATGTTAGCCAGGATGGTCTCGATCTCCTGACCTCGTGATCTGCCTGCCTCGGCCCCCCAAAGTGCTGGGATTACAGGCGTGAGCCACCATGCCTGGCTAATTTTCATTTTTTAAAGAAAGACTTGTGACCAGCTTTAAAAGGAATGGAAGGAGGTAAGAAGAAAAGATAGGAGCTAAGAATGGTGAAGCAGGGTTCTACTAGAATGAAAGTTTGAAGGGAAAAGCTAACGTTATTCTTTAAAATCTGCATCTGCCTAAAATTTTTGGCAAAAAGTTTTACAAGGTTGTTATGACAACTACCTGGTCAGCTGCCCTACCTGTCCAGTCTTGTGCACCAGAGGTTCTTAACCTGGGGCTTTGGCGGATCCTTGAGGTTACATGCAGAACTCTGTGGGGGTTTCTTTGTGTTGATGAATGTGTGCACATTTTTCTATACAGAGAAATTGTTCACCTTTTTGATATTAGCTGGGTTATCATGACACTACTTCTTATTTTTGCCTTTAGCTATAACATATTTTCCGTCAGTGCAATTAAGATATATGTTTCTGGCCAGAATAGTGCCTATAAAAACAATTGAAAAAAACATAGAAGATGTAAACTTAACACTCTAGAATATTAGGCTGATACCTGGATCCTGTGGCTCAGTAAGAATAATTTGTCTCACTGTATGATTCCATATCATATCTAGTTAGGGAAGAAAAAAGATGAACCTACACCTAAAAATCACCTACTATGTGCTGGGCACTATCATTCATCTATTAATTCAACAAGTATTTATTGAATGTCTACTATGTTTACATACATTATTATGTTTTCTAAGATCCAAACAATCAGTATTATTTCCCACATTTTATGGATGAAGAAATGAACATTCAGAGAGGTTCAGAGTGAGAGTAATTAATTGCCAAAGTTCAAACAGGAAATGTTAGAATGGAGTTTTGAACTTTGGTCTTGCCTGACTCAAGGCATGAGTTACTATCCTTAACCCCATTTTACAAGTAAAAAGACTGAGGCCTGGGGAAGCAAAATAGGTGACGCAAAGTCACAAGTAACAAGGTGGTGGGAAGTACCTTGGGCTGCCCCAGGCTTCTGTTCTCTGGGTAAGACCTTCTGAGGAGCCAGCACTCACAGCCTATATTTGAGGCTCTTCCAAGCACCCTGGCACTGCTCAGATTGCCTTTTCCAGAGCAGACATGCCTCTATGCGCTTGTTTCCAGGGGAACTGAAACTATTAGATTACAGGCTTCTCTGGCTAAAGTGACAAATGGCTCCTCCAACCAGCCAGCTGCCTTACTGAATCTTCCAAGACAGACTTTCCTAACAGAACAAATGCAAAAAAAAAGTCAGCTATTTGTGACATTATTGTTTGACTTCACATTTTGGCCTACCCCCAGGTTGTGACTGAGAAGTCTGACTTTTGGCTACCTATTACTGGTTTGTAATTGATCATTCTCTCCCCTTTAGCTGCCCCGTAGAAACCTTAGTCAGTGTTTAATGTTAGTTTCTTAAATTAGGGCTGCTTTTGGTCTAAGTCATTCCTACTCACACTACATCTATTAAAGGTTATAGGCCTTGAGATCAAAGCTGTAATGAGTAGCATGATGCTCCAAGATTGTTCATGAAAAGAAAATAAGGGCAAACGCTTCAGGCTTTCCCTGAGAATATGTGAAATGTATGTTGCTTCAGAGATCAGACAGAAGTGTTAGCCCCCAACTTCTAGAGGCTAATGATGAAAGACCTGACATGACATCACATCCTCTTAGGGTCGGAGTCACATGGCCACACCCACATCCACACTTCTACCGTACCCATGGTAACAGTGGGAGCACCGATGCTCTTCTGTCCCATACATACAATGGCACTCCTAATCTGCCCAGTGCTAGTTCTCTGTTTGTGCAGTTCCCTGGAGTCTTCTGCTTCAGTTATCCAAACAAAATTTCGGGAGAATGAGAAAAGAACTCTTGCTTTTTCACTTCTTAATATGAAATGAAAATGGTGGGAGTTGTTGAACAAGACCTACAGATAGTCTGCCTAGGACCCTTTAGCTCCAGAAGAATAACCTTGGGCCTCAGGAGAGTTCTAAATCACATGGAACGAAAGAGGCAGGGGTTAGACATTTCCTGGGCTGAGGACATCATTCGTACTTTCTGGAATTTTGGCCAGTTACAATTTCATTACATCACCATAAGAATACCCTACCTACTCTACCATAAACTTTTAGACTCTAAGATTTCTCAGAATCATCACTATATTCACAGAACCGTTGGGTATACTTCGGGCTTCCTTGGAAACCTGAACAATCCAAGTTCATCCCTTGCTAAGATGACAACCTTGAAAAACCCAGATTCATCTATTTCCAGAAGCCTATTGTACCAGAAAGTCACACTCTGGATGTGGTCAGGGCTTTTGCTTTTCTGGTGATTACAAATTCCAACCTCCTCTACCTCAGCCCTCATGGTTATGATCATTGCTCAAAGTAGCTGGTTGACAAATCCATATGCATATCATTTGACCAGGCCCTTGCTTTTAAAATTAAGTGTTTCCAAAACTCATGCGAACTGTGACCTCCAATGTGCCCGTGTCAGGAGGTGGGGCCTAGTGGGAGGTGTTTTGGTCACCAGGGAATATCTTTTATGAATAACTTGGTGGTGTTCTCTTGATAGTGAGTGAGTTTTCACTCCAATAAGACTTCATTAGTTCTCATGGAAATGAATTAGTTCCCAGGAGCATGGGTTGTAATAATGCCAGGACATTCCTTTAGTTTTATCTCTTTGCATGAGTCCACTTCCCCTTTGACTTTCCCTGAGATGGTTTGACCTACCACGCGGCCCTCATCAGAAGCTGAGCAAATGCCGGCACCATGCTTCTTGTACTTTCCAGCCTGCAGAACCTTGAGCTAAATAAACATCTTTTAAAAATAATAATAATAAAAAAAAGGTGTTTGAACAACTTTAAGGAAAGATGAAACCCAAGGTCAGTCTATACTTCTCCAGAGCTATCTTTACTGCAGAGACAGTAGGGGATGTGGTGGAGGTGGGATTAAGATATGATACCTTGAATCTTCTGGAGATTTCTTCAGCATCTCTGAGGGACTTGACTTAGTAGTAACTGGAGTATTGCATTTCATCCCGGCAGCCTCCTGAAGATTTGAATGGCAGGTAAATAGAACCAAGTTCATTGTCTAAACATCATTCTTCAACTCCATACACACTCATTATGTGTCTTCTAGGTACAAGACATTGTCTGCTGAATAAAGGTCTGCAAACATATTTGTTCTCACATTTTTTGGTAGTCTGTCTTCCTTTACTGCTATTTCTCATGATCAGGCTAGAATAGATAAATGGGATAATATCCAGGATGTGCAGGGAAAACCCAGCTCAACTTTCTGCTCAGCATGTGACTCCGAGAACATTCAATGGAACTTACCCAGGCCTCGTGGAAGAGGTGGTACTTGGTCTAGTTTACAGGAAGCTTTTTAGCTGAATCGTACAGTAAGTGAAAAAAGCATTTTTTGCTTGAAAAGCCAAGATTTTCCAAACCCAGATATGTATATGAGAGTACTTTTATCTATGGCTCTAATAACATTATCTTTCACCCATCAAATGCCAGAACAGTGAATTTTTTCCTCAGATAATTGCATATCTAAATGTTAAGTGTATGTAACAATTCTTAAATATGAATCTAACATTGATATGTATTTACCAAAGACCCGGGAGATGTTTCACTAGAAAATATGAACCTTAAAGTTTCAATTCACATCATTTACTCAGTTGGCAAACAGAACTTAGAGTTGAAAGTGAGGAAATCAGGGATTCTGGATATGCCAGAGACCAGAGTGTCTTTTAAGTAGAACACAGTAAGATAGGAAGTTGCCCAGCTTACCTAATCCTACTATTTTGCCAAGACAAGGATCTCCTTGGAAAACTAGGGAAAAGTTCAAATGACATCTGGGTAAGGTTCCTGTAGGAGTTCATTCTTTGCTTTCGTAAGCTCATTGTGCAATTCCATAATTCAGGAGAGGCGGCTGTTGGAGAAATGTCATGGGGCCTTACTAAGTGTGTGTCGGGGGAGTTCTACTTAGTGTACCCAGCCCAAATTCCAGGAAGGAAAGATGCCTTTAGTGAAAGGAATTCCTTTAACATGTAAGCCTAGACTTCAGATTCAGAGAAAAAAATGAGTCATGAAACAGTGTGGACTAGATGCTACTGCAGGGAATCCTGTACGATCACTTTTGCTCTGACTGTGTGAATGTGTATGTGTGTGTGTGTGTGTCTGTGAGAGATAGAGAGAGAGACACTCCTTGGTGTGAGGACAGAGGAGCAGAGAGAAAGAGATGTCCTTGAAAGGTGTATTCTGTGTGTATGTATGGAGTACCTCACTTTCCTCCTTACTTTCTCCACTTCTACTTACCCCCATCTTCACCTCTAAGCCTAACCCAGACAATCATTTAGAAAATCCAACCCTGAGTCACTTGGAAAGCAGTCCTTTAAGGGAATCTTTAATGCAATCTGTGGCTCAGACCAATTAGTCCATTATCCCTGGAATCATGGCTGATTTAGAACACTTTGCTAGGTTTTTTGACTCACATTTTTCAGTTTAGCTCTTGAGCGGATAATAATACTCAAGGCCCAGAGACAGAAGCTCAGGCCCATGGGACTGTCTGGGCACAAAGGTAGTCAAGGGATTGTTCATCTTCTTTATCCATCAGGGTCCAGAAACCAGCCTCCTCTCTATCTGAAACAACTAGCGTCTGTACCAGGATATTCTTCATTGGTATACCACCCCCAGTGAACTGTGGGCCCCACGTGCATCCCCCCAAAAAGAAGTATGTTTATTTAAATTGAATGTGGTAAATAAGCATGGAGGAGAGACTTGGAGACCAAAGAAGGTGAGGGGCTCTCATGGAGTCTCAGAGCAAGAATAGGGAGGATTTAAAGGAAGGAGATGGTGCCATATCTAAGCAGCCCGCCTCAACTTAGCCACTCATTTTAATGTATTCATGAGTACATCAATCTTTTTAAACTCCTCTGAGTAAAGGCTCCAGCTTCTTTGTCCTTCCCTGCTCCCCTCCACCCCCTCCATCCACCAACCACCTGGTCTCTGGTCTCCGCTGCTGGGTGGGAACTCTCAGAGTGCAGGGTCAGGGCAATCACCCCATTAGCCATACCCTGGGGACAGTCTGGGTCACTGCCCTTTCAGAAAGATTTGCCTAACAGAAGGGGAGGGGTTGGAGGAAGAGCTAGAGAAAGGCATAGAAAGAGATTAAGGACACAGGAAGGGGAGGGGTTGCCATATGGCATAAAGGAAGCATGATTAAAAAGATTAGCTGCTGTTCAATCAGAGAGACTTGTGTGTGGGGCAGGGGACACGTTAGAAACCTAGAGAATCACAAAGAGCCTCGTGGAGTGAACAATGAATTTCAAAAGAGAAAAAAGAAAGAATGTCTTTTAAGTTTATGAGGTGATTTTAAGCCAAATCAAGGGAAGTCTGATTTTATGCAGTGGAGAGAATCCATTACCATGAGAAACAGCACAAGCTGGCAATATAAGTCACATTCCCAAAAAAGCACAAAAAAATGTACTATTAATAAACCCACAATGGAGTATTAAAGGAATAGTAGCTGACATTCAAGAGGCCAATTCATCCCTTGGAGGCCCTGTGAAAGATAGACTCCTGAGCTGAAGAAGGGGGCTGATCCAGCTTTTTCCATTTTTAGGTTTTTGGGCAATGTAGGGAAGAGCTGCTCTCATTTCCAATACCATTGGTCTCTACATGTTCCACCTAGAGAAGAATCGACCTACTAAAAATGATATTTTCTAGATGTCTTCTAAAGATTTTGCAAATCAGATTTCTACAATCTACCATGTTATAAATAATTTTGAATTTGGAGGCATAAACAACAGTTACACAAATATCCTAGCCCAGGTTGTAAATGTAATTAGACCTAAGGATCAGAATAAAAGTGGAAACCTACGACACACTTCAATTTTGCTAAAGTGAAGGGAAGTATTGAGGCAATTACAGGGTACTTTGGGAAACTCCACGACAATTGAGAACAAGGCTGACTCGGAAGATGAGCTGCTTTCATGAGGGTCACTTTTAGAAGCACCAAGGCGGTAAGTAGCAAATGGAAAGACAGAAAGAGGGACTTATTCTCACCTTGTAACAAACCACACACACACACACACACACACACAGAGGCAATGCCTAGCCTGTGAGAGTGATCAGAGCAGATATTCACTGAAGCTGAATTCTACCTTGTCACAGGTAATCCCAGAAACATGTCAGCCAGTCAAGAATCACCGGATGGCATCCAAATTCAGAATGGCCCCACACAGAGGCAAGATGTTTATGAGGCTCTTTTGGGGTTGACTGCACTACAACAAATTTTAGATGTAACAGAATAATTTAAATATTTCCCTAGCGACTGCTTTAGAATGGATAGGACATTTTTTAATCACTTGAAGTTGCTGCCAAGGGAGACATTAAAAATGGATGGATCGTTTTGGGTGATTTTAAGGAACTGGCAAAGGACCTGTTGAAAGCATGACTTAACTTTGCTCTTCAGATTCATTGCCAAGGGTAATGACATTACTTTTGCTAGGGGCAAAACCAGTCAGCTTCAGTAATTGTGGCCAAGCAAGCTGCTAGCAGCAATGCCAGAACATTGTTGCTGAAAAAATAGAATTTATATTAAGAATTCCAGGAAGTCAAAAGGTTTCTGGGTAATGTATAAATCATAGAAAAATTTTTTATACTTTTCAGATCAAATGTTGCCTCTCCAGTGATGTAATAAATTCAACAGGCCATGAGGCCTTTGCGTCTTACTTCAAGCTGCTTTGAAGACCTAATTGTCCGTTTAACGATGTAATGCTCTATTTATCAGAAACACCCTCTCTGAAGCCCTTAAGGAATGACTAGGAGGAGGGGACCTCCATCCTTGGATTAGAGCTATTAAAGAGCTGCTTTCTTGTGATCCAGGTACTTTCTTCTTCCAGGAGGGGGTCCTTGCTCTTCATAAATGCCCCCTGGGACTGTTTTTTTTAAGACATGGTCTTGCTCTTTTTGCTCAGGCTGGAGTGCAATGGCACGATCTCTGCTTACTGCAACCTTCACCTCCTGAGTTCAAATGATTCTCCTGCCTCAACCTCTTTAGTAGCTAGGATTACAGGTGCCCACCACCATGCCCGGCTAATTTTTATATTTTTAGTAGAGATGGGGTTTCACCATGTTGGTCAGGCTGGTCTCGAACTCCTGACCTCAGGTGATCCGCCTGCCTCAGCCACCCAAAGTGCTGGGATTTACAGGCATGAGCCACCAAGCCTGGCCTGCCCCCTGGGACTTTTGAAGTCAGCCTCCTTCCCAGCACCTTGTGTTACCAGGAACTTTATATTCACTAGAAAATGGATTTTTATTAACTTTAGGTCTTCTTGTCTGTCCCTGATGCCATCTTTGTCCCCATCAACAACATGGATCCTTAAGCTAAAAAAAATTACTACTTTGTACATGTTAGTTGTGCAAAAATAAGCAAACACAAAAAAAGCACAAAGAGGAAAATGTTAAGTAACTATACATTCAACCACTACAAGATTATCTCCATGTACCACTTAATGGTTTTAATTTTTCCAAAATTCCTACTATGCCTTTTCATGCTTTCTTCCCCCTTGGGGTGGCAAGCTCCCCAGAGCCATCTCAATCTGATTCATAATAGTGCAGTAACTTCTGGTTATTAAAACTGGCCCATTCTGGTTCTGAAGACTTTGTTCCTTTTGTTTTGCAACTTTAATCTCTTATTTGATTCAAAGTTCTCCTCCTCCTCACTCCCTCTCTGTGCTTTTTGTCCCATTCCCTTTGTGGTACATGTGTACTTCTAGTGTTGGGGTCAGAGAAAGAAAGAAAACAATTCACCACTGCGAAGGCTATCATTTGCCACCTCCTCTCATCAAATCTGCAATTGGGCTGTCCCTTGCATCTTCTAGCTGCTGGCCTGTCTCTGCATTTCTCTGAAGCTTGTGCCTCTTGACTCCCTGCTGTGTGTATTTTTCTTGGGAGTAGGGTAGGGCTGGAAAACCCATAGCTCCCAATCTCCTCCAGGGCCCTTGTTTCCGTACCTCTTGGACACCAGAAATTCAAGGAAAATATTTTTTGCTTCCTATTTACCTGGCAACTCCATCACCCTATTCTAGAGTTCTTGACCCATTTCCAGTGGCTCTAGGCCTAGTCTGCAAAGCAGGATTGGTGATTAAACACAAGTCTAACCACTGCTGTTCTCTGAGGCCTCTCTCTAGTGGTGCACTGGAACCAGCTCATCCCAGCTCATGAAAGTCAATTGTTAAATTTTCTGAAAATGTGTTAGCCAGTTGATGGATGTCACATTGGTAGCTTGAAATTGGCCATGGTGAGAGTGTTTACACAACATAGATACCTCCAATGAGTTGTTAAACATTTACCAGCACACCATTGCCTCTCTTTCACCAAGAAGAGGAGTAGTAGGGATAGGAATAGGTTTCTCTTCACCATCATTGCAGTTTTCAAAAGGCAACATTTATTCTCTTTTCAGGCCAACTCTTGATGGGTAGCTGGGGTGGAGGTGATGATAGGGTCAGTTCAGCTGAAATGGGACCTTTTAAAATAGCTATGGGAAGTGGCTGGCCCTGATAACTGGGGCTATTAGATTGCTTTTAATGGCTGCCTACCATTTCATTGTATCAATGCACCATGACTTTTGGAATCAATCTCTCATTTTGGACATTAGATTATTTCCAGTCTTTTACTATGTTAAAGAATGATGTAAAGAACATACTTACTAGGGCCAGGTGCGGTGGCTCCTGCCTGTAATCCCAGCACTTTGGGAGGCCGAGGCGGGCAGATCACGTGGTCAGGAGATCGAGACCATCCTGGCTAACATGATGAAACCTTGTCTCTACTAAAAATACAAAAATTAGCCAGGCGTGGTGGTGGGCGCCTGTAGTCCCAGCTACTCTGGAGGCTGAGGCAGGAGAATGGCGTGAACCCAGGAGGCGGAGCTTGCAGTGAGCTGAGATCAGGCCACGCACTCCAGCCTGGGTGACAGAGCAAGACTCCGTCTCTAAAAAAAAAAAAAAGACCATACTTAAACTGGGGGTTGGTTGTAAAGAGTACCAAAAAAAAAAAAAAAAAAGAGAACATACTTGTACAGAAATCTTGTGTTTGATGAAATAAGCCCTCAATAAATGTTGGTTATTATTACAATTATGATAATAAAGAGGAGGATTTTTAAGTAAAGTTTCCAGGCTCAGTTGAGGACATGGATGATACTTATCATACCTTTCCACTTACCTTTCTCATCAACATCCTTAATTCTGACAGTCAGAATTATATCCCCCAGGCAGGAAATTGGAAGCTTCCTCTCTGGGAAATTTGATTGGCTTAAGAGAAAAGGCCCACAGATACCAATAATTGTAGGGTCTCCCAATGAAGTGGCCAGGTCCACCTAAGGACATAAGGCTAATCAATCAATAATTTCCCCCCCCCCCCCACCGCATCTCCCCACACACAGATTTTCAATTTCCACACTCCTAAATACAAATGAATAATTAAGAATAGTCAAGCATTGGGGAAAAGTCTTTAATAGAATAAAAGAATATGAAACACACATTGAAAAAAGGAACTTGGAAGAAACAGAAATAATGTAGGGAGGAGAAGAAGCCATAAAATCCCTATAATTAACATTTTCAGAGAGATGCATAGATACATCATGTCCATGAAACATGGATGCTAGAAATAAAAAGAAACATTCTAAGAATAAGAATGAATTCTGTCTGTGTCAGGGTGGTGCATGGTCCACATTGAGAAACAGAGATGCTCAGGCTGTGCCCTCAAGATGACCAAGTGGGAGACAGAAGCACCAGTGGTGGCAGAAACCCCTGACATCAAGTTCTTTGGGAAGTGGAGCACTGATGATGCACAGATCAGTGACATTTCCCTTCAGGATTACATTGCAGTGAAGGAGAAGTATACCAAGTACCTGCCTCACAGCATAGGGCTGTATGCCGCCAATTACATCCACAAAGTGTGATGTCCCATCATGGAGCACTTCACTAACTCAATGATGATGCATGGCCACAACAGCAAGAAGCTCATGACTCTGCCTTGTCAAGCATGCCTTCAAGATCATCCACCTGCTTACGGGCAAGAACCCTCTGCAGGTTCTGGTGAATGCCAGCATCAAATGTGGCCCTGGGAGGACTCCACATATATCGAGCAAGCTGAGACTGTGAGACAGCAGGATGTGGACATGTCCCCACTGTACCATGTGAATCAAGCCATCTGGCTGCTGTACACAGGTACCAGTGAGGCTGCCTTCCAGAATATCAAGACCATCACTGAATACCTGGCCGATAAGCTCATCAGCATTGCCAAGAACTCTTCCAACTACTATGCCATTGAGAAGAACAACCTGGAGCTCATGGCCAAGTCCAACTGCTGATTTCCTGGCTGTAGCCCAATAAACCTGTCTGCCTTTCAGGGTGGCCCCACAAAAAAAAAAAAAAAGAGAAGAAAAGAAAAAAAAAAAGAGCTCCTAAAAACTCAAACTACTTGAATAGAAATTTCTTAAAATTAAAAGTTTACTTATTATGTATCTATGGATATATTTTTAATTAATCTCTAAGAATGTAAAACAAAAGTGCAAAGAGTTGGGGAAAAGAGAAAAAGAATAGGAGAATTAGAGAACCAATATCCATTAGGAATGCCCAGAGAGACAACAGAAAAATAGAGGGGAAGAAATAATCAAAGACATAATAAAAGAAATTTCCCTCCAAACAGAAGGAAATGAGTTTACAGACTAAAGGGCCAACTGTGTATTTAGTACAATGACTATATGACACATAGAGACACATTGTTGTGAAATTTCAGAATGCTGGGGATAAGGTCTCCAAAAATGTACCTCTCACTAACCATTTCTCAGGAAGCCACAAGAACATGTGCTCTACCAAGACAAGGGAGTGGTCAAAGGAATATATGGGGTCCAGGAAGTAGAAGGTTGAACACAAGAGAATGATAAAGAAAATTCCCAGGATGAAGGTGAAAGGAAAGCCCAGGAAGAAAGCTGTGCTGTGGGTTAGGGATAGGTAAATGGAAGGGTCTGGAAAGATGTATCCAGGAAAAAAGATAGAACCAACAAATTACCTGATATGTTGGCCATATTGAGAAGCATTTTAGAGTCCTTCTGGAAAGTATGGGGTTGGGTTAGTACTAATAGGCACACAAAACTAAGCTAGTGAAAAAGAAAATCATCATTAATTCTAAGAAAAACTACAGAACTGTGTGTATGTAAGGAAGGGAAAGGATTAGAAGGAAGCTAAATCATCATATCCCATACAAGAAGTGAATTTTTAAAAACCACTTAAAATTTATATATCATAAAATAGCAATATAAGCTATAATTCCAGAATTTAGAGTTGCATACCAAAGCAAAACCATAAACCAACCAAGAGAGATAAGAATGGTTGTCTCTTAGAAGTGGGAAACAGGGATTGGGAGGATGGAGGTAGCTGTTGTTTTTTTTTTTCAACATAGGACTTTGGGGTACTATCTGTTCAACTATATGCATTTATTACTTTAGTAAGAGTAGTAACTGTTGAATAGTGTCTTGTGGAGTTTATATAATTCAAATAAAATTCTTAGCACACTATTTGAAGCATATAAGTGTCATTTATTTATTTAGACAGAGTCTTACTCTGTTGCCCAGGGTGGAGTCAGTGGCATGAACACCACTCACTGCAGCCTCAATCTCCTGGGCTCAAGTGATCCTCCCACTTCAGTCTTCCGAGTATCTGAGAATACAGGTGTACAACATCATGCCTAGCTTTTTTTTTTTTCCAATTTTTTGTAGAAATGGGGTCTCACCATGTTGCCCAGGCTGGTCTTGAACTCTTGGGCTCGAGCAAACCTCCTGCCTTGGCTTCCCAAAGTGCTGGAATTACAGGCATGAGCCACCTTGCCCAGCCAAATGTCACTATTTAAACTCCCTGTTATATAGTATGTACTAAAAAAACATAAAGTGGAAAGTAGTTATAATATTAGCTATAGAAAACTATGTTTATTTAATCAGGAAGGTCAACCGGCTCTATAGTGTTGGAAATCATGTAAGTCTTTGGCTTTCAGCCATTTTAGATCATTAGGGCTACTTCCTATCTTCTATTCACACACAAAAATTGAGAGCTTTACTATCACTTCCTTTATTCTTGAAAGTCAAGAAAGACAATTGTGCCTTTGTCCTTCTGACATTTAGCCCAGAAGTGAAATGGGCTACAACACAAATAAATGACCTGGTTTTGTTTTGTAAAGCACATGAAACCTTGATGTCTCAGACTGGATAGAGTTTTCTCTAACTTTGCAAAGGTGCTGATACTTCTATTTGCAAGGCTGAAGACACTGACTTTCCCTGATAGCTAAGCAACCAAAACTTTGAACTCTCAGGTTAAGGAAATGAAACCTGAAAAAACAGCTTAAGGATCTCCTATGATCTTCTCCACATCTAGAAGTGTACCTGGGGAGTTTTTTTTTCCCAAGATTTCCCACATCTAGAAGTGTACCTGGGGAGTTTTTTTTTTCCCAAGACTTCCCACATCCAAGAATCTTAAATTCTGCTTTGTTTATTTGTTTGAGTTTTTTCTTTCCTTCTATTTAATTGCAAACTAGAACTATGCATTGAGACAGTTTGATTTTGATTAAAGGCCTAGTCACACACAATTTGGATAACATTTCCTATTCTCCAAAAGAGTCGAAAATTTGTAGAATAAAGAGAGCATATAGGTGGTGTCGTTTCCAATACAACTCTGGACTGTGGTGTCAAATGGTCCTGGGTTTGAGTCTCAATTCTACCACTTCCTGTCACCGTAAGCAAGTTACTTAACTTCTATGCCTCAATTTTCGCATCTGGTAAATGGAGACAGTAATAGCATCCACTCTCTAAAATTCTTGTAAAGATTAAATGAGATATGGCATGACAATCACTTCTCACAGTGCTTGGTGCATAGTAAGCACCAGAAAATTGATAAGCAGTTTTCCTTATTCCTCTTATCTCTCTAGGAAATGAAACCAATCCTTTCTATTTGAGGTATGGCAATCAAAAGGTACCCAATCATTGGATAAAGAAAATGTGGTATGTATACACCATGGAATATTATACAACCATAAAAAAGAATGAAACCATGTCCTTTGCAGCAATATGGATGCAGCTGGAGGCCATTATCCTTAGCAAATTAAGGCAGGAACAGAAAACCAAATACTGTCATGTTTCACTTACAAGTGGGAGCTAAACATTGGGTACACATGGATATAAAGATGGCAACATTAGACACTGGGATCTGCTAGAGAAGGCAGAGAGAGAGGATGGGGGCAGGAGCTAAAAAACTGCCTGTTGGGTACTATGCTCACTACCTGGGTGACAAGATCATTCAAACCCCAAACCTCATCATCATACAATAAACCCACAAAAAACGTGTACTCTCGAAATCTAAAATAAATGTTTAAATTACAAAAAAAGTTACCCAGTTGAGCCTTAGATATATCATCCAAACTGGAAAAGTATAAAAGTTGGAGGTAGCCCAAATTATCAAAATTAATACTTTTCATTTCTTCATGGTAAAAGGAAAGCTATTTTTAAAAATTCAATTGTGGTTTCTCATCGTGTCTCTGGCGCCCACTAGTGGTAAAATACATGAATTTTCTCCCAGTTTCTGGGTGCATTTTGAAAATACGGCCCAATATTTAAGCTCTAAACTGGAACTGAGAGATAATTCTTTAAACTGCAGCTGTGATGTTTGTTTTTTTGACTCAAATCAAGATGTTACATATTTTATCTGTGTTTACCCTTACAACTCTGGCTGCTGAAAGCACGCACAAGTGCACACACATTTCCTGGGTCAAATTCAGGTCAAACTTTTGAAAGAAAATAGTTCTTGTTTTAGACTTGGATTCTCTACTTAGACTGGGATGAAAA
The DNA here is from genome assembly GCF_029289425.2 of Pan paniscus. Taxonomy (NCBI): domain Eukaryota; kingdom Metazoa; phylum Chordata; class Mammalia; order Primates; family Hominidae; genus Pan; species Pan paniscus. The sequence goes on from NC_073272.2 coordinate 109,348,751, forward strand.
TATAAGATGACCTAATGAAGAACTAACAACGCACCAGTAGTTACAACCTTGGAGATTACCAGGCCAGATCTATAGGAACCACACAAGAGCTGAAAAACTCCAACTACGGATTGGCACTGGTAGTTTACACGGATAACTTTGATGAAGAAAATAATCTTTCATAGCCTGCACTGAGGAACTTCTGAGAAAAGTCATTTGAAGTTCTGTTAATTATTTAGCAAATTATTTTCATATTTTACTTTAAATCTACATTACTTAGATTGTCTCTTTGTCATTGGTTGCTTGAGAAAGATTTAAAAGAGATCAAGACAGCTACATTTTCAATTAAAAGACAATCATAAAACCTTCTAATTTGGATCACCATGCAACATCCGGCCTGGGGAAAAAGGAAAGGCCATTTCCGATTCCAGTGGCTTAAGAAATTTCTGACGTAAAAGTTCTATTAAATGTTTATTTAATCAAAAAGAATGACTAAATTCTTTGTTGTCATGCCTCATGTTGCTTCATGATTTTCTCTATTTCTTCCTTCTTTGTGTTCTTTACCCTATCTATTGCCGTTCCTTTTCCCTACACCTCTCTCAAATCAATTCTGCTTTATCTTACAGGGTTAGGAATCAGATTTCAAGTTTCCTGAGACACCACCTCCACAGAACCATTGAATTTACATCATCATTAAATAGTGTATTCCAGAAAATATGACTAAATAACCAAAGTTGCCACGGTTTCAGAGCTTCTAGGAAGGGAGTTGCTTTTCTTGGCTCTGCTCTGAAATATGCTCCCCAACATGCCCAATTTTGCTTTCTCTTTGTCTGTTGGACAATGCAGCCTGCACCATATTCGCTACACCTCCCACATTGCCTAAGACCTCAATTATTGTAACCTTGTTCTATCTCTGCATATTTGGCAATTGAATAAAATAACGTATTGTACCCAGCAAATAGTGTCTTGTACCCATCCAGTGCAGAACACAGAATGCACTGGAGAATTAATGGAGCACAGAGAAAACGTTCTAGCAGTGGGAATCATCTGAGAAAATCTTCAGCTAATGAGCTGGGAAGCTGGTTTTGCCATTTGGGATATGAGCCTCCCCAAACTACCAAAATGTGACTTTACTTTGCCTACTATGGATCATAATGATAACAAACAATAAAAAAAAGAAAAATCAACAAAGAAATAGATCCTAGGTCTCCCAAAATATAACTGAATAAAAGCTAGAAGACACAAAGGTATAAACCTTGCTTGTAAAATCTAACCCTACTTATAAAAGTTGTCATATTGAGCAGAAACTATGTCTTGACTGAATTTTTTGTATCTTCTCCCGAAGCCAGAAAAGTGCTCTCAATGAACTCAAGTGAGCATTGACATGAACTTGATTGTCTCTCTCTTGGTTAGGGAAAAGTGCAATTACTGAAATGGTTGTGAAATTCTGGGACCAAGTTCGGCCCATTTCAGGCAGAGGGGTTACCCACTTCGAGGAAAGTGATGAGATTAGCCCAGTTTCCTATGACTTCTGCACCACTTTAATTTCTGCTCATTACAGAGCAAGACCCTCAAGGGCTTTTGGAGCCCTTGAAGAAAGAATCAGCCATGCTTAGTAGAATTTTAGTGTTAAATGTGTTTTACTGTCTTCCTATTCTTTTTTAAATTGAGAATTCTCATACAGGACATAAGTAGTTCCAAGCTTACAAATAGAGTCAGTTCTAAAAATGTGTTTGTAAGTCAGTTTTTTGAACTCAGATTCCATTTCCCCAAGGATCAATAGTGTAAATGTTGACTAGGTTCCAAGTCCAACCTGGAAGAGTTTCTCTAACCTTTAATGTTGATGCAATACTGAATCTTGGCCAAAGAAAATAGCAGAAAATGGTTGTAGCAAAACCAATAATTAAATGAAGCAGAAATAAATTGAATAATTATTTTTTTCTCTAATGCTAATGCTTGGAGCAAAACAAGTTTAATTGTAGAAGAAGGTGGAAGTAGGTGGAGACTTTTGTAGCAATTTAAATTGGGAGGCTTTTGGGTTTCTTGAGGAGCTATGCACTCGCTGGCTCTGGTGTCTTATTCTGCTTTACTGCTAATCTTCCTCTCCTATTTCAGAGTGAGGTTCATGGTGCTCAAGAGTTGACCATCTGGCAATTAGTGGATCTTGGACTACCATGTTCAAACTCCTATTATTCGGCTTGTTTTATCACTTAGTTATTGCAGGCTAGCCTGGCGATTTGATAATCATACAGTTACGCATTTTTTAAATTTATAGTCATGTATTCTTTCATTTATGCCCACAGTGGATTGTTGGCTAAAGACAAGAAACACAAGACTGCTGTTGAAGTGCAAGTGAATAAGGATGATAAGAATGATAGTGATTCTGAAAATTCATTTTTGTATGAGCTGAATTGTGTTCCCTACCCCACAACAAATGCATATGTTGAAGTCCTAACTTCAAGTACTTCCGAATGTGTCTGTGTTTAGAGATAAGGTCTTTTAAGAGGTAATTAAGTTAAAATGAGGTCATTAGGGCAGGCCCTAATCCACTATGACTGCTGTCCTTATAAGAGGAGGAAATTTGAACACAGACACACACAGAGAGGAGACCATGAAGACACAGGGAGAAGACAACTATCTCCAAGCCAAGGAAAGAGGCCACAGAAGAAACCAATCCTGCCAACTCCTTGATCTTGGCACCTAGTCTCCAGAATTGTGAGAAAATAAATGTCTGTTGTTTAAGCCACTCAGTCTGTGGTACTTTGTTATGGAAGCCCTAGTAAACCAATATATTGTCTGAAACTGCTGTTTATCAGATTCCTAAGTGATAACAATCTGATTTAAAAAATTATATAGTACATTAAGCTATCTCTCATACTTTAAACATCAATGGCAAAACTAAAGGTATAGTAACAATTATATCTAATTTGGCTCTACATTTCTTGGGGAAAAAAGAATAAACACATTTGCTATGTTATTGGTGAAGAAAGTCTGGAGAAATAGTATTTTCTTCTAATGTCTTCATTTAGAAACAAAATACTAAAATTATGTAAATATGTGAATTTATCTTTACAATACAAAATGCAACAATTTCAAACAGCATGACATGAAAGCAGTTTTTGTCTAGTTTTGATGCCATAATACGTAACTGCTTTTGACATTTTAATATACATTCAGTCTCCAAATAAAACATACTGTAATATTATGTTTATAGTTGTCAAAAATTATGTTCATTTTGCATACTTTAAACAGTTTGCATCACTCAAATAAGATAAATCAATTTTTCCTATATTTTAAATAATATTAAAAATTGCATTAAAATATATTTTAAAAATGTTAGCATTGTGGTAGGAAGCCTCTGAGATTGCCCCCAGTGATTCCCACCTCCTGGTATTTAGGCCCTTGTGTAATCCCAACCCCATGCGTGTGGGCTGAATCTAGTTACTTGCTCCTAAGAGAATATGGCAAAAGTAATGGGACTACACTTTTGAGACTAAGTTATGATTTCTCCCTTGCTTTCTTTTTCTCTCTCCTTTGCTCATTCTGAAGGAAGTCAACTGCCATTTTATGAGCTGTGAGCTGCCCTATGGAGAGGTCCACATGGCAAGGAACTGATGTCTCTGGCCAACAGCCAGAGAGGACTGAATCCTTCTAGCTACCACAGAAGTGAGTTTGGAAGCAGATCCTTCCCCAAGCTGAGCCTTCAGATGAGACCACAGACCATGCACTGCACCTTGATTGCAGCCTTCTGAGAGACCCTAAGCCAGAGACATCCAACTACACCATGCTCAAGTTGCTGACCCACAGATACCATGAGATAATAAATGTTGTCTTAAGCTACTGATTTTGGGGTAATTTGCTTTGAAGTAATAGATAGCTAATGCAATCTTCAATAATATAATGATCTAAAATAAAATACTTTTGTTTACCATTTATTTTTTATTATGGCAAGAATGAGAAAATCTCTGGAAAATCTTTGGGTTGTACTAGCCAGGAATGATCACAAAGGAAGCAATTATTTCCCCTAGACCTGAGTTACCTGAAGGCACTGGTTAAAAATTCAGATGTCTGAAGCCTACCCTGGAACTACCAGATCAGAAGATCTAGTGGATGAGTCCAGAAATCTGTATCTTAACAAATCCCACCCCACCAAGCAAATCCAATGCTCATTGAAGTGTGAGACTTATTTTTTTTCAGAGAGGCATTTATACAATTTAACTGTTCTCAAGCATGGCTGTGCATCAGATTCCTCTTGGGAGTTTATTCAATCCTGAATTCTACTCCAGACTTGTTGAAGCAGAGTCTTCGAGGATAAGCCAAGGAATCTGTATTTTTAAGGCTGCCTAGTTACTTCTGAAGAAATTCCTTAATGACAAGCCAGGCCTGGTCAGGAAATGTCACTGAATCATTCTTGGCTTGTGCCACCCACCTATTCTGTCCTTAAACTTGGAAAATAGTGCTTATACTATCTTATATCTTATCAGTCCTAGAGGCAGCCACCCACACCTCAGGTCACATGGGCTAAGAGAGAAAACAGGAGCCTGGGTTTGGGGGAAAGGCCCTTGGACTACAAGTGACAACATTCAGTGATATCAGGGTAGGAATAAAGCACATAAATGAGTATTCTACATATTCTACAATTCTGGAGGCACCTGCAACTCAGGTCACATGGACTATAAGAGAAAACAAGGACTCCATCACTAACAGTATCTGGAAATCTCCACGGTGGCACGATGAGGCATGACTGTCAAGCAGTTTGACCTGTTTAGTAGTTGGCCCCCGACCTTTTCTTTTTCCACTATATCCCAGTGAGCAGGCTAACGAGATTCGTGATAACAACACTATGCCTTATTTCAGGAGTCTTGTTACAGTCAAGTTCTGTGTTAAAGGCTTAGCATGCAAGGACTCATTTAATACTCACATTAACCTTGTGAAGGAAGTACATCAGTAGTCTCCATTTTATTCATGAAGAAACTAAGACTCAGAGAGGTTGTGTGGCTTGCCATGAGTTACAAAGCTAGAAAGTGGCAGAGCTTGAACTCAAACCCCAGTCTATTTGACTCCAGAGGCTGGGACCATAAGCATAAATTCTTTTATTTGTAAGATGATACCACTTGTTTCCTTTGGCTAGTTTGTTCACCACTTAGCCTAACAATGGCCACAACTGGAACTGTTTCTTTTATTTTAGCTTCAGGGCTTCCCAGGTTGGGTGTCGAGTTGATCTCAGCTGGCTGCCAGCCCTGGCTGTAAGCTCTGAAGATCCTCCAGATAAGAACTGTTCTTATAAATTCTGGCTCCTGGACTAGTTATGGGGACAGGATGAAAGGCTCCAGAGTAATCCTTTAAGCTCTCCTAGGGAGTTGCAAGGGTATCCATCACCAGACCTGTTGCCTGAGACACTGGCATTCCTGAGACCCCAGGCCATACAGATAGAGTGGCCGCTGGCTCTAGTATAATCAGAAACTAATTGTCTTGTTAACTCTTTGTTCTGGTGTCAAACTGACACTCATAATTAGCTTTGAAAGCAACATAGGGGCTATGGCTGGCCATTGCATAGGAGACATAAAGGGCAAGGAGGAGAAATTTACTCAACAGTGTCAGTGGGCAAGTAACTCCTCTCTCAGGGACAGACCCTGACTCTGGTGTCCCTCTCCTGGGTGTCCTTATGTATAGCTGGAGTAGGAATCACTCCACTGGGCTTGGGGATCCTACCTTGGCTCTGACCTGGCCCAAGGGCCTTCTCTGCTGGTGAGAGCCCCAAAGCTGGTGCTGTGCTCCCTAGCTGAGAGAACCCTCCCCTTCTGAGCCAGCACTCAAGGGCCTCTTGGAAAAGCTGCCTCTGTGAACCAGAGGAAACAACAGCCCATAAGAGAAGATTCTAGGAGTTCTCGGGTCCCAGTAATTGTGGAGCAAGAGTGTCCACAATAACTCATTTCCTAGCCTCTGGCAACTAGGGGGCATTGAAGATCATTTTAGCAGGGACTGGAAGAGAGGCTTCTCAGACTTATGTGATCCAATGGGTCAGATTTGCCCGGCCTGGGGATTAGCTGAGACTGCACCTACTCATAACCACTCACTTGGTGGATTCAGAAGAGAAAACAGAAATAAATCCTATGGGTCAGGGAGACTGGCTGACTATATCATAAAAGCCCATGCAAGGCAAGAGGTTCTTGAAACTTGGAGTTAACTGGGATCTGTCCTACTTCCCTGAAGAAGTTCTAAGCAATTGGCTTTGGAACTCCAAGGACTTAACAAATAAATCACTGGGAGACCAAAGCCATCTTGGTTAGTGTTCTGAAAACAAAGTGAGGTCAAGGATCACACGTCAGTGTTAAACATCAAGGGCTAAGGCTAAGCTAGAGTTTCCTGGAGGTTCCTTGCAAGCTTTTGGGAACCTCAGAGAAGATACAGCTCACTTTCTGATGGCCTTAAGCAGCAAGAAAGGCCAACTTTTAACACTCTTGGGCCTGAGAGTAAAATTTTAGTAGCTGCTCCTGGGTTTCCTCCCATTCCTCACACTTGATGCCTAGTTATTCATGGCCTAAAGTAAGACAGAAATGCCTCAGGGGCAGCATTTCTGAAGAAACAACCTAGGTTTGTGTCTGTGGGAACTTGGGGAATAACTGGGTCCCTGGAGGTTAAACAGCTACTGCTCCCAGGGCAGTTTTCCCAAGCATTGCCAGAATTTCTGGGCTGTCTTCAGATTGCATCTAAGAAGAGGGTGCCAAGTGACTTACTCCTAAAGGGACAAAAAAAGAGGTGGTAAGGAAGAGGCCTCAGGGTAGCTGTATCCTGTGCTAAACCCTAGGTAGTCCAGTCCCAGCACTCACTCTCAGTCCAAGAAAAATATAGCAAAATATAGAAGACATTAAAATGGCCTAGGTTGGGTGTGTGTGTGTAGACTTTCTTAGTTTCTATGTCTCCAGCTCAGATAATGGTGACTGTTTATAACAAATCTCAGTTAAAGTAACACCTATGATTATGGATATAAGCCATTTCCTACCATCCTGGATAAGTGCTGCTTGCATTCAGAATGTGACTAAAACTATCATGCCTAACTTGTTGCATTAGATTTATGGGATTATGGGATTTTGTTCCGGGACCTGCTAGGTCTAATTAAAGTGTTAGGACTCCTAGGAGACCAGCTGTGGTTTGCACAGACAGGAGCTTGAAAAAATGCTGCCGTGAATGTGTTCCCAGCTCTGCAGCAGTGGAGATGCAGTTGCTGGAACTGAGTGCTCCAGGTGTCAATGTAGAGTTGTGGTCTTTGTCCTTGCTGCCCCAAATCCCCAATCGTTAATTTATTGGGTTTTGTTAGAAGACATTCCCACACTAAAGAACTCAAGAACTGAAGTGACTGTTCTTGCCTTGCTTCATGGCCCCTCTGTGGGCATGAGTTCTGCGCACAGAGCTCCTTCCTCCTTCCTTCCCTCCCTCTCTCCCTCCCTCCCTCCTTCCTGCCTTACTTCCTTCCTCCCTCCCTTCCTCCCTCCATCCCTCCCTGCCTCCCTCCTTCCTGCCTTACTTCCTTCCTCCCTCCCTTCCTCCCTCCCTCCCTTCCTTCTGTCACAGGCCTGAGTGCAGCCCTGGAACAAGGACCATGATCCTGAGGGGAAGGGGATGTTTCCGGGAAGGGCCAGAAGAAGGGTGTCTTCTCACTCCAGGCTGGCATCTGCTACCACCTCACTCTTCAAATACTGGGGCTCGCCTGACTCTGTCCCCAGCCTTTGCCCTGGAGGAGTAAAATGGGACAAGAGAAACCCCATCCAGTCCCATGAGGTCAACTAATATCCCTTGACTGTGGTGGCTTTCCAGCCCCCATGTCTCGCCTGGGCTCAAAGCCAAGATTCCCAGTTTCTTGCTGGACATGTCCTCTATCTAGCACCCCAAACCCAACAAGTCCAAACAGACCTTGTCACCTGTCTCCCCTCACTCCCCCTCTCTACTAACAGTCTTGTGTTCCCTGCCTCAGTTGACAGTATCACCACGGACCCAAGCTGGAACCTCAGGGTCCTTGTCATCTTTTCCTTCTCCTTGACCCCATGAGAGCCAGCCCTGAGGTTTCTACCTATTGACATGTGTCCTGAGTCATCCCCTCCTCTCGGCTCTCACTGCCACGGTCGTGGTTCAGAACCTGTTCCACTTCTTGCCCAGACCCTGGAGATGGTCTCCCAATTGGTCCGCATGCAGCTGGCCTCTCTTCCCTCCAATCCTTCCACACCCTGGTGTGGTAAGTACTGTCTTCCTGGTCTGTCCCACATCTGCCTTAATAAAAAGCTCTAGTGGCTCCCTCTTGCTCACAGAACAAAACCCTCAGCTTGGCCAATAGGGCTGTGAATAGCTGACTCCGAACACTCGTCCACTTGCCTTCTGCTGCTGCCTGTGGTGCGCCCAGCCATGATTGTCCCACCCTCTGGAACATGCAGTAGGCCCTGTCACACAAATATTGCTCCCTCTGCCTGGAATATCCTTCCCCTCCCTCCACTATTCCTTGTGACGAAACCTGTCATCACCCATGATGCCTCTCAAGCCTCCTTCATCCATTAAGCCTTCTCCAACTTCTCCAGGTACGTTCCTCTACCACAGCACCCATCGGACCATGAGGGCTTATGTGTGCCTCGGTCCCTCCTACTGCATGGGGAGGACCCCAAAGGTTGCCTGGGACCACGTTGGGTTCTCCTTTGCATTCTCAAAGTTTAGTGCAATGCTTGATATACAGTAGGTGCTTGATAAATGTTTGTTGTTTAATCCCTTCTTATTCTACAATCTTTCATGTGGGTCCGTGTGAAGAGACCACCAAACAGGCTTTGTGTGAGCAACATGGCTGTTTATTTCACCTGGGTGCAGGCGGGCTGAGTCCGAAAAGAGAGTCAGCGAAGGGAGATAGGGGTGGGGCCATTTTATAGGATTTGGGAAGGTAATGGAAAATTACAGTCAAAGGGGGTTGTTCTCTGGTGGGCAGGGGTGGATCTCACAAGGTACATTCTCAAGGGTGGGGAGAATTACAAAGAACCTTCTTAAGGGTGGGGGAGACTACAAAGTACCTTCTTAAGGGTGGGGGAGATTACAAAGTACATTGATCAGTTAGGGTGGGGCAGGAACCAATCACAATGGTGGAATGTCATCAGTTAAGGCTGTTTTTACTTCTTTTGTGGATCTTCAGTTACTTCAGGCCATCTGGATGTATATGTGCAAGTCACAGGGGATGCGATGGCCTGGCCTGGGCTCAGAGGCCTGACATTCCTGCCTTCTTATATTAATAAGACAAATAAAACAAAATAGTGTTGAAGTGTTGGAGCGGCAAAAATTTTTGGGGGGTGGTATGGAGAGAGAATGGGTGATGTTTCTCAGGGCTGCTTCAAGCGGGATTAGGGGTGGCGTGGGAACCTAAAGTGGGAGAGATTAAGCTGAAGGAAGATTTTGTGGTAAGGGGTGATATTGTGGGGTTGTTAGAAGAAACATTTGTTGTGTAGAATTATTGGTGATGGCCTGGATACGGTTTTGTATGAATTGAAAAACTAAATGGAATAAGAGAAGGAGAAAAACAGGTATAAAAGGTCTAAGAATTGGGACGACTCAGGACATCTGATTAGAGAGTGCCTAAGGAGATTCAGCATAGCCCTGCCAGCAAAGATTATTTATTTACTTCAAGAGTTAAGAATGGCAGTTTGGGGATAGCACGAGGCAAGCGTGATCAGGGTGAGGAACAGGAAAGAAGAAAATATGGGGAAATGGGGTGAATATCAGGTGGATCAGAGAGATACAGTCATGAGGGTCAGGTGTGGTATCCGGAATAATGTGGGAGGCCGGATTGAAGTCCGGGCCAGGAACAATGGTAATTGTGGGAGACTCAACAAAGAGTGAGTATAGCTGAAGGAGCCAGGGAGCAGAAAGTATATGTGTCAGGTGTGAGGAAGAAAATAGATTTTGGAAATTATGAGAGCTGTAGAGAGTGAGTTGAGCATAGTTTGTGATTTTTAGGGCCTCTAACAGTATTAAAGCAGTGGCAGCCGCTGCACGCAGACATGAGGGCTAGGCTAAAACAGTAAGGTCAAGTTGTTTGGACAGAAAGGCTACACGGTGTGGTCCTGGCTCTTGTGTAAGAATTCTGACCGCACTAACCATGCTAGGAAGGAAAGGAGTTGTTCTTTTGTAAGGGATTAAGGTTTGGGAGATTAATCAGACACGATCAGCAGGGAGAGCACGTGTGTTTTTATAAGAATTATGCCGAGATAGGTAACAGATGAGGATGAAATTTGGGCTTGACTGAAGTAATGGGGCTGTCTGAAGCCTTGCAGCAGTACAGCCCAGGTAATTTGCTGAGCCTAATGGGTGTCAGGGTCAGTCTAAGTGAAGGCAAAGAGAGGCTGGGATGAAGGGTGCAAAGGAATAGTAAAGAAAGCATGTTTGAGATCCAGAACAGAATAATGGGTAGTAGAGGGAGGTATTGAGGATAGGAGAGTTTATGGGTTTGGCACCACGGGGTGGATAGGCAAAACAATTTGGCTGATAAGGCGCAGATTCTGAACTTGTAAGCCTCGTCTGGTTTTAGGACAGGTAAAATGGGGGAATGGTAAGGAGAGTTTATAGGTTTTAGAAGCCCGTGCTGTAGCAGGCGAGTGATCACAGGCTTTAATCCTTTTAAAGCGTGCTGTGGGATAGGATATTGGCGTTGAGGGGGGTAAGGGTGATTAGGTTTTAATGAGATGGTAAGGGGTGCGTGATCAGTCGCCAAGGAGGGAGTAGAGGTCTCTTATACTTGTGGGTTAAGGTGGGGGAATACAAGAGGAGGACGCAAAGGAGGCTTTGGATTGGGAAGAAGGGCGGCAATGAGATGTGGCTGTAGTCCAGGAATAGTCAGGGAAGCAAATAATTTGGTTAAAATATCTCGGCCTAATAAGGGAACTGGGCAGGTGGGGATAACTAAAAAAGAGTGCATAAAAGAGTATTGTCTAAGTTGGCACCAGAGTTGGGGAGTTTTAAGAGGTTTAGAAGCCTGGCTGTCAATACCCACAACAGTTATGGAGGCAAGGGAAACAGGCCCTTGAAAAGAAGGTAATGTGGAGTGGGTAGCCTCCGTATTGATTAAGAAGGGGACGGGCTTACCTTCCACTGTGAGTTACCAGAAGTTCGGCGTCTGTGATGGTCTAAGGGGCTTCCGAGGCGATCAGGCAGCATCAGTCTTCAGCCACTAAGCCTAGAAGGAGTCAGTCAGAGAGCCTTGGGCCAGAGTTCCAGGGGCTCTGAGAGTGGCTGCCAGGTGAGCTGAACAGTCCAATTTCCAGTGGGGTCCCGCACAGATGGGACACGGCTTAGGAGGAATCCTGGGCTGCAGGCATTCCTTGGCCTGGTGGTCAGATTTCTGGCACTTGTAGCAAGCTCCTGGGGAAGGAGGTTCTGGAGGAACGCCTGGCCGCTGCGGTCCAGGCGTTTGGAAGTTCTTGTGTGCTGGAGATGTGGCTGGGGTTTGTCTCACAGCGGAGGCAAGGAATTGCAACTTTTTTCTATTATTGTACACCTTGAAGGCGAGGTTAATTAAATCCTGTTGTGGTGTTTGAGGGCCGGAATTTAATTTTTGGAGTTTTATTTAATGTCGGGAGCAGATTGGGTAATAAAATGTATATTGAGAATAAGACGGCCTTTTGACCTTTTAGAGTCTAGGGCTGTAAAGTGTCTCAGGGTTGCTGCCGAACAAGCCATGAACTGGGCTGGGTTTTTATATTTGATGAAAAAGAGCCTAAACGCTATCTGATTTGGGATAAAGAAAAAGGAACATTAACCTTGACTATGCCTTTGGCTCCAGCCACCTTTTTAAGAGTAAATTGCTGGGCAGGTGGGGGAGGGCTAGTCACGGAACAAAACTGTAAGCCCGACCAGGTGTGAGGAGGGGAGGCGATAAAAAGATTACAGGGTGGAGGAGCAGAGGCTGAGGAAGAATTGGGACCTAGCTTGGGCTGGCGAGGAGGGGAGAGGTCAGATGGGTCTGTAGAAAAGGAAGATTAGAAAGACTCAGCGACGCTTGGGGTTGGGACTGAGGGGACAGGTGGGAGGGAAAGAAGGAAGATTTGGGACGAGTTGCACTGGGCACAGAGACTAGGAAGGGACTGATGTGTAAAGGAATGCCTGGACTTCAGGCACCTCAGACCATTTGCCCATTTTACGACAATTATTTAGATCCTGTAGGATGGAAAAATTGAAAGTGCCGTTTTCTGGCTATTTGGAACTACTGTCGAGCTTGTATTGGAGTCAAGCGGCATTGCAGAAGAAAATAAGGCATTTAGGTTTTAGGTCAGGTGTGAGTTGAAGAGGTTTTAAGTTTTTGAGAACACAGGCTAAGGGAGAAGAAGGAGGAATGGAAGGTGGAAGCTTACCCATAGTGAAGGAGGCAAGCCCAGAAAAAAGAGTAGAGACACGGAGAAGGGGTGGGGGGTTCTTGCCCTTCAGAAAAGCAGAGAAGGGGTTGGGGCACAGAAATAAGGGATTGGGGCACAGAGATAAGAGGTCAGGGTGTGGAAATAAGGGATTGGGGCACAGAGATAAGAGGTTGGGGTGTGGAAATAAGCGATTGGGGGTTTCTTGCCCCCTAGGAAAGTGGGACTTGCCGCTAAGGGTGAAGGAGAAGGGGTTGGGGTACTTGCCCCTGCCCCAGGAAAGCGGGACTTGCCGCTAAGGGTGAAGGACCAAGGCAGGCGTCCCTGCGTGGTCTGACACCCTTGAAACGTGAGTGTATAATCAGAGAGGTGTCCCTGCAATGATTAAACACCAAGGGAAGGCTGCCTTCCCAGTCCGTGACCGGCGCCGGAGTTTTGGGTTCACGGATAAAACATGTCTCTTTTGTCTCTACCAGAAAATGAAAGGAATTGAAATTAAGAGAAGGGAGAGATTGAAGTGTGGCACCAAGATTGAAAGGAGAAAGAGGTTGAGGGATAGTGAGGGAGGTTGGAGAAGAGAGTAAAAAGAGGCTGCTTACTAGATTTGAAATTGGTGAGATGTTTCTTGGGCTGGTTGGTCTGAGGACCCGAGGTCGTAGGTGGATCTTTCTCACGGAGCAAAGAGCAGGAGGACAGGGGATTGATCTCCCAAGGGAGGTCCCCCGATCCGAGTCACGGCACCAAATTTCATGCGTGTCCGTGTGAAGAGACCACCAAACAGGCTTTGTGTGAGCAACATGGCTGTTTATTTCACCTGGGTGCAGGCGGGCTGAGTCCGAAAAGAGAGTCAGCGAAGGGAGATAGGGGTGGGGCCATTTTATAGGATTTGGGAAGGTAATGGAAAATTACAGTCAAAGGGGGTTGTTCTCTGGTGGGCAGGGGTGGATCTCACAAAGTACATTCTCAAGGGTGGGGAGAATTACAAAGAACCTTCTTAAGGGTGGGGGAGACTACAAAAGGTACCTTCTTAAGGGTGGGGGAGATTACAAAGTACATTGATCAGTTAGGGTGGGGCAGGAACCAATCACAATGGTGGAATGTCATCAGTTAAGGCTGTTTTTACTTCTTTTGTGGATCTTCAGTTACTTCAGGCCATCTGGATGTATATGTGCAAGTCACAGGGGATGCGATGGCCTGGCCTGGGCTCAGAGGCCTGACACAATCCAGTCAAATATGCCAAACTAATCTCAAACACACAGCTCTAAGTCTTCACATATACCATTCCCCTTATCCTGATTTCCCATTTATTTCCTTTATTTTTGTTTGCTTTCTTCAATATCCATCTCAAGTCACCTCTTCAAGGAAGGCTTTCCCCGTGAGTATCACCCAATTTTGCTCTTTTAGCTTAAGTTCCCCTCAGCAACCATGTAGTTGTAGCTTCTACAACAGTACCCACTAAAATAGTTCTGTCTACCAGCTCCCTTGGAAAGTATTCCATTCCAAAACCCCCCTCCCATGCAAATGGTGAGTCTTTAGGAGAGGAATTCCATCTCTAGTCTATTTCAGCTTTCACCAACATTGGTCTTTCCAGTTTATAAACATTTCCCCCAAAATTAGGAGTAGCTTCTAATCCTGATTCATGACTTAAGATCCCACACAGTGAAGTAAATCTTTTGCTTCTACGTTGCTCCTAAACACCAGAAATGTTTAGTTCCTGTGAAAAGAGGAGTTAACCAACTGTTTCTTAGAGGAAAATCTGTTCCTCCCAACTCCTTCTAATGAACTAACACATGTATTGCACAAGAAACTATGCAATATATTATGGTGGCAGCATACAAAAAAAAAAAGCTAGAGTTTCTGATGTTTGCATTCATGCTGGTGGGACTTCTTTACCTGGAGCAACTCTAGCATAGTTCAACAAATGAGACTTCAATGGACACTCTTTCAGAAGGCAGTATATAGCTGGGTGATTAAAAGCATGGGCTCAGGCATAACGTATACCTGGATTCAAATCCCACGTCTATAGCTTATGGACTGTGTTACATTAGCCTCGATATGCTCATCTGCAGAATGGGGATAATAATTTCTACTTCGTAGGGTTGTTGTGAGGATAATATGAATCAATTCTTGGCAGTCAGTAGTTTATAAATGTTATTAATTATGATTGTTTCCCCTCATTCTTTCACATATGTAAGAGCCCTATCCTTCCCGTCTTGTGCTAAGCCATAGGAAATTCCACAATTCGGGACATTTATGTGCCATAAGCCAAAAGAGGCAACAGGGATTAAGAGAATTAGGATGCCAGATAAAGCTAAAGGGTTCCATGTCTTTACAAATGGCAACCATTAAGAGGTTTACTAGAATAGCTGCAGGACATGATGGCAAGAAAAATAACGTGTGACTGAGTCAGCTGTTGGCCCATTTTCCCCTGCCTCCTCCTCCCTCCCCCACCCCCAACCCTCAACTTTAGTGAAGCCCAGTCTCAAGTAAGCCTGGCCAGAGGCAGCAGGTGGTAACAACTAACCTTTAGCCAGAGTGAGTGCAGGGCCAAGAAAACAACACAGCTCTCTCTGGCAAAGGCAATTCCCAGATGTGCCCATAGAAAGATGTAATATTTGCTCACCACAAAGTCTGCAAGTTTACATTGCAAGGATTGATCTTTCAAGCTTGCAACATTTTGAATAAACCTGAGTGGGAGATTGAGTCATGAGTTTATTTTGTAATCAATAATTTCATGGACAGATCTTATCCTTTCATTGCTTAATTTCTATCCTTGAGTCAATAACGGCCCCATATTTTGATCTCTGTGGTGACTTTCAATCAACTTTGGGGTTTTGCAGTTTTCATTCCAATGGGCTCACACTGCCAAAATGGATACTGTCATTCAATAAGGGGAAAACAGCTGTTTCCAGGCTCAGGCCTGGCCAGGAGATAAAGTAGTGCTGGTATCTGGTAAAAGGAAGTTATGCCTAGGTGGCATGTAAATAGTATTAGTACTTTTGAGCCATGGTCTCTAAATAAAATAGCATGTAAAAAAATATATATATATATTGGCCGGGCATGGTGGCTCATGCCTGTAATCCCAGTGCTTTGGGAGGCAGAGGCGGGCGGATGATCTGAAGTCAAGAGTTTGAGCCTGGCCAACATGGAGAAGCCACATCTCTACTAAAATAAATATAAATATATATATATATATAGAGAGAGCGCCTCATCTCTACTAAAATATATATATTTATATATACATATATATTTATATATAAATAATATATATACATATCTATAAATAATATCTATACATATACATATAAATAATATCTATATACATATATTTATATATAAATTATATATACATATATATATATAAATTATATATACATATATATAAATATATATATATATATATATATATATATATATATATAAAAGCCAGGCATGCCTATAATCCCAGCTACTCAGGAGGCTGAAGCACAAGAATCGCTTGAACTCAGGAGGCAGAAGCTGCAGTGAGCCAAGGTCCCACCACTGCACTCCAGCCTGGGTGACAGAGTGAGACTTCATCTAAATATATATATATATATTCCATGCAATAGTTGTTGTCATATATTATTTATAAGGGTAATTTGATGGCTAAAAATGAACATAGATAGAATACATGTTCTGGGTAAGTTCATGTTCTATAACCTAGTTCTTAGGTTAACTGACTTTATTCCCCGGGCCTTTCATACAATTTTGATGTTCTGTCTCTTCTTCCTTTGAAATAAAAAACCTATTTTTTTAATTTAACATTTCATTAGTGACAATTATTTCAAACATATACAAAGTTAGACTTATATAATGAACTCCCATGCATTCATTGCCTAGTTTTAACAATCATCAATATTTTGCCATTCTTGTTTCATCTATCCAACCTTCTCCCTAGTTAAAAGAAAGTTTTTTGGAGGGAATGAGCATTTTAAAGCAAATCCCAGACATTATGTCATTTCATTCATAAATAGATCAGTATGTATCTCTAACAGATTGTTTTTCAAAACAGAATCACAATACCATTCTAACAAAATCAGCAATGATTTTCTAAAGTTAGTTAATACTTAGTCCAATTTCAATTTTTCCTGATTGACAAGTTCTGCCCCAGAAGAGACTTTTGAAATGAGGAACTGGAGGCAGAAAAATGTGACATGCCTTGCCCAAGATCACAGAGCCAAGTAGTGAAAGAGCCATCCAGTAGTTCTTTTTACCTTCTCTACTTTTTTTGTTTTTGTTTTTGCTTTCTACTCTCCATTTACAGTCTCTGGTTGTCGTTCCTAGCTTTTTTTCCTTTCCATCTGATAAAACAGTTACCAGTTTCCATTTTAGGGTGAAAAAAAACAACAATAAAAAATAGGATCATGATGTTAGAAGTCATTGCTGCTCTATATGTTCTCAATGGAAGATTTGGCAGCAAATCAATGCCAGCGCTGATTGCTACCTGGCTTAGATGACTTTAGCAATCTCCTGTTCATATATTAAAGCTAATGGCATTCCCGTGTCTCTGTCTGTACGTGTTTGCTCTTCTGGCCGCACTGCTTCGGCATTTGGATACTTGGGAACTTTGCAAATACTTGCCCAAGATTCCAGCATTTCTTGAATCAGTGGCACACCCTGGCATATGCAAACAAGAACAACATTGTAGGGAGCAAGTCAAGTGCTCCATAGAAGTACAAAGAGAATTAACAACTAAAACTCTTTTTCAAAAAACTTTTAGGTTCAGGGATACACATGAAGGTTTGTTACATAGGTAAACTCGTGTCACGGGGGTTTGGTATACAAATCATTTCTACACCCAGGTACTAAGCCTAGTACCCAATAATTACTTTTTCTGATCTTCTCCTTCCTCCCACCCTCCACCCTCAAGTAGTCCCCAGTGTGTATTGTTCCCCTCTATGTGTCCATGAGTTGTCAACGTTTAGCTCCCACTTGTAAGTGAAAACGTGGTATTTGGTTTTCTGTTCCTGCATTAGTTTGCTAAGGATAATCGCCTCTATCTCCAACCATGTTCCCACAAAAGACATTATCTTGTTCTTTTTTACAACTAAAACTCTTAAAAGCAGCTGTGGATTAGGGATTGCTAGATGATGAGTGAGTGGGCCCTAAGGACCAGCAGAATGACTCAGGAAAAGCAGGGCTGAACATAACCTGCAAGAGATCTATGGAAAGATCAGTATAACTAGAGCCAACGATCCATGCTGGGAAAGGCCATGAGATTAAGAGAGGGCAGATTGTTGAGTGCCAGATGTGTTTAGCAGAGGAATTTGCATTTTTATACAAACTCCAAACAAACAAACACACAAATAAACAAACCACCAGGCCAACTTGTGATAAAATAGTTAGAAATGTAAATGAAAGTCCTATTAAACCCTAGGCCAGTCTGGGCAAAATAGTGAGACTCCATCTAAAAAATATACAAATATAAATATAAATATATATGATCATGGTAGTGTGTCCAGAATTGGTGGGTTCTTGGTCTCACTGACTTCAAGAACGAAGCTGCAGACCCTCACGGTGAGTGTTACAGTTCTTAAAGGCGGCGTGTCCAGAGTTTGTTCCTTCTGACGTTCGGATGTGTTCAGAGTTTCTTCTTTCTTCCTTCTGGTGGGTTCGTAGTCTCACTGGATCAGGAGTGAAACTGCAGACCTTCGTGGTGAGTGTTACCGCTCATAAATGGAGTGTGAACCCAAAGAGTGAGCAGCAGCAAGATTTATCGTAAAGACCGAAAGAACAAACCTTCAACACTGTAGAAGGGGACCCAAGCGCATTACAGCTGCTGGCTAGGGCAGCCTTCTTTTATTCTCTTATCTGGCCCCACCCACATCCTCCTGATTGGTCCATTTTACAGAGAGCCGATTGGTCTGTTTTACAGAGAGCTGAGTGGTCTGTTTTGACAGGGTGCTGATTGGTGTGTTTACAATCCCTGAACTAGACACAAAAGTTCTCCACCTCCCCACTAGATTAGCTAGATACAGAGTGTCCACACAAAGGTTCTCCAAGTCTCCACCAGAGTAGCTAGATACAGAGTGTAGATTGGTACATTCACAAACCCTGAGCTAGACACAGGGTGCTGATTGGTGTGTTTACAAACCTTGAGCTGGATACGGAGTGCCGATTGGTGTATTTACAATCCCTTAGCTAGACATAAAGGTTCTCCAAGTCCCCACCAGACTCAGGAGCCCAGCTGGCTTCACCCAGTGGATCCTGCACAGGAGCCGCAGGTGGAGCTGCCTGCCAGTCCCGCGCCGTGCGCCCTCACTACTCAGCCCTTGGGTGGTCGATGGGACTGGGCGCCTTGAAGCAGGGGGTGGCGCTCCTCCGGGAGGCTAGGGCAGCCCAGGAGCCCATGGAGGGCGGGGAGACTCAGGCATGGCGGGCGGCAGGTTGCGAGCCCTGCCCCACCGGGAGGCAGCTAAGGCCCGGCGAGAAATTGAGCACAGCAGCTGCTGGCCCAGGTGCTAAGCCCCTCACTGCTGGGGGCTTGCGGGCCGGCTGGCCGCTCTGAGTGCGGGCCCGCTGAGCCCACGCCCACCTGGAACTCGCGCTGGCCCACAAGCCCAGCAAGCCCCACGCGCAGCCTGGGTTCCCGCCCGCGCCTCTCCCTCCACACCTCCCTGCAAGCTGAGGGAGCCGGCTCCGGCCTTGCGCAGCCCAGAAAGGGGATCCCACGGTGCAGCGGCAGGCTGGATGGCTCCTCAAGCGTGGCCAGAGTGGGCGCCAAGGCTGAGGAGGCGCCGAGAGCGAGCTAGGGCTGCCAGGGCTGCCAGCACGTTGTCTCCTCTCAGTAGCACAAGCCTGGAGGTGGGCAGATCAATTGAGGTTGAGAGGTCGAGGCTGCAGTGAGGCATGACTGCACCACAACACTCCAGTCTGAGCGACAGAGTGAGAGCCTGTCTCAAAAATAAATAAATAAATAAACAAACAAACCTCAGAGTTCAGTATCTTTTCATTGGAAGAATATCTCCATGAAATGTTTGTAAGATTTCAGCTTTTTGCTTCATTGTGGTATAACATATTTAACCTAAAAGAAATGCAGCTGTTATATTGGCCTGAAATAAACCTTGGGCCAACTGCTCAAAAGGCAGATCTGCCCACCTGGACAGGCTATGGGGTGGGCTCCAGCCAGCTTGGGGTGATGAAAGGTGAGATTTGGGCAATGCTTTTTCTCTTTTTTTGAGATGTTGTCTCACTCTGTCGCCAGGCTGGAGTGCAGTGGCGTGATCTTGGCTCACTGCAACCTCCGACTCCAGGGTTCAAGCGATTCTCCTGCCTCAGCCTCCCAAGTAGGTGGGATTACAGGCACGTGCCACCATGCCCAGCTAATTTTAGTATTTTTAGTAGAGACGGGGTTTCACCATGTTGGCCAGGATGGTCTTGATCTCCTGACCTCGTGATCTGCCCATCTCGGCCTCCGAAAGTGCTGAGATTACAGGCGTGAGCCACCACCCCTGGCCAAGATTTGGGCAATGCTTAGGTTCTTAGATTTTTGGTAGCAGTTGAAAAATCACTGACTAAAGGTGAGAAAGAAGAGGGCAAGCTGACTCCCTAACTGGTTGGAACATGAAAATTTGACAGAAACAATGCAAAGTTATATTCAAATTATCTTGCTGTCCTTCAGTTCCAAAGCCAAACTATGTCTCTGATCAGTCATTTCCCACCATTACCAGTGAAGTTCTATTTGCGTTAGTGCAGTCCGATTATAATACATAATCAGGGAGAAATAGAGGCTTAAACAGCTTAACCCACTTACCACAAATGGTTGCTAGTCTACTTCTATTGAGGTCCAGAACTCAAAATTCTTGATTCCCTGTTCTTTCCACTTGTATAGTAAGTAATCTCCCTTTAACTTACTTTTCTCATCTGTTAAATGAGATGATAGTTCCTCTGTCATAGAATTTATGTGAGATTTCAATGAGTTAAAACATATAAGCACTCAGTAAATATAATTATTCCTCTACTCATTTATCCATTCACTTAACTAGTATTTGTTTATTATCTACCATGTATGTATACAAGAAGCTAGGCACTAAGAGGCAATACAAGAGTAAAGGACAGGCTCCTTCCTTCTAAAACTTAGAATGTGATGGGAAAGGCAAGACATATTTCATCAATCCATCACAAAACCTGTGTCAAGTTAGTAAAACAAACAATATAGGATACAAAAGAGGCCAGGAGAGGAGAAAATTTCTCCAAGCTAACTTTTGCTCTTCTTTAAGACACTTAAGGTTTCTAGGAAGACTTCCTTCCTTGACACCTCTCCATTCCATCCCTAAGCTCTGCTGCATGCCTCTCCTCTGTCCTCCCATAGTACCTTAGCATACTACTCTCATTCGTGCTCCATGGTGCTGTAAATTGTCTATTTCTCTGTCTTCCCCATTACAACCTGCTACTAACCCGAGCTCTCTGTGCCTTGGTTTCTCATCTATTTAAATATTTAAATCAAATGACCTTCAAGAGCACTTCTAGCTCTAACATTCTAGAGGTATTTGTTATTTTAGCATCATAGAATATCTGAGGGCTGAGCTATTACTGCACATCTCTTCCCTACATTGAATGTGGTTAAAAGTCATAGTGGGAACTCTATAGGCTCTCAGGACTTTAACTTTCTTTCCAAAGTTTCTTGGTTGAAAAGTAACCTTTCCACATTATGTGAGCAGGAAGAGGAGATACTAAAACAATAAACACGTCTAGAGTTGCTTGTAGGGTGAACTTTTTTGGAGGCTATGTGGAAACATTTGACTGAATTTGTAACAAAAAATGATGCCTATCTCAATATGACTTTATCTTCCTTCCTCTTTATAAAAGGCCTATCTCAGTGACTTTCCTCTTTCAGCAACTTCAGCTCAGTAGTAACCATGTTTCACTTTGTGAAAGAAATAAGTATAAGAAAGTCACCCTGAACCAGGGAAACCATAAACCTGTCTTTGTCCATTCCTCTGTTCTCTGCAAGTTTCCTCCTCTTCCTATCGCTAATCCAACCTCTCTGGCTGAACTTCTCACATCCTTCAATGCCCTGAAGTCCTCATTCATAACCCTTTATGCCATATTGCCCACCCTTGATCCCATGAGCTACCTTTAATTTATGCACTTACCTGTTCATCAGCATTCATTAAGCACCTAGTCTCTATGAGAGCCAAGGAGTGGATCTCAGAAAGTTTCACAGAGAAGACATTGGAGCTTGGTCTTGAAAGAGAATAGGAGTTTGCTGGGGGATAAGGTTAGGAGGAAAAGGAAAGCGTTTTTCTGGGCAGAGAAACAACATCTACCAAGTCAATGGGACATAAAACTCATAACATATTTAGGGGCGCTGTAAGTAACTCAGTTACCTAGAGCATAAGAAATATCTATGTTCCCTATGTTGAAGGTGATGTTGGAAAAGTGAGCAAAGTACAAATATTGGAAGGCTGTGTGTGCTGTGCTAAGGGTTTGGATGTTATCCAACAAGCTATAGGGAGCCATTGAAAGCTTTTAGGCAGGAGATTAAAAATCAGATTTGCATTTAGAAAAGTCACTGTGACAGCAGCAGGAAGGATGGCTTGGGGAGGAAGATGACTAATAGAAGAGGGGGTTTGTCAGGACACTATTGCAATATTCCAGATAAAAGAGAGGCCTGAGCCAGAGCAGTGGCATTGGAGATGAATGGAAATGGACAGCTGGGCACACGAGTGGGACATTTAGGAGGTAGGTGAAAAGACTTAGCAACTGATCAAATGTGCGAGATGAGGGGGAGGTTTCTGACTCAGTTGATTGGTTGGATGGGAGTGCTGTTTATTAGAACAGAAGGCACAGGGGAAATCAGGCTTGAGGGAAAAGTAATGAAACACATTTCAGACACATTGAGTGCAAAAGGGTCTCTTTCAAGACTTAGATAAACAGTGCCTGAAAGAAAGGTGAGCACCTTCTAAGTAGCTTAATGAGAAACTGCATGATTCTGTACAACTAATAAAAACAACTAATAAAATCAAAGATTAAGTTAATGCTACTGACTTGATTTCTTCACAAGAAGTCTGTTGTATTTAGAAATATTCATTAATTTAAAAAGCAATTTAGAAACCTACGCTTTATAAAACTGAAATGCATACAAGAGAAAAAATACATTATCGTGACCTTATTAAGTGACTGGTGTACAGCTTTTTAGCTGAATTGTATGAAATAAGTTGACCAGATTTTCCTTCTTCATTATAAAACCTTTTTACCAGAGACTTGGAGCCAACTTAATTAGCTATGCTGATGGAAAGAGGAATAGCAAAAGTAATTGAAAACCACAGATGAAAGCCATGGGCAACTTCCAGGAAAAATGGCCTGATGTAGCTCCTTGGAACCCTGCGTTGCTGAACTCACTGGCAGACACAAGTGGTCAGGCAGTGGCCTTCACAGAAAGTTCTGTGAAGAATGTTCTGGAAAGTCCACGTTTATAAGTAGGCAGCAAGAGAAAATAGCGGGAGGAAATAATAACATAATAACAATGAAGTGTAAAATTAAGATTAAAAGACCGTTCATTATTATGATCACACAGCTATTGATGGAGGTTGGATTATTTGAGAGAGCAAAGGGTGAAACTGCAATATAGTAGTGAATGAGTAACTAAAGAAACAAGGACAGACCTACATATTGCATTCCTGAGTTATAACTAGATACAGTCTTAAGTTTTCACATAGCCAAAAAGAGCTCTAAAGATATCTGAAACAAGAACAATTATTTATTTGTAATTCATACCAAAAATCTAGAAGTTATACCCAATTTCTCTTTTTCCCTCCCTCCCACCTCACACTCTATGTCAGTGTGTCCTGATGATTCTGCCTCCCAATTATGTCCTGAATCCACCTGCTTCTCCCCATCTCCTCTGTTACCTCCTTCGTCCAGGCTACCGACACCACCTGCTTCTCTACTGCAGTAGCTTCTCTACCCACCTCTACTTTTATCCCACTTCACAAACTATTCTCCACCTGGCAGTCAGAGGAATCTTAAACATTTTTAAACCAGATCATGTAATTCCCTTGCTTGAAACTCTCCAATGCTTTCTCACTATGTTGAGAAAAAAATCCAAACTCATTAAAATGGTGTAAAAAACCCTATACTTTCTGGTCTTTACCTACTTCTCCCACCTTATCTTTCATCACCCTCTCCCTCACTTGCTCAACAGCAGCCATACCCAGCTGCTTTCTGTTCCTCAAATAAACCAAGCTCTCCCCACCGTCAGGGCCTTTGCACTTGTTGTTCTCTCTGCCTAAAACCCCTTTCCCTCACATCACCATATGACTGACTGACTCACTCTTTTTTTTTAATGTTTTTTCTGTCACTGTGAAATGAGTAGCAAAGTACTGTTTCTCAGGCATTCATGATCTGACCCTTTTTTTTTTTTTTTTTTTGACGGAGTCTTGCTGTGTTGCTCAGGTTGGAGTGCAGTGACATGATATTGGCTCACTGCAACCTCTGCCTCCTGGGTTCAAGCAATTCTCTTGCCTCAGCCTTCTGAGTTGCTGGGATTACAGGTGCCAGCCACCAAGCCCAGCTAATTTTTGTATTTTTAGTAGAGACAGGGTTTCACCATGTTGGCCAGGCTGGTCTTGAACTCCTGACCTCAGGTGATCCACCCATCTCGGCCTCACAAAGTGCTGGGATTACAGGCGTGAGCCACAGTGCCCAGCCCATGATCCAATTTTTATATTTCTTTATTGAAATATAATTCACATACAATAAAATTCACCAATTTGAAAGTATATAAACCCATGGTTTCTAATATATTCAAAGTTGTGAAATCATCATCACTATCTAATTTCACACTTTTCTTCACCCCAAAAAGAACCCCCAGATCTTTTAGCTATTACCCCTTATTCCTCTTCTCCTCACCAACCATGAATGTGTTACCTGTCTCCATAAATTTGTCTATTCCGGAAATTTCATATAAATGGAATCATACAATACATGGCCTTTTGTGACTGGTTTATTTCAACTGGCATAATGGTTTCAAAGATCATGTTATAGCACAACTTCATTCCATTTTGTAGTGGAATAATATTCCATTGTACGGTTATACCACATTTTGTTTATCCACTAATTGGTTGATGAACATTTAGGTTGTTTCCACTTTTTGACAATTATGAATAATATTGCTATGAACATTTGTGTACAAGTTTTTGTATGAGCATAGGTTTTCATTTCTCTTGGGTATATATGTAAGAGTTACATGACTGAGTCATATAATAACTATGCTAATATTTGTTGACTGACACACTTTTATTCAGGACTCTGCTCAAAGGGTACCTCCTCTGAGAGGCCTTCCCTGACCACTCCATCTAAACTAATTACCCATCCCCACCATCACATTACCCTATTTTGTTTTCTACGTAGCACTTTCCACTATCTAAAATAATCTTGTTTATTGTTTCAGTCTCTCCCTACTAGAACATCAACTCTACAAGGACAGAATGTTGTCAGTCTTGCTCACTGCTGTGCCCTCAGTACCTACGGACAATGAGCAGCACACAGAGAATATTCAATAACTATTTGCTGACTACAGGAATTAATCTATGGCAGAAATGTTCTTTTTTCCTACCACAGGGAGTATTTACAAATCTACTAATGACTATTTTAGTGCTTTTCTATTCCTTTAATTGTTCTTTGGGAAAAGTAAAAACTCACTCATTTCAATTATAGGAAGAAATAGCTATAGCAAAGACTGTGTCAATTATTTGACTTAGATTTGCCCTTCCCATCCAACCCTTTCATCTCCACCCCAGGGGTTGCAAAATGCAACCAAAACAGTATTCCTTTAGCGGCTGATCCCTAAGATTGCGAGGGATCGGGGAGACCAAGATGGGCAGATTGCTTGAGTCCAGGAGTTTGAGATCAGCCTGGGGAACAGGGTGAAACCCCGTCTTTACAAAAAATACAAAAATTAGCTGGGTGTGGTGGCATGCAACTCTGGTCCCAGCTACCTGGGAGGCTGAGGTGGGAGGACCACTTGAACCCAGGAAGCAGAGGTTACAGTGAGCTATGATCATGACACTGCATTTCAGCCTGGGTAACAGAGCAAGACCCTGTCTCAAAAAAAAAAAAAAAAAAAAATTAGATGAGGGTATTAAAGGAAAGAAAACTCCAGTGAGTAAAATGAGATGTGAGATGCCCCATGTTGCAGAGTTGTAAATTGAGGGTTTCTCCTTTGAAAAATGAGGCACTCTTCAAAATGCCTAGAATTCCTTTTTTTTTTTTTTTTTTTTGAGACAGAGTCTCACTCTGTCGCCCAAGCTAGAGTGCAGTAGCAGGATCTCGGCTCACTGCAACCTCTGCCTCCCGGGTTCAAGCGATTCTCCTGCCTCAGCCTCTTGAGTAGCTGGGATTACAGGCACGCGCCACCACGCCCACCTAATTTTTGTATTTTTAGTAGAAACAGGGTTTCACCATGTTGGTCAGGCAGGTCTCAAACTCTTGACCTCGTGATCCACCCGTCTCGGCCTCCCAAAGTGCTGGGATTACAGGCATGAGCCACCAAGCCCGGTCCCGATCTTTAGATATAAATTTAAACACATTTTTCCCTGGCAATACTCATATATCTAACCTGGAAATATTTCTAAGAAAAACAGTACTAGTTTGTTATAGCTTTATCAGGTAATGACAGAAAAGTTGTGTGATAACTTGGTTTTGACCCTGAAAAACAGTCATTTGTGTAAAACAAATGGTGCAAGTGTTGAGGGTAATGGGAGGAGGGTTATCTGAGGATTTTTTTCTCTTATTCTTCTTCTTTTTTTTTTTTTTGAGACAGGGTCACACACAGTCTCACTCAGTCACCCAGGCTGGAGTATTGTTATCATGGTTCACTGCTGCTTCAACCTCCTCAGACTCAGTGATCCTCCCAACTCAGCCTCCCAAGTAGCTGGGACTACAGGCATGTGCCACCACGTCTGGCTATTTTTATTTTTTATTTTTTAGTAGAGATGGGGTTTTGCCACATTGGCCAGGCTGGTCTTGAACTCATAAGAGCAACCGATCTGTCCACCTCAGCCTCCCAAAGTGTTGGGATTAGAGGAGTGAGACACAGCGCCCAGCCTTTTTCTCTTCTTTTTTTTTCTTTTTTTGAGACGGAGTCTCGATCTGTCACCCAGGCTGGAATACAGTGGCGCGATCTCCTCTCATTGCAACCTATGCCTTCCGGGTTCACACCATTCTCCTGCCTCAGCTTCCCGAGTAGCTGGGACTACAGGCGCCCGCCACCATGCCCGGCTAATTTTTTTTTTTTTTTTTGTATTTTTAGTAGACACGGGTTTTCACCGTGTTAGCCAGGATGGTGTCGATCTCCTGACCTCATGATCCGCCTGCCTCAGCCTCCCAAAGTGCTGGGATTATAGGCGTGAGCCACAGCGCCCGGCCCTTTTTCTCTTCTTAATAGGAAATGATATCAAAATTTGTATGCAAAATGTTTTCCTAACTGGTTTGCTTCAATTTGCCTTCATATGCCCCTGTTTGAGAGTGGAGGCTTAAAAAAATTCTAGATGCAGAATTGAATCGTGTGATAACTCATTAACATTTCAGGAGAAATCAGAGTTGCCTGTATAACATTTTTGTATGCATCCTAATACCTTCCCTCATAACTTTGCATGTCAAGGATACCTTTCAGGAAGTGTTCGTTGTTTGAAATTTCTGGTTGAATATACTGAAGCTTTAAACAAGCATGTGTTGGGTATAGTCTTGGATAGAGAGTAGAGGCCTGGCAGGAGGAGTAGAGACCGTTTTCTAGAGCTTTCCCCAAGTTGGAAATTCTCCCAAATGTAATCACTTCTTAAAAGGAAGTTTTAAGTAGAATAGCTCAAAGTGCAAAAGAAAAGTAATCACAGTGTAAATGTTTATAAATGTAGATACATTTCTTACAACCATTTATTTGCTAATGCATGCCTGGTGTCTATAATAATATACAAAGCAGTGTGGAGTAAAACTAACAAGGTGAAGAGGAATATACTCAGGTCACCATTTACATGCAGTTTAAAAAGACGCAGAAGAACACTACATATTGTTTATGGATGCATTTATATGACGTAAAAGTACAAAAATGTGCACAAGAAGGACAATGTTCACATTCAGGGTCTCTGTAGATAGTAGGAGGATGAGAGCAGGATAATACACGGAGACCTCATTTGTATCAGTCACCTTTTGGTAAATGTTACTGAAATGTAATATATATATATATATAATAAATTGAAGGTGTACCCGTGTAATCAGTGCTGTATCTGTGAAGTTTTGATTTGATTCCTTTATTATTTTATTATTATTATTTTTTGTTTTTCTTTGAGATGAAGTCTTGCTCTGTTGCCCAGGTTGTAGTGCAGTGGCTCCATCTCAGCTCGCTGCAACCTCCACTTCCCGGGTTCAAGCAATTCTTCTGCCTCAGCCTCCTGAGTAGCTGGGACTACAGGTGTGTGCCACCACGCCTGGCTAATTTTTGTGTTTTTAGTAGAGACAGGGTTTCACTATGTTGGCCAGGCTGGTCTCATCTTTCTAACCTCAGGTGATCCGCCCCCTTTGGCCTCCCAAAGTGCTGGGATTACAGGTGTTAGCCACTGCACCCAGCCATGCCTGAAATATTTAAAGGGAAAAAACCAAAACAAAACAAAACTCCACAAGGTCCCTGTAGGGGCAAGGGAAAACTTCCCATTCACCCTCTGAAGTTTCACTAAAAATCACTGACAAGAGGCAAATGAGCAGGAGAAAAGGCATACAAATTTATTTAACATGTATGGGAGTCTTCATTCTGAAGACTCAAGGATACAGAAGTTGTCCATTTTTATGCTTAGGTTCAACAAAGTATGGACAGCCGTGTGGAAATGTGGTTGGACAAAAAGAGTATGATCTAATGAATAGACGTGAGTGGAGGAAACCCAGCAAGTCCTCTCTAGATTCTTTTAGGCCTCTCTGAGCACGCATTCCTTCCTTCTGGGTGTGGGGCAGGACCCTCTCTGGAATGGGAGGTCTTATGACCTACAGTCAAACAAGGTAGGTCACATCATTTCTTTATGGCTGGTTTTGACACAGAAAAGTGGAAGGAAAATTAGAGCAGTATTTTTACGTTTTGTGTCTGGCTTTGGGGGAGAGGGGTTCTG
Source organism: Pan paniscus (assembly GCF_029289425.2). Taxonomy (NCBI): domain Eukaryota; kingdom Metazoa; phylum Chordata; class Mammalia; order Primates; family Hominidae; genus Pan; species Pan paniscus. The sequence goes on from NC_073272.2 coordinate 109,377,216, forward strand.
GTTTCCATGACCTGTTTTGGGGAAGAGCGATTCTAGTTTCCTTGGCTAGCCTTGGGTGAGAATGGGACTGAGAGACAGGAGGGCAGGAGAAGGTCAGAGAAAAACTTCTGCTCCTGTGGATGCTGCTGAGGCCTTCATTTTGGGGTATTGTTTTCTGAATCCCAACAGCCCCAAGTGTTAGAGTACCCACTCCTTTAAATTCCCTTTCGCCTGTAAAGGCCTATGAAAATCCAATCAAAAAGAATCTTTGGGAAAAGTGATTTAAAAAACATAAGCACTACAAGTTACAATATGTCATTTTTCATTTTATGTCATTTTAATGTATGCTATCATATCAAAATTTAAAGAATTGTATTGACTTGGATCCAATGAGAGGGAATTTAATGTATATTGGGGCAAACTTCCCCCTTTTTTTCTTCAGCCACCTCCTAGCCGAACCCCAAATTTCCACAAAACTGATGGGGGGTTCTATTGTCTGCCAGAGAATCAATCCCCTTTCTCCTCCCAGTGATGGAAAAAAAAGAAAAATAAATTGGGGGGAAGGGAACATGGGCTCAAGGTTGTTTTGGTTTGGATGCTACCAATGTTGCCCTCTGCTGGTGGAACGCTCAACTTGCAGATGACCAGTTGTGTTCTTTTGCTGCTGTCAATCTAGTCCAACCCCAATTTATAAACAGGCTGTGCATGCTGAAATTCACTGTTTAAAGCTTACCTGCATTTTCCCATAAATGGAATCACTGTTTCGCACAGTGGCTGAGCCCCCAGGGTCACCTCCCAAATCAATAAAGTAATCAAAACCTACCCATGTTTCTAGGGAAAATGCTATTTGGATCAAGTATTCACCAAGTGTTTCCTATGTGCAAGGTATTGCAAGGGGTAAAAATGTAATTCAAGAAGAGTCTTTGCCTCTAAGACAGTTATTTATCTTGTTAGGAGAAATAAAACATTAGCATGAGAGACTATAAGAAGCTATCTGAAGTGGCCTCTTGTATATGCAGGGAAGAGCGGTACATTCAGAGAGATACATATGGGAAACAATGAAGATCAAAAAGAGGAAGATATCCCTTCTGGGAAGGAGAAACAGGGGAAAGCTTTTTGAAAGCAGTTGAAGTTGAGATGAACAATGACAGTAAAGGGGGTAGTTTGTTTCAAGGAGAAGTAATTATGGAAGCAAAAGCATGGAAGTAGGAAAACATGGGTTGTGGTCTAGAAATGGCAAATAATCCCTCCTATTGAGACAGAGTATGAGGGGAGAATCCAGATATGTAACTAACCTGAAGGTCCCAGGCTATCCTTGACAGCAGGAACAGGGACAACTTGTTGGAACTGCTTGGAGCTGGACAATGACTCCCCTCATTCAGGTGGTTCTGGGTGAGGGGGTAAAGATGGATAGTGCAGCGGATTGAAGACTGTGAGTTGCTGGGGAAAGGATGCTGGGATCTAGAATAGGTTTGTGAATTTGGAAGAGAAGCCCTGGTGAGGGCTGAGAAGTGAGCAGGAGATGGGGAACAGAGTCCCCCAATTTTCCCCATTCTGTCCCACTTCTCTATTCTCTTCTCTCTCATTTGTGGCCAGCCCAAGCAAGAGACTGGCACTGAAAGAACAAGAGGGTGAGGTGGGAAAACTTCAGGGGTAGCATGACTGGCTAAGAAGGATAGGATTCTCTCCCTTTTTCTCTCCCTTGACACTGTTATCTACTGCCTGCAGGGGAGGCAGGGGTCTTGGTAGTGGGTAGAGGAGGGGAGGTGAGAGTAGCTATGGAAATCAGGGGCTAAAAGGGATTTTTCCTTCATTCTTCTTCACCCTTCAAAGATAGCCTTTGTCACTGCTTGCCCTGCCAGGCGCCTGGCCTACAAGGGGCGAAAAATGGAGAAAGAGATGGATATCCTCCAGCCATGCAGCTAGGGTGTCAGTTCTTCTTCTTCTTTTTTTTTTCTTTTCTTTCTTTTCTTTTCTTTTCTTTTTTTTTTTTTTTTTTTTGTTGTTGTTTGTTTGTTTTTTTGAGACAGAGTCTTGCTCTGTTGCCCGGGTTGGAGTGCAGTGGCACGATCTCGGCTCACTGCAACCTCCACCTCCCGGGTTCAAACCATTCTCCTTCCTCAGCCTCCCAGGTAGCTGGGACTACAGGCATGCGCCACCACACCCAGCTAATTTTTTTGTATTTTTAGCAGAGATGGGGTTTCACCATACTGACCAGGCTGGTCTCGAACTCCTCACCTCAAGTGATCCGCCTGCCTTGGCTTCCCAAAGTTCTGGGATTACAAACATGAGCCACCACATCCGGCCAGGGTGGCAGTTCTTGGGTGGCAAATAGATGTGGTTAGTCAGACATCCATCAGAGAGGCTGCCTACCTCTTTTTCCTACGTAAACGGAGGGAAAATTTATTGCTATTTGTGACATTCCCTGTGCAGGAGGACAGAGCAACTTACTGTCACCAGAGAAGTTAAGGCACGAGTTTCAAACTCAATTTGACAGCAGTAATGATAACCATAAAATAGCATTTAAGCTGGGTGTAGTAGTGGCTTGCACCTGTAGTCCCAGTTGCTCGGGAGGCTGAGGTGGGAGGATCACTTGAGGCCAGGGGTTCTAGGTCAGCCTGGGTAACAGAGGGAGACCTGCATCTCTAAAAAAAAGAAATAACTAAAATAACTAGCTAGCATTGGTTGAGGGAATGCTGTGTGGCAGGCACTGAGCATCCTTATCTCACTGAATCCTCACAGTAAAAGCAGTACAGATGCAAGCCCTAAGGTCAAGCCAATCTGAGTTTAAGTCTTCACCCTGTCGCTCACTAGTTAAAGCATAGTGCTTGACACAGAGTAAAAACTCAGTAAATACGGAATAAATATTCATCAATTAACAAATCAATTGATATTAGTCATTAATATGAATAAATATTACTATATACACACAATCAATCATATGAAGCAGATACTATTACTATCTTCTTCTTATAAATGAGGAAGTTGAGGCCCTGAGAAATTAAGGACTCTGTACAAGTTTACACAGCTACTAAGTGGCAGAACCTGAATTGAAAACTAGTTGTCAGTGCAGAGTTTCTGTTTGAGATGATGACAATGTTCCGGAAATAGATAGTAGTGATTGTACAGCATTGTGAATAGACTTAATGCCACTGAATTATATACTCAGAAATGATTAGAATGGTACATTTTATGTTATGTATACTTTAACACACACACACACACACACACACACACACACATCAGTTGTCAGACACTGGGATTTTAACCACTGTGTCATATACATGACCTCTCAATGGGCATTAATCAAGTTTCTATTATTCAGAAGACCCTCCCAATGTCATAAAGCGAGGGCTAAATTTGCAATCAAAAGACCTCTGTTCAAACACTGTATCTGCTTCTTACAATGAGTAAGTGGCTAAGACTTGTCTGAGTTTTCTTGGGCCAAAAGGGGTACAAGTCCTACACAAGCCCTTCTCCAAGAGTTCACTTCAATTGCAGACACTCAGGTCCCTGTAATGTTACTGGATAACCTTGGGGAGAGGGGATCCAGATCAATTTGAGCCCCTGACAAGGAGGGCAAGGAAGCTCTGAGCCAGCTTACCCATTCTTAGTTACTCCTCTTCCCAAAGTGAAATGTGGCAGCTACTGGGTGGGGACTTTTAAGAGGAAGTGAGACAGCTACTGATAGGGGAACTTGAGGAGGGCCCCCTTGGAAAGGGGAAGGAAGATGAGCACATATTGAGATAAACCATTTTCAGGGTGTTAAAAGTAGATTAAAACCAGTGTTTTTACATGTCACAAAAAAGAAATCCACACCACAAACAATCCTAGTAGCTACTTTTCCTGCAAAAGTAATCATTCTTTTATCCAAGGTTCCTTGGGGATTAAACAACAACAACAAAAATCCCTCAAAGTCCTTGTCAGCTTCTTTGGTTCCTCTATGACTTTTTACTGTACTCAATGGAGAGAAGTGCTCAGTAACAACCGAGTCCCCAGATACACCATGACATTGCAAGAGAAGATGAAACATGAGGAAATCCACCCCCTTCCCATTTTCCAGACCACATCCTCCTCCCCTGTTCAATCTCCCTAAAGTTTTCACTAGGCTTGTTCAGGTCAGGAATGAACTATAACCAGTGGATGCTGCCCTCTGCTGCAAAGCAGGCTTCATCCGCGGCTGCACAGCCAGTCTTGGCTTCCACAAGACCTCTCTTGTGTTAATGATTCAAAGCACATGTTTGTAATTAAAAATAACAATAATAATTCAGGGTACCAGGCTGACCACGCAAATATAGTTATCCTGAGAGGGGGGCTTGCAGAACACCTTTCAGGGCAAATCCCCCACCACCTTTACATAGGACTGAGACAGCCTAGAAAAGTACAGAATGCTTTACTGTTATTTTCCTCATCCTGGCCCCATGCACTAACTAGACACAGTCTTTCCAGAGAAATACCAACATGACACAACCCCACGGGGGCATTGGGTGCCTCTGTTCTGGATTTGCCTCCTTCTGCTTCACTTCAGTTGTCTTAATTCCATTCACCTTGGTTCTCTGAGCCCCGGTTGACACAGCACACTGGCTCTCTACGCTCCCCTCTGTCTCCTTCTGCTGCCATGCCCTATTGTAGCCATGTCCTTCCATCTGGCACTCAGAAATCTTTCCCAAATGTCATTCTGCTAGTCTCCTGACACCTTCACACAATCTGCCCATCCTCTTGGACAGAGCTGACATGGTCCCCAAGGCTGGGGATGCTAGAGGCCACCTAGTAGCCACTAGGAAGCAATGCTTGTACTCTGTGCCCTGTGCATCAGTGACAGGCAAGGAGGCTGTGGAACTATTCTCACAATCATCCGGACCTGTCTTCTCAACCCCATTGGTGCTGCCACCTAAGAGATTAACAAGACTCAGATTGCTCAGATACAATTATAACTGGAAACATTGGGTTCTAAGGAAACACTGCATAAATCACACTCTTCCCTAGCTGGCCGACTGGCAATACGGTGGGATCCCTTTTGCAAGCCAGAGTATGTTGGAATTATACTGGAGTGATGTGGACTATACTGGATTTTTTCAGATTTCTAAACTGCTTTAAGAAACATTCCATAGCTCCACTTGGCAAGATATAAACAAACTTGTAGGAAACTGGGTTAGTTTTACCAGTCAAATGAGTTGGCAGCCCAATTCTTCAGTCTCAAAGAGATTAATGAGCAATTAATTTCCCAGACCAGCTAAGCCTGGGAACTTCTGGGAGCTAACGGATTTTACCTGAAGGTGAAGTCCAGCCCACGTCCGTGGGCCACCACATCAGACCCTCCCAAGAACTCAAGGGAAGGCCTAATTTACATAGTTGCCCTGCCCCCTAGTGTCCACAGGCAGCAATAACAGCAGGCGGGACTCAAGCTTCTAGGTATGGGCAGCAGGGCTGCAGGGCTTTTTTTGTGCTCCACACAATGGCGCCTGGCTAAAGGGATGTGGGAATGAAATTAAGCTCATGCTCTTCTCACCAAGCCTTGTGCACTGCACAGGATGCATCCATCTGGAGGTTGACCTCTTTTTTCTAATCTGTCTGCCAAGAGGAGCCATTTTTTTTTTTTGGTAATTCTATTTTAGAAATTTCCACATAGCTTGAGATTTCTAACGTCTAAAGCTACCAGAAAGGCTGATACCAATCCCATGTGATAGGCCAGGCCGTCGGCATGTACTCAAATGTATATTCCATTTCTGAAAATTCACTTTTCCTATAAGAATAGCTCAGGGTGTTTGTGTAGAAGTGGCCCCATTCCAGAAAATTCCCGGACTGGGAACTTCATAGTCATCCATCCAGCTATGAACTTCTGTTAGCTCCACCTCCAAAATATATCCTGAATCCATCCACATCTCTCCATCTTCACTCATTTCTGATCCAAACTAGCAGAAATTTCTTGCTACAATGGTAGCAATACAGGGAAAAACATTGGCCTGCTACAATGGTCTCCCTGCTGCCACTCTGGCCCCTCCACACAGCAACCAGAATTATTTATTAAAATATATGTAAATTCATGTGACTCCCCGCCAATGGCTTCCCAATGGGTTTAGGATAAAATCCAAAGTCTTTCCGTGGGTTACTAGGCTGTGGATAATCTGTCTTCTGCTTAGCTCATCTACCTGTCGCTCACCACTCTCCTGCTCATCCACTAAGCTCAGCAACACTGGCCATTTGTTTTAATTGACATTTTTATTGAGATAATTGCAGATTCACATGCAGCTAAAAAAAACAAGAGCAAGATCTCTCATACATTTTGCCCAGTTTTCCCCAATGGTAACATTTTGGAAAACTGTAATATCATAGTAAGAATAGTGATGTTGATACAATCCACCTATATTATTCAGATTTCCCTGGTTTTATTAATATTTATCCTCATATGTGTGTATGTGTATTTAGTTCTATATAATTTGATCATCCATGTAAGTTCATGTGATGGATACCACCACATGTTAAATAAGCATATCATGGAAAATGGGGTATGCATCCTAAAACAGTAGGTCTTATAGTACATAGTCAAAGTACTGAACAGTGCCATCACCTTGAGGATCCCTCCTATTGCCCTTTTATAATCATATTCATCTCCCCCCACCTCCTTAAACCTAGGCAACCATTAATCTGTTCTTCATTTCTATAATTTTGTCACTTCACAGACATGATATAGATAGAATTGTACAATATGTAACTTCTGGGACTGGCTTATTTTCACTCAGCATAATTTTCTAAAGATTCATCCAGGCTGTTGCATGTAGTTTTTTTTATTGCTGAGTTGTATTCCACAGTATGGATGAGCTTCAGTTTAATCATTCACCCATTGAAGGGCATTTGTGATATTTATTTACAGGTCTTACATAAATATAAGTTTTCATTTCCCTGGGATAAATCCCCAAGATTGCAGTTGCTAAGTCATATTGTAGGCACGTGTTTAACTTTTTTTTGTTTTTTTAGAAACAGGGTCTCACTTTGCTCACTCTGTCATCCAGGCTGGAGTGCAGTGGCATGAGCATGGCTCCCTGCAGCCTTGATCTCCTGGCCTCAAGCGATCCTCCAACCTCAGCCCACCCAAGTAGCTGGACCACAGGTGTTCTTCTGGCTAATTTTTTTTTTTTTTTTTGTAGAGATGGGGATCCTCCTACGTTGCCTAGGCTGGTCTCAAACTCCTGGGCTCAAGTGACCCCGACACCTCGGCCTCCCAAAGTGCTGGGATTACAGGTGTGAGCCACCACGCCCAGCTACGTGTTTAATTTTTAAAGCAACTGCTAGACTGTTTTCCAGAGTAGCCATACCATTTTACATTCCCACAAGCAATGTATGAGTGACTCAGTTTCTCTACACCTTCACTAATAGTGGTGTTGCCACTATTTTTTATTTTGGACATTCTGATATGTATGTAGTACTATCTCATTGTAGCTGTAATTTGCATTTCTCTAATGGTTAACAATGTTGAATAGCTTTTCACATGTTTATTCTTCATGTGTATATTCTCTTCGCAAAATGTCTGTATATATCTTGCCCATTTTCTAACTGGATTTATCAAATATTGAGTTTTGAGAGTCCTTTGTGTGTTGTAGACATGAGTACTTTCTCAGATATGTGATTCATACATGTTTTTTCCCAGTCTGTAGCTTGCCTTTTCATTCTCTTCATATGTACTTTCACAGAGCAAAAGTTTTAAAATTTTCGATGAACTATTTTTCCTTCTATAGACCCTGCTTTTGGGGCTGACTCTAAAAACTCTGCTGAACTCTAGATCCCAGAGATTTCCTCCTATTTTTTTCTAAAAGTTTTATAGTTTTTCATTTTATGTTTATGTCTGTGATCAATCCTGACTTAGTTTTAAAAACTGTTTTTATTTTTAGTGCTTGTGGGTATATAGTAGGTGAATATATTTATGGGGTACATGAGATGTTTTGATACAGGCATGCAATGTGAAATAAACACATCATGGAGAATGTGGTATGCATCCTGAAACACTAGGTCTGATTCATTCTTTCCAACTATTTTTTGTACCCGTTAACCATCCCCAACTTCCCCTGACCCCCCACTATCCTTCCCAGCCTCTGGTAACCATCCTTCTACTCTCTATCTCCATGAGTTCAATTTTTTTTTTAGCTCCCACAAATAAGTGAAAACATGAGGTTTGTCTTTCTGTGACTGGCTATTTCACTTAACATAATGATCTCCGCTTCCATCCATGTTGTTGCAAATGACAGGATCTCATTTTTTATGGCTGAATAGTACTCCCTTGAGTATATGTACCACTTTTTCTTTATCCATTCATCTGTTGATGGACGCAGGTTGCTTCCAAATCTTAGCTTTTGTGAGCAGGGCTGCAACAAACATGGGAGTGCAAATATTTCTTGGATATACTGATTTCCTTGCCTTTGGGTATATACCCAGCAGTGGGATGGCTGGATCATACATTAGCTCTGCTTTTAGTTTTTTAGAGAAATCGCCAAACTGCTCTCCATAGTGGTTGTACTAATTTACCTTCCCACCAACAGTTTACGAGGGTTGCCTTTTCTCTGCATCCTCACCAGCATTTGTTATTGCCTGCTTTTTGGATATAAGGTATTTTAACTGGGGTTAGATGATATCTCATTTTACTACTTCAAGTGAAGTGTGAAAACCTCACTTCTATTTATGTTTCTTCATCTTCCATGGTCTTAATTATCATTGTTCTCAGTATCACAGGGTGTTATAATTTTTGTTTCAGCAATCAAACATGACTTATAAAACTCATGAGGAAACTGATAATGTCTTCTGTGTACTAGTATATTTGTTGTATATACTTTTTTCCTGATGTGCCAGGATTCCTTCTTTTATCGTTTTTTTCTGTTTAAAGAGCTTCTCCTAGCTATTATTTAAGAGTTCTGCTAGTGACAAATTCTTTTAGTTTTTCCTTCATTTAAGAATGCTTTATTTCACTCTCATTCCTTAAGAATATTTTTGCCAGATGTAGAATTTGCAGTTGACAATTCTCCTGTCTCCATACTTTCAAGTTGTGTCACTTCGTTCTTGCCTCCATGGTATCAGATGAGAAATCTGCTGTAATTTGAATTGGTGTTTCCCCATAGGTAATTCATTGTTTTTCTCTGGCTACTTTCAAGATTTCTTGTTTGTTTTTAGTTTTATTTTTCCTGCTTTCTTTCCTTATTTATTTATTTATTTATTTTTACTATTTCTTTTTTTTTAAAGATTTTAAACCACATTTTTATTGTTTGATGCTTCATTTTCAGACATTTTTAATGTCAGTCATTACATTTACATTGCATGAGGAAAATTTTTCCAGAACAACAGTGTGGAATAGTTCTGAATTATGCTATTCTACAGATAGAAAAAAAGTCCAAATGTCTTTAAAAATTTACTTCTTACTACCCAACATGTTTTTGCAAAGCAAGAAGTCTTTGTAAGACACCTTAAACAAAGTCCTTCAATTCTGTAGCAGAGGAAATAAAATCCCCCAGAAGCCAAAGGCTCACATTCACATTGGTAGTCCATGACAGACCCAGGTGTGCTTCATTAGAGATAAAATACATTCCCTTTGGTATCACAGGAAGTTACTGGGGATGACTTGACCTCATTACTTAGCTAACGACTGGATAAAATTTCTTAATTATTTGAAGTAACATTGTATTAGTGTTTGCATTATTAATTTGAATAGAAAATAATCACATTTTTGACCCATTTATAAAAATTGTTAGTTTATTTATTTATTTATTTATTTTTTATTATACTTTAAGTTTTAGGGTACATGTGCACAACGTGCACGTTAGTTACATATGTATACATGTGCCATGTTGGTGTGCTGCACCCATTAATCCTCGTCATTTAACATTAGGTATATCTCCTAAAGCTATCCCTCCCCCCTCCCCCCACCCCACAACAGGCCTCGGTGTGTGATGTTCCCCTTCCTGTGTCCAAGTGTTCTCATTGTTCAATTCCCACCTGTGAGTGAGAACATGTAGTGTTTGGTTTTTTGTCCTTGCGATAGTTTGCTGAGAATGATGGTTTCCAGCTTCATCCATGTCCCTACAAAGGACATGAACTCATCATTTTTTATGGCTGCATAGTATTCCATGGTGTATATGTGCCACATTTTCTTAATCCAGTCTATCATTGTTGGACATTTGGCTTGGTTCCAAGTCTTTGCTATTGTGAATAATGCCGCAATAAACATATGTGTGCATGTGTCTTTATAGCAGAATGTTTTATAATCCTTTGGGTATATACCCAGTAATGGGATGGCTGGGTCAAATGGTATTTCTAGTTCTAGATCCCTGAGGAATCACCACACTGACTTCCACAATGGTTGAACTAGTTTACAGTCCCACCAACAGTGTAAAAGTGTTCCTATTTCTCCACATCCTCTCCAGCACCTGTTGTTTCCTGACTTTTTAATGATCGCCATTCTAACTGGTATGAGATGGTATCTCACTGTGGTTTTGATTTGCATTTCTCTGATGGCCAGTGATGATGAGCATTTTTTCATGTGCCTTTTGGCTGTATAAATGTCTTCTTTTGAGAAGTGTCTGTTCATATCCTTCACCCACTTGTTGATGGGGTTGTTTGTTCTTTTCTTGTAAATTTGTTTGAGTTCTTTGTAGATTCTGGATATTAGCCCTTTGTCAGATGGGTAGATTGTAAAAATTTTCTCCCATTCTGTAGGTTGCCTGTTCACTGTGATGGTAGTTTCTTTTGCTGTGCAGAAGCTCTTTAGTTTAATTAGATCCCATTTGTCAATTTTGGCTTTTGTTGCCATTGCTTTTGGTGTTTTAGACATGAAGTCCTTGCCCATGCCTATGTCCTGAATGGTATTGCCTAGGTTTTCTTCTAGGGTTTTTATGGTTTTAGGTCTAACATTTAAGTCTTTAATCCATCTTGAATTAATTTTTGTATAAGGTGTAAGGAAGGGATCCAGTTTCAGCTTTCTCCTACGTATGGCTAGCCAGTTTTCCCAGCACCATTTATTAAATAGGGAATCATTTCCCCATTTCTTGTTTTTGTCAGGTTTGTCAAAGATCAGATGGTTGTAGATATGCGGCATTATTTCTGAGGGCTCCGTTCTGTTCCATTGGTCTATATCTCTGTTTTGGTACCAGTACCATGCTGTTTTGGTTACTGTAGCCTTGTAGTATAGTTTGAAGTCAGGTAGTGTGATGCCTCCAGCTTTGTTCCTTTGGCTTAGGATTGACTTGGCAATGCGGGCTCTTTTTTGGTTCCATATGAACTTTAAAGTAGTTTTTTCCAATTCTGTGAAGAAACTCATTGGTAGCTTGATGGGGATGGCATTGAATCTATAAATTACCTTGGGGAGTATGGCCATTTTCACGATATTGATTCTTCCTACCCATGAGCATGGAATGTTCTTCCATTTGTTTGTATCCTCTTTTATTTCTTTGAGCAGTGGTTTGTAGTTCTCCTTGAAGAGATCCTTCACATCCCTTGTAAGTTGGATTCCTAGGTATTTTATTCTCTTTGAAGCAATTGTGAATGGGAGTTCACTCATGATTTGGCTCTCTGTTTGTCTGTTATTGGTGTATAAAAATGCTTGTGATTTTTGCACATTGATTTTGTATCCTGAGACTTTGCTGGAGTTGCTTATCAGCTTAAGGAGATTTTGGGTTGAGACGATGGGGTTTTCTCGATATACAATCATGTCATCTGCAAACAGGGACAATTTGACTTCATCTTTTCCTAATTGAATGCCCTTTATTTCCTTCTCCTGCCTGATTGCCCTGGCCAGAACTTCCAACACTATGTTGAATAGGAGTGGTGAGAGAGGGCATCCCTGTCTTGTGCCAGTTTTCAAAGGGAATGCTTCCAGTTTTTGCCCATTCAGTATGATATTGGCTGTGGGTTTGTCATAGATAGCTCTTATTATTTTGAGATACGTCCCATCAATACCTAATTTATTGAGAGTTTTTAGAATGAAGGGTTGTTGAATTTTGTCAAAGGCCTTTTCTGCATCTATTGAGATAATCATATGGTTTTTGTCATTGGTTCTGTTTATATCCTGGATTACGTTTATTGATTTGCATATGTTGAACCAGCCTTGCATCCCAGGGATGAAGCCCACTTGATCATGGTGGATAAGCTTCTTGATGTCCTGCTGGATTCGGTTTGCCAGTATTTTATTGAGGATTTTTGCATCAATATTCATCAGGGGTATTGGTCTAAAATTCTGTTTTTTTGTTGTGTCTCTGCCAGGCTTTGGTATCAGGATGATGCTGGCCTCATAAAATGAGTTAGGGAGGATTCTCTCTTTTTCTATTGATTGGAATAGTTTCAGAAGGAATGGTACCAGCTCCTCCTTGTACCTCTGGTGGAATTTGGCTATGAATCCATCTGGTCCTGGACTTTTTTTGATTGGTAAGCTATTAATTATTGCCTCAATTTCAGAGCCTGTTATTGATTTATTCAGAGATTCAACTTCTTCCTGGTTTAGTCTTGGGAGGGTGTATGTGTTGAGGAATTTATCCATTTCTTCTAGATTTTCTAGTTTATTTGCATAGAGGTGTTTATAGTATTCTCTGATGGTAGTTTGTATTTCTGTGGGATCAGTGGTGATATCCCCTTTATCATTTTTTATTGCATCTATTTGATTCTTCTCTCTTTTCTTCTTTATTGGTCTTGCTAGTGGTCTATCAATTTTGTTGATCTTTTCAAACAACCAGCTCCTGGATTCATTGATTTTTTGAAGGATTTTTTGTGTCTCTATTTCCTTCAGTTTTGCTCGATCTTAGTTATTTCTTGCCTTCTGCTAGCTTTTGAATGTGTTTGTTCTTGCTTCTCTAGTTCTTTTAATTGTGATGTTAGGGTGTAAATTTTAGATCTTTCCTGCTTTCTCTTGTGGGCATTTAGTGCTATAAATTTCCCTCTACACACTGCTTTGAATGTGTCCCAGAGATTCTGGTATGTTGTGTCTTTGTTCTCGTTGGTTTCAAAGAACATCTTTATTTCTGCCTTCATTTTGTTATGTACCCAGTAGTCATTCAGGAGCAGGTTGTTCAGTTTCCATGTAGTTGAGCGGTTTTGAGTGAGTTTCTTAATCCCGAGTTCGAGTTTGATTGCACTGTGGTCTGAGAGACAGTTTGTTATAATTTCTGTTCTTTTATATTTGCTGAGGAGTGCTTTACTTCCAACTATGTGGTCAATTTTGGAATAAATGTGGTGTAGTGCTGAGAAGAATGTATATTCCGTTGATTTTGGGTGGAGAGTTCTGTAGATGTCTATTAGGTCTGCTTGGTGCAGAGCTGAGTTCAAATCCTGGATATCCCTGTTAACTTTCTGTCTCGTTGATCTGTCTAATGTTGACAGTGGGATGTTAAAGTCTCCCATTATTAATGTGTGGGAGTCTAAGTCTCTTTGTAGGTCTCTAAGGACTTGCTTTATGAATCTGGGTGCTCCTGTATTGGGTGCATATATATTTAGGGTAGTTAGCTCTTCTTGTTGAATTGATCCCTTTACCATCATGTAATGGCCTTCTTTGTCTCTTTTGATCTTTGTTGGTTTAAAGTCCGTTTTATCAGAGACTAGGATTGCAACCCCTGCCTTTTTTTGTTTTCCATTTGCTTGGTAGATCTTCCTCCATCCCTTTATTTTGATCCTGTGTGTGTCTCTGCACGTGAGATGGGTCTCCTGAATACAGCACACTGATGGGTCTTGACTCTTTATCCAATTTGCCAGTCTGTGTCTTTTAATTGGAGCATTTAGCCCATTTACATTTAAGGTTAATATTGTTATGTGTGAATTTGATCCTGTCATTGTGATGTTAGCTGGTTCTTTTGCTCGTTAGTTGATGCAGTTTCTTCCTAGCCTCAATGGTCTTTACAATTTGGCATGTTTTTGCAGTGGCTGGTACCAGTTGTTCCTTTCCATGTTTAGTGTTTCCTTCAGGAGCTCCTTTAGTGCAGGCCTGGTGGTGACAAAATCTCTCAGCATTTGCTTGTCTGTAAAGGATTTTATTTCTCCTTCACTTATGAAGCTTAGTTTGGCTGGATATGAAATTCTGGATTGAAAATTCTTTTCTTTAAGAGTGTTGAATATTGGCCCCCACTCTCTTCTGGCTTGTAGAGTTTCTGCTGAGAGATCAGCTGTTAGTCTGATGGGCTTCCTTTTGAGGGTAACCCGACCTTTCTCTCTGGCTGCCCTTAACATTTTTTCCTTCATTTCAACTTTGGTGAATCTGACAATTATGTGTCTTGGATTTGCTCTTCTTGAGGAGTATCTTTGTGGCGTTCTCTGTATTTCCTGAATTTGAATGTTGGCCTGCCTTGCTAGATTGGGGAAGTTCTCCTGGATAATATCCTGCAGAGTGTTTTCCAACTTGGTTCCATTCTCCCCGTCACTTTCAGGTACACCAATCAGACGTAGATTTGGTCTTTTCACATAGTCCCATATTTCTTGGAGGCTTTGTTCGTTTCTTTTTATTCTTTTTTCTCTAAGCTTCTCTTCTCACTTAATTTCATTCATTTTATCTTCCACCTTCCATCACTGATACTCTTTCTTCCAGTTGATAGAATCGGCTACTGAGGCTTGTGCATTTGTCACATAGTTCTCGTGCCTTGGTTTTCAGCTCTATCAGGTCCTTTAAGGACTTCTCTGCATTGATTATTCTAGTTAGCCATTTGTCTAATTTTTTTTCAAGGTTTTTAACTTCTTTGCCATGGGTTCGAACTTTCTCCTTTAGCTCGGAGTCGTTTGATCATCTGAAGCCTTCTTCTCTCAACTCATCAAAGTCATTCTCTGTCCAGCTTTGTTCTGTTGCTGACGAGGAGCTGCGTTCCTTTGGAGGAGGAGAGGTGCTCTGATTTTTAGAGTTTCCAGTTATTCTGCTCTGTTTTTTCCCCATCTTTGTGGTTTTATCTACCTTTGGTCTTTGATGATGGTGACGTACAGATGGGGTTTTGGTGTGGATGTCCTTTCTGTTTGTTAGTTTTCCTTCTAACAGTCAGGACCCTCAGCTGCAGGTCTGTTGGAGTTTGCTGGAGGTCCACTCCAGACCCTGTTTGCCTGGGTATCAGCAGCAGAGGCTGCAGAACAGCGGATATTGGTGAACCGCAGATGTTGCTGCCTGATCGTTCCTCTGGAAGTTTTGTCTCAGAGGAGTAGCCAGCCATGTGAGGTGTCAATCTGCCCCTACTGGGGGGTGCCTCCCAGTTAGGCTACTTGGGGGTCAGGGACCCACTTGAGGAGGCAGTCTGTCAGTTCTCAGATGTCCTGCTGCGTGCTGGGAGAACCACTACTCTCTTCAAGGCTGTCAGACAGGGACATATAAGTCTGCAGAGGATTCTGCTGCCTTTTATTTGGCTGTGCCCTGCCCCCAGAGGTGGAGTCTACAGAGGCAGGCAGGCCTCCTTCAGCTGCGGTGGGCTCCACCCAGTTCGAGCTTCCAGGTTGCTTTGTTTACCTACTCAAGCCTTGGCAATGGCGGGCGCCCCTCCCCCAGCCTTGCTGCCACCTTGCAGTTTGATCTCAGACTGCTGTGCTAGCAATGTGCGAGGCTCTGTGGGCGTAGTACCCTCCGAGCCAGGCGTGGGATATAATCTCCTGGTGTGCCATTTGCTGAGACCATTGGAAAAGTGCAGTATTAGGGTGGGAGTGACCCAATTTTCCAGGTGCCATCTGTCACCCCTTTCTTTGACTACGAAAGGGAATTCCCTGACCCCTTGTGCTTCCCAGGTGAGGCGATGCCTCGCCCTGCTTCAGCTCATGCTGGGTGTGCTGCACCCACTGTCCTGCACCCACTTTGTGACACTCCCCAGTGAGATGAACCCGGTACCTCAGTTGGAAATGCAGAAATCACCCGTCTTCTGCATCGCTCATGCTGGGAGCTGTAGACTGGAGCTGTTCCTATTTGGCCATCTTGGCTCCACCCCCTATTTATTTCTTTATTGAGATGGAGTCTCACTCTATTGCCCAGGCTGGGATGCAGTGGTACAATCATAGCTCACTATAGCTTCAAACTCCTGGGCTCAAGTGATCCTCCCTACTCAGCCTCCCAAGTAGCTGGAACTACAGGTGTGTACCACCATGCTCAGCTAATTTCTTTTTAGAGATGGGGGTCTGTCTTTTTAGAGATGTTGCCCAGGCTTGTCTCAAACTTCTGGCCTCAAGTAATCCTCTTGCCTCGGCTTCCCAAAGTGCTGGGATTACAGGTATGAGCCACTGTACCTGGCTGCCTTTAGTTTTAAAAGATTAATTATGATGTGTCTTGGAATGGATTTGAATTTACCCTCTTTGGGGATTGCTCAACTTCTTGAATCTATAGGTTTGTGTCTTTCACAGAATTTGGGAAGTTTTTCAGTCATTATTTTTTCAAATGCTCTTTCAGCCCTATTCTCTTTCTTGTCTCCTTGTGATACTCTGATAATATAAATATTAGATCTTTTGCAATTGTCCCACAATAGTCTCTGCTTTTTTGTGGGCTATGTTCTCTCTGTTAGTCAAATTAGGTAAATCCTATTGATCTGTTCTTCGAGTTCACTGATTCTGTCATCTCCACTCTACTATTGAACCTACCCAGCAAATTTTTCATTTCTTGGTTCTTGGTATGATAGGTGACTTTTCATTGTATTCTGAACATCATGTCTATTATGTTAGGAGACTCTGGGTTCTATGTAACTTTTAATTTATCAGGCAGTCATACTATTTAGGTTTAGCACACAAGTCCTAGTTTTTATGGGCTGTGATTCCAATGGTAGTTTTATTTTCAGAATCTATGAAGTGTCATATTGGTCTGCTTGATTTATCTGGTGCCACCAGGGCTCTTTCTGGTCCCTGATGTTGCTTCCTGAAGGGGAGGAAGTGTTTCTCTAGGTTGACAGCAAGATGCCTTTTGGTGGGGGAGGGGATGTGGTGGGGCACCCTGTTAGTGTCTGTAGCTATCTAGCATCTTTGGGAAGGGCAGAAGAGTGTCAGGCCTACAGAGACAAAGAGACTTCCTGGAATAGGCCACTTACTGTGGCTACATTCCTTTTTTCTCTTCCATCTGCCTACTTCAGCATCTCGCAGCAAAAGAGGACAGTCTAAGATCTACCCAGCAGGGAAGGGGAGCACTTCTCCAGCTGTTTGTTTTTGTCGGGGTTTCTGATTGATCTCTCTTGCCACTGGTGTCTGACTCACTGACTGTTGTTGGAGGGACTCCCATTCCATCTGAGGAGAATAACTAACGGGCTTAACTAGGCTGCCTTCTGGTGCTCAAACAGGGTTAAGGAAATGTCAGGTTTGAATGGCCTTTCTTGGTTGGGTGGAGAGATGCAAGATGCTCTGCTTTTGTACTGTTTCTCCACGAGTCACAAACTGGTTTGCCTTCCCCTTACCACCATTCAGAATTCTGCTTGGTTGTCTCTTGTGCCATTTTCAGAGTTTATAATTGTCTTAAAAGGGGGAAATGGGTTTTCTCAATCTTGTCCAGATCAGAAGTCTCCTAAGCCTTTTTTGTTGTTCTTGTTGCAAGACAAACTTGTTCTAGCCATAAAGACTTTTCCCTTGATGTTCTCTGCCTGGAATGCTCTTCTTTGAGATTGTTGAATGTTTGGCTTATAGTCTCTGTTCAAATGCCATCTTGGAGACACTTACCTTACCTAATGTAGTCTCCCATCACCACTCATACTTACTCAATTACTTTGATCACTTTATCCTGTTTTACTTCTTTGTAGCACTTAATACGTTATGGGATAACCTTGTCATTTTGATTGTTTGCTGTGGTCTCCACCATCTCTAAAGTAAGCTCTAAGGGAGAAGATTTCTGTCTGTAAGAGTAAAAACATAGAATGAAGTGGGCCATTTTCTTTCTTGTTCATTGGTGTGTGTTTATAACAGTACCTGACAGAGAATAGGCCCTCAATACATGTTTGTTAAATGAATGTATGCATCCAGCCCTAATTAAAATATCAAGGTGATCTGACACAGGTATCAGACAGATGTCCAGTGCTATTACCAGCAGACTGATATCCTGAGCTGTCTAGGACAGGTTTTATGGGTATGGAGTATAGAGGAGACCTGTTCTACTATAGTAAATAGTTGACTTCAAATATACTTTTTTTTTTTTTTTGAGATGGAGTTTCACTCTTGTTGCCCAGGCTGGAGTGCAATGGCACGATCTCGGCTCACTGCAACCTCCACCTCCCGGGTTCAAGTGATTTTCCTGCCTCAGCCCCCCAAGTAGCTGAGATTACAGACGCATACCACCATGCCTGGCTACTTTTTGTATTTTTAGTAGAGACAGGGTTTCACCATGTTGGTCAGGCTGGTCTCGAACTCCTGACTTCAGGTGATCCACCTGTCTCAGCCTTACAAAGTGCTGAGATTACAGGCATGAGCCACAGTGCCCAGTCCCAAATATACTTTGAAGGAACATCTGGGAGGTCCACATTTGCTAATATCTGCCATTCTCTGAAACACTTCTGTCTAGGTTAAGGCCAAGACAAGGTATCCCGAATTCCTAACTTTTGCATTCATGAAGATGACATCACCATGTGCCTCATCATTATGCTCATTTATTGTCATACTCCAGGATTTATATGGATCCTAAAATATAGTAGGCTTCCAACAATATGCTAAGAATGTTCATCTAAAAATAGCTTCTCCTTCTCCCAGCCACAGCACCATCTTAGTGAAGATAGACACTATTGAGGAAATGGCCCACTTCATTCTATGTTTTTACTCTTTATGCATACCAGCCTCTGCTATCTTTCTCTTCCAGGACCTTCCCCTAAGCAAATCTCAGAAAACCCAAACTTCGCCTCCCCTTGAAAGGGTGACCTGAGCCCTAGCGACAGTAGCTCCAGGAGTAATAGTGTTAATTGTTTCGTTTCAACTCAATTAAAGTGTTGGAGGTGCTTCAAACACATTCTAACCACTCGTTTGTAGCAGACATGAAGGTATGCTGCTCAGATCTGCCTTTAAGAGAACACCTGCCACAAGGAGTTCAATTAGCTGACAGCCTCCAGCTGTAGCATCTTTAGGATCTGCATCTTCTTTTGAGCTGAGCCCATGTGCTTCTGGGCAGTCCTCACACAATGACTGAGGTAGGGGTGAATGGAGCTTACCATTTCTGGCCAGTGCAGGATGCCTCTGTGGGTAGTCTTTGTATGGGAAAGATTATTGTTGAACTGGCTGAGATTTCTCAGAGCTGCATCACAGTTTAAGGCTCTTCTTATCCTATTCTTCTTCCTTCTCCCTCTTGTTTTACAATGGTTATGCCTGTAGGTGGTATGAAGGCTTTCTCTGCCTACTTCTGCTTCCTATCCCCTCTTATCATTTACTGGTCTTACCCCCATTAAAATCTCTTTTGTTCCTATCTTTTGGCATCTGCTTCCCAGAGGAACCAAAATGATGTATCCCTTACCCCTTCTTGATTTTAGGATCTCCGTGTCTGAAAGTTTTTCAGCTACTACCTTGATTCATATTATCTTCTGGGCTCTTTGATGCTGACATCCTGTTTTGGATGATCCTTTCATTATGGACCATGGAACTTTGTTTCAGACAGAAGCATCATCTGACATTTTCTCTCTAGCTCCATAGACCATGACCACCAGTGTGGTCTATATATTTAACATGGGGTTAGAGGATAGAAACCTTAGGTTCTTGTCTCAGTTCTACTACTTATCACCATTTAACCTTGGGAAAATCACCTGTCCATTCTGTGCCTTAGTTTTTCTGTTTATAGTAAAAGGCTGGGACTAAATGACCTTGAAGGTCCATTCCATCTTTGACATTACCTATCTGTATATCACAGGATCCTCTGGGTCAGCAGATTTCAGTAAGGAACACTCTACTGCCATAAAAATGCACAGAAAATGATGGTGGCTTTGCCCACAGCCTATTGTAAGACTATTTAAACACAAAAGGGCTAAATGTAATCATATGGGGTGAGTTTAGGAAGTGACAGGCCAGAGCTTGAAGCTAAGCCTGCGTCCTAAAATGAGATGGCAATAATCGGTAGAAGTGATGAAAAGTCCAGGCAAGAGGAAAAACTATGGTGTGCAGAAAATGTAAAGACACACCAGCTCTAGTCCTGTCAGCATCAAAGAAGTACAATTAAGTTAACAAGGCATTCATCCCATGAGCAGAGCAGCAGTGAGGAATCTAGGAATGTCTAAGCAGATGAGCAGTACCATCCAAGGAAGGAGGGAAATTGGAGAATCAGGGAAGGACAGGGAAGAAAGATAGGTTTTTAACCTTAGAAGTTGAGGCACAGGGCAGGTTATGAAGTCAGGCAACTAGGTAGCTAGACAGGGAGAGATAAGCTCTGGGCCCCAAGTGTACTTGTCTTAGGAACAAAGCCCAGGTATTAGATACAAGGTAAAAAGTTAGCCTACAAGCAGCTAGCTAAAGCTCTTTATCTAATGCCACTCATTTGCCAGCACTATTGGTCTGGGACAGAAGCTACTAGTAGGTAGGAAGTGTGAGAAGAGGAGGACTGTGCACAAGCAGGTCCATAGTATCACAGTTAAGAGCATGGGCTCTAGAGCCAGAGAGCCCTAGGTTTCAAGACTGGCTCTATGTCTTATATACTATGTGATCTTCAGCAAGTTGCTGAAACTCTCTGAACCTTTATTTCCTTCTGCAAAGAAGGGATAGTAATATCTCTTTATAGGCCTAGGGTAAGGATTGAATGAGTTACTCCACAGAAAGAATTGAGTCCTATGCCTGGCACACTGCTACAGTTTGAATGTTCCCCCAAAAACTCATGTTGAAATTTTTTTCGCATAAGTTATTGGGGTACAGGTGGTATTTGCTTACATGAGTAAGTTCTTTAGTGTGGATTTTGAGATTTTGGTGCACCCATCACCCGAGCAGTATACACTGCACCATATTTGTAGTCTTTTATCCCTAACCCCTCCTACTCTTCCCCACAAGTCTCCAAAGTCCATTGTATCATTCTTATGCCTTTGTGTCATCATAGCTTAGCTCCCACATATCAGTGAGAACATACGATGTTTGTTTTTCCATTCCTGAGTTACTTCCCTTAGAATAATAGTCTCCAATCTCATCCAGGTCGCTGCAAATGCTAATTCATTCCGTTTTATGGCTGAGTAGTATTCCATCGTGTGTATATATACCACAGTTTCTTTATCCACTCATTGATTGATGGGCATTTGGGTTGGTTCCATAATTTTGCAATTGTGAATTGTGCTGCTATAAACATGCATGTGCAAGTATCTTTTTCGAATAATGACTTCTTTTCCTCTGCGTAGATACCCAGTAGTGGAATTGCTGGATCAAAGGGTAGTTCTACTTTTACTTCTTTAAAGAATCTCCACACTGTTTTCCATAGTGGCTGTACTAGTTTACATTCCCACCAGCAGTGTAGAAGTGTTCCCTGTTCACTGCATCCACGCCAACATCAATGATTTTTTGATTTTTTGATTATGGCCATTCTTGCAGGAGTAAGGTTGTATCACATTGTGGTTTTGATTTGCATTTCCCTTATCATTAGTGATGTTAAGCACTTTTTCATATGTTTGTTGGCCATTTGTATATCTTCTTTTGAGAATTGTCTATTCGTGTCCTTAGCCCACTTTTTGATGGGATTGTTTGTTTTTTCTGATTTGTGTTCCTTGTAGATTCTGGATATTAGTCCTTTGTCAGATGTATAGATTGTGAAGATTTTCTCCCACTCTTTGGGTTGTCTGTTTACTCCGCTGATTGTTCCTTTTGCTGTGCAAAAGCTCTTTAGTTTAATTAGGTCCCAGTTATTTATCTTTTTTTAATTGCATTTGCTTTTGGGTTCTTGGTCATGAAATCCTTGCCTAAGCCAATGTCTAGAAGAGTTTTTCCAATGTTATCTTCTAGAATTTATATAGTTTCACGTCTTAGGTTTAAGTCCTTCATCCATCTTCAGTTGATTTTTGTATAAGGTGAGAGAGAAGGATCCAGTTTCATTCTCCTACACGTGGCTAGCCAATTATCCCAGCACCATTTGTTGAAAAGGGTGTCCTTTTCCCACTTTATGTTTTTGTTTGCTTTGTCAAAGATCAGTTGACTGTAAGAATTTGGGTTTATTTCTGGGTTCTCTATTCTGTTCCATTGGTCTATGTGCCTATGTTTATACCAGTACCACACTGTTTTGGTGACTTTGGCCTTAGAGTATAGTTTGAAATTAGGTAGTGTGATGCCTCCAGATTTGTTATTTTTGCTTAGCCTTGCTTTGGCTATGGTCTCTTTTTTGGTTCCATATGAATTTTGGAATTTTTTTTCTAGTTCTGTGAAGAATGATGGTGATATTTTTATGGGGACAGCATTGAATATGTATATTGCTTTTGGCAGTATGGTCATTTTCACAATATTGATTCTACCCATCCATAAGCATGGGATGTGTTTCTATTTGTTTGTGTCATCTATGATTTCTTTCAGCAGTGTTTTGTAGTTTTCCTTGCAGAGATCTTTCGACTCCTTGGTTAGGTATATTCCTAATTATTTTATTATTTTGCAGCTATTGTAAAAGGTGTTGAATTCTTAATTTGATTCTCTGCTTGGTCACTGTTGGTGTATAGGAGAGCTACTGATTTGTGTACATTAATCTTGTATTCATGTTGAAATTTAATTGCCAATGTAACGGTATTGGGAGGTAAGACCTTTAAGAGGTAATTGAGTCATGAAGGCTCTGCCCTCATGAATGGATCAATGCTGTTATCATGAGAATGGGTTAGTCATCATGTGAGCAGACTCCTGATAAAAAGATAAGTTTTGTCTCAATTTTCTTGCTCACCATATGATGTATTCTGCCATGGGATAACCCTTGCCAAATGCTGGTGCAGTGCTCTTGGACTCCCCAGTCTCCAGAGCTGTGAGCCAAATGCACTGTTCTTTATAAATCACCCAGTCTGTGGTATTCTGTTTAAAGCACAGAAAATAGACTAAGACATACATTGTAAGTGCCTAGTAAATGCGAACTAATGTTCTTATCCCTTGTCTGACATTGGCCTTGAATAATGCAAGCCCCTTCTCATCAGTTCCCTAATTTGTGAGAATGAAAACAGGAGCCTTCATGGTTGTTTATAAGTTATAAATTCTCATTCTAGGGAAAGCGCTCATTAATATTCTTACCACTATTTCTTATAGACAGCACCAGAGGCTGAGATTTATTTAATGTGAACAATTTAAAATAATTTCTGTAAGCGCACACATAGCTAGCTTTCAATTACTCACTCTAATGGAGAAGATCAGAGTCATAGGTAATCTAAAACTGTGCCAAATCCAAAGTCATCTCTGTTTGGCTTGGAAATGAACTGGATACACTTTTTTTTTTGCAGCATATTTACCTTTTGGATTTTTTTGTGCTTGGCCAATAATAAAATTAATTTACATTATCTAAGCACACTAGCTGACTGCACGTGAAAGTGCACAGAAATACTCCTGGGGAAAAAGAGAAGCTAAGATCATGATACTAAGTTTGCTGCAATGAAGAGGGGATTTACCATACATTTTTATTAGTGATTCTCAGAGTTTAGAAGAGATTTTTTAAAATTGTATGGGGAACTTGTTAAAAATGCACATTCACAGCTCCAACCATTTTATAGGTGAGAAAACTGAGGTTCAGATAGGGGAACTGACCTGCTCCATGTCGTAAAGTTGAGGGCACAATGGGAAGTAGGACCTAAGTCTCACAGCTCCTCACATAATGTACTAGGCAGCGATAATAATGGAGTCCTCTGAGGAAGAGAATAGAGAGAGAAGGCCATGTAGAAGGCAGAATAATGAAACTTGGGGATATTTTCACATTTGGTAGGGTGAGAGAAGGAAAAGAAG
The DNA here is from genome assembly GCF_029289425.2 of Pan paniscus. Lineage (NCBI taxonomy): Eukaryota > Metazoa > Chordata > Mammalia > Primates > Hominidae > Pan > Pan paniscus. The sequence goes on from NC_073272.2 coordinate 109,400,982, forward strand.
ACAGCAAGAATGAGAAAGTGAATGAAGTTAATTTCTTTGAACTTGGCTGATCTCTCTGAAACTTCTAACCCAGTAGTTCTCAAACTACTATGCACCCAGGTCAATTTGAGCACCTGTTGAAAATATGGATCCCCAGACAATCTGATTTAATAGGTCTGAATTAGAGCTTAAGTTTGTGTTCTTTTTTCTTTAAGTCAGCACCCCATGTGATTCAGAATTAAGTAAATGGAAAATCACATCTTGAAAAATATTTGTCTAACCTTCTAAGATCTTGAAGTTTACGTCAAAATGTTTTAAGGAAATACCAAGATCTTTGAAAACGTGGGATTTCCCCTGTTGAATTACTTGGGACCAGGGATGAACTTTGACATCCCAAAAGCTGCTGTGAGTGAGCACTCTGTCTGAGTAGTGAAAGCATGGCATGCTGCTTGAGGATGCAGGCTTTAGCACTACACTGGTCTGTGTTCAAATCCTGTTTCTGACACTTACTAGCTAAGTCATCTCTGTCAAATTCTTTGCTTCTGTGTGCCTCAGTTTCCTCATCTGCAAAGTGGGAATAATAATAGTATCTGCTTAGTAGAATTGTTTTGAGGGCGGTCTGTAAAAGTGTTTAATTTAGCAATCACTCAAACACAGCTTAGATTATTACTTTTTTCTTTTTCAGGGTTGCTTGCAGGGTGGATCTTTTGCTCAGGATAAATCATCTGAAGACTCTAAGGCAGTTACAGTGACCAACTTTACCTGTTTGCCCAGGACCGAGAGGTTTCCCAGGATGCATGATTTTGGTGCGAAAAGACAGGCCCAGGCAAACCAGGATGGTTGGTCACTCTGAAGGCAGACCTCTCTGAAGCCCTTCAAGTACTTATTTGCATACATAATATTTTTACTGGTAAACAGTAGTTATCAGCTGCTCTGCTAATTCAACAAGGAATAATTGCTGAAGGTTATCTGATACTATACATCTAGTAGCTACTCCAACTAAAATTTCTAACTTGAGCAGCTTGCAGAGAAGTGCATGGGAGTGATGCACACTTCTGGGATTCCCGAAATTCCCTATATCTGGATTGTGCTCAGCTGTACTGTATATATTTCTTAACTAGGTGATAGATTTCTTTTTGTAAATATGTGGTTGTCTATTAATAGGATCACAATAGTCTCAGAATTCTATTTGGTGGCTCAATAAATGTAAGCTGAATGAATAAATGACTATCAATTGAAATGTCTTCACTTGGGTGTTTGGGAGACTTGATTTATGAAATTGAGAGGTACAGTTTGAAAACCATCTCAGACAGCAATTTCCTCCCTTGCACAGCACTAATTCTCTCTTAATGTGGCTTCCCAGAATAAAGGCATGACACAAGACAGGCACTTACCTTGTCTTGGTGAAAAGGCTCTTGAGATGCCTGTGAAGAGGATTTGCAGAGTTTCTAAATTTGGCCCTGAAGTCATCTGAGATGCGTATACATTCACATATACATATACATATACATCTGTCAAAAACAGAGCAATGCCAGGATAAAGTCACATATCTCACCCAGCTATGTCCTAGATGGGACTTGACCTTTGTTGTATACACTCTTTTGTGGACTAGTGCTTTGTACATGTTAGGGTGATGAGGTTAAGGGTTTAAAAGGCCTTTCTTTTTAAAGATCCATTGTGTTTTCTCAGGCTGGAAAAATTGTCATCCTCCATTCGCCACTAGATGGCCCATCATTCAAAAAAATTCCTTGTTTTCTAAAAAATTAGGGAACAAGGTTCCCATAATGATTTGAGTATTCCCATCATGATTTTTCAGCCATATCATAGCAAATCACCATATATTCTTTCAGTATTTACTTTAAATTGGCTACTTTCTAACTTAAATATGCCTATTTTAGAAGTAAACTGGAAGGTGAACAGGAAAAAAGAGAGAAAGTTATACATAGATGAAAAATTCAATGGCCCTGGAGAGAAAGAGCTGCCTCAAGGATGAATAGGAAGGGGAACTGGGCCTGGAGTTGGTGATTCAGGACTCAAGGGGCCAAGATCAATAGTAGGCAGAAAGATAAAGGGGGCGGGTGAGAAAGAAGGACTCTCAAAACTGACACGGAAAAGCTGGGCCAGAGGTAGGAAGAGGGAGGCATGGAACCTGGGGGATAGAGAGCGGAGCTGAAACAAATATAGAAATGTTGGCACAAAATGTTTGTGTAAGAGAAGGCTACAACTGAGTCAGGCATACCAGAAGCTGAAAGAAAGGTGAAGCCTAGCAGTATAGTTTGAAGTCAGGTAGCGTGATGCCTCCAGCTTTGTTCTTTTGGCTTAGGAATGACTTGGCAATGCAGGCTCTTTCTTGGTTCCATATGAACTTTAAAGAAGTTTTTTCCAATTCTGTGAAGAAACTCATTGGTAGCTTGATGGGGATGGCATTGAATCTATAAATTACCTTGGGGAGTATGGCCATTTTCACGATATTGATTCTTCCTACCCATGAGCATGGAATGTTCTTCCATTTGTTTGTATCCTCTTTTATTTCCTTGAGCAGTGGTTTGTAGTTCTCCTTGAAGAGGTCCTTCCCATCCCTTGTAAGTTGGATTCCTAGGTATTTTATTCTCTTTGAAGCAATTGTGAATGGGAGTTCACTCATGATTTGGCTCTCTGTTTGTCTGTTATTGGTGTATAAGAAAGCTTGTAATTTTTGCACATTGATTTTGTATCCTGAGACTTTGCTGGAGTTGCTTATCAGCTTAAGGAGATTTTGGGTTGAGATGATGGGGTTTTCTAGATATACAATCATGTCATCTGCAAACAGGGACAATTTGACTTCATCTTTTCCTAATTGAATGCCCTTTATTTCCTTCTCCTGCCTGATTGCCCTGGCCAGAACTTCCAACACTATGTTGAATAGGAGTGGTGAGAGAGGGCATCCCTGTCTTGTGCCAGTTTTCAAAGGGAATGCTTCCAGTTTTTGCCCATTCAGTATGATATTGGCTGTGGGTTTGTCATAAACAGCTCTTATTATTTTGAGATACGTCCCATCAATACCTAATTTATTGAGAGTTTTTAGCATGAAGGGCTGTTGAATTTTGTCAAAGGCCCAAAACAGCATGGTACTGGTACCAAAACAGAGATACAGATCAATGGAACAGAACAGAGCCCTCAGAAATAACACCACACATCTAAAACTATCTGATTTTTGACAAACCTGGCAAAAACAAGAAATGGGGAAATGATTCCCTATTTAATAAATGGTGCTGGGAAAACTGGCTAGCTATATGAAGAAAGCTGAAACTGGATCCCCTTACACCTTATACAAAAATTAATTCAAGATGGATTAAGGACTTAAATGTTAGACCTAAAACCATAAAAACCCTAGAAGAAAACCTAGGCAATACCATTCAGGACATAGGCATGGGCAAGGACTTCATGTCTAAAACACCAAAAGCAATGGCAACAAAAGCCAAAATTGACAAATAGGATCTAATTAAACTAAAGAGCTTCTGCACAGCAAAAGAAACTACCATCACAGTGAACAGGCAACCTACAGAATGGGAGAAAATTTTTACAATCTACTCATCTGACAAAGGGCTAATATCCAGAATCTACAAAGAACTCAAACAAATTTACAAGAAAAAAAAAAACAACCCCATTAACAAGTGGGCGAAGGATATGAACAGACACTTCTCAAAAGAAGACATTTATGCAGCCAACAGACACATGAAAAATGCTCATCATCACTGGCCATCAGAGAAATGCAAATCAAAACCACAATGAGATACCATCTCACACCAGTTAGAATGGCGATCATTAAAAAGTCAGGAAACAACAGGTGCTGGAGAGGATGTGGAGAAATAGGAACACTTTTACACTGTTGGTGGGACTGAAAACTAGTTCAACCATTGTGGAAGACAGTGTGGCGATTCCTCAGGGATCTAGAACTAGAAATACCATTTGACCCAGCCATCCCATTACTGGGTATATACCCAAAGGACTATAAATCATGCTGCTATAAAGACACATGCACACGTATGTTTATTGCGGCACTATTCACAATAGCAAAGACTTGGAACCAAGCCAAATGTCCAACAATGATAGACTGGATTAAGAAAATGTGGCACATATACACCATGGAATACTATGCAGCCATAAAAAATGATGAGTTAATATCCTTTGCAAGGACATGGATGAAGCTGGAAACCATCATTCTCAGCAAACTATCGCAAGGACAAAAAACCAAACACCGCATGTTCTCACTCATAGGTGGGAATTGAACAATGAGAACACTTGGACACAGGAAGGGGAACATCACACACCAGGGACTGTTGTGGGGTGTGAAGAGGGGGGAGGGATAGCATTAGGAGATATACCTAATGTAAATGACGAGTTAATGGGTGCAGCACACCAACATGGCACATGTATACATACGTAACAAACCTGCACGTTGTGCATATGTACCCTAGAACTTAAAGTATAATAAAAAATATATATGTATATATATGTGTGTGTGTGTGTATATATATATATATATATATATAAAAGGTGAAGCCTAAGGAAGAGATGTGGGGTTGGGGCCTGAGGAGATGAAGAGGATAAAGAGGTATATCAGATGCTCTTCGTTGCAATGTTTCCATTTCCCCTCCACTTCTTTCCTTTGGGGAACATCAAGCAACACCGTTTAGTAACCAAGCCCGAAATTGCGGCCCAATAGACCACAGACCTAGAATGCCTTACCTACAAACCTTGTTGCCATGTGTGTTTTGGAATTCAGAATTGTTTGGATTTCAGAAAGGTGACACAAGCATACACTAGACATTAGATAACATACCTAGTGAGGCCTGGGGCAAAACCCCATAAGCAAACACATTAACATTTCTGCAGTGAAATGTATGATTTATTATACTTAGTGGGCTAGATGAAGACTATGAAATAGTTCAGGTTTGGTTTTGTTGCCAAAAGCATTTTGATGCCAAACTAATAAAAAACAAACAAACAGCCTTTGATTTTCAGAGCCTTTTGAACTGTGCGTACTGTTTATGTCTTATTTTTGAATCTGGGTCATGGGCACATAGCTGTTTGTCGTATTACTGTTCATACCTTTTGTAGGTGTGAAATATGATTTTTTAAAACCTTTGAATTGCCTAGGCTCATGTCTGTTCTAAGAGGGAGCATGACACAATACTACATTCATAGAAGGCTTACTAAACACTTGTGGAATTGAACTAACTGGATCTAGCCCTCCTACATGTATTCTTTGTTATCTTTGCCTTAGAGAAAGCAACAGATGCTCTTCTAATTAGGGAGGTTAGTCTGGTTACAAATATAAATAAGAGTTAAGCTGGAACAAAGGCTATCCTTAGGAAAAATGCCTTCATTCCTTTATTCATTAACTCGACAAATATTGAGGACTACTGTGAACTTAGCACCGTGCTAAAAGTTGAAAAGCCATAGGAGGTATCATATAAACAAAGTTCTATCTCTTCCATTGAGAAATTGAAAGTCTGGTGGAGAAGATGAGCTGCTCTCGCCTACCTGTGATTTAATGGGCAGAATGCCACAGGACAGGCATGGTGTGCCATGAAAGCTCCAAGCAGATGTGCTCTCTGCCCAGCATATGGATACTGATGCATGCCTGGAGAGTTTAATAGAGGAGCTGAGATTACAGCAGTTTCCACACTGTTACCATCTAAAATGGCAATCTGCTCTCATTGCTCCCTAGCCTATGGGGGATTGGGTCGTCATTAAATTAGATTTCTGAGGTTTTTCTGTATCCAAGAAGGAGGACAATGGAAGGCCTCATTTGGCGCCATCTAGTGCTTAATGCGTGCCATCTTGGATGGCCCCCAAAAGCAAAGAGTGAAGGGCTCCAGCGTGATATTTTAAAAGTTTCTCTGACCTGGCTGGGCGCGGTGGCTCACGCCTGTAATCCCGGCACTTTGGGAGGCCGAGGCGGGTGGATCACGAGGTCAGGAGATCCAGCCCATCCTGGCTAACACGGTGAAACCCCGTCTCTACTAAAAATATAAAAAATTAGCTGGGCGTGGTGGCGGGCGCCTGTAGTCGCAGCTACTCGGGAGGCTGAGGCGGGAGAATGGCGTGAACCCGGGAGATGGAGGTTGCAGTGAGCCGAGATCGCGCCACTGCACTCCAGCCTGGGCGACAGAGCGAGACTCCGCCTCAAAAAAAACCAAAAAAGTTTCTCTGACCTGAAACCCCCTGCCCCAAACACTCCTGCCCCAATAACTTACTTCATCAAAAAGAAGGGCTTTTCCTGGAGTCCAGAGATAGCTGAAGCTGAGCATCTTGGTTTACCTCTTCCTTGATCTGGCCTATTTCAGCTCAGCCTGGGGCTATACCGTGATGTGGGTAACTAGATTCTTCATCCATAAAATGGGGATAATTAAACAAATTGACATACATAAAGTAGTTAAAACAATACTTGGCACATAGTAAGCACTGTTAACGGTGTGCCCACCTAACTATTAGGTTAATGTCAGGATTAAGCAGTCAAGCAGTACCCCAGTTCCAATGAAGTCCACCAAGGAATCTGCATCTCAAAAAGTTGACTCTGTGGGGGTCAAAGCTTCTGTTTGGGAAGAGGAGCTGGTACTCAACACCAAGGCCTATAAATTTCACGAATGTGCACTCATAGCCTAGAAAAGGAGGCTGGGACAGGGATGCCCCCACCCATTCCAGTGAATTACTCTCACTAAGATCACCAATAAACCAATAACCTTCTTGTTGGTAAATTCAGTGGATGATTTTCAGCCTTTATCTTCTCTGACCTTTTTCTTTTAGCAGGTGGCATTGGCACTGTTGAGCCTTCCTTTTCTCCTTCATGAGACACTCCCTTGGCTTACAAGATACCACACTCTCCAGGTTTTCCTTCCCCTCTGGCCAGCCCTGACACTTATTTGCACACACTTCTTCCTCCATCCATCTCTCAATTCTGCTGGTGACCCTCAAGAGTCTTTCCTAGGAAGCCTTCTCTTCTCACTAGCCATATTCTCCCCTGGGCAATCTTATCCACACCCATGACTCCATTGACCCATATGCTGATGACTTCTAAATCTAGCCCAGATCTCTCTTCTGAACTCCATACCCATAGATCTGGCTGTCAACCAGACATTTTCACATAGATGTTTTATAAGCACCCCAAACTCTACATGGTCCTAATTCAACTTACCATCCCAGCTCACCTCCACAGACAAAAGATCTTGCTCCTCCTCCTATGTTCCCTACCCCTGTCTCCCACTTCACCTACTTCTGATTGATGTGTACGTAGTTCTACTCCGAGATTATACCCTGTATGCATACACTTATTTGTTTCCACTATCACTACCCTAATCCAGGCCACCGTCATCTCTCGCCTACAACAGCTTTCTAATGGGTCGCCTTCCTTCTTGCTTTTTCCCCCTCCAGTCTACGTCTCACACTAAAGCTAGAAGGAGTTTTCTGAAATAGTAAAGATGATCAGGTCATTTCCTATGCTTAAAACCTTTTGACAACTCCTCACAGTCTTTAGGTAATAATAATTATAGCTTATATTTATATAGTACTTAATATGTATCAGGCATTCCTCTGGGATATATATATATATACATACAGCCAACAACCAACGAAGAACTGAAGACAGGAACAGCTATGTGTAGGAGCTTGGAACTGGATCATCGAGCCCCAGTCAAACCTTGAGATTAATGCCCTGGTCAACAGGATGATTGCACCTTGAACAAGAACTATCCAAATAAAGCACTCCCAGATTCCTGATCCTTAGAAACAGATAATAAATATTTGTTGTTTTAAGCTGCCAAGTTTTGGGGAAAATTGTTACACAGCAATAGATAACATATCACTGTAGTATATTACCTCTAACTTCATTTATTTATTCATTCAACCAACCAAAAACTATTTAACGAGTACCAAATAAGTGCCAGGCACCATGTTACATACTGAAAACTATTTCTCTGTCCACCCTCTCTTACCTTTGTCTCTCTACATAACAGTGAAAAGGAAATATCTCCCAATCCCAAAAGGTGACATGAGTTCTCATGTTTCTGTGCTTCTGTGCTGCCAGAGCTCTCTTTTGCCTCTTTCTCAGCCTGGCTACCTCCCACTCTTTCTTAAAGTTGGGTTCCTGTATCACCACCTGTCTCAGTCGTGCCAGCACCTTCTACTCTATTAGCATTCTGTATATACCTCTCTTATATCATTTAACTCACCAGAGCATAATAGACTCTTTCCTTGTCCAACCAAACTGAACCTTGGAGGGGGAACTATATCTTACTGATCTACGTGTTCCCAGTGTGTGCTTCAGGGTATGTGGAATGAATGAACCAATGGATGAGAGAATGTAAGCTCTTGGGATGGCAGTGATCTTTGTCTTCTTGTTTAGTGATGTATCCCAAATGCCTGATACAGTGCCTGGTACATAGTCAATGTTCAATAAGTATCTTTTGCATGTTTTTGAAGATTTAATGAAGAAACAAATAAATGAGTACAAAGCAAGTCACCTCATGTTGTCTTCCCACTATCTCACCCAAGCCTATCTTTCTTTAGGCAATGCCCAGTGTTCTAGTAGTATTCATCTCATCCTTCCTCTCTTTTAAAAATGCATTCTTTACAAAGGACTAATCTTCTTTTGTTCTATTTTTATTTATTTATTTACATTGTATTTTGTTTGTAATTGATATCTTAATTGTACGTATTTATGGGGTACAGTGTGGGGTTTCAATACATTGTGTATATATTACATAATGATCAAATCAGGGTAATTAGCATATTTCTCACTTCAAACACTTGTCATTTCTTTGTAGTAAGAACATTCAAAATTTTCTCTTCTAGCTATTTTGAAATATATAATATGTTATTGTTAACTGTAGTCACCCCACTGTGCTGTAGAACACCAGAACTTATTCCTCCTAACTGTAACTTTGTACCCACTGACCAACCTCTCCCCATTCCCCTCTCCGCAATCTCATTACTCACAATTTTTCTCACTACTTCTGTGAGATAAACTTTTTTATATTCCATATATGAGTGACATCATGGAAGTATTTGGCCTTCCATGCTTGGCTTATTTCACTTAACATAATGAAAAGACTAATATTCTTAATTTGTAATTATTAAGCATCTCATGCCTGTACCAAAACATTTCATGTACCCCATAAATATACACAGCTACATATCCAAAGAAATTAAATTTAAAAATTAAAAAAATAAAAATTTAAAGGGTTAAAAAAATATATAAAGAGCTCCTGGAAACTAAGTAGGAAAAGATTGACAATACAATGGAAAAATGAGCAAAGGACATGAACAGAGTGTCCATAGAAAATGAAATTAAAACAGCCCTTGAACATCTGAAAAGGCGCTCAACCACACTCACAAGTATAAACTAAAACCAAATATACACAGCATTTCCCTCCTGTTAGGTTTGCCAGAATCCGAAAGTTTGGCAACACTCAGTTGTAAAGTAGTGGGGGAAATGAGCACTCTCATACATTGCTGTTGGGAATGCAAAATTGTATAATACAACCACCACAGAGGGCAATTTGTCAATATTTGTTAATATTTCTAAAAGTATTTACCTTTCTGGTTTTTTATCTTACAGGCTGACTTCCACACTTCAGGAAGCACCTCATGTGCAGGATTATTCCTTGCAGTATTGTTTATAATAGTGAAAGGTTGGAAACAACCCAAGTGTCCATCTATAGGGAACTGAATAAATAAACAATGGTACATTCATGCAATGTAATGTTACGCAGTTGTTTAAAAAAATGATTGAGGAAACTGTGTCTGTACTGATATTGAAATATCTCCATGATATATACTACATTGAAGGAGGAAAATATGGAAGACTCGTGTACATATCTGTACAAATAATAAAAAGTTATACAAGAAGTTAATGAAAGTGGTTACCTACTAGAGGCAAGGGGATTGAACAAAAAAAACAGGTAAATTAAGACAGAGGAGGAGAAAGACTTCTTAATGTATTCCTTTTACATAGTTTCGAATTTTGAATCACTTAAATGTACTGCTTATTTGAAAACATTACATTGTGAGACAAACATCCCTTCTTTTTATACATTTGAAGAGACAAACTTATTCCCTCAAACAAAGTAATGTGCTTCTCCAGGGACACTTGCATCCAAACAGGGAATTGAAACGAAAGCCAAAGAAATCAAACATGAATGATGAATTTTTTTTTTTGAGACAGGGTCTCGCTCTGTTGCCCAGGCTGGAGTGCAGTGGCATGACCTTGGCTTACTGCAACCTCCGCCTCTCAAGTTCCAGTGATTCTCCTGCCTCAGCTTCCCGAGTAGCTGGGGTTACAGGCATGCGCCACCATGTCCGGCTAATTTTTGTACTTTTAGTAGAGACGGGATTTCACCTTGTTGGCCAGGCTGGTCTCGAACTCCTGACCTCAGATGATCCACCTGTCTCGGCCTCCCAAAGTGCTGGGATTACAGGCGTGAGCCACCGTGCCCAGCCAAATGAAATTTCAAGTAGCAGCAGTAAGCATTCCAGTGAGGGAGAGGGAAGGGAGCCTCCTCAGTACTTCTGAAACTTTATTCCCATTGTAACTTGACTCAGGCCTTCCATTTCCTGAGCGTGGCCTCTGCTCTGATCCCGTTTGCCACCCTGTCCGTACATTCAGCAAACAGAACTGAGAAGCTAGGTTCCTCTAACCCAGAGCTAACACCAGGCCCCCAGTTGTCCCAATATTCACAAATGCTAACTGTAGCTGGTCAAATAAATTTCTTTTATAAATGGAGAATCGAGGCCTTTTGAAGAAATATATGTGGAATTGAAATGTAGAAAGGTGCGCTCTGCCTTCCAGAAACAGAAAATAAAAAGATAGGAAAAGAAAAAAGCTATAGCTATTGACACCAAAGCCTGAGCAATTTATTTGCTGCAAATCCCATAATCACAAACATTTCAGAGCTGTAATTCTGCCTGATTACCCTGTGCTGTCAGGGGGGTGGAAAAACCCAGAAGATTAATGTTTTGTATGGCAATAAGGCGGCAGGCCTGCAACTCTGAGCTTATCGCCCATGAATCAGGAGCCGGGCTGAGAAGCTTCAGGAGACAGCAGCATTTTATAATGATTTTTTTATGGAAAGAACGCTGTCAAGCCCAGATTCATTAGTTTCTACCAACACTGGTTTCTTCAGCAGACAGTCAGGCCAAATCTCCCTGTGCACAACCCCCCTTCTCCAGTTTATTCTGTGGCATCAGAGTATCTGGGGCGGGTGGTATATGTACATAAGGGGCAGGGTTGGTTGAAAAGGGAGAAACCACTTCGAGTGTGAGCTTTAGCTTCTAACCTTCTGTTAAAAGGCTGGTGCTTCAGGAACTGCTGTAAAGCTACTAAAATGGGAAGCCAGCTTCAGATAGTTGTTTCTAGTTCTTTCATAAGGTACATTAGGAAAGGGTGGCCCATTTAAGACAAGGACTACTGTTCGATTGACCTATCTGTTGACCCAAAGCATTTCCACTCTAGCACCCAGAATTTAAGTACAACCTTTATACATCTTCCTATTTAAATAGTAATACTATCCAAAATTTCAATGTAGAGCTATACTACATATAAGCTGTGTGACTCTGGAAAAGTTACTTAACCTCTCTGAGGCTCAAATTATCTATAAAATGGGGATAATAATATTTATCTAAGAAGACTGTCGTGAGGATAAAATGAGATGAAGTTATGCATGAAGAATGCCTGGCACTCATTAAATAGCCATCATTATTCAAGATATCATGGTTCAGAAATTAACTTCACCATTTACTAAACAAGTTACCTTGGGCAAGTTACCTAATTTCTCTAAATGTCAGTTTCCACATCTGTAAAATGAAGAGGAAAATCTTCATGACTCTATGAGGTAGGTACCATTAATCACAAGTTAATTACTTAGCACACAGCTTGGGCAACATGGCAAAACCTCATCTCTACAAAAAATACAAAAATTAGCTGGGTGTGGTGGCATGCACCTGTAGTCCCAGCTACTCAGGAGGCTGAGGTAGGAGGATTGCTTAAGCCCAGGAGGTTGACACTGCAATGAGCCATGATCACACCACTGTGCTCCAGCCTGGGCAACAGAGGGAGACTCTGTCTCCAAAAAAAAAAAAAAAAAAAGACACGGTGCCCAGCGTTGTAATCATTCAAGAAATGAGAGCAACTAGGAGCAGTAGTAGGAGTAGTAACAAGCAGAAGAGGAGGAGGAAGAGGAGAAAAAGAAGGAAGATAGAAATGTACATAAAATCTGCAGGAAGAAAGATTTAAACATAAGAATTTAGGGACATAAGTTTAGACATAAGAATTTAGGGACTCAATTTTTGTTTGTTTGTTTTATAGAGACAGGGTCTCTGTCACCCAGGCTGGAGTGCAGTGGTGCAATCATAGCTCAATGCAGCCTCACACTCCTTGCCTCAAGCAATCCTCCCACCTCAGCCTCCCAAGCAGCTGTGACTACAGGCATGCACCACCACACCCGGCTGTTTTTTTTATTTTTTATTTTTGTGGAGATGGGTTCTCACTATGTTGCCCAGACTGGTCTTGAACTCCTGGCCTCAAGTGATCCTTCCACCTCAGCCTCCCAAAGTGCTGGAATTAATGTCCTGAGCCACCTCACCCAAGACAGGGTCTTGCTATGTTGCCCAAGCTGGTCTCAAACTCCTGATCTCAAATGATCCTCCCATATCAGCCTCTCAAGTAGCTAGGACTGCAGACACAAGCCACCACGCTTGGCTGAATTTTTTTTTCAAAATAAAGTTTTGTTTTGTTTTTTTCTGAAAAAAAAAATCATCTCCCCCACCCTCCACCAATCTCTCTCTCTCTCTCGCTCAAAATCTATGACTCCACACTCCTTAGTCGTGTAGGCTATCTGTCCTCTTCACATTTTGCCAGCATCATCTGCTGTCCCTTTCCCCAGTGCTACTGCTTAGACAGGAAGTCCCTTGAGTTCTCATGCCTGAACATGCAACAATATTTATACTATTCTTATTATACTACCATTTATAATATTATTTATCCTATTTATTGAGCACTTGCCATGTGCTAAGCACCTTACATGTGTTATCTACACCAGTCTACAGGCTCCATGGTGAGCAAGACCATCATTCTTATCTATTTACTTCTCTCCTCCCAGTGTCTAGCACAGTGCTTGGCACATGGCTGGCCCTGAATACATATTTTTGATGCGTGAATGAATCTAATCCTCACTACAATTCTATGAGATAGGTGTAACTATTGTTTCCATTTTACAGAAAAGAAACCAAGGCTCAGATACATTAAGTCATAAAATTTGTAAGTTTGAGCCTCAGACACCAGCATGTCTGACACCGTAGGCTCAGCTTGGAGCCCTTCCCTTGTCCACCTTACTTTCCCTAATACATACCATTACTTCTCATGCCTTCAGTCCTCTGCACATGTTGCCTGGAATGTCCTTTTCTCTGTGTCCATCTGATAAATTCATCCTTCAAAACTACTCTACTTTTTGTATTATTCTTAAAAATATTTATGGTGGCTTTCAAAATGCATAAAATGGGAAGAAAAAATACAAAATTATGGCAAAAAGTACTCAGGGTAAGGAAAAGGAACAAAAATCCGGGGGAAGGACAAGATTCACCTAGAAAAATGCCTGCCAAAAGATTCTTCCAATGCTAGAGACGTAGACCACAAATATATTTCTAAGCTTTCCGGCAGCCAATGCAAAGATAGAAATCTGATTAGTTACAGGATTCACAGCATCCATAAGTTTAAAAAATACCCTCCCCACTTTAAGAGCTCAGGGTTTTTTTTTTCCTGATATTTGAGAGAAATATCTTCAGAAGATTCCCAGAAAAGAGGGTACCATAAGATGTAGTAGATGGCAATCTTTACAACAGTCTTACAATGAATTTGATAGCAAATTGCTTTTTAAAATATCTTTCATTGCAGGCTAGAGTGAGCTGTGATCGTGCCACTGCACTCCATCCTGGGCAATGGGAGTGAGACCCCATCTGAAAAACAAAAACAAAAACAAAAAAAAAATGAAAAAAAAAACAAAGGCCCTCAATAGGGCCCTTCTGTGTTCCCGTAATGCCTTATCCTTCCTTCTATCAGGCTCTGCATTGTAATTCTTATATATCTGTATTCTGTCAGACTGAGAGCTTTTTGAGGACAGGTAGCATACCTTGACTATCCCTGATATCCCTTGTGCCTCAATTCCCTTATCTATAAAATGGAGACGATAATGGCACTTACTGCCTTGGGTTGTTAAGATGAGTAAATGAGTTAATGTGGGAAAAATGCTTGGGACAGTACCTAGTGCATGGTGATGACACAGTAAGTATTAGAATTATTTTATCTTCAGCAAATACAATGTCTGGCATCAGGCATTCAATCAATAGGTACTGGATGAATGCATACATAGATCAATGCATAAGCCTATGATGGAAGCTGGTGAATTCTCTTTTCCTAGAGAGCACTTAAACTATGGAAGAAAACCATTAGTGACCATTACTGTTAATTTGTTTTTTGTCTTTTGCTTTTTTTTTTGAGATGGAATGTCTCACTGTGTCACCCACGCTGGAGTGCAGTGATGTGATCTTGGCTCCCTGCAACCTCTGCCTCCCGGGTTCAAGAGATTCTCCTGCCTCAGCCTCCCGAGTAGCTGGGATTACAGGTATGTACCACCACGCCCAGCTAATTTTTGTATTTTCAGTAGAGATTGGGTTTCGCCCTGTTGACCAGGCTGGTCTCAAACTCCTGACCTCAAGTGATCCGCCCCCTTCAGCCTCCCAAATGCTGGGATTACAGGCATGAGCCACCATGCCTGGCCCCCATTAGCGTTAATTTGTTTATCCCCCTTAAGCCTTTACTCAAAGATAACTTTTCGGTGAGGCTTTCTCCAACCCCAGTACCTCAAAACATTTCCTATATCTCCTTCCCTGCTTTATATTTTGCCTTGGCCCTTGACCCTATCTAAGATACTACAAGTTTAATTATTTATCATGTTTATTCCTGCCTTTCCAATTAAAATGTAAGCTTCCAAAAGCCAGGGATTTTGTTTGTTTCTGGAGAAAGACCTGGTAAATAGTAGATGATCAATAAAATTGATTGAATTGAATGCATAATCATATGGAAACAGGGCAGGGCAGTGCAGGGACTAGGATAGGGCAAGCTCTCAGGGTAGTGTGCTGAGCCTACATTTGCATGATCTCAGAGTAAATGCCTCCTTAAAATTTGCAGCCGAGGCACCTCCTTGCTCACCCCAGTCCCAGCCCTGAAGCAGGGAATAGACCAGATCACCTAGTGAGATCTGTCTACCCCCAGGCAGTGGCATGCTGGTAGATGTTTATCAACCAGCTCTTTTAGGTTGGTAAGGTGGGGGAAGCCTTGATTTGTAATGTTTGCCAATATTCCCATCATGGCCAATTTCAAGCTATCAACAGAATGTTTATGAACAGAGTTGGGAAGAGATGTGCCCAGTGGGCTCTTGTGAGCTGGTACAAGTTGGCTCTAGCGCACCACTGAACAGGATTCTTTTTTTAAAAAAAAATAATTACCTTGTTTTTATTAATCTTTCTTAAATGTGTATATAGCTCACATTTATTTCAGGGTTTACCACTAGAAGTGTTTTGGTCTTTATTTAGAAGTTTGGCAATGTTTTGTGACCACAAATATGCTATAGAAACTTAAGTTCGTTTCATTATACATTGTTTCACATAAAGTTTCCAAGAACCTATCGAGGCTGTTAGTGAGGACTTACTGTACATCTTGACATGGGAGAATTGGGCATTAGGCATGAGCATGTGCCACTGCAGCAGGTGGTGGGCCGCTTAGGAGTCTGGATTACCAATTTCATCTGAACTCTTGGGCAGTCTTGAACTTTTACTAAATGCAACCAGGGCCAGCATAAAAAACAAAAACTGCAAAGAGGAATTAAGAATAATGAGGGGATTAGCATTACCCATTTTCACCACTAAAATATATCCCAGAAGCGCATTATTCTGAATGGAGGGCGAGTAGTATCCCTTTCAGGTTATGAGGGATAACAGAAAGGAAACTTCTGTTTTCCAAGGACTATGTGCCAATCCCTCTGCCAAGCACATACTCCTATAAAGTAGGTACTTCTATAATCCCCATTTTAAACAGATGAGGAAACTGAAGCCTAAATACAATAGATAATTTGCCCAAGATCACACATGCAGCAATGGCAAACCAGGATTCAAGTGGAAGCATATTTGATTCCAAGGCCCATGTACTTTTTCTTACATAGCATCATACTGTGCTATGGCATGAATATGGTGACATCTCCACAGGTATGGATTGAGAAACTTCTGTAGGCCCAGACATGTGTCACAGGCTGTATTTCATGAATTCCCTTCTCTGCATCTGGCCAAACCTGCACTTGTTCCAGAAGACAGGGGAGGTGGCTGTCTTATTCACCTCTCTATGCTCAGTGACCAGCATGGTGCCTGGTGGACAGAAGGCATTCAATAAATAGTTGTTTGAAGATGAAAGGAATAAAAAAAGAAATGAAGTAAATTGGAAAAAGGAAAGAATTTTTGTCCCATGGATATTGTTTGTGTTTATGGATCACTCAAGAAGACTTTAGACACAAAATTTGCATAGATACTCCTAAGCAAATTATTTCCAACTTCCATTAATTAATTGCCAGCAGTGGATTCCTTTTTATTTGTTATGCCAGAGATCATGAAAGCATGGAATCTGGGATAGATTCTGGAATTATCTTCACTGTAGATTGGCTTTCCTAACTGTTGTGTGCTTTGGCCATGAGTCCCATCGGTCGGTACTCTCTGTGCCCATTCCAGTGTGCGTAAATGACTGGCAGCATTCAGGGATAACTTGAGTGTCAGAAGAAAAGGGCTCAGGCTTCAAAATCTCCATGGCTAATCTGTAAAGTAGGCAATCCTTCCGCAGATAATTGAACAGTGACTAGATTTAGTTACTGGCTAAATCTCAGGGCTCTTCCACTCAGTACCCTTACCCAGATATATTTCGTGAGATTTTCAAAAACAGATACAGACATGGTCTCTGGTTGTAAATTTCCCTCCTCTCTCTCTTTTCTGCTCATGAACATAACCAGTGCCAGGCCAAAGGTTGCCCAAGCTTAAATATTCTGGGCTGATTCAATGCCTGGGGATGTATGTTCTGATGCCTTCTACAGAGGTGGCCTGCTGAATGCATTTCGAAGATGCGTTTTGCTTGGAATGCTTAATATTTGGACATTATTTTTCAGTTAATTGACAGCATAAAAAAGCAAAGGAGATTCTGCATCAGTTCTTTTGATTTCTCTTGAAAACTTGGAGGCTCTAGGCATGCAGACTGACACACAGCAACATTGGGCTGGAGCTGAGTAGTGGCTGCCCTGTTCGAACAGAATGTGCATTCACTCCCTGATTCACCTCTGCCCCACCATCTACTCTTATCTGCCCAGCAGTAAGGCAGGCTGTCAGTTGCAGTTTGTTATCTCCCTTTGTGCAGCTATTTCATAATTTGGATGGGCATATGCTCTGTAGTTTGCCACAGAGAGAAGCCCACCACACCCACTAGACTGATTTCAGTTGCCTACCTGGCTCCTGTAATCACTATGTCTGTGTTTGAGCCTCTCATCCCTACTCTAAGGGGACAAAGCTGGTCTTAGACATAGGCAGAGCTCGTAGCTGCCCGCACAGATCGGTAGGAAAAGTTGCCAACAGAAAGCCCGCATGCCTCAAAAATAGTTCCCTGGCCTGGTAACCTGCCTGCCTGAAATTCACACTATCAGTCACTTCTTGGGTTAAAGATCTTAGTCTTCCCCTTCTCCAAGTGAAAACATATTACTTTGGAGAGGCAAACCATTATCCTGTGATGCTAGTTCCTGGGAACATGAGGGGAAAGGGTCTACTTTAGCAGCATCTCAAAAAGCATTGGGACTGCTGACACTGGCTCAGGTTACTTCTCTAGTCTCCAGCAAAAGAGAGAGGCAGAGAACAAGTAAGGACACAGGACAAGTAAGTTTGCTGAGGGGAAGCCACAGAGAAGGGCTCAGAGTCTGACGGCACACCCAGGAAGGGCAAGGCCTGGTGGCCAGCACCGGGGTCCTGTGGATAGGTGAGGGATAGAAGGCATTGCTCCAAAGGAGAGAGAAGTACAGAAGAGCATCAGCCTTTTGTGGCCAGTGGGCCCTTCAGAGAAAGAATGAATTTGTTCTTTAGAAAGGATTGCTTGGTTGGGTATAACTCACAGGTGGTGTGAAGGCCGGAACTCTATAAACAGATCCTCCTGCAGTTACCAGAGGCTATTTTTGCTCCTCGCAACATCATGTGCCGGGCAGACAGTGGCCCTGTTGGAATGCACAGAGAGCAAAGCAACACTGCAATTGGTAGCTCCCCAGGGAGAGGGCTTTTTTATTTTAATTTTTTCCATTTCCAGCACACTCTACACTGGTGCTTCACCATTCCCACCCCACAAACCTAGCATTTATTAGCTACAACCCCTTCCCAGCAGCCTGGGGCCCTAAGTGTTCCATGTAAACCTCAGGCAAGCAAGACTCTCCCAACACCAGGGAACCGCCAAAACCAGCTTATCCACTGTTCCCAGCCCTGCTTCTCCAGACACCAGATGGGTTCCAGGACTCTCCTGGTTCCTTTGCTTCCACTGCTCACAGGACATCCCACATGGCAAGAGGGGAGGCAGAGGAGAAAATGAGGGAAGTTTACCGGGCACAGTAGCTCACTTTTCTGTAATCCTAGCACTCTGGGAGGCCAAGATGGGGGGATTGCTTGAGCTCAGGAGTTCAAGGCCAGCCTGGGCAGTATGGTGAAACCCCCATCTCTACAAAAAATACAAAAAATTAGCTGGGCATGGTGGCACACACCTTTAGTCCTAGCTACTTAGAAGGCTGAGGTTAAAGGATCACCTAAGCTGGGGGAGGTTGAGGCTACAGTGAGCCATGATCACACCACTGCACTCTATCTGGGAGACACAGTGAGACCCTGTCTCAAAAATAAAATAGAAATAAAAATAAAAGAAAATGAGGGAAGTAGAGGCAGGTGGTAGGAGGGATCATGAAAGGCAGGGGAAGGACTTTGTCTACCTTCATATTTTACTCTGACTCTTCCCCCTCTTACTGACTTCCAGCACAGGCTGTGTCCCCTGTGCCTCTCCAAGAGCTTCCCAACCTCCATTTGCACACCATTGTTCAGGGGCCTAGCTCTTTCCTCCAAGTTGCCTCCTACTACCTAGACACAGGCTGCATCATGCTGATTTACAGATTAGTCAGATGAAGACTCAACACCCACCTCCCCTCAGCCTTGGCAGCTTGCGTTGCCATGAGAGTGACAAGAAGGGTGGAAATACTTATTATCTACTTTATTTTATATTGAAGCCAATCCTCCCAGGGCCTACACTATTCCTCTCCAGCAGAGGTAGGAACTTGGAGAGACTGCATGAACTTTTCAGGCCACTAGGAGTATTTGGAAGGTAATAATTTACTAAAGTCAGCCCTTGATTCCTCCTGTGACTTATCCACTTTGCGGATTATCTGTGGGTAATGCTTTTCTCTAAGCTGGCCTCCCCTGCCTTCCAGTGAGTTTCTGAGCTGTCTTTTTTCCCTGCTCCCACGACACCCTGTGGATATGTGCTTGAAGAATGCACACTTGAACATTTGCCTACGCAAAATGGAAATACAGAGGAAAATTGGGTGGAGGTGGGGCAATCCTCTAGTTCTTTCCTATGTCAGCCAGAAGTGATTTGGGGTGTTTAATTAAATCTGAAACTTCTGAGTGCATAGTATGCACAAAGGTGCTAGGGTTGGTATCTGGGGAGGCAATAATTTTATTTTTTCTACTTGGTTCCTTTTTGTTCCTTGGGAGTCCCAGGGATAGAAGAGAGTAAATGTGAATGAAATGAAAATGTGATTGACCCAAAATGCAAATTATACATCATCATCATCATCACAATGATACCTAACACTCACATAGCACTTATTATATACCAGGCAGAGTTCACAGGGCTTTATATGCATGAACTTGCTTAATCATCACCACTCTGATTCGAGATATTATTAACCCTGTTTTAAAGGCAATGAAAACGAAATACAGAGAGATCTAGTGACTTGCCTAAGATCATGCAACTGGTACCCAGGTAACATTCATCCAGGGTTCACAGCCTTGATACTATTCTAAACTATTTCTCACTACACACATTCTGTTGTTTCATTTTTCCATTGTTACAGAACTACCCCCAAACTTAATAAGTTAAAGCCGCAACCATTTTATTTGTTCACGATTCTGTGAGTCAGAAATCTCAACACAGTCTGAATGGTTTGTCTGTGATGTCCGGAGCCTCAGCCGGGATGGCTCAGACAGTTGGGGCATGATCAAGATGGCTTGACTGGGGGTCTCTGTCTGAAACCTCAGTTCTCACTGTCTACTGAGTTCCTAGATTGTCTTCCACATGGCCTTTTTGTAATGGCTGGTTTGGGCTTCCTCACATCATGGTGGCCTCAGAGTAGTCAGACTTCTTCTCTGGTAGCTGGCTATCTCTGAGAGAAAGAGGAAGCCTCCAGGCCTTTTAAAATCTGGGCCTGGAACTGGCACAGCATTACTTCAGCCATATTCCACTCGGCACAGTAAGACATGAGACCAGATCAAATGCAAGAGGAGAAAAATAGATTTCACTCCTTGATGAATGGAGTGACATGCACACATATATACTGAATCAAGTTATTAATGGTGGCCATCTTTGGAGACTACCACACTATTTATATATAGAACATACATACCATTTATATTATATTATAAGTTAATATATTACTTCATATGTATGTGTGTGTGTATATAGATATACACATACATATGAAGTGTATATAGATACACACACACGTTGATTTTTTTAATGTTGAAAATTGCAACTACATTGACCAACACCCTGCAACCACTGACCCCACTTAAAGATACTCAGTGAGTTTTAAAATCCATTCCCAGGTCTGGATCCTGCTAAGTGTTTCAATGCCCCCTCCAGTATCTCAGCCAGGTCTCCTAGACCCCAATAACTTAGAAGACTATGATTCTAGGGTTGACACTGGCTGGGCCCTACATGCATGGAATTGCTTCTTTCTTCTGAGACTGTAACCAGGGGGTCCTCAAAAACAAAATTCTATCCCAAAGCAGTATCCTACTGGGGCTCAACCAGGGAACCCCAGACAGCTTGGCAGGTCCCATTGCCTTCAGCCATTGAAGACTGCAGCTGTGTGGTGGCAAGGGAGGAGAGTAGACTGAAGGACCTGAGGAAACCTGAATGGTAGTCTTGATTCAGCTTCTCTGCATGTGAATGGGAGGACATGAGAAGGAGGCACAACAGACATTTGGTCCTGAGTTATCATGTCACCTCACTGCCTATAGACCTCAAATGGGCATGAAAAAGGAGTGTTTGGTTATTTCCCCTCCCCCAGAGATGCTTTCATTATCTCCTCTTTACCCCTCCTCATAAATGGCAGGGCCTTTGGCATGATGGCCATACTCCACTGCCATGCCCCACCTCTTCTCACCTAAGCTAAGTCAGTTCCCTGTTATAGCCACTGATAGGTCATTCACTCATTCATTTTTTTCAATGTTTATTAAGGGCTACTATGTGTAAGGCACTGTTCTAGGCAATCGGGATACAACAGTGAACAAATTGGACCAAAATACCTGCCCTTAGGGAGCTTACATCCTATAAAAAGGAAATACACAATAAACAAAATCTGCAAAATACACAGTACATTAGGTGGTAAATGCTATGGAGAAAAATAAAACAGTAAGAAGGGTAGAGGAACTGGGGTGGTTAGGGGATTACAATTTTAACTAGTGTGGACAGGAAAGTCCTCTCTGAGAAAGTGACATCTAAGCAAAGACCTGAAAGAGGCGAGGGGGGGCATTATGTTGAGAATAGACTCTAGGAGGAAAAGGACAGAAGCAAGGAGAACAGTTAGGGGGTATAGGAGATTGGATTATTGTTCTCAAGTTTTCACTCCCTTCCTGTTATAGAATTTTATATGCATACCCTCGTCATGCGACTTTGCAGTACTTCCTGCGAGAGCAAGCAGAGTATATTTTGCCACCACATTGATGCTGAACATTACCATGTAACTTGCTATGTCCAATGGAATGTCAGTGGATATGGCACTAGCAGAGATTGTAAATGTATTTGTATTATTTACCTGGCCTTTGTGCACCTGCCATCTTCTGTGAGAAGAACATGACCCAGTTGGCTGCTATTCCAGAATGAAGAGATACATAGAAAGGACACAAACCCAACACTCAGCCTGAAGCCAAACCATCCCAGCTGACCCCAGACCATTGAGCAAGCAAAATGAATGTTTGTTGCAAGCAATTGACATTTCAGGTTGTTTGGCAATGTCATCATAGCAATAGCTGACAGATAGAGGAGGTCATGCAATAATCAGGCCAAGAGATAATGTTTTAGACCAAGGTGATAGCAGTGGAGATGATTACAAAATGATCAGACTCTGGGTATATGCTAAAGGCAGAACTAACTGGATTTGCTGATGGATTGAATGTGGAATATGGAGGGAGGGTGGGAACTTTCTTTTTTTTTATTATACTTTAAGTTCTAGGGTACATGTGCACAACATGCAGGTTTGTTACATATGTATACATGTGCCATGTTGGTGTGCTGCACCCATTAACTTGTCATTTACATTAGGCATATCTCCTAATGCTATCCCTTCTCCTCCCCCCACCCCACAACAGGCCCCGGTGTGTGATGTTCCCCTTCCTGTGTTCAAGTGTTCTCATTGTTCAATTCCCACCTATGAGTGAGAACATGCGGTGTTTGGTTTTTTGTCCTTGCGATAGTTTGCTGAGAATGATGGTTTCCAGCTTCATCCATGTCCCTACAAAGGACATTAACTCATCCTTTTTTATGGCTGCATAGTATTCCATGGTTTATATGTGCCACATTTTCTTAATCCAGTCTATCATTGATGAACATTTGGGTTGGTTCCAAGTCTTTGCTATTGTGAATAGTGCTGCAATAAACATACATGTGCATGTGTCTTTATAGCAGCATGATTTATAATCCTTTGGGTATAGACCCAGTAATGGGATGGCTGGGTCAAATGGTATTTCTAGTTCTAGTTCCTTGAGGAATCGCCACACAGTCTTCCACAATGGTTGAACTAGTTTAGAGTTGAGGGTGGGAACTTTCAAGGACAACTCAATCGTTTTTGGCTTGAGCAACTGGAAGGAGTTGCCATGCAATGAAATGGAAAAGGCTGAAGATGGGGCAGTTTAGGGGGAGGAGAAATATAAAAATTCAGCTTGGGCATGCCTCTTAGATATCTCACAGTTCAGTGTTTCTCCCAGACTGTCCTGGCTTATAGACTTTGATAGCTCCACTTGCCTGATTTGTTTGTAAAAGCTCCAAAGCCCCTACCCCAGGTTGACCCAGCCCTCCGTTTCCTCACCTAATGGTGGCTTTGAAACCTCTATGTTGAAGAAGCTTAAAGAAAGGAATCTGGAAGGAGACCAGGCAACTCTTCTTGCTGCCTTTGCATAAAAAGCACATAGTTTTCACTTGGATTGTGTGTTACAAAACAATAAAAAGAGTAATTTTGTAAAAGATGCTTTTATTTACACACTACCTAAGATTGACAAAATATCAATTTTCTATACCACATTATACAAACCAGGAAAAAGATCTTATGGCCAATCTCACAGCACACATTAGAACAAAGCTTCCCAATAGCCAAGGGCCACAGGGCACCATTAATAGGAAGATCTATTTTGTTCCAGGAACTGTGCGAGGTGCTGAAAATGCAAAGGTGTGGCAGATTGTATTACTGTTTAAATTTTTCATCACCCATCCCTGAGGGTGCATTATATATCCTCACTCCACTAAACTCTAGAATTGCCACATGACATACTTTGGCCTATGAAATGTGAGCATGTGAGTGGAAGTGACTATGTCACTTCCAAGCAGACACTTTCAGAGCCATAGAGTAATAACACTATGATCTGTCTTCTCTCTGCCATGAGAACGCTAATATCCCAGACACTATTCTGTGAACCCAGGTCCCAGAGTGAAGACACAGAACAGAGCCATAACCAACCCACAGCCACCATGTAATATGAGCAAGAAATACATCTTTGTTTTGGGGATCATTTGTTACTGCCGCATAACTTAGGCTAAACTGACTGCTCCAAGTTGTATATGAGATAGATGTGGTCATTGCTTTCATGGAACTTGCAATTCAATGGAGGAAGCAGTAGGTAAGTATGAAAACTGAGAGAGAGAGGAAATTATTGCAGGAAATAGTATGTAGTGAAAGTAATTAACTCTGTTTTTATGTATGTGTGTTACCTACTTTATATAGGTGGTCAGGTAAGGTAGGCTGCAGACCCTTGACCCATAGAACAAAAAGCTAACACTTCCACTCTCTTCTCTTCTCCATTTTTTCCCTTTTCATCTTTTCTTATCATCTCCCGCCATCAAGTCTCTCTATCTCACCATTTCCTTTCCCTTCCTCTCCATTATTCCTTCTCCAGATTCTAGCTTTCTTTTCTTCCAGCTCCCTGCATTTGTGTATATATGTAAATGTGCACATATGTGTACATTGACATGCACTTGCACACATGTACACACACACACAGAGGTAGTGCTTCTATGACTGAACTTGATAACCACAACCCTGGGAGCCCTGCTTATCCTACCAGAATTGCTGCACTGTTTTAATTACAGCCATTATTCACAACACCTCGCACATTTTCTGTCTTGTTGACAGTATTTGGGAAGCAGCAGCTGCTCCCTTACTTTCACATTTATTGCCACTGTTTTGCCTTGGAAAAGAATATTAAATATCACAGTTAAATACAAATCTTCTTAAAGATCAAGACAGCTTCTGCTCTTAGCCATTCAGATTTCATTTCTCTCACTCAGCTGAGCTCCACTGAACACTTTCAGATTGGCTCCTCTGCTTGAGTTATTTAAAAATGTCTGGCTTTGATTTGATTCCAATCCCCTTCAAACTCTCAACATCTCTGCTGCTTCTGCTGCTGCCTTCCTCCCTTGTTTCCTTCTGTCCGTCTCAAGACAGCTTACATTTCCCAGGCCAACCCTCTATGACTCCATTCATGCATTCCACATGGTTTTTATGGACTCTGGGGAAATCCCAGCCATCCACCTTAGCACATTGCTCTTGAAATGACACAAAATAAGTGCATTCCTTCATCTTAAGGCTTTTAGGCCAGTGGTTTGTACTTTTCTTTTTTTTTTTTAATACTGTGGACTCATTAACTATGTTATCAGATCTGTGACCACTCTCCCATATACTCACAACATTTTGTGTTTATTATCAGAGGATTCTTGGAGTTCCTAAAGTCCATTTCTGCACCACCTCTCTAAGGATACAGGCATCCCAGTTGAGGTTAGCTGATGAGAACACCAGCCTCCTGGGAAAGGGTCAGTATCCATCAGTGGAAATGAGTATAATAGATTCATTTTAGAGGTTTTAACGAAGAGGGTAATATGAGGATGCAAGCAAACTTGGGTGACTTAAAACGGTTGCCTAACTCCAATTCTGCCTTTGCCCCACTTTGCCTTCTACAGTCCAATCTGTGCTCAGGCTGTTTCTTCACTATGACTTTCTCTCAACGGATCTGATGTGCAAGGGCATCTTTCCAAAGTACACAAGATGAAACACCAGGCCTGAGCTTTCTCTGCATGTTTTGAAGCTCCAGGCCAGTTGTCAAGGCTGGTCCAAGCACCAGCATTTTCCCTGCGTCCCTTCTTATAATTTCTGCATGTGCTTTCAATCCAAACATAGCCTTAAGGTGTGACAAGGATGACATTAGACACTGTCCTCTCAAGTTTAACCTCTGAGTACTTAATAACACTTAATGTCGGACCCATCCTGGCCAGTGTTGGAAGCTGCTGATTTTTCTCCATGACTGGTGATCTCTGATAAAAGGAAAAAATGTAATGCAGATGGGATGTGGTATGTTTCCTGCTCCAGAAGGCATCCTAGGGCTTCCCTTGATTTTCAGAAATAAACAGGCAGATCTGGGATAAAAGGGTGGATATACAGAATTGCAGCCAAGAGGCTGTGCTGAATGAAGAAAATGGAGGAGTCCTTTTATGGGTCTCCACAAATACAAATGAGGTATTGGGGAGCATGAATATTGAGACCAATTGGCTGAAAATAGGAGGCTGTGGTGGAAAGGGCAGGGGATTTGGAGGGCTCCCAGCCCACTATTAGTTCTGTGACCTTGGGAAAGCCTCTCAGCTTCTTTCCCACCCTGAGACTCATTTTCCTGAATGTCAGAATCTAGAAGACCAACGGATCCCTATACCTATGTCATGCATGTGCTTCCTGAATCTTCTCACTCAATCGAGCAAGTGGGGCCTGGTTCATAACCCTTCTTTTCCTTAGGAAGGTCAGGATGAAGTGATGAAGAGCACAGGATCAGGAAGCAAGCTGCCTGGCTTTCCCACCCCTATCTGTAGAACTTCAGGCAAATCCCTTAACCTTTCTGAGTCTCAGTTTCCTCATCTGTAATATAGGGATGGGTGTATCTCCTCATTAGGTTGTCGTGCAACTTAAATGAAATAATGTAGCTT
This sequence comes from Pan paniscus, assembly GCF_029289425.2. Classification (NCBI taxonomy): domain Eukaryota; kingdom Metazoa; phylum Chordata; class Mammalia; order Primates; family Hominidae; genus Pan; species Pan paniscus. Next base: position 109,427,563 of record NC_073272.2, read on the forward strand.
AAGTGTTCAGTTCAGTTCGTGGCATCTGGTAATCAATCAATTTGTACTAGCCATGATGGTTATTCTCTGAAAATAACCACTTTTATGTATAAAAGTGGACATCCTCAGTAGCCATGCCTACACTAAGTGACTCTGCTCTCCAATCATAGCTGAATAAGTCTGGGATAGCTCCTTGGCTCAGATTGGGCAATTGAATTCTCTCTTCAGGAAACATGAACTTTGGATGAATCAAGGCAGAGAGAACAAGCTGTTAGAGTTGAGTCATTTTCATGGCAACACTCTGGAACAGAAGCTGCAGACATGTTTTGTTTGGTCTTTTCCGTGTTTTGTTTTTTGGTTTTTAAAAATTTGAATTCATAGTCATTATTTAAAACCTCAGGGAATGTCATATAATAATCTTCAATTCTGGCCTTACTGGATCTGTTAACACTGGGCCAAATTCCTGTATGGCAACAATTGGCTAGAGGAAAGTAGGCTCAGCATAGCCTGCTTCACCCCTGCTGGATCCCCAGAGTTTAGGATCCCTGCTCCTCAAGGCTGTGCTGGTTTCTGCTATTCCCTGGCCTTGACTGTTTCACTCTTCCTTTGGTTCTAGGAGATAACCCAGGATCCCGCAAAGCAATCCCCTCAACACTTTTTACTTCTCTCAGCTACCTAAAGTGTCTACAATTTCCATGACTCACAGCCAAAAGATATAAAGGATACGGAATGACTGGACTCCCATGGTAGATCCTCCACATTAGCTCTCAGTGTGACTGGCTCAAAAGAGCCAGTAAATTCCATGAAGCATCCTTCAGAAATGCTGTTTTACTTCTCTGATCGTCAAGGATTATAATAATAAAATTTCTATATATGGAGTTTATATATACAAATATCTAAGAGGACATGTGTTCTTACCTAATGTTCTTAAACAGATCCAAATTCAAACACTTCATTCTATTAGTCCCCAAATTACAGTTGCACTTTTCAGATCACGCGTTCTAGTCTGGGAGTTGAAAAACATACTCATTATCTACTTCAAATCCTAATTTTTAAAAATCATTTGAAGTAGCTCTGAAATATTAGGAGAAGGCGTAATAAGACCACTTGAAATAAATTCTAAAACATTTTAAAGATCTATTTAAAAGTGGTTTTCAATAGATATCTTCTTGGACATGCATAATATTATGTTCTTTCTGCCTAGAATGCTCTTCTGCTATTCTCTACCTGCAAAAATCCTACTCAGGTTTCAAGGTTTATCTCAAAAGTTGCCTCATCAATAAAATTTCTCCCACTCAGGAAGTGTATTTACTTCCAACAGTGTGCTCCCATAACCCTTTGTACATACATGTATTACATTACTTATCACATGGTATTACAAATATTGGTTTACTTATCTGTCTCCTGCACTTGACTGTCAGCTCCTTGATGGCAAACTTCATGTCTTAGTCATTTTTTAATCCCCAGCTCTTAACTCACAGTAAATGCATCACCATTGCTTGCTGTATGGATGTTTGTTGTGGAATTAATTGAAGTTAGACTAAAAAACATTTCTGACAAAGTTGTTTTCATAAGGGTTTCATGGAGGTGATGAACATGGATTAAAAATACTGAATGACGATGAATAGTAAAATATTTGGTGTCACCTAGACATGAAAAGCAAATGGCTTATATCACAAATAATGAGTATTTTTTTGCACCGTGAAGATATATTAAGAAAAATAACATAGCTATTAGGAAGAGATAGAAAAATGTTATCATATCAAAAATAACTATTTCCAAAGTAGAGACTCTTATAAGCAATGTTAAATATTTAAACATTATTTTCTATGGAAAATTACAATGCCTTCAATTGAGGGTGACTGGTTAACAAAGTTACAGTATAGGCAACTATACTAAAGGAGGCCAGTGTATGAAAATAAATCATTGATCAGAAATAGAAGCCAGATTGAAACCAAGAATAGAGGTTTTAGGAATAGCTTCAGATTGGGAAAACTTAGCCTAGAGAAAGAATGAAGATAAGGATAGTCTAAGACAACCAGAGTGGAATCCTCTTTTCTGGAGGCTGGAAAGTAAAAACTAAAACCCCAAATAACTCTATAAATGGAAACCAATTGAATAAACCAGTTGAGGCTCCATGAGAGACATCTATGAGGAACTAGAGACTTTATAATTGGTCTTCCATGGATCCTCAGTGCCCAGGACAATGTTAGGAGAAACTGAACACATCAAGATTTTTTTAAAAAGTGAGAAGTCAGAAAATAAATCGGGAATATATTAAGCTGTGCTATACAACAGGTAAAGGAATAATAAAACCTTATACCTGATTATTTATTTGTCCAGGTTGTAGCCCAAAATAGCATACCTAAAGCCTTGTGAATGAGCCATCTTCTAAGCAGATCCTCAAGCCCCAATCAAGCTTTCAAATGACTACAGTCTCAGTCAACAGCTTGCCTACAACCTCATGTAAGATCCTAAAGTCAAAATTACCCAGCTAAGCCATTTCTCACCCACAGAAACTAAAATAATAAATGTTGCTTCAAGCCACTAAGTTTTGGGATAATTTGTTACACATCAATTGATAACTAATACAAGGTACATAAGTGCTATGCAAAAGGAAATACAGAGTGCCCTGAAAACATATAGCACAGGATCTTAATCCAGTTTAGAGAATCAAATCTGTTCTTACTGAGGAGCCAGTTAAACTGAGACTTAAACAGAAAGGGGGAATTAGCCAGGATATAGGGCTTGATAGAAAAGGAAAAGTATCCTGGGCACAGAGAAACTTATGTGTGAAGGCAGAGAGGAGAAAGTAAGCATGTTGTTTCACTCTAATGGGAGTGAAGAAAAATCTAGAATCAAGAAGATCAGTTAGAGGAGAGCTACAGTCATTCAAATGTAAGAAGGTAGTGACTTGAAATAGAGGAGTGGTAAGAAGTGAATGGATTTGAAAGTTATTTGGGAAGTAGAATCAATAAAGCTTGCCTACCAGGAGATTTGTTGGCAATAAATTATAGGAACTCTCTTCTGATAATGATTTTCTCCTTGAAGTAGAGGTTCAGATAGGGATGGGAGAGGTAGGGAGTTGAGTATTTTGAAGAATATGGAGAAGGTTTGCAATAGCTGGAGTTGTGAGTGAGAGAATTCTGGCAAAGGAAACATATTAGGATTGTTAGACAGCACTGAGGACCCAGTTCAGTTTGGAGACTACAAATTTATGGAAACACCAATGTGCACAGATATTTGATTTTCTCTATCTATATTTTACAGCCCAGATGCAAGAACAAGGAAGAAGTTTACTTAAATTCACTTAAGGTTGGTAGTTTTGCCTGGGCAGGTAACTCAGAAAACAGTGGAGCAAGTATTTGAGGGTACTTGAGTACGGTTGAAGTGAGGAACAATAGTATATATGCTGAGTAGGGAAGGAAATGACAGAAAAGAAGCTTATAGATTGAGATGTGGTGGACACTGTGGTGCGTTACCCAGATTGCCTTTTAGGGGAGGACTTATTGTTCCAGTTTCTGAATATACTGTCACAGGTTGCCTTCAGCTGCGCTGCTGGGCCCTTCAGGGATTGCTTCATAGCTGCAGAGCTGCCTTACTCAAAGTCACACCTCTTACCCAATGACCCACATCCAGTGACTGATATAGAGGTATGAAGACTTGGCCATCTTGGCCCAACTCAGAACAACACTTAAGGGCTATTGTAGCTTTAGCACTTCCCTGTGAGGTTGGCCAAGGCTGTCACTAGGCCTGCATTGCATCCCAACTTCTTCCCAATTCTGCTTTCTTCCCCTCCTTTCCACAGATATTAATACCAAGTTCACACAGGATGTTTAGCTCATAAATATCCTGCGTACTAAACTCCCTCTGAGAGTTTGCTTCCTGGGAAAATCAGCTTGTGACAGGGTATATATGGACTGGGAGTCCCAGTAAAGTTGAAGGACTTGGATATTGGGAGTAACTGAGTGAGCTGGAAAGATGGAAGGGTGTGATCACAATGTGAAATGTCTTAATTTACAATTTTAGAGCTGGCGCAATTCTGGATGAGACAAAGGCAAGGTCACATGGACATTGGGGTCACCAATAACTCCCTCATTCAACAGGTATTTATTGAGGGTTAACTGTATTAGCTATTTCTGTGCAACAAATTACCTCAAAATCTAGAAGCATAAAACAAGAAACATTGACTATCTCTCAGTGTCTGTAGGTCAGGAATCTGTATGTGGCTTCTTAGGTGGTTGTCTGTGTCTCAGCAACTCTGCAATCAAGTTTTTGACCAGGGCTATATCTCAAAGCTTGACTGAGGAAGGATGCACTTCCAATCTACTTCCAAACTCACTCACATGGTTGCTGGCAGGCCTCAGTGTCTCTCTGGCTGTTGACCAGAGACACCAGTTCCTTGCTGTGCGGGCCTTTCCATGGAACAGCTCACAACATGGCAGTTAGCTTCCTTCAGAGTGAGTCAACAAAAGAGTTAGAGAAGACATTCAAGATGGAAACCACAGTCTTTCCAACAATTTCTGAAGTGACATCCATCACCTCTCCTAATTCTATTTGTTAGAAGCGAGTCAGAGTCCAGCACACACTCATGGAGAGGGGATTATACAAGGACATAAATAACAGGAGGCAGGGATAATTAGGAGCCATCATAGAGGCTGCCTGACACACCTACTCTGTGCAGGGCACTATTCTAGGTGCTAGGGAGATAGCAGTGAGCAAGACAGACAAAAGCCTTTTTTCTTAGTACATTAAAGTTGGGGGAGATAGATGATAAACAAGTAAACAGGCAGGATCATTTAATATTTTATGTTCCATGAAAATAATAAAATAGGATAATGTGAAAGAAAGTGGCTAGTTGGGATGCAGGTAGGGAGTTTTTTTTTCTTAATTTTTATTTTTATCTATTTATTTATTTATTTATTTATTTATTTATTTATTTATTTGAGACGGAGTTTCGCTCTTGTTGCCCAGGCTAGAGTGCAATGGCGCGATCTCGGCTCACAGCAACCTTGACCTCCCGGGTTCAAGCCATTCTCCTGCCTCAGCCTCCGGAGTAGCTGGGATTACAGGCATGCGCCACCATGCCCGGCTAATTTTGTATTTTTAGTAGAGACGGGGTTTCTCCATGTTGGTCAGACTGGTCTCAAACTCCGGACCTCAGGTGATCCGCCCACCTCGGCCTCCCAAAGTGCTGGGATTACAGGCGTCAACCACCATGCCCGGCCGGGAGTTATTTTTATATGGTGTGGCCAAGGAATGCCTCTGAAATGGCGCTTCAGCTGTGAACTGGAAGGATGAGAAGGCAGTTATCCGAGCAAAAATTTGGAAGAAAAAATTTCCAGGTGGTGGGAATGAGCTTGGTAAGTTCAGGGACTCACAGGTTGTCCAACGTGGCTAGAGCAGAGTGAGAGAACCCAAGAACTCTAGAAGAGAGACCAGAGGTGAGAGCCAGATCACACAGGGCCTTGTAATCTACACATGAAGAGGAATATGTACTTTATCCCAAGAGCAATGGGAAAGTCATTGGAGGGTTTTAAGGAGATGAGTGACATGATCTAATTTATGTTTTTAAAATATTACTTTGCCTGTTGAAGGGAGAATGTAGACTGAGTTTTCAAAGTGTTGAGTAGAAATCTAGAAAAATGGCAGGACTTGGGATAGAGCAGAAGGCAGACAGGCATGTGCCTATGTATTCACTGAATGATGGAGATTTCAGCAGATGACCACAACACACAGGGAAAATAATGATTTTGTTGGCTGGAAGGAGCTTCAAAGGAGTAGAGGATGGATTTATTTATTTATTTATTTATTTGTTTGCTTATTTGTTTATTTTTGAGTCAAAGTCTCATCAGGCTGAAGTGCAGTGGTGCAATCTTGGCTCACTGCAACCTCTGCCTTCCAGGTTCAAGTGATTCTCATGCCTCAGCCTCCCGAGTAGCTGGGATTACAGGTATGTGCCACCACGCCTGGCTAATTTTTTTTTGTTGAGATGAGGTTTTGCCATGTTGGCCAGGCTGGTCTCTAACTCCTGGCCTCAAGTGATTTGCCTGCCTCGGCCTTCCAAAGTCCTGGGTTTATAGGTGAGAGCCACTGCATCTAGCTAGAGTAGAGATTTTAATGTGAATGTGGACAAATAGTGATCTGGAAGCAGCACCAGGGAGCAAAGAGGACACCTGCTTTACTTTCTTCCCTTATAAATTGGTAAATAGTGAGGGAATGAGCTGCCTCCATTAGAAAGGCCTTCTCGGGAAGCCAGATTTCAGTTAAAGCATCAGAAGTAAAGAACATTTGGAGAAATCAATGCCTGATCTCTCCATATCAGAGTGGGGAGCCCCCTTGTTATCTGACATCACCGATCCATAGTAAAGATCATCAGAGTCTTTCTCTGATTTAGAGTACCCTCATATAATTTGATGCAGAGAGAAAGAGACACTATAAATTCTGAGAGTCTGGTGTGAGTGTTAGCAAGATAAGCTGCTTTTCTAAATTAATTTAGGCTTTAGGCTTCAGCCTTTGAAATTCTAATTGGGTTATTAGCCGGCCATTCTTCACAAAACTTCAACTGCCCTTCATCCTTCAACATACGGCTTCCCTTTAAATGTCTAAGCTAGGGCAGCCTGCTGAGTAAAACATTATTTTCTGGCCTACTACAGTAATGACTAGAGAAATAGAAGGCTGAGCTGGAAATAAGCAGTCCAAGGACTGGATATGGCCCTTGAGGTTGGTTACTGTTACCCTAGCCCAGTGTGTCTCAAGTTTTGTCATTGTTCCTCCACTTAGGAGCATTTTCAGACATCTTTCCATTAATACCCCCATCCTCATGAAATCTTCATACCACAGGTGTAGTATACATCTAGTTCTATATAGTTGCCCTTTGGAGGGCCACACACTATTATAATGTCTAAGAAGAATTCCCTGCCCAAGATCCAATTTTCACCCTCTTGCAAGAGAGATCACTCCTGTTGAGAATGCATGCCCCAATGCAGAGAAGCACTGCCAGTGGTAAGGAGTTTAGGCACAGGGCAGAGCCTGTTGTGAGATGGTTTTGAAGCTGGGAACTGGGGTGAGTTAGTCACTCACCCAAACCACATCAAGTAGGGAACATATTGCTGCTGCAGATAGATAAATAGAACTGTCATTAATGATACATTGGTGGTCTCATTTGGATATCAGTCTTCTGCACTTGCTTATTTATCCTTGGTTGATTCCACTGAGACCTGATAGTTCTTTTTGGGACTGATAGCTGAGTTGAGTTCCAGGGCAGCAGAGTAGACCCTGCACCAAAGGTGACCAGTTTGAAGCACACTGTTGTTCCTTGAAACAAACCATGGCATGCCTCTCTTGTCACAAAGACTTGGCAGTGGCTGTTGGGTAGAATCTTCCATTTTCTGTGTCACACTAAGCAGCCTGCTCATCTCTGCCTCCTTCCCCCTGCGGTGGCTCCTATAGCCATTTGACAGTGGGGAGAACGTGCAGCACTCCAGGAGGGCTTTTCTTTCCAGCTCTTCAAAGAGCATTTATCAGCTGAAAGGTAGCAGGACAGAGAGGGGCCTGCACTGGAGAGTCAGACAGCTGCCCAGAGGGCACTCTGTATGAGCTGCATTGAAGGAGCTGGAGAGTCCTACCTGGAAAATGAAGGTGAGGAGAAGCTGCCTTTCTTCCATTCACTTTCAGGCTCCCAGAACCTAGGCAGGCTGCCATGGCCACACGCTCTTTTATTAACCAAACTTTGGTTCACCTCAGCCTCCTCTCCCTGCTGAGCAGCAGCAGGCTGCCCACAATGAATGTTCAAGCCTATGTTTACAGTTTAGATGTTTCAGATAGACTGTATCTACAAAGACAATCTACTGAATAACTCTCAGGCTGTACTGTCCTATGTTCTCATCTCCCAAGTCTACCCAACCTCTGGGCATGCTCCCGCACACAATCTGATCTCAGATAAAGTAAAATTGATGAATTAGCTTCATTTCTCACATGTTAGGCCCATATGATGAACCTCAGTATGTTGCACTCCCCTGAGCTCAGTGATTTCCCTTGGAAAGGGCTCCCATGGGAACTACAGAATCCCATCAATTAACACAGAAAGAAACCCTCTAGCCTGTTCTTAACTTAGACCAAGTGAATCCCAAACTTTAGTGTGTATCAGAATCACCAGGGAAGCTTGTCCAGGCAGAGGCCCCAGAGATTCTGGTTCAGTAAGTCTGAAATGAAGCTTAGGCCAGGCACTGTGGCTCACAGCTGTAATCCTAGCACTTTGGGAGGTCAAGGAGGGTGGATTGCTTGAGCCCAGGAGTTCAAGACCAGTCTGGGAAATATGGTGAAATCCCCATCTCTACAAATTTTTTTTTAATTAGACGGATATGGTGGTGCATGCCTGTAATCCCAGCTACTTGGGAGGCTAAAGTGAGAGGACAGCTTGAGTCTGGGAGGTTAAGGCTGCAGTGAGGCAAGATCACACCACTGCACTTCAGCCTGGGCAACAGAGTGAGACCCTGTCTCAAATAATTAAAAGAAATGAAGTGTAGGCAGTAATATTTCTAACAAGCTCCCTGAGTGACTCAGATGTTCAGCAGTCCATGACTATAGTTGGTAAGCAGTGCCCTAGGAGGCTCATGAATGGGCTTCAGGAACTTTATGGACTAATACTGTCTGCAAACTGTGTATTTGATGCTTTTGTCTAGGTAAGGGTCCATGCAATTAGGAGACACTGCTGTAAGAGAGTAGCCAGACCATACTCTGTATTTCATGGGAAGAAAGCTAGCAGACTTTGGTCAACAAAGGAGGCCAGTGGGTCCTCTGAGGCAGACTGCCTATAAGAGGGTAAAGTGTTACCAATACAAAAGAATGTCCCTCTGGCCCCTAGAAGGCAAGATCTGAAGTATTAACAACCAAGTAAATGTTTCCTCTTAGTATACTCTTCTGTGAAAAAAATCAAACTCTAATCAAATCACCCTTATCAACTGCCTATTCCAGTGGAACTCGGGGCACTACTAAAGTCTTCTTTGTATGTGAACCAGTTTACCCTTCAACAGCATTTTCCCCCTAAAGTGAGGATGTGTTTTGCTTGTACTTTAATGAGGAGAGAGAAAGGGAGATATTGAAAATGTAATTTTTGATCTACATATCAAAAAAGATAAAGATAACTACACATGTGATTCTCCCTCTAAACACACACACACACACACACACACACACACACACACACACACAGTGGATGGTGTTAAAATTGGCTGACCAGATATAATTTGTGAGACCTGTGCACAAGTGTCATTTCCCCGTCAGTCACTCTATCTTTATACCTTTATCTGCCTCTTGAGCCCTGAAGTTTTTCCTCTTTCAACTTTTCCCTACCAGAATTCAAATACTCTAGTTCGAGGTTAAGACTTAAACCAGAGATTATTAACCTGCATTCATGAATTTCCCTAGATTGTAGGATGCTTTAGTATGTATCAGAATTACCTGAATGTGTTTAAATATGTATTCCATGGCCCCACCTACTTGCAGAGTCTGGTTCCTTCACTCTAGACAGGGGCTTGGGAGTCTTTATTTTAAACAAGGTTCCCAAGAGAGTCTGATAGATGTTGTTCTTAGGCCACACTTCAAGAAATACTATTCTTCAGGAGGGTTGTAAATTCCCTAAAAGTAAATGCAATGTTGAAGGCGTGTTATATGTGTGTATATTTCTGGGCATTAGGTTCACAGGTTTAATTAGGTTCTGAAGGATTCCTTGATCTGAAAAAGGCAGATAATCAATTACCAGGTAATATTTGAGTAAGAAATATAGAGTCTGGAATATAAGGGATGTGGCCAAAAGGAAAGAAATTTCCCTAGTATAGAGAAGCAGGAAATGATCCCCAATAAAGTCACTTTTCTAGTTTTTCTGACTGAGAAGTGGGAGAAGTTATAAGAAGCATCATGAATAAGTAAAGAACCTTTATTCTAGGAAAAAATTTACAGCTTGCATCACAAAGAGCTAACTTTTCACCACATAAAGAGCTGCTACAAATTAATAGAGATAACTAAGCCAGTAGAAAAATGGGCAATTCTTGTGAACAAACAGTTCTCAGAAAAAGAAATGGCTCTTAAACATATGAAAACATGCTCAGTGTCACTTATAATGAGAGAAATACAATCCAGCATTGCAATGATATCTCACTTTTCATCTATTAGATTGAGAAATATGAAAAGGTTTGAGAACACATGGTGCTGGCTGTATGTAGATTGGAACATATCTATGGAGGGCAGTTTGGCAATATGTATAAAAGTTACACATGCCCACAGCATTTGATGCAGCCGTTCCACTTTTAGGAATTTGTCATGTAAATATACCCCCACATGTGTAAAGATTATTCATTAGCAAAAGATTGTGGGAGACCTAAATGTCTGTCAATAAGAGATTGTGTAAATAGTTTATGGCAGTCCTTACAAAGGAAGAGTATATAGCTATAAAATGGCTAGTCTCTTTATGTACTTATGGAAAGAAACTTTAAGTGTATGGTTATGCAGAAAAGGCAGGTGCTAAACAATGTGTGTGGTGTGATATCATCTGTGATAATAATATATGTATATTTGCTTATGCTTGTATTGACTCTTTCCTAAAGAATACATAAGGAACTGTTAACAGTTGTTAGGCCAGAGAAAATTTGGGAAGAAAAGTTACATTTTAGTTATACCCATTTGCATTTTTCAGATCATTTACATGTATTTCCTATTAAAAATACGGCAAAGCAAGATGGCTGAATAGAAGTTTCCAGTAATCATCCCCCAGCAGGAATACCAAATTGAACAATTACCCACAGAAAAAAGCACCATCATAAGAATCAAAAATGGGATGAGCAATCACAGTACCTGATTTTAATATCATACTAGGGAAAGAGGCACGGAAGAGGGTAGGAAAGGCAGTATTGAATTGCTAATGCCACCCCTCCCCTATCCTCTGGTAGTAGCCGTGTGGCTCAGATAGAAAATCTGTGTGCTTGGGAGAAAGAAAGAACACTGACTGTGGGACTTCACATTGTAACTCACTGCTGCCTGTCACAGAATAAAGTAACATAGGGCAGAACTCAGCTACCACCCACAGAGGGACTATTTAGACCAGCCCTAGCCAGAGGTGAATTTTCCATCCTCGCAGTTGGAATCTGAGTTCTGGCAAGCCCTGCCACCACGGGCTAAAGGGCTCTGGGGTCCTAAACAAACTTGAACATTATAGGCCACAAGGACTGAATTCCTGAACAAGCTCTGGTGCTCTGCTGGGCTGGAACCAGTGGACTTGGAGTTCACATCACCCAGTGAGACACCAGCTGGGGCAGCTAAGGAGTGCTTGTGCCACCTCTCCACCAATCCCAGGCAGTGCAGTTCACAGCTCCAGGAGAGACCCCTTCCTTCTGCTTGAGGAGAGTAAAGAGGACTCTGTCCTGCACCTTGGATACTAGCTCAGCCACAGTAGAATAGGGCACCAGGCAGAGTCCTGAGGCCCTCATTTCAGGCCCTAGCTCCTGGACAATATTTGTAGACACACCATGAGCCAGTAGGGAGCCCACTGCCTTGAAAAGGAGAATCCAGTCCTGACAGGATTCATCACTCACTGACTAAAGAGCCCACGGGCCCAGAATAATTAGCAGTGGTAGCCAAGCAGTAGTCATCATAGGCTTTGGGTGAGACTAAGAGCCGAGCTGCCTTCCAGAGTTACCCAGTACATTCCAAGCTGTAGTGACTACAGTGAAAGACTCCTTCTGCTTGAGGAAAGGAGAGTGTAGAATAAAGGGGACTTTGTCTTCCAGCTTGGGTACCAGCTTGGCTACACTGGGTTAGAGGACCAAGTGGGCTCCTGGGGTCCCCAATTCCAGGGTGTGGCTCCTGGACAACATTTCTGGACATGCCCTGGGCCAGACTAGAGCCTATTGCCCTGGAAGGAGAGACTCAGGACTTGCAGCATTCACCACAAGCCAACTGAAATGCCCTTGGGCCTTGAGTAAGCATCCACAGTAGCCAGGCAGTACTTGCTGTGGGCCCAGTGTGGTGGTAGCCACAAGGAGAGACTCCTCTGCTTGTGGAAAGGGGAGGGAAGAGTGGGAAGGAGTTTGTCTTGTGGCTTGGATGCCAGCTGAGCCTCAGTAGACTATAGCATCGGGTAGATTCCTAAGGTTTCAACTGCCATGGCTCTTGGACAACATCTCTGGACCTGCAGAGGGCCAGGAAGAACTCACCACCTTGAAGGGAAAGACACAAGCCTGGCTGGATTTGTCACTTGCTGATTGTAGAGTCCTTGGTCCTTGAGTGAACATAGGAGGCAGTCAGGCAGTGGTAACAGTTGGCCTTGTGCAAGACCCAGTGCTGTGCTGGCTTCAGGTCTGTCCCAGGGCAGTCCCAGTAGTGGTGACCACAGGGGTGCTTGTGTCACCCCTCCCCGAGTTCTAGGCAGCTCAGCATAGAAAGACAGGCTCCATTTGTTTGGGGGAAAGTAAGGAAAGAGAATAAGAGTCTCTACTTAGTAATCCACGGAATTCTCTCCAGTCTTACTCAAGATCAACAAGGCAGTGAATCTATGAGTCTGCAAGAGCCACAGTGTTACTGGACTTGGAGTTCCCCCTAATGCAGATACAACTGCAGTGAACAGACTTAGATCACAACACCTGAGTTCCTTTGAATACCTGGAAAGGCTTTCCAAGAAGGACAGGTACAAGCCCAGACTGTGAAGACTACAATAAATGCCAACTCTTCAATGCCAGACACCGACAAACATCCACAATTATCAAGATCATCCAAGAAATCATGACCTCATCAAACAAACTAAATGAAGTATCAGGATTAATCCTGGAGAAATAGAGATATATGACCTTTCAGACAGAGAAGTCAAAGTAGCTGTCTTGAGGAAGCTCGACAAAATTCAAGATATCACAGAGAAAAAAGTCAGAATCTGGCCGGGCACGGTGGCTCATGCCTGCAATCCCAGCACTTTGGGAGGCCAAGGTTGGTGGATCACTGAGGCCAGGAGTTCAAGACCCGCCTGGCCAACATGGGGAAACCCCATCTCTACTGAAAACGCAAAAATTAGCCAGTGCACGCCTGCAATCCCAGCTACTCAGGAGGCTGAGGCAGGAGAATTGCTTGAACCCGGGAGGCGGAGGTGTGCACTTCAACCTGGGCGACAGAGCGAGACACTGTCTCAAAAGAAAAAAAAAAGGAACAATCAATATTGTTAAAATGTTCGTACTACCAAAACAATCTACAGATTCAATGCAATCCCTGTCAAAATATCAATGACATCCTTCACAGAATGGAAAAAAAAATCCTAAAATTTATATGGAACCACAAAAGATCCACAACAGCAAAAGCCATCCTGAGCAAAAAGAACAAAACTGGAGAAATGACATTACCTGACTTCAAATTATACCACACAGCTATAGTGACCGAAACAGTATGGTCCAAGCATAAAAACAGACACAGACCAATGGAACAGAATAGAGAACCCAGAAATAAATCCATACATCTATAATGAACTTATGTTTTACAAAGTTGCCAAGAACATACAATGGGGAAAGGATAGTCTTTTCAATAAATGGTGCTGGGAAAACTGGATATCCATATGCAGAAGAGTGAAACTAGGCCCTCATCTCTTGCCCTGTACAAAACTCAAATCAAAATGGATTAGTGACTTAAACTTAAGACCTCAAATTATGAAACTACTAAAAGAAAACATTGAAGAAACTCTCCAAGACATTGGTCTGGACAAAGATTTATTGAGTAATACCTCACAAGCACAGGCAACCAGAGCAAAAATGGACAAATGGGATCACATCAAGCTAAAAAGCTTCTGCACAGCAAAGGAAACAATCAACAAAGTGAAGAGACAACCCACAGAATGGGAGAAAGTGTTTGCACACTATCCATCTGACAAATAATTAATAACCAGAATAAAGGAGCTCAATCAACTTGATAGTAAAAAATCAAATAATCCAGTCAAAATTGGGCAAAACGGCTGGGCACAGTGGCTCCTGCCTGTAATCCTAGCACTTTGGGAGGTCGAGATGGGCGGATCACCTGAAGTCAGGAGTTTGAGACTGGTCAACATGGTGAAACCCCATCTGTACTAAAAATACAAAAATTAGTCTGGCGTGGTGGTGGACACCTGTAATCCCAACTACTTGGGAGGCTGAGGCAGGAGAATCACTTGAACCCGGGAAGCAGAGGTTGCAGTGAGCTGAGATCATGCCGATGCACTCTAGCCTGGATGACAGAGCAAGACTCTGTCTCAAAAAAAAAAAAAGGACAAAGGATCTGAATAGACCTATCCCAAAAGAAAACATACACGTGGCAAACAGACATATGAAAAGGTGCTAAACATCATTGATCATCAGAGAAATGCAAATCAAAACTACAATGAGATATCATCTCACTCCAGTTAAAATGGCTTATATCTAAAAGCCAATAGCAAATTCTGATGAGGATATGGAGAAAATAGAGCCTTTTTAAACTGTTGGTGGGAATGCAAATTAGTACAACCACTGAGGAGAACAGTTTGAAGGTTCCTCAAAAAACTAAAAATTGAACTACCATATGATTCAGCAATCCCAGTGTTAGGTACATACCCAAAAGAAAGAAAATCGGTATGCCAAAGAGATACCTCCACTTCCATGTTTATTTGTAGCACTATTCACGATAGCCAAGATTTGGAAGCAACCTAGCTGTCTATCAACAGATGAATGGTTAAAGGAAATGGGATACATATAAACAATGGAGTATTATTCAGCCATAAAGAAGAATGAGATTCTGTCATTTGTAATAACATGAGTGGAACTGGAGGATATTATGGTACGGTAAGTGAAGTAAGCCAGGCACAGAAAGAGAAACTTCGCATATTCTCAATTATTTGCGAGAGCTGAAAATTAAAACAATTGAACTCATGGAGATAGAGAGTAGAATAATGGTTACCAGAGGTTGAGAAGGGAAGAGGGGGTGGGGGGCAAGGGGGAGTGGGATGGTTAATGGTTATAAAAATATGGTTAGATAGAATGAATAAGATCTAGTATTTGATAGTACAACAGGGTGACTATGGTCAACAATAATTTATTGTACATTTTAAAAGAACTAAAAGAGTATAATAGGATTGTTTGTAACACAAAGGATAAATGCTTGAGGGGATGGATATCTCATTTACCTTGATGTGATTATTATGCATTGCACATCTGTATCAAAATACCTCATGTACTACATAAACATATATACCTAATACGTACCCACAAAAACTAAAAATTGAAATAATAAATAAGGTGTTTAAAAATTGAAACTAAAGCAAGAAAGTAGGCTCTGGTTGCAATGTGAAGGGTGAGTTGGTTCACTGTGAGACTGGAGTGGAGATTCTCATCTGAGAAGCATAGTCTCCTAGGAGAGAGGCTAGGCCATGTCACTGCCACTGAGTAGAGCTTCTGGCATGCAACCAGCAATGTATGTGCTAAAAAAAAACAAAACAAAAAAAAAAAACAAAAAAAAAACTTGACAGATGAATGGATGGATTTTTTATGTCAAAAAAATTGACATCATATTCCTTAGGCATGTTGGAGTGTAAAAAGATTGAGAACTCCTGGACCACAGGAAGGGAGGCCTTTAAGGAAGCGATTCCTTAATGTCGTCTCTACCTTAAAATCTACTTCATCCTTCAGGGCGTGGTTCATGGGCTATCTCCTCCATAGAGACCTTGATTTTCCTCTCTAAGGCCCCCAACCTCATCTCCCATGGGTTAAGGCTCATTTCTTTCCTCTTTTCTCCCAGAGCATTTCCCTTAATCTGTTATTACAGGATTTACTTCAATTTGCTTTATGGTTTAGATATTAATGTGCTTATCATTCTCTCCCACTAGATTGAAAAAAACAAACAAACCCATAGCTAGAACCCTTTCTTACCCATCTCTGTCTGGCCACCTCAGTGCCAGCAAAATACCTGGCAGGTAGGAGGTGGCCAATGAATATAGAAGATCCTTAATAAAGGCAACACAGCCCTTTACAGGATGCCCTGGGCAGGAATGTGTCCTAGATTGTATTACAGGTGACATCGACCCTGTGGGTGACAATAACCACAAAAAATAGGTTGTAACTGGGCTACCTTCCCAGTGAGTCACTTGATTCACTCAGATGTTTGAAGGAGTGTCTCTTACCAGCCTGCCAGGCACTAGCAGCTAGGACTCAGCAAATAGTCTGCATTTCTTGGATATCTTTTCCAGGCCTGGAGCAGGGCTGGTGCCCTTATGTTTCCCCTCCTTCCTCTCCTGCCCAAAGCAGGTCTCATTTATCAACCAGACTCATTTTCCCATTCGACCCAGATGAGGCCTCAGATCCCTCTCAGAAGACAACAGCTACCTAACAATCATCTGGAGTTGGCACCGAAAATAAAACTTATTTGCTATACCAAGCTAGAGTGGATTCACATGCCTTGGGCGGAGGGGGAGAGCACCCTCCACCATATTATAGAAGCCCTCCCGGGAGCATCCAGACCCAGGTGTATAATAGGCCTGCAAGCGCTGTGATCAAGCCACTTTGGGAAGTTTGCACACTGGTGGGCAAGTCCGTTGGTCCTGGCACTGCCAAGCCTTGATTGGTGTTAGTGATCAAGCTTACTCTACTGCAAACACAGAGGTAGAAAGACCTCAGGTAGCTGGAATCCAATTCATCAAAAACCTTAAGTCACTGGAAAACTTCCTGTCTTCCTCCTTTCTCCTACTCTCCTCCCAAACAAAATAAACATTATACTTTTAGGAAGTAGAAGAAAAAAAGATAACGAAGAAAACTCCTATCAGGATTTCTGTTTTAAAACATTACTATCAGAGCATGTCCTGAGACCAGGTCAAACTAGGCCTAATCCCCTACATCCTTCTCTAGTGTGTATTCTACTCTGTGTCTAAGTAGTAACCAGTGGTGTTCACAATTATGACCTGTGAACCTGCAAGACCCTTAACAGAAATTCAAGCAATTGTCACACATTCATGATCTCCAGCCTCTCCACTAATTTAGACCAGAAGTCAGCAATCTACAGCCTGCGGGCCAAATGCAGCTCACCAGCTGTCTTTATAAATAAAGTTTTGTTGGAATACATCCTTGTTCATTCATTTAGATATTGTCTATGACTGTTTTCACGCTACAATGGCAGAGTGGTATAGTTGTGACAGAGACCGACCATATGGCTCACAAAGCCTAAAATATTTACTATCTGGCCATTTATAGAAAAAGTTTGCAGATCCCTGGCTTAGACCACTTTGGGATCTGGTCCCAAACAAGTGATTAATGCCTCCTCCTCCCTGCTCTTCTTCTCTTCCTTTCCCTTTCCTGTGCTGACACATACAGACAGACCCACAGACAGATACACACACACATGTACACACACACACACACTACTGAAAGGAAACCAGTACTGGCTGGAAACAGAAACAGGAAGGGCATGGGAAAGCAGAATTAAATACTCTTCATAGGACTGGCCACCTTTCTATGGAACACAGAGCCAGAGAGCTATGTACTTCAGGGTGTGCATTTGTGGGGGCTGGGGTTAGAGTCAATGTGAGAAAGCATGTGTTTGAAATAGTATTTTTATGCATATGTAACAGGTGTGTGGTCTACAAGAGCGTCACTAAATCTCAGGCTGATTTGGAAGAGCCACCTGCTCTCTTTCAACCCAGAGCTGCTTTCAATGCTCTAGCTCTATTTTCATTTGGGGTTGGGGGTGGGGATAGGTATGGTACAGGATGGGACATGTAGGGAGAATTTTTTTTAGACATCTCCTCCCTTTCCTCTTTCTCTTTCCCTCAGCTAGTTTAGGCAGAAACATGGGATGCCAATTATCACAGAAATACCACTTCAGGGATGATTTCTGGACCATTGATAAAAAGCTTAGTCAATAGCGAATATAGAGTATGATTTCTTAGTTTTCATCTTTCTTTTGAATTGCTTTAAGTGGGTGGTAGCTGAATCCCTCGAGGGTGTAGTTTGGAAACTTCCTGAAAGGAAGAATGGAGACAAAATGGACTGAGGGCTGAAGATAAAATGGTGGTTTACTTTTGACTACCTGAGATGACCAGATTATGTTAAAACTAGTTCTATCCAATCAGCTTGTGGGCTTTGTGAAGGCCCATTAATACCAGATTGGAACATGCTGTGACCCTCAGATGATAAGAACTGAATGGTCAGTCATGAGGCTGAGCTAGAAGCTCCGGCAATGGTTTGCTCTGGTTACTCAGGAAAACAGATCTAAACTTAATCAAAGACGATTGATTGGAGGAAGTGTTAGTGGGAGGAGCCTTAAGTGAAAAGTTTGATAACTTGATTTTAATGAAGCAGAAAAAAGAAGAGAAAATGGCAAGCTTGGGAGATAGGAAAGAAAAGGTCTCAGACACTGTTCTCAGACAGGAAGGATACCGGAAATGAATCAGAACCTAGGGCCAGCTCTCTGGCTCTTGCCCACATTATGTTAGTCAGTAAATGCTATCCCAAATTCTGTTCCCTTACTGTGTCCTTGCTCTCTCCACACTTCTCCCTACCAAAACTAGCTCTCTCTGAATAGAATAAAAAGGCAGGAAAAAAAAGATAAAAAAATTAAAAATAAATAAACTAGCTCTCAGAAATGGAACTGAGGTATGCTCGTTCCAACTGAGGTACAAAGGATTGGGAAGGCTGAATATATTACCTTTTCAGGGAGATTTGCATTTTGATAAATCCAGTGCTTCTTTAATAATGGGTATTCATATAGAAGGGGAGCTACTCAGAAGTGTTCTGGGGGGCAAAGAAGTTTTTTCCATCCCTTGAAGTTACACCAAAATTGCTGGATCTCCCTCTGCTTCTGGCTTGGATCATGGAAATGCTAGAATTATTAATATTTCTAATGTTATGAAGAGTAAATAAAATAATTAATGTATGTAAAGTATTTGGCATAGTAAGAAGAGCTCAATAAATACTAAGATCATTATCATGATTACACTGCTTACTCATAGTGCCAGCCCTAACAAAACACATATTCTTACCCTAGGTGCTGCCTGTCCTAGAACACTGTATGTAGGTTGCACTTTTGCAATGAGCTAGAGAAGGCCCAGAGCTATCTTGGAGACAAGGGCTGCTGTATTAGGGAATCCTAAACAGATTGCCTCTTTTCTGTGGGAAAAGTTGAAGAGGATACCATCAAATGTATGATTCAATATGTGTGGGAGACTGTATAGCATATTGGCTAAGGACTTGGGATTCTTTAGTCCAATAAATCAGGGTTTGAATCCTGGATCTTCTACTTTCTAGCTTTTTGATTTTGGGAATGTCACTTTACTGCTCTGAGCTTCAGTTTCCTCAACTTAAATGGGCATACTAAGACTTGGATTCTGAGGATTAAATGGGAATTGAGAGTAAATTGTTTAGCCGAAATCTGCAATGTAAGTATACAATAAACTTTAGGACTTATAAACTAAGTCCTAAAATTAGAGAACTAGAGAAATGGTACTTCTTAGAGCATGTCTTAGTCAGTTTGGGCTATTACAACAAAGTGTTTTAGACTGGGTAGCTTATAAACAACAAAACATTTATTTCCCACAGTTCTGGATGCTGGAAACCTGAGATCAGGGTGCCATCATGGTTGGATTCTGGTGACGGCTCCCTTCTGGGTTGCAGACTTCTAACTCCTTGCATCCTCACATGGAGGAAAGAGGGTGACAGAGCTCTCTGATTTTTTTAATTTTGTTTTATTTTGTTTGTTTGTTTACTTGTTTTGAGACAGAGTCTCGCTCTGTCTCCCAGGCTGGAGTGCAATGGTGCAATCTCAGCTCATTGCAACCTCTGCCTCCCGGGTTCAAGCAATTCTGCCTCAGCCTCCTGAGTAGCTGGGATTACAGGCGTGTGCGACCACGCCCAGCTAATTTTTGTATTTTTGTCAGAGACGGGGTTTCACCATATTGGTCAGGCTGGTCTCGAACTCTGGATCTCACAATCCACCCTCCTCGGCCTTCCAAAGTGAGGGGATTATAGGTGTGAGCCACTACACCCAGCCTCTGGGGTCTTTTTAATAAGGGCACTAATTCCATCATGAAAACTTCACCCTCATGACCTAATTACCTCCCAAAGGCCCTGTCTCTTAATACCATCATGTTAGGGGGTTGAATTTCGACCTGTGAATTTTGAGGAGGCGCAAGAGATGATTCAGTCCTTAACAGAATGTGAAGGAGGCAATGCTAGCAGATATAAAAGGAAAACATAATGTACCCTACACAAAGTACCAGGCATATAAACCACAATAACAGCAAGGGCTAACACATGTTAAATACTGTGAGGCAGACAATATTCCAAATAGGTTACATGTAATAGCTCATTTAGTCTCCATAACCACCCTTTGAGGGGAATACTACCAATACCGTCATCCCCACCTGACAGACAGAGAAGGCTTTGGCAAAAGAGGTTAAGTAATTTGGCCAAGGTTACACAACTTGTATGTGGAGCTGGGAGTCAAACCCAGGAAATCTGGCAACAGTCTATGCACTTAACAATTCTGTTATTCTCACAAGAAATTTTACAGGTTGAGATTAAAAATACCTTCAGGAAGAGATTGTGCTATGGGCTGAATGTTTGTGTCCCTCCAACCCCAAATTCATATGTTTAAATCCTACCTTCCAAGGTGATGGTACTTGGAGGTGGGGCCTTTGGGGTGATTAGGTTATTGGGATCAGTGTCCTTACAAAAGGAACACCAGACTGGGTGCAGTGGCTCATACCTGTAATCTCAGCACTTTAGGAGGCCAAGGCAGGCGGATCAGTTGATCCCAGGAGTTCAAGACCAGCCTGGGCAACATGACAAAACCCCGTCTCTACAAAATTCAAAAATTAGCTGGGGGTGGTGGCATGCACCTGTAGTCCCAGCTACTCAGGAGGCTGAGGTGGATGGATGGCTTCAGCCCGGGAGGCAGAGGTTGCAGTGAGCTGAGAACATGCCACTATACCCCAGCTTGGGCACAGAGCCAGACTCTGTCTCAAAAAAAAAAAAAAAAAAAAGAGTGAGAGAGAGAGAGAGACAGAGAGACCCAGAGAGCTAGCTAGCCTCTTCTACCACATGAGGGTCCATTGAAAAGTTTCTGTCAATGAACCAGAAAGCAGGCCCTCACCAGACACCAAATGGGCCAGTGCCTTGTTCTTTGACTTCCAACCCTCAGAACTATGAGAAATTTCTGTTGTTTATAAGCTACCCGGTCTATGGTATTTTGTTATAGCAGCTGAAAGACTAAGACAGATTAGATTAAAATCTCAATGATTTTTCCCTAAACTAAATGAAAGGTAAAATGAGATATTTAGGATATTTGGGACATCCTTGCTCTTTGAGGGTGATGTCAATGTTGTGTACCTCACACATGCCCCTCCTCATGCCCCCATTCACTTGCTTACATCCATCTTTTATCTTGGTTTGAAGCCACTTTCCCAGAGGAGCTTTTGCTGATCCTCCAGTGTAGGTTACACCCTCCCCGACCCATCTCCCCACCCTCATACTTCTCACAATAATAAGGTATATAATTATTTGTTTACTAGCTCCCATACTAGACAGAACACTTTAGTGGATCTGTTTCGCATATTATTGTATTCCCATTCCCTAGCACAGAGGTCATCAACCTATGGCCTGTGGGCCAAATCTAGCCTAACTTATATTTGTAATAAATTTGTATTGGCATACAGCCACACCAGTTCATTTACATATAGTCTATGACTGCTTTCTCACTACAATAGTGGAACTGAGTAGTTGAAAGAGAGATCATATGGCCCAAAAGGCCTAAAAACATATTTACTATGTAGTCCTCTACAGAAAAAGTTTGCCAACCCCTGGCTAACGAATAGATATACAATACAGATTTGTTTAATGAATGAACATACTTATTTATTTAATAAACATTTACCTAGCACTTACTATTGTCAGACACTATTCCAAGTGCCTTGCAAATATGAATTCATTTTTTCCTCATAACAACTCAACAACTCAATAAGATAGGTGGTGTTATTATTCCCATGTTAGAGAGGAAGAAACTGGGAAACAGAGGTTCAGTATCCTCACCAAGATCACACAGTTTGTAAGTAACTGAGCTGGGATTCAAAACCCAGGCATTTGGGCTCCAGAGCCCATGCTATGTATTCAGCATCAATGGACTATGGCTCAGACCTAGTTTGAGTTTTTGTTTTGTTTTGTTTTGGTTTGGTTTGGTTTTTTGTTTGTTTTGTTTTGTTTTGGTTTGGTTTGGTTTGGTTTTTTGTTTGTTTTGTTTTGTTTTGTTTTTTGTTTTTTGGTGTGCTAATGAAAGAACTGCTGAGTGGCTTCATAAGGGGAAGGATGTGGTCAAAGAAGCAAAAGGAGATAAAGTGGCCTAACTCCACATAGCCTTTAGAACTTAGTTGATGCCAAGGAGATGCTAAAACAAATACAAATTAGCAAAGCATCATTAGGATCTCACCATAGCTAATGGAACCAAGGAAGTTTTCTCCAAAAATGAGCTGAAGTTTTTATTATCTCCCTACCTGTGACTGGTTAACACTCTCATTAAAGCTTTCAATTCACTCTGAGGCTGGATAAGTTTGTTTTACTCTCTTACATGGCCAAACACTATACTTCTCCCCTGCCACAACTAATTGTCTTCCAATGCATCCCACGGTGGAACAAGGCACTTGGAATAGTGTCTGTTTGGTGCCAATTCATCCCCCTCCAAAAAAAATAAAAAGCCCATAACTATAGTTGTTGTATTAGACAATTCTTCTTCCTGTCCCTGCACTGCCTGCGCTGTATTCCAGCTGCCAATCAGGAGGATCAGCAAATGCCATCCAAAGTAGCATCTTGAGCTATAATGAGTCCTTGCTGCTGACTTGGCTCCTTTGTAGTATGCTGGAAGCAGTCAACTTGTTTGTAAGGCTTGGGAGACCTTGTACATGAGTGTGAAGGGTCAACAGAATCAAGATAGCTGAGACCTAAAGGTCTGAGAGAGACCAAGAGAGTCTATTCTCTTCTTGGTAAGATAAGTAGGATCCCAGGATACTACATCCATACTGGGGGCCTGGGCTAGGAATCTGGGTTGAGCTTGGTGTTAGATCTGCCTGTGGTGCTCCAGAGCTTGAACTCAAAGGTGATCTGACAGCCAGCGATCAGGGGAGAAGTTGCTAATGAAATTCAATAGACAATCCAACTGAAGGGTCAATTCCAATGGGCACACCAAAGGGAGAGAATCTGGGCTCTGCAAAGCTAGTAAGAAAACGTGGCACAGCAGAAGAGAGCAAGAGGAGTCAGGACAGTGAGTCAGAGGTAGAGCCAATGGAGATTCCCTGAGCTCTTGGGATAGAGTTGCAGAAACTTTTTATTGGGTGACTTGGCCTTGCCTTTGAGTAGGGATGACCTAGCAACAGGCTGCCAGAATTTAAATTCCAACTGCCATCCTGGGCCACCAAGGAGTCCTGCTTATTAACTATGGGATCTGTGGCTAGCCACTCACCCTACTTATGCTTCGGTTGCCACATCTGTAAAAGGGAGATAACAGTGTAGTACTTACCCTGTTGGGTTGACAAAATAAGATAACATTGTAAGTACTTAGTGCACATAAGCAATGTATATTGCCTAATATTTTTAAAGGACATCCAATTGGCTCAAAGGACAAGTGTAAGCCAGTTTCAGACAAAACCTGCATATTGCCCACATCCTGACTCAAAATCCACAAGCAGGTCTCCCAAGTAGGGGGCAGGGGCAGTGCTAGTGCTGCTGTTCCTCTGGTTGGTTCTGCAAAGGCTACCACTTCACAGGCCAGTTGGCAGCAGGAGTTCAGGGCAAGTGAAACCACTCTTTGATCTCAACTTTTGGAGGGGGTCTTTTCTCATTCCCAACAATCTCTATTCCTCCAAATGAGCAGGTCCTTCTAGCCTGATCCTGTGAAAGACAAAAGCTGCTTACATAGCCATAAGATGTGGTTTGCATCTGCGTCCCCACCAAATCTCTTGTCAAATAGTAATCCCCAGTGTTGGAGGTGGGGCCTGGTGAGAGGCACTGGATCATGGAGGTGTTTCTCATGAATAGTTTAGCACCATCCCTTGGTGCTGTTCTTATGATAGTGAGTGAGTTCTCACCATATCTGGTTGTTTAAAAGTGTGTGGCACTGCTCCCTTATTTCCCTCTTCCTCTCACTCCTTGCTCTTTCCCTCTTCATCCTGCCCTAGTCATGTGATGGCTGGCTCCCCTTTCACCCTCCACAATGATTGTAAGTTTTCTGAGGCCTCCCCAGAAGCTGAGCAGATGCCAGCATCATTCTTCCTGTACAGCCTGTGAAACCATGGGCCAATGAAACATTTTTTCATTATAAATTAGCCAGTCTCCGATATTTCTTCATAGCAATGCAACAACAGCCTAATATACCATACAAACAGAAGTGCTCGAGACTTCATGTTTTCCACAGTTGAGAACTGTCAAGATTTCCCAAAGAAGGCTTGGTCACATCACTGGGAGATGTGGGAAGGTAGAAAGGTAACGTATGGATTTGGAAGCTTTATAATTACAGTGACATGGGGATGCTTGGTAGAGCAATTGCTAAAGAGAAGGCCCTGTCTTACATTACAGGCATCTTTGCCATCCTTTCTGTTTTGCAAAGTGTATAGGTCAGTGTTTCTCAAAGTATATTTCACCTATTATTCTTCTGGATTCCCAAGTTCTGACCCATTAAACTCAGCCATCTGCATTTTTAACTAGCTCCCACGTAGATTCTGTTATTCTATTTTATAATTTAATTTTTGAACAGATGATGTGTTCACATGGCACAACACTTTAAAAATATAAATGTATAGCATGGAAGTCTCTCTCCTATTCCTGTCCTCAGCTGCCTGGTTCCCACCTTACCCTACCCCCACCTGCCATAAAAATCCAGGTAACAACTGTTATTTATTTTTTATGAATCCTTTCAGAGTTTCTTTATCAAATATAAGCAAATGAAGATTATATATAGTACATCTATATATAATATAGAGTCTGTAACACATATGATCTATAAAATATATTTTATATTATATACAATCTATTATATACATAATATAGAGTATAGATTATATAATCTATATGATCTATATAATTAGTATAATAGTCTATAATCTATATATAATATATAGATTATATAAATATATATATCACTTCTTCCCCATAAGAATTAGCATACTTTACATACTATTCTGCACCTTTAAAAAATAATGTAATTTAAAGATCTTTCCATATCTGTTATAGAGAACTTCCTTACTAGTTTTCACAGCTGTATAGCATTCCATTATATGGATGTACCAGACCTTATTTAACCAGTTGCTTTTTGATGGGCACATGGATTGTTTCCACTATTCCACTAATACAATCAATTGACATACTGAATTACCTTGTATACACATCATTTTGCAGATATAGGATACATTTCCAAATAGCGAGTTACTTCTCTAATTGATTCTGGTGCCCACTGGAACTTAGGAACCACTGGCTTAGGGGTTGCTGATGTGATAGGTCTAATTTACATTGAATGAAGCCTTTATATTAAGACTCACAGAATGGCAGAGCTGGAGAAGCCCTTAGATATCTTCTTCCTCATTTTACAGGTGAGAAAATTGATTCTATATCAGGGAAGCGATTTGCTCAAGGTTACACAGCATGTTGGTAGTAGAGCTGAAACTGGAACCCAGGTCTCCTTGCTCCTAGGGCAGTGTTCTGCTGCCTGTCATTATCATCAAGAAATAAATGTGGAGTGCTCTGTGCAGTATACTGTAATCTCTATCTGGGGCAAATAGGGGATGCATTGGAAAGGTAATGCAATGTAGTCTGTGCTAAATGCCAGATCTCTGTGGACATGGAATAGCAGACTTTCATAAGATATCAGAATTAAACAGGTAAACTGTTCCATAAACTGTTTTGAGCTCTTGACTTCCTTATACAGAATGAAGAAAGGCCAGTGGTTCCCTATGCATCTAATTTAATGTAAATTCTGAGAAGAGCAAAACTTTTGTGTCTCTGTGCAGCTTCTTTAATGGGTTTGTTGGAGAAGGGAAAGTGTAGCTATTGACTTACTACTGAAGAACCAAACTCCTAAAGAAGGTGACTTGGAGTTGGTAAATCTCAGTGGGGCCCATTTCTTATTCTGTAGATCCATTTCATGATGTAGAAAAAGCTTCCTAGTGCCGGGTGCAGTGGCTCACACCTGTAATCCCAGCACTTTGGGAGGCCAAGGCGGGTGGATCACGAGGTCAGGAGTTCAAGACCAGCCTGGCCAAGATGGCGAAACCCCATCTCTAGTAAAAATATAAAAATTAGCCGGGTGTGGTGGCAGGCACCTGTAATCGCAGCTACTCAGGAGGCTGAGACAGAGAATTGCTTAAACCGGGGAGGCGGAGGTTGCAGTGAGCCAAGATGGGGCCACTGCACTCCAGCTTGGGTGACAGAGCGAGACTCTGTCTAAAGAAAAAAAAGAAAAAAAAAGAAAAAAGAAAAAGCTTCCTAGAGCAAACCAAAGTCTTCCAGAAAAAATGAGTGATGTTTGAAAGCCCCTCACCCCCAGAATCTCTTCCCCAACATTAGAGATTTATCTTTTTCAGCTATGGCCTCCATGAGATGCTTTCTGTCTCTGTCACATTTTATTTATTTATGTATTTATTTATTTTAGAGACAGAATCTTGTGCTGCTGCCCAGGCTGGAGTGCATTGGTGTGATCATAGCTCACGGTAACCACTCCTGGGCTCAAGCAACGCTCCTGCCTCAGCCTCCTGCGTAGGTAGGTAGGTAGGTAGGACTACAGACATGCACGACCACGCCCTGCCAATATATTTTTTTTTTGTAGTGATGGGGTCTCGTTGCACAGGCTGGTCTCAAACTGTCACCTTTTATTCATTGTGGAGGGAAGGTAGAATGGTGTTAAAGTAACTCTCATCAATCTCAAAGCTTTCCAAATCCTTTTATAGCAACTTCAAGCTTGTTTTCAGTATCTCAGCCAAATAAAGGGGAAGTTTTTTGTTTTTTTTTTTAACTAGGTTAATCATTTTATGGGGTATTGTGCAAACAGGACGATGGTTTGTTTGTTATGCTTATTTCTGATCTCAGAAGGAGCAAATATCCTAGCTGAAGAGTTCTAGACAGGTACCAAGGGAGCCTGGGATTTTGAACTGCGAGGGCTGTGTGCAGCAGTCAGAGGAGATGCATCCTTTATGCCATTATCAGCCACTCTACAGTTCTAATTTTGATGAGAACAAGACAATTGTTAAGCGAAGTGCTCCTTACTTAACAGTTTAATCAACCATAGCAGAAACAGCCTCCCCTTTTTCTGGTCAGCAATCACTTGTGTCTCCTGAGAGAGGGGAGAGGAAGAGAGAACCTTCAGAAAATAGCAGGTAAAAGCAGCTGAAGGAAATTAAATT
Organism: Pan paniscus; assembly: GCF_029289425.2. Lineage (NCBI taxonomy): Eukaryota > Metazoa > Chordata > Mammalia > Primates > Hominidae > Pan > Pan paniscus. Next base: position 109,454,939 of record NC_073272.2, read on the forward strand.
TGTACTTAACAAAAAATCTCTGAAACATGTATAGTCTAATAGAATCAAGAGAGTCTACAGCTGGGGGCCCTGCACCACTATCACCCACTGCCATTTCCAAGGGAGGGGATGAACTAGGATTTTTTCAGTCTCATAGTGTTCAGCCAAGAACTGCTAAGTTGTTAAAATCATCTAACATCCTTCCACCGCGTCTTATATATACATCCTAGGATACTAGGCCACTGTTTCTCAAAGTATAGTCTTTGGGACACATCTATCAGAACCACCTGGAAAATTTGTTTTAAAACTGAAACAGAATTGCTGACAGTGGGACCAAGGGCATCTGCATTTTCCTTAATTTGACTAGGTAAATCTGTCACATCCTAAAAGACAAGAACTGCTGCCCTTATGAGGATCCTTTGTTTGTCAGTCCCTGCTCCTTCTGTTCAGATGGTTCCCATGTTGTACACACATATCTTGATATTTTTAGGAAGGGCATGTATTGTTGGTCTCTAATAATGCCAAGTATATAAATAAAGAGGACATCCTCCCTGGATGGCAACGGAGTAGGAATTCTTAACCCCAATTCAATGTATAGTCTTGGACAAGTCCTTTCTTCCTCTCTGGGTCTCATCTGAAATGAGAACCTAGAACTGGACAACAGATAAAGACCTTTCTATCTCTAAACATTTAGAGGAAAACACCCAAAGTAGCCAACCTTCCAGAGCAATCTTCCCACTAGTTGCCTATTAGTTAGTTATATGTTCAAGTGCTCTAATAAGGGATCCCACAATATCTTATTAGATAGGTGATTCAGGGCTGGTATAAGGGTTTGAAGATGTTAAGAACACAGGCATCTTCTATCTCATTGCTCCCCATCTTGTCAACATTCCAACCTGTGGAAGGGGGGAGCTTGGGCAGAAGGAGGCATGCTTCTTTTAAGGGCACAGATTACAGGTTACACGTATCACTTCTACTTATGTCCTACTGGCCAGGACCTAGCCACATGGCCACACCTATCTGCAAGGGATGTTGGAAAATGCAGTCTTTACCTGGGCTGTCCTATGCAGCTAAAATTCCTATTACAATGGAAAATGTGAGAGTAGATATGGTGGGCAGTCAAATTACCGTGCTTGTCTATTTCTCCTCAAAGACCCCTCAGTTCACTGGTTTGTTCCTCACTGGCTGTAACTAAGTAAGGAGGTTCTTGATGAAGTGATTAGGACAGAGTCCCATGGCCTGGTATGGAATGTGCTACGGGCCAGCCTCAAGTGGACTTTGCCTCCTGGAGGGGCAGAATATCTTTCCTTCAAAAAAAAGGCTACTGTCATCTGTGAGGTCTGATTAAGTAGCTGGATTGGGTCACCGATATATTTGAATGAATTTTATTTTTCTACTGAACTCAAACTATAGGCATAATTTATGGGATATTGGTAAGAACTGATTGCTGTTTTCCTTTATTGTCCATCCATTTGTATCAACATGCATGTTATTTATCAGTATGGAGTATTATAAAGAACATGTGTGTGGGAATCAGATCAATGTGACTTTGAGCAAATTTTAACCACTCTGAGTTTTAGTTTCTTCATTTGTTAAAAGGCAGTAAAATCATCTAATTCACTAATTCACTAATTCATATGTCAGAATCTTTGAACACACTCAGAATATTGCACATAGTAGGCATTCAATGAATATTCTTTTTATTAATATCAACAATAACATGGATACTTTATTTATAAGTGTCTATTACGTATGTACTAGGCATTGTGCTGGCTTCTACATAAATTTCTGGGTTGGCACATACATTTTTTAGTGTCTAGGAGTTATGGAAAACTCCTTTACAAATAGCTGCTTAATTAGGGCTTTGTGAACGAATATGGGTTATTGCTTTCACTTAGTAGAGAGCAGAAACTTGCTCTGTGTCTAGGACAGGACTTGGACAGGTAAGGGTGCCAGGGGAGAGTCAACCAGTGACCCGCATTCGATGATAGTTTCCATTTATTTATTTGCTCCACAAAATTCAGTTTACTGTGCTTTCCCTTCTTTTTTGATACTTCACCTGTTGGCTCTATCAGAACCATCTGATAATCTCAGAAACGTAAGTCTTAAGAATCACATGTACCCCATAAATATATAAAACTATTATTTTCCCAAAATAATTTAAACTTTAAAAAATCTTTAGCATTCTCCCTGTCTCTGAATCATGCTGACTTTGAGACTAATCATAGTTTAAATGCTATCCAGCCACTTACTGGCTGAGGGACCTTGGGTAACTCACTTCCATCTTCTGACCTCCAATTTCCTCATTTATGAAGTGAGTATATTAACAAAACCCACTTCATAGGTTTGTTGTGAAGACCAAATGAGATAATGCATGCAAACTGCTTACCATGGTGCCTGGCACATAGTAATCAACAAATGTTGGCTGTTTTCATTCATGCATTAATTCATTCACTCACCAGGTAGTTGTTATGTGTTGGGAAATGATCTAGGAATGAACTAGAAATGAGCTAGGCCCCGTACCTTCCAAAATCTTAAAATCTCATCTCACTGGGAAGCCAAGGCAAGATATAACCTATGAAATGTTCAACATAAGGCTGAATGTGATCCATGACAAAACAAGCTCATGGGAGAAAGTGATCATTGTGGCCCACAGCAGTGCTTTAAAAACTTTCCTGGCTTGAGTCTCGCTTTCCCCAAACCTCAGAGCCTTTTTTTGGACTACAATTTGAAAATCAGTGGGCTAGAGTGAATAAAACTTTGTTAGAGGGGAAGAGACAGGTGGGGCTGAAGCTGTGGACATATGTAAGGCAATAATGGAAGAAGAGCAGGCTGGGATGGGTTGCGGAGGGTTGAAATGGTCAGACAGATAATTTGGTCTTGATTGCTTTAGCTCAGAACTTCCTAACCAGTGTGCCAGGATTACAGAAAAACCCCCAGCCTGCAAGCAACCTATTCATCTGTTTCTCACAGTGTGCTATACCAGCATTACCATTTGCTATGCCTGCCATGCCCTGCAAAGGGAAGCACTACTTTAGATTTCCCAGAAGCCACATTGTTGGGATGGGATTTTGAAGCATGCCCTGTAGCCAAAGGTAAAGATTAGGACATGGAGAGTTGCCTAATCCCTGAGTCATACTGGGGAAGATCCAAATCCAGGGTTGCTCTGCTTTTTTCCCCCACTACCCATCTATGGCAAAGAGCCACTGCCAACTCTCACTCTCTGTAAGCCCAACATCATTATTGACAAGAGAAAGGAAAAAGTTCAATGCCCACTCACACAACCCAGTCCTGGAAGGAAAACCTTTGAAAATAGGATCATAGTTCGTGCATGTGGAGCGAACTGGAAGGCTCTATATTTTGCTGAACATACTTTCTTTTCTCCTGGCCCTATGTAACAGGACCCCAGGGTTTCATGTCAGTGGTTTTATAAATTATTAAACAAAATAGATATTTGGTTCCTGCTTGATTGTGGTTTGGTGGGCTTTCCAGAATTTTCTCTTCATTAACTCTTTCTTTCTTTTCTGTATTTTCTTTTACATGACACCCACTCATATGGTATCTTCTCTGTATTCCCAAGGCTCTTGATTATAAACAGCAGAAACTACTAATAGCTAACCTAATCAAAACAAACCAAATTTGTTTAAAGGATGTTGGGGGTGGTGGATGGCTCCCAGAATCAAGGGGAGGTTGGGGGGCCAGGCTTTGAAGATGACATGAACCAAAGGGATTTCAGGGGCCACCAGGAAGCACACGGCCTTCTTCTAGCAGGAACAATCTGGCCAGGATACTACAGCTGAAGATAAGCATTGCCCAAAGTATAATGACTAGATGCTAATCATCCCTGTCTCTCTGACAGTCATTCCAGATTTATCGTTTCAGGAGTGGGGGAAGAGGGAGGATGAGGATCTTTATCCTACAACTCCTGTAGTTGAGGCCGGGTGCTGTGCCCCACCAATATCTTACATCTTAGGAGATCGCTTTCAAATAGGAAGAGGATGAGTGGTGGATGACTAACAAGTAAACCAACAAACAAAGCAATGTTCCTTATAAGCTCCACACAGTGTTTTTCAAACTGCAGTTGATGACATATTATTGCAGATGATGCCATGTAATTGCATTGCAAGATGAATTATGCAAGTGCCTGATTAGCTTTTTGTTTTAATTTTAACAGCTTTATTGAAATATAATAGACACAATTTCACAGTTTAAAGTTTGATACATTTTAACGTGAGTAGACCTGTGAAAGCATCAACATAATCAAAATGATGAATATACAAATCACTCCCCAAAATTTCCTCAAGATTCTTGGTAATCTCTTGCCTCTGCCCCACCCTGCCTTCTATCCTGTCCCTGTCTTCAGGCAACCATTCATCTGCTTTCTGTCACTACAGATTAATTTACACTTGCTGGCATTTTATGTAAAGGGAATAATATAGTGTGTACTCTTTGTATGGGTTATTTCACTCAGCATAATTATTTTGAGATTCATCATTGTTGTTATCTACAGTTCATTCCCTTTTGTTGATGAATTGTAGTTCATTGTATGGATACAGTACAATTTGTCTATTCATCCACCTTTTGATGGATATTTGGGTGTGTGATGGTCCGTTTTAGATGTCAAACTTGGCTAGGCTATAGTCCCAAATTATTTGATTAAACATGAATCTAGGTGTTGCAATACAAGTATTTTGTAAATGTGATTAATATTCACAATCAGTGGACTTTGGGTAAAGGAGATCATCCTAGATCATCTGGGTGGCCCTGATTCAGTCAGTTGAAAGGCCCTGAGAACAAAACTGAGGCTTCCCTGAAGAAGAAATTCCACTTGTGGACTGCAACTTCAGCTATTGCCCGGAGTTTCAGCCTGCCCTTCCCAATGGCCTGCTCTGTGGATTTGGGACTTACCTATCCAGCCCCACAATTACATAAGTTGATTACTATGATAAATCCCTTAATATACTGTATGTGCCCTACTGGTTCTGTTTCTTTAGTTGAATGCTAACTGATAGCATGTTGTTTCCAGTTTTTAGGTATTACAAATCAAACTCATGTGAACATTTGTGTACATGTCTTTGTATGGAAGTACATCTCCTTTCTTGTGGATAAATACTTCAGAGTAGAATAGCTGAATTATATGGTATGTATTTATATTTTTAAGGCAATGATAAACTTTTTCCTGAATTGGTTCCATTTTACGTTTTTACCAGCAATGTATAAATCTTCCGTTTTCTTCACATCCTCGCCAACACTTGGCATGGTCAGTCTTTTAATTTTAGACATTCTAATATGTGAGGGGTGGTTTCTCATTGTGATTTTAATTTGCATTCCCTTAATGACTGATAATGGTGAGCATCTTTTCATGCACTTGTTTGCCAGATGTATATCATCTTTGGTAATGTGTCTATTCAAATCTTATTCCCACTTTAAAAATTGGATTAGGTTCTTATTATGGATTTTGAGAGATTTTATATGTTCTAGATACAAATTCTTTATCAGACATATTATTTGCAAATATTTTTCCCATCTGTCAATTGTTTTTCCATTCTTTTAACAGTATCTTTAGATGAGCAGAAGTTTTTAATTTTGGTGAAATCAAATTTTTCAATTTTTTTCTCTGATGAATCATTTTTTCATGTCATACCTAAGAAATCATTCCCTAATCCAAAGTCACAAATATTTTCTCCTATGTTTTCTTCTAGAACTTTTAGTTTTAGGTTTTCTCTTTTACATTTAGGTCTATGATCCATTTTTAGTTAATTTTTATATACATAGTGGGATTTGAATCAAAGTTCATTTTTATGCATTTGGATATCTAACTTTTTCAGTACCATTTGTTGAAAAGACTACACTTTTTCCACTGAAATGCTTTTGCAGCTTTGTCAAAAATCGGTTGTTGCTATCTTGGTGCAGTGGTGTGTACCTGTAATCCCAGCTACTCAGGAGGCTGAGGCAGGAGGATTGTCTGAGGCCAGGAGTTTGAAACCAGCCTGGGCAATGGGCAACATAGCAAGACCCCATCTCTCAAAAAAATCAGTTGTTCATATATGTGTAGGTCTATCTCTGGTCTCTCTATTCTGTCCCGTTGATTTATTTGTCTATCTTTATGCCAGTACCACACTGTCTGAATTACTGTAGCTTTATAAGAAGCCTTAAAATCAGATAGTGTTAGTCTTTCACCTTTGTTCTTTTCAAAATTGTTATGGCTATTCTAGGTCCTTTGCATTTCTATGTGATTTTTAGAGCCATATTGTCAAATGCCATAAGAAAGCCTTCTGAAATTTTTATTGAAATTATGGTAAATATGTTGAAAAAATGAAAGACAATTGTCCTCTTAACAATATTTAGTCCTCCAACCCATGAACAAAATGTAATTACAATTTATTTAGATCTCCTTAATTCCTCTCCCTAATGCTTTGTAGTTTTCAGTGTATAGGGCTTACACATCTTTTGTCAGATTTATTGCTAAGTATTTCATATTTTTGATGTTATTATAAATGCTATTTTTAAATGTAGATTTCTGGTTGTTGATTGCTAGTGTAATAGAAATATACTATACAATTAATACATTATACAAGAAATAAAATTGCTTTTTCTATATAGATCTTATGTCTTTCAACCTTGCTAACCTCACGTATTAGTTTTAGTAGCTGTTTTGTACATTCCGTCAGATTTTCTACATAGACTTTTATGTCATCTGTAAATAAAATCAGTTTTACTTTTCTCTTTCTAATACACATGCCTTTGTTTCTTTTGTTGGCTAACTGCTCTGGCTAGAACTTCCAGTATAACATTGAATAGAAGTAGTAAGGGTGGATATCTATGTCTTGTTCCTTATCTTAGTGGGGAAAGCATTCAATCTTTCACATAAACAGTGAAAGATTTCACAGTGATATTATCGTAGGTGCCCTTTATCAAATTGAGGTTTTCTTTGATCCCTAGTTTGCTTTGAGTGTTTATCAGAAATGGATGTTGGATTTTTTTCTGCATCTATTGAGATGATCATATAGTTTTTCATCTTTGTTAATATGGTGAATTACATTGGTTGATTTTCAGATATTAAACAATCTTACATTACTGATACAAACCCCAATTTGTCATAATGCATTATCCTGTTTTTCATATTATTGGATTTAATTTGCTAAAATTTTGTTTAGAATCTTTGCATCTAAGTTCATGAGGGATATTGGTCTGTAGTTTTCTTCGCTTATACCAACTTTGTCTGGTTTTGGTATCAGGGTCATGCTTTTCTCATAGAATGAGCTTGGAAAGATTTCCTCCTCTTCAATTTTCTGGAAGGGTTTGGGTAGCATTGTTCATATTTCTTCCTTAAATGTTTGGCAGAATTCACAAGCAAGGAAATCTGGGTCAAGAGTTTCCGTGGGAGAAGAGTTTTAACTATTAATTCAATTTCTATAACAAATATAGTGTTATAAAGTTATCTACTTCTTGAGTGAGCTTTCACAGATTGTGTCCTTCAAGGAATGTGTACATTTAATCTAGATGTTTATTTATTTATTTACTTATTTGTTTATTTATGACAGTGTCTTGCTCTTTGTCACCCAGGCTGGAGTGCAGTGGTGCAATCATGGCTCACTTCAGCCTTGACCTCCCAGGCTCAAGTGATCCTCCTGCCTCAGCCTGTCAAGTAGCTGGGACTACAGGTGCATGCCACCACACCTGGCTAATTAAAAAAATTTTTTTGTAGAGATGGGGTCTTGCTATGCTGCCCAGGCTGGTCTCAAACTTCTAGGCTCAAGTGTTCCTCCTGCCTTGGCTTCCAAAATTGTCTGGATAGGCCGGGCACGGTGGCTCATGCATGTAACCCCAGCACTTTGGGAGGCTGAGGCGGGCAGATCATGAGGTCAAGAGATCAAGACCATCCTGGTCAACATGGTGAAACCCCGTCTGTACTAAAAATACAAAAATTAGCTGGGCATGGTGGCATGCACCGTAGTCCCAGCTGCTTGGGAGGCTGAGGCAGGAGAATTGCTTGAACCAGGGAGGCGGAGGTTGCAGTGAGCCGAGATTGTGTTACTGCACTCTAGCCTGGTGATAGAGTGAGACTCCGTCTGAGAAAAAAAAAAAAAAGTGTCTGGATTACAGGCATGAGCCACAGCTCCCAGCCAGGTGTGGACTTTTTAGGAATCAGTTGTTTATAATATTCCTTTATTATCTTTTTAATATCTGTACTAGATATTATCTCTTCTTTTTTTCCCTGATCAGTCTGAATAGAAGTTTATCTTTTTGTTTTGTTTTGGTTTTGGTTTTGTTTTGATCCTCTGAAAATACCAGCTTTTTGGCTGGGCTTGGTGGCTCACGCCTGTAATCCCAGCACTTTGGGAGGTGCGGGAGGGTCACATGAGGCCAGGAGTTTGAGACCAGCCTGACCAATATAGTGAAAGCCTGTCTCTACTAAAAATACAAAAAAAATTAGCCTGGCATGGTGGCAGGAGCCTGTAATCCTAGCTACTCAGGAGGCTGAGGCAGGAGAATCACTTGAACAGGGAGGCAGAGATTGCACTGATCCGAGATCATGCCACTGCACTCCAGCCTGGACCACAGAGCAAGACTCCATCCCCTCACTCACCCCCGCACCAACCCAGCTTTTGTTTTCATTAATATTCTACATTTATTTTCTGTTTTCTACTTCATTTTTTTTTTTTACTGGTTCAGTCTTAAGTATTTCATTTCTTCTGCTTCATTTAGATTTCATGTTCTCTTATTTTTCTAATTTCTTGTGTTTTTTGTTTTGTTTTGGCTGTGTGTGGGGGGTTGGGGGGGCGGGCAGGGTCTCTACTGCCTAGTCTAGAGTGCAGTGGCACAATCATGACACACTGCAACCTCAAACTCTCGGGCTCAAGTGATCCTCCTGCCTTAGCCTCCTGAATAGCTAGGACTACAGGTATGTGCCAACATGCCCGGCTGATTTTTTAAATTTTTTGTAGAAATGAGGTCTTTCTATGTTTCCCAGGCTGGTCTTGAACTTTGGGACTCAAGTGATCCTCCTGCCTTTGCCTCCCAAAGTGCTGGCATTACAAGTGTGAGCCACTGTGCCCAGCCTCTTTTTCTAGTTTCTTAAGGAGGAAGCTGATATCATTGATTTGATACTTTTTTCTTCTTTTCTAGTATAAATGTTTAGTACTATAAATTTCTCCCTTGATACGGCTTTGGCAACATCCCACACATTTTGATACATTGTGTTTTTATTTTTATTCTGCTCAGAACATTTTCTAATTACCCTTTGATTTTTTCTTTGGCTGATTAGTTATATAAAAAATGTGTTATTCAATTTTCAAATATGTGGAAATTTTCCTAGATTTCTTTTTTATTGATGTCTCATATAATTCCACAGTGGTCAGAGAATACATTTTCTATGACTTAAATTTCTTTAAATGATTGGAACTTATTTTATGGCCCAGAATATGGTCTATCTTGATAAACATTCCATGTGTACTTGAAAAGGATATGCATTCTGCTGTTGTGGGATGGAACATGTTGTAAGTGTCAATTAGATTCAGTTGATTGATGAGGAATTCAACTATGTCCTTGCCGATGTTCTGTCTGCTTGTTCTATGAATTATTAAGGGTGGGTATTGAAATATCCCACTAGAATTGTGTAATAACCTAATTATCCTTGAAATTTGAATCGTTTTTGCTTCATATGTTTTGAAGCTCTGTTATTAGGTGCTCTGAGGCTCTGTTTATTTTTTTTCCAGTATATTTTCTTTCTGTTGTTCAAATTGGGTAATTTCTCTTTTTCTAGCTTCCAGTTTGCAGATTCTTTCTCTGTCCTCTCCATTCTGTTGTCGAACTTATCCATTGAGGGTTTCTTAATTTTCGTTATTATATTTTTTAGTTCTAAAATATCAATTTGGTTCTTTTTTGTATCTTCTATTTCTTTTCTGAAACTTTCTATTTTTTCATTTGTTTTAATCATGTTTATAATTGCTTATTGAAGCATTTTTATGATTACTGCTCCAAACTCCTTGTCAGATAATTCTGACACATCTGTCAAATTGGTGTGGGCATCTATTGATGGTTTGTTTTTTGTTTTTTACATTCAATTTGAGATATTCCTAACTCTTGGTATGGTAAGCAATTTCTGAAGGAAACTTGGATACTTTAGATATTATGAGACTGACTATCTTCAAACTTCTGTTTTAGCTGGCTTTTTTCAGAAAATGAAGGGTTGTGTTCTGCCATATTACCGCCATGTAGGGGTAGTAGTCCAAGTCCCCTACTCAACCTCTGTTGACAGCAAGAGTGGGGGCTACGTATTAGTGGTGGGTAGAAATGATAATTCCTGCTCCCTAATAGGTCTCAATTGATGCTTCCCTGGCTGAGAGGCATAAGAGTGCCTTTTTAATACTGTCCACATGGCCTCCATTGACACCACAAGGAGGAGGTGACCTTGTTACCACTCATTGTCATCCTAACTTTCCAATAGGCCTCCTTTCACACTACCTTAGAGGATAAAGAGGCACATTTTACTGCTGGGCAGGGTAGAAACCCAGACTCCCCAAATAGTCCCCACTGACACTGCGTGTGTATCGGGGGTTGGATTATTATAATCCAGCAGGAATGAAAGTCCTAGGTGGCTACTCTGACACCTCTCTAGCAGGGGGTTGGGACACCTCATTATAGCCCCATGAAACTGGAAGTCTGGGGTTACCACTTCAGTCTCTGCTGGTATAGGTGGGGAAGGTATCATATTTTTTCAGTGGCATTTGGTTGGAGTTGAGTGGTTATTACATAAAAGTTTACCGTCTTGCTAGGCTGCCCATTTCCTGGTCCCTTACCTAGAGGGAGCAGGAATTTTTCTCTGAACTTGTAAGTATGTCTGGGTTGCAGGCTTCTTCAACTCCAAGTCCAGGATATATGAAGCAAAAGGGAAACCCAAGGAACTCACCACTTTGTGGTTCCTTGGGTCCCCAGGTCCCTAGCCAGTCTGCCATCTTCTTTCTACCTTTTCAGATTTTTTTTTTTTTTTTTGTATATAAAGTCCAGGTCTTTTAGTTGTACTTGGCAGCAGGATCAGGGAAAAATACATCAACTCCATCTTCCCTAAAGCAGAAGTGCCACTATCCTCTGCTTTCATTTTTGAAACATATTTTCGGCCGGGCGCGGTGGCTCATGCCTGTAATCCCAGCACTTTGGGAGGCCGAGGCGGGTGGATCACGAGGTCAGGAGATCCAGCCCATCCTGGCTAACACAGTGAAACCCCATCTCTACTAAAAATACAAAAAATTAGCCGGGAGAGGTGGCGGGCGCCTGTAGTCCCAGCTACTCGGGAGGCTGAGGCAGGAGAATGGCGTGAACTCGGGAGGCAGAGCTTTCAGTGAGCCGAGATCACACCACTGCACTCCAGCCTGGGCGACAGAGCGAGACTCCGTCTCAAAAAAAAAGAAAAAAACAAAAAGAAACATATTTTCACTTGGTATGGAATTCCAACCTGACACTTTATAGATGTTGCTTCACTGTCCTCTCATTTGCATCGTTTCTCATGAAAAATCTGTTGTCATCCTTATTTTTGTTTTTCTATAAAGAACATATCACAGTTCCCTGGCTGTGTTTGATATTTTCTTTTTATCACTGTTTTTCCCCCCTGTGATCTAAGAAGTTAGGAAGCCACCCTTCTGAAAGTTAATGTTGTATGGTAGAAAGAGCATAGAGCTCAAGAAATCTGGTTTCTGTTGTTAGCTCTGCTATGAGCTTGCTGGTGACCTGGAGCTATCCCCAGCTTCTCTCTGGATCTCAGACTGTTTTCTTGTAAATGAGAAGTTTAGACTCTCACATCACTTCCAGCTCATTCTTGCTGCACCAACAGCAACAACAGTAATGACTAAAACCTATCAAACACTAACAAAGTGCCCAGCACTGTTCCAAGCTCTTTATGTGCATTGAGTAATTTAATTTTCACTACAACTTTGTGATGTAGGTTATTTTTTTATTATCCCTAGTTATAGGTGAGACAGCTGAGGCCCAGAGAAGTTAAGTGGCAGAACTGGATATTGGACTCATGTTTTTCTGGCTATAGAGGCCATGCTGTTAACCAGTATTGCTCCTGGTGTACAGCTTCAAGTCAGCAGGGCCACACTGCCTTTCTGGCTTGTTTTGAAGGAAAGATGTCAGGCTCTTTTGGTCTGTCTGTTCAGTGAGTTTCCAGGAACTTGGGGCTTAGTCATCCTTCTTTGCAAAGTTCACTTGGTGCACACTAATGTGCAGAGTGGCATGATATTTGCAGTGTTAGATTCTGGATTCCTTGGGTTCCTCCAGCATTTCTCTTTATCTCCTTAGGGACGTAGTTTGTAAATAGCAGATTCATTTTGTCTTCTTTTGTCAGTCTCTTCCATCAGTCTACTCTCAACAGATCTCTCTACCATCTCTTCTTTCCCAATATTAGTTTAATATTCTCCATATCCAAGTGCTTTTCAGCCTGACAGATAAAAGAGAAACCAGTGGTTTTTTTTTTTTCCATTATCTCTGGCCAATCATCAATATGAAATTTCCCCCCTTTTTGGACCATGCCATTCAAAACAAAGTCTAATACACTTTATGCCTCTTTGTGAGTTCCAAGAATTCCTGATAGGAGCAGTGTGGAATCTGCTTGGTCCCCAGTCCCCAAAACCCCTTTATTCGTAGAATCAAATCCCCTTCATAGATCTCCCTTGGGGCCACTTGATCCCAATCTATGGGTGCAGTGAGCTCTACCCCATCTCTGGAGCCAATCCTCTCTTCCAGCAAGAAGAATATAAGGGCTTTCAGTTCAATGCTCAGGTTCAAGAAAAGTTTTGTTATGACACCATAGTGATGACTTCAACCTTGATCCTGAATCCAAGCCCCCATCTTATAGCTCTGTTCTGATTCTGGCCTTTTGTTCCTGGGCATCTGTTTGGGCCCTGATAGTCTCCTATAACTAAGAGTCTCCCTTATTCTTTCTAGTGCTTTTTCTACCTCTCCCCAGAAATTAGATTTTTTCCAGTGTCTGTGGCCATGCAGCCTTGTGGCTAACTTCCCTGATCCTGCCTGCCCTGCTGAATCTCTGAACACCAGCTGCTTCTAGAATTTCCAACACCTTGTTTAACACACCTGTCAGGATATCCCAAGTCTTGGTCCCCTGAAATTTGCTTGACTTGCTGTAATTTACCTTTCTGTCTAGACTGTGTTATATGAAAGGATTGGGGCCAAGGAGATGTTTCTGTTTCCTTGATAGTATATTTTGCACTAGCACCTTGTCCGAAGTGTGGTCCCTGAACCAGCAGAACTAGCAATGCCTGGGAGCTTTTTAGAAATGCATAAAATTGGGCCCTACCCCAGACCTATTGGATCAGGAGCTGCCTTTAAAAGGTATCTGTTCTAGGGCTATCCGCTGATCCATTACCAAGTCAATGAAACTACACTTAAGGGTCTTGCTTATAAGATCATTTACTCCATTGCAATTTAAGTTCCCTGAAGGACAGACAATTCATGCATCTTGTTCACTGCTGTATTTGCAGTACCCAGAACTGTTCATGGCAGATGATAAGTGCTTAATAAATATTTGTTGAAGGGTGGTCTTGGAAGTTTCTTAAAATCTCTGTGCCTCATCACTTTCCTTACCTGTAAAATAAGGATTTATATCCCGACTTCCACGTATAAGGATCAGACATTAAAAAAAAAAAAAGAGAGAGAGATGCAGAATTGTCAATATTTATTCTAACACATCTCTTCACTGAGATGTGTATCTGTTTGTTTTGGGGTGAGCTGGGCTTTTTAGCTACTTTGCCTAAGTATTACCGAAGACTTGTTTTATAGACACTACCTGTTTGGAGGGGTCTTTGTAGAGAGATTTGTTCATCCATTCACTCATTAATTTAGCAAATATTAATTGAATATTACATGCCAGGCACTATTCTAAGTGCTAATGAATACAGAGTCTTCTTTATGGAATTGGTTAACCCCTTTATTAATCCCTCTCTTGCTTGTATGTCTTATATTAAAATTTGGACCCTGTATACTCAATACTACAACTCGAATTGTTTCTTCTCGCCTAGAAGTAATCAAACTCCAAATGGTGCTGCATACTAAACCACCCATGGACACGCCATTCTTCTGAGGACCCTTAAATCTACCCCAGGAGGAGCCCTAGCTGCTGATCGCCATTTGACACCCCTTTTCAGCAGGAAGTAGCCAGAAAGAGTCATAGCCCAAAACCCCCTAACAGCAGTTAGTGTGATATCTCCACAGGGGGGAATGTGATAGGAGTTATTCAGAAATTATTTTAGGCAGATAGAGAGGAAAAGGGGTCCTTGGGAAGTTTTCATTTTTTAAAGCATCTCTGGAAAAGCTTCTTGTGAAGCCCAGGCCGGCAACATTTAATGTGCAAATGCCAGCCGTTAGAAACTGGGTCCACCCAACATGGCGGTTCCTGTGGCCTTCTTACCTCTGCCCTACATGTTCCTGGCCGCCCCTACATATCTCTATGTCTGTAGAACATCATGGCACCCTGCATTTGGATATTAAAAGGCTAAGGTGGGAGGGCCAGCCTTTTCCGCAGGCTACGTGAATGACATGCCTAGTCAAACCAATCCCCTGAGCCCTATGCAAATCAGACACTGCCTCCTCCAGTGTCCGTATATATACCTGGCTGGTATCTGTGGCAGGTGAGGTTCCCTCTTTCAGCCTTGGAGCCCCCCTGCCTCCATCTCTGTACAGGGGAGCTTCTTCATTCTGTCCTCCTCCCTTCTTTCTTGCCTATTAAACTCTGCTCCTTAAAACTAAAAATAAATAAATAAATAAATAAGTGCTGGTGAGTAGAGCAGTGAATAAAGCAAAGTCTTGCTAGAAGTTTACATTCTAGGAGGAAGAGACAGAAATTAATCAAATAAAATAATAAGATAGCAGATGGTGATTTTTTTTCAAGGGAAACAATAAAGTGGGTAAGGGGAGAAAGGAGTGTTGGGGTGTGTGGATGTAGAAGGATAATCAGAGAAGGACTCTCTGAGGAGAGGGCATCTGGGCAGAGACCGGCAGGAAGCCAAGGGGCAATTCATATGGATATCCAGGGGCAGAGTTTTCCAGGCAGAGGAAAAGCCAGTGCAATGGCTCCAAAGTGGGAACATGTGGGATGTTTAAGGAACAGCAAGGAGACCAGAGTGACTGGAGCAGCGTGGGAAAGCAGTATGAACAATGCGACTGCTAAATCAGGTAGGGCTTTGCGGGTCATTATTTGGGTGCTGGCTTTTACTATGAGTGAAATTGAGAGCCTTGGAAGATATTCAGTGAGGAATGATGTAATCTAACTTAAATTTTAAATGGGTCACTCCAGTTGCCATGTTAAGTAAGAATAGGCTTTAAGAGAGTAAAAGCAGAAACAAAGAGATCAGCTGGAAGGCTGTTGGGGTAATCCAGGTGAGAGAGGACAGTGGTGTGAATCAAGTTGGTGGTAATTGAGGTGGGAAGAACTGGTCAGATTCTGATTTTTTTTTTTAAGATATTGTGTCTCATTTGTTGCCCAGGCTGGACTTGAACTCCTGGGCTCAGGCGATCCTCCTGCCTCAGCCTCCTGAGTAGCAGAGACTACAGGTGCATGCAACTGTGCCCAGCACTGATGGTGTTTTGAAGAAAAGTCTAACATGTTTTGCAGATATCTTGGGTATGCAGTGTGAGAGAAAAAGGAGTCAAGGATGACTCCAAGGTTTTTAGTTTCAGCAGCTGAAAGGATAGAGCTGCCATCAGGAGAAATGGGCAAGATATGGAGGAGAATCAGGTTTGTAGAGAGGACCATCATGGATTCTCTTTAAACATTGTCTAAGTCTGTTTGTGCTGCTATAACAAAATACCTGAGACTGGATAATTTATAAATAATTGAAATTTATTTCTTGCAGTTCTAGAGTCTGAGAAGTTCAAGATAAAGGCATTGGAAGGGTTGGTGTCTGGTGAGGACCCTTTCTCTGCTTCCAGTGAATGTTGCATTCTCACATGGCAGAAGAGATGCAAGGGCACAGAAAAGTGGGGAGGCAGCTCTCTGAAGCCTCTACTATAAGGGCACTAATTCCATTCATGAGAGTGGAGCCCTCATGACTTAATCACCTTCCAGAAGCACCACCTCCTAATACCATCATCTTGGTGATTAGTTTCAATGTACGAATTTTGGAGGGACACATATATTCAAACTATGGCAAACATGTTACATTTAAGATGCCTATTAGATTTCCAAGAGGAAATGTTGAGTAGACAGTTGGATAGATTCATCTGGAGTTGAGAGAAGTCTGAAGTGCGGATATAAATTTGGAAATCTGCAATGTACATATGGTAGTTAAAGCTATGAGACTGGGTGAGATCATCCAGGGAAAGAGTAGAGCTGCACCTCTTTATCCATGGAGGATATGTTCTAAGACTCCCAGTGGGTGCCTGAAACCTCACATAGTATGAAACCCTATATACACTATGTTTTTTCCTCTACATATCTATGATAAGTTAAATTTATAGCTCTTCTGAATCTTCTTGTGGCAAAAAAGAAAAATAGTTTAATTTATAAATTAAAATTTAAATTGATAAATTAGGCATAGTAAGAGATTAACAATAACTAATAATAAAATGGAACATTTAAAAATATACTCTAATAAGAGTTATGTGAATGTGGTCTCTATCTCTCTCTCAAAATACTTTTTTGTACTGTATTCACTTTTCTTGTGATGGTGTGAGATGATAAAAATGCCTACATGATGAGATGTAATGAGGTAAATGACATAGGAATTATGATGTAGCATTAGGCTATGAAACTTGAAGACTAATTTTAAATTTGTAAATTATTTCTGGAGTTTCCTTTTTAATACTTTCATACTACAGTTAACTGTGAGTGGCTGAAATCGTGGAAAGTGAAACCATGGATAAGGGGAGAGTACTGTATAAAGAAGAGAAACAAAGCAAGATCTGAATTGTGGGGCACACTAATGGTTACAGGTCAGGAATGAGAGGAGAAATCAACAAAGGGCACAGAATATGGACAGCCAGTAAGGTACCTGGTGAGAAAATGGTATTCTAATAGCCATGGGGTAAAGTGTTTCAAGGAGGGAGGTTTGAACTTTTTAGAATGCTGCTGAAATGGTAAGCACAAGAGGACTAAAAATTGACCATTTGATTTGACAACACAGAGGTTCATTTGCGACTATTGCGGAAAGAGCTATTTTAGTGGAGTGATAGAGGCAGAGGCCTCACTGGAGATAATATAAGAGAGAAACAGAAGAATTGGAAGCCATAAGTATAGACAGCTCTTTCAAGGAATTTTACTATAACAGGGAGAAGAGAAATGAACAGAAGCTGGAGGAGGATGTGAGGTGAATGGAGGACTTTATTTTTTAAAATAGTAGATATTATAGCATGTAGAGAGGAAGAAATTACTGATGCAAGACAAAGGTGGGAATACCAGGAGCTATGTTCTTAAGTGGGTAAAAGGAGATGGGAATAAGGGCACAAGTGAAGCTAGTAAGGGAAGAAGCCAGGATTTGAACCAAATCTCCCTTACTTCAAAGCCTCTTACTCTCAACTACCATGCTACAGTGCTACTCAGACAATATTCATTAAGAATCTCCAGAAATTCACATACCCTAAAAAGAACCAAGAGGCCAGGGGCACTAAGTGGAGGAGAGTGAGAGATAGATTTCCCTACCAATGGTAGGGATTAAAGAGGGATTTAGAGAAGTATCATAGAGGACAACGAGGCTATGGGAGAGATTTGGGGTTTTATTTGGAGTAAGGTGGGAGTCATTGTTGAGTTTAGAGCAGAGGAGGGACATGGACTGACTTAACACTGTGAAAGGACTGACGTTGGCTTCTATGGGCAGAACTAACCATTATAGGCACAGGTGCAGGCAGGGAGACCAGTAAGGAAACTGTTGAAATAACCTTGCAGGAAATGATGGCTCAGGCTAGGTGGTAGCTGAGGAGATGGACATGGTGATAATTTGTGAGCTTTTGAATATATATGAAAGGTAAAAACAATGAAAAAGAGAGGAGTTCAGGATAATTCTAAGATTTAAGACAGGGCAACTGGAAGAATCTACTTGACATTTATGAATAAGACGGAGAAATGAAGAGTTAGTAGTAGAAGTGGTTAGATGAAGAGTTCAATTTTATATATGTTTACCTTGAGATGGTCACCAAAGAAATGAATACAGAAAAAGAAAACTATAGAGGGTTGAGCCTTGCAGCCCTACAGTAGTTAGAAGTGGCTCACAACTGTAATCCCAGCACTTTGGGAAGCTAAGACGGGTGGATCGCTTGAGCCCAGAAGTTCGAGACCAGCCTAGGTAACATGGCAAAACCCCATCTCTACAAAAAAATACAAAAAGTGCCTGGGCATGGTGGTGTGCACCTGTGGTCCCAGCTACTTGGGAGGCTGAGGTGGGAGGATCTTCTGAGCCTGGGAGGTGAAGGCTGCAGTGAGCCAAGATCGTGCCACTGCACTCTAGCCTGAGACACTATCTCAAGAATAAAAAAGTAGGGAAGATGAGGAAGCTTTATCAAATAACTTGAGAAGGAGCCAAAAGGAAGATCAGATGAGATTACATACTTCATTTGTTCATCTGTGTTTTCTGATTTATTAATAAGTATGTCTTGCTTTTGTAATTAAAAAAATACTCCCCAGCACTTTGGCAGGCCGAGGCGGGCAGATCAAGAGGTCAGGCGATCGAGGCCAACAAGGTGAAACCCCGTTTCTACTAAAAATACAAAAAAAAAAAAAAAAAAAAAAGCTGGGTGTGCTGGCGCATTCCTGTAATCCCAGCTACTTAGGAGGCTGAGGCAGGAGAATCGCTTGAACCCGGGAGGCAGAGATTGCAGTGAGCCGAGATCACGCCACTGCACTCCAGCCTGGCGACAGAGCAAGACTCCATCTCAAAAAAAATGAAAACAAAAACAAAAAACTCAGAAAACATTGTTTCAAAGCATGGAAAAGCAAATAATAATAATAATAAAAAGGCAGAAACAAAATAAGATGCCACAAAAGCATATATGAATATGTTCATATATAAGATGTTTACAAAATCTTCATATTGCATTTCCTCACTTCATTCACATCTGTCCTCAAGTGTCCTCTTCTCTGAGGGACTTCCTTACTACCGTATCTACAACAATCCTGGTGTCCTATTACTCTTTATTCTTTTACTCTGCTTTATTTCCTTTTTGTATGGAACCTGATACATATTTATGTATTTATTTCCTATCTCCCACACTAGACAAGACAGGGACAGTATCTTGTTCATAGATGTATCCTCAACACCAAGAATAGTCCCTGGCATGAAGTGCCTTCAAAAATTATTTGTTGGACCAGGCATGGTGGCTCACACCTCTAATCCCAGCACTTTAGGAGGCAGGTGGATAGCTTGAGCTGAGGAGTTTGAGACCAGCATGGGTAACATGGCAAAACCCTGTCTCTACAAAAAGTACAAAAATTAGCTGGACATGGTGTTGTGCACCTGTAGTCCCAGCTACTCAGGAGGCTGAGGTGGGAGGATGGCTTGAGCCCGGGAGGCAGAGGTTGCATTGAGCTGAGATCGCACCACTGCATACCAGCCTGGGTGACAGAGCCAGACGCTGTCTCAAAAAAAAAAAAAAATTGTGGAACAACAAAAAAACAAACACCTCAATTAAAAAATGGGCAAAGGACTTGAATAGACATTTCTCAAAAGATATACAAACAACCAATAAGCACTGAAAAGATGTTCAACATCACTAGTCGTTAGGGAAACACAAATCAAAACCACAATGAGATACCAATTTATACCCATAAAGATGGCTATTATAAACAACAATAACATAAACCCAGAAAAAAAAATGTTGACATGGATGTGAAGAAATTGGAACCCTGTGCATTGCTGGTGGAAATGTAAAATGGTGCAGTCACTGTGGAAAATAGTATGGTGGTTCCTGAAAAATGAAACGTAGAATTACCTTTTAATCCAGCAATTCTACTCTGAGTATATACACAAATCAACTGAAAACAGAAATTCGGTCAGGCACAGTGGCTCATGCGTGTAATCCCAGAACCTTGGGAAGCAGAGGTGGGTGGGTCACTTGAACTCCTGAGTTCTTGACCAGCCTGGGCAACATGGCAAAACTCTGTTTCTACAAAAAAAAAAAAAAAGAAAGAAAGAAAAAAGAAAAATTGGCCGGGTGCAGTGGCTCACGCCTGTAATCCCAGCACTTTGGGAGTCTGAGGTGGGCGGATCACCTGAGGTCAGGAGTTCGAGACCAGCCTGGCCAACATGGTGAAACCCTGTCTCCACTAAAAATACAAAAATTAGCCGGGTATGGTGGTGCACACCTACAGTCTCAGCTACTCAGGAGGCTGAGGCAGGAGAATCGCTTGAACCCGGGAGGCAGAGGTTGCAGTGAGCCGAGATAGTGCCACTGAACTCCAGCCTGGGATACAGAGCAAGACTCCATCTCAAAAAAAAAAAAGAAAAGAAAGGAAAGGAAGGAAGGAAGGAAGGAAAAAAAGAAAAGAAAGAAAGAAAGAAAGAAAGAAAGAAAGAAAGAAAGAAAGAAAAAAAAGAAAGAAAGAAAGAAAAGAAGGAAAGGAAGGGAGAGAAAAAGAAAATAAAAATAAAAATTAGCTGGGTTAGCTGGGTGTGGTAGTGCATGCCTGTTGTCCCAGCTACTCAGAAGGCTGAGGTTGGAGGATGGCTTGAGCCTGGGTGGTGGAGGTTGCAGTGTGCTGAGATTGCACCACTGCACTCCAACCTGGGCGATAGAGCCAGATGTTGTCTCAGAAAATAAAATAAAATAAAATAAAATAAAATAAAATAAAATACAGTGATTCAAATAGATATTTGTATACCAACATTCGTAGCAGCATTATTTACCATAGCCAAAAAGTAGAAGCAACCCAAGTATCCTGATGAATGGATAAGCAACTGATGAATGAATAAGGATGCTATACACATACAGGGGAATATTATTCAGCTTTAAAAAGGAAAAATTCTGATACATGCTACAACACAGATGAACCTTGAAGACTTTATGCTAAGTGAAATAAGCCAGACACAAAAGACAAATATAGTATGATTACACATACATGAGGTACCTAGAGTAGTCAAATGCATAGAGTCAGAAAGTAGAACAGTGGTTGCCAGGGACTAGGGGAAGAGGGTAAAGGGAAGTTTTTGTTTAAGTGGGTTGAGAGTTAATTCAGGTGGGCGTGATGAAAAAGTTCTGGAGATGGATAGCAGTGATGGTTACACAACAATGTGAAGGTAGTTAACGCCACCAAATTGTACACTTAAAAAGGCTAAAATGGTAAATTTTATGTTATGTATATTTTACCTCATTTAAAAATATAAAATTTTAAAAAAGAAGCTCCGGGCACTTGGCACTACACTTTCCATCACATAATCAGCCAATGGCCTACTTGGAATTGAGACTTCCAAATCCACTTGCCTTTTGATTGGGAGAAGAATTAAATCTATGAAACATGGCTCCATCTTATCTTCTAAATGCCTGTCTTCCCCTTTTTGATTTCGCTTGTCACTATAGGAAGAAAGAGGACTCCATAAGAGAGGCCAGTGACTGCTTGGGTTTTTTGGCAATACTGACCCAATGGGCAGAGACCATTATTTCTCTCCCTTCCATTTTTCCTCTTCCATCCTCTAAAGATCTCTAGTGTTGCTTTGCTGGTTGTTATAGTGATCTTTGAAGCAATAGTCACTTTTGCAGCTGTTTTTTCTGTTTTCTTTTTTTTTTTTTTTAATTATACTTTAAGTTCTAGGGTACATGTGCACAACATGCAGGTTTGTTACACAGGTATACGTGTGCCATGTTGGTTTTCTGCACACATTAACTCATCATTTAAATTAGGTATTTCTCCTAATGCTATCCCTCCCCCAGCACCCCACCCCACAACAGGCCCCGGTGTGTGATGTTCCCTGCTCTGTGTCCAAGTGTTCTCATTGTTCAATTCCCACCTATGAGTGAGAACATACGGTGTTTGGTTTTCTGTCCTTGTGATAGCTTGCTGAGAATGATGGTTTCCAGCTTCATCCATGTCCCTGCAAAGGACATGAACTCATCTTTTTTATGGCTGCATAGTATTCCATGGTGTATACGTGCCACATTTTCTTAATCCAGTCTATCAATCATTGATGGACATTTGGGTTGGTTCCAAGTCTTTGCTATTGTGAATAGTGCCACAGCAAACATACGTGTGCGTGTGTTTTTGTTTTTATGGTTCTTTTTTTTTTTTTTTGAGATGGCATCTCACACTTTCGCCCAGGCTGGAGTGCAGTGGTGCGATCTCGGCTCACTGCAAGCTCTGCCTCCTGGGTTCACGCCATTCTCCTGCCTCAGCCTCCTGAGTAGCTGGGACTACAGGCACCCACCACCAAGCCTGACTAATTTTTTGTATTGTTAGTAGAGACGGGGTTTCACCGTGTTAGCCAGGATGGTCTCGATCTCCTGACCTCGTGATCTGCCCATCTCAGCCTCCCAAAGTGCTGGGATTACAGGCATGAGCCACCACACCCAGTTGTGCGTGTATTTTTATAGTAGCATGATTTATAATCCTTTGGGTTATAAATCAGTAATGGGATCACTGGGTCAAATGGTATTTTTTTTCTAGATGCTTGAGGAATCTCCACAGTGCCTTCCACAATGGTTGAGCTAATTTACACTCCCACCAACAGTGTAAAAGCATTCCTATTTCTCCACATCCTCTCCAGCATCTGTTGTTTCCTGACTTTTTAATGATCGCCATTCTAACTGGTGTGAGATGGTATCTCATTCTGGTTTTGATTTGCATTTCTCTGATGGCCAGTGATGACGAGCAATTTTTCATGTGTCTGTTGACTGCATAAATGTCTTCTTTTGAGAAGTGTCTGTTCATATCCTTTGCCCACTTTTTGATGGGGTTGTTTGATTTTTTCTTGTAAATTTGTTTAAGTTCTTTGTAGATTCTGGATATTAGCCCTTTGTCAGATGGGTAGATTGAAAAATTTTCTCCCATTCTGTAGGTTGCCTGTTCACTGTGATGGTAGTTTCTTTTGCTGTGCAGAAGCTCTTTAGTTTAATTAGATCCCATTTGTCAATTTTGTCTTTTGTTGCCATTGCTTTTGGTGTTTTAGTCATGAAGTCCTTGCCCATGCCTGTGTCCTGAATGGTATTGCCTAGGTTTTCTTCTAGGGTTTTTATGGTTTCAGGTCTAACATTTAAGTCTTCAATCCATCTTGAATTAATTTTTGTATAAGGTGTAAGGAAGGGATCCAGTTTCAGCTTTCTACATATGGCTAGTCAGTTTTCCCAGCACCATTTATTAAATAGGGAATCCTTTCCCCATTTCTTGTTTTTGTCAGGTTTGTCAAAGATCAGATGGTTGTAGATGTGTGGTGTTATTTCTGAGGCCTCTGTTCTGTTCCATTGGTCTATATATCTGCTTTGGTACCAGTACCATGCTGTTTTGGTTACTGTAGCCTTGTAGTATAGTTTGAAGTCAGGCAGCATGATGCCTCCAGCTTTGTTCTTTTTGCTTAGGATTGTCTTGGTAATGCGGGCTCTTTTTTGGTTCCATATGAACTTTAAAGTAGTTTTTTCCAATTCTGTGAAGAAAGTCATTGGTAGCTTGATGGGGATGGCATTGAATCTATAAATTACCTTGGGCAGTATGGCCATTTTCACGATATTGATTCTTCCTATCTATGAGCATGGAATGGTCTTCCATTTGTTTGTATCCTCTTTTATTTCATTGAGCAGTGGTTTGTAGTTCTCCCTGAAGAGGTCCTTCACATCCCTTGTAAGTTGGATTCCTAGGTATTTTATTCTCTTTGTAGAAATTGTGAATGGGAGTTCACTCATGATTTGGCTGTCTGTTTGTCTGTAGGAATGCTTGTGATTTTTGTACATTGATTTTGTATCCTGAGACTTTGCTGAAGTTGCTTATCAGCTTAAGGAGATTTTGGGCTGAGACGAGGGGGTTTTCTAAATATACAATCATGTCATCTGCTATCTACAAGCCAGCCAGATTTAGATGTGTTACTCTAGGACACCTGAAAAAACTTATGGGCCCTTTGGGGGTGGCTGGGATGGCTAACCCCAGAGATGTGAGCGGACCCAGAGAGCTGAGCCAATGATGGGAGATTGACAAAAATACCTGCAAAGTTTCTCAGTCAGGTAGGAGTATTCGAAAACATTGTTAAGCTGTGTTTGAAAGTAAATATAGTTCTCTGGGCCAGAAGAATGGAGAAATGGAAGGAGACAGGGTGGGAAGAGACAGAAGATAAAAGTGAGAAGGAAGGAGCAGAGAAAGACATTTGGAAGGACATCAGAATGAAACAGGAAGAGAAAACCTAGGCTTTTCCTGTCTAATGCTAGATATTTGGCCCCTTTACTCACAGGTGCTAGCTATAACAAAATAGCATTTCTGCCCACCCCACCTCCAGTTTGCACAAATACACACTTCAATGTGAAACTTACAACTTCGAATGTTTACATCAAAGCAAGAAGAAAAAACGGAAGTTATTTTTCTGCTATAAATGTAAGTTATTCCTCTTGTCCTCTTCCTTGGTTTGCAGGGCCTGTGAATAGTTAGTATAGTACTCAGCATCTGCTTCTAAGAACCACCTTGGCCAGCTCCATTAAAAATGTCATATATTAAGAGAGCTCATATAGTGCAATTGGAGCATGGTATTGTTAGTTGTTTCTTAATCTAATCCACTGTCTTTAGATGCTAGGAATGAGAATTAGTCAGAGTCTAATCTCTCCAGGGATGTTTTCTTTCCAGGCAAGCCTGGTTTGTCTCCAGTAGAAAAATGGATGAAATCCAATTGTGGCGTGATATGACAGGAAAGGAAAGGAAAAGAAAGGCCAACAGGGTTGAGAGAGGCTCAGAGAATGCAAATGGTCATAGAATGTTGAGAAATCCTTTTTTTCTAGAATCACCAGAAAATGGGGAGCTCCTTTCTGTTTAGAGTCAACATGACCAATCCCAATCAGTTGATGTGGCTGGGCTAAAATAAGCCTCAGTGATTGCAGGGGACCCAACTGAGGAGAAAAAGTGTTGAATGCAAAAAGAAGAATAAACAATGCCATGAGAAAGATCTCATCCCTGTGCATTATTTTACTTTTTTTTTTTTTTGACAGGCTCTCACTCTGTCACCCAGGATGGAGTGCAGGGGTGCGGTCATGGCTCACTGCAGCCTCGACCTCCTGGCCTTAAGTGATCCACCCAGTTCAGCCTCCCAAGTAGCTGGGACTACAGACACTCACTACCACGCCAGCTAATTTTTTGTATTTTTTGTAGAGGTGAGGTTTCACCATGTTGCCCAGGCTGGTCTCGAACTCCTAGGCTCAAGCACTCCTCCTGCTTCAGCTGCCCAAAGTGCTAGGATTACAGGCGTGAGCCACCATGCCCAGCCAGCTTCTTTTACTTTAAAACAATTGAATATTAGTCAGGGCATATACTCAGAATCAGAATTTCTGCACTCAGAATTCTTTTGACTTTTACTTTTCGCACCCAGTTATCCACTGATCTCTTTCCCTTAGAAGCTCCACACTAAGTCCTATATATAAAGATCTAGGCTAGGTGCAGTGGCTTGCACCTGTAATCTCAGCACTTTGGGAAGCTGAGGCAGGAGGATTGCTTAAGCCCAGGAGTTTGAGGTCAGCCTGGACAACATAATGAGACCCTGTCTTGACAAAAAAAAAAAAAAAAATTAGCTGAATGGATGTGGTGGTGCTCCCTTGTAGTACCAGCTACTTGGAAGGCTGAGGGAGGAGGATGGCTTGAGCCCAGAAGGTTGAAGCTGCAGTGAGACATGATCGCACCCCTGCACTCCAGCCCAGGTCACAGAGTGAGACCTTGTCTCAAAAAACAAACAAACAAAACAGATCTATCCTGGGCAACAAGATGAGACTCCATCTCTACAAAAAAGAAAAAAATAAAATACAAAAGTCTAGTGCTATTATAAAAAATTACCCATTCCAAAGGAGAAAACAGAAAGCTTCTCTCTGAGTCTCATGTAGCCACTGCAGCTCATTATTCACCTGCCTTAATGACAAATTGTACCTTTGTCTACATAGAGTTCCTGCAAACACTTCTAAGCCAGAGTAAAGAAAATATCAAATATAGACAGGAATGGAATCTATAATTGTACTGTGGACTGATAGCATATCACGAGCTGTGTGGGTCACAGGCACACCATGCTGTGTATCCCTCACAGGGGAAGGAGGGCATCTGGGGATGAAATCTGGAGGAAAGAACAGATGGAGGGTTGATGAAGAGAAGAGATGGAGGAAGGCAGCAGGAAGTGGCCCTGAAGTTAAGGCTGTGCCACAAAGAATAGCACAAACTGGGGGAGGCTCTGGAAAGTGGCTTGGATGCATGGAGATAAACTAAGAATCTGAGTATAAAATGTTCATTTTTGGAACCCCTGGTGTATATATGTAATTAGCATGCTAAGGGCCAATCTGAGGGCAAAATAGGGCCTCCTGTCTCTTATTCTTCTGTTCTTTTTGCCTCTGTTTCCTTAGAAACAAATCCATCAATATCTGAGAACCCCATCCAAGAGAGAACCGCTTTGAAGATATTCAATTCCCAAGTGTTTTGAAGGCAGATGCCAGCTATGCCAAATGAGTCCTTGAAAGACCTAAATCATTTCCTGATTTAAAGCAGTACGTAAAAAGCCTACCCATCTTTCATGGTAGGATGAGGTATAATCAAGTGCTCAGATGATTCAAATCTTGTGACAATGAGACTGAGGTTCTGGGCTCAAACCCCCTGTGGCCTGTTTGATTCTCTCCTCCCCAGTTCCAAGCAGTAGAGACTGTGCTCCTGTCCACAAATTGGTCCTCCTGACCTAGTTGGTTATCATGCAAGAACAAGCCACAGATCATATGAGATTCTGGGCAAGGGTCACAGTCATATAGGGCTTAGTTGGTCAGGCGCTGCATTTAGACAGATCTGTGTTGAAAATTTGTCCTTCTACTCATTACTAGGGGCACCTTAATCGAATTACCCTCTAAGCCTCAGTTTCCACCCCCCATGGTTAAGAATTTAGCACATAACTACTCAATCCATCATACCCGTTACTATTCTTATCATTGTTAATAATGGGTACAGATTGAGATCTAAGTGTAAATTTGGAAGCTGATCGCTACTGCCATGCTCCCCTCAAGAATTCTCAGAATGGTGGCACATGCCCATAGTCCCAACTACTCGGGAGGCTGAGGTGGGAGTATTGCTTGAGCCTAGCAGTCTGAGACCAGCCTGGGCAACATAGCAAGACCCCATTTCTATTTTTAAAATTCTCAGAAGTGATGCAAATTCACCTGACCCAGGGACAACCTTTAATGCACCTCAAGAGGGGATGTGATTATCAATACTACTTAGTCATCTCAAGTCAGATGAAATCTATCTCCTTTCCCCAGCTGACTGCACCACTGGAACAAAGATCAAAGCTCTTGGCCTGTCGATGAGGTTGATAGCTTTATCTTCACATGTAACATGGAAGAGATAGTACCAGATTAGGGTAGGGGACTTGTCTAAATCTAGAATGGATGTGGCCAATAGCTCTCAGAATTCTCCAGGGGTTCCCCAGCTAGCTTTCCAAAACTGCTTTCAGCATATTGATTCCTGACAGCATTGCACTTCAAGAAAAGAGCAACTACAAACTGCCAGCTTGCCCACATCTCAAAATCAATCACACATGTAGCAGATGCTTGGGTTTCTCTCTTTCTTTTCCTCTTCCTCCCCTGCAGGAAAGTGTGTGGTTTCTAATAACACTCCTGCTATGTTGTGGCAGGACAGGATGTCAGTTGCACCTGAGGCTACAGAAGTAAAAGGGTATTCAACAGAAAATTGGCCTACTTAACCCACTTGGGGTAGATTTGATTTCTGCCTTAGTATTAAAACATGAATATCTGTAATTGAAAATGGGCATATCCCTAAAGCAAACAATTATTGAGTGACTTACTTGCCAGACAGGGTACTAGCTAGTCTCCACACAAAGCACTTCACTGATTTTCACAACCACCCTCCAAGGTGGATACATGAAAGAACATATCACATATGAGGAAAAAGGCTCTGAGAGGTGAAGTCACTTGCCTCGGATTACAAGAGTTTATCATTGGCAAGGATTTGAACCTGCACCTCTCTGATTTCAGATCCAATCTGTTCATTTACTTTGTTATTCAAATATTGATTCATGAAATAAACTTGATATTTACTTTATGTAAATTTCACCCTCAGGGACTTAAAATATTTCTTGCAACATCCAACTTCTGCAAAAACAAGGGATTTGCATTTATGCATCCTAATGCTTGAAATATATGTTGTCTGTGAAATTTTAGCTATAAAATACCTGTTTGTACATATTACCTAGCACACAGTGGCACTCAATACATGTTTATTAAAACAACAACAACAACAACAACAACAAGGGAATGTGAAGAAATGCAGGCATTGGAAATGAGTCTTCCTCAGGAAGATGCTGGGTCTTCTATCTTCCATGCATCTGTGACTAGCTTAGCCTGGAATGAATAGGTTTATGTCTCGATTCAGTGGAGCAATTCCTTCATTACTGTATCATGGCCTAGACAGAAAGGAGGAAAAATGAGCAAGGAATCCAAGATTCTAAAGCACAGCCTGAATTTGTAAGGCCAGTTTTTCACATCAACATTCCCAGTTGAAAGGAATATTAAAGCTAGAAAGGGCAAGGCACGGTGGCTCACACTTGTAATCCCAGCACTTTGGGAGGCCAGGCAGGAGGATTGCGTGAGTCCAGGAGTTTGAGACCTGGAGTATGCAAAGCCTGGTCAATATGGTGAGACCCTGTCTCTTCTTATTAAAGAAAATATAAACAAAGAAAAAATATAATAAAGCTGGAAGGGGACTTAGAGGTGAGTGACTGAAATCCTTTCATATTCTAAAAGACAAAACTGAGGCCCAAAGAGTGACTTGCTCAAGCTAGTCAAATCCAACCCAGGTGTTCTGGTCACCATTTCCCTCATGTACTTTCAACTACATGATACTGCCACCCAGCCAAGTTTTTCCAGGCTGTGTCAAGGGCAAGGCCAGCAGCCTGAGTCCTGAAGAGTTCTCTGGCTTGCCCAGTATGCCACAGCAAGTTTTTGGCTCTGCCTGAGACCATGACATTTAACCACAGACCTTTCTTGGAACCCCTGGAATAAAGACTGCAGCCTGACTCCTTCATGATTTAAATAGCCAAATAATGCCAAGTTGAGTTTTTTATGATAAGGTAAGTGGCAGTTTAGGATTACAAGTCAAGAAAACATTTATCCGATGATAGTCAATTAATAGAATTAAGGGAAGGTTTAAATTTGGAAGCCTGAGGAGTAATTTGTTAGTCTTGAACTTTGTTTCAACTTGGCTTGGGCTTTCTAGATTATAAGTAAATGTTTAATAATGTCAATATCTGTTTAAATGTTTAATAATGTCAATATCTTTAAAAAAAGACTTTTTTTGTGCTGTCACTCAAGTTTTTTTTCTTACTATGTACTTGATTGTACATATATGTACACATATACACGTGTGTGTGTGTGTATATATATATATATATATATATGGCTTCCCTGTGAAAGCATGCTTTTCTCATTACTGTCTTATTAAGATTTAATGATAGCAATCACCTTTTGAGTTGATATATCGGCAATATTGCAAAGAGCACTCATGTATACAATATTATTTGTCTTGGGGATATCCTTGTGAAGCAAGGAGAGTTTGGGATGTGTATTTTTCTGCCAAATATGAGGAAAATGAAGCAGGAAGTGGGTTAGACAGCAAGTCAAGGACCCAAGGTTAGAACTTAGTTTGTTTCTCCTAGCACAGTGTTTTTTTTAACCATTAGGTCAGGTCTCTTATCAAGTGATACAGTGGGGAGCAAGTGAAAATTGCTGATAGAGGGATCAAGTAGGTTAGAAGTTGGAGATCCAAACAATGAAGTAAACTGTCAAACAAAACTAATCCACCAGATACTAGGGAACCATATGGAAAAGTTAGCTTGGTATCTAGAGACTATGGGAGACTTACAAATAAAGTTCAAAGGTTGAAGGACAGAGTTATAGAAAGGAAATACAATTAAACCAAGAAATAAAAGGCAGGGATGGTGATTCTCTACCCATCAAAGCTCGATTAAAGAATTCTGCACAGTGGGGGAACTCAAGTTATTGTTGCCTCATGCTGGAGACTCTGAATGGAGAGAGACAGTAAAGCTGCATCTATATGACTAGACTCATCTAAAATGGTTGTATGGTTTCTATTATGGGGAGAAGAGCTAGCATGTAGCAATGGACTTAGAAAAATTCAGAAATTTGGAATTGCCCTTAAAAATAAAATAGCTGGCAGGCTGGGCGCAGTGGCTCATGCCTGTAATCCCAGTACTTTCGGAGGCTGAGGTGGGCAGATCACCAGGTCAGGAGATCGAGACTATCCTGGCCAACATGGTGAAACCTCATCTCTACTAAAAATACAAAAATTAGCCAGGGCTGGTGGCAGGCTCCTGTAATCCCAGCTGCTTGGTAGGCTGGGACAGGAGAATCACTTGAACCCAGGAGGCAGAGGTTGCAATGAGCCAGGATCACACCACTGCACTGCAGCCTGGGCGACAGTGTGAGACTCCATCTCAAAAAATGAATAAATAAATAAAATAAATTAAATTAAATGAAATTTAAAAATAAAATAGCAAGGAAAAGGAGAGCAGCTGTGTCCAGTTTGTGTTATTTTGGGGTCAGCCATGGCATTCTGGGCTCAGTTCTGATGGGGAGTACAGGGGAGCATGAGGACTTTACTGAACTTTCACAAAGTAGGGTTGCACCAGGAGTGCCCTCCCCGCCACTCACACCCCTCACCTGCCAAGTATTAATCATGTTCTTTGGGATAATTCTGAAACTGGGAGGATCAGAATGCTTCCCATGCTCCTGGAGTCTAGAGGCTGAACTTACTGCAGCACACACTTTCCTCTTATTCCAGGAAGCTGGGTTCTGTTGCTTCCCAGATTGTGTGAGGTTGATGTATTCCAAGTGTCTTGAACAATTCTGTAGACATATGCTATGGGGACTCCATTGTTAATATCAGCTGTGGGATCACCACTGGAGTTATGGTGCCAGGGGTGGAGAAGTGCTTCTTGGCAACAGCGGTTCCCAGCTCTGCAATTAAAGACCTGAGCTTTGTCCTGAGTCTGATTGGTTTAGCATCTTCTACATTCTTAGCATTCATTTCCTGACATAAGAAGTGATCTGATGAGCCTCACAGACAGAATGCTGAGCAAAATAAGCCAGACACAATGAATTAAATGCTGCACAATTCCATTTAAATGGCATTCAAGAGTAAGCAAAGTGAATCTATGGTGATAAAAATCAGAACAATGGTTACCTCTGGGGGTAGGGATTGACAGGGAGGTGGGCATGAAGATCTGGGTGGTGATTACAGTGGTGTATACATTTGTCAAACTCATGGAGCTGTACACTTACAACTAATAATGCATCTTAGTGTATGTAAATTAAACCTCAAGAAAAAAGAGAAATAAATTAGGCCAAGCACAGTGGCTCACACCTGTAATCCCAGCACTGTGGGAGGCCAAGGCGAGTGGGTGTGAGCTAAGGAGTTCAAGACCAGCCTGGGCAACATGGTGAAACCCCATCTCTATTAAAAAAAAAGTACAAAAATTAGCTGGGCTTGGTGGCACAAGCCTGTAGTCCCAGTTACTTGGGAGGATGGCTTGAGCCAGGAAGGTGGAGGTTGCAGTGAGCTGAGATTGCCTGGGAGAAAGACCCAGACCCTGTCTGATAAATAAATAAATAAGTAAATAAATAAAAAAGAAAGAAAGAAAGAAATTGAAAGCAGTGATGTCTTAATGGACAGTCAGCTCATCTACCAAGAGCGGTATTGTGTATGGGTTCGGGTTACTGGCTTTGGAGCTAGCAGATCTGGGATAAAATCCCAGCTTTGGCACATACAAGCAGTATGACTTAAGCATACATTTTCACATCCATAAAATGGGGATTAAAACAATAGTACCTATTGTTCCAGGCTGTTTGTCATAAGGCTTAAATGAGATACTGTATGCAAAGCACTCAACCATTTAATGGTGTTTGCTCACCCTTAGTTAGATTTTCTTGCTTTATTGACTAGACCCATGGTAGTTCCCAATCTTAGTTTAAAAAAAAATATCCATACTGGCTGGGCGTGGTGGCTCATGCCTGTAATCCCAACACTTTGGGAGGCTGAGGCGGGCAGATCACCTGAGGTTAGGAGTTCAAGACCAGCCTAACATGGTGAAACCCCTTCTCTACTAGAAAATACAAAAATCAGCCGGGTGTAGTGGTGGGTGCCTGTAATCCCAGCTACTCAGGAGACTGAGGCAGGAGAATCGCTTGAACCCAGGAGGTGGAGGTTGCAGTGAGCCAAGATCATGCCACTGCACTCCAGCCTGGGTGACAGAGCGAGACTCTGTCTCAAAAAAAAAAAAAAAAAAAAAATTCATACTAAGGGTCTACTCCCAAAGCTTCTGATTGTATTGGTCTGGAGTGGGGCCCCCAAAATCAGTATTTTTAAAAAACTGGCCAAATGACTCTAAAACAGCAGTCCCCAACGTTTTTGGCACCAGGGACTGGTTTTGTGGAAGACAATTTTTCCAAGGACTGGTTGTGGGGGAGCAGGGTTAGGGGGCGTGGTTTCAGTATGTTTCAAGAGGGTTACATTTATTGTGCACTTTATTTCTATTATTATTACACTGTAATAGATAATGAAACAGTTTATACAACTCACCATAATATAGAATCAGTGAGAGCCCTGAGCTTGTTTTCCTGCAACTGGATGGTCCCATCTGGAGGTGATGGGAGACAGTGACAGATCATCAGGCATTAGATTCTCATAAGGAGTGCGCAACCTAGATCCATCACATGCACAGTTCACAGTAGGGTTCATGCTCCTATGAGAATCTAATGCTGCCACTGATTTGACAGGAGGCGGATCTCAGGCAGTAATGTGAGTGATGGGGAGCTACTGTAAATACAGAAGAAGTTTCGCTTGCTTGCCCACCACTCATCTCCTGCTGTGCTGCCCAGTTCCTAACAGGCCACAGACTGGTATGGATGTGTAGTCCAGGGGTTTGAGACCCCTGCTCTAAAGTGCTGGAGCCAGAGCTAACATCCAGTAGGTTAGATTTATTACATCCCCAATCAAACGTTGCCTCTTCCTCTATGAACATGTTCCTGGCAATTCCTGCTCCTGGTGTTTTCCCTCTTTTCTGAACTTTTTTTTTTTTAATTGAGGCATTACTGACATACAGTAAAATGTACAACTCTAAAGTGTGCACGCTATGTAGGTTTACATATGTATACATCCATGTAACGTCACCCAGATCAAGACACAGAGCATTGCTGGCATTCCAGGAGGCTTCCTTCTTTTCCCTTCCCGTCAGTATCTCTAGGGTATCTGCCATGCTGACCTTTCTCCCCATAGATGGCTTTACTTGGTGTTGAACTATGCCTGAATTCTTCTCACTCTCCTTGTTGGTAAAACTCACTTGACACATACAAGACTTGTTTTTGTGGTAGCAACTCATATTTTCTTGGCTTGTGTTTATACTTCCCTTATTTATTGTTTTCTAACCTCCCTTGTTTGTGAGTATCTCCCTAGCTGAATTTTAAGCTCCTTGAGAGCAGACATTGCTCACAGGCAATAGAGCATTCCTATGAACATAATAGAGACTCAGAAAATACTTACGGAATGAATGCTGGTGTCGAATGTTTTGCATGGTGGCAGAAGCAGTAAGCAGACAGTCAAATTAAGACAAAGACTTCTCCATCCTCCGTACATATGCAGTTTATTTTTACTGCTAACACTTCATATAATGTTGGGAGTGTGCATTGTTTTTTGCTTGTGAAAGATCATGTATGCATTCGACTCTCAGGTTCCATTGTGGACAGAGTGGTAGGAGTTGATTCAAAGAATAAAGTGCAGGAGGAGAAAAGGTAAGATGATGAAGTCAAAGGAACGAGCTTGCTTTGGCTCCTACTGTTGAAAGATCACTGGACCGGGAGTTAGAACCTCAAGTTCTAGTCCTCACTCTGCCACTAACTTGTGTGACCTTAGGCAAGTCACTTCACTTGTCTGAACCTCAGTTTGTCTGTGGTACAACAGAGGTAATAATTTCTGACACTTTGCACTCCACAGTAGGTCAGCTGTGTTCATAGCTGGGAGGCACTTTGGCCAAAAGGATTTAGAGCATTGTCTCCCCAGACTCGTATCTCCAAGTCAGGTAGGTAGATTATCTTTCTGCTTTAAGATTCAAACCAGACTGGGATAAAAAGGTGGGAAGGTTGAGTTCGTAGAATCATAGAAGATTAACGCCAGCAGGTATTTTAGAGACCATTCTAGTCCAACCCTCTCATTTTGCTTCTGAGTACACAGAAGCACAGAGAGATTATTTTCCCCAAAGTTTCACTGAACCAAGCCTGGATTCTGGGTTCTGTTTTCACTGTTGTGCTTCAAGGATCTACTTAAAAAGCAAAGTTGATTTGCTCTTGTTACTGGTTGGCGACAAGAAAGCTCTGGCCTGTATCCCAGCAAAGATATGATCAGGACTTTTGCCTGCAGCTTTTGCAGTTCTAAATTCAACATACCATTTCACCTCAATTATTACCTGCCTTTTACTTATGGGGACAACAATCTCCTAGTGCTTATTTAGTGCCTACTAGGAGTTTGCCACTCTGCTAGGTGCTGTGGGTGGGGTTTAGAAAAGATTAAGATCCATTCCCAGCTCTCAAAGAGCCTGGTGTGGGAGACAAGAGTCACAATGAGAGAACAATGGAAGGCAGTATGTGATTCAGAATAAAATGAGTAGTGCAGGCAATAAATGCTGTACAAGTTCAGAGGAGGAAGAGAGCTCCAGGAGCTGAGGGAGGGGGACTGGCGGGAGTGAAATTTTACGTGGGCTTTGAAGGATGGTAGGATTGTTTATGCAAATGTGGGGGAGGGCGCTGAATTTGAGGTTGTGTGTGCGTGCACGTGCTTGGGTGTGTGTACACATGCAAATGCAGGGATGGGTAATAATAGGGAGCACTTAGTGAACACTCTCTATGCACCAGACACTACCTTATGGTCCCCAACATTCAGCTCATTTGACTGTGCATAACCTCATCAATTTGATAATAGTATCTTTCAATTAATAGATGAGGAAATTGAGGCACAGGGAGGTTGAGTAAATTGTCCAAGGTGACACAGCAAGTAAATAATATAAATGGGGTTAGATTCGAATCCATATCCTAAAAACACTTTGTTATTCTACTTGTAAACCCAGAATAAAATTTTAAGCCCCCTAAATGACTGAACAGACACACCCCCCAACACACACCCCCTACCTTGGCTAAGAGGACCTGGAAAGAAAACTTGAAAAACTAGCTCAGGCTGGCCAGATGCGGTGGCTCATGCCTATAATCCCAGCAGTTTGGGAGGCTGAGGAGGGCAGATTACCTGAGGTCAGGAGTTCAAGACCAGCCTGGCCAAAATGGTGGAACCCAGTCTCTACTAAAAATACAAAAATTAGCAAGGCACATGCCAGTAGTCCCACCTACTCGGGAGGCTGAGGCAGGAGAATCACTTGAACCTCGGAGGCGGAGGTTGCAGTAAGCCGAGATTGCACCACTGCACTCCTGTCTAGGGGATAGAGTGAGACTCTGTCTCATGGAGGTTGTACTTTTTTTTTTTTTTTTTTTTGCTTAATGGGTATAGGAATTCTATTTGGGGTGATGAAAACTTTCAGAAATAGAGTAGTGATGGTTGCACATTGTGAATGTGATTAAAGTCATTAAATTGTACAATTAAAAATCGTTAAAACAACTAGGCGCAGTGGTTCACGCTTGTAATCCCAGCACTTTGGGAGGACGAGGTGGGTGGATCACTTCAGGCCAGGAGTTGGAGATCAGCCTGGCCAACATGGTGAAACACTGTTTCTACTGAAAATTCAAAAACTAGCTGGACATGGTGCATGCCTGTAATCCCAGCTACTTGGGAGGCTGAGACAGGAGAATTGCTTGTACCCAGGAGGCAGAGGTTGCAGTGAGCCAAGATGGCACCACTGCACTTCGGCCTGAGCAATAGAGTGAGACTCCATTTCAAAAAAAAGAAAAGAAAAAAATAGTTAAAACAACAAATTTTATATTTTGCCACAATAAAAAATCATTAGAAACCTTGACAGAAACCATCACAAAATTTCCCATGTTCAAAAAACCTCAAGGACATTCTTCATTATACCCCCTCTCTTTGGAGTTTATGCACAATTGATCAGCATTCACATTAAAATAGAGATCACAAGACTGACAAAACAGACTCTTCGTGACAATAAAATACCAAATTCTAACCTGACCCTGGTATAGCACCACATGACAGAAAGCAGGCCCTGAAGGAAATCAAAGTATTTTACCCCAAAATACATTTCTTTGACATATTTTGAAATGGCCTTGCAAAGCTATCTCTTGTGGAGAAAATCTACATTCTATAGAGAATCTCCTTCCCTTTCCAGGTCCTTTCATGATCCAGGAGAGATTTAACTAAGAGTCGGACACGTTTTAAGGTCCAATAAGAGATTTTACATCTATTCTCTCTGAAGGTTGCTACCTGTAGGCTTCATCTACATAGCAAGAATCTTGGCTTCCACAATACCCGTTATCTTAAGCATTTCTTTCTGCTGACTTCAACTCTTTACTTTAAATAAGCTTAACTTTTTCAACCAGTTGCTAGTCAGAAGTCTTTGAATCCACCTATGACTGTGAGCTTCCCCCAACCACCTGAGATGTCCCGCCTTTCCAGGCTGAGACCAATGTATACCTTACATGTATTGATTTATATCTTTGCCTGTAACTCCTGTCTCTCTAAAATGTATAAAACCAAGCTGTAATCCGACCACCTCAGGCACAGGATCTCAGGACCTTCTGAGGCTGTGTCACATGTCATGGTCCTCACATTTGGTGCAGAATAAATCTCAAATATTTTACAGAGTTTGGCTTTTTTCTTCAACATGCCTGTGAAAAAGGAATTTATGGCTCAATTTAGAAAACTGGCCTGGCTACAGTCATTATTAACCATAGTCATTGTTGCAAACTCGGGACAGTCTAGGCCAAATTCTCAACAGAAGCTCAGCATGGAAATTGGAGGGATTACTGAAGCCATTGGCTAAGTGCTATATCCTAATTCTTGCTTCCTTGAAGATAGCAACTTGAGGTTTTGGGATGCTGTATTCCATTGCTAGGTGCTCCCCAGCTTTGTCCTTAATGTTCCTTGGTTATGTTGCTGAGGATTTAACAAAACACTTAAGGAGAATGAACTAGTGAGCCTCTGAATCAAGCCTTGTTTGTTGTTGTTTATTAATTGGCACTTGTATTACTGGAAAGTGGTCTGGATGCAGACCCCAAGAGAGGGTTCTTGGACCTCTAGCAAGAATTCGGGGCAAGAAAGAATTTGGAGTAAAGTCAAAGCAAGTCTATTAAGAAAGTAAAGGAATAAAGAATGGCTACTCCATAGGCAGAGTAGCAGCTTGGGCTGCTCAACTGATAATTCTTATGGTTATTTCTTGATTATATGCTAAACAAGGGGTGGATTATTCATGAGTTTTCTGGGAAAGGGGTGGGCAATTCTCAGAACTGAGGGTTCCTCCCCCTTTCAGACCATATAGGGTAACTTCAGGATGCTGGTGGGAGTGACTTTTAGCATGCTAATGCGTTATAATTTGCATATAATGAGCAGTGGGGACGACCAGAGGTAACTGTCATCACCTTTTTGGTTTTAGTGGGGTTTGGCCGGCTTCTTTACTGCATCCTGTTTTATCAGCAAGGTCTTTGTGACCTATAATCTTGTGCCGACCTCCTATCTCATCCCGTGACTTGGAATGCCTAACTTTTTGGGAATGCAGCTCAGTAGGTCTCAGCCTCATTTTATCCAGGCCCTGTTCAAGATGGAGTCGCTCTGGTTTTAACGCCTCTGACACTTGGAGAACATCAGGCCTATGGTAGATGTTGTACAAAACTTGGAGTCAGACAAGGCTACCTGGCTGTACTTGTTCGGAAAACCAGACTTGGAAAAAACGGGAGGGCGATGGCCTGATAATACAGTAGATTGCATTTTATGTTTTGAGCCTGGCTTGCAGCCAACATCCAAAAGTGTTTCCTAGGCAAGGTGCCTAACTGTGTTTTTCTGGATATTCTTCTAACTCATCGTGAGTCTTCAATAAATATTAAATAAACATGAGGAAGGTCCTGAGAAGGTCCTTTTACTGACCCTTGTATCAAGAAAAGCAAACAGCCGATCGGTAAAAAGCAGCAGGTAGGAAGAGGGGATTTTATTTCCGTCAGTTGCCCTTATCCAGGTTTTGGGCTTAGTGCTGCTCCTCCACACTCATATAGTCCTGGCTGGCTTTTCCACGCATAGGTTAGGAAGCAACTGCTCTCGGGAGGGGGAAGGGGGGAAGAGGGGGAGGGAAAGAGGTCACGGGAAGCCTCCCTTCCTCCCACTGGCCTACCATTGAAGGCCTGTCAGGAGAAAGGGGAGAAGTGGGAGAGGGAGAGGGTGTGGCAGGGGTGGTCTGTGTGGCAAGAGGTAGAGAGAAAATAGTGGATCAGAGCAGGAGGGGGAGGAGCAGGGAAATGAAGCTCCTGTCCTAGGCACTGAAGTGTGGAGTGGGGCTGTGGCTAGAAAGGGGAGAGAAGATGCCTTTCTGGCCTTGCATGAGTCGTGGCAGAAAGGAGGAATCGCGAAGAGGAGCCGGCCATACCCAGCACACACCCCGAAGCCAAGCTGCTCATTACTAGAAAGGCTTATTCCCCCACAAGAAGTTAGTGCGGGCCAGCTAAGTGCCTACTATGTGTGCAGTATAGAAAGAAGTGCCCTGGAGAACCAGGTCGCGGGAGGCGGAGCCAGTCAACAGGGCTTCACCGAGGGGGCGAATTCTGTACACGGTTGTGAAGGAGGGTGGCTGTGCACGCGTGCAGGCTCCGAGTGCAGAAGACGAGGCAGGCCAGGGAGGAGGCGGAAGGAGGCGGAGCCTGAGCCGGAGGAGGGAGGAGGAGGAGGAGGGAGAGCCGAAGCCGCGGAGGGTGGGAGGTGTGAATGGTGGACGGGTGAGGGGAGTGCCAGAGGCAGAAAAGGGAAGGAGGCGAGGAGGAGTAGTCGTGGCCCGAGGGCGTGTGGTGGGGCGAGAGCTGAACTGGACGGGAGGAGGGAGGCAGTGGCGGTGGCAGCGGAGAGGGGGAGGAGAGAGGGAGGGGAAGAAAGAGGAAGAGAGCGCGGCTGCTGCAGGGGGAGGAAGACGGGGAGGAGGAGCCGTGCGCCGCGGCGGCGGCCGCCAGGGGAACCGAGCGCCCGGCGCGGAGAGCGCGGGAGCGGAGCAGTAGCCCGATCCGGGGCCGCGGGCCGAGCTGCCGGTGAGTGAAGCCCCGAGGGGCGCGGCGGCCGGTCCCCGGGGCCGGGCGGGAGGCGCGGGAGGTTGCGGCGCCGGGGAGGAGGGAGGGGGGCCGGCTTTAGTCCAGGGGCCGGCTTTAGTCCAGCCCCCGGCTGGCCCGGCCTCCCGCCCTCCCTCTGGCTTCCTCCCTCCGCTGCCTGCGCGAGGGGGGCAGGTCCCGGGCGGGCCGCGGGCTGGGGGTGGTGCTGCCCGGAGGGCGGGCGTCTGGGGCCGGAGGGTGGAGCTGGGGGTTCGGGGGTGTACCCGGGGGCGGGAGGCTGGACAAGGACGGCTCTAAATTGGCTGGAGGGGCCCGTCGGCGGCGAAGTTGCTAGCTGGGGGCAGAGACGGCCACGCGGTTGCAGGAGTAAGAGATCCCTCTGTGGCGAGTGCGTGAGACGAGGAGTCCGGCGTCCCTGCCATCCCCGTCGCCCTCCCCGCCTGCCTGGCCCCGCTAGCTCCTCTCCTTGCCTCCGCGTGTCCCCTAGCTCTGACCCCTTTTGGCTCCCGGTTCGCTGCCGCAGCACTGCCGGGTCTCCTTGGCCCCCGCCCTGACCCTTTCGGCCTCCGGCTTCCCCTGACCCCTGCTTGCTTCGCCACTGCCCCGTTCCCGTTTTCTTCCCTCGCTAGTTACCCCTCCCGCTTCCTAATTCCCGGTGCAATTGCCTCTTTGAGACCTTTTTTTTTTTTTTCCTCTCCTTCCTTTTAGATTGGCCAACGGCTCCTTTCAACCCTGCCTCGTTGGTGGCCACTGGAGAAGCGCGGGGGGCTCCCCCAGACAGCCGTGGGGACAAGTTAGAGCCAGCACTTTACCCCGGGCCTTGCGTGTAGCTTCCCCTCCCCTACTCTCGGTGCCCTGGTGTCTGGAGGGGGGTTGTGGGGGTGTGCCCGCCTTACATGGTCCACCACCCGGGCAACCCTCTGGGCTTGTGTTCCATCTCACTCTTGCTTCCTGTACTGTGGTCAAGGGGAACCACTTTGCATCATGTCCCGGTATAGCTACCAGAGTCTCCTGGACTGGCTCTATGGGGGCGTGGACCCCAGTTTTGCAGGCAATGGGGGCCCCGACTGTGCTGCCTTCCTCTCTTGGCAGCAGCGGCTGCTGGAAAGTGTGGTGGTCCTGACCCTGGCTCTGTTGGAGATCCTGGTGGCCCTGCGGCACATCCTGAGGCAGACGAAGGAGGACGGTAGGGGTAGCCCTGGCAGCCAGCCAGAGCAGGTGACCCAGCGGCCAGAGGAAGGCAAGGAGAGCCTGAGCAAGAATCTGCTCTTAGTAGCCCTGTGCCTGACCTTCGGGGTGGAGGTGGGCTTTAAGTTCGCCACCAAGACCGTCATCTACCTGCTCAACCCCTGTCACCTGGTCACCATGATGCATGTGAGTCTGTTGACTTTTTCCTGGGCATCCTAAGTGATAAGAGTCATTTATGTGCTCAGGACACTCCATAGTGTACAGCACCTCATCCCGGCGGGCAGGGGGACCTTTAAAAATGATTTTCCAACGAGTGGCTGCCTTTGTGCCGATTTCAGGTTTGGCTTTCTTTCACCTTTGCACAGTGCGTCAGCCCCACAGTGGAGGTGAGGAACCTTGTGCCTGAACCCTAGGAACGACTGGCACTCACCCTGGCTGCCCCTCCCTTCCAGCCCAGCCCAACCCTGCCGTGCCCTGGGCTTTCACAAGCAGGAAGTCCAGCCCCAGCCAGGTGCCCTTTCTGAATCACATCAGTGGACCATGACCCAGCTCCCTTGCCTTCTGTGGTAGTTAATTTCCCAGGGGCCTGGTGACACTCTTTCCTGGAGGTGGTCGCATA
The DNA here is from genome assembly GCF_029289425.2 of Pan paniscus. NCBI lineage: Eukaryota > Metazoa > Chordata > Mammalia > Primates > Hominidae > Pan > Pan paniscus. The sequence continues at coordinate 109,496,148 of NC_073272.2, forward strand.
AACTTTCTCATCTACACTGTGGTACTTTGGGGAAATACTTTTACAGGTTTCTCTTAATGACTCTTTCATTTGGGAGTGTATGCTCTTAGAGTGAGGTCTGCCTTTGCATTTTGAGGCATTGGAGCAGCACCAAGCTCCTACTAAATGAGTTCTGAAGCAGGTCCCCAGGCTGACATGTGAACTTTGGGCTGGTGATCACTATGGTGAGAGGGTATTTCTTTTTTTGCAAACCTCTCCATCCTATTACTGTCATTCTGTCTCCTGTGGTCATAGTCCAAGGGTGCTTAGGAAGCTGATTTCTTTACCTCATCGACTTCCACCCATTAGCGGTGCTAAGGAAAACAAATGGGATTGAAAAGGCAAGTTGCCAGATACATAAAAATAATCTGGGTGAGGACCAAGAGTGAGACTGTCTGTATTCAGCCTGTGTGGAGAGATGTTCTAAAGCTATAAAATCATGGAGGAGGAGGAAGAGGAGACTGGGAGAGCAATCAGTCTTTTTTAGATTTCAGGCTGTGGAAAACCGGGTGTGTTTTATTCAGGGGCAGTTTTGAAACCTGTCATTAGCATCTTTACTGCCTTTATGTTTGTAGAAGGTTATTCTTTGGAGACTTGTGACAGCCTAGCTTGGGGCAGGAGGTTGAGATTATTATCTCCATTTTACAGGCCTGGAGGGGTTTAGGAATGGCAGGTCATTTGCTTGCAGCCAAAAGATGAATTAGTGCCTGGGTTGGAAAGCAAACTCATCCACCTTGAGGTTGCAAGCTGTCAACCCCAAAGTGAGGGTGGCAGTGGGTGGTGGGGCAGTCCTGTGGGAAGACTCAGGCAGATGAGCACCACACTGTCTACCCATGGCTTGGATACTTGCTTGCACTGTGTTCCTAGGAACTCATTTGATTGCAGGCTTCTGGATGTGGTGAATGACCCCAGCCCCTTCCCTTCTTGCAGATATGGTAAGAAGGTATGGATAACTTTGGAATAAAGTGGCTGTTTTTGATTGGGTGGCTGTAAGCATCGGGGCTGGAGTGGGCAGCATTTTTTAAGAGAGGGCTTCTTAGGAAGTGATGCCATTCACAGGAAGTCCAGGGCTGTCCCAGCTAGACCTTCTGTGTAAATTTGAGCCAGTCTTCTTTCTTTCTTTTTTTATGAATGGGCTTTTTGTTAATGATAGGAAACAACGCATCTCAGCCGATGCTGTGTGAGGCTGTCGGGACAGGAGTGCTTTTTTAGGATGGCAGGTGGTGAGGGTCAAAGGGTGCATCTTCTACAAAGTGGTCTTGAGGCCTCTGGCAATCACATATCTAGAAGGTCAACAAAGGACTAAATTCAGCTTGACTGGAGCTGCGGCTGATGTGATGACGTCAAGACTGGCAACACCATGGTTTTTAGAAGCAAGATTTTTAGAGGCTCTCAGAAGACTCTGGAGACCTAGTGCTGGCATTAATTCATTGTATGACTTTGGAGAAAGTACTCTTCCTGGGCCTCAGTTTGCCTACCTGTGAAATGAGGCAGAGTTGCCCTCCTAGCTCTTGACAGTCTATGTGATTCTTGTCTCCATAAGTCGTAGATGGGTATGCAACAGAGAGCTATTCTGAAATGCTTTTGACCTCCTGTGTGGAAAAAAAGGAAGCTAGTTTCTTCTCTGTGGAAGTCAGGTGGCCAGTCCCCATTCATTGTTTTCTCCCTGTGTCTTCCCAGTAAAGTAAACTCAACTGGGCCATGCTTGGGAACTCATGCAGAGGATGATGGCACTTTAGGACTCTGAAGCCTTAGGATGGGGGCATGGAACAGAGCCATGCCGAGGAGTTCTTGAGCTCCATCAGAATTATGCTTCTTTGCCCTTTTCCCCTAAATCACTGCTTTGTATCATTTAAATAGTAACCCCTGGCATACCAGGAGACCTAGCCTCTGATTAATCCAACTTTCTATACCCTCCATATGGCTTTTCCTGGGAAGCAGGAATGTATGGATTTTTAAAAGTTGATGAGTCCTAAAAAAAAAAAAAATTAACAGCAGATGGTTGGAAATAATTTTCTGTCTTGGTTGCAGCAATGACCAATGATAGTATGTATACCCAGAATACCATAATACCTTGCATTTATCTAACAATTACTGTTTATAAGATACTTTCATATACATTGTTACTTTTAGCTTAGGCCTGGAGAAAGGGATGTTAAAATGTTTCCTGCAACAGTGTATATTCCAAAGAGGAGATACTATGTACAAAGAAATGTTTGGCAAGTGAACTAGCTGAATTAGGCTATGTTGTAGTGGCAAATTCTGTGGAATTTAGAAGTCCTAGCAAGGAAAGAGAGATATTAGCTGAAGTGAAAGGGATAGCTTAGCAGAGACATGTCTGATATGTGTCTCTCAACAGGATGACTCAGTTTTGGCTTTATAAAAAGGCCTTCTTCCTCAGAGAGTCAGTGTAAGTTTGTAACAAGGGAGGTATTGCTTTAGGCCAGGAAATAGATAAGTTGGAGGGAAATTGGTTAGTCTCCGCATCTCTCATTTTTCAGTCTGCAACATATTCATTCCCAAGGCCTTGTTACACAGGCTCTCATCATAGCCATGCTGCCTTTGAGTGACTGCCAACTCTAGTAGCATAAGGAAGGGCAGTACTTGTGTCCAAGTTCTGTTATTGATTAATATTCGTCCTGTCAGATTTCATTTTGGCCTTGTCTGATTTCTCAAACGTGTCCTGGGACTGTAGACTGATACAGGCATGTATGGTTGACCTAGCACTATCTCACAGCTAAGCCTCCAGCCAGAGATATTTGAGTGTTCTCAAGATCAGCAAGCACCAAGGTTACCACATGGTTGCTAAACCCCTTGCTAAATATCACTGGTGTCTATCAATTATACCAATAAGTATTTCTTCAAGCATGGCCAGTCCCTTTTTGCTTATGATTTTGGCAGGTATGGGTGACAGGGAGTGAATTTATGGAGTGACTGTACTGTTTACCAAAAATCACCCAGTAAGTTAGTGGCACAGGTGGCTTTAGAACTGAGCTGCCACAGTGGGAATCTGGCTTAGCAGGAAGAGATTCTCATAGCTATTTAAGTCTTAAAAATCTACAGTTTCTCAGCAGAAGGGTTAAAATGCTAGATAGTTTGACTGATTGTTGTAAAGACTGGTGGTCTTAATTTAGTGGCCCTTTACCCTCCTTGAGTCCAGTTATATTGTCTTTGTCTTAGAAACTTAAGAAAAAGATCCCATTTGGGATGTCTTGTTTAATTGTCCAATTCCTGTTGGTTCTGTATGTGTCTGTGCCAACATCTCCTGATTAGGCACAGAACTTAGTGGGGTGCAGCATATGCAGTTTAACCCTCCATGTCTATGCCCCTAAGGCAGGCTGTATCCAGGCTGGACATTTGGCAAAGAATAATTGGTGCTGTTGACCCCTTAGTCCCAAGCTGTTGGTTTTTAGTGAGTAACACTGAATCCCATCCTTTTTTAGAGTTGCTGTAGCTATTTGATTTTTTGTCTTCTTTACAATATATTAGAAATCTAACTTCAACCAAATATGGCTTACCCGCTTTTGGTTCACTGTTTGATTTTCTTACTTCCTCTCTCCTTGCTAAAAGTGTAGAATGACACACACTCAGAAAGTCCTGAGCTTTTTGTGAAACCCCTTGCAACTCACTGAATACACACTGTTGCATTCCGGTTGTTATGTGATGAATTTGTTTTAGAGAAGACCTGATGGATTTGAGAAACTTGGCTTTCTGTTTTCCCCCTTGACTTCAGACCAGACACACCTCCTCATTCTCCATCTGTTGTCTGGAGCACTGATTATCATTCCTGCTTGGAACTGAAGTTGGTGGGTAATGGGTACAATAAGGGATCCAGCCATCTGCTGACAGCTTATCAGATGGACTGCGTCCTGTGTCATCAGTCCAGGGGGATACAAGGGGATGATGTTTATATGGGCCTCACTAGTGAGGCATGACATTCCTTTTTAGTTTGTTTCTCCCCCCAAGGAAATTTGCAGAGAATTTTTCCATCTTTCATTGTTACAGTCATTGGGGGCGTCCATATAAAGAGAGGTGCTGTGGATTGGTGAATTAAACAACCCACAGACAGCCCCAGGATTTAAAATTATGATGCTAGTTTTGCTCATGGCTTGCTCAGCAAACTATTTAACCTTTTCCTATCTCAGTCTTCTCTGTGAAACGGGCCACATGGAAATGAAGCATTTGAATTCTCTGAATAATTATGTGGTCACTTAAACAGAGAAGCTGGGCAAAGCTGGTCAAAGATGGCAGAAGACCAATACAGTTTCAACTTCAGACTCAGAAACCGACAAAGCTCAACTCCTTATACCTTTCTTGATAGCTTCTAGAAGGCATTCCTCTAATCATTTTTGTTACTTTTTTCTGGATCCTTGCCTGTGTCTGGATACCTTTCTGATGCATGGCATATAAAACTGGACACTAACTCTTACCAGAGGTCCAGCCCACACCAAGCAGAGAGGAAGTATTTTTTTCCCAGTCTTTTCATGCCTTGCACCTGTTAATACAACTCAGCTTGCTTTTAAATAACAGTATGTTGCTGGCCCCACTCAGTGGATGATCCACAAGCTCACAGAATTTGTATTCCTTTGCCACAGATGGGCCACCTTCTTCTCAGTCTTTGTGAGACTTGCTTTTAGTTTCCTCCCCCTCTGTAAATACTCCCCTGAAGATTCTCCTCTACGAAACCTTTCCATAGGAGCCTGACCTGACTCCATTAACACTTTTTGTCCTTTCCCAGCCGTCTGAATACATGTCAGAATGTTGGGCTCTTTAATGAATACCTTTGTATGCATGTAGGTAATCTGGTGTTTGGCCAGATCATTTGCTTTTTTTGTTTGTTTGTTTTTTGTTTTTGCATGTTTCTTTAATGTTTCTCCACCATTAGTGGGAACACTTTTTTAAAGTAAAGGAGTAGTGGATTTTTCCTTTGTAACTCCTTGCAGAGCTGAATATAATACTGTATATGCACATTAATTGTTTAATGTGTACCTGGATAATGGTGACTGAATGATTGATGGAACTGACTTTTTGCTTTCCTTTTTTCTTTCTCCACTGGTGGCCCTATGTTCCTATTAAGAGAATCTTCCAGCCAGGCACGGTGGCACACGCCTGTAATCCCAGACTTTGGGAGGCTGAGGCAGGCAGATCACGAGGTCAGGAGATTGAGACCATCTTGGCTAACACGGTGAAACCCTCTCTCTACTAAAAATACAAAAAATTAGCCAGGTGTGGTGGCACGCGCCTGTAGTCCCAGCTACTCGGGAGGCTGAGGCAGGAGAATCGCTTGAACCTAGGAGGCAGAGGTTGCAGTGAGCCGAGGTCCCGCCACTGCACTCCAGCCTGGGTGACAGAGCGAGACTCTGTCTCAAAAAAAAAAAAAAAAAAATCTTTCTGCCTGTTTTTTGAAATAGCCACAGGAGTGAGGCAATCTCAGCTCCTGCTCACACATCTTTTTGTAGAATTTCCATCACAAAGAATGGTTATTAGAATCTGTACTCTTGGCCCAAAGTGTCTGTTTGCTTTTCTCCCAATCAGGAAATTACACTGTTGGATCTTGATCTTAATCTCTTGGACATGCCAACTTTCTTGCTTCTTAATATCATATAAATAAAAAATGTTATTAAGCCAGAGACTTACTTTTCCTTTTTCTCCCCTCTTCTCTTTTTCAGTGGATACCTCATTGTTATGCCTCATTGAAATGAAGAGCCAGGTTTCTCTGCTTCTCCTGGTCTTTCATATATTTTGTTAAATTGAGAATGTCTTGTCTCACGTGCTCCTCTCCTGCCAGGAACTGGCTGAGTGAATGCGAAGAGACTCTGGATGTGGAAAGCGGTGATTGTCAAACTTTATTTGTAAAAGAGTCTCTTGGAAGCTTGTTATAATGCGGATACCTTGTTCTCTACACGGTGATTCTGAGCAGGTCTAGGGTGAGGACTGGAATCTGCATTTATACTAGCTCTTGGGTGATTCTAATGCTGGTCAGCCTTGGACCCCACTTTTAGAGACATTATCTAGTGGCTGAAGTAATTAGGTGGGAAGTTGGTTTCAGTGCCCATCCTAATTGAGCATGAGTCTGGGTGATCTGTGGGCAAGGCATTAAGTGTTCTGGTACCATCTCAATACCTGTTAAATAGTGTGATTCAGATTAGAGGATGAGGGCCCCAAGTTATTGTGAAGAGGGTTTTAAGGTAGCTGTAGAGTTCCACTGGCTTGTTTGGTGACTGTTAGTTATGTCAATGGAGTATTTCAACCAGGCCACCTTTATTACCTTCCAGTGATATATGGAATATATCCCTCCAGTCCTTCTATATCCCCCCGCTTTCCAGTCTCTAAGATCTGCAGGGACTAACAAGAGGGAATGTTGACACATGGTTTGTTGTATGCTAACTCTCTGTTTGCAGAACTGTTGTTTTAGATGTTCGTGGGAGTTTATTCTTTCTTGCGTTCACTCAACAGATATTTATCGAATGCCTATTGTGTGCCAAACATTGGTGCCAGGCATTGGAGATTCAAAGAGAAATAAGAAGCAGTCATTGTTGATGTACTTTCAAAAACAAAACCAAAAACAACAAAAAAAGAAGAAGTAGCCTTTGCCTTCATTTTGCTCACAGTTTTGATGAGATGGACAAGGAAATAGATCAACTAAATTACAACATTACATGTATAGTAACAGATTTGAACAAAGCATAGGGGACAGGGGTCTTTTTTTTTCCTAATGCAATTAAGGAAAGCTTCCTAGAAGAGGTGGCATTTGAGCTGGCTCATGTTAGCTCCATGAAAGCAAGGACCCTTGGTTTTTGTTCTCTTAGTGCCTAGAACAGGGACTGGCTCTAGTAGGTGCTCAATAAATGTATTTGAATGCATAGGAATTCATTGGGTGATGGAGGAAGGAAAGCAATTCTAGGCATAAGAAACAATAAGTGCAAAGGCTATGTGCTATCTCCCCATTTCTCCTATTTAATATCTATTCACTTACCCAGGGTTCAAGTAGACAGGAAGAGGATGGATGTGGAGAGCAGTGATTATCAAACTTTATTTGTGAAAGAATCCCTTGGAAGCTTGTTATAATGTAGATGTCTAGCTCTCTTCATAGCAATTCTGAGCAGGTCTAGGATGAGGATGGGAATCTGCATTTATAACAAACTCCCAGATGATTCTAATGCCTGTGAGCCTTTGACCTCACTTTGAGAGATCCTACCATAAGTTCGCAGAGTTGCTTCCTCCTTCACAGAAAAGTGTCTCAACTGTAACCTGGAATTATTTGCTTATTATCAGGGGTAGATGTCTTACTTCTCCCTTGGCCAACTAAGTGAAACTCTAGGAATGCTCTGTCATTTCTAGGCTGTTGATAAGCGACCTGCAGATGCCCTTGAATCCTCGATAGGGGATGAGATAGAAAATTGTGTTCTCTGTGCTGTCTCAAGGAGGGCCCACACTGTCAACAACAGAGGCACAGAACATTGGGGTAAGTGAACAGACATTAAATGTGAGAAATGAGGAGATAGCAGGCATCCCACCTGCAACCAGTAGATGCTTTTTAGTGGCTTGTGGATGGTTGCTGCTCTAAAGTCCACAGCAGCACTAATGAAGTGTGGTGCCATCTTTCTACCTTTCTTTTTCATATCTCTTCTTCCCTGTTTCCAAGTCTGTCCACCTGATCCACCCCACACAAGCTCCAAAACAATCCTTTCTATAATTCAAAACGCCCATCTCATCAGAGGAGATGATAGCCATGGGGGATTAGGAAGAAAGCAGTTTTATTTCAGAGGTTCATACTGAAATGTGAGTGGACAGACTCCACTGGGCGTCAGGGAGAGGATGAGTTTTAAAAAAGGGCCTTGTTACCCTAACATTATATCTAATTGGTAGACTGTGTCTAGTGTTTTTAAGCGGATGTCCTTTCTCATGTGCCTTGCTCAGGTTTTGGCCTCTTCTCTCCCGCTAAAGCCCCTGATCAGGAGAACTGGAGTTATCCATGCCTTGCCACCCTACATGCTGACCCCCAGGGTTTCATATTAATGTAAATCTCCCTCCACAGTGCTTGGATGCAGCAGTTAATCTGAAGGCCTGGCGAGGACCCCTCTTCTGGGCACCAGTCAGTCCTCTGTGTTTACTCAGCTGTTTCCTGGCTACACAGGGCAGCGCTTGCACGTCTGTCAGTTCATGGGCATCAAGGCACTTGGACCTGTTACCAGCATGAGATCCTGAAGGGAAGGGTTTGGGGGATCTCTTGATTGGTTTTGGTTCCTGTCTAGTAGCTGCTGGAGGAAATGGCAGAGGGAGGAAGGATAATATGAGTTTTATTCTGAGCTGGGTGGTGTTGAGGGAAGGGAATGGATTGCAGGAGCCAGGAGGTCAGACAGGATTGGCCTGTTTGGCAAAAACAGTGCAAGCTCTGCCCTGTGGCCATGTGTTTAGGTGGGTAGGAGAGGGAGGAGTGAGATCATCTGGAGGGGAAAGGAAGCATGGTACCATCCTAATTCTAGCCCAGTGCCTTCAGTCTCCCCATGTCCATCACATGCCAGTACTGGTATAAAGTCAGGGTGTATTTTGCCTGTGAATTGAATTGTCTTTGCCAATCGACCAGCTGTGTTTGCAGAAAGACTCTGACTGACTGTGTTCTGGCTGTTGCTAGCAAAGAGACATTTCATTCAGGTGCTGATTAAATAAGGTGCAGAGCCAGATTGCACATTAAGGCCCTTAACTATGGCTCTGGGAGTCCTGGGTAAACACTTATTAGATGTTCTGGGCAGAGCACAAAAAGGCTGGTAGTCAGGTGTTCTCTTCAGAAATCAGGTTGAAGGAAAATGGGGTAAAGAGAGACTTCTATAAAGAGTTTTGATCTTCTTTTCTTACATTAATCAGATCTGAGTGGCTGGTGTGTACACATCAGGGCCAGATAAGTTTCCTCATTGGCATTTACTTGCCAAATTCTTGCTGGGACATTGTAGGCTTGGATTGGGATACAGCAGGGATCCTGACTTAAGTAGGGCAGTAGGAATGCTTCATTTTCCTAATGCAAGTTCAGCTTGGTGGATAGAGCCTTTGGACCATATTTCCTGGGTTTGGGTTTGAGCTCCATCACCATGTAACCTTAGGCATGTTACTTAGCTGCATCTGTAAAATGGGAATAATAATAGGGTTGTTGTGAGGGTTAAATAAAATAATTTAAATCAAGTATTTAGCAGAATTTCTGGCTTATTGTGTGCACTAAATAAATGTTAGCAGTTTTTAATAGTAATAGTATTACTTAACATTTCAAGATCATAGTGGTGTATTGGGTAAGAGTACAGGCTCTAGGGTGGTAAAAGCCTAGATTCAAATTCTACCACTAGCTCTGTAACCGTGGGCAAATTACTTAACCTCTCTGAGCCTGTGTTCCCACATTCATAAAATGATATGATCAAACTTGAACATTACCAGAGTTGTTGTGAGGATTAAGTGAGAAAAATGAGAAAATATTAATAAAGCATTTAAGATAGTATCTGGCACATAAGACACATTCAATACATTTAAGTGATGATGATGATGATGACGATGATGTTGGCAACTAAGATGGTGAGGGTGATGATGACAGTCATCATCATTCTCACTATGGCTGCTGCTTCGAGCCTGGGTGTCTGTTGTTGCAATAAGATGGTAGGGATTTGATACAGGAAAGCTTTTCCAAGAAAATCTTCCCTGGCATCATAATTTCATGCCGTGGGCAAAGGTATTGGTTCCATGAAGTTAGCACCCATGTAATAATTTCTGCGGGACAGGGTTGTTTGGCTGTTTGAGGCTTAAGGACATGTTTGTGGGTAATGTGAAAGTACTTTAAATTATCCAGTCCTTTCTGGGTGACTGGGTGATTCTGTTTAAAATGGCAACTCTTCTTACATCTCTAAGATTTAAAGAATTTAGAAGGTGGCTCTCACTGTTAGGAAGCTTAGCTTTCCGGGGACCTATTGTCTTAATTATTACTGCTCTTTATCAGTGGGCTGGCTCCATGGTGCAAACTCTCTTGAGATTGGTAGTCTAGGAAACCAGTGAGTTTGTGACAGAAGTATGAAAGGAGTGAGCTTGGGGGAATGGGGTGGGCATAGACTGGTGAATGGGTTTATTTTTTTGGTTGTTTCTTTTTTTTTTTTTTTTTTTTACTTTTTCATTTATTTCTTTTGATTAAGGGGAGTGCAACTTTCTCCAGCGCCAACTATTACCAGAGCTGGGTAACTGTTGGAGGAGAAAGGGCCACCCCCAGAGTTCCTGGGTGAAAGGCAGGTTCAAGTGAACAAGTATCTTAGCTGAAGGAGAAGCACAGTATAGTGGAAACTGTGCTGCTTTCAGGAGAAGACTTCACTGTGCCTTGGCTTTTTGCATCAGCAAATGGACAGAAAAAAACCAATTATTCTTACATCTCCGGGATCCTCTCTCCTTAAGACCAGCTCTCCTCCTTTTCAAGACTTTGCTCTGGGGCCTCGTTTTCAAGACTGAGGTCTGGGGCCTAAGCCACCAATCACTAGAGAAGGATCCCCTTAAGAGCAGCCTTCTGGGGCCTAGACCTTGATCATGTGATTTCAGGCCTTGGGATGTGGGGGGTGTGCTGTATCCTGCCAAGGCCATTGGAAGGCCTCTGGGCATATTCCCAAGCATTGTGGGTAAGAAGGCTGTTTCTTAGCCTTGGAGGTGGGAGAATTGAGAAAGCTAAGGTCATGTTTTCTATAACCTGGTTCCTGGAAGAGGAGCTGGTTTAGAGGGCATTTCTAAACAAACAGCAACCCAAATAAACAGCAGCGCTTGGAAATTAGTTATGAAAGTTCACACATTCTAAGACCTAGGGAAGATTGTAACAAAGGGTCCTCTTCATATCAGCACTTGTTCATTGTTGGTTTGCATTTGTTAAGAGTTTCCTTTTTTAAGTTCCAGGAACTTGAGTGTGTGTGTGTGTGTGTGTGTGTGCGCGCGCGCCTGTCACTTTATTCTCTGCACCCTGCAGGAATGTTGCTCAGAGTCATGTGCACAAGCGCCTCATTATCAGCAGCGCTTTCACACTTGGTCCCTTGGGCTGCCACTGCTACTGGCTGCTGCTTCATGTGGGTATTTCTACCTATTTCCTGGACCCCCAGCCCCACAGGGAATGTTGGCACCCTGAGGAAAGGGGCCGCCTCTACATTTGGATCTCCCTTCTGCTGCGCGGCAGCTGACTTTACTCTGCTTTCAAGTTCACCTTTCCTCAGAATAGCCTTGCAAGCTAGCACCAAGCCAAGGTTATGTTTCCTTGCTTGCATGTGGGGTTTCTGGCCAGTCAGCCAAGTGAACTGATTGACCCCCAGCCCTGTGGGGAATTTCAGGGGGGTATTGTCTTGGTCATCGGAGTCAGGGGTGGCCTTTACGCCAAGGCTGCATTAGCTTTGTGGAGAAGAATGTGAAGCCCGCCGTGTCACAGGGTCTCCTGACCGGCTGGGTAGTGTTTGGCCATATCTCACAGCCAGTGCTGTGTTTGCTCAGATGGACGCACATGGAAACCAGGCTAGGATCATCTTCCCAAATGTCTTACTCCCTGCTTTGGGTCTGTCCTGAAAAACAATTTGCAAAGTACATTGTGGTCTGCACCTGTTGTTTTTTCATCCCCTTTTTCCACAGTCAGTTTGCAGTGAATGGAGGATTAATCCTGGCTCTTGCCACTTGTATTTTCTCTTTCCCTTCTTTCCTTGACGTTGGGTTCTTGCTTTTCAGTTATAACTGTCTGTGGACATTAAGGACAGCTGGTGCCCCTGCTCATTTAGGACCTCCCTTAGGCCTTTAAAACGCTGGAAATGTGTAACAGGGCCAGATGGGCAAAAAAGAGTCGAATTTAGGAGAAAACTCACTATAATTTCTGGTTATCTTTGTACACTCTCAGACTAAGTGAGGAGTGGTAGTAATAACACTTGTAACATTTTTGAATACACGTTAATTATGCTTTAGGCATGGTGCTTAGTCTACTGCCTGTGTATTACCTCATTTGCAGCCTTCCAGAAAGGTGGTTTTTTGTTTCATGTAATTTTTTTTTTTTTGAAACAGCGTCTTGCTCTGTTGCTCAGGCTGGAGTGTAGTGGTATGAATATGGCTCACTGCAGCCTTGACCCCTTGGGCTCAAGCGATCCTCTTGACTCAGCCTCCCAAGTAGCTGGAACCACAGGCACGCATCACCACGCCCAGCTAATGTTTTTGTTTTTTGTAGAGATGGGGTCTTGCCATGTTGCTTAGGCTGGTCTTGAATTCCTGGGCTCAAGCGATTCTTCTGCATCAGCCTCCCAAAGTGCTGGGATTATAGGAGTGAGCCACCACACCTGGCCTGTTTTATCTAATTCTTCTTTTCTTTGCTTCTAGCTGATTTCCCCTTTGGCAGACTATAGGCACTGGATGTTCTAGCTGTACTTTCTCAGGTTGTTAAAATGGCAGAGTGATACCAAATCAGAGCTGAAAGAAACCTCTGAGAACAACTAATTTGTTTCTCCTTCATCCCTTGTTTTCCAGATGAGCAAACTGAGACCCAGAGAGGTGAAATGATTTGCCCAAAGTCACACAGCTAAATAGAAGCAGAGCTGAGTCTCCTGACTCCCGTTTCAATATCTCTCTATAATACCACACATGGCCTCCTTCTATCCTTAACCTTCCAGCATGAAAGGAACTAGACTTTTCTTCTTGCTCACTATTAGAGAAATGGAAATCTTGTGCTTTTTGAGCATCATTGTTTATTGCCTTCTTGAAAGTGAGGATCTCCTGGCTGCAGGCCACCTCCTTCCTTTCTTTCTTTCTTTCTTTCTTTCTTTCTTTCTTTCTTTCTTTCTTTCTTTCTTTCTTTCTCTCTCTCTCTCTCTCTCTCTCTTTCTTTCCTTCCCTCCCTCCCTCCCTCCCTCCTTCCCTCCTTCCTTCCTTCCTTCCTTCCTTTCTTCCTTTCTTTCTTTCATTTTTTTTTTTTTGAGACGGAGTTTCACTCTTGTTGCCCAGGCTGGAGTACAATGGCATGATCTTGGCTCACCGCAACCTCCGCCTCCTGGGTTCAAGTGATTCTCCTGCCTCAGCCTCCCGAGTAGCTGGGATTACAGGCATGCCCCACCATGCCCGGCTAATTTTGTATTTTTAGTAGAGATAGGGTTTCTCAATGTTGGTCAGGCTGGTCTCGAACTCCTGACCTCAGGTGATCTGTCTGCCTCCACCTCCCAAAGTGCTGGGATTACAGGCGTGAGCCACTGCGCCCGGCCTGCAGGCCACCTCTTTACCTGGCTGGTATAGCAACTGTTTTTTTCAATTTACTTTCCTGCCCTTGCTTCCTGTCTTCCACAGAGGAGTCTGGCCCTGGTGTCACCATTACTTGCTGTTTGCCCTGGACAGACAGTTCACAGGGATGTGTGTGCTCACTGAGCCTGCATGTAGAGCCAGTATGGGTTGCTTGCAGATGTTGGTTGTTTGGAAATGGGACCCACTCAGCTGTGGATATAACTGAGGCCGTCATTTCCTGCCTCCAAATAGAGGCCTGCATCTGATCCTAGTAAACAGTTGTATGGGGCTCCAGGGCAAGGGATCAAAATTAGAACCTTAGTCTAGCAGAGGTGACAAAGGCCAAAGAAGAAAAACGTCAGAATAATCTGTCAGCCCAGTAGTAGAGGTTAGTTCATCTTGGTTGAGTAGTAGAAACAGCACTGGATTAAGGGTTAGCCAGACCTGGGTCCTGGTTGTAGGTTCATCACTAACTGGTTGATAAAACTGAGTAATTTTGCCCATTCAGGTAGCCTCTCTGTGCCTCAGTCTTCTTATATAATAAGAAATAGAGTGTGGTAGTTAAAAGTGCAGGCTCTGGAGCCAGACTAGTCAGGTTCAAATCCCAGTTCTGCTGCTTTCTAGCTGTGCAACTCTGGGAAAGTTAATTGACATATCTAGGCATGGTTTTTGATTTGTTTTGTTTTATTTTGTTTGAGGTCTTCCAAGTTCATTATTTTTCTTGTTTATTGCTAGACCAGTATACCTAAAGCCTCTGGGCCTGTTTTCTTATCTGCAAAATGGGGATTAATAGTAGTATCTACTTTATGGGGTTCTTGTAAGAATTAAATGCATGACTACATGTGAAGTGTTTAGAATAGTGGTGCATGGCAAGTGTTTAATAAATATGAGTATGGCTGTTATCATCTGTAAGACAGAGATATCTTTGCCCTTCTTACCTTATAGGGTAAATATGAGAATCAAGTGAAATAAGGTATGTGAATGTGCTGTGAATATATGAATGTGCTGTGAATATAAGAAAGTGCTATCAAAATGAGAACAATCATCATGTCTTGAGAGCAGGAACATTTAAACATTCCTTAGGCCCCCTGTTTCTAGGATCAGATATTGATGGTTATTTCCTTGGTAGCCTGGCAAAAGGGAGAAAGGTAGGTTTGTATGTAGGGTTATATAAATGCTGGGGCCATCAAGCAATGTAGATCCTGCTTTTTTCTTCCCAGTGTACTCAAGAGGGCTTGAAAGCCATGCATCCTAAGTAAAGTGGTTGGGGGATTTGGAATGAAACAGTATCATCTGCTATGATACTGTTCCTTCAGTACTCTTATCTTATTTAACAGCATCACAATCCATCCAGTGACCCAGGTTAAATCCCTAGAAACCTTGATACATGTCAATTCCCCCCTCTTCCTCCTTTTCATCATCATAGTCTCAGTCATCTTGATTCTGCCTTTCATGATCTCTTCCATTTCTCTTCCTTTTCTTCTTTGATTCCCCTGCCCTGGTTCATGTTGTTGTTTATCACTGTCATCATCATCACCTGTCTTGTTAGAGCAGCCTTGTGATTGATCTTCTCTCCTCTATCCTTTACACTACTCTATCCTTTACTCTATCTACTACTCGACCCTTTACACTACTGCCAGAATGATACAAGTAAAATACATGTTGGATCATGCCATTCCCTTCCTCCAAAACCTTTGATAACTCCTTAATGCCTTCATCAGGGATGGTAAACACATAGATGCATACACTTTATATTGTCCCTGGCCGACTGTGCTAATCAATCATAGGCACGCTTTCCCAGGGAGAGTCCAAGTAGATTTAAAATCTGTTTAGCATAGCATTCTAGGTAGCCACTTATCAATCAGTCAGAGCTGGTATTAATATATAGACTAGGGATGGCACATAGATAAAGCCTGTAGAGAAATCTTAATCTCCTTATGATAGGATTCGGTATCTTCTGTGATTTTGGTCCCAACTTTTTTTTTCAGCCTTGTTATTTAGTATATTCTTCCATGTGTTCTCTGATCCAGCCACCAGCACCATGCACTTCCATTCTTCTCTGAGTTTATACTTTGTTTATGCTGCACTGTTAGACAGAAATATTCTTTCTTTTCTCTTCCTGTTGAAATGCTAGTTATCATTCAAGGCTCAGCCCAAACACTCCCTCTTGTGAAGCTGTCTTCAAGCCTCTAAGCCGGATTTAGCCTCTCTTGTCTATTTTAGCATGTTATTCTGCCTTGTATTATGTAATTGTTTGTGTATCTTCCCTACTCCTTAGATTGTATGTTCCCAAATGTAAGGTCTATGTTTTTATTAATTTTTGTATCCCCCACACAGCTTCTGGTACATTCTAGACTCCTAATTTTTTAAAAATTAAGTCTAGTCCAATCCCTTTGTTTTCCAGATGAGGAAACTGTGGCTTAGAGGAAAAGGTCATTAGTTCATTTTGGGATTTGTTGATTTTCAGATGTTTGAGATGTTGAGGATGGATTGTCCAGCAGGCTATTAAGATGTGGTGAAGGCTAGAAATGTTGATTTAGGAGGTATTGCCTTCGAGAAGATAAAGGAGGAGAAGAGGAGAGCATCATGCAAGCTAGAGAAGAGAAAGAAGAAAAGTATTCTGGGGAATGTCTCCTTTGGGAGCAGAAAGAAGACTCTGACGGAGCAGCCATCCAGGAAGTGGAATGAGATCCAGGAGAGGAAGGAGTTTCAGAAGGCAGGAGCTGGTCCTCTATGTCATGAAATGTAGAGGGTGAGGCCAAGGAGGACCTGAGAGAAGGTAATTAGATTTGGTGTTTACAGGCTGGTCCCTGTGGCCAGCCACCCCACCCACTTTAAAATATTTACTCTACAAATGTTAATGTGTGAAGAGTTGCATGCCAGAATATTTATGGCATCAGTGTTGGTGGATACAGAACATTGGGAAACAACCCATTAATAGCAGAATGGTAAATCTGGCCAGTGAATAGTATAGCTTTTTAAAAGGAGGCTGATGTCTGAATTCACTTTCAAAGTTGTTCACAATGTATTGCTAAAATACAAAAATGTTGCAGAACCATATGTATGAGAGAAACCCCTTTTTCTAAAAAAAAAAAAAAAAAAAAAAAAGCCCAAGCAGCCTCTTTGTATGTGCATGTTTATGAGCACATTTAAAAAATCTGGAAGAATGTATACTAAATAGCACTTACTCCTGAGTGATTAGGGAAAGAGGGGAATTCTCATTTTTTAATGACCACATTTCTGTATTATTTGAATTTGGTTTAAGTGTAGATTCCTTTAGTAATTAAGAGAAATACTTATTTAAATAAAGAAAGGATGATTGGCAGCCTGTGAGAATAGTTTTACTAAAAAAGATTCAATGGACAAAGGAAGCCAACTCACGAGAGAACATTTGGCAACTGAGAAAACATCATGTGTTTTGGAGGCTGTGCCACAGGTGCCTTGCTGTCTGTGTGGCTGGTGGGGGTGAGGCAGGGGGCATGGAGAGATTACGGCTGGAATGAGGCAGTTACCCCATTGCCAGGAAGTTCAGTGGAAAGGGAGGGGATAAGTAGAAGAGTAGCTAAGTGACCAAGAGGCAGGCAGGGGCTGATTAAGAAGGAATTAAAAAAGCAAATCTGTGTGCGTGTGTTTGTGTGTGTGTGTGTGTGTCAGACAGTCAGATTCAGTGCTGAGCTGCAGAGGGAGAAGGAAGGGGACACTTATTGCTATGAGGAAACATCAGTGTGAAGCGGGGAGCAGGGTAGTTGAGAAGGGACAAATGAAATACCAATTTTAGTAGTAGGGAAGCTTCCAGAAAAGCATGAGATCTCAGGCCAATTAAGCCTCTGATACATGTAATGGTTGGGGACTAGGCTGGACTAGCTAATCGCCTTCTCTAACGGTAGGTTAAGAAAGCTCCTTTTTGTTTATGTTTTGGTTACAAAAAATGTTTTGGCAGTAGCAGACTTATTGTACTGGCTCAGAGAATAGTCTGGTGAGTGACTGAAATGGAATTTTTGTGAGCCCTTGAAGGCCTTTAAGTCATCTGGACCTGCTAAAGTTTGGGACTAGAAGTGGAGATGGAGAACAGTGGAGGTCAGAGTCCTCAACCCTGGCTGCATCTCTCAGTCACCTAGGGCAGCAGATAATAAAACACAAACCAATGCCTGCTCCCACACCCTGTTCTTAGATAATTGATTACACTTGGGGCCTGGACATAGGCATTTAAGAAAAAACTCCTCAAGTGATTCTAATCTGTAGCCAGGGTTAGGAATCAATAGTTGAGACGACTGGATTAAATGTGTTCTGAGCCTAAACTGACCACTAGAAATGTGTGTGTGTGTGTGTGTGTGTGTGTGTGTGTGTGTATTGAGTGATATCTCAATATAGTTATTTCCTCTTCTTTATTCCCAAAGCCTTGGGAGTGGACTGCTTGTAAAGTGTTGGTCCCATTGCCTGCTAGTTAGTTGTTTACTTGTCAAGAGAGATCTAAGATGTAAGATTCTCAATAATAGTAACTACCTTTATTGGGCCTTTTTCAGGGATAGGTTTTCAGACTTACTCTGAATCATACAGCTTGTAGGATGGGTGCCAGCACTAGGACCCATATCTGCCCCTTTTGAGCAGAGTGCCTGGCATATAGGTATTTGATCATTGTCACATGATGTGACAAGGAGCTTTGTTTCTTTGTGCAATGCTTCTTCTTATTAAAAAACCCAGCGGTGGTAAAATCTGACATATTTGAAAAGTCTGGTGGGAGAGAGGTTTGAGGAGAACTGCCTGGCATTCAAAAAGCTTATGATATGTTAGATAGTGTGTGGTGAATCTAGATCACATAACATGTATTAAGCAATTACTCCAGGCCTAGTCGTACTAGAGAGATACAAAAGTATTAGATGTGGTTTCTGCCCCCAGGGAACTTATTATCAAGGCTCATTAACAGTCTGACTACTGTATTTTCAGGTGGCAAGTATGTACAGAATTTATGACCAGAAAATGCTAGAGATCAGAGAGGCTTTCAAGTTCCTGAAGTTCAAGCCCGTCGTTTTGCAGATAGAGAAAGAAGCCCAGAGCAGAAAGCTGCTTGCTGAAGGTCACACCACTTGGGAATGGCAGAGCCAGGGCTGGTGTATATGGCCTTACCCTTTGAGGTCCTATTACACTCTGTTCTGTCGCCCTTGAAGGACAGGTGAACCTAATGGCCTGTGTTAAAACTTTAACGATATGCTTTATGCCTCCAGGCCTCCTTATGGTTTGGGGGAGGGGAGGTTAAATTTTAGTCTTTCTTAAAACCTTGAGTGGGAAGGGCCAGCACTGGTTACCTCTGGCTCAAGCCCAAGAGTTCTAAAGATGGCTAATTTTCCCTTTACTGAGACAACCACTGATTCTAGTCTACTTAGGGCACTTTCCTACTCCTCCTAAGGGTCTTTCCCAAGCTCAGTGTGTTTATGACTTTTCTACTTCAGTTCCTCATTTTTTTTTTCCTTTTTGTGAAACTCACCTTAAAGACAAGAGGTGCCTGTCCTTATGGGTGGGCCTGAGAGTTAGAGGAGTGGGGCCAGTTCCTAGTGATACTAGCATCAGGCTGGTTCTTTTGGCCTTGTCCCCTGCTACTTCTCAAGCCAGAAATTTAGATCCAAGTTTGGGGCTTTCTCAGAAGGTTCAGGTATAATTCAAGGTAGAGGTATTCTTCCTTCCAGACCCCTCTCCCCACACAGTTAGTATTAGGGTATAATTCTAGTCACCACTAACATCTATTGAACGCTTACCAAGTGCCAGGCATCCTGTGGAATAGATGCTATTATTTGCATTCCCATTTTATAGATAAGAAAAATAAGGGTCAGGGAGGTTACGTAACATACCCAAGGTCACACAGCTAGAAAGTGACCAAGCTGGTATGGATGTGTAGATCCGGCTGACTCGTTACTGTTAGGCTAATGGAGCCTAACATGAAAATAAGTTACTAATTATATTTTTGTATTGACGAAGAACCATTTGCCAATTTTCTGCAAGCCAATTTAAAGAACTGGTCGAAAGAGAAGCATCCTACCTATAGTTCTGTTCCACTGTGGGGTGGACTGTATCAAGAGGCTTGCCAGTCACCTGCATTTGTCAAGTCCCTTCCCTTCTCTGAGATTCAGTTTCTGCCTCTGTAAATGAGAGGGTCAGACCAGATGGTATCTAAGACCTTTTCTGGCTTCATTTGCTACTTCCTGGTAGAATGGAAAAATTGTAGAATTGGATGAAGGACACAATGCATTAGAAACACAAATGTGGAGAGAATACATAGTTCATCATGGATGGGTCAGTTAGCCAGTTACACACTGTTTCTGTTTTCCCTTGTGAATTTATAATGAAACATTTTTTTTTCTTTTCAGTGAGCTTCTTGCTAACATCAGAAAGTACTAGCTTTCCTTTTTTGTTGTTTGGTTCTTTTGTTTGTTGGAGACAGGGTCTTGTTCTATCACTCAGGCTAGATGCAGTGGTGTAATTACAGCTTAACTGTAACCTCGAACTCTTGGACTCAAGACTTCCTTCCACCTCAGCCTCTCGAGTAACTAGGACCACAGGCACATGCCACCGCACCTGGCTGATTTTTAAATTTTTTGTAGAGACAGGGTCTCACTGTGTTGCCCAGGCTGGTCTTGAACTTCTAGCCTCATGTGATCCTCCTGCCAAAGTCCTGGGATTACTGTTGTGAGCCACTGTGCCTGTCCTCTAGCTTTCTTAAAGGAGCTGTTATTTAATTTCAGTGCTTGTAGTCTCTAAAACTGTTGGTAAACGTTGAATAAAGGCTGAAGGGTAACAGGGCACTTAAATATGAGATGCCATGTTTTATGGCTCTGTGTGAGAATTAGTAAAATTTGTGTTCTGTTTTACAAGAGGGCCTTGGGAGATGATGGTTTCTAGAAGAGAAGCAATTGAAACAACAGATTGTACATGTAACTTTTATCTCCTTGCAGGGTTTAAGAGCAGGCAGATACATAACTAGGTCTAGTGTATGGTATCATTCATTTATCTGTCTGTCGTGAAAAGATCTTGTATTCAGGAACACTAGGTTAATAATCTACAAAATCTAATACTATTAGAATGGTAGGCTTGATCTTAAAATTTTTATGTTGTTGTTATTGTTGGGTGTGTGTGTGCATGTGTGTGTGTTGGCATATGTGTTCTTGAACCCAGTGGCCTTTATTTTGGATGGTTTGTATATCAGCTTGCATCAGGGAAGGCTCTGAGGGCTTGTCCCCAAAGCCAGGCTCTTTCCTCCTCTCCTGCTGGCTCACGTATGTCTCCAGGTTCTTATAAGGCAGAATAGACTAGGTACTGCTATTAGAAGGAACAAAATTATTTACCTTGGGACAGGAAGGAGAAGCCCTAACAGGTGGGCTCTGATGGCAGTGCTGCTTGGCATACAGTCAGTGCTACACAAATGTTAAGCATTCTGCTCACTGGTCCTAGGTCAAAGCCCTTGGGATGCTCATCACTTGTGGGCTCAGGTATCAGGGCAGCTGAGTTAGAAAGCCCAACAATATTGCTATACAGAGGGAGTTAAAAACCAGATGGCATCAAAACCCAAGCTGCACACACATCTTGTTCTTCAGCTGCCAACTCTGCACCTCAATCTGATTTTACCTTATTCTCACCTAGGTCTGAGTAAGTTCATGTAATTGCATGTTCCTGCCATGAATATCCTGGTTTTCAGAAAAAGAGTGAGTGAGATGAGGCCACAGTGTGGCAGTATTTGTTTTGTTTGTTTGTTTTTGTTTTTAATGTTGCTCAGTCATGCCACGAAATGGGTACCTCCTAAACACTAACTTGGATACCCTGCTGGTTTGCTGCCTTTCAGTTTTCTATTCACATAATTATTGTTTGCATTCCCATTCTAATTTTGGCCTCTGGTCTCAGTAAGAAGGAGAATTGAAATACTCAGCATCACACGCATTACACCCACGACCCTCATTCATTTCACAAACTAACCTCCTGTATTTCTTCTCTTCTTCTGGCTTGGCATAGGGCTTTTGACTTAGATCTGAGCTCAAAGCTAATTTCTATTACTCATGAGCTGTGTGCCTTTAGGCAAGTCACCCAATCACTGTCATTATGTTTTTCATTTGTAAAATGGGGCTAAAAATTCTATCTACCTCTTCAAGTTATTTAGAGAATTATGTGAGTTAATATTTCTAAAGCTCTGGGAACACTGTGTGGTACATATTAGGTATTCAAAAAATATTAGTTACAGTCTTCCTCCTTGCTCCCCAAGAAATAGAGCCAGTAACAACAACCTTTCTTCTAATACCTCATGAACTTCTCCTGGCATTAGCTGTCTGAAGGGGCTGAGGTTTGCCTTTTCTTTTGACGATGGAGATTAGTCATTAGAAACTCTGGATTTCATCCTCACAGGAAACTTGAAGTTGTTGACTTTTGTTCCTTGTTAAAGAGTTGGTACGACTGGGGCGGAAATCTCCAGAGAAAAGGGCGTGTTCCTCTACTAATTACTCTGTAGACGGCAGAGGGTGTGTGAGTAATGAGCTGTATGCTGGGTGTGGGAGTTCAGTGCCCAGCCTTTGGGAAAACATGGGTAGGTTTCATTGGCTCTTACAGCAGTTTGTGGCTCCCTGACTGTATCTACCCTGGAGATGTATTGGAGTCCAATAGTTAGAACCTCAGAGCCGTGGGTAATAGGCCTATTACCTACTTCTTCACAGTAATGATAACAGCTCACATTTATTTTGCCCTTACTTTGTGCCAGGCATTGTCCTAAGTGCCTTATGCGCATGAACTCATTTAATCCTCACAAGAATTCTAAAAGGTAGGGTGCAGAGCAACTACATAGCTTGCCTACAGTCACACAGCTAGTGGGGTGGAGCTCGGATTAGAAATTAGGCAGTTCAGAGCCCATAAACTTAACCAACTGCTTGGTTGAGTCTCTAGTCCTTTGGTTTTCTTTTTTAACTTAACATGTTATAATTTTGTAACTGCTGGTCTTTAGAAATGCAGCTGATCTTTGTGCATCATTTTTGTATCCAGCAACCTTGCTAAATGCTTTTAAGTTAATTATAATTAATATATCTGAGGATTCTTTGGGTTCTCTATCTTGGCAATCGTACATAATCTGCAAATAATGAGAACTTTGTCTCTTCCTTTGTGGCCATTATTTTTTTTAATATCTTTTTCTCAACTTACTGTTTTAGTTGAGACCTCCCGTATGGTGCTTAATACAAGTGACAATGTTGAGAAACTCTTATCTTGTTTTCTGCCTTAAAGGATATGCTTTCAGTGTTTCATCATAAAGTATGATCTTTACTATAATTTTTTTGTTGGTATTATTTATTAGATTATAGAAGTTCCCTCCTATTCTAAGTTTGCTAAGATTTTTTAAAAATCATGAATAGATGTTGCATTTTATCAGAAGCTTTTTCTTCATCTGTAGAGATGATCATATTGCTTTTGTTCTTTAGTCTTTCAGTGTGGTCAATTATACTGATTGATTTTCTAATATTAAATTGTCTCTGTACTTCCCAGAATCAAGTCACCTTGATCATGATGTATTATCTTTTTTATTGTTCCTGGATATGGTTTGCTAGTATTTTACATGGTATTCTTAAACACTGTGAGTGGGCTGGGCGCAGTGGCTCACACGCCTGTAATCCTAGCACTTTGGGAGGCCAAGGCGGGTGGATCACTTGAGGTCAGGAGTTCGAGACCAGCCTGACCAATATGGTGAAACCCCATCTCTACTAAAAATACAAAAATTAGCTGGGCGTGGTGGTGTGTACCTGTAGTCCTAGCTACTCGGGAGGCTGAGACAGGAGAATTGCTTGAATCCAGGAGGTGGAGATTGCAGTGAGCTGAGGTCATGCCACTGCACTCCAGCCTGGGCGACAGAGCAAGACTCCGTCTCAAAAAAAAAAAATAATAATAATAATAAATAAAATAAAATAAATCTGTGAGTGAATCTGGCTCTAGTTTTCACTTTTCATACTGCCTTTGTCAGGTTTTCTTATTAAGTTTGTGCTAGCTTCATAAAATGGATTGGCCAATGCTGCTTCCTCTTCTTCTAAACTTTGGAAAAGTTTGCATGATATCAGAGTGATTTGTTTCTTAAAGGTTTGTTAGAACTTGCCTATAAAACTATCTGGGCTTTGATATTGTCTTTGTGGGAAGATTATGGACTACTGATTCAATTTCTTTAATGGTTATAGGAATTTTCAGACGTTGTATTTTTCTTTAGTCAGTGTCTTTAATTTATGGTTTTAATTTGACCATTTTGTCTACATTTTCAAATTTATTGGTTTAAAATTGTTAATAGCGTCTTAACTATAAACACTACAGATATTTAAAAGATTTCTTCCTTTTCTCATACTATTATTTGCTACTAAAAAATCAATCTCACCAGTAGTTTGTAAGTTTTATTTATCTTTTATAGGAAATAATTGAGACTTTGTTGATGGAACTGTTACATGTTTGTTTTCTATTTTGTTAATTGCTGCTTATTTTAAAAATCTGTTTTCTCCTTCATATTTTCTTTGGAGTTATGTCTCTTGTTCTTTTCCTAACTTAGGTGGGATGCTTAGCTTATTTATTTTTAGACTTTCTTATTTGACTATATGAATTAAAAGGTTAATAATTTTTGCTACCTACTGTTTAGCTACATTCCACTAATTTTGATATAACATTTTGTTATTGCTCAGTTCCAAGTATTTTGGAATTTCCATTGTGCTTTCTTAACTCATGG
The DNA here is from genome assembly GCF_029289425.2 of Pan paniscus. Classification (NCBI taxonomy): domain Eukaryota; kingdom Metazoa; phylum Chordata; class Mammalia; order Primates; family Hominidae; genus Pan; species Pan paniscus. Next base: position 109,520,125 of record NC_073272.2, read on the forward strand.
GTTGTTTAGAAGGATTAACAGTTTTTTCCTAAATGTTTTAAAAGTCATCTTTTTGTTGCTGATTTCTAACTTAATAACACTGTGATCAGAGAATGTGATCTGTATGTTCTGTTTCTTTGAATTTTGTTGAGATTTGTTTTGTGGCCCAGTATGATACAGTGTCCACTAGATCAACCTTGTTAATTTTGCTGCTCTTCAATCACCTTACCTTATTTTTTCTCTGCTTAATCTATCAGTTACTGGGAGATTTTTTAAAGTTTACCACCACAGAGGTAGATTTATCTATTTCTTCTTTTAGTACTGTTAACCTTTACTTTATATATTTTTGAGGTTGTGTTATTAGGTATAGTATGTTAATTTTTGCATTTATTGTTACATCTATTGATCAAATGTTCAATATAGGGGTCCCGTGGCAACTTAGAGTGTGGATAGATCTACATGCTATAAGGGTGGCTTGGTAATGGTGAAAGCATCCCTCTGGGTGGGCTGGGTAAATTGGATTTTCAGCTCCAGGGAAGAAACACCCTTAAAATCAAAATTGCACCTTCTTGAAGAGTTCTTAAATTTGACATTGCCAAACAAAATTAACACCCTCATATCCTCAAGTGCCAGAGGCTTTTGTCGTTATTAAAAACACTCTTAAAAGCTGCATTCCTTCTGGGATGCATGAGGGGTTGGGAAAGAAAGCTTTATTTTTCATGGGCCTTACAGACATTACTTCTGGTTGGTCAGACATGTTTCAGACCCTTGGACTTTCTTCTTCTTACTGCCTAGTATTTTCTATGAGACTTGAGCCAAATCCTGTTACCTCTCTGCTTTTTAGGTTCAATGACTGGTTCCCTTTTCCCCTGACAGAAGTGAGGTGTGGAGAAATTGAAATAATAGTTGCATAGGGATTCTAAATAATTTATTAGTTCCCTCACTTGCTCTGCAGGAAACAAAAATAAAGTCTATAGAAGACAGTGTTCACGAGGATCAAGCAACAGAAATGATGTCAGCGATTCCCCCTTTTATTAGATTTTCGAATGGAATCAGACTATGTGAAGCTGGAAGGCATACAGAGAGACAAATTACATTTGGTCACATATGGGTGGGAATGGAACTTTTCAGTCCAGCTCTTGAGCCTATGTGGTGCTGTGAAATCTTATTTTCATGCTCTGTTAGGGCAGCAGCTCCTGATTCTGATTGCGTTTCCTAAATAAGCACTCTGAGCTACTCCTCTTTGCTAGCCCTTCCTTGCTACTCAGAGAGTTTCAATGAAGGGGGAGCAGGTGACCCAGTTAGGGTCCTTTGTTTCAGGTGTTCTTTCATTTGAATGTAACAATACTTCTCTGTCTCTTTTTTTAAAAAAACTTTATTTTTTGATTATAGAAGTAGCATATGATCATAAATTAAGAAATTAGAAATATAGAAATATAGAAAACAAAAGTGAAAGTTTCTGGTAATCTGTCTCCCTGACCTGTTCTCTTCTCTCCCTTTTTCTCTCTCTTTTTCTCTGTCTGTTTTTTTTTGTTTTTTTTTTTTTGAGGCTGGGTCTCACTCTGTCACCCAGGCTGGAGTGCAGTGGCATGATCATGGCTCACTGTAGCCTTGACTTCCCTGGGCTCAGGTGATCCTCCTGCCTTAGCCTCCCGAGTAGCTGAGATTACAGGTACATGCCACCACACCTGGCTAATTTTTGTATTTTTTGTAGAGACAGGGTTTCACTGTGTTGCCGAGGCTAGTTTGAACTCCTGGGCTTAAGCAATCCTTCCATCTCTGCCTCCCAAAGTGATGGGATTATGGGCATGAGCCATCGCATTCGGCCTCTTTTTTTTTTTTTTAACATTTTTTTTCGTGTTTTTAAATGTGGGTTTTATTATTGTTCAGATGTGAAAAGGCCAACGGATCAAGAGACAGTTGCCATTTAAAAGACAGTACATTCACTGGGTGCAGTGGCTCACACCTGTAATCCCAGCACTTTTGGAGGCCGAGGCGGGCAGATCACAGGATTTTGAGACTAGCCTGGCCAAAATGGCGAAACCCCATCTCTACTAAAAATACAAAAATTAGCCAGGTGTGGTGGTGGGCGCCTGTAATCCCAGATACTAGGGAGGCTGAGGCAGTAGAAATGCTTGAACCCAGGGGACGGAGGTTGCAGTGAGCTGAGATCGCGCCACTGCACTCCAGCCTGGGCGACAGAGCAAGACTCTGTCTCAAAAAAAAAAAAAAAGAAAAAAAAAAGAAAAAGAAAAAGAAAAAAGAAAAGGTAGTACATTCTTTTCAAAAGGAACTATTATGATACATTGTGTCTTATAATTTTTAAAAATTTTAAAATTTTTTATTATACTTTCAGTTCTGGGATACATGTGCAGAACGTGTAGGTTTGTTACATAGGTATACATGTGCCATGGTGGTTTGCTGCACCCATCAACCCTTTGTCTACATTAAGTATTTCTCCTAATGTTATCCCTCCTCTTCCCCTGCAACTGCCGACAGGCCCCGGCATGTGATGTTCCCTTCCCTGTGCCCATATGTTCTCATTGTTTGACTCCCACTTATGAGTGAGAACATGAGGTGTTCGGTTTTCTGTTCCTATGTTAATTTGCTGAGAATGATGGTTTCCAGCTTCATCCATGTCCCTGTAAAGGACATTAACTGATTGTTTTTTATGGCTGCATAGTATTCCATGGTGTATATGTGCCACATTTTCTTTATCCGGTCTATCATTGATGGGCATTTGGGTTTTAACATTTTTTAAAGAGTTGATGTCTCACTCTATCACTCAGGCTTGAGTGCAGCAGCACGATCAGGGCTCACTGCAGCCTCAAACTCTGGTGCTCAAGCTATCTACCCACTTCAGCTTTCCAAGTAGCTGGGACTACAGATGCACACCACCATGTCCAGCTAATGTTTTATATTTTTTTTAAGAGATGGGGGGTCTCACTATGTTGCCCAGGCTGGTCTCGAACTCCTGGCCTTAAGTGATCCTCCTGCCTCAACCTCCCAAAGTGCTAGAATTACAGGCATGAGCTGCAGTGCCCTGCCCTAGTCCTCCTTTTTATAATAATTTTAAAAAGGTTTTTTTGCTTATTGTTATTATTTTTAATTAATCCGTAATATTTTATATATTTTTGAAGTACAGTGTGAGATTTTGATACACGTATCCATTAACCAATGTCTCCCTAATCCCTCCTTTCCCCCTACCTTTCCCCACCTCTAGTAACTACTACTGTACTGTCTACTTCTATGAGATCAACTTTTTTAGTCCTGCTCTTTTTTTTTCTTTTTATTATTATTATTATTATACTTTAAGTTTTAGGATACATGTGCACAATGTGCAGGTTTGTTACATATATAAAGACCTCGGCTAATGTGAAAGAATATCTCCTTTTCACTCTCTGATCTTTTCCTTTAAATTTGCATTTCTCACAAAAGTGTAGTGTGAAAAAAAATCCAACTTGATGGGGGAGAGGGCTCCAGATTTTACAGAATATGGCTGCATGAAGTAAAGGCCAGGGGTTGAAGGAACTGGAATTAAAAATGCCAATTACTCATCTTTATTTAAAAATGGGTAAATATAAGGCAGAAAATAATATTTTAGGTACACACATCCTGATCTAGCTATGTTTATGTGTGTTGGGGTGATGGATGGACAAGAGGTATAGTTCAAATGAGATCATTTTTGTGAAATGGCTTTGTAAACTGTAACATGCCCTATAAATATGAGATTAGCTTTAATATTGGCCCTGACTCTCCAGTGTGGCTTTGTGTGTTTGTCTAAACACTTAGTTAATATCTGTCAGTGGTCCATTGCACAAGGAACTGACACAATGGTATCCTGTGCCTCTGTTGTTGTTGTTGTTGTTTTTTTTTTGCAGTTCTAAAAGCTTAGTTAATTGCCTTCATTAGCTTAATATATACCACGTGAAAAACGTAGAAAAGCAGAACTCAAAACTCAGAGAATAAAGGACAGAACATAACTAACTACTGATGTGCACCGTAGTTACCCGATGCAGGGAATTGAAGCATATAAGCTTCATCTACTACTACCTCAAATACAGTAAAGTGGATGACAGCACTCGATAAACTGTAAAGCTGAATAATAATGCCAAGGATTGTTGTCATCATGACTACTTAGATTGGCTGTCACCCAGTGACTTAGCTGTGATATGCTTCCAGGCAGTTCCTGAGAGGTCCTGCAAGCCCCTTTCCTGTACAGGTGCTAGAAAGTGCCATAGAAATACAGTCTCCTGATGACTGTAAAAGCTAGGCAGCTAAATTTAATAAGACATTTGTCAAGGAGATGGAATATTATGGCCAATTTTGGTAGACAGATAGTTGCCGGCTAAAACAAAGCATGTATTGAACTGTTTTGGAGTAGGAAGAAGCATTGCTATGACAACAAATTACTTATATTTGATTTAGAAGAAGGAGAGCAGTGTAGCTTAATGGTTTAGAAAGCTCATGAGAACAATTGTTGGCACGGGTTTATGTTAAAATATAAAATGTTAAGTATGATCTGTTAAATAATTGAGCACCTCAGTGCATTCTGTCTCTTCTCTCACTGTCTCTAACCAATAAAAGACAATATAAATAAATTCAAAGAAAAAAAAGCTAGCAGAATTACATGCAAATTGTTCCATTTTATAAGGTGGCCAAATGAAATTCACAGCCAAAATTTGCTGGAATGCAAAAAATGTCGTTTCTTTACAGGAAAAAAAGAACCCAGAGACCTATTCACTGTGTTTTCATGCCATCCAAACCTGATGATGGTAGTTTGGAGTTTCTCTTTCTGTAGGTGATTAATCTTCTTTGTGATTGGTAGTATGTTTTATTTGAAAAGAAACTACACTTCAGACCATTTCTATCCTTTGACTGTGTTCATGCCTGAGAGAATGAGTAAACAGTCATTTGTATGAACTGGTTATTTGTAGTTCCCCTGGGGAAGTAGGTATCAGGCAGGTAGCAAAGGCATCTAGCATCTGGAGGAAGCTTGTGGATATAGAGGCTTTCTCTTAGAAAGATAGCTCTTTCCTTTTCCTAAAGGTAAAACCAAACAGATGGCCCATATTCACTGGGGATAGGTCTCAGGGTCTTCTTCATCAGGTTCTGAGGGTGGGTAGATCTAAGGACTCCTTGAGGGCTCTTGAGGCAGAGAATCAGATACTTTCTAATCTCTCCTTTTTTGCTTTTCCCTGATCCCCACTTTTACCCAGTACCGTCTTCCTGTTTTCCCCTTATACTTCCAGAACAGTACAGTAAAGTAGGAAACAGGGAAAAGCTTGGAAAATGGAGGACTGACTCCAAGAGGACAGGAATAACTACCCTCAACTTTTAAACTGCCTCTGCAGGCAAAACTCACAAATTTGTATTCCCCCCCGCCCCACCGCCCACCCAACTTCTTTGGAGGGAAAAATTCCATTGGTCATTATTACTGGGAGGAGGCCATGTCATAGAGTTCATTCAGAGGCGGAAGACTGAAAATAATAAGCCAGATCTTAGGCTAACCTTCTCCTGTAAAAGAGAAGTGACCCAGAATCACAGCTGTTTGATGAATAATAGAATTTGCCTGGCATATAGTTTAAATTTCACCTTTTTATGTGACTTGGTGTTCTGTGTTTTACTAGTTGGCATCATGTCAGATCATGTTCCACCCTCCTCGGAAACTTCTAGTGCTCTCAGTTACTTACAAAATAAAATCCAGAATTGGTGAGCTGTTCCTTAAGGCTCTTCATGATGTGGAAATAGACCTCTTAGAAAAAGGTTGCAAAAGCAATGCATACTCATTATAGAAAATTTGGAAACTAAAGAATTTGGCAAACTTTTTCTGTAAAGGGCCAGATAGTAAATGTTTTAGGCTTTGTGAACCATGCTGTGTCTGCCACAACTACTCAACTCTGCTATTGAAGCACAAAAGCAGCTACAGATAACGCCAGTATGTGAGTGAATGTGTGTGGCAGTGTTCTACTAAAACTATATACAAATCAGTCAGTGGGCCACGTTTGGTTCGCGGGTTATTGTTTGCTGAACACTGCTATAGAAAATAAAACTAGTTCAACCATTGTGGAAGTCAGTGTGGCGATTCCTCAGGGATCTAGAACTAGAAATACCATTTGACCCAGCCATCCCATTACTGGGTATATACCCAAAGGACTATAAATCATGCTGCTATAAAGACACATGCACACGTATGTTTATTGCGGCACTATTCACAATAGCAAAGACTTGGAACCAACCCAAATGTCCAACAATGATAGACTGAATTAAGAAAATGTGGCACATATACACCATGGAATACTATGTAGCCATAAAAAATGATGAGTTCATGTCCTTTGTAGGGACATGGATGAAATTGGAAATCATCATTCTCAGTAAACTATCGCAAGAACAAAAAACCAAACACCGTATATTCTCACTCATTGGTGGGAATTGAACAATGAGAACACATGAACACAGGAAGGGGAACATCACACTCTGGGGACTGTTGTGGGGTGGGGGGAGGGGGGAGGGATAGCATTAGTAGATATACCTAATGCTAAATGACGAGTTAATGGGTGCAGCACACCAGCATGGCACATGTATACATATGTAACTAACGTGCACGTTGTGCACATGTACCCTAAAACTTAAAGTATAATAATAATAAAATAAAATAAAATAAAGAAATGAAAAAAATAAATAAAAATCACTCATAGTCTTGCCACAAAAATGTTAACATTTTTGCTTATTCTCCTTCTTCTCTTCATATTATTTTACATGCTTGTGTCTATACTGTATATTGCCAATTTTATACCTGATTTTTTTCACTAAGCATCCTCATAGACGTTTCCTGTGTTATTTAAAACTTGTTGGCATAACTCTTAATGCCTATGTGGTACTCCATCCTGTATGTAACTGGATCATAATTTACCTAGTCATTTCCTTTTTTTTTTTAGGGGGGATGGATTCTTGCTCTGTCATCCAGGCTGGAGTGCAGTGGCACGATCTCAGCTCACTGAAACCTCTGCTTCCCAGGTTCAAGCAATTCTTGTGCCTCAGCCTCCCAAGTAGCTGGGATTACAGGCTACCATCACCGCGGCCAGCTAATTTTTGTATTTTTTAGTAGAGATGGGGTTTTACCATGTTGTCCAGGCTGGTCTCGAACTCCTGATCTCAAGTGATCCGCCCACTTCGGCCTCCCAAAGTGCTCCTATTTTTTTTTTTTTTGCAGTTATAAACTTTAAAAAGTTTACTCTTGTACAAATCTTTGTGTTTCACGTTATTTTGTAGGTCACTTTCCTTGAAGTGGAGTTACCAGGACAGGGGTATGGATGTTTTTAAGGAGCTTAATATCTCTTTTTGTTGTTTTTTTTAAAAAAAGGTAGTGCTTATGTACATTCCTACTAGCAGTGGGGACAGAGAGAGCCTCTTCCAACTCATCCTCACCAACATCAGATATTGTCACTAAAGCAAAATCTTTTTTTTAAAGCAAATTTTAAAAAAATGGCATCTAAGTTAATGTGTAATTCTTTGTTAAGGTGATTGGAGAAAAAGTTTCAAATGATTGTTGAATGATGAATGGGATCACATAGTTCTTCTTTGGCTCAGTTTTTCATAAATGTACCTTGGGCCCTAACTTGCTTCTCCTTTTCCTCATGCAGTTCCCCCCTTTCATCTTTCTGGCTCCTTCTGTTAAAATTCTACTCATTCTTTAGGGCTCAATCCTATCTGTATTCATGTACCTGTCTGTGGAGTCCTCCCTAGTTCCTCCTACTCGATATGATCTCTTGCCTTTGAATCCCTGTAGCACTGTGTACCTCTCTTGTGGTATTTATGTCTTTCTGCCCCTTTTTTTGGTTATCTCTGTACTGGCTTTATGCCTATGGCATGGACACTGGGTAATGTTATCTTTGCATTGACTCCCAGAGCCTAGTAGAGAGCTTAGTGTACAATGGGCTGATTAGCCTATCAGAGCTATGTTGAAAGGTGCCTAAGGTCTGCTGCAGATGACCTTTCAAAATATTCGATGTTGCAATTACCTGTGATGTTTACAGAACGGATTGGGATCACTGATAAGAGATGCTTTGCTGGTTACTTAAGATGGGCTGTATCTATAAGTCCTAGTCACTCTTTTTTGTGAAATTTGAATCATCAAATTTTCCAAGTAGTGATAAAAAACAATTTTAGCATATGTTAGGCTGTTCTCTTGTGTATCTGGTAGAAGTTTATGTGATGATGGAAATGTTTTATATCTGCACTGTCTGATATGGTAGTCGCTGGCCACATGTGGCTATTGTGCACTGTATGTGTGGTTACTGCAAATGAGGAACTGATTTTTTTTTTCATTTTACTAATTTTAAATACTTTAAATAGCCACCTGTAGCTAGTGGTAACCATATGGGACAGTGCAGGATAATGTAGAATATTTAAAGTTATGGTCTCTTTTTTATGGCCAAAAGAAGCTGGGTATGTATAGTGACTCACAGTAACATTGACATTGTAGTTTTCTGGAATTTTGGAGAGGCAGTCTAGACCCTGGTAGAGCCGTAGAGAGAGAGAGAGAAGGGAAGCCATAAGTTTGGTTCAAAATGGAAACTGATTCCAGTGGGAGGTGTATGTTGTGAGAAAAGGGAGATGATGCCAGATTGGTAGGATAGAGGCAGAGTACAATACGCTGGAATACCTAGAGGAGACATTTGGACATGATACGATTGGTGATAGGGAACCATTAAAGATTCATGAAAAGAGGAGTGACAGATGAGTGTGGTGTTGCAAGGTCACCTTTGCCAGGCATATGAAGCTGCTGGGAAAGGATGTGAGTTATTGGCCCCTCCTTCAGTAGATAGGGTTGGGCAGTAGTGATTCACAAACTCCATCAAAACCCAGCCACATCAGAAGACACAAATGATTTGTTTTTGCATTAGCTTCCAGTTATTGTGTGCCTTCCTGTGGTTCAGATATACACCACCATATATTGTGGAGGGCTTGTAGCTGGGGGGCTGTGGAGAATGGCCGCCTATGTGACAGGAGGCAGGCCAGTCACCTCTGCTTAGCCACAGGCAAAATTGCCATCTGTGACCCTGGTACCTTGAAAGGTGTGTCTTGAATGGCTCTTTGACTCTTCAGAAACAATCTGGGAGCCCATTCATTCTGTTCTCACTTGCCTGCTTCCTTTAAGGGCTGATAGCAAATTTCTAATTTTACTGTTAGGAGAATATTTTCAATCTCATTTTTTTAACCTTTAAATTAAGTTGAACCTTTCAATTAAGTTGAATTAATATTTCTTCCCACTACCTACTCCTTACTGCCCTCACTCCGTCCTTTATTAGATTGCTTATATTTCCATAACTGCATCGTGACCTTAGCACATGGACTTAATCATTAACTATCGTATTCCTAAAGAACAGCCTTTGGACTCATTTTTAAGAAAAAGAAAAACACTATTAAAGGGATTCTCTCTCTTCTCACACTCTCCCACATGCCCAGCTAACCCAGCCACCCTCATTCTCTACCCTACCTGTACTCCCACCCTCCATGCCCACTTTGGCTCAGGGAGATGGTCCAGCTGAGGAACAGCCTCCCTTTTGGGAAAACATGCTCCATTTAAATCATACCTAGTAAGTCTTCAGAAACCCTGACCCTGGAGGGGCTTTGGGACACAACTGACAATTAAATCTCCTGGTGTCAGGAGATCTTGCAACTGAGAACTGAGTGCCCCTTCCACCTCACTCATAATTGACAGGGGCCAGTGCCTTGTGTGGGCCTCACCTCACCTGGCATCACCACTCCTCACCCAACCTTACCTCACCTTACCCCACCATACCTCACCTCACCTTCTCTCCTGCTCTTGAGAGACAACTAGGTAACTGTGAGTAGCACTTCTCCCTTGGCATAGTGAAGCAGCTTCCTCACTGATGCTCAATTCAAGGAAAGAGAAAAGTTCTTGTCTTGAGTTACCATGGGGCGGGTGGGAAGGGGAATTTTTTTTAAAAAACTACTTTGAGCTTCACACTTAAGATTTTTACAAAAATCAATTATATTTGGTTTCTCTTTTGATCATGAAGGTGGTATAGTTTAAGGGTTGAGGCATGGATACTACTGGAATCAGACACTAGTGGACTAGAATTTTGGTTCTATCACTTGCTAGCTGTTTGAACTTGGGGAAGTTTCTTAATTTCTTTGAACCTCAGTTTACTTGTCTGTAAAATGGGGATAATAATACTTGCCTTGCATGGTTGTTGTAAAGATTAGAGAGTGTCTGTACAGCATGATTCCTGGGACCCAGTAAGGACTCAATAAAAGGTAGTTGTTATTATTAAAGCAGGTCATTTATGTTTGTAACAACCACAGGGTTAAGCTCATTGTCCCAATATCCTTTTATCTCATCCCTCAGCATGCTTGCTTTTGCCTTCCTGAAGCTGAAGATATTTATCCTCAGGGCAAGAGACATTGGGTGTGAGGGATTTAAGGAGACAGATTTTCTTGACAGAGGGATTCTTAGGTCAAGATGAGTAAGGAAAACTCGAGAGCTGGATGAGTAAGGAAAACTCGAGAGCGGCCTTTGCCAAGGAAATCTAAAGGAATTGCCACCCTGTTGGAGAGGTTTCTGTCCTGTCTGAAGGTAGGGATGGGGGATAGATGGATGAATGGATGACAGCCTTCTGCTAGCCTTTTGAAGAGTACATTTCCAGGAAAATAGCCTCTACTTTCTGCAGTGTGGGAGTGAGGGCGGGGGATGGATATTGTTTTTGAGTGAAGGAAACCTTGTGTTCCATACTTAAGCATCATGTTCCCCCACCCTGGGATGCTCTGTTGGCCTGATTTAAGGAAAGCTTTCCAGTTGATCTTTTAATCTTCAGAAATAACACCAGAAATCAGTTATGCCATCACTTTCCTTATAAAACTAACTAGCTTTCACTTAGCAGATTTTGTTCTAGGGATTCAGTGTGTCTGGATATTGAATTTTTGTACTGCCGGGGCAAGGTTTTCTGAGAGTGGTATGTTTGATGTGTGTGGATAAGGGGTTGGGGGTGGCTCAGAGGGTGAGGGTGTAGAGCATTGTCTTCAAAATCCCTGAGCAAGGCTGAGGGTGTTTCCATGTCTACTGCCCTAATGAGGATTCTAGCGAATAGGGGCAGTGCTGGCTCATTCATAGATATTAAAATAAAATGTTAAGTGGGCTTCCTTCTAAGAGCCAACTCTAAGGCATTCTCTCCAAATTTGCTTGTCTCTGTTGCTATCTCTTTTGTTAGAATGAGAAGATACTCTTGAAAAACTGTTTATGATACAAACCTATATGTTAAATCCTACTTTTAGTGCAGAGAGGCAGCTTGCAAAAAGTACATTCCACGGAGAGCCTTTTAGACAAACTCCTTTGGTAATGTGAATTGTAGCCTTTGAATTTCTTGGTTGTTAAATCTTGATTTTTATATATAGGTTTGCTTCAAGCAGTTTATCTATTTTTTACATTTTAGTAGAACGACTGGGTATGTTCCTTTTATAAAATACTCAGGGAAATGGAACCAGTGTCATGGTCTCCCTTGATCTAAGTTCCCAGAGACTTAAGACCTCAGAGCTGTAGCAGCAACTCAGCGAGTTCCATCAGCATACCGGTTCCCAGCAGCTTTTCTTTATCTGTATTTTAAGGAGTTGTATACAGAGTCACTTTTCATGATGACAAGATGCAGGGTAATATGATTTGAAAAAAGAACTGAATGAATCTTTTTTTTCCCCTCTGTATTTTAATGGAGGCAAACTGAATGAATTCTTTCCTTAGTCCCTTCTGCTGGTCTTTGCCTTGGTTGAAACCTCCTTTTCCCTTTGCTCAGCCACCCTCTGGGGTTACCTGCTGCTTGGACTGAAGTCCTAAGGCTTAGCGACAAGTAACCATGTTGCCTCTGAGGCTAGTGGGCACAGCTGAACACTAATATTTGGGCCCTAACTTTCAGCTTGATTTGAAGAAATGCCACTGCTAAATGTCATCTTTTTTTTGTGGATCCCTATTTGACTGACTCTTTGGATAAAACAGGTGGGCAGGCAACAAATTAAGTGGGAAATGTTTCTGTGAAACAAATCCGTTTAATAGTGTTACCTCATAAATAAGTAACAAACACAACTCTACCCCCTAACCCGCACTAGCCCATATAACCAGAATGGAAAAGTAGATTGTTTCTTTGTTGCTTCTGTTATGGTTTTACTTAAGTGAATTATCAGATCAGACCCCTGTTTGTACAGAAGTTTCAAAAATGTTTGTTGTAAATTGATCTGAGCCAATTTGGTTTTCCACAGTTAATTAGATTCTATTCTGGTAGGTATCATTAATCTCCAATAGTCAGAGGTAGGTAAGTGCTATAGGTTTTTCCCCCACAACCAGTAGATTACAGTGAAAGGAATTCTGATTAAATTCTGCCACGTAACTTTATTAATAATCAGGCACAAGACAGTTATACAGCCTGACCTGTACACCCAGAGACATTCCAGTACTTTTTTTGCAAACCACCATATTGTGTGAAGGGTTCACCGGAGATAGATGTGACGATATTTTAGCAGTAGGACTCAGCTTACCTTCTAATTAGAGGGCACATCTGAGTCCTCCATTAAGTGTCTGGACATAAGATTTGTTGGGACTCCTGAGCCTAAGGTGTCATTTTAAAGGGGTGAAGAATGTTGGGCTAACCAGAGTCTTATATCCAATTCATGCAAAAGTGGGAGCAACTGAATATTTCTAAATGATATACCTGTCCTGAACACTAGCCAGTTTCCCTAATGAAATATTTCTAGTATCCATTGTTGTAACGAACAAACGATCAGAAGTACTTCAGAGCTGAAGCATGTAAGTGTGACTTTTTTCCCCATTAGAAAAAAGTTGAGGTATATTTAACATACAGTAAAATTCACCCCTCTAATGGTACAGTTCTGTGAGTTTTGACAAATGCATACAGTTCTATGAACACTCCAGTCAAGATAGAGAATATTTCCACCACCCCCAAAGATTCCGCTGTGCCTTGATTGTGGGATTTTTTAAGAGCAGCTTTACTGAGATGTAATTCATATACCATAAAATTCACCTACTTAAAGTGTGTAATTCAGTGGTTTTCATATACTACATTTAAAAAAATCGGTTAAATATATACATATAACATACAAAATTTGCCATTTTAAGCATATTTAAGTGTACACTTCGGTAGCATTAATTTCATTCGGGATGTTATGCAAACACCACTCCTATTTCTAGCACTTTTTTTTTTTTTAAATCACACCAAACAGCAGCTCTGTACACATTAAGCAATAACTTCCAATTCTTACCTTCCCCAGGCCCTGGTAACCACTGTTCTACTTTCTGTCTCTATAAATGTGCCTATTCTAGGAACCTGTTATCAGTGGAATCATATAATATTTGTCCTTTTATGTCTGGCTTGTTTTACTTAGCAAAATGTTTTCAAGGTTGTAGCATGTATCAGAACTTTGTTCCTTTTTTAAGGGTGAGTAATATTATATTGTATGTATAGATCACATTTTATTTATCTGTCAGTGGACATTTAGGTTGTTTCTACCTTTTGGCTATTGTGAATAATGCTGCAGTGAATGTTAGCATACAAGTATTTGTTTGAGTCCTTGTTTTCAGTTCTTTTGGGTATGTATATACCTAGGAGTGGAATTGCTGGGTCATATGGTAATTCTATGTTTAGCTTTTTGAGGAACTGCCAAACTGTTTTCCACAGCAACTGGCCACTTTACATTCCCACCAGTAATGTACAAGGGTTCCAATTTCTACATATCCTCACCAGCACTTGTTATTTTCTATTTTTAAAATTATAGCCATCCTAGCAGTATGAAGTGGTATATCATTGTGGTTTTGTTTTGCATTTCCCTGATGACTAATGATGTTGAAGTTTATTTCATGTGCTTATTAGCCATTTGTATATCTTCTTTGGAGAAATGTTTGTTCAAGTTCTTTGCCCATTTTTTGAAAAAACTGGGTTTTTGTTGCTGAGTTGCAGGAATTCTTGATTGTAGGCTTTGATTAGAAATTTCAGTTGCTAACTAATTATCACCCCTGGAGTTTGTATTCTCAATTAGGGGTCTTCAGATGTTAATAATGGTGTGTGGTAAATGTTTAAAGCTCTGATTTATGGCATTTGCCAATTTCCATGGTCAATTCCAAGCTACCAGTCTGACCCCTCACTAAGGTAGCAAAGGAATTGGGAAGAGATGTACACAATCAACTCTTTCTAGCCAGTGCTATTGGGCTTCCAGCATGCAACAGAATGTTAACTCACCACCCTATGGTGTAGAATAAAACTAACACAGAGGCATATTTATCACAGTGTCTACACTGAAACTATTTAAATTAAATTAGACATAACTAAATAATTTTCAATTACAACACTTTAGCTCCTTCAATAAAAGCAAGAATTATTATTTGTTGAGCACATCATATGCTAGATGTGCTCCAAGTATTAATAGATATTATTAGTAAATAGAGGAGGAAATGTAGAATAAGTTAGTAGTAGGCTGGGACTTGAAGTCAGACTCCAAAGCCCATGTGTTTGATCTCTTTACTGCACTGTCTTCTATCCCATTAGTGGAATTTACTTACTGAATGTTGACTACTATAAACAGAGTAGACTACTTTCTTCTAACCCCAGGGATGCTTCTGTGTTACTTTGTACCCTCCAGCCTCTCTAAATCCTGTTCAAATTGGAATTGAAAACTAAAGCTGTGGTGGTACCACATATCAAAGAACTGTAAGGGGTTAAAAATATCCTTTTCCTCGTTGCAAAAAAGAATGTGTTGTAAGAAAAATTTAAGCAAGCGAGAAATGGCAAAAACAGAAAGTGAAAGTCCCCCATAAACCCATCTGCCAGAGATAATCATTATTAACAACTAGCATTTTTTCTTTCAGAGCTTTTTCTTTACACGTTTTTAAAAAAATAACAATGGGATGATTCCTTATAATCTGAGTCTCTTTTCACTTGATAATATAGTTAGGCTATTTTCCATGCCAGTGTGTATAGCTCTACTTTATTCATTTTAACAGCTTTGCTTCATTCATTTTAACAGCTACATAATATCCCTTGTGTGAAGGAAACGTAAGGGATTTTGAAGGGCTATTTTGAAGAAGTGATGATAGGTGGCACATGGGACAAAAAGGTTGAAAACTACTGTTGGGTACCAACAATAGAGGCACTATACTTTCCATTTCTCCCCCCAGAGGCTACTATAACTTACCTGAAACCATAAGATGAAAATCCATGAGCACTGGGAAGAGTTACAGGAAAACTCAAACTAAGCTAGTCAGGGATAATTGAGAGATAAGACTACATATCAAATTCCTTCACATGTCTTTAGGGCTTTACAGCCCTGGTCTTTGAAACTCTATTTGGAATCTTTCTTAATCTCCAGTACGCCCTGCTTTGAGTTTGGGAAACATTGTTTTCCAGGAAATACAACCTTTTAATTTCCCCTCATCTGTTCCTCATCTTGAGAGATGGCCACCATCATGTTTTCTTGCTGTGATAATCTGTCAGGTTTTTTTGTTGTTGTTGTTGTTTGTTTTTGAGACAAGGTCTTGTTCTGTCACCTAGGCTGGAGTGCAGTGGCGTGATCATAGCTCACTGCAACCATGAACTCCTAGGCTGAAGCAATCCTCCCACCACAGCCTCCTGAGTAGCGGGGACTGCCACCATTCCTTGCTTTTTTTTTTTTTTTTTTTTTTTACTTTTTTCTACAGATGGGGTCTCACTATATTGCCCAGGCTATTTTGGAACTCCTGGGCTCACATGATCATCCTGCCTTGGCCTCCCAAAGTGCTGGACTTACAGGCATGAGCTGACATGCCTGGCCTGATATGTCAGTTTTCAGTGGTTGTCAGTGTTTCTTTGTTTTCTCCTCTGTCCTAGGCACTTGTCACTAGGAAAGTGCCTAATGACTCCATCAGGTGTGGCATTTATTATTGTTGCAACAGGGAATTGATAAGAGAAAAGAAGGCTATCTGGGGGATGAGTTAGCCAAGAAGTGGAAGAAGACAGCTGTTATTAGGTTGCTGTCAAAATAGCTTGCTTTACTCTCTGGCATGTATCACTCCAGGTAATGAAATAATCCAAGAATGATAAGCTCTCAATTGCCATCTGTTGGTTTGTGATGCTGCTTGCCTTGTTCTAGTTAACATTGAACACTGACCTCACATGGCACTTGGAGAAACTTAGAGGAGGATAAGATGATCATAGGGTGTAAAGCAAACTGACTGAACACTTGCAGAGAGATGGGCTAAAGGCCAGTGGTATCAGTTTATCAGGATTTGTCTGCCTTACACTCTCTTATCCTTCCCTCTTTACCCCAGGGAGCTGGCAGAATGGTGTTTCCTCTGTAATATGACATATTTAGATTCTTTTACCAGTTTAAAGAAGTTAATTTAATGGGGGTAAAGGGGGCTAAGTTTTTAGGGTTGGGGTCAGGTACTGTCCTTTATAAGAAAGATTATGGGTGTTTGAAGCTCATGAATGGACATGTCATTATCTTTCAAATTACATGCTAAGGATCAGGTTTGTATCGTATGTATTTTACTATGCCTTCTGGTCCATATCTCAGACAAACCACTTTGTGCCAGCTGTGCTAGGTGCCAGCAGCCATGAACTGTGCCAGAGACCCTGCCTCCCTGGCTTAGGTTGATTGGACTGAGTGGCCACCTGTCACCAAGACAGCCCATCTGTCACCTAGCAGGTAACATGGGCTTGACGAGCTGAGAGCTGGGCCTTTTGTATTCCTCTCTTAGGAAATTAGAATTGGGAAGCTGAGAGCCTAAGGCAGTTTGTAACGGAAAAGAGCCAAAAGATGATGGGGAGTGGAGCAGTCATGACAGTTCATGTCCTAGCTAGTTTTTTGAAGGGACAGAAACCATGAGCAAACAGAGGGACCTTGCAAGGGAGGAACAGAGATGCCTTGAGAGACAGAAGAGCTGTTTCCTACAGACACCATGAACCCAGAACCACTTTCCAGTTCTCCTGAGGCCCAGCTTTATCCTACCCTAGGATTCAAATGGGATACCTGTATTCTTTCCACAAACCTCCCTTTTCTTGAGCCAGCTTGAATGAGACTCTGTTTTCCCACAATGGAAATTATCAGACCAGATCTAGGCTCCTACCTTTACAATCGACTTCTGGGTTGAGTCAACAACAGTTGGTTTACATTTAAGGCTGACATGAAGTGCTGAAGACTATTCTAGGTATTACGGGGAACAGTGGAAAAACACAGATACCTGATTATTTCTGTCAAGCTCAGTGCTGACGTTATGGGCTTTGAATCCGTGTTCCTGGCAAACGGTGAGAATGAAAAGAGGCAGGGATCCTGACTGTTCATTTATCACTTCACAGCTCTCAACCAACAGGGGGCCTTCTTTATCCTATTTAACCTCTCAGTAGAGTATTTGCCTTTTGCTTATTCCTCTTTCCAGTCAACTCTTGATTATTCATGTAATAGAGGAAAGCATTAATGTGAATGATAGAAGACTGCCCCACCTTGGCCTCTCTTCCCTGCCACAGCAGCATCCAGTCACAGAAATGGAAACAACTAGCAGGAGAGGTAAGGAGGCTGAAAAAAGGTGGGATGGGGCCAAGCAAATTAACATTGTTTCTTCTACTTTTATACCTTCTTTCTGTTAATAAATACTGCCTGTTTGAGTTTCTCTTCTGGTGTCACTAGGAGATTGCTGGAACAGCAATGCCATTTGCTTGATTTAAGTCAAAATATGGGATCTTTTAAAAAACTAAAATAGAGTTGGGGGCAATTGACTAGGCTGTTAGTTTCCTCTCCCATCTATTGTACCCCCTTTTTGTCGGTGCCACCCAGCTTTCTTGTTGGCTGAGTTTAATGTTGGGCCACTAGCAACCATTCTTCGTTCAGGATTTGGGACTCAGCTAGCCAAAATATCCACAATAGCATTTCTCAAAGTATGGTTCTTGACCCACTTGCATCAGAGTCACCATGTGTGCTTTTTAAAAATGCTGATTCCTTCCACCTTGAATCCATTGAAGGAAATATGCTAATTCCTGGGCCCTATCCCAGAACTATTGAGTCCATATATTGGAGTGGGAGACAGAATTGGCTTGGCTTGGAAATATGAATTTTAACTCACCCACCTCCAGGTGATATTTATGTGCTCTCAACTTTGAGAAAGGCTACTCTGTAAAATGGCCTGAGGGGATTTGGAGGGTAGCTCTGGGAAATTATCAACACTTCTCTTTCACTCACTATTTGTAGAGCAAGTGAGTGGGTGGGGAGAGGAAAGTGGGGCATTCCAGGTGTCAGAAGGTATTTTTCAAAGTGCAGATAGTTAAAGGCTGTCTACTGAAAGGAAAGTGAAGAAAAATAGAGATGCCAGCATGCTAAATTAGATGACACTTAACACTCAAACATTTGTTGAATTAATGCCTGAATAATTAAGAGTTGATTGGGCAGAGACACAGGAAGATTGTGTTTAAGTTACAGACTTGGCTTGCATCCGTGTTTCCTTCTAAAGAGACCACCTTCTCCATTTCTGCATTGTCTTTCTTTAGAGTGAAAATAGCTAGTCATCACTAACATATTTGGGGTTTCGTGGTAATTTAAATATCTAATAGGTACTGCATAATGCCATTCAATGGTTGTACCTAAATATAACCCTACTAATCAAAATGAGGATATTGTGTTTAAGAGTCTGGCTATATAGTCTCTGGTCTGATTATAGTGTTGAGTCTTTTTTCAAAAACTGTCTCTATGGAGTAAAGCAGGGTCCTGTGTTTCATTGCTTTCCAGACATTCCCCAACAAGTGCTGAATGGATTTTGTTGCAAAAGTTTCTTTGGAAGTCTATTTAGAATTCAGATTGCATTTTCCCAAGGACACAATATTCTTCTTGTGGTTCAGGTTCCCAGACCAGCTGGCAAAAGCCTATTTAATGTGAAGTAGAGTAGAAGTCCAACCCCACCAGCCCCTTACCAGAATGCCTAAAAATATTTTTGATGGGGAAAAGCCTCAGGGTTCAGACCTGTGATCCTAGGCATACATCCCAGCTTCATTCTCTGAGCAGCATCATAGGGATTTATTGTTGGAGGGAACAATTCAAACTCCTTTTCTAGGTCTCCTAGGCTTTGTGTGAGCTGACCTTTCTGCTCATCTCTCCAGTATCATTTCTTACCATGTTTCCTCTGGCACTCTATACTATCCAGGCAAAAGGAACTACTTTAAGTTCCCTGAATGCATCTTTGTAACCTCTGGGTCATTTAAGCCTTTAGCTATGCTCTTCCCTCTGCCTGGAGCCTTCTCCTCTTGCCTATCCCTTCTCACTGGTATTTTGTGTTACAGCTCTCAAAGCTCTGATCATCGCTTTTATTATAGAGTGATTTGTATGCTTTATGTCATTTATCTTCCCTTCTGCCAGACTGAATACTCCACAGAAACAAAGACCATGTCTGTGTTACTCACTGTAGTATGCCCAGCACTTAGCATAGTGCCTGGCAAGTAGTAGGTTCTTAATAATGATATGGCCGGTAAATGAATGATCTTGTCCAGGGGTTCCCACCCTCTTTTACAGATGTGGACCCTGAGATTTAGAGGGGCCAAGTTTTTTTTTTTTTTCCAAGTCCATAGCAGCTGTTTTGGAATTAGAACTTAGGCCTTCTGACTTCCAGGCAATGGTATTTTCTTCCAGAGGTATACATTTCTGTAAATAAAGTCTGAATGCATTGGAATAACTTACCCTGGGGGTTATTTGTAGCAGTCTCAAATCATTTGATCAGGGTCACTACTGGTGATATATAGAGGGAAATAGGAGAGTGAAGTAATGCAGAACATACCTTCTGTAATTTAGATTTGGATCATTTTTGCTGGGCCTGGAGAGGAGGAGCTAGGGGAGTACAGCTTACCCATGGCGCTGCTTACGGAATTTAGACATAACAGATGGCTGTTCATTATTCTGGGATTCCACATCTGTACAGAGTGTAGAACATAACTGAATACCCAGTGGGTATTTCTTGATTATGCGATTTGCTAAAATCACTCTGCTAGTGTGTTAAAAATACCATTTAGAGTTTTCTATACCATTTACCATTTAATTGATAAGCATGTGGTTTGATAAATGTTGTTGTTATTATTGTTATTAGAAGTAGTTTTATGTAGTTCTTATAGAGATATAAGGGCCTTTAGATCATTTGATTTGGGGCCCTGCCTCAGCTATTAAAAATTGCATTGTACCTTAAATACCTGTTGCCTAATATTGTTTGCCTTCTCATTGTGACTCTTGGGGGTTTCTGCTGCTCAGAATAGAATGGAATCTTTCATAAGACTGGATTAAAGGGCATACGGCCTAATGCGGCAGTCTCTAACCTTTTTGGCACCAGGGACAGGTATTGTGAAAGATAATTTTTCCATGGACTGAGGTGGGGGGTGGGGGAGGATGGTTTCAGGATGAAACTGTTCCACTTCAGATTATTAGGCATTAGATTCTCATAAGGAGCATGCAACCTATATCCAAAGCATGCAGCCTAGATCCCTCTCATGCTCCTATGAGAATATAATGCTGTCACTGATCTGACAGGAGGTGGAGCTCAGGCGATGATGCTCACTCATCTGGCACTCACTTCCTGCTGTGTGGCTTGGTTCCTAACAGGCCATAGATTGGTACCATTCTGTGGTCTGGGGGTTGGGGACCCCTGGCCTAATGGATCATCTTAGTAAAGTTCAGAGGCATTTAGGAGGAAGACCCATCTGATGACATGCAAGGAGGAAATATCTGTAGACCCCTGGAGAAGAGGGAAAGCAGTGCTTTTCCATGTGTAAGCTTGGGACTGAGGGTTGGATTTTTGTGGTAGGTACATGACTGGGTGGAGAGGATGACATTCCTCAGTTCTCCACTTGGCTTTCAGTAGGACACACTTCAGGAGTCCCACATCAGGATGGCTTTTTTTCTCCCTGTGGTGAAGAAAACAGGTGGCAAGTGGCTAATTAAAACCATCGTAAGCCCAAAAGCTAAACTCAAAGGCCTTTGAGAGCCTTCCATTGGGCTGCCCAAAGTCCTTAGAGGCTGGTTGGCCAATGTAATGAATAATAAAGGAAATTCATTGAACACCGTTAAGAAAAGATAATGCATGTCTTCCTTCAAACCATCAATGCTTTGCCCCGTCACTGATTTGCTTGTGCGACCCTTCTTTTATGTCACTCTGAATAAACTCCCCTTTGTCTTTCTGGGCCGAGGGAACCAAATGAGTATAGAGGGACTCTTATTGGAGTCACACATTTCTTTCCTCCTTGTGACTGCCAAACCACCAAACTCTGGGCCATTTGCATGTGTCTTAATTTCTCCTCATAATGTGGCAAAACACGTTTTGGTGCTAGGTACGATACAACCCTTCCTGGAGTGAACCAAATGTGGAAAGTGCTGTAATTTGAGGGAGTTTTCAGAAAAGAGCCTCTTCTGGTACAGAAAGGCCCTTTTTCCTTTTTTCTTTCTCTTTTTTCATTTATGCCTCATCATATTTTGTCCAATTTCAGCTCATCTTAGGCTGAATTTTCCCTTTGATGTCTGCTTTATAGAATAGCCCTTGCCTGAGAAAAGAGAACAAAAGGCCAACTCTGTGGCTTTCAATTTGCAGCGTCCCCAGCCCTTTTATCCATCTCAGTGCTTCCCTGGTTGGGAACAAAACCCAAGCTCCAGGGTCAGAGCACATACGGAGGAAGAACCCTTTTTGAAAATCCAAGCACATGAGGAATTCATGTTTCATTGTCATCCTGCTTTGCAATTGGGTCAGGTACATATGTGGGGAGGAGAGAGTGGGCTTGGAAGAAAAAAAATTGGTTTGTTACCTCCACAAAAGCAGACATTCTGATTTTCCCCCAGAAGTTCCATTAAGAAGAAAGCAAGTTTTTAAGGGTTTAATTGCTAATTCAGGGTTGCTTTCAGCCATTAGGGCATCTGTATCAAGGTGCCTAGTTTGGGAGGTGGAACAGAAGTTTGACGTGCTAACATTTGGGAACTTTCTCAGACAGGATGTCTTTGTTATCTAGTTTCTTTCCATTTTTCAGTACCTGCTTTCAGATTTCTACTTTTTCTCTTCTGCTTCCTTTGGTTTCAAATCACAGAAGACCTATCTCTTTGTGCTCCCAGCTTGTTGTCTTGGTTACAGGCTTCTTCGGCTTGCCTTCCTTTGAGGGGAATATACAGTGTAAAGAAGATTTTTTAAAATGGTGACTAAGGTCCCTTTCTCTAAGGTTACTGGGATATTAAGCAGTGGGTAGAACAGTGACTTGTAAACCCGGCTGTACATTGAAATCAGCTGGAGCACTTTAAAATACTGATGCCCAGGCCCCAGGCCCAACCAGTTGAGTAGGGATCTTGAGGAGTAGGCCCCAGGAATTTTTTTTTCTTTTATGAAACTATAAACTGCCTACGTGAGTCTAATGTGCATTCAGTATTTAGAACTGCTGGGTTTTACAGCAAAGCCAAACAACTTGGTTCTGGCTGTTTGAGCCAGGTGAAGGAAATAGAATCAACTTTTCTGTACCTTAGTTTTACCTGCCTAGAACAGAGAAGCACTAAAGCTTAAGAATTTAAAGAGGCTTATTGTGACCCCCCTGTCATTATTGTTGCATACCAGAGAGGTAACTTTCTTTCAAAAAAAGAAAGAAAGAAAGAAAGAAAATCCAATTATTCAGCTGGCTTGGCTTCTGGGCTGTAACAGTGGCTTGAGGATTAAAAGAAATCTTTCCAGTTGCTTGAAGAAGGGTTATCTGTATGGAGGAACAGCAGCTTCATTCCCAGTGTGGTTTGGACAGCGCATTCCAGGTTTTCAAACCTGCCTCAGCTTCCAGCTGACTCCCTTCTCATGCCCCAGGTGGTTAGCAGAGTTAGGCACCATACTTATATTTTTAGTGAAATTGCCTTTTAATAGTATTTTCCTAACATAAAAGCAACAGATGTTCATGATTCAAGCCCGGAACATTATAGGAATATGACACATAGCAAACAAAAGTCCCCTAGAAGTCGGTCTCCCAGACATATCCATTGTAAGCATGTTTTTCCTTCTGATTTTTATCTCTGCATATGCTAAACATTTTATATTTTTATTCTAAAAATGGGATCATTCAACAATGTTTGTATTTTTTTTTCCTTAATATCTTAGCCATCAGTCTATGTTAGTACATATAAATCAACCTCATTCTTAAGGACCCCTGATTCTTAGGATTTTAGTCACACAAGGGCACAATCTCCTTCCGCTTCCCTCCAAGATTTTGCTTTCCTATGGAAAGGCTTGGGTTTTGTTTGTTTCTTTGGGCTTCAAATAGAGCAAATCCATTATATCTGGTATATTTATGTTTGGTTGTTATTTAAAAATTCATACAATTTTAAAGGAATAGAATAGCATATATGATTCCCTCCAACCTCTGACCCCTGATCCACTAGTTCTTCTCCCCAGAAACAAACTGCCATTACCAGATTCTTGGAAATCTTGAGAATTACTACATGCATAAACAAGGCTTGAATATTCTAAAATGGCTTTTGCTTAGGTAACCAAGTCTATCCATATTGTATGGAGACATCTTGTTTCATTTATTCATTCAGCAAGTACCTGATGAGCATCTCATATGTTCCAGGCACTGTGTTAAGTTCTGGACCTACAGTGAGGACCATCACGCAGCTCCTGCTCTCCAGAAGCTTATGGTCAGCAGGGAAGATCAACATTTAATGAAAACATAGCTAAATATAAATGAGAAATGGTGATATGTTTGTGAAGGAAAAGAACAGCATTTACACGCATCTTTTTTTTTTTTTTTTTTTTTTTTGAGATGGAGTCTTGCTCTGTCGCATAGGCTGGAGTGCAGTGGCGCCATCTTGGCTGACTGCACCTTCCGCCTCCCAGGTTCAAGCGATTCTCCTGCCTCAGCCTCCCGAGTAGGTGGGGCTACAGGCATGCACCACCATGCCCAGCTAATTTTTTTGTATTTTTAGTAGAGACGGGGTTTCACCATGTTGGCCAGGATGGTCTTGATCTTTTCACCTCATGATCTGCCCACCTTGGCCTCCCAAAGTGCTGGGATTACAGGCGTGAGCCACCATGCCTGGCCTACATGCATCATTTTTTAAAACAGTGATTAATGGAGTCCCCTTTCCCAATTTTTTAATACAAAGGTGTGGATGGGAGATTTGCAGCAAAGATAGGGAAGCAAAGATATAACCCACAATCTTTACTCTTGCCAACAGCTCTTACCTTCTTTGCCACCAAAATTTTCCTTTGATAAAATGTCTTGCTGAGAGTTAGGATAACTCACCAACCAGCTTTAATTTTGGTTGACAGGGTGCCGTAGAAGACCTTTGCTAGC
Source organism: Pan paniscus (assembly GCF_029289425.2). NCBI lineage: Eukaryota > Metazoa > Chordata > Mammalia > Primates > Hominidae > Pan > Pan paniscus. Next base: position 109,544,436 of record NC_073272.2, read on the forward strand.
CAGACTGTGAGCTTCTTGCAGACAGGAATTATGTCCTGCATCACTGTGTGCTCAGAACCTCAGGAAGAACAAACTGATGTAGGCACCAGGAAATAGGTGCTTTTATTACATTCTCATTTTATGCCTTAGAAGCACTGCAAATGGTAGGTATTCTTATTTCTGTTTTAAACAATGAGAAAACTGAGGCTTAAGGAGGTGTAAAAAATACTTTCTTTTAAAAAAAATACACCTCTCCCCCACCATCATAAAAACCCCAACTTTGGCCATAGAGTTCATTGGTGGTGGAGCACTGCAAACATTAGCTGTCCCATGTGGCTTTGACTCTGACACAATTGGTCCTCTTGCTTCAGGGAACTGGATACCATCCATCCCTCCCATGGGTTGGCCTAGGCTCTGTTACTTCAGAGTTTTCTTGACGAGTTTCAAGGTAACCAGGTCATCCTGTTCTACATATTTTTCTGGGATTGAGGTCAAAGAGCAGCATGATCCTCTCTTAAATGGGTCAGAGGAGGAGGACTCCTGTGGCTCCCTGAAAGGTCAAGCCCCTTCATGCTAACTACACCGTCTTCCCTTCTCTTCCAGCTTATGTCCTGGGCTGGGCTCTGGACAGGGAGCAGAGGCAGATGTGCGCATGTGTTCTGGAGGACTTTTATATGTCCGATGGTGTGTTAGGCACTATGTGGAGTGGAGGCAGAGGGAACTCCAGAAAAGACAAATTATCTTATGGTGGAGACAAAAGGTAGTATTGGCAACAAACATGACCTCTGGAATCAGATAGTTTTGGGTTCCAGGCCTGACTCTTTGACTCACTTATTAGTTGTGCAACCTTAGGCAATTTATTTAACCTTTCTGTAGCTCAGTTTCCTTGTATGCAAACAGGAGGAAAATAATAATCTCTTACATAATAGGATTGCTATGAAGAATATATGAACTAATACGTGTAAGACATTGACTGTAGTGCCAGGCACCTAGTAAGCACTCAGTAAGGAATAACTACTGCTATTATTGTTGTTACTAACAACAGTATGAGACTAATAAGTGATTAGTGTATAAGTACCAGCAAATACCAATGGAGTTCAGAAAAAGAATGCTTAATTTTTGTGACTTATCCAGGAAATCTCTAGAGGAGACAGAAGAAGTGGAATGAAATATTCCAGGTGGAGCAAATATGAAAGTGGGAGGCTGAACTGAACTGGAGTGGGGAACAAAAAGAAGAAACAAACCCAACATCTGGCACCCTTGAGCTCTACCACCAGCTCACCTGTTGTCACTACCAATATGTCCAGTCCTTTATGGCTCTCCATTTTGGTGTGCCCTGAATTACTGGCTGCAGTTTTGACTTGGCCAGCTAGTTGGCCGGCTGCTCTGACTGAGCTTGAGGGTGTCTGTGCCTTGGTGGAGTTGACACGGGTCCTAACTCTGCAACTTGGTTTGTAGGTTCAAAGCCTAATTTTTATCAGCTTACCCAGGGCTGTTGGTTTCTAGTGGATTGGGTCACACTCCCCAACATTACAAAACACTTCTTAATAAATCACCAGGCTGATAAGTCGATTGATGATGAGAGAGAGACCTTTATAGAGATGAGAACACTTGTGTGTATCAGCCCTTTCTGATATCAAGGTACCTGAAGCCAAATTAAACAGGGATTGTTTTATAACCTAAAATCAGAACCTAATGGAGTTGAAAAGTCTCATGAGCGAGACCATATAGGCTTTGGTAGTCCATGGAAAACTGTACCTTTTTGCATGTCTGTCATAGCTTTGTAGTGTGACCAGAATGTGTGTCCTGTTCTCTCTCCACTGCTGGAGAAACATCAGTAACAATTTTTCTCTTGGATGTTCCTGTTTTCAATTCCATGCAAATGCTGTTTGTGTGCTATGACCATGCTATTCTCTTGAATTTCTTTTTTCTTGACAAGATTTTTGAGTTGCCTACTTCTCAGCGACAACATAGTGATTCTCTCATTGAGTGTTCTTTTTGGCTTTGTTCTCAAACACTAGGAATGTTTCCAAGCAGGGCCGCCACGAATGGCTATGCACTGCACAACCCTAGGAGAGGGTGCCATTCACATAGACTATAATTGAATGGCGCCACTAGGGTTGTGCAGTGCACAACCTACACAACTGTACTCGGCGGCCCTGGCATAATGTAATGTCAGTACTTTCTTCATCAAGGTACCAGTTTGGGATTGTCCTCAGGGTAAGGGGGCTGAAGCAGTGAGCTGCTGCTGTGACCAGGAAAGGAAGAAAGAAGTAAAGTTGTGGCTTTGGGAGAATTATCTTCTCTGTAAATGAGAGCCATCATATAGGAGAACTATGTACCTTCGTTCTTTCAGTAAATAGTTTTTTAAGTGCCTACTATGTGAGGGTTGAAGAACAGGGAGGGGTTTGCATAGGAGGGAGCATTTGAACTGGGCTTTGTGAAAGAAGTAGAATATTAACATGTGAAGATGAGTCAGGTGGAGAGAATCTCAGGGGGAAGGAATAGCGAGAAGAAAGACAGATGGGAGACCACAAGGGATATATGGGTAATGGTGCATAATTCATCTTGGTTGGATAGAAAAGCATGTAAAAGGGAGTAGTGAGCAATGATGCTGGTCGGGGGTCAAATGATGATGCAGGAGGGGAGGGAGTTGAATGCCCAATTAAGGAATTTGGACTTTTATTTATCAAGCAATAAGGAGCTATCCAAAGTTTGTTTTTTAAACAGCTTTATTGGGTTATAATCATATACCATATAATTCATTCATTTAAAGTGTACAATTGAATGTTTTTAGTATATTCACATATATGTGCAGCCACCACCACAGTCAAATTTAGAACATTTTCATCATCCAAAAAATAACTCCATACGATTTAGCTCACCCCCCTCCCTACCTTTCCCCCACTCACCAGCCCTAAGCAATGGTTAATCTACTTTCTGTTTCTATAGATTTTATCTATTCTGGACATTTCATAGAAATTGAGTAATTATAATATGTGACCTTTTTCCACTGGCTTCTTTCACTTAGTATGTTTTCGAGATTCATCTGTGTTTAGCATGTATCAGTACTTCACTTATTTTTATGGCCAATTAATATTCCATTTTAAGGATATGCCACATTTTATGTATCCATTTGTCTGTTGGTGAGCATTTGGGTTGTTTCTGCCTTTTGGCTATTACAGATAATACTTCTGTGAACATCTGTAAGTTTTCAGGTGCACATAGGTTTTTATTTCCCTTGGACATAGGTTTTCATTTCCCTCAGGTATAGGAGTGGAATTGCTGAGTCATACGATAACTCTATGTTTAACCTCTCAAGGAGCTGCCAGACTGTTTCTCTAAAATGGCAGCATCATTTTACATCCCTACCAACAGTATAAAAGGGTTCCAATTTCTCCACATCCTCATGCACACTTGTGTTTGCCTTTTATATTTTGGCCATGCTAGTGGGTATGAAGTGTCATCTCATTGTGGATTTGATTTGCATTTCCCTGATGACTAATGATGTTGAACATCTTTTCATGTGCATGTTGAGTACCCGTGTGTTTTCTTTGGAGAGATGTCTGTTCAAGGTTATTTGTCTTTTTATTGTTGAGTTTTTTTTAATACTTTAGCTATTTTTAATGTATATATTTAAGGTTTTCAACTTAATGATTATATATATATATATGGAAATCACCACAATCAAGATAACACATGCATTACATCATAGAGTTATCATTTATGTGTGTATGCGTGTGTGTGTGTGTTGGAAATACTTAGGATCTATTCTTATAGCAAATTTTAAGTATACAGTACAGTATTTTCACCTATAGTCGCCATGCTGTACATTAGATATCCAGGACTTACTTGTCCTGGAAAACTAAAACTTTGTACTTTTTGACTAACATCTTACTTTCCCAGCACCAGCCCCAGCTAACCATCATTTTATACTCAGCTTCTATGAGTTAGACTAATTTACATTTCATATTTATGTGACATCATAAGATATTTTTCTTTCTGGCTCATTTCACTTAACATAATGTCCTTTGGGTCCTTTTGTGTTACTGTGAATGATAGGATATCCTTCTTTTTAAAGGCTGGATAATATACCACATTTTCTTTATTCATGCATCCATCGATGAACATTTATCTTGTTTCTATATCTTTGCTATTGTGAATAATGGTGCAAGGAATATAGGAGTGCAGATATCCCTTTGAGATCTTGATTTCAACTGTTGGATAAGTATTCCAGAAGTGGGATTGCTGTGTCATAGAATAGGTCTTTTTTTTTTTTTTTTTTTGGAAACTATACTATTTTTGATAATGGCTCTATTGATCTCCATCAGCAGTTTTCCAGGGTTCTGTTTTCTCCACACCCTTCCCAATATTGCCATCTTTTGCATTTTTTATAATAGCCATTCTGACAAGGGTGACATGAGATCTCACTGTGGTTTTCATTTGCATATCCCCAATGATTAGTGATGTTGAGCACCTTTTCATATACCTGTTGTCCATATGTATGCCTTCTTTGGAAAAATGTCTATTCAGATCTTTTGCCCATTTTAAAATTGGGTTATTTGTATTTCTGCTATTGAGTTTATGAGTTCTTTACATATTTTAAATATTGACATCAAATTTGTGGTTTGCAAATATTTGCTATATAGCTTTTTAGGTTGATGTAGTCCTAATTGTTTTTGTTTGTTTGTTTTTTACTTTTCTTGCACGTGCTTTTGATGTCATATTCAAAAAATCATTGCCAAGACCAATTTCAAAAAGTTTTTCCTATGTTTTCTTCTAGGAGTTTTATGGTTTCAGATGTTACATTTAAGTCTTAAGCCCATTTTGAGTTGGTTTTTGTGTGTGGTGTAAGATAAGAGTCTGATTTCATTACTTTGCGTGTGGATATCCAGTTACCCCAACATCATTTGTTCAAGCAAGCATCTTTTCCCCCATTGTGTATTTTTGACCCTCTAAGGTTCTTTATTCCTTTTCATCCTTTTTTTTCTTTTTCTCTTCTGATGAGGTAATTTTAAATAACTGTTCTTCAAATTTGCTGGTTCTTTCTTCTGCTTGATAAATCTCCTGTTTTTAGTTGAGTCATTGTATTCCTCAGCTCCAGAATTTGTTTGGCTGTTGTTTACAGTTTCTATCTTTTTATTTAACTTTTCATTTTGATCATACATTGTTTTCCTGATTTCACTGAGTTGTTCATCTGTTAATTTTCTTTATTATTGTTGAGTCTTAAGAGCTATTTATTCTGAATACTAGACTCCTATTAGATACATGATTTGCAGATTTTTTCTCCCATTCTTTGGGTCCCCTCCCCTCCCCTCCCCTTTCTTTTTTTTTTTTTTTTTTTTTTGAGACAGAGTCTCCCTCTGATGCCCAGGCTGGAGTGTGCAGTGGTGTGATCTCAGCTCACTGCAACCTCTGCCTCCCTGGTTCAAGCACTTCTCCTGCCTCAGCAGGAGAAGTAATCCCAAGTAGCTGGGATTACAGGCATGTGATGTGCCACAACGCCTGGCTAATTTTTTTTTTTTTTAAATTTTTAGTAGAGACAGAGTTTTGCTGTGTGGGCCAGGCTGGTCTCAAACTCCTGACCTCAAGTGATCTGCCTGCCTCGGCCTCCCAAAGTGCTGGGATTACAGGTGTGAGCCACCATGCCCAGTCTGGGATGTCTTTTCACTTTCTTAATAGTGTCATTTGAAGCATGAAATATTTTAATTTTGGTGAAGTACAGTATATTTATTTTTTCTTTTGTTGCTTGTGCTTTTGGTTACATCTTAGAGTCCGTTACCAAATCCTAGGTCATGACATGTATCCCTATGCTTTCTTTTACAAGTTTTATAGTTTTTGCTCTTACAGTTAGGTCTTTGATTTTGAGTGAATTTTTGTATATGGGTTATGAGGTAGGGGTCCAACTTAATTCTTTTGCCTGTGGATAACCAGTTGTCCCAGCATCATTTGTTGAAGAGACTGTTCTTTCTACCATTGGATGGTCTTGATACCTTAGTCAAAAATCACTTCTGAGGATTTATTTCAGTACTCTCAATTCTATTCTGTTGGTCTCTGTGTCTTTCCTTAGGTTAGTACCACACTGTCTTTGTTACTGTTGCTTTGCCATAAGTTGAAATCAGGCTGTGTAAGTCCTCCCACTTTTTCTTTTCAAGGTTGGTTTGGCTGTTTGGGGTCCCTTGCATTTCCATATGAATTTTAAAATCAGCGTGTCAGTTTCTACAAAAAAAAAAATGTCAGCTGGGATTCTGATACGTACTGTGATGAATCTGTCATTTAAAACTTTCAAGGAGGAGTGTAACAGGATCAGAATGCTATTTTAAGAATAGGAACCTGACAATACTATATAAAATTAGAGCAAGCTTGTCCAGCCTGTGGACTGCATGTAGCCCAAGACAGCTTTGAATGCAGCCCAACACAAATTCATAAATTTTCTTAAAACATTATGAGATTTTTTTGCAATTATTTTAAAAAGCTCATCAGCTATCATTAGTGTTAGTGTATTTTATGTGTAGACCAAGACAATTCTTCTTCTTCCAGTGTGGCTCAGGGAAGCCAAAAGATTGGACACCCGTGAATTAGAGTGATGAAGGAAAAACACTGGATACTTGGAGATCAGATAGGAAACTGCTGTAGTAGTTTAAGAAAATGATAGGGACCAAACTAGGAAAAGATAGTGAGGGTGGATTTCAGATGTATTGAAAAGATTGGGCTGGGTGCAGTGGCTCACACTAGTAATCTTAGTGCTTTGGGAGGCTGAGGTGGGAGGATCACTTGAAGCCAGGAGTTTGAGACCAATCTGGGTAACAAAATGAGACCCCATATGTACAAAAAATAAAAAATAATAATTGCTAGGTGTGGTGGCACATGCCTGTAGTCCTAACTACTCAGGAGGCTGAGGTGAGAGGATTGCTTGAACCTAGGAGTTTGAGGCTGCAGTGAGCCATGATCACACCAATGCACTCCAGACTGGGTGACAAACCAAGACTCTGTCTGAAAAAAAAAAAAAAAGAAAAGAAAAAGAAAAGGTCTAAGTGACAAGACAGGATTTGGGGACTGAATACATGTGGGGCTGAGAAAGGTGGGGGATCAGGGGTAACTCTGAGGTGTGAAGAGAGGCTAATGGATTAGATTATAGTACCTTTTAAAATTTTGTATTATTTTGAAATGACTTTTGACTTACAGAAGAGTTGTAAAGATATTACAGAGAATTCCTGTATATCCTTCACCCAGCTTCCCCTAATGTTAACATTTTACATAACTATGGTAAAATTATTGAAACTGAAAAATTAGCATTTATACAATGCAATATGAACTTAACTACAGTCTTTATTTGGGTTTTACCAGTTTTTTTCACAAATGTCCCTTTTCTGTTGCAGGATCTATTTAGGATCCTTAATTGCATTTAGATATGATCTCTCTTTAGTCTTCTCTAATCTGTGGTAGTTCCTTAGTCTTTGCCTTTCACAACCTTGACTATTTTGAAGAGTACTGTTCACTTTACTCTGTAGAATGCCCCTGATTTGGGTTTATCTGATGTTTTTTCATGATTCCATTGAGATTATACAATTTGGGCATCCAATAAGGACGATGCTATCAATAGCTCATGCTTATTTTATTCCCTACAGTGTGCCAGGCATTTGAACTAGGTACCTCAAGCATTTAAATTTTACAGTTACCCTATGAAATAATACTATTGTAATCCTCACTTGACAGATAAGGGAACTGAGCCTAAAGGGTTAAGTATTCTCTGTAGGCAGCTGGACAAGGGAAGCTGAGTAATATGTCAGAATGTTGTTATTGCAAACATGGAATTAAAACAAGTGAAGTTAGAGGAATTGAAAATTTAATATGATTTGTTGCTGAATTGGCTCATAGTAGGGATGAATTTTCTATTGAAATCAGGATAATTATAGCTATTATGTATTGAGTGCTAGCTATGTGCTAGGCATTGTGCCAAATGCTTTTCTTGCTTTGTTTCATTTTGTCCTCTCCTAAACCTTGTGAGACATAGATACTATTTTTGTCTCTATTTTACAGATGAAAATTCCTCTAATCTCTTGCCCAAGGCCAGAGTGCTGGTGAGTGGCAGAGCCACCATGTGGATCCAAGTTTGTCTTAACTCTAAAGCCTGTATTCTTAACCACTTGGCAATGCTAACTGTCCTCCTTCCATCTTCTTAGTAGGGATGAATTTGCCAATGGGACTAGAAAACATGATATTTATGGGCTTGGATATAGACACTGCTTGGTTGTGGACATTACCAAATACATGTTTGCAACTCTCGTTATTTTATACCTCAGTGGTTGGTCAACCCCATTCTTTCTTTGGGTATATTTCAAGCAGGTTACAATCTGGTCTTTCAAGTCTGGGATTTTAACGCTTAACTTAGTAGGCACTCTTATTTCCCTTTTATTCAAATTCTTGAGGGAAGCTTCTTTATAAACTCCTTAGACTGACAAAAATAGTAAAATCTCAGAAATAGGCAAATCAAGGGAGATAATGAAATCACCAGAATGGGCGTTTAACCGTGGAGTGTAAGGGAAGCTTTCCTGGAGAAAATAGTTTAATTTTGCATTTGAAGGGTAGATAAGAGCCACAAGAGGAAAGTTGGAAAAACCATCTGGAAGAGGGAATAGGATTAGCAAAGGCACAATTTCTTGATGTTAGAGATTTAAATTTAAAAAATAAAATTATGAAAATATTAAAACAATAGGTGACTCTGTAATCCCACTGTTATAAAAGATTTTCAAAGCGTGATATCAAAGACAGAAGCCATAAAGGGAATGACAAATACATCTGATTACATAAAGATTTAAAAAGCTTCCATAAATAAAAACCTATCATAAACAGAGCTGCAACAATGACAGCCTGGGAAAATTTTTTGCAATAAATTTCAGTCTATATTTGCTGTCATTAATATATAAATAGCTCTTTACAACTCAGTTGAAAAGAACACACCAGCTGAAAAACAGTCAAAGTGCACAGATGGTCACATCCCAAAAGAAGAAATATGGCTGGCCAATATACCTGTTAGAAAATAGTTTAACATTTCTGGTAATCTGAGGCGTGCAAATTGTGTGTGTGTGTGTGTTTTGCCTGTTAAACACGTGATAATTACCAAATGATAATGACCTGTTTGTCAGGTTGCAGCAGAAAACAGATCCTTGTATATTGCTGGAGGGAATAGCAATTTAAATAATTTTTCTGGAGGGCAGTTTAGCATTATGGGTCAAAAGCCTTCAAATGGATATTCCCTTTGAAGATCTAGACTGTCTTCTATCAATGTGGGCTAAGGAAATAGTAAAGGAACTGAAAATTTAGATGTAATTTACATGTGCAACCAGAGGATATTGGTTGAGTAAATTATTGCATATCCATATAATTGAATAAAATGAAGGTATTGGAAAATGAGATAGTAGAAGTGTAGTAATTGACACAAATATGTTCAGGGTACAGCTTGACATAACGCACAAGGCTGTCATGCTGGAGAGGTAGGTAGGATCCAGAGCAAAGAAGGCCTTGTCCGCCATCCGAAGAACCTTGAGCTTTTTTGGTAGGTAGTGGCAAGCCATGGAAGGATTTAAAATGGCAGATCAGAGGGGCATTTTAGATAGATCCCTCTTGTAGCAGTGTGCCTGGAGGCAGGAGACCAGTAAGGAAATTATTGCAGTGGTCCTGAAAGAGATGATGAGGGCCCAAGGGTATGAAGTAGATGGAGTCATAGGACCAACTTTGGGCAGCCCAGAGAGTTAATCTTCCTTATGGTGGGTAACAGTCATAAGCACTTGGCCTCAGCGATCCCCAGATAGCTATGTGCCATCACAGGAGGTGCTGACAGGAGAACTGGAGCTTGGGGAGATTGTGTGCTAGGCCAAACACCACTCTCCTGTACCTCTCTCACTCTGTTTCCCTTTCATTTAGTTTGCCCATATCCCTTCATTGCTTACCCTGGCTAGCCTCTCATTTAGGATGGCCTGTGGTCACTGGCCCTCCTTCCCAATTACATTTCTCATAGTACTAACACTTGCTCCAGTGTACAAAAGCTATCTTCTTTAAGTGCTATGAAAATGAGGATTGTTGAATGTAACACTGGGGTGGAGCAGAAGTGGATGGGAGGCTGAACAATGGTGGCAGTGAACTTGGGGCTGATATGACTGGGGGAACAGGAATGGGAAGCAGGCCAGGTGTTGGCTGAGACGTTCGGTAGAGAAGGTGGGAACCTGGAACCAGAGAGGTTCGCTGGTAGAGGATGAACTGGGATAACAGCTGATGCCTAGATTGGATGCTTAGGAAAGAACTAAAGGTTAGTACAGGGATCTTTCCTGAGGAAGCTGAGAGAGTGTGTGGTTTTGAATGGAACCGTGGATTTTTTCTGGGAAAACCAGCCAAAAAAGACCTCAGTTTTATAAGGATTGCAAGTGCCCACCAGACCTGGGGATGAGGCAGGTGGGAGCTATAATGAACCTGTCTTTGGGACTCTGAAACTCATCTATATAAATGCAATTTGCTGTCCAGTTGAGTTTGTGTTTTGAGATGTCTCACACTGTAGAGAGTAGATCTTATGAGCTGGCTGATGGCACAGGTGTGGGGCTGTTGGGGTGACTCCCTGTGTGCCATGTGGTCAAGGGCCAGGGCTAGAGTCTAAAGAAAAGGAGCTCTCATGAGCCCTGGTATGTGTCAGGTGTGAAGTAGAAAGTGCATTGAACTGGGAGTTAGGGGACCTGGGCTCTCATCAGAAAGCTTGTCAGAACCTTTTCCCCTCAGTTTCCTCATCTCTGAAATGGGATTTAATAACATGGTTCTGCCTGCCTCCCAGGTGATGGGAAAGTGGAAGTGCTCTGTAGCACTTCTCTATATGCTACCTGCTCATGCCTTTTGTTTCAGGTGCTGAGCTGGGCAGATGTCAGCATGAATGCAAAGTGCCAAGTTGGTACTGGGGTATGCTCAGATATATTCTCATCTTTGTACCATCCTTGTTTGAACTTCTAAGTCTCATCTCTTCCTATTCTATTTGCAGCCAAAGTGATAGTTTAGCTTTTCACCTCCTAGTCTAAAAATGCATGCCACCAAAATTTTCAGGCAGTTGGAAGCCAAGCAAAGAAGAAAGCAAGGATATTCAGACCAAGGCTGGGGGCCCTTGCACCTCTGAATTAAAATGTTAGTTCCATGTGGCTCTGTTGGCTAATGTTGAATATGAATGTGACTCTAGCATGACAGGGTGAAGAGGTTCAGTATCAGAAATCTGAGAAGTTGCTAAAGGAGGCCACGAGGTTTCTGGAAATGCAATATGAATAATCAGGAATCCCCAGATAACTGTGTACCATCATAGGAGGTGGAATGTAATGTAATAAATAATCTTTCAATCAGATACATTTAGTTATATCAAGTCAGCAGATTTGAAAAAGGACCCTAGAGGCCAGGCACAGTGATAAACCTGTAATCCCAGCACTTTGGTAGGCTGAGGCAGGAGGATTGCTTGAGGACGGGAGTTCGAGACCAGCCAGGGCAACATAGTGAGACTCTGTCTCCACAAAAAAATAAAAATAAAAATAAAAAACAAAAAAATTAGCCAGGTATGGTGGTGCACACCTGTAGTCCCAGCTACTTGAGAGGCTGAGGTAAGAGAATTGCTTCAGCCCAGGAGTTGGAGGGTACAGTGAGCTATGATTGCACCACTGCACTCCAGCCTGGATAACAGAGTGAGACTTTCTCAAAAAAAAAAAAAAAAAAAAAAAAGATACCTTCTATGCTGCTATGCTGATGATAGAAATAGGCAAGACAGAAAAGATGAAACGACTAAAGTTAGAACCATGACTGATGGAGGATAACAGGACAACCAACTGGGTTGAAACTGGAGGCTTGTTCTCTTTAGTAGTTTTCTGGGCTTCTAGCCTAGGGAAATTGTGGATCAGAACCAGTCAAATGGACTTATAAGGGAAATTTGTCCCCGAAAATCTGCTTACCTCCTCTTGTCTGTGGGTATAGAAAAGTAAGATTTAACTGTGGTGCCCAGTGTTGCATTTTTACATCTCTGTTTAGCATGTTGGAAGTGTCTTGGGTATTCCAGAAGCTCAGGAAGGCTGCTGGCATGACTCTGGTGACTCCAGAAGTATTGAGGACCTTTCTAAGGTGGTTGGGGCCCCTTCCTCTTCTCTGTGTACTGTAGCTTCTGAGTGTAGCCTTTGATGGGCCTGATGCTGGGTAACTATGTGCAGCCTCCAACTTGGTCCCTTACCTAAGGTGAGTAACTTTACTGCTGGATCAAGGGTAAAAAATATTAGCTTTGTTTATTTCTTGGACTGCTCCTGAGGGGTGGGATGGGGAGTGGGGATAAGTCGATGTTTGGATAATTGAAATTTCAAGTCTGTAATCCTTATCCAAAACCATTAAGATCAGATATATTTCAGAAATCAGATTTTTTTTGGATTTCAGAGAGGCCGTACAGTGCATGTAGAGTCTTTTACATACACTCCCAGTGGGGTTTGAGGCAGTACCCCGCAATTAAATACATTATTATTTTTATGGGAAACATATGAATATTCACCGTAAGTGGAAGAAATAAAGTCTATAAGTAGCCTCACCTCAATTCAAGTCGTATTTTGCTGTAACATTAGCTTTGAAGAAAACAAACTTTCAGTTTTTAGAGCTTTTTGGATTTTGGGATTGCCAACAAAAGATTGTGGACCTGTAATTATCATCGGCTTTGTATGTTTAATGAAATTGATCAAGGGAAAAGGCACATTCTTGACAGATATTTCCTTTGATGAGGTATCATGCAGGTGATGGACTCCTGACTGTGTTCTTTTTAAGACCCTTTCTCATTTTCATTCTTCTTCCTCTTCTTATTGGCAGGGATTCATGCAGGTGTCTTTCCTTATAGTGATTTTTCTTATAATACCCTTTTCTTCTAAATATGGACTCCGAGAGAACAGAAGAACCACATACTAAAGAACATACAAGTGATAAAGCCAACAAGTCCATAATGCAGATATCCTATATTAATAAGAGCTCTCAACAATACAGGGACACATGTCAACGATTTCTAAACCAAACCATTAAGTCACTACAGGTGAAGAAACTCTACAAACATGAGTTTCATTCCTTTGTCAATCCTCAGTTCTGCTGAATGTTTTTGACTCCTGTAGTAGTTCAGTCCAAGGGCAAAAATTCAGCATCTCAGGCTACCAGGAGTGATTGAATCTCCTGGGACATTTGTGAAACATGAGGATTCCTGGAGTCCCATACTTGGGGAATCAGAATTCTTAATGGGGGAACCCAGGAATTTGTATGTTTTACAAGCTCTGCATAGGACTTTTTTGTTCCTCTTGATGTTTGAGCACCACTGCATGGGGGAAGGTCAAACTGCCACAGCTGCAGGTTTCCAAAGGCTGTAATCTGGGCCCATGTCACACCAGGTATCAGGGAACTGATTTGTCTGTTAGGACAAGGTTCTTTTTGTTTGGTTTTACCTGGGAGGAGAATGGAAGAGTAAAACCACCTAGACATGCTTAGAAACAAAAGAATCAATCAAAGGGAGGCTTGGAACCTGCGGGTGGCAGTTTGATAGGGTTGCCAGCTAAAATAAATACAGGACATATTTATACTAAAACTATTCATTGTTTATCTGCAATTCGAATGTAACTGGGCATCCTGTATTTTTATTTGCTAAATTTGGCAATGTTGAGTATTGATAAACCCACCTTCTCCCCTGGGAGGCAAACCAGATGGCATGGTGTGTGCGTGTTCCATGCTCAGAATCTATTTTTACCTGCCCTGGGTTAAATTTAAGACTGACTACTTGTGTCGTATTGAAACTGAAGCATTGAAATATTGAGTCTTCTCACCCTCCTTCTCCCTTTCTCATGTGTGCACACACACACACACACACACGCATGCATGCATGCAAGCACAAACATGTACCTGTTGCCTTTAAAAATTTTTATATTACATTATTGTGTTAGAGTTTTGGTTATTTTTTGTTATTGTTAAAGTAACATTGTCTCACTCTGTCTGGCATTTTTTCTTGCTAACCATTCTTAATTCTTCTTCAATTGCAGATCTTTCTCCTGGCCTGCCCTCCATGTCGGGGAGCTATCGTCATCTTCAAGTAAGAGAAAATTGGCTTTTGCTCTGTTGCTCTTCAGAGTATTTTTGTCTGTTTGCTAACAAGACTGATAACACATTGCTGTGAACACCTTGGGATTGTACCATTTTGTCTTTGCACTTCCCAAAGGGATGAAGGTCTGTGAGGGCCTACTGAAACAGGGAAATATTGTTTGTGAAGACCTGGTTTTTGTCAAGCCGTCAAATCCTTTTTAGCAAATCCTTCCAGTAGGGGATGTATGGCCAAGGCGTGCTCCCTTGGAAGGTTGCTGCCCTGCTAAAATTTCTCTTGAGAGCATGCTAGGGGCCAGACAGCTTCCTTTCTCTCAAGAATCTTTGCTTTGTGAGCCTACTGCTCCACTGACCATATGGTTCTTCACATTGAAGGGCATTGTTCTTAAGTTTTTATGGGGTTTTCCCCCCTAAAGTGCAAATTAAAGTGAGGAGAGGAAAATGTCCACTATTACAAGTTCAGACTTTCATAAAAATAGCAAGCATCAAATCTATTAAAGTATATTGCAGGCAAATAGTGTTTCTCTGAAGGCAGGTTTATTTAAATGAAATTATCAAGAGTCCTGGAACCCTCATTTTAACCGTGAGTTGTGACCACCTCACTTATCAAACCTTTTATTAGAGTTGCTAATGAGAAGCCAAATCGACTGAATTAATTTCATCTCTTTTCTCCTTCCCTGGCCCCGATTCTGGAGATGTTCCTGAGCAGTGAAATGGCTGCAAGCCAGAGGAAGGGAACAGGAAATAAAGAGCCCAGCAGATTCTTGGATAATTGAGAATGGTGTAAATGGCTTTCTGATTTACTTAAGTCATTAAAGTGTTAGGTAGAGGAAAAAGGACCCCATTTGCTGCTTCAAATAGCTCCTTGAAATAGCCACTTAGTCTCTTGCCTTAGGTGAGTAACTTTCAGCTGCTTGAGGGATAATGGATCCTGATTTCATGTATTTCTTACTTGAACAGCTCCTAAGGGAAAGGGGTATTTAACCCTGTTTTCCTTCCTTGATTTTCCAAAATGAGCTCAATTATTCAGTGTAATGTTTTAAAAGTAACATTTATTGGTTCTATTTCATTATGAAAGTAACAATTCTCATTATGGAAAACACAGGGACACATAAGGAAGAAACATCATCCATCCCAAATCCAAGCACCAAGAGATAATTTTGCTTATTACCTTTCTTTTCTTAAGAAGCAGAGATCATATTGTATATTGAGGTGTTTACTGTATCTTTTCTAAATTTAACTTGGTTTATTGATACATTCATATAGGTGTGTAAATCATAAATATGATTGCTGGATTTTTTTTTGTAGTGGTTCTTTCTTTTCCCTTTTTTTCTTCAGCTCCTAGTTCTACCTTTCCACACTATCCCTTTGTATTACCAAAACAGTATGTATCTTTTCACATTTTACTCCATGTGCATAGATATACACATGCATACACACATACACACACAAGTTTTGGAATGTTTTGTTGTTGTTCATTGTTTTACAGAAATAGAATATTATATATACTTTAATATATCTTTTTCATTCTACAATATCTCATAGAAATCTATCACAGTCTATTGATGTAGCTCTTATTCTTTTATAATGTTGTAAAATATTCCATGAATGCACAATAAGTTATTCAGCCATTCCCCTATTAATGAACATTTACTTTCTTTGCACATTTCTGCCACTACATTCAATGCTTAAATCAACATGATTTTGTATACACCCTTATATACTGTTGCTTTCAGTTTAGATATAGATGTAGGTAGAGGTATATAGGTATATGGGAATGTTTAAATATATATTTATGTTAATAGATATCACCATATTGATTTATAAAAACAGGCTGTTATGCTACACTTTTTGCTTTTGTATGTAATATGTGAGATTATTATTTTCTTCTTATCCCTATCAGCAATAGGTGTTAATGGTTCTTTTGTAATTTTGACAACCTAATGGATGCAGTTTCTTGGCTACTAGTGAGTTTCAGTATTATCTCAATTTTTTGTCCAATTAAATTTGTTCCTCGAGTTGTCTATTCATATTATCTGCACATTTTCCTATGGGTTGTTTATATTTTTCTAATTTCTAAGACCTCTTTGTATATTTTAGATTTTAGCCCTTTGTCTATCATCATTGTTACAGATATCTTTCCCAAATATGTTTATATTGACTTTTTTTTTTTTTTTTTAATTATTTTTTTAGTAGAGATGGGGTTTCACCATGTTGGCCAGGCTGGTCTCGAACTACTGACCTCAAGTCATCTGCCCGCCTCGGCCTCCCAAAGTGCTGGGATTACAGGCGTGAGCCACTGCGCCCAGCCTATACTGACTTTGTTGATGGAATATATTTCCATATAATTGTTTGCATTTTTATATCCAAATATGACTCTTTTCTTATATAGCGTCTGAATTTCAAGTCTTGGTTAAGATAGTTTTCTTGAAGATAGGTAGCCAGTTGTATTGGAATAATATATTAAATGATCCCTATTTTACCCTGTGATCTCTTTGCAGCTATTAAATGTTTTATATGCTAGGATCTACTTATGGATTCTGTATTCTGTTTCTTCTTTTTGTCTATTTGTGTACCCAAATCTCATATATTTGATTACATTAGGCTTTAAAAAATATTTTTCTGGGGCCGGGCACGGTGGCTCACGCCTGTAATCCCAGCACTTTGGGAGGCTGAGGCGGGTGGATCACTTGAGGTCAGGAGTTCGAGACTAGCCTGGCTAACATAGTGAAACCGCATCTCTACTAAAAATACAAAAATTAGCCAGGCATGGTGGCACATGCCTGTAATCCCAGCTACTCAGGAAGCTGAGGCAGGAGAATCACTTGAACCCAGGAGGCGGATGTTGCAGTGAGCCAGGACTGTGCCACTGCACTGCAGCCTGGGGAACAGAGTGAGACTCTGTCTCAAAAAAAACATAAAAAAAATTCTTGGCTATTTGTTGTCACTTGTTCGTACACACAAATTTTAAGATCACTTATATTCACCTACCTCTCTCAAATACTAGTGGAATTCTAATTAGAATTGCCTTAAGTATATATTTCAGCTTTTAAATTATATGGCTCCTTTTATCTAAGAAATGGTATTTCTTTCCATCTGTTCACGTCTTATTGTTTCAGTTAGATTTATCTTTTTCTTCATATCTGCTCTATGCCTTTCTTGATGCATTTATTCCTCAAGAATTAACAGCTTTTCTGCCAGGTGCAGTGACTCACGCCTGTAATCCTAGCACTTTGGGATGCTAAGGTGGGCATACTGCTTGAGCTCAGGAGTTTGAGACCATCATGGACAACATGATGAAACCTCGTCTCTAACCCCCCACCAAAAAGAAGAATTATAAAAAGAATAGAAAAAGAATTACTAGCATTCCCCCTCTCCCCCAACCACGCCGTAATGAGTGGAATATTTTTCCCTTTTCTATTCCTAAGTGCTTTTTGCTAGAATAGGAAAAGATTGTTGATTTTTAAAAATATCTTATATCTGGCTATCTTACCGAATTCTCTTGTTCTTGTAAATTTTATTTTAGTTTTATCTCTTCTTTTCCTTAGTCATACCAGTTATTTCATTTTCTTGTTGCATTTGCTAGAAATTCAGAGTTAAAAATTGTGCTGACGGGCTACTCTTGCCTAAAACTGATTTTAAATGGAAATATTTTCTGTACTCCTCCATATTTGCTGTTGTGTTTGTTAATAGTCTATTATACTTAAGTAGTTTTTACATTTATGTAGAGATTTTTAAATATTTATTTATTTATTTAGACAGTGTCTCACTTTGTTGCTAGGATGGTCTTGATCTCCTGACTTGAAGCAATTCTCCTGCCTCGGCCTCCCAAAGAGCTGGGATTACAGGTGTGAGCCACTGTGCCCAGCCAAGATTTTTTAAAAGAAGGAATGGTAGCTGTATTTTATCTAATGCTTTTTCTACATCTATTGATCATATGGGATTTTTTTCATTAAAATTTTTGATACAATAAATTACATTGATAGATTTTCTGGTTTTGAACTACTCTTACATTATTGAAATACACCCGCTGATCATAGTATATTATTATTTTGATACATTGCTGGGTTCTATTTGTCAATATTTTATTTAGAATCTTGCTTCAATATTCCCTAGATTAGAGTCATGTTTTTCTTAGTGTTTTTTTCTTCAAGTTTAAGGATTGAGGCCAGGTGTGGTGGCTCATGCGTATAATCCCAACACTTTGGGAGGCTGAGGTAGAAGGATTGCTTGAGGCCAGGAATTCGGGACCAGCCTGGACAACATACCAGGACTTTGTCTCTACAAAAAAAAAAAAAAAAAATTAAAATTAAAATTAGCAGGGCATGGTGTTGTGTGCCTGTAGTCCCAGCTACTTGAGAGGTTGAGGCAGGAGGATCACTTGAGCCCAGGAGTTCGAGGCTACAGTGAACTATGATTGTGCTGCTGAACTCCAGCTTGGGCTACAGAGCAAGACTCCATCTTTTAAAAAAAACAAGTTTAAGGATTAAAGTTATGTTGGCTATGTAAAATATACTGCAGAATGTTCCTTCTTTTTCTCTTGCCTGGAATACTTTAACTACCGTTAGAAATTATGTATCCTGGCTGGGCGTGGTGGTGGGTGCCTGTAATCCCAGCACTTTGGGAGGCTGAGGTGGTCAGACCACCTGAGGTCAGGAGTTCAAGACCAGCCTTACCAACATGGTGAAACCCCTTCTCTACTAAAAATGCAAAAATTAGCTGGGCGTGGTGGCAGGTGCCTGTAATCCCAGCTACTCGAGAGGCTGAGGGAGGAGAATCACTTGAACTTGGGAGGCGGAGGTTACAGTGAGATGAGATCGCACCACTGCACACCAGCCTGGGCGACAGAGACTCCATCTCAAAAAAAAAAAAAAAAAAAAAGAAATTATGTATCTTTTAAAGGTAAGATAATCTGTGAAGCCATCTGGTCTTGGTGCCATTTTTCAATGGGTAAACCCTTAATCACCTTTCTGATGTGTTCTGTGGTAATCTATTCAAATCTTTTTGGGTCAATTTTGGTCGTTTGTGTTTTGCTGGGAAATTATCCATTTCTTCTAAGTTTTCAAATTTGTTGCCAAATATTTAGTTGAGCATGTAGTATCCTCTTATTTTATAATTTAAAAATATCTCCTTATCTGTAGTCATGTATTTTTTCTTGGACTTGATCTTGTCTGTTTTTGTGTTCTCTCCTCTGTATATTAATCAGGTTAGTAAGCACTTATCTGTTTTTGGTTGCTACATAGAACCATGTTTTCAATTTATTTATTCTTTCTACCTTATTTATTTTTTCTACTTAATTTTCAGCTTTTATCTTCATTAATTCCCTCTTCTGTTTTTTTCTTACTCTCTCAAGCACAAGGACAAGTATTTATTCCTTTATTTATTTTTTGTCTTTTTTTTTTTTTCCAATTTTTCTTCTAGATCCAAGGGTTACATGTGCAGGTTTGTTACAAGGGTATGTTGCACGATGCTGAGGTTTGGGACATGATTGAACCTGTCACTCAGGTAGTGATGAGCATAGTACTCAATAGGTAGTTTTTCAGCCCTTGTCATCCTCCTTCCCTCCCCTCTCTCGTAGTCCCCATTGTTTGTTGTTTTTATTTTATTTTTATTTTTTGACAGGTTCTCACTCTGGTGCCCAGGCTGGAGTGCAGTGGTGAGAACGTGGCTCACTATAGCCTCGACCTCTTGGGCTCAAGTGATCCTCCTGCCTCAGCCTCCCAAGTAGCTGGGACTACAGGCACTAGCTGTGACACCTAGCTAGGTAATTATTTTAGTTTTTGTAGAGATGGGGTCTTTCTATGTTGCCCAGGCTGGTCTCAAACTCCTGGGCTCAAGAAATTCTTCCACTTCAGCGTCCCAAAGAGCTGGGATTACAGGCATGAGCTACTATGCCTGGCTTGTTTTAACTATCTTTATGTCTATGTGTATCTAATGTTTAGCTTCTACTCACAAGTGAGAACATGTGGTATTTGATTTTCTGTTTCTGTGTTCGTTAGCTTAGGATAATGGCCTCCAGCTGCATCCATGCTGCTGCAAAGGGCATGACTTCATTCTTTTTATGGCTGCATACTGTTCCATGGTATACATGTACTATATTTTCTTTATCCAGTCCACCATTGATGGGCATCTAGATTGATTCCTTGTCTTTACTATTGTGAATAGTGCTGCGATGAATATACGGGTACTTGTATCTTTTTGGTAGAATGATTTATTTTCCTTTGAGTATATACCCAGTAATGGGATTGCTGGGTTGAGTGGTAGTTCTGCTTTTAATTCTTTGAGAACTCTCCAACCTGCTTTCCACAGTGGATATGAACTAATTTACATTCCCATCAACAGTATATATGCATTCCTTTTTCTCTACAGCCTCACCAGCATCTGTTATTTTTCAAATTTTTAATAATATCCGTTCTGATTGGTGTGAGATGATATGTCATTTTTTTGTTGTTGTTGTTGTTCTTTGAGACAGAATCTTGCTTTGTTGCCCAGGCTGGAGTACAGTGGCCTGATCTCGGCTCACTGTAAACTCATCCTCCCGGGTCCAAGTGATTCTCCTGCGTCAGCCTCCCAAGTAGCTGGGACTACAGGCACATGTCCCCATGCCTGGCTCATTTTTGTATTTTTAGTAGAGATGGGGTTTTACCATGTTGGCCAGGCTGGTCTTGAACTCCTGACCTCAGGTGAACTGCCCACCTCAGCCTCCCAAAGTGGGGGGATTACAGGAGTGAGCCACCACGCTTGACCTCATTGTGGTTTGATTGGCATTTCTCTATTAGTGATAAGAGATTTTTTCATGTGCTTGTTGGCTGCTTGTATGCCTTCTTTTGAGAAGTGTCTGTTCACGTCCTTTGCCCACTTTTTAGTCAGGTTATTTGTTTTTTGCTTGTTGATTTGTTTAAGTTTCTTATAGATTTGGGTTATTAGATCTTTGTCAGATGCGTAGTTTGTGAATATTTTTTCCCATTCTGTATGTTGTCTGTTTACTCTGCTGATAAGTTTCTTTTGCTGTGCAGAAGCTCTTTAGTTTAATTAGGTCCCACTTGTCAATTTTTGTTTTTGTTTTAGTTGCTTTTGAGGACTTAGCTATAAATTCCTTGCCATGGCCAATGTCAAGAAGGTATTTTCTGGGTTTTCTTCTAGGATTTTTATAGTTTGAGAGCTTACATTTAAATGTTTAAGTCATCTTGAGTTAATTTTTGTATATCATGATAGGAAGGAGTGCAGTTTCATTCTTGTGCACATGTATAGCCAGTTTTCTCAGCACCATTTATTTAATAGGGAGTTCTTTCCCCATTGTTTACTTCTGTTGACTTTGCTGAACATCACATAGTTGTAGGTGTATGGCTTTATATCTGTGTTCTCTATCCTATTCCTTTAGTCTTTGTATCTGTTTTTGTACCACTACCATGCTGTTTTGGTTACTGTAGCCTTGTAGTATAGTTTGAAGTCAGGTAATGCGGTGCCTCTGGGTTTGTTCTTTTTACTCAGGATTGCTTTGGCTATTTGGGCTGTTTTTTGGTTATCTATGGATTTTAGAATAGTTTTTTCTAATTCTGTGAAGAATGACTTTGGTAGTTTGATAGGAGTAGCATTGAATCTGTAGATTGCTTTGGGTAGTATGGCCATTTGAACGATGTTGATTATTCTAATCCATGAGAATCTAATACTTTTCCATTTGTTTGTGTTAGCTATGATTTCTTTTAGCAGGGTTTTGTAGTTCTCCTAGTAAAGATCTTTCATCTCCTTGGCTGGATGTATTCCTAGGCATTTTATGTTTTTGTAGCTATTGTAAAATGGGATTACATTCTTGATTTGATTCTCAGCTTGAATGTTATTGGTGTATAGAAATGCTACTGATTTTTTTATATGATTTTGTATCCTGAAACTTCACTGAAGTTGTTTATCAGTTCTAGGAGCCTTTTGTTGGAGTCTTTAGGGTTTTCTAGGTATAGAATTATATCGTCAGTGAAGAGAAGATAGTTTGAATTCTTCTTTTCCTATTTGGATGCCTTTTATTTATTCCTCTTGCCTGATTTCTCTGGCTAAGCCTTCCAGTACTGTGTTGAATAGGAATGGTGAGAGCGGGCATCCTTGTCTTGTTCCAGTTCTCAAGGGGAATGCTTCCAGCTTTTGCTCATTCAGTATGATGTTGGCTGTGGGGTTATCTTAGATTACTCTTATTATTTTGAGGTATATTCTTTCAATGTTTAGCTTGTTGAAGGTTTTTATCATGAAGGGAAGTTGGATTATATAAAAAACCTTTTTATTTGACTATTGAGATGATCATATGGTCCTTGTTTTAAATTCTGTTTATGTGTCGAATCACATTTATTAATTTGCATATGTTGAACCAACTTTGCATCCCAGAAATGAAGCCTACTTGATTTTGGTGAATTAACTATTTGATGTGCTGCTGGATTCAGTTTGCTAGCATTTTGTTGAGGATTTTTGCTTCTATGTTCATCAGGGATATTGGCCTGTAGTTTTCTTTTTTCATTGTGTCTTTGACAGATTTTGTTATCAAGGTGATGCTGGCTTTGTAGCATGATTTAGGGAGGAGTCTCTCCTCCTTGATTTTTTTTTTTTTTTTTGTAATAGTAAGATTGGTGCCAGCTCTTTCTTTTTTATCCATCTGATAGAATTTAGCTCTGAATCTATCTGGTCCATGGCTTTTTTTGGTTGGTAGGTTTTCTTTTTTTACAATTACTGATTCAATTTCAGAACTTGTTATTTGCTCAAGGTTTTAGTTTCTTCCTGATTCATTCTTGGGAGGTTGTGTGTTTCCAGGAATCCATCCATTTTCTCTAGATTTTCTAATTTGTGGGCATAGAAGTGTTCATAGTAGTCTCTGAGGTTCTTTCATATTTCTTTGGGATCAGTTGTAATGTCACATTTGTCATCTCTGATTGTGGTTATTTGGGTCTTCTCTCTTTTTTCTTTGTTGATCTAGCTATCAATTTATAGATCTTGTTTATCCTTTCAAATAACCAACCTTTTTTTATTGATCCTCGGTATGGATTTTTTTGGGTTTCAGTTTCATTCATTTCTGCTCTGGTTTTAGTTATATCTTTTCTTCTTGCTTTGGAGTTGGTTCTTGTTTTCTAGTTCCTCTAGACACAACTTCAGCTTGTTAATTTGAGTTCTTTCTAACTTCTTGATGTAGGCATTTAGCACTATAAATTTTCCTCTTGATACTGTTTTTGCTGCATCCTATAGATTTTCATATGTTGTTTCTATGTTTTCATTAATGTCGAGGAATTTTTTGATTTCTGCCTTAATTGTATGGTTTATCCCAAAATCGTTCAGGAACAAGTTGTTTAATTTCCATGTAATTGGGTCTTCTTGGTATTGATTTCTATTTTTATTCCACTGTGGAACAAGAGTATGCTTGGAATGATTTCTAGCTTTTTGAATTTATTGAGACTTAACTTTATGGCCAAACATATGTTTGATCTTAGAGTATGTTCTGTGTGCAGATGAGAAGAGTGTTTATTCTGTGATTGTTGGGTGGAGTGTTCTGTAGATGTCTATTAGGTCCAATTGGTCAACTGTCAAATTTAAGTCCAGAATTTCTTTGTTCATTTTCTGACTTGATGATCTGTCTAACACCATAGTGGAGTATTGAAATCCCCATTATTATTGTGTGGCTATCTAAGTCTTTTTGTAGGTTTCAAAGTATGTGTTTTATGAATTTGGGTGCTCCAATGTTGGGTGCATATATATTCAGGATAGTTAAGTCTCCTTGTTGAGTTGAAGCCTTTACCATTATGTAATACTCTTATTTGTCCTTTTTTACTGTTTTTGGTTTGTAGTCTTTTTATCTGGTATAAGAATTATCGACCCCTGTTCTTTTTTGTTTTTCATTTGCATGATAGATTTCTCTCTATCCCATTACTTTGAGCCTGTGGGTGTCATCACATGTGAGATGCTTCTCTTGAAGACAGCAGGCAGTTAGGTCTTGGTTGTTTTTATCCATCTTGCCACTCTGTGCCCTTTCAGTGGACATTTAGACTGTTTACATTCAACATTAATATTGATATATGAGGTTTTGTTCCTTTCATGATGTTGTTAATTGGTTACTTTGTAGTCTCGATTGTGTAGTTGCGTTTTGGAGTCTATGGGCTATGTACTTAAATGTGATTTTGTGGTAGCAGGTATTATTCTTTTGTTCCCATGTTTAGAACTCCCTTAAGGAGCTCTTGTAAGGCTGGTTTAGTGGTAACGAGTTCCCTTAGCATTTGCTTGTCTAGAAAAGATTTTATTTCTCCTTCTCTTATGAAGCTTAGTTTGGTGGGATATGAAATTCTTGTTTGGAATTTCTTTTTTCTAAGGATGCTGAAAATAGGCCCCCAGTCTCTTCTGGCTTGAAAGGATTCTGCTGAGAAGTCTGCTGTTAGCCTGACGGGATTCCCTTTGTAAGTGATCCTTTTGTCTAGCTGCCTTTAAGATTTTTTCTTTTTCATTGTCCTTGGAAAGTCTGATGACTATGTGTCTTGTGGATGGTCATCTTGTATAGTATCTTGCAGGAGTTCTCTGAATTTCTGTAATTTGCATGTTGTCTTCTCTAACAAGATTGGAGAAATTTTCATGAACTGTATCCTCAAATATGTTTTCCAAGTTGCCCACTGTGTTTCCTTCTCTCTCAGGAATGCCAGTGAGTCTTAGGTTTGGTCTTATTACATAATCCCATATATCTTGAAACTTTTGCTCATTTTTAAAAATTCTTTTTTCTTTATTCTTGTCTGACTGGGTTAATTTATAGGACCATTCTTTGAGGTCTGAATTTCTTTCCTCAGCTTGGTCTAGTCTGTTGTTAATGCTTCCAGTTGTATTTGAAAACTTGTGTAGTGAAGTTTTTCAATTCCACCAGTTCTGTTTGGCTCTTTCTTAAAATGTCTATGTTGTCTTTTAACTCTTGGATCATTTTACTGGCTTTCTTCGATTGAGTTTCAACTTTCTCTGGAGTCTCATTGAGCTTCTTGCCATCCAGATTCTGAATTCTGTGTATGTCCTTTCAGACATTTCAATCTGGTTAGGATCCATTGCTGTGGAGCTAGTGTGATCCTTCGGATCATCACATTTTAAAATTAAACTTTAGGTTGGGCGCAGTGGCTCACACCTTAATCCCAGCACTTTGGGAGGCTGAGGCAGGTGGATCACCTGAGGTCAGGAGTTCCAGACCAGCCTGGCCAACATGGTGAAACCCCATCTCTACTAAAAATACAAAAAATTAGCTGGGCATGGTGATGGGCACCTGTAATTCCAGCTACTCAGGAGGCTGAGGCAGGAGAATTGCTTGAACCCAGGAGGCGGAGGTTGCAGTGAGCCGAGATTGTGCCATTGCACTCCCAACCTAGGCAACAATAGTGAAACTTTGTCTCAAAAAATAAAATTAAATTAAACTTTATACTTTGAGATAAGTATATAATATGAGAAGATTTCAAAAAGTTCACAGAAAATGGAATTAAAGATAAAGATAAAAATTATAAACTTCATTTCTCAACAGAAGCTCCGTGAACGTCAATTTAATTCATCCCTAAAGAATGCAATTTAATTCATCCCTAAAGAACTGAGGGTACTGGGAATGTAACTGTCAATGCATTCTTTTTTACATTATTAACTAAAGATAAATGAGGGCCTTTAAGATATATATTTTTTTAAGTTTAAGAAACAAAAAGAAGTCAGAAAGAGCCATGTCAGGACTTTGAGATGATTGCCTAATGATTTCCCGTCGAAACTCTCAGAGAATTGCCCTTGTTTGATGAGAGGAATGAGCAGGAGCATTTTCCTGGTCAAGAAGTATTCCCTGGTGAAGCTTTCCTGGGCAGTGTTTCACTAAAGCTTTGGCTGACTTTATCAAAACACTGTCATAATAAGTAGGTGTTATTGTCCTTTGACTCTCGAAAAAATCAACAAGCAAAATGTGTTGAGCATCCCCAAAACCTGCTGCCATGACCTTTGCTCTTGACCAGTCCACTTTTGCTTTGACCGGACCACTTTCATTGCTTGGTAGACATTGCTATGATTGTGCTTTGTCTTCAGGATCGTGTTCCATCTCCTGTTATAATTCTTTGAAGACATGCTTCAGGATCTTTATCCCACCTGTTTAAAATTTCCATTGAAAGCTCTGTCCTCATCTTCAGCTGATCTGGGTGCAATTTTGAAACCCATGATGGGGAAAGTTTGCTCATCTTTAATTTTTCAGTCAGAATTGTGTAAGCTGAGCCAATTGAGATGTCTGTGGTGTTGGCTATCGTTTCTGCTATTAATCATTGGTCTTCTTCAATTAAGAAATGAACAAGATACGAATTGATGTAGGTAGTCTGCCACTGCAGGCTTCATCATCAACATCTCACCCTTTCTTAAAATGATGACACTCTGGGGACTGCTGTGGGGTAGGGGGAGGGGGGAGGGATAGCATTAGGAGATATACCTAATGCTAAATGACGAGTTAATGGTTGCAGCACACCAGCATGGCACATGCATACATATGTAACTAACCTACACATTGTGCACATGTACCCTAAAACTTAAAGTATAATAATAATTAAAAAAAATGAGTTATCCTGTAAACTGCTGATTTCTTCTGGGCATTGTCTCTGTAAACTTTTTATAAAGCATAAATGATTTCACCATCCTTCCACCCAAGCTTCACTATAAATTTGATGTTTGTTCTTGCTTCAATTTTAGCAGAATTATTGTTGTTCTGGTAGGGGCTCTTTTCAAACTGGTGTCTTATCCTTCTTAGTGCCTCAAACTAGATCCTGTTCAGACATGTTAGAATAAGTTAGCACGAGTTTATTTTGGTGCTAAAAATTTGAAATCCATGCATAGTTTTTTGTAATAATATGTATTTCCCATTAACTTATTGAAGACCTGTTGTCTATTAAGTATAATAATGTAGAAAAAATAATATAGGAAAAAACACAAAGAAATCCCATGTACCTTTTACCTAATTTCCTCCACTGGTAACCTCTGGCAAAACTATAGTACAGTATCACTGCCAGGATATTTTCATTGATACGGTCTGATAAAGCAGAACAGTCCCGTCACCATGCAGATCTCTTCTGTCATTCTTTTATAGCCATACCCACCATCTACATATCTAAACCCCATCCCTGATCCCTGGCAACCATGAATCTATTCTTCATATCTATAATTTTGCTATTTTAGGAATCTTGTGTAAATATAGTTATACCTTATATTACCTTTGAGGTTGACTTTTTAAAAATCACCTAGCATAATTCCCTGGAGAGTTATCCAACTTTTTATAATACACAACATTTTTTTCTGTTTTCGAGACCACGTTTTGCTCTGTTGCCCAGGCTGGAGTGCAGTGGTGCATTCACGGCTCACTGCAGCCTTGGCCTGCTTGACTTAAGTGATCCTTCCACATCAGCCTCTCAAGTAGCTGGGACCACAGGTGTGCACCACTATGCCTAGCTAATAATTTTTTTTTTTTTTTTTTTTTTTGTAGAGACAGAGTCTCATTATGTTGTTCACACTGGTCTGAAACTTCTGGCCTCAAGTGATGCTCCTGCCTCGGCCTCCTAAAGTGCTGAGATTACAGGAATGAGCCAACACGGTGGCTGATACACACCATCTTTAATGGGTGCATATTATTCCATTGTGTGGAAATACCATGTTGAGTTAAAAATCAGTATTTTAAAAAGTAGAGAGCCCTTAAAATACTTTCACTTTACATTAGTATTGTTCTTTACTGTTTAAAAGTTCTTTGCTTTAAATTTTCTCATCTAATCTTTAAAATAGTATTGGGGGATAGCGAATACATTATCCATACTATAAATAGAGCAGTAGGGGACCAAGAAATATTACATAACTTGGCTAAGATTACTTCGTGGCAGAGTCAGGATTCCTATTCTTTCTTCTCTTGCCAGTGATCATAACATAATCAGGTTTACTGTGTGCCTAGGCATGGTGGGAAACACTTAACATTGATTATTTTATTTAATCCTTCTAACAAAACTGTGTGGGAAGTACTAATAGTAGTACTGGTACTATTAATAATAGTCTGGTCAAGAGAACTGAGGCTCAGAAAGTTTACGTGACTGGATGTGGCTTGCATGTGGTACATGCAGGATTTGATCCAAAGTTTCTCTCACTCCAGAGCCCATGCTGCTAATCATGCCCTTGTGTTGCTGAAGTGAATATTTTCTACTATCCCATTGTTGTTTAAATTGTTAAAAGTATGAAAGCATCTTATTTAAAATTCCCTATGTCTCAGTATACATGGATGAGCTCTGTTGTGATCTTTATGCCCGTGTGTTCTTTGGGTTTGTTGACTAGCATCATATACCTATCTCTCTTGCTTTCTCTATGGGCCCTTTGCTGTGCCAGCCACACATGAGTTTACCAGCTTCCCAGCTAACCAGGGGCCAGCATGTTCTTCCTGGAGGCATGCCCAGCCACTATAGGAAAGGGGTATGACGTGTGCAGCAGGCTGCATGTCCTGTGCTTGGCAAAGGCTGGCAACTCCCATTGGGGTGGAGAAGGGACAGGATTCTCCACATGGTTCCCATGGTACACTTGACAAGAGGGAATGATAGTACCACAGTGTTATGTCTGGGTCCTGGAATGCTTCATTTATATGTACCTCAGTTGACATGTGACTTGCTAAGTCTTGCTGCTATAGCCTGCTGCTGGAAGGGCTGCCTCAGTGGAAAGCATGCATCCAGGGTGTGGAGCCAAAATTAGAAGGGCCAAAATTCTACCTGGCCCACTACCACAGCAACCTTGGGCATCGTGTTCTTTTGATCTCTAGTATCTCCAACTCCTAGAATTCCAGCCTGGCAGCCTTCTGCCTCTGAAGGCCTCTTATCCTTCCTGTTCTTGGCTCCTCTTCTCTGTGAATGCTTACATAGCAGCGTCAGAGTTGTTTGTTGTATTGTGTCTGTACATGCAGTGCTGTTCTATATCTCTTTGAATCTGAGCCATTTTCTTTTGACTCATTTGGCTGATGTGAATGGTACTTTCCTGAAGAGCTATCTACCAGTGCCGTTGACATCCAAGCCACAGAATTCTTTTCCTCACTTCGGTTTGAATAAAACCAACATATCCTTAGGGATGGTTTTGCACTTACTATCCTGCTACTAACTTGGAAAAACGTTACATGTCTCATTCACCTTAGGGAACCTACCCAGTCCCAAAATATGAACTAGCCTGCCTCACCAGTTATTAACAAATAAGATTTCCTTTTGAAAACCTCAGGGATAGGATAAAGGACTGTGTTGCAGTGTAACCAGACCTCCCCCTCACCCCCCAGTTCCCCCAACACATCTCACATCTCACTGGTGGCTTCTCTTTTCTTTTTGCCTTGCCTTTTGTGTCAGTTTTTTTTCTTTCAAATATCATTATGGGTAATTTGGAACATATACATAATATGGTGGTTACTTATATCTATTAGCTATTTACATATTTTATTCTGTAGATTGTCAGCTCATGGTCTCTGCTGAATTTTGATGTACAGGTGTTTCCCTTGTTGATTTGTATGAGTTTTACATATATAAAGAGTGTTAATCTTTTATCACTTTTGCAGTAAATGTTTTCCCCAGATTGTCTTCTAACTTTTTAATGATGCTTTTGATAATAGATTTGGTTTACATTTTTATTGGTCAAATTGATTGATTTCTAAACCCCCTTCAGATCATGGTAATTTCTTCCATTGCTTTTACACTTGAAAAGACATTTCCCATTCTAAGGTTAGAATGGGATTTAAAACAATCCAGTTTTAAAATAGTTTTAAAAATATTTAACTTGTCAGTCCATCAAAAATTCATTTTGTGACTAGTATGAAGTAGAGTATAGCTTATATTTTCCCCTAGAGAGTCATTTATTTGAGCACCATTCATCAAATAACTATTTTCCTATGATTATTGCTATTATACTTTTATCATACATAAATTCTTCTATATGCTAGGATTTTTTCAGCTTGTATTATTCATTGATCTCTCTCTTGGGTTTTCCATCAGTTTCATAGCCTTATATATGCAACAGCTGGTAAACCAGATTTCTTTTGCTTTCTCTGCAGCCTAGCGCATTACCCACACTTTTTTCTTAGCTAGTCTCAACCATTTTTTCGTCCAAATGAACTTAGAATGTTTTTGTCAGGTTCTCCTCAAAATCCTACCAGGATTTTGATTGGAACTACTTTAAACCTAAAATTTCATTGACATCATCACAACACAGAGTCTGTCATCCAGGAAAAGACATGATATGTTAATTTATTAATTTTCTTTTATGTTCCTTAGTTGCTCACATGCATGTGTGTGTATCTCATATATTTCTCATCAAGATCATCCCTGGATAGTTGATAGTTTATGATATTTATTATATTTTCAAACTAGTTATTACTGGTAGGTAGGAAAATTTTTGATTTTGTGTGTCTATGCTTAATTCTTATTTCTAATAGTTTTTCAGTTGCTTCTCTTGGATTATTTTTGAAATTAATCACACCAGCTCCCATATGATAACTTTATTTCCTTTTAAAGAACAAAACTGCTGTTTTGCTTTCAAACCTGATTGTATTGGCTAGATCTTTTGGGATAATGTTAAATAATAGCAGTACTAGCAGGAGTCCTTGTCTTGCTTCTGATTTTAATGGAAATGTTTCTAGTGATTCACTTAATAGAAATGTTTCTAATGGTTCATATTAGTTGGCTCTGATGTTGGCTGTTGGTTTAAGTTAGATGTTTTTTATAATATTAGGGAATTACCTTATTCTTAAATTATCAAGTCCTCACAAAAATCAAGAATAGTTGGCCAGGTGTGGTGGCTCACGCCTGTAATCCCAGCACTTCAGGAGGCTGAGGCAGAAGGATCACTTGACATCAGAAGTTCGAGACCAGCTTGGCCAACATGGTGAAATCCCATCTCTACTAAAAATACTATATATATATATACACACTATATATATAGTATATATATATATATAGTATTTTTATATACTATATAAAATATATATATAGTGTGTGTATATATATATGGAGAGAGAGAGAGAGAGAGAGAGAGAGAGACATGGTGGTGCATGCCTGTAATCCCAGCTACTCGAGAGGCTGCGGGAGGAGAATCGCTTGAACCCAGGAGGTGGAGGTTGCAGTGAGCCGAGATTGTGCCACTGCACTCAGCCTGGTTGACAAAGTCAGATTCTGTCTCCAAAAATAAAGAATAGTTGTTGAGTTTAGCTGATGTTTTCTAGGAATCTATTAAGAGGTTCATTTGTGTTTTCTACTTTGATCTCCCCATTTGGTATATTATATTATAGATTTCCTAATATCAATCTTTGTTAGCTTTCTAAGATAAATTTTCCTTTTCCTTTGCATGCTTGGGAGAGCCTCAGATTTGGCTTCCATACTATTAATTTGATTGATTTTGCTCTCTGCTGTCTCCAATGTGAAATTTATTTATTTTTGTTACAATGTTAATTTCTCTGTATTTCTTTCTAGCTCTGTTGAGCTACTTACCCTAGGTTGTCTTTCCTTCTCAATGTTTTATTCTAGTGGCTTTCTATACCTGTTTCATAGAGTCCATGTTTTCTTTCATTCTATTGAGGATGGAAACAGTTTTCTAAAATATTTCTTCTGGTTTATACACAAAATTAAGACATTTTTGTTTCCTCTGAGTTGTCAGAGTGATATGCATTTTCCTTGTGCTGCCAGAGGTTTTCATATGAACTTTTTTTTTTTTTTTGGTAAAGCAACAGGGTCTTGCTCTGTTGCCCAGGCTGGAGTGCAGTGGCATGTTCATAGCTCATGGAATCCTCAAACTCCTGGGCTCAAGTGTTCCTCTCACCTCTGACTCCAAAATAGCTGGGACTACAGGAAAACACCACCATGCTTGGCTAATTAAAAAAAAAAAAAAAAAATATATATATATATATATGGTTTTGCGGTGTTGCCCAGTCTTGAACTCCTGGCCTCAAGTGATACTCCCACCTTGGCTTCCCAGTGTTACGAATAAAGGCATGAGCCACCATGCCTGGTCAGGTTTTTTGTATGGTTTATGAATATTCAAAAAAGGATCTGTCTTTCATCAAATACAGGGTATGTAGATTGCCTTTGACTATCCTCAAGCTCAGATTCTCTCTCATATTGGTTAGAACCCTTTTCAGCTCCATTGTTGGCAGGCAGGTTGATACACATAGCTTTTAACCTGTTTCACAGTGTATGTCAGCTACTCATCTAGTGGGTTCTGCTGGACCCATATGGAATCGTCTACCCCTACTACAATGTTCTCAGATGCTC
The DNA here is from genome assembly GCF_029289425.2 of Pan paniscus. Classification (NCBI taxonomy): domain Eukaryota; kingdom Metazoa; phylum Chordata; class Mammalia; order Primates; family Hominidae; genus Pan; species Pan paniscus. Next base: position 109,576,796 of record NC_073272.2, read on the forward strand.
TGAACCAGATAAACTATGTGAAACAGTACAGCCTCCCACATGTGTTACTACCTGAGTGTTACTTGTGAGGGCTCCCACTCCTAGCACACAGTGTGCCAGTACCAATTCTGCCATTTCTGCCCTTTTGATTTTGGGGAATTAGAGTCTCCATGTGAATGTAGACCAGTTTTGAGAATTGCTGATTTCCACTGCAAGTAGTAACCATGTAGTCCAAATGGATGTCCGGTTTGCCAGTTTCTAGATGAACTCTTGGCTTCTAAGCCATGAGGCTGACAGTTGTGGAAGGACTCAATGTTTCCTATCTTCTTTTAGGTTTCTGTGGGCTGCTGCATGAATTGGCCAGATTGTTTTTTCTCATTTCAGTATTAGGCTTATTGTTAATGGAGATTTCTCCCAGATCCTGGTAATAAGTTGGCCATCAGTTTAAGTTTTCAGTGTTTGGGGAATTTTATCTTTTTCTATATCTTGATAGGTATTTGAGTGGGAAATTGAGAGAGGCTATGTTAGTGATTGCTAGCCAAGTGCTATTTTAAAGTAGAAATCCAGTGTCTATTTTAGATTAGAGCAGAGATTGGCAACCATTTCCTGTAAAGGGCCAGAGAGTAAATATTTTAGACTTTGCAAGCCATATGATCTCTGTGTTTTAACTATTTAACTGTTGTTGGAGCATGAAAGCATCACAGAAAAATGCAAACAAATTAGTGTGGTTGTGTTCAAATAAAACTTTATTTACATAAACAGGAGGACCAGATGAAAAAGTTCTGGAGATAGCTGGCAGTCATGGTTACACAACAGTGTGAATGTACTTAATGGCACTGAACTGTACACTTAAAAGCAGTTAAGTTGGAAAAAATTTTATATATATACGTATATATATATGTATATATATGTATATATGTATATATGTGTATATATGTATATATGTGTATATATGTATATATGTGTATATATGTATATATATATGTGTGTGTGTATATATGTGTGTGTGTGTGTGTGTATATATATAAAATCATGCCAATAAAGAAGCCAAAACAGAAAGACCATATTTTGCTGACCCTGAGTTTAGAGGAATTAGATCTAGCATAGGCAGAGAGAGAGAGGAAGAAATTACATATGTACGGTAGGACAGTGACTCTGTTAATAAGCTAGAAGGCAGTGGGAGACATTTGAGTATTTAAGAGGAATACCATAATGGGGATGGTGAGATCTTGGAAAGCTACAATTCATCCTAGTGATGTCATCTTACGATCTTTACAGATGGAGATACACAAGAGTTCACATTCACATTCTTTGAGATAAGGATCAGAGTAGGGCTTTTCTACTTCTCTAGAGGCTTGAGAAACCTCTGCAGCTGTCAGAAGTGTTCATATCAGAAACAAAAGCTAACCAGTCATTTCTTTTTGCTTGTAGTACAAATGGTGACTAGTGATGCTTCTGGTAGTTGATCTGAGCTCTTCCCAGGACTAGAAGATCCTAGCTTTTTAGTTATTAACCACAGCACACTTACTCAATAAAAGAGCAGTCATCAGTCTGAGTCAACTGTTTATACAGCCTCCAGCCTAAGATTCTTCCTTATCAGCCAGAGACCTGGGCTTAAGAATTTCACAATGGGCTGGGAGCCTCTTAGAGAAACTAGCCTTTTGAGACTTTCTCTGAGTTGGGCTCTCTTGTTTGTTGTTGTTGTTTTTGAAACTGTCTCACTCTGTTGCCCAGGCTGGAGTGCAGTGGCGTGATCATGGCTCACTGTAGCCTCGACCTCTGAGTTGGGATATCTTGAAGGAATACATGAAGGAAAAGGGAACAGAGATTAAGGTTTCCCAGGCTTTGGGTTGTAATCAGACAGTTTAGCTGTATTCTGAACACCCAGCACTTAATGTGCTTGGTTATCCATGTATATGTATCAAGGGTGGGGGAACTCATGGAGTGAGTCACTGAGTGGTATGGTTTAAATGGCAGGAAACTCTTCCCTCACCCCGCCTTGGGTAAGAAAAGGGCATAGCAGAGCGCTGACACACATCCCTCTGCTCCAGAAAGTGTACAGTACCCCTCTGCTCCCCACTGAAACCCTAAAGTTGTTCATCTTCATGTGTGCCAGGAAAGGAATGGATCTGTGATGCAAATAGGATTATTTGGTCATATCTGCTGACTCAGTCTAAAGAAGCTTTTGAAGGGGATGAGATGAAATTTCATCTATGCTGCAGAGAGCAGGAGGTGCATTGCTGGATGGAGAGAGGTCTGTAGGCTGCATGTGAGCCAAGGTAGACGAGGGAAGCATGGGGGTAGGCATGAGGAACTGGGGCAGCCTGACACGTGATCTTGGCATTGCAAAACTGATATCCTGTTGGCCTTTGGGCCACATGATATTATGACAGTGCAGTATCCCCATGGCCCTTTCTTTTTCTAGATTTCATTTATGATACTCTCAGATTTTTAAATAGCATGACTTTCCCCAGGGAGAAATTCAGACCTCAGGTCTCTAGGACTGCTCTGAGGTCATGAGATAGACTCAGTTTGAACCTGTTGAGTTTAAATGTCTTGGAATGATTTTAGCATCTCAGTACCCCCTTTCCCAGTGCTCATCTGGTCAGCTGCTCTGGAACCTGAGGGATTCTAAACTGAGACTTAGTTTGGGGTCATATGCAGTTAAAAAGGGACAGTCTTTTGGCACCTTCACCTCGGAGGTGGCTGCTTTTTGGCTTAGCGTTGGACTCATCACTGAAAAAGATAGTTGAGAGGTTGTTTTTGACCTGAGCAGCCTTATTAAGACTCAGTTATTGGCAAAGGAGAGAAGGCTCTGCTTATAAATGTTGCAGATTTAAAGGGGAAAGAGGAAACCACAGTAAGTAAAGAGCAATTCAGGGAGACCAGTTTCACTTTTTTATTCAGAATGCTGCTCAGGTATCTGCTTTCCTAGGAGCCATCTTATTGTCAGGTTCTGCCTTCGGTTTATGTGTATTCTTCCCTTAATTCTTAGAAGAGGGAAGATGCTTTCGGGTTGTTCACAGGTTCCCATTCGACATAAAATAGAAGCTGCCTACCTTTACATATACTCAGTTTTATCTTCTCCAAGTCTCCCAGAAGTTCTCTTTGAAAGTTCCTAGAGCAGGGACTGCTTTTATTTTTTTTCCTTCTCCTAGGCTTTAAGCATGTATTTAGATGTATGTCACCATTGGGTAAAAGAAAGGCTAAAGATTCAGATAACTTTTCCCATCTGCGGAAACATGGAAAGCAGTACTCAGCAGAGGAATGAGGACTGATTATTTTGGGCCTCTTTTTACTTTATCCAAGTGAAGAATCTACTGTGCTATATATTTGTCAAAAGCAATTCCAAAGGGCAGGGGTTGGGGGAAAGCAGTACGGCATAATAGATAAGATTTGGGCAAGTTAGATAGGAGCTGTGCAGTTGGTAATGAAGAAGCAGAACTGTTTCTTTCTCATTATAAAAGTAATCCATGCTAATTGTAAGGAAAAGAAATAAAATATTATAGAAAGCAATAAAGAATACAATAATAATAACTGATAATTCCTGTTAATATGTTGGTATAATTTCTTCTTAGTTTTCTGTAGGTATAGATTTCGACTCACTGCAACCTCTGCCACCCAGGTTCAAGCGATTCTCCTGCCTCAGCTTCCCGAGTAGCTGAGATTACAGGCACTGCCACCACACCCGGCTAATTTTTGTATTTTTAGTAGAGACAGGGTTTCACCATATTGGTCAGGCTGGTCTTGAACTCCTGACCTCATGATCCACCCGCCTCAGCCTCCCAAAGTGCTGGGATTACAGGCGTGAGCCACCATTTTTAGAAACAAAATAAAGATCATTCTACATATGATACTTTGTAATATTTAAAATATAACGGGATTGTTTACCCATCTAATTAAGTATTCTTAACATGATTTCTGATGGCTACATAGTATTCCATTGTTTGGATGAACATAATATAATGTATTTAAACACTGTTCTGTTCAATTCAGCATTTGATTTATCGGGTAGACATGTTTTGAAGGGATCTTGAATAGTACAGTGGAATTAGAGTTATAGTTGCGGTTCTGCTTAATTCTTAGCTCTGTGATCCTGAGCATAGATTAAAGTCTTAGCTTCCATTTCCTCATTTGTAAAAGAATGCTATTAATAGTAACGACCCTCCTGAGTAAAAATGGTTAGATGACATGACCCATGTAAATTTCTTAGCATGAAATCTAACATATACCAGGAACTCAATAATTGTTAGTAGTAGCGTATAGCATTATCCTTGTCTTGACACTTTGTCATCTGTGTACTCACTGTTAGAATTTGGGTCTCAAGGAAAGAAAATTGCTTTCATTTAGATAAGTAAAATTTCAGAATGAAAATTGCCTTTAGATAAGTAGCCTCTTTTACCAGTTGAGTACCTTCCAGATAGGGGCATTTGCCAACTTCCTGAATTTCACAGGGAAAAAAAAAATTCTGCAGTCTCTGTGGTTGTGCGGCCCCATTTGGTTCAGAACAAGGAAGTGGGAAACCACCAGCTGCAACCAGGGAATTATCTTTGTGTCCACAGGCAAAGCCAGCCAAGCCTCCCTGTTCTACTTACCTTTTTTTTTTCTTTACTTGCTTGTTTTTTATGTTCTTTTAGTCTGAATTTTTTTTTTTTGAGTGGAGTCTTGCTCTGTTGCCCAGGCTAGAGTGTAGTGGCAGAATCTCGGCTCACTGCAACCTCTACCTCCTGGGTTTCAGCAATTCTCCTGCCTCGGCCTCCTGAGTAGCTGGGACTTCAGGCACATGCCACCACACTCGGCTAATTTTTTGTATTTATTTATTTTTTTAGTAGAGGTGGGGTTTCACCATATTAACCAGGATGGTCTTGATCTCCTGACTTTGTGATCCGCCTGTCTCAGCCTCCCAAAGTGCTGGGATTACAGGCGTGAGCCACTGCACCTGGCCTGGAAATTTTTAAACATACGGAAAAGTGAACAGCGCAGTACATAGAATACTTGTATAGCTTCTGCTTAGTCTCAGCAGTTGTCCTACTTTCTTTATTTTTATTTTTTATTATACTTTAAGTTCTAGGGTACATGTGCACAACATGCAGGTTTGTTACATATGTATACATGTGCCATGTTGGTGTGCTGCACCCATTAACTTGTCATTTACATTAGGTATATCTCCTAATGCTATCCCTCCCCCAGCCCCCCACCCCATGACAGGCCCGGCATGTGATGTTCCCCTTCCTGTGTCCAAGTGTTCTCATTGTTCAATTCCCACCTATGAGTGAGAACATGCAGTATTTGGTTTTCAGTCCTTGCGATAGTTTGTGGAGAATGATGGTTTCAGCTTCATCCATGTCCCTACAAAGGACATGAACTCATCCTTTTTATGGCTGCATAGTATTCCATGGTGTATATGTGCCACATTTTCTTAATCCAGTCTATCATTGATGGACATTTGGGTTGGTTCCAAGTCTTTGCTATTGTGAATAGTGCCACAATAAACATACATGTCCATGTGTCTTTATAGCAGCATGATTTATAATCCTTTGGGTATACACCCAGTAATGGGATGACTGGGTCAAATGGTATTTCTAGTTCTATATCCTTGAGGAATCGCCACACAGTCTTCCACAATGGTTGAACTAGTTTACAGTCCCAAAAACAGTGTAAAAGTGTTCCTATTTCTCCACATCCTCTCCAGCACCTGTTGTTTCCTGACTTTTTAATGATCGCCATTCTAACTGGTGTGAGATGGTATCTCATTGTGGTTTTGATTTGCATTTCTCTGATGGCCAGTGATGATGAGCATTTTTTCATGTGTCTTTTGGCTACATAAATGTCTTCTTTTGGGAAGTGTCTGTTCATATCCTTTGCCCACTTTTTGATGGGGCTGTTTGATTTTTTCTTGTAAATTTGTTTAAGTTCTTTGTAGATTCTGCATATTAGCCCTTTGTCAGATGGGTGGATTGTAAAAATTTTCTCCCATTCTGTAGGTTCCCTGTTCACTCTGATGTTGGTTTCTTTTGCTGTGCAGAAACTCTTTAGTTTAATTAGATCCCATTTGTCAATTTTGTCTTTTGTTGCCATTGCTTTTGGTGTTTTAGTCATGAAGTCTTTGCCCATGCCTATGTCCTGAATGCTATTGCCTAGGTTTTCTTCTAGGGTTTTTATGGTTTCAGGTCTAACATTTAAGTCTTTAATCCATCTTGAATTAATTTTTGCATAAAGTGTAAGGAAGGGATCCAATTTCAGCTTTCTACATATGGTTAGCCGGTTTTCCCAGCACCATTTATTAAATAGGTAATCCTTTCCCCATTTCTTGTTTTTGTCAGGTTTGTCAGAGATCAGATGGTTGTAGATGTGTGGTGGTATTTCTGAGGGCTCTGTTCTGTTCCATTGGTCCATATCTCTGTTTTGGTACCAGTACCATGCTGTTTTGGTTACTGCAGCCTTGTAGTATAGTTTGAAGTCAGATAGCATGATGCCTCCAGCTTTGTTCTTTTGGCTTAGGATTGTCTTGGCAATGCAGGCTCTTTTTTGGTTCCATATGAACTTTAAAGTAGTTTTTTCCAATTCTGTGAAGAAAGTCATTGGTAGCTTGATGGGGATGGCATTGAATCTATAAATTACCTTGGGCAGTATGGCCATTTTCACAATATCGATTCTTCCTATCCATGAGCATGGAATGTTCTTCCATTTGTTTGTATCCTCTTTTATTTCATTGAGCAGTGGTTTGTAGTTCTCCTTGAAGAGGTCCTTCACATCCCTTGTAAGGTGGATTCCTAGGTATTTTATTCTCTTTGAAGCAATTGTGAATGGGAGTTCACTCATGATTTGACTCTCTGTTTCTCTGTTATTGGTGTATAAGAATGCTTGTGATTTTTGCACATTGATTTTGTATCCTGAGACTTTGCTGAAGTTGCTTATCAGCTTAAAGAGATTTTGGGCTGAGATGATGGGGTTTTCTAAATATACAATCATGTCATCTGCAAACAGAGACAATTTGACTTCCTCTTTTCCTAATTGAATACCCTTTATTTCTTTCTCTTGCCTGATTGCCCTGGCCAGAGCTTCCAACACTCTGTTGAATAGTAGTGGTGAGAGAGGGCATCCCTGTCTTGTGCCAGTTTTCAAAGGGAATGCTTCCAGTTTATGCTCATTCAGTATGATATTGGCTGTGGATTTCTCATAAATAGCTCTTATTATTTTGAGATATGTCCCATAAATACCTAGTTTATTGAGAATTTTTAGCATGAAGCGCTGTTGAATTTTGTCGAAGGCCTTTTCTGCATCTATTGAGATAATCGTGTGGTTTTTGTCTTTGGTTCTGTTTATATGACGGGTTATGTTTATTTATTTGCATGTGTTGAAGCAGCCTTGCATCCCAGGGATGAAGCCAACTTGATCGTGATGGATAAGCTTTTTGATGTGTTGCTGGATTCAGTTTGCCAGTATTTTATTGAGGATTTTTGCATCGATGTTCATCAGGGATATTGGTCTAAAATTCTCTTTTTTTGTTGTGTCTCTGCCAGGCTTTGGTATCAGGATGATGCTGGCCTCATAAAATAAGTTAGGAAGGATTCCCTCTTTTTCTATTGATTGGAATAGCCCCTCTTTGTACCTCTGGTAGAATTCGGCTGTGAATTCATCTGGCCCTGGACTTTTTTTGTTTGATAGGCTATTAATTATTGCCTCGATTTCAGAGCCTGTTATTGTTATATTCAGGGATTCAACTTCTTCCTGGTTTACTCTTGGGAGGGTGTATGTGTCCAGGAATTTATCCATTTCTTCTAGATTTTCTAGTTTATTTGTGTAGAGGTCTTTATAGTATTCTTTGATAGTTTGTATTTCTGTGGAATCTGTGGTGATATCCCCTTTATCATTTTTTATTGTGTATATGTGATTCTTCTCTCTTTTCTTATTAGGCTTGATAGTGGTCTATCAATTTTGTTGATCTTTTCAGAAAACCAGCTCTTGGATTCATTGATTTTTTTGAAGGGTGTTTTGTGTCTCTATCTCCTTCAGTTCTCCTCTGATCTTAGTTATTTCTTGCCTTCTGCTAGCTTTTGAATGTGTTTGCTCTTGCTTCTCTAGTTCTTTTAACTGTGATTTTAGATGTCAATTTTAGATCTTTCCTGCTTTCTCTTGTGGGCATTTAGTGCTATAAATTTTCCTCTATACTCAGCTTTAAATGTGTCCCAGAGATTCTGGTATGTTATGTCTTTGTTCTCATTGGTTTCAAAGAACATCTTTATTTCTGCCTTCATTTTGTTATGTACCCAGTAGTCATTCAGGAGCAGGTTGTTCAGTTTCCATGTAGTTGAGTGGTTTTGAGTGAGTTTCTTAATCCTGAGTTCTAGTTTGATTGCACTGTGGTCTGAGAGACAGTTTGTTATAATTTCTGTTCTTTTACATTTGCTGAGGAGTGCTTTACTTCCAACTATGTGGTCAATTTTGGAATAAGTGTGATGTGGTGTTCAGAAGAATGTATATTCTGTTGATTTGGGGTGGAGAGTTCTGTAGATGTCTATTAAGTCTGCTTGGTGCAGAGCTGAGTTTAATTCCTGGATATCCTTATTAACTTTCTGTCTCATTGATCTGTCTAATGTTGACAGTGGGGAGTTAAAGTCTCCTATTATTATTGTGTGGGAGTCTAAGTCTCTTTGTAGGTCTCTAAGGACTTGCTTTATGAATCTGGGTGCTCCTGTAGTGGGTGCATATATATTTAGAATGGTTAGCTCTTCTTGTTGAATTGATCCCTTTACCATTACTTAATGGCCTTCTTTGTCTCTTGATCTTTTTTGGTTTAAAGTCTGTTTTATCAGAGAGTAGGATTGCAACCCCTGCTTTTGTTTTCTATTTGCTTGGTAGATCTTCCTCCATCCCTTTATTTTGATCCTGTGTCTGTCTCTGCACATGAGATGGGTCTCCTGAATACAGCACACTGATGGGTCTTGACTCTTTATCCAATTTGCCAGTCTGTGTCTTTTAATTGGAGCATTTGGCCCATTTACATTTAAGGTTAATATTATTTGTGAATTTGATCCTGTCATTATGATGTTAGCTGGTTATTTTGCTTATTAGTTGATGCAGTTTCTTCCTAGCATCAAAGGTCTTTACAATTTGGTATGTTTTTGCAGTGGCTGGTACTGGTTGTTTCTTTCCATGTTTAGTGTTTCTTTCAGGAGCTCTTGTAAGGCAGGCCTGGTGGTGACAAAATCTCTCAGCATTTGCTTATCTGTAAAGGATTTTATTTCTCCTTCACTTATGAAGCTTAGTTTGGCTGGATATGAAATTCTGGGTTGAAAATTCTTTTCTTGAAGAATGTTGAATATTGGCCCCCATTCTCTTCTGGCTTGTAGAGTTTCTGCTGCAAGATCTGCTGTTAGTCTGATTGGCTTCCCTTTGTGGGTAACCCGACCTTTCTCTCTGGCTGCCCTTAACATTTTTTCCTTCATTTCAACTTTGGTGAATCTGACAATTATGTGTCTTGGATTTGCTCTTCTTGAGGAGTATCTTTGCGGTGTTCTCTGTATTTCCCGAATTTGAATGTTGGCCTGCCTTGCTAGGTTGGGGAAGTTCTCCTGGATAATATCCTGAAGAGTGTTTTCCAACTTGGCTCCATTCTCCCCATCACTTTCAGGTACACCAATCAGACGTAGATTTGGTCTGTTCACATAGTCCCATATTTCTTGGAGGCTTTGTTCGTTTCTTTTTATTCTTTTTTCTCTAAACTTCTCTTCTCATTGCATTTCATTCATTTGGTCTTTAATCACTGATACCCTTTCTTCCACTTGATTGAATCAGCTACTGAAGCTTGTGCATGTGTCACCTAGTTCTCATGTCATGGTTTTCAGCTCCATCAGGTTATTTAAGGTCTCCTCTACACTGTTTATTCTAGTTAGCCATTCGTCTAATCTTTTTTCAAGGTTTTTAGCTTCTTTGCGATGGGTTCGAACATCCTCTTTAGCTTGGAGAAGTTTGTTATTACTGATCGTCTGAAGCCTTCTGCTCTAAACTTGTCAAAGTCATTCTCCATCCAGCTTTGTTCCATTGCTAGCGAGGAGCTATGTTCCTTTGGAGGAGGAGAGGCGCTCTGATGTTTGGAATTTTCAGCTTTTCTGCTCTGGTTTCTCCCCATCTTTGTGGCTTTATCTACCTTTGGTCTTTGATGATGATGACGTACAGATGGGGTTTTGGTGTTGATGTCCTTTCTGTTTGTTAGTTTTCCTTCTAACACTCAGGACCCTCAGCTGCAGGTCTGTTGGAGTTTGCTGGACGTCCACTCCAGAACCCGTTTGCCTGGGTATCACCAGCGGAGGCTGCAGAACAGCAAATATTGCAGAACAGCAGATGTTCCTGCCTGATCCTTCCTCTGGAAGCTTCCTCTCAGAGGGGCACCCGGCCGAATGAGGTGTCAGTTGGCCCCTACTGAGAAGTGCCACCCAGTTAGGCTACTCGGGGGTCAGGGACCCACTTGAGGAGGCAGTCTATCCGTTCTCAGATCTCAAACTCCATGCTGGGAGAACCACTACTCTCTTTAAAGCTGTCAGACAGGGACGTTTAAGTCTGCAGAAGTTTCTGCTGCCTTTTGTTCAGCTATGCCCTGTCCCCAGAGGTGGAGTCTACAGAGGCAGGCAGGCCTCCTTCAGCTGCAGTGGGATCCACCCAGTTCGAGCTTCCTGCCTGCTTTATTTACCTACTCAAGCCTTAGCAATGGCGGATGCCCCTTCCCCAGCCTTGCTGCCGCCTTGCAGTTCTATCTCAGACTGCTGTGCTAGCAGTGAGCAAGGCTCTGTGGGCGTGGGACCCTCCGAGGCCAGGTGCGAGATATAATCTCCTGGTGCGCCGTTTGCTAAGACCATTGGAAAAGCGCAGTATTAGGGTGGGAGTGTCCCAATTTTCCATGTACCATCTGTCACGGCTTCCCTTGGCTAGGAAAGGGAATTCCCTGACCCCTTGTTCTTCCCGGGTGAGGTGATGCCCTGCCCTGCTTCGGCTCATGCTTCATGGGCTGCACCCACTGTCCAACAATCCCCAGTGAGATGAACCTGGTACCTCAGTTGGAAATGCAGAAATCAGTGGTCTTCTGCATTACTCATGCTGGGAGCTGTAGATGGGAGCTGTTCCTATTCAGCCATCTTGGACGGGCAAGTGTCCTACTTTCTCATATGTGAATTCTGAAACGCAAGGTCCTAACTGCACTCCCTGCCACAAGACAGACAGGGTTGCGCTACAGCACCTCACAAAGTGGGAAAAAAATGTATACACTCTTAGATCCAAGGGTTTATAGAAACAGAAAGTCAGTGCAGAAGGACTCTGGACTCCGGGATGGTAGAAATAGATTTTATTTTTTCAGACGGAGTCTCACTTTGTGCCCAGGCTGGAGAGCAGTGGCATGATCTTGGCTCACTTCAGCCTCCGCCTCCTGAGTAGCTGGGATTACAGACGCATGCCACCATGACCAGCTAACTTTTGTATTTTTAGTAGAGATGGGATTTCACCATGTTGGCCAGGCTGGTCTCGAAGACCTGACCTCAAATGATCTGCCTGCCTTGGCCTCCCAAAGTGCTGAGATTACAGGCATGAGCCACTGTGCCCAGCCAGATCTTTTGTTTTTATAATACAAATCACAGAAAGTAAATCTTAGTGTCTGGCTGAAGGAAAAAAGTAGATCCAGATGTCCATCAACATGACAATGGGTAACTACCTTGTGGTATATTCATAAAAGTGAATAATATTCAGCAGTGAAAAACAGATGAAGTAGAGCTACATGTATAAACATGGATAATTAGAAGTTAAGTGGAAAATGTAATTTGCCTAATAATCTTTCTCTATACAATGTACCATTTATTTAAGGGTATAAACATGAAACAACACTATATGTGATTTGTAGATACATACAAACATAATAAATGTATAAAAACGTGGGCAACAAGGAAGTCAACTACTTTAGAGTAGAGGTTCCCCTTGTAGATGGTTGGGGGAGATGAATCGTATTCAGGAAGGGTACATAGAGGACAACTGAATCAATAATATTCAAATTTATTAAAGCTGTATGGTAGATGCAGAGGTGCTAATTTTTAAAATATTTTACTGTATGTTTAAAACTTTAAGTGTAAAGAAAAAACTAGGGCAGAAAAACGTTGTTTAAAATGCTCAGAATCCTGGATCACTTATTTTGTGAGTGTGAAAGCTGAGACTGGGAGAGTTCAGTGTTTTGCTTCTCATATACATTTTTGAATTTTGTTCAATTATCATACAGCCAAATTGGCTTTTTTGGGAATAAAGTTCTATGAATCTTAAGACATGTATAGATTATTATAATTACTACCACAGACAGGGTTTAGAACTGCTCCATCACTTCTGAAAACTTCTCATACTCTTCCTTTAGTGTGACACCTAGATTTCTAAACCCTGGCAACCACTGACGAGCTCTGCATCACTGTAGTTTTGTCCTTTGGAGAATGTTATACAAATGGAACCTTACAGTATGTAACCTTTAGAGAGTGGCTTTGTTTACTTAGCATAATGCCTTTGAGATTCATCTGAGTCGATACATGTATCAATTGTTTATTCCTTTTTATTTCTGAGTGGTTTTCCATGGTCTGTAGGTACCACAGTTTGTTTATCCATTCAGCCATTGAAGGGTACCTGGACTGCTTCCAGATTTTGTCTATTATGAATAGAGTTGCTGTAAACATTGGTGTTGAGGGTTCCATGTAAACATAAGTTTTCATCTTAGTAGGGAGCCAGGAGCAGAATTATTGAGTTGTAGGGTGAGTACTAGTATTTTTAACTTATGAAAGTTTTTTCTTTTTCTTTTTTTATTAAAAAAAACCTTTATAAGATACCATCAAATAGTTTTCCAAATCAGTGCTTTTACATTTACATTCCTACCAACAGTGTATGAAAATTCCGGTTTCTGCACATTGCTATTGTCTTTTTTGTTGTTGTTGTTATTATAGCAATTCAGGTGAGAAGTGGCATCTTATTATCGTTTTAGTTTGCATTTCTCTAATGGTAGGGAACATTTTTATCTGCTTATTTGCCGTGAAAACAACAACATATTCAATAACAACTTCTTTTGGTGAAGTGTCTGTTCACAGTTTTTTCAGCCCTTTTTTTTTCTTTTTTTCTTTTTGAGAGGGAGTCTCGCTCTGCCACCCAGGCGTGATCTTGGCTCACTGCAGGCTCCACCTCCTGGGTTCACGCCATTCTCCTGTCTCAGCCTTTCGAGTAGCTGGGACTACAAGGCACCCGCCACCACACCCGGCTAATTTTTTTTTTTTTTTTTTTTTGTATTTTTAGTAGAGACGGGGTTTCATCGTGTTAGCCAGGATGGTCTCGATCTCCTGATCTTGTGATCTGCCCACCTTGGCCTCCCAAAGTGCTGGGATTACAGGCGTGAGCCACCGCTCCTGGCTGAGTTGTGTGTTTTCTTATTGTTGAATTTGAGGATTCTTTATATATTCTGGATAAAAGTTCTTTGTTGGATATGTGATTTGCAAATATTTTATCCCATGTTATATGTTATATAGCTTGTCTTTTCATTGTCTTAAAGTGTCTTTCACAGATCAAAAGTTTTTCATTTTGATTAATGTCAGTTTATCATTTTTTTTCTTTTATATATTGTGTTTTTGGAGTCATGTCTAAGAACTGTTTGCTTAACTGAAGATCACAGATTTTTTCATATATTTCCTTCTAAGACTTATAGTTTTATATTTTCTATTTAGATTTATGACTTAGCTTTTATATAAGTTGTGAGGTTTAGGTTAAGTTTGTTATTTTACATATGAATGTCCAATTGCTTCAACCGCATTTACACTATTTTCAAAAATCAAATGATTATATTTGTGTGGGTCAAATTCTGGACTATTATGTTTCATTGATTGATGTGTCTATTCTTGGGCAATACTGCATTGTTTCGATTGCTTTAACTTTGTAGTAAGCCTTAAAATCAGGCAATGTGACTCCTTCATTATCTGCTTCTTTTACAGAATTATTTTAGCTATTCCTGTTTCTTTGACCTTCCATATACACTTTAGAGTCAGTCTATCTATAAAATATCCTGTTGGGATTTTGATCAGAATTGCTTTGACTCTATAGATCGTTTTGGTGAGAACTCACATCTTTCCTATGTTGAGCCTTTCAGTCCTTGGACAAGGTATGTCTTTCCATTTATTTAGGTCTTTTATTTTATCAGCATTTTGCCATTCTCAGCATATGGATCCTTTAAATATTTTGTTAGATTTATACCTAAGCATTTCAGTTTTTTGAAACATTTTAAGTGGTTCTTTCAAAAATGTTGCTTTTCAATTGTACACTGCTACTGTGTAGAAGTGATTGATTTTTGTGTGTTGACTTCGCATCCTGTGACCTTTAAAAACTAATGTATTTTTTAGGAGCTTTTTTGTAGATTCCTTGGGATTTTCCATACATATAATCACGTCCATTGCAAATAAGGACAGTTTTACTTCTTCCTTTTCAATCTCTATTATTTTTGTTGCCTGATTTCCTCGCTAAAGTTGCCAGTCTAATAGTAGTGGTGAGAGTGGACATCCTTGTCCTGTTTCTAATGTTGTCGGGGAGAGCATTTAGTCTTTCACCATTAAGTATTAGATTAGGCATAGTAATTTTAGGTGCCCTTTATCAGGCTGAGGAAGTTCCCTACATCAGGTTGAGGAAGTTCCCTACTATTCCTAGTTTGATGATAATTTTTATCATGAATAGATACTGAATTTTGACAAAATACCCTTTCTGTATCAGTTGATATGATCACGTACTTTTTAGTCTTTTTTAATCTTTTCAGCACTGATTTGGTGAATTATATTAATTGAATTTCAAATATTGAACTAACCTTGTGTTACCAGGAGAAAACGCACTTGGTCATAGAGTATTATTCTTTCTTGTTTTTGAGATGGAGTCTCGCTCTGTTGCCCAGGCTGGAGTGCAGTGGCACAATCTCGGCTCACTGCAAGCTCTGTCTCCTGGGTTCACACCATTCCCCTGCCTCAGCCTCCGGAGTAGCTGGGACTACAGGCACCTGCCACCATGCCCAGCTAATTTTTGTATTTTATTTTTATTTTTATTTTTTTAGTAGAGACGGGGTTTCACCTTGTTAGCCAGGATGGTCTCGATCTCCTGACCTCGTGATCCGCCCACCTCAGCCTCCCAAAGTGTTGGGATTACAGGTGTGAGCCACCGTGCCTGGCCAAGTATTATTCTTTCTATACTGCTACTTTAGATTTGCTAATATTTTACTGAGGATTTTTGTGTCTGTTGTTCATGAGGAATATTGGTCTGTCCTTCCTTCCTTCCTTCCTTTTCTTCCTGCTTCCTTCTTCTTCCCTCATCTTCTTCTTTTTCCTCTATTTTCTTCTTCTCTTCCTCTCCTTCCTCCCCACTACCCAACTCCTCTAGTTTTGGTATCTGGGTAATGTAGTGATGGACCATTCTGTTTAATTGATTGATGTGTTCATTCTTTCCCCTCTTCAACTCAACATGAGAAATGTTTCCTTCTCTTTTATTTTCTGAACAAGATTGTATAAATATTTGGTAGAATTGGTCACTGAAACTGAGTCTGGAGATTTCTTATTCAGATGATTTTAACTATGAATTCAATTTATTTAATAGTATTATTCAGGTTGTCTTTTTCATCTTGGGTGAGTTTTGGAGTTTGTGGTTTTTGAAGAATATGTCCATTTCATCTAAGTGGTCAAATTTATGTGCATAGAGTTGGTTGGAGTATTCTTTTATAATTTTAATTGCTAGGGTTCTAATATCTTCTTTCATTGCTGATATTGTTAACTTTTTTCCTTCTCTCTTTTTATCCATGTCATTCTACCTAGAAGTTTATAAATTGTATTGACTTTTTTCAAAGACAAACTTTTGGTTTTATTGATTTTTTTTTTTTTTTGAGACAGTGTCTCACTCTGTTGCCCAAGCTGGAGTGCAGTGGCATGCTCATGGCTCACTGCAGCCTCGACCTCCTGGGCTCAAGTGATTCTCCCACCTCAGCCTTCCAAGTAGCTGGGACTACATGTTTGCACCACTACATCCAGCTAATTTTTTAAATTTTTTTTGTAGAGACAAGGTTTCACCATGTTGCCCGGGCTGGTCTTGAACTCCTGGGCTCAAGTGATCTCCCCGCCTTGGCCTCCCAAAGTGCTGGGATTACAGGCGCGAGGCACTGAGCCCTACCTCTCTATTGTTTTTCTTTTCCATTTCATTGATCTCTGCTCTTTATTATTTCATTTTTTCTGCTTGCCTTGGATTTATTTTGCTCTTATTTTTTTTATTCTTAAGGTGGAAGCTTAGATTGCTAATTTGAGACCATTCTTTTTGCCTAATATAAGAATTTCCAGCTGGGTGCAGTGGCTCATGCCTGTAATCCTAGCACTTTGGGAGGCCGAGGTGGGTGGATTGCTTGAGGCCAGGAGATCAAGACCAGCCTGGCCAACATGGTGAAACCCCGTCTCTACAAAAAATACAAAAAAAAAAAAAAAAACCAACAAACCAAAAACTGGGCATAGTGGCAGGCACCTGTAATCTCCTACTTGGGAGGCTGAGGCAGGAGAATCACTTGAACCCGGGAGGCGGATGTTGTAGTGAGCCCACATCCTGCCACTGCACTCCCGTCCTCCAGCCTGGGTGACAGAGTGAGACTGTGTTAAAAAAATTTTTTTCCTGTTACTAGCATATTTTTGTTGTTGTTGTTCAGTTCAAAATATTTTATAATTTCCTTTGAGAATTCCTATCTATGAATTTGCCTTTCCAGCCATCCAGAGAATTTGTCATCTGTTCCATATCTTTTTGTTCTTGGTTGTTATCAAGTACTAAATTAAAATAGAATTCATCTCGTGAAGGATCATAATAGCTTCATTTGTTATGAATAATGTGATATTCATTTACATTGATCTATTAAGGATAATACAGCCACTGTATATTGAGTGCTTATTATATTCTAGGCACTACATTGATCACTTTACATGGTCTTATTTTATTAAATTCTCTAACCCTTTCAGTAGGTACTCTTATTGGTTCAATTAACAATTGTGAGGCAATTGACACATATTTTAAGTGATTTGTCCATAGTCACTTGGCCAGTAAATGGTAGAGATGGGATGGAATGTAGACTTGATTCCAAACCCCCTTAACCATTTTACTACATTTCCTCTAGTTATTTCACTTCTTGCCTTCTCATAAAAATTGTTAGCTTTTTGAGGGCAGATACTGTGTCCTACTTATACTTATCTTCTTTTCCCTACAATACCTGCAACAATGTTAGGCACACAGTAATGGATTGACTAATGTTTGTGGAACTAAATTCAACAAAATTAACTGATCTAGAAGAGAATCAAAACCATGGTGCTTGCCATATTGCCTCAGATTCTTACCAGCTAAGCAGACTCAGTGTAGCATCCTATACAAAACCAAAAAAGCTTATAGGAAATATTTGTGTCAGTAATAATGGCTATCTTGTGTTCTTTTGTGGTGATCAGTCAGATGTGGCCACAAGAGTAGACAGAGGAGAGGGTAAGGAAAAAACAAAGTTTATTATATTCACTGGTCCTAGAGACAAGAGGCCCAGGATACTAGGCAAGGCCACTTGGGAAAGACATTAGGGTGGTCAGGAGGCAGGAGATAGGAGCAAGGAGGAAGTTTTAGGCTACTGCCTTTATTGGGGTTTCCACAGAAAAAGCAGGGCAGGGCAGGACAGGGTGAATAGTTAAGGATTGGCTAGTTTGAATAGTTTCAGCAGGCCTCTAAGCTGTAGGGCTGCACCCTAGTTATCTGGTGTCTGGCCCTGGGGCAATTAAGGAAGAGGAATATAGCCTCCTGGGGTATAAGGGGCAGATAGAGGAGGTCTGGCTTTGGATTGGTTAGTTTGCATATCAAAGGCATGTTTCTGGGTGAGTACTTGCTGTCTCTAAGAATTGGCTGGAGGATGGGGGTCGGGGTGGGGGCAGGCTGTCTCTAGCCAGAAAGGTTTTTAAAGATATCAAAATATCACAATATACAGAAAATAAAATATATGCTGCATATCAAGCAATTCAACTTTTGCTTGTAATATCATGACTTTTCTTTGCTTCTTGGGAGCACTTCCAGCATGACTGGTGGCACTTCATCTGGATCCCCTGGTGTTATTCAGGGGTTACAGTATCACACTAAACAGGATGGAAAACATGAGGGAAGGGTCGACCCTTGAACAACATGGATTTGAGCTATGCAGGTCCACTTAGAAGCAGATTTTTTCAATAAATATATTGGAAAAAGGTTTGGGGATTTTTGACAATTTGAAAAAATTTGCAGGCAAGTCTTATAGCCTAGAAGTATTGAAAAAGATTAAGAAAAGGTTAAGTATGTCATGAATGAATAAATACATGTAGACACTAGTGTATTTTATAGTTTACTACTCTAAAATATACACAATCTATTACAAAAAGTTAAAATTTATCAAAGCTTATGTACACAAACACTTATAGACTGTACATTGTGCCATCGTAATTGAGAGATGTAAACAGATATAAAGATGCACTATTAAAACATAACTGCATAAAATTAGCTGTAGTACATACTGTACTCCTGTAATAATTTTATAGCTGCCTCTTGCAGTGAGCTCAGGTGTTGTGAGTATCCCTTAGAATGCCCTGTGCCCCTGATCATCTCCGAATGGGCTGTTCTTTCTCCAGTAAATGGTTGATCCCAATAAAAAAGTGATCCTTGTGGTTCTCGCATTTTTCATGGTGTTTAGTGCAATACCATAAATGTTTAATAACACCAGAGGACCCATACAAAGTGCACTAGTCATGCTGAAGTGCTCCCAAGAAGCAGAGAAAAGTTAAGACATTACAAGGAAAAGTTGAATTGCTTGATATGCACCATAGATTGAGGACTGCAGCTGCAGTTACCCACTATTTTAGATGACGATTCATCTTGTGAACAGATGATGCAAACTTATGGTATTGATAAATGTAGTACAGTACTCTAAATGTATTTTCTCTTCCTCATGACTTTCTTAATATTTTCTCTTCTCTGTAAGAATACAATATATAATACATATAACATACAAAATTTGTGTTAATTGATCTCAGTAAAGCTTCTGGTCAACAGTAAGCTATTGGTAGTTAACTTTAGAGGAGTTAAAAGTTATAGGCAGATTTTAGACTGCTCAGGAAGTCAGTGCCCCTAACCTCCACATTGTTCAAAGATCAACTGTATATACAATACAATGACCAATACTCTGAGCTGGTAAGGAGGTTTATAAGTATGACTAACCAAATATAAGTCTGCCCCAAGCTCTGCTTTTTGGTTCTGGCCTTCAGTCTGTCCATCTGCTTTCTCTGGACCTCCTTCTCATACTTTGAATTTTTTAAGTAGTTTGTCTCTCATATGATTTTTTTTCTATTCCTTTTTCCCTTCCTGTCCTTCCTTCACTCCTTTCCCTCCCACCTCCCTCCCTCCCTTCCTCTCTCCCTTCCTTCCTTCCATCCATCCATCCATCCATCCATCCATCCATCCATCTATCCATCTTGAGGCTTTAGGTGAGTTCTTCACCATTTATTTAACAAATGTTTTATATGAGTCTTACTATATGCCATGCACATTTTAATGCATTTTTTAAATATAATTCCCATAACAATCCTATGAGTTGGGTACTATTATGGTTCCTATTGTACAGATGAGGGAACTCCCTCACAGGACTTTCTAGTGGCCCTATAGCCATTTACCACACCCATTACAAATTTTTGTGGCAGGCTGGAGGGGGGGTATAAAGTTAAAACAAAGGCCTCTGCTTCTGAGTTGGTCAGTCATTTACCTGTAGAGCTGTGCTTTGTCGGTAAAGGGCAATGTAGTTGTGTGATCAGGATAGTTGCCACAGAACACACAAGGGGTTTAGGCATGACCTTCCTTGCCCCATTGGCACGCAAGAACTTTTTCCTTCCTGGACTGCAGTCTGATACATACACACATAGAAACACAGACACACACACACACACACACAGAGAGAGAGAGAGAGAGAGAGAACATATGTAACATTCATGCCATGGATTTAAAGCAGAGTACAATGGCAAAAATACAAGCTTGAAACTTGGCGACATCTGAGCGTGACTTCAGCCTCTGCCACTTATTGTCTGTTTGATCTTGGGCAGATCACTTAATCACTTGGAGCTTTGGTTTTCTCCACTATGAAATGAAGAAGATGATGGTGGTTATAATAAAAACTCTGATGACTGAATGAGATGATATATTTGAATCCTTAGCCCAGTGATTTGCACATAGAAATGTTCAATACATGTTAGAAATGTTTGTGATTATTAATATGCAAGGCTTCTTTATGTATTAAAGATAATTCACCCTCTAGCATATATATAGCTTGTATAAACTGAATTTTGAGAACCCAGAGCAATGCTTGTCTTTATCTAGGGACTTAACTGTTTTGGATCTTGATGTTAGTTTTATTTTCATCTTTGGCCGTCCGTAGGTCCTGATCAGTTCCATCAACCTCAAGATTTAACTTTTGGTGTCCAAATGTCTAATTGGCCCTGTGCAAATGCTGACATTTCTTTTGAGGTCCATGGCAAAGCCTGGCACCAGAATCCAGCTTTTTTTTTTTTTTTTTTTTGAGATGCAGTCTTGCTTTGTCACCCAGGCTGGAGTGCAATGGCATGAACTTGGCTCACTGCAACCTCTGCCTCCCAGGTTCAAGTGATTCTCCTGCCTCAGCCTCCTGAGTAGCTGGGACTACAGACGCCTGCCACCATGCCCAGCTAATTTTTGTATTTTTAGTAGAGACGGGGTTTCGCCATGTTGGCCAGGCTGGTCTTGGACTCCTGACCTCAAGTGATCCTCCCGCCTCAGCCTCCCAAAGTGCTGGGATTACAGGTGTGAGTCACCACGCCCAGCCCAGAATCCAGCTTTCATCTGGACTGTTGATGTGATTTTTTTTTCCCTCTCCCAGAGTGAGTCTTTATGTTGTGGCTGTCACATAGGAGGGCCCAGGGGCAGGGTTAAGCCAGATTCTACTTCACTGAAGGCCTGGAATGGCGGTTAATAGCTCCTGCTATAGACAGTGAGGCTTGAGCCAGATTTTTTAGTACGCCATTTGTCAGACACGGGGTGCCACCTTGAATGACACTGCTGAAAAAGGGTTGTGGTAACCTGGCCAGCCCCAGGGAGGTTGGAGTGACATTGCGTTGGTGTGCCTCTTCCCTTTTATGGACCAGGCCAAGCCCTATTAACCTGAAGGAGTGTGATGGCCTTGTGTAGCCAAACAGCCTTTTCCACTTTAGTCATCCTTTGAAATCTTATTAAGCCAGGGGCAGGGAAGGAAGAAGGAGGCAGAGAGACTCTTGAAACTAAAAGGAAGGAAAGAGGAACATTCTAACCTTCCACCTGAGGTCATACTTTGGCAGGAGGAAGGGACCAGGGAATTTTATACAAGGCAGCAAGAGAGATATAAGAGTTTGGGGTCTGGAGTCAGATAAACCTGGTTTTGAATTCTGACTCTACTCTCTTATGTGTGGTGTTGACCAGATCACCTCACTTCTCTGAAACTCGTTTCCTTATCAACAAAATGGGAAAAGTAATTGTACCTATCTCAGAAGATTGGTATAAAAATTAAGCAAGAAAGTTCATGTAAAGCAGTTAATCAGATACTTGCCTGGAATATTATTATTTTTCTTCTGGTTCTTAAATAAGGATGCCTGGAATATATTAAGTGCATACCATCACTATTCGCAAAGTTTTGGTGACAAAGAACAATAGGAAGAAACAGCCTAGGGGAAGTGAAAAGCAGTCTTGGGGTTTCTGTGCCATTCTCCGGGGTCTCCTTGTAACATCTTTCAGTCTGTCTCCCTTCCCTTCTTCCCTTTTTCCCTTCTTCCCTCCCCTCCCCTCCCCTCCCTTCCCCTCCCCAAGTCTTGCTCTGTCGCCCAGGCTGTAGTACAGTAGCATGATCTCGGTTCACTGCAACCTCCGCCTCCTGAGTTCAAGCGATTCTTGTGCCTCAGCCTCCCGAGTAGCCAAGGTTACAGGCGCCTGCCACCATGCCTGGCTAATTTTTGTATTTTTAGTAGAGACGGGGTTTTGCCATATTGTCTAGGGTGGTCTCGAACTCCCGACCTCAGGTGATCTGCCAGCCTCTGCCTCCCAAAGTGCTGGGATTATAGGCATGAGCCACCGCACCCAGCCACATCTCTTAGCGTTACAAACACATCTGTGAGTGCCAAGAGAAGAGCTAAAGTTCTAGGGAGTCTTCAACATGTGGACTGTTTTCCCAGCCAGGGCATAGGAGGTATGCTCTGTGTGTGTATGTGTGTGTGTGTGTGTGTGTGTGTGTGTGAGATTGAGATTGACATCAACCCCCATCTAGTGTTGAGGTCTAAGAGGCGTGTTGCCTCTGTGGTGGTTGTCCATGACCCATCAAATCAACGTTTCTTCAAGAGGAACAGACTGTCATTCTTTTCATCTCTCTTAGTAGTAAAGAACCATTTGCCTTTAATAATGAAGGAAGCTACTTAAATCCATCCCCAGAGCCCTCACAAGCAGGGTTTGTTCCTGAGTTAATTGTGCTTGACTTATGAAGGGTTTCTAATATGTATGTATTTTAACAAGTCTGGCATTGGGATTGGGAAACAGTATCATTAACCAGTGCTGGAGACCAGTGGTTTTCTTCTTCTTTTTTCTTTTTTGTTTTGCTTTTAAGTCACAGAGCCCAATATGTAAATGAAAGCCTGGAAGGCTGCCCACTTTTGCTCCTGAGGGCATTTCTAAGAAAGTGGGGAAATATAGTTTGCAAAACACTGCAGTTGGCTTCCTGGGTTGTAGCAATCTTTTTCTGTCTAGGTCTCTGTTTGGGGAAAAGGATTATACATGACAGTGTAAATAAGCAGCCATGTTATAATAAATAGGTTTCTACTGTAATAACAGAACACTTACCTCCCGCAGTTCCCCTTTTCTAATGCCGCCCAAGCTGTAGCAGTTGAAGCCGTTGATTGGGACTGACTGAATGTTTAGGGAACACAGAGCTCATTATTTAATAAAGTGTTGTAACCAAAGTATGTTCAGGAAGTGTTCAGGGGATTCTGAGCCAGTGATGGTGCTCTTCAGAACATTTCAGTTAATACAAAATATGCCACTATTAATTCATTTTGTGCAAACTCCAGTGCCATTTTCCACAGAGAGCAACTTGTATACATAGTTCTCTTCCATATGCCGTGGCTTAACCTGACGTGTCTTTTTTCTCCCTTTGTATCAGGGTCTGAGTATGACCTGAACTTTATCTTTCTCCCCCTCTAGGCTACAGATGCACATGTTGAATGGAGCTCTTCTGGCATTGCTGTTTCCTGTGGTAAACACTCGGCTGGTAAGTAGCCTCTTCTAGGAATGTAACAGCAACATCCAAAGCAGTACTTGCCTATATGCCCATGTGATTTTAAAAATATACATATAGCTGGCCAGGCACGGTGGCTCACACCTGTAATCCCAGCACTTTGGGAGGCCGAGGCGGGTGGATCACTTGAGGTCAGGAGTTTGAGACCAGTCTGGCCGACATGGTGAAGCCCCATCTCTACTAATAATACAAAAATTAGCCAAGCATGGTGGTATTTGCCTGCAATCCCAGCTACTCGGGAGGCTAAGGCAGAAGAATCGCTTGAACCTGGGTGGCAGAGGTTGCAGTGAGTCAACATTGTGCCACTGCACTCCAGCCTGGGCGACAGAGCGAGACTCGGCCTCAAAACAATAAAAAAATAAAATAACCAGGGCAGACCAAAGCCTATACAAACTCTTGGAGAGGTTTAATGGAAAGAAAGCAGCTTTCAGGTGTTCTAAGGGCCTCTTGTTAGATTCAGCCACATTGGCCTTGAATAATTTGCTGTGGGAGCCTCATAACCTGTCCACCTCTCCAAGGACTTCCTAGGGCAAGAATTAGATTCCTTCCCCATCCACCCAAACCCATGGGCCAGTCTGGACCAAACAGCCCCTCATGGCTAGCAGGGAGAATCCCATGGTCGCAGCGGGCTGGGTGATAAACCAGCCCAGAAAGAAGCAGGAGCTACGAGCCATGTCCTCAGACTCCCAAATGTGAGACTGTGGAGGCATTAGCAGGTCACATTGAGAAGCTCAGAAAAAGAAATCACTTGTAAAATTATTACTACTGCTTTCTGACTTAAATTTGCCTTAAACATTAAGATCATAGTTTAAATCTTTAATTGATAATCATTTTTGGATAGCATTTTACAGTGTACAAGGTTTTTCGCATAGCAGTGTTTGAGGTAGACAGGGCAAGAATTATGGCCTCTTGTTTTACAGAGGAAGAAAATTTTACTCAGGGAGTAAAATTCCAAGTGGCAGTTAGGATTGGAGCCTAAGCCTCTTGATCCTAAAACCACAGCTATGCTTTGCTCCCTCTCCACAAATATTCCTGTCATCTCCTCCCCACAAATATTCATGTATACCTTTATGATAGTTACAATTTTCAAGATGCATGTCATATATCAGTAGAAATTATAGAGAAAACATTCATCTAAAGCAGCGATTTTGAACCCTAGTATGTTCCAGGCTCACCTAATTAGCTTGATTTAATCATTTCACAATGCAAACATACATCAAAACATCATACTGTACGTACCTTATAAGTACCCACAATTATTTGTCAGTTAAAAATAAAATTAAAAACAAACACTGATGCCCTGCCCCACCCTTGGAGAGGATGAGTTCATGATCTGTGATAAAGCCTGAGCATTGTGTTTTAAAAAGTTCCCCAGGTGATTCTAGCATGGAGTGGGAGTTGAGAACCACTGATTTCATGCAATGATTCTGAAACATAATGTTCATAGCAATCAACTGAAGGGCTTGTTAAACATGAGGCTTGTCAGGCCCCATCCCCATAGGGTCTGATTGAGAGAGTCTGCAAGTAATGGCAGGGACTGAATGTTTGTAACAAGTCCCCAAGTGATGCCAATGCAGGGGTCCTTAGACCATTCTTGGAGAATCACTGTCCCAGGTGTTCGTAACTCACAGTTACTCCAAGTGTGTAACTCAAAGTGTGGTCCTAGGATCAGCATCACATGGGTGTTGCTTGTTAGACATGCAGAATTTCAGGGGCCACCTGCAGACCACCTGCATCAGAATGCGCATTTTAACAGGACTCCCAAGGTAGCTTATATGGACTAGACCTTTTCTGCCAAGGACCCCAAAGCATCTTACAGATAAAGCATTTGAGCTCTTGATGGAGGGGAACATCTGTGTTGGGGAGGGCAGGGGGCACAGCCTCTGTCTTAATAGTCAGGGTGCACTTGGTTCAACATTCCCCTGTGAGCTGGGATCAGTAGGCACAGGCCGCTGACACAGGCACTGTTGCCCTGCCTTCTACATCTCCCACAGTCTGTGACTTGCCTGACTTCACCTGGTGAAGTGTAGAATCAGAACTCCTGACTTGGTCTCAGAGTTAGATGGGATAATTCCAAAGAATGGTAAAAATAAACCAAATTGGAAAACTTAACAAAAAACGGTGAATTTCCCATACCACAGCATAAGTCCTTCCTGCCTCAGGGTTGTGGAACAGGGTTGGAGCAGAAGTTACTTCCTGCTTGTGGAGGTAACCTGCTAGGGCAGAAAAGTAGATCCAATGCTATCTTATCATCTCTCTGCTCCCCCTTGTACCTGTTTTCTCAGGAGACTGAGAAGTCAGGCAGATAGAGAGCTGCTTTCTCAAATTTCAGCAGCTCTATCAGATCCCAGAAAAGGAAGGTGCATCAGAAAATCTCCCCCTGGGCTAATAGAGTTAGTGATCCTGAATTGGGGTGTTTCCAGCCCACAACTCTGGCCAAACAGCACCTGCAGAGGTGGATAGATATAGTTCCTCTAGACAGGCCACCTTCAGCTCTCTTTCTAGTAGGACCCTTCCCCCAATGAAAACCAAATAACCTTCTTCTTGCAAAGCCATTGAACATAAACAGAAATTTTGATTCTCATTGTAGAAGCATGAGAATGAAGGCCCCAAAATGCTCCATTACATACCTGAAATCAGTTAGAAAGCTGGTGGTGAAGTTTTCATTCAGTCAATATTGTTACACAAAAGGTACATATCTCCCTGGGTCTGCTGAAGTAGCCTTAGTCCCTTTATCAATAACAGTAGCGGTTGCTGGGTGCAGTGGCTCACACCTGTGGTCCCAGCTACTCAGGAGGCTGAGATGGGAGTATCACTTGAGGCCAGGAGTTTGAGACCAACCTGAGCAACACAGTGAGAACTCATTTCTAAAAAAAAATTTAAAAATCAGCTGAGCCTGGTGGCTCACACCTGTAATCCCAGCACTTTGGGAGGTGGAGGCAAGCAGATCATGAGGTCAGGAGATCGAGGGCAGCATGATGAAACCCCTTGTGTACTAAAAATACAAAAATTAGCTGGGCGTGGTGGCATATGGCTGTAATCCCAGCTACTTGGGAGGCTGAGGCAGGAGAATCACTTGAACCCAGGAGGTGGAGATTGCAGTGAGCCGAGATCACGCCACTGCACTCCAGCATGGCAACAGAGTGAGACTCCGCCTCCAAATAAATAAACAAATAAATAGAAATTAACTGGGCATGGTGGTGCAAGCCTGTAGTCCAGGCTGCTTGAGACTTCCGCCCTCCCTTCTGAGGTGGGAGGATCGCTTTATCCTAGGAGTTCAAGGCTGTAGTGATTTATGATCATGCCATTGCACACCAGCCTAGGCAACAGAGTGAGACTCCATCTCTAAAAAAATAAAAAGTAACAGTAGCAGCACTATCAGCTGCTGATTCTTGAGTGCTTACTATGTGCCACTGTTCTAAGTGCTTTACATGGCTTAGATTTATTTAATCGTTGCAATAAACTTATGAGGCAAGGTACTGTTATTCCCAAGATCACAGTGCGCCAGCAAGGTTAGTTTCTTCTGAGGCCTCTCTTTGGTTTGCAGATGGCCACCCTCATGCTGCCTCTTCACTTGGTCCTTTCTCTACACACACATCCCTAGTGTCTCTTGTTTAGCCAAATTTCCTCTTATAAGGACACACATCTGATTGCATAGAGCCCACTGTAATGGCCTCCTTTGAACCTAATCACCTCTTTGAAGGCCTTTCTGCAGATACTGTACAGTCACATTCTGAAGTACTGAGAGTTAGGGCTCCAACATATGAATTTTGGGGGGACACAATTCAGCTCATAGCACCCATACTACCCTACATAGAAACCATTGTTTCTTCCCCTCACCCTGCTTTCCTTCCTCCCTCCCTCCCCTCTGCCTTTCCTTCCTCCTTCCTTTTCCCCCATCTCATAGCAGATGTGCTGGTGTATCTGTTACATTAACAGCTAATACTTTCCAAATAAATGTGAGGCTGTAGTCAACTAACTTATCAAAAATGTTCAAGTAACCTCTCCTGACATTGAAACTTCTTTGTTGGGCTGTCTCTTAACTAGTGATTCCAGCCAATCTGGTCAATCTTTGTGCTCTTTTTCTAAAGTGATGCTTAGAAAAGCTGGGAATGTCTCCATTTGCCTATGTATTTGCAATTGGTTTAGGTCTGGTTCTTTTAGATGGTTGGGATCCCTCTTGGACTACTCTGGCTTTAGGGCTTTTTGCCTTGCAGCCCCTTAGTTGAGCTCAGATTGACTTAACATGAGACACATGAGGATTGGCAACTCTTTCTTAAACCTGATGATCCAATTAGGTTGGAAGCCAGCTTTTGACTTTTGCCCTTCCTTCTTGGCCCTTTATCTTTTTAATTATTTTATTTTTTTGCTCATTAGCAGTAATGAGGAAGCAAGAAAAATAAAATGAACTGATTAGTGTGTGTACTGGTACCATAGACATACATATACTCACATACACAAAGACAGAGTGACAGGGCATTGGAAGTAGTTGTGACAGTCAGCTAAAGGATTTGGGGCCCTCAGTGAATTTCCATGTGTTCTACTCTGCCCTGTGACTTACTGGCACCGGGATTTGCAAATCAGCTAGAGAATGCCTAGGCTTCAGTTTCTCTGAGTTCTCCATCTTTAAAGCTGAACCCTAAAAGAAGGACTGTGTATTCCAGTGGCCCATATTACAAGTAAGTGCTCTTTACACCTAGGATTCTGGAAAAAGGTCTTTTTCTAGATTCAGATGAATTATATTAAAGGGCAATTTCCAGTGATATGCCCTTTTGTTTCTTGGAGTGAAGGAGGGGAAGTACATGATGAACCTATTGATTATTAGATTAGCAGGGAGCTCAAAGCTTGTCTGATGTCATCTTATCTTCCAGAGGGTAAATTTAGGAGGATAAATGACGAGTTTCAGTAGTCAAGGTGGGTGTCCCCAGAACCCATATCTCTTGACTGAGACTTCAGAATTATTTTTCTATTCCATGAATGAAATTCAGGGAGAGTTTGTGTGCTGGTGATAGAGTCTCTTCCTTGATAAATGCACAAACACACAATTTTGCAGACAATTTCAGGAGGGACACAGACTACAACTTCCTCTCCTAGCCCCTCTCCCCTCTGTAAGCCCACCTATGGATCCCATGTTAATGTCTTCCTGCCTAGGCTACAAATAGTTCATAGTTTAGGGAATAGATGTGCTGTCTAGTGTGTGAGTTCCTTGTTATAGCCACTGGCCATTTGTCCTGATGGTGATACTGGGTTCCTTATCTATAACCGTGACTTTGCAAAGAATATCATCCAATCCAGGATAAACCACTTTCAGGAAATTAAAGCCAAGAAGTGGAAGCTAAGTAGGGTGTCCATGGAACCTGGTTACAGATTAGATTTTCAGTTACAGTACTCATGTGCAAAGCTAGTGATCTGGCCCTGAAATGAGACACTGGGCCCATGCTGCAACTTCAGCGCTCTGCTTTTCACCCTCTAACCCCCATGAGAGTTTCTTCTGAATGCAGAATGTTGTTAGCAAGGGAGACTGGATACAGAAAAGAAAGTGAAGATACTATATCAGCCCTCTTCCCAGACCAAAAACTCTAGCCTGGCCTGCATTTGTGTTTGTACCCATCTGTCTTCTACTAGGAGAAGCATGATAATTATTCTTTTCATCAAGCTCCTTTCTTCTTCAAGGCCTAAAGCCTCAAGTACATTATTATCTTATTATCAAACTTGCCCATTATTATATATCCATGTTGATCTATTATATTAGTTCCTTTTTACCCCCTTTACTACCACTCTCCTTTTGCCCAGTTCTTTCTGCTCTGTTGGATGGGATGGTTCTTTTGAGTATTCCTAACTTTCAGACTGAGTGGAAGAAGATAGTAATGATTCTGTCATTACTGGGGTGTCTAGCTTCCATTCACAAACACTATATTGATGTTCTTGGGATGCAGCTTTTCCACTGACACACCTTGTACCCATGTGTGCTGCTGGAAAAACCTTGTTGTCACCAATGCAGATAGGCTTGAAAATCTCACTCTTTGCTAATTGGCACATCGAAATGTGCTAGTTGACCTAGAAAAGTTATTTCTGTGACTGGCAAATTGGGCTATTTTAAAAAGTTATAGTTTGGATTTTGGACCTGAACTGAGGACAGAATGTCCCTTTATTATCCTGAGGGTTCTTAAAGCGTACAAAGCTTGGTTTCAAAAGACGTATTAATTTTCTAAAGAATTGAGTGAGGCACAATAGTGCCTCAACCTTCTGCAAAGGCCAGTATGTTTCTGATCAGATGAATGCATTGTGTCTGAGGATGTGGGGGGTATTGAGATGAGTTTGGGATTCCTGGTGCAAACCAAATTCTAGGGACTATCCTAGAATATGTCAACTTACTAGCTTTATTTTAAGACTAAGCTTTGAGGGTCTTAAATCCTCGATGAATCCAGCCTAGATCACACCAGTCAAACCACAGATTTTTATTGAGCACTTTCCTGTGTTAAGTATCGTGCCATGTGCTGCAGAAGACACAAAAACAACCAGTGTACATTCCTGGTCCTCAAAGAACTTGCAGTTTAGTTAGAAAGATAAAGTATAAATGCCTGAAAAGTTATGGCAATATTAAAGTTGAAAACATGAAAAAGGAAAAATCATGGTTGGGCATGGTGGCTCATACCTGTAATCCCAACATTTTGGGAGGTCAAGGCAGGAGGATTGCTTGAGCCCAGGAGTTTGAGACCAGCCTGAGCAACATATAAGACCCTGTCTTTACAAAAAATAAAAAAATAGCTGGGCGTGGTGGCACATGTTTATAATCCAAGCTACTTGAGACTCAAGGCTGAGGTGGGAAGATGGCTTGAGCCCAGGAGGTCGAGGCGGTGGTGAGCTATGGCCAACACTACTGCACTTCAGTCTGGGTGACAGAGCAAGACCCTGTCACAAATAAAAAAGTAAAAATTACAAGGCATTCAGGCTTGACTGCTAAATTGCAGTTGCTCTATGTTTCAAGAAATGGGAAAAAGATTAATATTAGCATTCACTGAGCCCATACTATTTTCCAGGTAATTTACACATATATTATTCAATTCTCATAAGAAACCCATTTTACATATGAGGAAACTGAGGTTCAGATCAGATTAAACGACTTGCTCAGAGTTACATCATTTGTAAGTGCTAAAGCTAAACCTGTGCACTTTGTACCTTAATACACAGCCTCCTGGAGTAAGTGGTCTGGAAAGGCTTCATGAAGAAATAAAGCCTGAGCCAAGCCTTGAGGGATGGTTAGAATGTGCATGCAAATTGCATAGGAAGGAGGCTGTTCAAGCTAAGGGAACACATGGACATGGAGGCAGAAAATAGTCAACTAAGTATTGAGATTCTGAAGAGCAGGGTGGGAGTCAGGGATTCCAGTTGTACACAGAGACATTACCACTTATTTGCAAATCACAAGAAGACACTGTTTCTGTCATGTCTCTTAACCCTTACAGTATTTAGATTTTGTGTACATTTCCTATCTTTTCAACCTCCACAAATAAGAATTTCTTATGTGTGGATGGGACTTTGGAATCAGAATAGCTCTTTTACACATATCTCACCCTAGTGTAGTTGTTAAGGGGATTGGCTCAGGGATCAGATTCTCTAGGTTCATGTTCTGGCTGGGCCACTCCCTTGTGTGTGTGTGTGTGTGTGTGCGTGTGCGTGTGTGTATGTGGTGTGTGTGTGTGTGTGAAGGGGGGGCAGGGGTGGGAGAGAAAACACAAGGAGAACAAACTTGTGCAAGTTACTTATCCTCTGTGGACCTCAGTTCTCTCATCTATAAAATGGGGGTGATAATAGTGCCTATTTCATAAAGCTATTGTGAGGATTAAGTTAGTTAATGTGTGTAAAGCAAATAGCATTGCACTGTTAGCCATTATTAGTCTTTGATCCTCACCAAAACCCTGTGAAGTGTGTATTAGCATGTCCATTTTACAGACAGAGCCTTAGAAAGTTTAAGTAACTTGTACAGGGGGGCACACAGGAAGTGACAGAACTAGCATGAAAACTTTGGTCTTTCTGATACCAAAGGTCATCATACCAAAGGAAGGTTTGGTCTTCTTCTTTCCTAGTTATTTAGATTGATTTTTAAGTATTCAGCCATATGACCGCCTTTTGGCAAATTTTATACAGTATCGATTAGCAATTTGGGGGCTTAATTTTACTTTTAGGATTTTTTTGTTACAGAAATAGTAGATGCTCATGACTACAGTAGCAATAATATATTGTATATTTCAAAGTAGCTAGAAGAGAGGACTTGAAATGTTTCTAACACATAGAAATGATAAATACTCAAGGGCATGGATACCCCAAATACCCTGACTTGATCATTGCACATTCTATGCATGCAAAAAATACTCACGTGCACTCCATAAATCTGTAAAATATTATGTATCAATAAAAGGAAAAAGATTTTTTTAAAAATGAGATATGTGAAATATAGTGAATTATTTCAGATAAGTTCTAGGAAGAAAAATAATACATGGTCATTGAAAAGTAACTCAGAGGACTATAAAGAAAAAGCTAATCATTTTACCAGCTTTTAGTCCTGTTGCCTCAAGGGTAAATTGTGTTAAAAGTATCTTTTTACACTTATCCTTTGCTTGTACATGGAGATTAAAGATTTTCATATTTCTAGGATTGTTGGTTTATTTGGGTTCCAGCTTCTTACACACTTGGAATTCTACAAATACCACTCCAGTATATTTCTTTCTCTTTTTTTTGAAGTCTTAGTCTGCCACCCAAGCTGGAGTGCAGTGGTGTGATTTTGGCTCACTGCAACCTTTGCCTCTCAGGTTCAAGTGATTCTCCTGCCTCAGCCTCCCAAGTAGCTGGGGTCACAGGCATGCGCCACCATGTCCGGCTAATTTTTGTATTTTTAGCAGAGGCGGGGTCTCACCATGTTGGCCAAGCTGGTCTTGAATTCCTGACCTCAAATGATCCACCTGCCTTGGCCTCCCAAAGTGCTGTGATTACAGGCATAAGCCACCATGCCTGGCCCAGTATATTTCTTTGTTTAACTTAAACACTAGATAATCAGTAATCTCTTCGGGCATGGACATAACTCTTTTCATCCATAGTTTGGTTGGACTATATATTCGTATATTCCGCCTATTCTCTGTGGGTAAGGACAGTGTCTTTTTTCTTTCAAGTGAGCAGTTTAATAGGATAAAAATATTGGGGACCACTGAACTACTTCAAACCCCTCATGTTACACAAAAAATAGACACAGAGAGATTTGTTCCAGGGTCCACTGTTAGATAATGGTAAGCTGAAGTACAGACTTAGAATTCCCGTTTGTTTACTTCAAATCCAGGACTCTTTTCTGCTTTGCCATTCTCATTATTCCCGAGTTCTGAAGACCATAGTTTCCACAGAGTGCATGTGCAAGTGGATTATCGCTGGACACCAAATTCCAAATGTTCAAGTACACATCATTTCAGTACACACACATGTGGCTAGTGTCCTTTCCAACCTTTGCCAAAGTACCACCTCACTTTATGAGGCAAAATGTGTAATGGAGTCAAAGTCTGAAGAACCAAGCAGTAGATTGTAGAGCATGGATAGAGATCAATAATAAATACTTCAAAGTTCAAAAATGGCGACATTTGATTCATTGTGAATTGACTTGTAGAAAGCCCCATTGGAGCTGAGGACAAGTGTCTTTTGTTTTGTGGTTGCCCCTACATAGCCTTGTACTTAGCACATGGTAGATATCTATAGATAGAATAAATGAATTCATCAGCCAACCTGAACCTCTATGTTGCTTAGGGAAATTCTGGGGATCCCTCTCACATATGTCCTGGGATCTTGGGTGCGAAGACAGAGGGGTGATAGATAATATTTTTTTCCAGGAGAATTTTTTTTTCAACCACCTAAAATTATGCCATTTTCTTGATTACAACAAAAGACGTATTTACTGTTGAAAGTTTGTGAAATATAGAAAAGTATAAATTTTTAAAAAATCATCACCAATGCAAAGGTGATTA
Organism: Pan paniscus; assembly: GCF_029289425.2. Taxonomy (NCBI): domain Eukaryota; kingdom Metazoa; phylum Chordata; class Mammalia; order Primates; family Hominidae; genus Pan; species Pan paniscus. The sequence continues at coordinate 109,610,168 of NC_073272.2, forward strand.
TTTTTCTGGACACTGAAAAAAAAGGAGGAGGCTTTGTGCCTTTTGTCTTTATACATTTATGTATCATTTCTTTACAGAAGTGATATATGTTCAAAACAGAAAAAAATGGAGGCCAGGTGCAGTGGCTCCCACCTGTAATCCCAGCACTTTGGGAGGGCAAGGCAGGAGGATCACTTAAGCACAGGAGTTTGACACAAGCCTGGGCAACATAGCGAGACCCCATTTCTTAAAGAAAGTAAGGAAGGGAGGGGAGGGGAGGGAAAAATAGAATAAAACAAATCATTGAGCAGTAACAACTATTAACATTGTTTGTTACATATTCTGGAAGTCTTTTTGTCTCTTTATAGATGTTAAGAGTTTATAGTGTAGTGGTCAAAAGTACCAATCCTTGAACCAGCTGGTCCATGGTTTTATGGCTGGCTCTTCTACCTGCAGCTGTGTGACCTTGGGTAAGATACCTAACCTTGCTGACCTCATTTTCTTATCTGTAAAATGGTGCTTGGTTGAACGGAGATGATGTGTGGTAAGCACTTAGCCCAGGGCCTGGCGCATAGGAAATAACCAATAAATGTCAGATGCTGTTGTTTTTACTACTATTACTACTATTATCCTAAACACTGAGGAGGTGCATGCCCTTGTTGATGTTAGTCTTTAGAGCTTTGACCCCAACTCCCTGAGCTTTTCAGTGGCAGTAATGTGAAGGGGGCTTTGTTTCTGCATTAGCCTTGCTGAGTGAGATTAAAATTCCCAGGCAGGCTTTCCTATCCACATTGACCAACACTGCCTTTGTTTTTCACATTTGTTTCAGTGACAGCCTGTTTGATTAGGGAACTGGCCAATCTGCTTTTCTCCCTCCTTACAGGTGAATTGGGCCCACTCCTTTTTGGGTTTTCAAATAAAATGTCCAGACCTTTTAGGTTTGTCAGTAGGTCCAAGCCCTTCAGCCCATTTAGGGAGTGGCAGCAGTGAGTGCCAGGCAGCAGCCTGTTTGCCTCCAGAGCTTACTAGTTTGCCTTGGCCCTTGTTTGCCTTGGCCCTGTCTTCCTAAAATCACATTAGAAGGAACAGCGTCTGGCAGTCTTACCCAATGTCTTTTCTCTCCACCTTGAGCCACTACTTCAAGCAGTGTTTCTTTATGCAATAGAAGCCTTATCTAGTGAGTGCTTCCACTCCTTAGTCTGTGGATCAGTGGTTCTCAACGCTGGCTGCACAATTAGTATCCCCAGAGCCACTTTCAATACACACTCATTTAAAAATTTTACATCATTTTATTTTTGGCACCTAATAATTGCACATATTTTGGAGGTACATTGTGATATTTAGATACAGACAGTGTGCGAAGATCAAATCAATCTTGTTAGCATATCTGTCACCTCAAGCATTTATCATTTCTTTGTGTTGGGAACATTCAAATCCTCTCTTCTAGCTATTGGAAAATATACAATACATTATTGTTAACTATAGCCACCCTACATGGCTATAGGACATTATAACTTATTCCTTCGATCTAGCTATAATTTTGTATCTGTTAACCAACCTCCCTAGCTCCACCCTCCCCAGCCTCTAGTAACCACCATTCTACTTTCCCTTTCTATGACATTTTGTTAGCTCCCACATATAAGTGAGAACATGTGGTACTTATCTTTCTGCACATACTCATTTTTTAAAAGCACTCCAGGCAATTCCAATGTGTGCAACCAGGGCAGCTCTGCTGTACACCTTGTTCTAGTTCTGCCCTGCCACTGGCTGGGGCTTGGGGCTTTGAAGGATTTAATTTCACCATATTAAGTATCAGTTTCCACATTTTTCAAATGGGATTTGTAAAATTTACCCTCTCTACCTTTCAGACAAGTTATAAAGAAAAGATAACAAAAGATAACAATGAAAAGATAACAAAGAGCTTTGGAAAGTTAAAAGCACTACACAAATGAGCACTTGCCTTGTTCTCTCTTTGACTTCAGTCACAATTTTTTGTAAAGGGGGTTTAATTGAGATATAATTTACAAATGAAAAGTTTATCCTTTTCAAATATACAATTCAGTGGTTTTTAATATATTCACAGAGTTGTTCAATTAGCACCACAGTCTAATTTTAGAACACTTTCATCACCCCGAAAAGAAATTGCATAAACATTAGCATCATCCCCATTCCTTCTTTCCTTGTTCTGGACCCAGGAAACCACTAATCTACTTTCTGTCTGTATGGATTTGCCTATTCTGGACATTTCATGTAAATGTAACCATATAATATGGCATTTTGTGACTGGCTTCTTTCACTCAGCAGAATGTTTTCAGGGTTCATCCATGTTGTTGCATGTATCAGTACTTCATTCCTTTTTACGGCTGAATAATATTCCTTTGTATTATATATCACATTTTGTTTAGCCATTTGTCGGTTAGTGTACATTTGGGTTGGTTCTACCTTTTGGCTATTGTTAATATGCTGCTATGAACATTTGTATAAAGCTATCTGTTTGTCTGCTTTGGAGTATGTACCTAGAAGTAGAATTGCTGGGTCAAATGATAACTCAGTGTTTAACCTTTAGAGTAACTGCCAGACTATTTTCCAAAGTGGCTATACCATTTTATATGTCCACCAGCAATGTATGAGCATTCCAAGTTCTCAACATCCTCACTACCACTTGTTATTGTGTCTTTTTTATTATAGCCATTCTAGAGGGTGTGATGTGGTAGAGGTTGAGTATCCGTTATCCAAAATGCTTAGAACTCGAAGTGTTTCAGATTTTGGAATGCTGCACTTTGTACTTACCAGTTGAGCATCCCTAGTCTGAAAATCTGAAGTGCTTGAATGAGCATTCTTTTGAGCATCACTTTAATACTCAAATTTGACCCAGCCATCCCATTACTGGGTATATACCCAAAGGACTATAAATCATGCTGCTATAAAGACACATGCACACGTATGTTTATTGTGACACTATTCACAATAGCAAAGACTTGGAACCAACCCAAATGTCCAGCAATGATAGACTGGATTAAGAAAATGTGGCACATATACACCATGGAATACTACGCAGCCATAAAAAATGATGAGTTCATGTCCTTTGTAGGGACATGGATGAAATTGGAAATCATCATTCTCAGTAAACTATCGCAAGAACAAAAAACCAAACACCGCATATTCTCACTCATAGGTGGGAATTGAACAATGAGAACACATGGACACAGGAAGGGGAACATCACACTCTGGGGACTGTTGTGGGGTGCGGGGAGGGGGGAGGGATAGCTTTAGGAGATATACCTAATGCTAAATGATGAGTTAATGGGTGCAGCACACCAGCATGGCACATGTATACATATGTAACCTGCACATTGTGCACATGTACCCTAAAACTTAAAGTATAATAATAATAAAATAAAATAAAATAAAAAAATAAAATATCTGATAAAAAAAAGTTTCATATTCAGGAACATTTCAGATTTCGGATTTTTGAATGCTATTTCTCTGATAACTAATGATGTTGAACACTTTTTCATGTACTTACTAGCTATTTGTATGTCTTTTTGGAGAAATATCTTTTCAGATCCTTTCCCAAATTTTAATTGGGTTGTTTTCATTGTTCAGTTATAAGTGTTCTTTCTGGATATTAAATCCTTATCTGATATATAATTTGAAGCATTTTCTCCCATTCTGTGGGTTGTCATTGCATTTGCTTGATTGTATCCTTTGAGGCACAAAATATTTTAATTTTGATAAAGTCTAATTTCTCTATTTTTGATTTGGCTGCTTGTGCTTTTGGTATCACATCTAAGAAACTGTTGCCTAGTCCAAGACCATGAAGATATATGACTGTTTTCTTCTAAGAGTTTCATGGTGTTGGCTCTTACATTTAGGTCTATGATCCATTTTGAGTTAATCTTTATGTGTAGTGTGAGGAAGGGGTCCAAATTCATTTTTTTCATGTGGATATCCAGTTGTCCCAGCACCATTTGTTGAAAAGACTCTTCTATCCATCCCCATTGAAATATCTTGGTATCCTTTTTAAAAATCAATGAAAAATAAATGTGAAGGTTTATTTTTAGACCCTCAGTTCTATCTCATTTCTCTATATGTCTATCCATATGCCAGCACCACACTGTCTTGATTGCTGTAGCTTTGTAGAAAGCTTTGAAACTGAGTGTGCATTGTAACAAGATCTTCTGGGGATTAGTGTGTGTGTGTGTGAATGTTGAAAAGGGCTGGAAAGCAAAGTTGAAAGAAAGCAAAATGAGCAATATAGTGTTCAGATGATAAGGCCCAGGGGGATTGACTAGCCTGAGGCCACATAGCCAGTGATTGGCAGATCTTGGTTCAGCACTCAGGTCTTCTGACTTCCACATCAGTGCTCTTTCCACTTCCCCTGTTGCATAAGTACTGAATGAGATGCCTTTGGTTAATGGACACTCTGAGCAAGAGACTTCAGGGTTATTTAAGCAACTGAACTTTGCTCAATTGCCTCATCTGTATAACAGAAATATTACCTCTATCACTGGCTGGGCCTGGTGGCTCACGCCTATAACTGCAACACTTTGGGAGGCTCAGGAGGAAGGATCACTTGAGCCGAAGTGTTGAGACCAGCCTGGGCAACAAAGTGAGACCCTGTCTGTACAAAAAATAAAATAATTAGCCAGGTATGGTGGCATGTGCCTGTAGTCCCAGCTAGTCAGAAGGCTGATGTGGGAGGGTCACTTGAGCCCAGGAATTTGAGACCAGACTGGCCAACATAGTGAGACCGGTCTCTACCAAAATTTTTTTTAAAAAATTAGCCAGGCGTGGCGGTATGTGTCTGTAGTCTCACCTACTTGGGAGGCTGAGGCAGGAGGATCACTTGAGCCTAACAGTTCAAGGTTACCATGAGCCATGATCATGCCATACACTCCAGCGTGGGTGACAGAGTGAGAACCTGTAATAGGAAATGGAAGGAAGGAAGGAAGGAAGGAAGGCAGGCAGGAAGGCAGGCTGGCTGGAGGGAAAGAGGGAAGCAGGGAGGGAGGGAGAAAGGTACATCATAGTTATTATGAGGATTCAATGAAATAATCCTTTGTTGGGTGCCAACTGGCAAGATGAATGCAGTTTTCCATTGCATAAAAAGAATCGGGGGGTAGGCAGAGCTCCTCCTGAGGCCCATCTCTTACCTCAACAGGTGGCCTGCCAACCTCCCCTTAGGTCCCACACGCCTAGGACCTTGAGTGGAGTGAACTGAGACTTTAGGGCAAACTGAGGGTTTCTTTAGAAAGTCCAAGGAAAGAGTGATCACTTCTGGGTCCCAGTACTGCATGGGTGCCAGTTGAGGAAGCTTTGGTGGTAGGATCAGGCCAGAGGAGCTAACGCAGGAAAGGAGTTTGGGGTGGAAAAACTTCGTAAGCTAGGAGGTCCTATGATGTAGTGGATAAGAACAGGAGTGTATGTATATAATTTTATATTGTAGAAAATTGAAAGCATACACAAAAGTAGAAAAAATGTTCCCTAATGCATCTGTCACCCAGTTTCAATGATTGGCACCACATAGCCCATCTTTTTCTTTTTAACAATACACCTCACTCCACCACAAATCCATTCCACCCCCAACACAAACACCTATCCCTGGATTATTTGGAAGAAAATCTCATGTAATTTTAACTGTAAGTATTTCATTATGCATGTCTGAAATGTAAGGACACAGTAAAAAATAAACATTACAATACCATTATCATACCTATAATAACTAGCAATAATTCCTTAAAATCATCAAAGATACCTAGTCAGCAGAGCCCAGGCTTTTAATCTAGCCAAATCACTGTTCCAGTCTTCCTTCTACAGCATCAATAGCCTGTCTCAGAGCCTGTTTTACATTGTAAAATGAGGACGGTCATAACAATTCCTGAATCTTTAATAAGGTAATGCATGTAAAGTGCTTACCACAATGCCTGATACAAAGTAGTAAGTGCTCAATAAAGGTTAGCTAAGATTATTTATTAATAATAATAGGAAATATTTGAGTTGCTATTAAGGTGCTTTTGAGAATGGCTTTGACTTAGAATCAAGAGGCAGATTTGGAGCCCAGCGAAATGATTGTTGCGGGGAGGAATAACGACAAAAACAAAACAAAAAAACTTTCAAAGTGGCTGAAAAGAGAGCACCGGTATGAACTGGGAAGTGGAGCTGCAGATGATGGCGTCCTGGTAATTTTCCTCCACTGTATGTAGTTTTTTCCCCCTGCAATTCCCCTGGAAGAGAGAGGAGAACTGGCTCGGGTGGGGGTTGCAAATACTAGAAAGTATTCTGGGCAAGAAGGGGCACTGCAATCAAAGGGCTGGGGGCCCCCAGAGTCCTGGCTCAGGAGATGAAGTCTCAGGTTCCCTGGGCTCATGGGCCTAAAGCCCCACCTTGTGGGGAATGGTCTGAGCGACTCTGTTTCTGTGCACGGAGTTTGGAGGCATGAGGCAGGCTCACTACATCGTGTTAGAAACATTCCCATTGTTCAGGAATGGTCTTGCTCTCTGCTGCCAGTTCCAGGCATCAGCTGAAAGCTTTTTAATAAAAATGGAACTCAAAGGAGACGTGATAAGGTACCTGATTTTAACCTGAAGTGAGAGAACACCAGATGTTTCATTCTGTCTGAGGGTTTGAGAGGAAAAGCAATTAGCAGCTGCTACTGATTTAGCAACAGACACCTGCTAAATGAAAATCTGTAAAACCGGCCAGGCTTGGCAGCAGAAGCGCATACACTGCTTCTCAGGCATTTCTGGGAATTGTAAATTATGTTGGCTCGAATGGCAGGGCGGGGGGCTTCCAGTGAAGCTGAACATGCTCATCTAGACCAGGAGTGTGTTTTTCTAAGATGGCAATAACTTAGAAATGGCTATTTGGTTGGTGGATGGAGAGGACGAGATGAGAACGAATCTTCCAGAAGCTGCCTGGTTCGTCTCTGCTGCTGGCCCAGCTCACAGGTTGCTGTCTGGGAGTCATCCTATAGCTGCCCTCTGGGGACAGATAGGGCTGACAGAAGGACAAGGGAATCCTGCCACCCCTCTCCTGCTGATCCAGAGCACATCTCTCCCTGCCACCAAAGGCAGTAAGTCTCAAAGCAGGAGGAACACCCAACTCTGGACTCACAGCATCTCCTGCTCTGGGACAGTTACAGACTGTTGGCTTTAGCAGTGATTTGGAGAGTTTGTGCTTTGCTTTGGCTGGGAAAGAGACTTATCCATAGCCTACTGCCTTTCAGGATTCTTTTCTAAGGGGATATCAATGCCTGCTCTCCACGTCTATTTTCTCGAGGCCCACAGTGGAGCACAAACAATGGAAACATAGGAATCCATGCAGAGGGCTTTAGCGATCTCCTGGGACACTGCTTCTGTCCTGTCTTTTAGCCCTTATAGTTTATAGTTTAGATTTTACATGTGTTTCCTATCTTTTCAACCTTTTCTAATAAGAATTCCTTACATGTGGATGGGACTTTGCAACCAGCAAATCTCACCTTAGTGTAGTTGTTGAGGATGGGTTCAGGGATTTTCTAGAAAATAAATCTATTTTCTAGGTTTATTTCCTGGCTGGGCCACTCCTCTGTGTGTGTGTGTGTGTGTGTGTGTGTGTGTGTGTGTGTGTTGGTGGGAAGAACATAAGGTTCTTCATGGAGTGGGTGTTCAATATATGACTGGTTGAAGAGAAGGTCAATTTGTAGGTCATCTAGGTGGTGCTGAAAGAATTGAGCAACTCCCATTTGTGCCTTATGCCACATGCACTGTACATAACTGTGTCTTGGTCTCCAAACTAGGCCAGAGGTCAACTGTAACTTGGGCCAAAGGTACCTTCTGTTTCCAGTTTTGAGCAAGGGAATGGCAGCTCTCCATATGGAGCAGGGACCAGGGGGTGCTGTTGGCAGATGCATGGTGAGAGCTGTCCTGAGGAAGTACCATCCAGAGTCTCGTCCTAGCAAGGTGTTTTAGTGTGGTTAAAGGGTCACTCCTGGCCGGGTGTGGTGGCTCATGCCTGTAATCTCAGCACTTTGAGAGGCTGAGGCGGGCAGATCACCTGAGGTTGGGAGTTCGAGACCAGCCTGACCAACATGGAGAAACCCCGTCTGTACTAAAAATACAAAAATTAGCCCGGTATGGTGGTGCATGCCTGTAATCCCAGCTACTCGGGAGGCTGAGGCAGGAGAATCTCTTGAACCTGGGAGGCGGAGGTTGTGGTGAGCCAAGATCGCACCATTGCACTCCAGCCTGGGCAACAAGAGCAAAACTCCGTCTCAAACAAAACAAAACAAAACAAAACAAAACAACCACAACTCAACTCCTGCTTCCAAAGATGGAAGTGAGAGAAGATTCTTTTTCCTTTAACTGAGTGGGCCCTTAGTTGAGATATACAGACATGTTTTAATTTCACTAACTCGGCCCCACAGTGTAGGAGGGGGAAAGGAACAGCAAGTAGTCCAGGTAGAGGAAGAGCTAGGGTCCCCACACTCTAGCCAGAATTGGGGGAGCTCCACCTTCTCTGATCAGGGGAGAGACAGGATTCCCATCACCTCCTTCCAATAACTAAAATAACCACAGCACAAATATGTGTCCTGTATCAGCAAGCTGCCATTGAAAGAGGGCCATGGACCCTGCGTATGATAGAGCATGCTAGGTGCACTCATGGTCCTTATAAAAGCAGCCAGGTATGCATGGGCTGGGCCCTGCATGCACAAGTTACCCATTGGTCCACTAAACGTATGTTCCTAAAAACCCATTATGGTCTTAAGAATTCAGACTGGCATGGATGCAAAAATTCAGATAACCCCTAAGTAATAAAAGTACTTATTTTTCTTTAGAACCTAAGACCTATAAGTCTCAACTAATTTGAAGAATACTCTGGTGACCAAAGGGAGAATGCGTCTTCAAAAGATTGCTTTTATTTGGAGGTTGCAGGCCTTGCATAGGGTCGTTCCCCCACCCCCGGGGACTCTGTTAATGAAGGGGTTTGGGTAGGGCTTGAGCCTCTGCTCCTTCAACATTTCAGCATACACACAAAAGAGCCTACTTCTCAGCACAGATGTGACTACTATGTGTCCACTTGGATGTCACATTTCAGGGCAGGTTCATTCATAATACAGGTAAAATGTTACTATATTTTATCCTCTGTTGTTGCTTTGAAAAGTCAGTGGTCAGCCTTTTTACTCCTTTGAAAGTAATCTTTTCAGGTCACTTTTGAGGTTTTTTTGTTTCTTTTTGTTTGGTGTTCTGCAATTTTGCTATATGTTTCAGTATTGATTTGTTCTTTCTTATTCTGTTTGGGAGTCTTTGGGCTTCTGGTGTGTGGGTATATATCATTCATCAGGTTTCAGAACATTCTCAGCTGTTATAACTTCAAACTCTGCCTCTGTTCCATTCTATTCTTCTGGGACCACATTTTAGAGATATGTTAGTCCATCTTACTGTGTCTTCTTATCTCTTAATCTTTCTTTGATATTTTCTAATTTGTCTTACTGTATTGCACTTTGGCTAATTTCTTCAGCTGTATATTCCAGTTTATTATTTATCTCTTTAGTTAGTTCTATCCATTGAGTTTTTATTTCAGTTATTATATTTTTAATTTTTTTCAAACATACAAAACAGTCTGTAGGTAATAATTTTATTATCTGCAGTCTTTAAATTTCTGTTTTCAGGATTCCTGGCTTGTTTCCTTGTGTATTTAAGTTTTCTTTATTTTAAATATTATTATTTTTGTTGCTTTACTGTAAGTTGCTTATTTTCCTTGGGATTTTATTTATGGGTAGTTTTTGACTCCTGGTTTCCTGTAGAAAGGATCTGTCTTCATTCTTGCTAGGCACCTGAGAGCTGCCAGTCTGGAATCATGCTAAATGAATTCTTGACCTCAGGTTTTTTGATTACCCAAGTAGTATACATTCACTTTTCAAATACACATGATGGCTGGCTTGCAGTTCCAAGTTTTTATTGGAGATAACCTAGTTCCTTTCCCTGCTACTCCAACTCAGTGTAAAGATTGAGAGTAGATTTTCCTTATCGTCCTAGGGGGCAGGAGTAATTTGTATTTCTAGTACACGTTTACACTGAAGTGTAGCTTTTTGGGGTCCCAGCTTTATGAGAGTTATCTCCTATCAGACTCTTTTTGGGATATCTTGACCTTTGTCCCCCATCCCTTATGCCCTGTGAAGCTATGAGAAATCAAAGCTCAAGTTCAGCTGGCTTAGCAAATCTACTTTGGGTGAAAATTGGATGCCGTATCCCACTTATGTCTCTGGGTTCCCACTTTCACTTTTTTTCTGGCTAGAAAATTCCTTGTGTATTTGACAGTTCATAGATTGAAAAAGAAAACAATTTTAAAAATATTTTATCCAGGACTTTTGGATGTTTTCAGTGGTAGATTTGTTTAAGAACTAGCTTTTTATATGCTCAGAAATGAACATCTGGATCTTGTTTTCCAACACTTTTATGGCTGTGTCCTTACTTTCAGGAGCAACCAGGAGGACATTCTAATTCTATTCCTTGGTTGTCAGTGCTCTCCTGAAATATCTCTAAATAAGTTGATAAATACCTACTGTGTGTCTAGTATTGTGCTAAGTTCTATGAAATATCGGGGAGACCATGTAGCTTCTCATGTAGCTAACAGAACATTGGCAGTAGTGGCCTTCAGCCCTTGGAACACTGATTTAAACCATATTTTCATTTCCAAACCCTTTTAAGCCCTAGAAATTAGCATTTAGAATGATGTGGTTGTAAGACTGTAAGGTACATAAAGGCAGAGGCCATTTGTATCTTGTTTATAATAGTTGGCACATAGTAGATGCTCAATAAATACTGAATGAATGAGTATCTGGGAGGTCATGGAGGCAGATTCCAATGCTGATCAGTTCCCATGGCAATTTAATTAGAATATTCCAGATCCATGCTCACAGGTGTGGAGGAGAAAGAATAGCTCAATAGCAGGAGGTCAAACCATCATGTGTTTGGGTCATTGGTATATCAAGTTTCTAAGTCAAGGGTCCACTCTCTACCATAAAGGGCCTCAGGGCACATGTAGGTAGTATAAGTCGGTGATTAAGAACATGGACTCTGAAGTCAGACTGCCCATTTTCATCCTGGCTCTGTAAGTTACATTGGGTCAGTTAACCTTTTTGTGTCTCAGTTTTCTTAGGTTCTACCTATGGAGTTGTAGGAATTAGCTACTACATACTAAGTATTAAGACAATGCCTGGCAGAGAAGTGCCATGTACTAACAATTACTTATTATTTCTATTATTATTATCTCCGTTGTTGTTTTGAACACCAGTCACATCATAAAAAATACATTCTCCTGGGAGTTATTTGTCATTTCTATATGAAAATATTCTGAGTTTTCACACTTACCCCTTAGGATTTTGGAGCCTGCCCTACTGGAGTATTTCTCCAGGTAGGGGTTGAATACCTCTGTATCCACAATTTTTTTTTTTTAGGGAAATATATTAAAATACAGGATGCTGGGCCCCATCCCAGTTGGTCCAAAGAAATTTCTTTCTCTGAAACTCTGTGATGAAAATTAAGATTCTACACATTCTCTGTGTGTTGGGTTAGCCAGGAACTGCTGCAGGTTTAAGTTTACCATCCTTCAGTGCTGATGGAAAATCTGGGAGCAGGCTTGGAGCCTGAGAAGAAATAGAGAATTGGAGAGTTAAACAGAAGAGAAGAGAAGAGAAGAAAGAAATAGAAAGAAGTGACCAGAGTGTACTCATGTCAGGAGGTGGTCAAATCCCATCCATCTCTGGTGGCCTCCAGGGGATATGTGACATTTGCTTTCCCTTGATTTAGGGATTTATGAACCTGGCTCCAACTTAAAGCAGAGGTCGTGGGGATTGTTAGGGGGAGATGTTAGAAGTAACAGGCCAGGGAAGCCTGCCTCACAAATGACTGCCAGGCCCACTGGTTGCCTTTAAGCAATGACCCCCAGGGAGTAGATTAACCAGATTCCCTTCTTGGCAGATGGTGGGGTAGGGGGTTAGGCTGAGTGCCCTTGAGCTGTTTTGACTGGCCTGAAAGCCAAATCCAGATGCTTTCCTGCTTGCCTTTGCTCTAGTGCTAGTGGAGGGTTGGCTTTTATATCAGTCATGCCATCTGATGCTCAGGTCTTTTAAAGACATTACAATATGGGTGGAGGGTAACACAGACTACCTGTGCGGATGAAGAACTGGGAGTTTAGTACCTTTCCTCTCATACCTACCGCTCTACATGGCCTAAATTTTCTGGGTGGAATCTGTAACCCAGGGTAGAGGAAAATGATGTGTTGGTCCTGTCATTGGTGGAAAGGGGCCTCGTTGATTCCCTTGTTCCACTACCTAAGCAGGAATGTTAGGCCTGGGCAAGTCAGTCTGCAGGCACAGTTTGGCCTCCACATACAAGCCGATTTTCTTTTGACTTGCAGCTGCCCTGGTTCCTCGGTAGGCTTTTGAACCATCTCTCTGATTAATTAGACTTTCCTCTGAGTTCTTTGGAGAGATCTGTACAAATACTAACTTTCCCTTATTGAGTAAAAAGTCAAATAATGTGTTCAGGGCTGGACTTCGAAGTCCTGAAACACCATCTTGTATACTCAAAACATCTTTCTTTCTTCTGTATGAAATTCAACCTTTGTCTCAGTTTGAAGAAGTGATAAATAAATTTGCATTTTGTGAATTTGGAGCTCCCTGAGTCCACTTTGATGGCTAGGTAGTACCTACATTATGGCAGCTAGGTAGCATAAGTCCTTCCGTTTTCATAGTAGACTTTATTTCTTTTCCATCAGGGAGCAGCCTGAAGTATGGAACAGACAATAATGGTTAAGATGATGGGTTCTTGAGCCAGGTTCCCTTTGTGCAAATGCCGGCTGAGCCACTTAATAAACCCAAGACCATAGGCAAATTATTTCACTGAAACCCTATCCCTTTTTCTTTTAAAATGGACCTTGGATACACATAATTGGAGTAATCATATTTCTAATCCTTGACTCATTTCATGCTGCACCATTTGTCCATGTATAGCCTGCTTTAATTTTATTTATGTGTGCATTTACTTTTTTATGGATAATAAGACAACTGTGAGCCCAACTTAAGAATTAGCCACATTGATGAGAACTCAGTCTGCCTGTGTGCTGCTCCCCCAATCCGGCTCTCTACCTCCCTCTCCACCCTGAAGGAATCGCTGGCCTGAATTTTGGTTATTATTCTTTTGCTCTTTTTGAAGTTTTATCTCTCTCATATGCACAGAGATATTTATATTCATATTGATGTAGATATGGATATATAGATATATACATGTAGATATATCTTCCTAAATAAGATATTACTTGGTTGTTTTTCTGGCCCTCATAAAAAGGGTATTATGTTTTAGGTAGTTTTCTGGTACTTGCTTGTTTTACTCATCATTATATTAGTATGATTCATTCCTGCCACAGAGTATAACTGTAGTTACAATTTCACTGTGGCATAACATTTCATGTTAATATACCACAATGTATTTCTCCAGTCTCCTTGGGATGGGTTTTTGGTCATTTCCAGTATTTTACTATCATGAAAAATTCCTCTGTTCCTCAGTTTTCTCATCTTCAAATTGGGGAATAACCATAGGAGCTACCACATAAGGGTGTTATGAAGATAAAAGGAGTTAATAGTTATAAAGTGCTTAGAACAAGACCTTGCTCATAGCATATTGTTGGTCCGTGTATTGGTTTGTTAGGGCTGCTATGACAAATATCACAGACTGGGTGGCTTAAAAAACAGAAATTTATTTCCTCACAGTTCTGGAGGCTAGAATTCTAAACTCAAGGTTTTGGCAGGGTTGGTTTCTTCTGAGGGCCTCTCTTTTCCACTGGTGAGTGGCTATCTTCTCCCAATGTCTTTGTAGGGTTTTTTCCTCTGTGTCTGTCTGTGTTGTAATCTCTTCTTCTTTATTGTTTTTTTCTTTTTAGTTGGAGTCTTGCTCTGTCACCCAGGCTGGAGTGCAATGGCACGATCTTAGCTCACAGCAACCTCCACCTCCCAGGTTCAAGCAATTCTCCTGCCTCAGCCTCCCGAGTAGCTGAGATTGCAGGCACCTGCCACCACACCTGGCTAATTTTTGTACTTTTAGTAGAGACAGGGTTTCACCATATTGGCCAGCCTAGTCTTGAACTCCTGACCTCAGGTGATCCACATGCCTCAGCCTCCCAAAGTGCTGGGATTACAGGCGTGAGCCACCGCACCCTGGACTGTAATCTCTTCTTATGAGGACACTGGTCATATTGGATTAGGACCCACCCATATGACCTCATTTTACCCTAATTACCTTTTTTAAAGGCACTATCTCCAAATACATTCACATACTGAGGTATTGAGGGTGAGGAATTCAATGCATGAATTTGGGGAGAGACACAATTCAGGCCATAAGAGTCAGTAAGTATTCATTATGACCATCATTCTCTTCACCCTCCTCCTTATCATTAAAGCTCAAGAAAATGCAGCAGACTTAGTTATGATATATCCCCTAAGAACACTATTATGTGAACTATTATTATTATCCTTAGGCAGACCAAACACCGGAGCTTCCTTCCCGGCCTTTTCAGAAATGACTTTGGATACCAGCAACAAGTACTCAAAAATGGTAAATTGTGGTTTCTTAAGATGATAGGCAGCAGCTCCTTAAGTCAGTTAGATGTGGGAGGAGGAGAGTGAGGAGGTTTCATTTCCATCTTGGTTAAAAGAAACAGCTAAGTGAGCTCTTGTAGAGTATCTAATGGTATACAGACTCGAAATTGCCACTCGGTAAAGTTCTATGGGTTTTCCTGAAAGAGGCAGGCAGATCTGGGCTGCTATATTTTTCAAACCAGGAAATACACTTGCACAAGTGGCTGTGCCACCAGAACAAACAGCATCTTTTATGGGCTCAAAGTATTTGACATTAGGGAGCTGGCTAGGGGAAGGCACCTGATGACCACAACTCTGTTCCCCTGCTCTCTCAAGGGCTCTAAGCACTAAGGAGGAAGTCAGGAGTAGCCCTGATAGGGTTTGGACTCCAAAAGGAAGGACCAGCCAGACACAGTGGCTCACGCCTGTAATCGCAGCACTTTGGGAGACAGAGGCAGGCAGATCACTTGAGGCCAGGAGTTCGAGACAAGTCTGGCCAACATGGCAAAACTCTGTATCTACTAAAAATACACACACACACACAAAATAGCCAAGCACAGTGGCCTGTGCCTGTAGTCCCAGCTACTCGGGAGGCTGAGGCAGGAGAATCTCTTGAACTCAGGAGGCAGAGGTTGCAGTAAGCCGAGATCACACCACTGCACGCTAGCCTGAACAACAGAGCGAGACTCTGTCTCAAAAAAAAAAAAAAAAAAAAAGGACCAGTGGCTGCCCCCCCCCCCTTAATTATGCCCCCCTGCCCTTTCCACATCAGACAATGAAAATTAGATGGAATAGCATGTGCCTGGCAGGGCTGTGGGCATCTGTCCTTACTGGAGGTGAGGTGAGGAGTGGGAGTAGGGTCTCGAGGGAAAAATACAATGAGAACAAGGGATTTGGGGGTCTATGGATGCCCCCTTTACACATTATTTTCTTAACAGGCTGTGATTCTCCAAAGGAGGGAATTCTTAAAAACTAGAACAAATTAACACTAATCATCATTAATAATTTAATGCATCCTCTTGGTTAAGGATTCCTGTAATGTAGAGATGTAAAGAATGTAACATAAAAGTTCCCACCTCCTACTCCCCAGAGAGAATTGCTGTTAACAGTTTGGTGTACTTATCTTTTAACTTTTTTCATCCTTTAAAAGAATTTAGCTACATGATTAAAAATGAATACATTCATTTGTTATAAAAATATATATATACAAGTATACAGAGCCCAAAGTCAAGATCTTCCCTTTCCTATCCCGGTCTCTCTTCCTCAATCCTGTTTCCTTCTCCAGTTTGGGGAATAGTAACTGGGTGCTATCTTAGATCCATTTTATATACACCCAAAAATACATATACAAACTTATTCCTTTTCTTCTAAAAAAAAAAAAGGATCATGCCTTATACAATATAGACTTGCTCTATTTTACCTAGAAATGGTTGTACCTCCTTAACAACAACAACAAAAAAGGTGGAGTAATACATCTTCCAGAGTGTTTTTTGATGACTGTCTTACTAATGATGGTCATTTAGTTTGCTTTTTTAAATTACAAATTTTTTGTAATTATAAATAATGCTGCAGTGAACATCTTTATGCATATATTTTTGTGCATGTGGGCAGGTATTGCTGTTAGTACCAATTCCTAGAAGTGAAATTACTGAGTCAAACTGAATGGGCATTTTAAAGTTTTCATAGATATTGACAAATTGTTCTCCAGAAATAATGTATCTTGTTTCTTCTTCGGTGTACTGTATCTTGGGGTTTCACCATATTAGTTCATACTTTTATCATTTAAATTTAGTTAAATATTTAAAAATTCCTAAGTTTTTACTATACAAATTTTCAAACATATTGAAAAGTTGAAATAGTAGCATAGTGAACAATGACTGTACATCCTCCAGCTAGATTCAACAATATCTAACATTTCTCCATATTCACTTTCTATCTAAATTTGCTGAATCATTTCAAAGTTGCAGACATCTTGATGCTTCAGTCTAAGTACTTCAGCCTGCAGCTCCTAAGACTAAGGACATTCTCTCGTATAACTACAATACCTTACCACAATTAAGAAAATTATCAACATTTCTATAATACCATCTACCTTATTTAATCAGCTTACATTTAAATTTCCTTAATTGTCCCAAGAATGTCTTTTAAAAAAAAATCAGGATCCAGTGAAGTTTCAAGTATTGCTTTTGATTATTCCATCTCTTTACTGGTTTTCATTTTTTTAACCTAAGAACGGTACCCCCTTCTTCATTTATGATACTGAAATTTAGGGAGTTATTTTGTAGAATGTCCCACATTCTGGATTTGAATGTTTCCTTAATGACACCTTCTTATTTTTAATGGCAATGTGGTATTCTGTACCATGAATTCATCGTGGTTTTTTTAACTAGTCCCCTATTGATGGTCATTTAGGTCGTGGCATTCCTTTTGTGGCTCCTCTCACAAGTGGTATTTCGTCCTAAGGAGTTTGTGGCCCCAGTAGGCCACAGTTAAAGTCTGTGGTCAGTTAATGAAGATAAAGTGTTCCAAAACCTAACTTCGTTGGCAGGAACATTATCAAGGGCAGTTGTAAACTGTGAATTGCATCCTTTCCCCTCTAAAGGAGATGGATTATCTTTTTTGATTCCCTGATTTATTTTGAGAGGCTGTAGTCTAGGGCTGAGCTGAGACCAGGGTTCTGTCTTTGTAACTACCTATTCTCACTTGGCACCTGATCATTAACCATGGACTCTTCTGGTAAGGCCAAGTCACCTGAGGTATGGTGTGAGCTCCCTTAATTTGCAGTGTGCAGCCCTCCCTCAAGCATTTATTCTCACTTCAGCCTGTTCTTCCTTCCTCATCTCCTGGGATCCCAAAGCTAATATTTCCATCTGTGCTTTGGGTCCTATTCCCTCCCACCTGCTTCCAGTCCTCTCGCTGTCTAGTGCCTCCTGCCCCTTATGCTTCTCCAGCATCTCCCTGTCCACTGGCTCCTTCCTTCAGTCTATACAGAATCTCTCCTGTTCTTAACAGTTATTTCTCAATATTGATACCACCCTTTAGTTATAGTTTTCATCTCTCTCCAGGCATTTACTCTTCTCAAAAGATTACTGAGGACCAGGGGTCCACCAAATGGGGTGCAAGAGATGTTCCATTGGGTGTGTGAAGAAAATGTTAGATTTCTATTCTAATAAAATTTCATCCTTTTAAATTTCCATGTTTGTGTGTCCTGATGTACATTTAGGTGTGCATATTTTATAATGTACAGTTATACATGTATATCATTTGCCTTACTTTCAATTCTTATCATCCTCTCTAGCCCCCTTCAGATCCACACCCACCTACATTCTCACCAATTTATGAGCTTCTCTCCCAGGCAGTCACACTGGCATCACAAATTCAGCCTGGCCCCAGCTTCTTTTCTTGTACCTCACCTCCTCCAATCTGCACCCTAGACTGTAGGTCCCAACATAGGGAGAAGCCCCAACATCCCACCATCCATCTAAGCCATAGCCTGTGAGTCATCTTCAACTTCTTATCTTCTCTTACTTCTGCACAATACCCTGTCCAGTCAATTAATTAGTCCTGGCAATTCAACTTCCTTACCTTCTCTCAAATCTGCCCATCCTCTCTTCTCTCGCTGTGTCTGCCTTTGTTTAGGCATTGCTATCGCCAGCCCCTAACTGGTCCCTCTGCCTCAAGTAGCAAACCCTGCACACAACCACCAAAAGGAGCTCTGCAAAACTACATACCATGCATGCCTCTCACTCACTTAGAAAATTCAAACCAAAGCCAATACATGATCTACAGGGCCTCCCCTGATCTTTTCCTGCACTGATATTCTTGCCTTATCTGTTAGCCTCCTCAACTAGACTATGAACTGTTGTAGGGCAGGGGTCCCTACCCTGCAAGATGTCTTCATTATTGCCACATAGCAAGAGGCAAGCACATTACCTGTCACCTAGGCGTGCCTTAATAGGTGTTTTTGGTCAACAGTATGAAAGTGAGAATAGGACTGTTTTGGGTAAGAACAGGAGAGTGGAGTTGACCTTCCTTTGAGAAATAAAGAAGTTTCCAGTAAGAAACTCTGGCCTATAGATAGGCCAAATGAATGGACTGATGTGGGGAGCTAAAGTTACCCTGGTAGTCATCTGATAAACATACTAATGTGTGACTTAGGACTGTGGGACAGGCCCAGGTGATACCATCTCTTCTTGCTAAGGCAGAATGATGAAATGAAACCCCAGCTTTTGACCTAGAAAGATGTGACATTAAGTCTTACTGCCTGGGATGGAAATTCTGGCTTTCCTAGTTACTGGCTGGATTGATGTTGAAAAGGGGGATAGTGATTATAACAGCCAGCATTTAATGAGTACTTACTATATGCCAGCACTGGGCCAAGGATTCTACAGGTATTATTTCACCACAACTGGATGAAGTAGATACTGTTATTCCCATTTATGAATAAGTCAACTGAGGCTCAGCAAGATTAAATGATTTGCCCAAAGTTGTATAGAGAATAAATGATGGAGACAGAATTTCAATCTCAGCAGCCTGACTCCAGGCTGGAGATACCGATTGGGAGTCATCAGTATACAGATGGTATCTAGAGCCAGGAACCTGGATAAGATTACCTAGTGAGTGGGAGTAGCTATAGAAGAGGAAAATGGAATTGGTTCTTGGCCCCTGTAGTATTTAGAGATGAGGGACATAGGGGAAATTCAGCAAAGGAGATTGAGAAGGAACGCCATTGAGGTAGAGAAAGAACAGAGGGTGATGTGCGAGAATCCCAGCACAGAAAGTCTATTCAGGATGAGGGAATGATCAACTGCATCAAATACTGTTGATGGACCAAGTAAGATGAGACCTGAAAATAGACCAGGACTAGTATTTCTAGTTGTGCAGGTTGTTAATTGCATAATGGAGTGAGTGGTATCTAGAATCTCTCTGACACCCTGGCATGGGGTTGAGCCTTGGCAGAAGAAGGAGAGCCTATTTCACATAAAGACGCCATGTGGGCTAACTTCCATCCTTGTGTTGCCTACTGGAATTAGAAACATGGAGGTCATTGGTAACCTCAACAAAAGCAATTTGAGTGAAATGGTAGGAATGAAAATGTGATTGAATTGGATGGAAGAATACTTCAGAGGAAAGGCAGTGATGGCAATGAGTAGAGACATCTTTGGAGGAGTTTTGCTGTAAAGTATAAAGGAAAGCAGAGAAATAGAGGTGGAAGCTCCATTACTACCACAAATGGAAGTGAGGTCAAGAGCTTTTGTTTCTTTAGATGAAAGGCATTTTAGCATGTTTGTTTTCTGATAGCAATGATCCAGTGAGAAAAACAGACAGTTGCTGGTATGACATTCTTGAGTAGGTGAGAAAGGATAGGATCTAGTACAGGAGTGATGGTACTAGCCTTAGCCAGCAGCACAGGTGCTTCCTGCATAGTAGCAGAGGAAAAAGCAGCTGTGGGGATGGGTGCAGGGAGGAGGGAGGTATGGAGGTGGGAGCTTATGCATGTTATCTTCTAATGGCTCTCCATGCCCCCTCACCTCACTGAAATAGGAAACCATTTCCTCAGCTGAGAGCGAGGATGGGGAAGGTCTGAGGAAAGCAGGAGAAGTTGTGAAATAGTGGCCTGGGGGAGAGGAGAGTGAATGGTCTTGGGAATATAGTGAGATTGTAGAGCAGCATGAAAGCCTGGCACTAAGTTTGTTGTCATGAATGTAAAGGGTTAATAGCATGGCTTTATATTTTTCTCCAGACATGTTTGCTTGCATGGGTTTAGGGATGTGAAGTCAGACAGTTGGATTTAGCCAGGAATGTGGTATTGCAAGGTAAGTAGGACAAAAGGAGAGAGTGTGTCAGGAGAGTTGGGAATGTACTGAAGGAAGTGATGGGCCTTGAACTCAATGCTGGTGAGCATAGAAGTGAGGACATGAGGTTGGTGAGGGGGCAGTAAAAAGGTGGTAGGATCAAGACTGTAGGTCCTGGTGAAGTGGGAAAATTGTGAGAGTAGGGATATTAGAGGGAGTGAATTGGCCAGACACAAGGTGGTGGCTGGATAGTAGGGTGCATGACAGAGGTTATGGAGAGATCACAGCCATTAATAGTAACTGGTGTGACCATGTGAAAAAGGTGTGAGGTAAAATGGAGAGGAGATCTTGAGGAGCATGGAGGGCAAGGCATTGAGAGGCCAGGGTGTTGCTAAATATTGATACCGCAGGGATTTTGACAAAGGAATGTTGGAAAGGCATCACAGGGAGGGGAAAGGCAAAACCTTCAAGGACTGAAGAAGGGAGGGTATACATGGAGGGGGCCGTAAATCCGTAAATGACTGCAACAGAAAGGAGTAGTGGGTGCCATAGTCTCAGGACATGAGATTCAAATCAGCAGAGTGGTTAGCAAGGAGGCAGAGAGAATGGTCTGGAAGAGACAGCAATTTAGAAACATCTGTGAGGCACAGAGAGGCACTCCCTTGGCCCAGTTGTGTAAGGTTATATGAGAAGAAAAACCCCCACTACCTGAGAGAGCTGTCAGGATAGCAGTGTCTTCAGAGAGGAAGAACTAAGTTTTTCTTAAAGAAAAAAGGTGAAGGGACTGCTCAGGTGACTGATGTAAACAGGGAAGTAGGGGCGTGGTGGGATCAGTGGTCTCCATGGCAGAGGACAGTGGTGTAGCTGTCAGGGTTGTAGAGTGGGAGGAAGGAGGTTGAGATTCTTTCCACGAACAGAGTCCATGCACCTAATGTTTCAGGCAGTCTAAACTCTAGAGCCCTAGAGAACTTTACCACTCTGGTCTTTTGATTCTAAAAAGGATGTTGACTTGTGAGAAGGTAGTTAATGACCTGTGTTGCTTAAAGCATTTTTATTACTTTTGACTTTAAATTGCATTGATGCAGGACTTTTTGTCTATAACCTCAGGATTCCTCCAGCTGAAAAAGAACCAGGCTATGTATATTAGAGTGGAATTCCAGGTATGAGTTCTCTAGTGTGTAGAAATGAATTAACCAAGTGGAACTCTTTCTAGGGAAGTATGGCATTTCACAGATATTACTTGTAAAATGGGGAAAAGAGGGTCAGGGGAGGCTCGCTGAGAAAGTTCCCAGAACTCAGCCCAGACTTGGTGCTCAGTAAAGAACTGTCTTAGCTGGGCATGATGGTGCATGCCTATAGTCCCAGCTACTTGGGAGGTTAAGGCAGGAGGATTGCTTGAGCCCAGGAGCTCAGGGCTGTAGCATGCCATGATTGTGCATGAGAATAGCCACTGTACTGCAGCCTGGGTGACATAATGAGACCCTATTTCTTTAAAAACAAAAACAAAAACTTTTTCCTCCATTATTGAATGCCCTTTCCCCCTGTCCCTGTGCCTATTGCTGTTTCTTTGGATGTTATTTAATTTCTCTGTGCCTTAGTTTCCTGTCTGTCAGATGCGCATGATCATAGTCCCTACTTCATAGGAAAGTTGTAATAATTAAATGAGATAACACTATGTGTATTAGTCCATTTTCATGCTGCTGATAAAGACATACACAAGACTGGGTAACTTATAAAGAAAAAGAGGTTTAATGGACTCACAGTTCCATGTAGCTGGGGAGGCCTCACAATCATGGCAGAAGGTGAAAAGCACGTCTTACATGGTGGCAGGCAAGAGAGAATGAGAGCCAAGTGAAAGGGGAAACCCCTTATAAAACCATCAGATCTCATGAGACTTATTCACTACCACCAGAACAGTATGGAGGAAAATGCCCCCATGATTCAGTTATCTCCCACTGGGTCCCTCCCACAGCACGTGGGAATTATGGGAGCTACAATTCAAGATAAGATTTGGGTGGGGTCACAGCCAAAACATATCAACGTATAGAAATATTTAACACAGTACATGGTACATAATATAAGTACTTAAATATGATTTGCTATTAAATGACAAGTGGTAAGTTCTTGGCTCCCATTCAACTCTCTTATTCTTGCCATTATGTTTCTTCTTACTTCACCCCCTTTCTCTTACATCTTCTTCTTCCCTTTCTCTCCTTCTTTTTCCACACTTCCTCCTTAACCTATTTCCTCTTTCCCTCCCCTGGCTTTGGTTGCAGTGGCATATGCACCTAGTTCAGTACTCTTTGTGGCCCCCTGAAATAGAGAAGTCTTAGAGTAGGGGTGAGGCAGCCATCAGAGGAAGGAAACTGCTGGTGGGGACAGTCTCTTGGCCATTCCATCTGAAGTCTGTAGTGTAGCCATGGTGGCTGCAGAGATGCAAAGGGCCAGTGACAAGAGGCTCAGGAGCTGGGAGGCCTATGTTGCAGGGCAAGTTTGGCTACTGTGTGATGTGTGGCTGGGGCACCAGACAGTAGGCAGAGCATGCTATGAAGATGAGGATCATTTGAACAGGAAGGGACTGGGCTAAATCACCAAGTGGAGGGACGAGTGAGGACATGTGCATGTCCTGCCCCTGGTCCTGTTGCTGATACCACTATGACTACTCCCATTCGTAAGGGTGGCTCCTCCCCACGGAGCATCTCCTGTCAGTCGGACTTCTGTGGGAGGGAGCGAGTGAGCAAAGGATAGCTGAGTGTGCTGGCTAAGACTATAAATTCTAGAGCCAAACTGCTTGGATTTGAATCCTGGCTCTGTCACCGAATGAGAATTTATCCTTGAATAAGTTATCTAACTTTTCTGTGCCTCAGTGTCCCATCTCTAAAATAGATATAATTGGAACAATACAGTTCTTATGAGGATTTGTTTAAATTAACAGTTTACAAAGTGATTTTCATAGTTCATGGCATAAAAGAAGTACGATGTGAGTTTTTGTTATATTTTAAAAATTTTAAAAATCATACAACAATCTTAGAAGGCTTACTTTCATTTTACTGATGCCAAAACGGAGGTGGAGAGGTTAAGGGCCTTGGCCAAGGCCACAGAGCTACCGAGCAGCAGAGTCAAATCTAGAACACAGCTTTGACATACTCCAAAGTCCTAGCTTGTAACTGCAATGCTTAACTGCCTCCCTGGACATTCAGGTGGAGACTTTGCTTTCTAGGAGAGCTGGGAGGCAGGGTGAGGCAGGTGGGCAATGTGAGTCAAGGTGGGTGGTCAGCAGTTGGAGTCTGAGAGGTTGGGAGAAGTACTGCTTGAGGACACACCTGGGACTAGTGGCTGCATGCCCTTGGCCCGGCTCCTTGGTGGGGGAGAGCAGCCTGGCTTCCCAGGCCCATTTCAGGGACAGGTCAAGTCCCTTAGGTGCATGAAGGTGCTGATTTCAGCCAGAGAGCTAAGCCTTCTTGGGACTTTTTCCTTCCTTCCCTATTTTCCAGGTGACCTCAGTGAAGTTAATAACCCTTTTGCACCTCAGTTTCCTCATCTGTCAATTGAGGATAATACTTTACCTGGCTGCTTCCTGGGTATTTTGAGACATTGAGTAGATTGTGGATGTGAAATCATTTGAAAAGCATAAAGCAGTACCTAAATTTAAGATACTAGAGTGATCTCAGACCACATTACTGTGAGGGTCCAGTGTAGATCTCTCAGGCCTCTCCATAGCTACCTTGTGCTGATAATGCCCAGTGTCCAATTTCATGACCTTTTCCAGCTGGGGTCTACAGTGATACTTGGACTCTTACCTCTTTTTCTCAGTTTTTACATTTCCCTCGGTGAGTGTAAAGTAATAGTTGAGCAGCATGTGGGTCCCTGGGAAATTATTTTCCGTGTGGATTTTTATTTTTAAGAGCCAGAGCCAACGTCTGTGTCCAGCCTCCACAGTTGTCCCAGCTCCCATTCTGGGAGCTCTGCCATCTTCTTGGTTTCAGCCCTTGGCATAAGACAGACCTGGGCTCCTGTGGCTGGGGAGCCTGTAACTGCCTCCTCTCATTAGCAGACAGTCTTGGTTATGTGCTTGCCCTGTGGGGAACAGGGAGGCAGCTGACCCTTTCCCCTGGGTGCCTTTGTCTGTCCTGGCATACTTTGGGGGGTGTGTGTGTGTGTGTGTGTGTGTGTGTGTGTGTGTACACGTGTGTGTGTATGTTAGAGATTCTGTAAGCCCAAGAGGCTAGGCCTCTTGTCAGCTGCCAAAGTTCTTTTTTCCCCAGAATTGAGTTAGCCACCCAACTGTTTCCATTCTCTGCCCGCTGCGAAGCTCTACAGCAGGGCTGCTGTGGCAGGTCAAAACATGCTCTGCTTTGAGAATACAGAGATTCCATTTTGAGAGAGATGGGAAACAGGAGCGAGTGAGTGGGTGTGTTGGATGTAGGGAAAGTGAGGACATTCTTTTTGGTAAGCTGTGCCAAAATTGGCCCAGAAGCTTGGTCTAAACTCAAAAGTAGGGCTAATGCTGGGCTGACACCCAAATATCCAATGGGGAAAGTTTATTCTTGGATCTAGACCCTATGAGACCTAGCAATCATTTTTTTTTTCTCATCTGGAATATGGGGATAATTCTACTCCATATGTTCTTCATGTCAAATGAGAAATAAACTTGTAAATAGTCTACCATCTAGTCTCCAGGAGCAGGAAGTGACATAAGGTTGTGATTCTTAAAGTATTTTGCAGAATACAAACTGTTACTAAAAAAAGAATCACTTGCTAAATAAGTTTGGGGAACACTGGATAAACAATGGCATGCTTTTTGTCTGTAGGGGCCACTCAGGTCCTTCATATTCCAATAATACACATGGGAAACCACCAAGGGGATATATTATATACTACATCTCCTAAATTTTTAACCAAACTTTCTTAGTGGAGCATTTACAAGTACCTTCTCTACAAAAGACATCTAGGAAGATCCTGATCTAGATCAGAAGAATATTCATTTTGTTCTTTTTTTTTTCCTGCAATTGTAAAGAGAAGTGAATTGGTGAAATGCATGGGATTGCTAAAATATGGGTCCTGAACAGCAGGGGAGGTCAACTTTGGATTCTGTTGAAATGAATGCTTCCTGCTCTGAAACACTTCTCTCCCTCCTATCCTCACAGCTCCCCTTTGAATTGGAGATTTACTACATTCAGCATGTTATGCTCTACGTGGTACCCATCTACCTGCTTTGGAAAGGAGGTAAGGCCAGCAAACCACATTCCTATGCAACCCCCACACCTAACCTCTCCCTTCTGTTTTTGGGAGTCACAGCCTCTTGGGTGCTTCCCAGGATCTTCAGCTGCCGCTTGACTGAGTTTCTTCAACATAATTTATGCCGGGCACCAGGAAGTGGGGAGATGGGAATGGACGAGGCCTGCAAGGGGTCTGGGGACTTTTTAGACCCACCCTTCACTGGGTGACTATGGTGCTGCTGACTGTCTGTCACAGGGCCTGGGCTTTGGGTTCTTGATGGTGGCATTGTGTTTGCATGGAGCCCCCCACACTGTCACCTTCTTGTACTTGTGCCTTCCCCCTGCCTCAATGTGCAGTGTGGGATAGAAGGAGAGAGTAAAGCACTCGGTCCCCTCAAGAACAAAAGAAGATATTGTAAGGGGCAAGAAGTCCGGGGACCAGGGCAATTATGGGATTGAGGGGAGAGGCAGGTGAAAGAGTGGTGGTCACCCATGTAAAATAAACCACTGAAAACCTTCATTTGGTGAAGAGGGAGAGACCACCAACCTGGTAGAGGCAGCCTGGAAAGGAAGCTGATCTATTTGTAACCTCTCAGTGACCCTTAGATTATCCCTTCCCTCTATTGTGTAACAGACAAAAGGAAAGGGGTGCCTATCCATCTAGGCTTGTTGTGAGAGCCACTCCTTCTCAGTGTTCTTTACTTTCTGAAAGGCCCTGTGACTGGAAGACATCCTCTTTCAGTTTTAGCCCCAGCCTCTCTATCTCAGTTGCTGAGACTTTTCTGCTCCTACCTCACTCCAGGCAGCAAGGGTTTCATTTCTACCATACTGAAAGTGGCATGAGGCCACATGGGCCCTTGAGCTCACTGGAAGATAGTCTGGGAGTTCTGCTGGGCACTGCTGCTTCTTGGCTTATGCGTGGATGCTCTAAATCAGGCATTCCGGCAGATCTTAAGATCTGGTGTGAGATAGCCCCAAGGACTGGTCAACCCAGGAACATATTGCAGGATGGAGCCTACTTATAGTCCAGAGATTTGCCTCCTATGCCTTGATTTCTATCAGTTCTCCATACTTTAGCCTAAATATTCTTTGAGACTGCTTTTACCCTATGCGGCCACTTGGGGTCTCACGATGTCCAAAAACACTTCCTTTTAATTTGCTGTAAAAGCACTATTTTCCTCACGAGGCTTTAAGGAAAGTCTGAAGTTCCAATATCCAGGAGACTTGTGCCATTTCTCAGGTCTGTCCCCTGTGGCACAGGAAAGAGCCTCTTAATATTAAGTCTCAGAAATACACACATTCTGAATAGAACCAGGCAGATAGGTGTTCCTGGGCCTCAGAACCCTGCTACTCATCGTTCCTGGCTTCTGAGGTGTGTGATGGAAGTCCTAGCCAAATCTGCATGGCTGTTATTTAAACATATTTGTACTCTAAGGTCACCATAAAAATCTGTCAGGTAGCTGGGTTAGACTGGTCTGACATGGAAAATACCAAGTAGCCATCTTTCCTCCCTCCAAAAGAATAATCCAGGAAGCCACATCCTCAAGACTTGGCTAACTCTAAGATAATTGTATCTCCTTAGAGCAGATCCTCCCAGTTCCCTAAGTGGCGAGGTGAGAGATAGTAGGGCTGTAATGAGAGACAGTATGCTCTGTTATTGCTAATAACCAATAGATACCCTGGTGCAGTGAGGGTTTAGCTTGCAGCACCAGTGGAGTGATCTCACCAAACTGACTTTTTACTCCAGGACCTCAATGAGAGCATCTACCACCCCGCAGAAGTTGATGGGCCCCAGTACCTTCTATCTGGCCAACTTTGAGCTATTTTGAGGGCTCATCTCCCATCTCCCTTTCCAGCTCTTTACTGCCATCTGCTGTTCACTTGGGGGGAATTATGAGCATTGAGAGAAACATCTGGATTTCTTCACCTTTGATCCCAAGCCTTGGACCTAGGCCTTGCAGAGGGAGAATGGATCTGAAGCAAGCTGTCGGAAGATTAGTTTTCTGTAAACCAAGAAAGCCGAGAGTCTGGGGCTTCTGTTCCCTAGAAGTCGCTTGTAATTTTGTAGAAATAAATGGCTTAGCAATTTTTACCCAATACAAGACAGCTCTCCTATAGGTATCTCCCATGCCCAGGAACCCTGTTTTCCTGAAAGGCAAGGTCCTGCTTGAGCATATAGTGCCTCTTCCTATGGTTTGGGGTGGGTGGGTAGGTGGCGCCTTGTGGGAAACCCACTCATCCCTTATTCTTGCAGACCTTATGCACTGTCACAGTACATGGGACCTCTCTCATCCACACTGCTCTTTTCTTCCTCTGGCCTGTCCCTTCATTTCCCTGTTTCCTTTCCTTCAGACTTGTTGCCTGTGGCCCTCTGGAACTCTATTTCTTTTTTTTCTGTGTTACAGTATTTTTAAATTTAATTTTTATTAGATACTGACAAATTATGCTTTTATATATGTATAGGGTACAAGGTGATGCTACGCTATATGTATACAATGCAGAATGATTGAATCAAGCTAATTAACAAACTATATTTCTTACAAACCACTCCCAACCCCACCGGCAGCTCTGCATGGGGCACAGAGCCTTCCTGTCTCTTGCCTACAGCTTCCTCTAATGGAGGCTGCTCTTTCTGCCCTGCCCCATATGCTGCAGAGCCCCCTCTGTCTCTTCTAGAGCACTATCTCATCTGTACGTTAGGGGAAAAAGGCTTTCTCTTTTACCATTCTCTCTCTTTTTTTTTCATCACCACCATCACTTGACCTCTTGGTCACTTCCCCTATATTCCTAGAAGTCGCTGGCCTGTAGCTCTCAATATTTCCATTATAATTTGAGCCAACATCCTGAGAGACTTCTTGTAAGGACCACCCATCCACCCCAGCTTCTCAAGGTTTGGGCTTCTTAATTGCAGTGACCTCAGCATTCCCTTCTTTTCAGCCACCAGGACCTTGTTTTCCCGTAAAGCTCCTCTATGTGAGAACATAACTCCTGTTATGTTCTTTCTTTGACCCAAATCTCCACTCCTTTCCTCTTCTTCCTATTCAGCTTGTATCTCCATGACCTATCATTGAAACTTTCACTAGCTCCTGAAAGTGTCTCACCTCCCTTGTCCCTTCCAACTGGGATCAGTGTCCCATGCCTTTTCAGTGTGCCCAGTCTTGGCCTACCGGAGGAGCTCTTTCAAGCCATTCTGATTAGGGCCATGAAAATTTCATGATGTCTATTATAATTGTGCTCTCAACACCATTGCTCAATTTATTTTCTGTCTATGGTCAGCTCCTCCGCACATTGCCCTCACAAGTCCTGTGCTAAATCTTTACCACCCTCCTCAAATTTCCTGTCTACTCTGTTCAAACCTTCTGTTCTCTCCACCCTCAATAGATCCCCCCTATCCCCACAAATGACTGAGAAAATTGAGGTTTTGGGATGGAAATTTCCTCAACACTTCTCTCTACCTCTACAAGCTTCTTTACCCACATCCATCCCTATCTTCCTCCTTCTCATCCTGGAAGAAATGGTGTTCATTCTGTTCTGGCCAATAATACCCCTGTGCGATTAGCTCCCATCCCTGCTACCACCTCTGGAGCCTCATTCTATCAATTAATCACTTATGTACCTGGATATTCTTTTTCTTTCTTTTTTTTTCTTTTTTTAGACAGGGTCTCACTGTATCACCCAGGCTGGAGTACAGTGGTGCAATCACGACTCATTGCAGCCTCAACCTCCTGGCTTACATGGTCCTCCCACCTCAGCCTCCTAAGTAGCTGGGACTACAGGCACATACTACCACACCCGGCTCATTTTTTTTTTTTTTTTTTTGTATTGTGTAGAGACAGGGTTTTGCCATGTTGCTCAGGCTGGTCTTGAACTCTTGGGCTCAAGTGATCTTCCCACTTCAGCCTCCCAAAGTGTTGGGATTACAGGCATGAGCCACTGTACCTGGCCATTAGCTGAATTTTCAACCCTCTCTTCACTGCTGGCTTTTCAGCCAATACAGATGTTCAAATCTTTCCCATTCTAAGAAACTTTCTCGCAATCCCATACAACTCTGTCTTCCCTCTTCCCTTCACACCTAAGCATCCTAAAAGAATAATCTAAACAATATTTTCTAAAATTTAGTTCTTTGGGCAAGACAATTTTTGTCTTATCCACGTAACCATGTGTGTTATTATGTATGTAATACATGTCCTTAAATCTATTGAGTTTTTTTTTAACTAAAATATATACGCTTTCAAGAGAAGCCCCATAATATCCATGAGATTGTGGCTTTGATTTACTGGTTATCTATTTTAACACAGTTTATATACAAAACTATTAAAAATGAAATGTTTATCTGTTTGCCACCTGAAATCACCTCATACATGGTGCATAACTTTGGGAGACACTGGGGTCTGCCCTTGAGTTTTCTTCTCAATTACCCTTTATTCCTCAGACCATTTACTCTGATATCTAACCCTCTACCAGACTTTTCACAGAAATGGTGCTTCTAAAGATCACCAGCAACGTCTGTCTGACCAAATCTAATGACCATCTCTCAGTCTTTATCCTACGGAATGCTGTTGCATTGGATGGTATTGATCACTCCGTTTTGGATTGCTCTGCTTCGGGGCTTCCAAAGTTCCTCCCTTTCCTGGCTTTCCTACCTCACCAATCATGTCTTCTCAAGTCTCCTTCACAGGTTATTTTTTCTCACTCCTCTGAGATGTTGAGTTCTGTTCTAGGCTCACATCTCATTCTAATTGTCTGGTATGGTTTTGCCTGCTTTCACGGTTTAACTACTAGTCTGTCTAGTTATGGCTGCTACATCACTGTCTACAGCTCAGACTTACGAGAGTCACATTCATATAGTTTACTCAACTTCTCTACCTAAATGTCTCAAGCATATGTCAAACCCAACCTGTCTGTGTCAAACTCATTATCTTCCCTGTCAGCCCTCCTGCTCTTCTTGTGGTTCGTGCCAAGTAGCAGCATCCAATCACCCCAGCTAAAAACTGGGAATCATCCCTGCCTCCCGTATGCAATGCATCCGTTCATCTCACATATATTAACATATGCCTTCTTCCTGCCAGGATCCAGACTGACCACTGGGGTGCCCTGATAAGCAAAAATCAGACACCACCCTGTCCTTCATAACATTTATAAGCTAGTGGGGGTGGAGTGGGGAGATGGGTATGAATCAAATATCACATGAATTTATAGTTATGACTGAGATAAGTACTCTGAAAGAAAGGAACATGCTCTTATGAGAACTTAGAACAAAACAAGCTGACTGAGTTTGGGGGTTTGGAGGAGAGTTCCCTGAGGAAATGACATTTAAATAGAAATCCAAAGGATGAGTTGGAGCTTATTAGGCAAGTACAGGATTAGGGGAGGTGACTTCTTGTAGATGGGCAAAATGGCATGTACAACAGCACTGTGGCAATGGGGAGCACAAGGGGAGTGGATGACACTGGGCCTGAGGGGCAGGCTGGGGTCATATATGAAGGCTTTGTCACCCATGGTCAGGGGTTTGGCCTTGATTGCCAAAGCTATGGGAAGCCTGTGAAAATGTGAAGAAGGGATATAACATCAGCTTGCTTCACCAATTGATTCTTCTCTGATTTAACTTATTTGCACATTTTACACATTTTAATTCAAAAATCTAAAATATAAAAAGCCATACTGTGAAAAATATATTTCCCGTCCCTTCCCTCCATCCATATAGTTCCCTGCTACAACTCCACGAGTAACTACTATTTTTGGTTTTTGTATATCCTCCCAGAGTTTGTTTTTTTGCATATACAAGTAAATTTAAAAAATATTTTCCCCCTTCTCCAGACATTCATCCTAAAATAGCAAATACACAACCATCCTGTTGTTACTGTTTTGCTTAGCAATATTTCTTGGAGAGCTTTCCATGTGACCCCACAAGAAGCTCCCCCTTTCTTTCTTTTTTTTTTATAGTGGTATAATATTACATTGTGTGGATGATAGAATACAGTATAATAAAAATGGCAGAGCTTTGACATAAGACAACTATATGCCAGATATTGTCACACACTTTTCCCATGCATTAACTCATTTAATCCTATAACAACTCTGTTAGGAAGGTGTTATTATTATCTCCCTTTTATAGAAGAGGAAACTGGTACTCAAATAGCAAGTGACAGTCCCCGGATTTGAAGCCAGTAGTATGGTTCCACGGTTCTTGCTTTTAATCATAACACAAAGTTACAACACTATATCATAATTTATTTTTTTCAGTCTGCTATTGATGGACATTTAGGTTGTTTCAAATCTTTTGATAATGTAAATAACACTGCACTGAAGGAACTGGTACCTTTGCCATTTTGCGTGTGTGCAAGAATATCTATAGGATATATTTCCAGAAGTGGTAATGCTGAATCAGAGTATATGCATTTGTATTTTTGTTGGATATTTCCAAATTCATGAAAGTTGTACCAGTTTAAATGTTTACTAGCAATGTATGAGAGTGTCTGTTTCTACACAACCTCACCAAATTGGATTTTTGCCCATCTGATGGGTTAAAAAAAAAAAGGTATATCAGTTCGATTTTAATTTTAATTTCACTTTGAGTGAAGCCAAGTGTCTTTTTACATATTTAAAATTGGCATTTGGCTGGGCATGGTGGCTCAAGCCTGTAATCCCAGCACTTTGGGAGACCGAGGTGGGTGGATCACCTGAGGTCATGAGTTCGAGACCAGCCTGGCCAACATGGTGAAACCCCCTCTCTACTAAAAATACAAAAATTAGCCAAGTGTGGTGGTGCGCATGCCCGTATTCCCAGGTACTCGGGAAGCTGAGGCATGAGAATCGCTTGAACCCAGGAGGTGGAGGTTGCAGTGAGCCGAGATTGTGCCACTGCACTCCAGCCTGTGCAACAGAGTGAGACTCAGTCTCAACAAAATAAAATAAAATAAAATAGGCATTTGATTTCCTCTTCCTTGAACTACATGCTCCTATCACATGCTCATTGTTCAATTGTGTTGGCCTTTTTACAAAATTTGAATCCTAAGAGCTTGTTACATATAAATATTAACAGTTTACCCTTTATGATATGAGCTACAGATATTGTCCTCAGTTGTGTTTTCTTTTGACTTTGCTAATGTTTTATTCTTGCCATGCAGGATTTTTAAATTTCTTTTTCTTCTTCTTTTTTTTTCTTTTCTTTTTTTTTTTTTTTTTTTTTTGTCTGAGACGTAGTCTCACTCTGTTGCCAGGCTGGAGTGCAGTGGCGTGATCTCAGCTCACTGTAGACTCCGCCTCCCGGGTTCAAGCGATTCTCCTGCCTCAGCCTCCCAAGTAGCTGGGACTATAGGCACGTGCCACCACGCCCGGCTAATTTTTGTATTTTTAGTAGAGACGGGGTTTCACCATATTGGCCAGGATGGTCTTGATCTCTTGACCTCGTGATCTGCCCACTTCAGCCTCCCAAAGTGCTGGGATTACAGGCATGAGTCACCCTGCCCGGCTGAATTTTTACCTTTCTATGTAATTTATCTTTTATGGCATCTAAATTTAGAGTCATGGTTAGAAAGCCCTTTACTACTCCAAGGTTATAAAAAATATATATCCCATATTTTCTTCTGGTATGTTTATAGTTCCTTTTATTATTATTTTTTACATTTAAGTATTTTATTCACTTGGAATATATCCTGATATACAGTGCAAGATAAAGATCCAACTTTATTTCCAGCTGGCTTCCCATTTGTCCCCACACTGTTTATTAAATAGTCCAACATGATCCAATCTGCTTGTGGAGAAGATCATATTGGCTGCTGTGTGGAGAAATCACTGGGTCCTCCTGCTCTTACCTCCTAAATATCTTTCAGACTCATCCTCTCCTTACCATCTCTAGGACCACTACCTTGGGCCAAGCCTTGCGCATGTCTTCCCTCAATGATGATAATTGACTCTGTGTGATCTCTCTCCAGCCAGCCTCCTTTGCTCCCCCTAAGCCCATTCCTGGAGCTTCCAAAGCTACTTCTATAGCTCAAATAGGATCATAGCTCTTTGTCATTTGGAAGCTTTCAGTGGCCCCCCATCTTCCCCAGTGCACAAGACCGTATGACCTGGTACCCAACCCCTTCTCCAACCTCATGTCTTTACACTCCCTTCTTTGTACTGTACACTGTGGTGATACCCAAATCCTTGGGGTTCCCTGAGTATTTTATCCAATTTTCATGCCTCTGTGCCTTTGAAAATGCTGTGATTTCTGCCAGGAATGCTCTTCTCCAGCTGTGGGCCTAGAAACATTCATTTCTCAAAACTCACGTCAGTAGTTACTTTCTCCAAGAAGCCCTCTGTAACTATTCTACCCCAGCTCCCGCCAGCTGCCTCTGTTCCTCCCATTTTTGTCATCCTCACAGTATAGTCTTTACATGCAGGTCTCCCTGAGGACAGGAATTTTTCATTTCTTCTTGGTATGTAGGTGATGAATGAATGAATGAATGACCTTCTATTCAGGGACGTATTCATGTACTGCAAATTGCACATAATTTATTATACATCTTACAAGCTAATGTTTACTAGGCACTGGGTTTGTTACATGTGTGATCTTGATCTCATTTAATTCCCACAGTGTCCACTAGACTTATGGGAGTACATCACGTGAGGCCCATGACCTTGAATGAGAAAAATAATCACATCTTTATGTCCATTAACTGCAACTGAAATACAGTCATCTCTCGGTATCCATGGGGAATTGGTTCTAGGACTTCCCCCACCACAAATACCAAAATCCAAGGATGCTCAAGTCCCTAATGTAAATGACGTAGTATTTGCATCTAACCTACACACATCCTCCTGTATACTTTAAAGGAAGCTTGTCTAACCTGTGGCCTGGGATGGATTTGAATGTGGCCCAACACAAATTTGTAAACTTTCTTAAAACATTATATTTGAAAAAAAATTTTTTTCAGCTCATCAGCTATCAATAGTGTATTTTATGTGTGGCCCAAGACAATTCTCCTTCCCATGTGGCCCAGGGAAGCCAAAAAATTGGACATCCCTGCTTTAAATCATCTCTAGATTACTCATAATACCTAATACAATGTAAATGCTATATACATAGTTGTTATACTGTTTTTTATTTGTATATATTTTTTACTATTGTTATTTTTATTTTTAAAAAATATTTTTGATCTGTGGTTGGTCAAATCCACAGATGCGGAACTTGCAGATATGGAGGGCCGACTTTGTGGTATATCCTTTAGTAAGGAATGTAGATAACAAACCACAGTTACATTAGCAGCACTTGGCATGCTGTTGTTAATGTAAATTACACATATTTTCCTCTTATGTTAGAGTTGTTGCAGATATCTCAAAAAATCATTGGCATTCATCATTACCTCAAAATTTAAAAACAGATGTGCCTTTTAAAAGCATTTTGATAACTATATTTCAACATGATTATTTTCTTTTATAATCCTATATATTCTATTTCGTATACTTAAATACTTTATTCTGAGAGACAGCCTTTACACTTCCCCAGACTGCCCAAGGAGTGCATAGTACCACCAAGGTTAGGAGTCCCTTTACTAGAGTTTATTTTATTTTTATTTTTTTGAGACAGATACTCACTGTGTCACCCTGGCTGGAGTGCAGTGACCTGATCTTGGCTCACTGCAACCTCTGCTTCTCGGGTTCAATCAATTCTCGCACCTCAGCCTCCAGAATAGCTAGAAGTACAGTCACATGCTGCCACGCCCGGCTAGTTTTTGCATTTTTTGTAGAGATAGGGTTTCACCATGTTGGCCAGGGTGGTCTGGAACTCCTGGCCTCAAGTGATCCGCCTGCCTCTGCCTCCCAAAGTGCTGGGATTATAGGCATGAGCCACTGTGCCCGGCCTGCACTAGAGTTTAAACTGGTGTTTGAAACCAGGTGGGCAGAGATGCCTCTATGCTGCCTGTCCATGGAGTCGCTGGATTCAGACAGACTGTAGGTACAAATCCTAGTTATCCCACTTGCTAGTTAGTTCTGGCATTTGGGCGAGTACCTTGACCTCTCTGTGTCTGTTTTCTCACTTGCAAAATGAGGGTAGTAATAGTACCTACCTCATAGGGTGTTATGAGGATTCACTGAGCTGATACATGAAGAGTATACAGAACAATGACTGGCACATAGTAAATACTATGTATTGGGTTTGTATAATTATTAATTACCCACTGTTCTGCCTTGTGTTAATTATACATCTTTCTTCCAACTAGACTGCCGTCTCTAGAGGTCAGGATTGTGCCTTGCTGTGTTCTAAAGCCTCAGAACCTTGCATGAACTGAGAGCATGCTTGTCAGTGGATGTAACATTACTGGTCCTCCCTCCTTTGAGACACTTGTTTCTCCTTTGAGCTCCAGGGTACCTCTTTCTCCTGGTTCTCCTACTTCTCTGGTTCTTTCTCCTTGGGCTCTTTTGCTCTGCCTGCCCCATAGATCCTGGTGTTCTTCATCAATAGAGATAACACAGGCT
Source organism: Pan paniscus (assembly GCF_029289425.2). Lineage (NCBI taxonomy): Eukaryota > Metazoa > Chordata > Mammalia > Primates > Hominidae > Pan > Pan paniscus. The sequence goes on from NC_073272.2 coordinate 109,646,239, forward strand.
TGAGAAGCAGTACAGGTACTTCAAAAATAACAATTAGACTCCTCATTTCTGTACCCCTTCTCTCATCCTGCTTGTCTTCCTCCTCTGTTTCCTGTCTTGGTTAGTGGCTCTACTCTCCATCCACTACCAAAGCAAAAAACGTAGGCAACATCCTAGATCTCTTCCTCTGCGTCTTCCCATTTACCAATCAGTTCAGAAGTTCTGACAGTTTAAATTCTCAAAATTGTTTGCAAATTTGGCCCTTCCTCCTCATCCTCACCACCCCTGTCCGACTGTGGGCTCTCAGCCTCTGTTACCAGGACTACTTTGCTTCCTCTCTCCTCTCCCTGCCCCCTGATTTCCCCTACCTCCTACCCAGGCTATCCTCTATACAGTCTCCAGAGTGACCATTTTAAGGAAAGAGGAAATCTGATCTGATTTTGCTCAGCTGCTTAAAAATCCCATCCAGGATGAAGACCAAACTTCTTTGCATAGCATTCAAGACCATTCACAGTCTGATTCTTGTCCATCTCTTTGGCCTCATTTCTCATTGCTTAGACTCCGATTCTATCACTTTACCTTCTGGTTTTTATTTGTTTTGTTTTTTTAGAGATGGGGTCTTACTATGTTGTCCAGGCTGGAGGGCAGTAATGCAATCATAGCTCACTGCAGCCTGCATCTCCTGGGCTCAAGTGATCCTCCTGCCTCTGCTTCCCAAGCAGCTGAGACTGCAGGTACATACCACTGTGCCCAGCTCATTACTTTACTTTCTGAATAAACTTATCTGCTGACAGGTTTGCCCAGCCTTCCTTGCTTTGTGTCCAGGCTCATACTATCTATTCTACTTGAAACCTGGCAAACTTCGTGTGTTCCTTTGCAAGTTAGCTCAAGGGTACTACCTCCTCTCTGGAGGTGTCTCTGACTTTCCTAGGCAGCCAAGGGCATGTATTCCTTAATGTGCCTTTCTCCTTGTACTTTTATTATAATATGCCATGAGTGCAGTAACCACCATTTCTAGTTGTCTGTGTTTTGCCACTAGGTGGCAGTAGTCACATCTTTTCGGGAGATTAAGATAATTAATATTGGATATTGATTTATTTTATTTATTAAAGATGTTGATTAATAATTGTTGTAATTGAGGTGCTATGGGAATAAGGATGCGGGTAAAATCCGTGAGGCCCCTGGATTTTGGCCTGAGTGACTGGGTGGGATAGAGTATCATTAACTGAGAAGAGGGCGCAGAAGGAAGGAGCATGTTTTAGAGAGTGTCTTAGTCTTTTTGGCCTGCTACAACAAAAATGCTATCAACTGAGTAGCTTATAAACAATATAAATGTATTTCTCGCAGTTCTGGAGGCTGGGAAGTCCAGATCAAGGTACCAGAAGATTCAGTGTCTGGTAAGGGCCTGTTCCTCCTAGATGGGGTCTTCTCACTGTGTTCTCACACGTGGAAGGGGCAAGCAGGCTTCCTTGGGCATCTTTTATAAGGGCACTAATCTCATTCATGAGGGATCCACCCTCATGACCTAATCAGCTCCTAAAGGCTCCACCGCTTAATACCATCACATTGACCATTAGGTTTCAACATGAATCTGAGGAGAGGAACATAAACATTCAGACCATAGCAGCGAGGAAGATGATTTTACTTGAGTTTGAGGTGCTTATAGGCTATCTAGGTTGAGATGCCCAGGAAGCATTAGGATAAAATATTCTGGAGCTGTTCAGGGGAATCTGGACTAGACACTGACTTTAGTATCAGTGATTATAGAACTAGTAGATGAAAACATTGGAATGAATGAGCTGGTCCAGGGTAACTATGTAGGTAGGGATAAAATAGGACTTAGAGAAAGCCTTGGGGAACATCAACTTGCAAACAGTAGACAGAAGAAGAAGAGTGTAAGGAGATTGCAGGAAAGATCAGTGATAGAAGGAGAGGCTGGTTGTCCTGAAAACTAAGGCAGTAGAAATTTTTCCCAAAGTGGTATTAGCCAAGCCATGTTGGATCTAAGAGGTACAGTAAAATCAGGTCCTCAGAGAAGTGGGAATTACGGGGAAGAAGTTAAGGGCATTAAGGAAGGAGGGGTTAAGGGTGTTACAGAGCCAAGGGAGGGTGTTTCTCCTCCTCCTTTCTCCCCCTCCCTTTCTCTCCTTTTCACCTCCTTTTCCCTTTCTCTCTGCCCCAGGGCTGAGCATGTTCAAATGCTAAACTGAAGCCCGGTAGAGCCAGGGAACATTGAAGGTACCAGGGAGAAAGGGGAGTGGATGAATTACAAGTTGATGACAACTGCTGAGAATGACAGGGGTTTGGTGGTGGATTGAGAAGGGTAATGACAAGAGAAATAAGTGCTGTGGGAAATGGAAGAAGGAGATAAGCCTAGACTCTCTCAACACTGTCCAATAGAATTCTCTGTGATGATGAATATATCCTATATCTGTTCTATTCCACATGGTAGCCACTAGCTACATTTGGCTTTTGAACAGTTGAAATGTGCCTGGGGGGACTGAAGAGTTGGATTTCTCATTCGATTTTAAGGTTAATTAATTTGAATTGAAATTGATTGGTTGGGTGATTGATTGATTGATTGATGAGATGGAGTCTCGTCCTGTCGTCCAGGCTGGAGTGCAATGGCGAGATCTTGGCTCACTGCAACCTCGACCTCCCGGGTTTAAGCGATTCTCCTGCCTTAGCCTCCTGAGTAGCTGGATCTACAGGCACATGCCACCATGCTTGGCTAATTTTTATATTTTTAGTAGAGATGGGGTTTCACCATGTTGGCCAGGCTGGTCTCAAACTCCTGACCTCAAATGATCCACCCACCTCAGCCTCCCAAAGTGCTGGGATTACAGGTGAGAGCAACTTTGCCTGACCTGAATTGAAATTTAAATGGCCATATGTGGTTAGTGGCTATTGGACAACATAGCTCTAGAAGGTTGGTGACTGGCACTGTGGGGCCCTCCTGAAAGAAGAATCCGTGGATTTTTCTGGCACTGGTTTGTACGGTTACCCCATTTGGGGTTCAGCAGCCTAAGTGGAGGTGCAGGACATCTGGCTGGAGGGATCCGTCCAATGTTGAGGCTTTGTAAGTAGGGTCAGTATTGTTGAAAATCTAGAAAGTGAGGGATGTTTGAGGGGTTCTGGAGAGTTTTGGTAATCCTGCAACGCACTGTATTGCTTTCAGGTTTCTGACCAAGGACAGGTCACCCAAGGAGCAATAGCAGAATGGGAGACAGAGCAGCACTTTATTATTAGCTGAGCAGGCATCCAGTATCTTTAGTGCTGGGCGAGAGCTTGCAGCTTTGTTCTCAACATCTAGGTGAGCTTCCCACTCTGTACCTAGAGAATATAATGTGGCTAGATGTGTAGCACAGGCCCCCCCATACTTTCCACCCTATCAAAGGCATTGAGAAACTAGAGAGGAAAGTGAAGAGGCCTGGCTATGCAAAGAGACAGGTTCTGCTGAGATGTGCATGACGAAATACACATGCTGCCCATTACAAAGCTAGACTACCTGGTTTCAAATACTGGTTCTCCTCCTTACTAGCTGTGTGACTTTGGCCAAGTTCCCTTACCTTCTCCAAGCTTCAGTTTTCTCATCTGTAAAATAAAAATAATAACAGTACTTCCTCATATGGTTGTAATGAGCATTAAATGACTTAATGTATTAATATATAAAGCGCTTATAACAGTCCCTGTCATGTAATGGTGGTATATAAGTTGTTTGCTATTATTAGTATGGTTTCAGCTTGCCAATATACTGTGGCCCTGCCTACTAATCTAATAAAATGTGGTTTGAGCAGTTTTTTAGGTTCTCACCTTTAGTAAGCCACCCTTTGGGGATGATGTAGTGAGGGGATAGATAGAAGTGTGGGGAGAGGGGGATGAAGAGTTCTGCTTCCCACCAGGGAGTTGAGAGTGCTGGTGTCAGAGTTCGAGGCCATGGGGTCCAAGCTGGTGTGGAAGAAAGGCTAGAAGAGAGCTGGGGAACAAGGAGGAATTCTATGGAGGGAGGTAAGGAGCATCAAGGGATCACAGGTCACGAGGAGGTCTAGGGGCATGCGCATAGTAGGAATAAGGATATGAAAGCTGAACTGTTGGGAGGTTGTGGTCAGATGATCCCAGCAGAGGCGGGGCAGTTCAAAGTGATGACAGAAGGCAGGTTGTGGTTAGTGCGGTGGAGTAGACCTGTAGAGTTGAGGAGGTTCAGGAGGCCACGAGGTTAGGGTATTGGAAGAGGTGCCTGCATGGATGTTAAAATCACCCAGAATGCCATCAGGAAAAGGTATAACGTATAAAAGAAGGTGGTAAGCTAAGTGACACTGATCTGAGATGAATTCAATGACCTGGAGGCCAACAACAGGTGACAGTGACAAAGAGGAGGAACTGAATCTTGAAAGAGAACGAGGGAAGAGTAAACGTCTAGAAGCAATAATGGAGGGCTAGAGGAATCTTCAACTTCCCTTCCCCCACAAAAAATTGCTGCAGGAATAGAAGGATTAAAAAAGAACAGCCTTCTCAGAGCTGTTAGTGGAAGAAATCACACCCTCAGCGGACAGCCAGGGTTCCTTAGGGTGAGGAGGTAAAAGGGACGTTCTGGGGAAAGGTGGCAGGTATAGACAGATTGGTTGATCATAAACACCCCAGGCCAGTGGTGGTGGTGGGCTTCCAGAGGTTCTAGTGGGATGGGTTGGGAGGAAGTCAGCCACAAGGTGGTTGGAGGAAAGTGCCCACACAGCTTTAGGCCCACAGCTTGGTCCTGCCTACGGCTGGTGACACAACTCAGGAGTTCCCCTCTCTTCATCCTTGTGATGTGTTTCGATTGGTTGGTTGTGTTTGTTTTCATTTCGGCAGCAGTTCTTAACCTGGGGTTCACAAATAGGATCTTAAGGGGTTCATTCACTTGAATGGGGGGAAGTCACATCTTTATTTTCACTGACCTCTAGCAGAAATGTAGCACATGAACGCAGACAACAAGCACCAGTGGTATTAGCCCTACCTGTGTCTTTGTTGTCAGTAGCAATCACAGATGGCTTCCTATCACATTTCAGTAGTAGCGGCCATCTCAGGATAGTGTTTATGCTCATCTGCTTTGAAAGTGATGGTAGTTATTAGGCCTGCTGCTAGATCTTGTGATTAAATGTATTTATAAAGAAACATAATTAGTATATTACAAAATTTAAAAAATATTTTGGTAACTGTGTTTTAATATAATTGAATTCCTTTGGCTTTTATTTTATGCATTTCAAACATTGTTCTGAGAAGGAGTCCTTTGGTCTCCCCAGGCTGCTGGGGTGCGGGGGGTGGGGTGGAGGGCCTGCTTCAAGTCTGCTGGGAAATCCCTTTCTATTTCACTAGAGGGAGCTCTTGTTTCAGAATTGCTGAGCAGTGACCCTCAGGCTTGACACCCAGTAATAAGGTTGTTTTTTTGTTTTGTTTTGTTTTTTTGTTTTGAGACAGAGTCTTGCTCCGTCACCCAGGCTGGAATGTAGTGGTGTGATCTTGGCTCACTGCAACCTCCACCTCCTGGGTTCAAGGGATTCTCATGCCTCAGCCTCCTGAGTAGCTAGGATTACAGGCATGCGTCACCATGCCCAGCTAATTGTTGTAATTTTAGGAGAGGTGGGGTTTCACTGTGTTGCCAAGGCTGGCCTTGAATCCCGAAGTGCTGGGATTACAGGCGTGAGCCACCGTGCCTGCCTGAGAAGGCTGTTTTGAAATACAGGCAATTCAGATGTTTTTGGAGGACATTTCAAGAAACTGGGGTTAAGAACCTCAGTGTTGTTTGTTCTAGGCAGGCCATCTCTCTCTTGAGTGGGCTTTCAGCTCATCTTCTGGAGGATGAGGATTGGACCTCCTGTGCTAGTTACTTTCTGGGACCAGTTAAAGCGGAAGCACTTTGGCCAATGGCAGCTCAAAAACTGGCCCCAAGGTCATGCTGACATCAGTATCCAGGCTGAGTTTCCTGTTTCTCCTCCATACCATTGAGCCCATTGCCCCTCCCATCTAGCTAGTGTTAGGATGTTAGAGAAGTTCCCCTCTTCCATGAGGCTTCCCTGCTCCACTATACTGGTCAGGTAAGGGCAGGTGAAAGTATAGGAACTCTGGTAAATCCTGAGGCTCCTGAAGGGTTAGTGGATGAGGGGGGACCTGAGGGATTTGACTGATTGGCGAAGGGCTGAGCCTTGTGCAACAGGTGGGTAGGTGAGTTTCTGAAGACCACTGGATTGTCCCTGCTGAGGAAGAAGTGATTGGTGCTCAGGAGTCCTTTGTGGGAGCAAATGGTTAAGTCAAGTGTTTTCTGCCTTAATTTTCTCACCTTCCAGGAGACACTGCTCCTCACACCTGGCCAGACTCTGTCCCCTTCACTGGCAGCTTTTCCCAGGTCTCTTGGTTCGTCTTCCAGCTCCAGGATTCCCTCTAAGTCAGTGTTTCTCCTATATGGTTGGAGGACCCAAGCATCAGGATCATCCTGAAGTGCTTGTTACTACAGTGGAGATTCCAGGGCCCACTCAGACTTCCCGGATTCAACTCTATGGGGCAGGGCCCAGGAAGCTGCATTTTCCACAACTTCCCTAGGACAGTTGTTTTCAAAGTGTGGTCCCTGGAATAGTAGTATCTGCCTAACCAGGGAACCTGTTATTAATAAAAATTCTCAGATTCCAGATTCCAGGCCTCACCCTAGATCTACTAGAAACTCTAATCAGAAACTCTGAGGTAGGGCCCAGCAAGCTGGATTTTAAGAAGCCCTCCTAGAGATTCTGATTTTGACCCACACTCAAGTTGGAAAGCCACTGCTGTAGCGGATTCTGATACAGAACGAGTTGAAACCTTGTTGCCTCAGATGATCCAAGAGTTGGCTCCCCCTTGCGTAAAGCTCAGCAGAGACACAGCTAAGGTCACACAGCAGCTTGGTAAGAGTAGAAGCTGGGACCTGGGTCCTTGGACTTCAGTGCATATTCTGCTAGGTCAGGTCCACCTGTTGGATTCTTTGCCAATTCAGGGCCCTCATCCTGTGTACTACTGTCAGGGGGCTGCCTCTCTGATCCTCATGGATGAAGGTGGGTCTTTAAATTGCCTTAGCCACAGGCTGGGTGGCCAGTCAGCCCCAACTAGGCTCCTCGAGGGTGAAGCATGGCCTGGGTAGACTCTCCAGCCTCTTAGGATGGGAGGTTGACAAGATGGACCTTCCCTGTGAACACTTAACCCAGGACATCCTCCACTTCCAAGTACAGTAAACAGAATAGAGGATAGGTTTTTTTGGTCAAATGCCTGGATGAGGGGAAACCTGACTTGAGCCTACACTCAGTGGCTAAGAATGGGGAATCAAATATTCACGATCATCTTGGGGTTGTGCCATGCTGAGATATCTTTTAGGCAGCCACAGCTTACAAAGGCTAAAAATGGAGGTATCTCATTTAAAGAGTACCAAAGATGGGAATACATTGTTGTCAGGAACCAAACTTGTCATTCTCTTCCCTATCCCCAAACCTGTACCTTCTCTGATGTTCCCCATCCTTTTCAGTGATACCATCACCTATTTGTTATCCAGGCCAAAAATCTAAAGCCAATCATTGGTCTATATTCCTATCCCTGCCCCCATCCAATCAGTGACCACATCCTATTAATTTGACCTTCTGATCATTTCTCAAATTTATTTCCACTACTCCAACTTTAGTTCAGGTCAGATCATCCCTGACTTCGTTTATTGCAACAGCCACCTAACTGGTTTCCCAGCCTCTAGCCTCACCCTGTTTTGTCCTCAGGGCACATAGGATGAGGCCTGAGAATTGGCCATTGGATTTAGCAATGAAAAAGTCATTTGTGACCTTAATGGGAGCTGTTTTGATGGAGGGAGGGAAGCCTGATAAGAGTGAGTTTAAGAGAGAACAGTAAGAGAGAGGAATTCTAGGTAGGGAGTATACCAGTGCTGTCCAATAAAAACATGTGAGGCACATATGTAATCTCAAATGTTCCAGTAGTCGCATTAAAAGCAGGTAAGAGAAACGGGTGACATTAATTTTAATAATAGATCTTACTTAACCCAGTATATCCAGTATTTTATCATTCCAATATAATCAATATAAAAATTATTACCAGGATATTTTCCTGGATTTCCTTTGAAATCCAGTGCACATTTTATAATAACAGCACATCTCAAGTTCAAACTAACCACATTTCAAGTGCCCACCAGCTGCATGTGACTAGTAACTACCATATTGGACAGCACCGGCATAGACAATTATTTCAAGGAATTTAGCTATAAAGGGGAGCAGAGGAGTGAGGTAGTGGCCAGATGGGGAAGTGAGGTCAAGTGTTGACTTGTTGGTTTTAGAACGGGAGCTATTAAAGTACTTTCCGTTTATACACTAATGGACTTAATCCAGTAGAGAGGAAGAAATTGTTGACATAAGATGACGAAACAGTGACTGGAGTGATGCTGTTGAGTAGGGGAGAGGGGATGGAATCTGGATGCAAGTGCAAATGCTGGCCTTGGCTAGGACACAGGGCAGTTCATCTGTGGTGACAGGGAGCAGGGGAGTGAAGGAAGACCATACTGGGCACTGATGCAGATAGATGGGTAAATGTGATTGTGGAAGCTTATGGAAGTTTTTGTCTGATTCTTTTTTTTCTCTGTGAAGTGGGAAGCAAGGTTAATATCTGAGAGTGAAAATGGGATAGAAGTATTAAAGATTCGAGAAGAGAGAAAATATTAATTTGTGGCCTAGGAGCGTGACAGAGTGAATGGACTGGGGAAATACAGTATGATTGCCTGGCAACGTGAAAGATGCACTTTGAGGTTTGTGATCACGAATTTGAAGTGAGAACAGTCAGCGCTGTTGTTTTTCTCTAGTACATTCAGCTGTGAGGGACAAGCAAGGCAGAGGAGGAGCTTTGGATTCAACCAGGGCTGGGTTTTTTTTTCCAGCTGAGTATCATTCCATAATGAGAGGAAAAATGGAGTCAAAGGCGTATGCAAGGGATAATTAGAATCATGGGCCATGGAATTTAAGGACAGAAAAGGGAGCCATGAGGGACAGTAAAAAGATGGTAGGACCAATGGATCACAGACTCCAGTGGGGTCAAAGAAGTATTGGGGTCATGGTTATCGGGAGTGAGCTGGAAAGGTAGAAGTGGTGGTTGAAGTGGGAATGCTTGACTTGGAGATTAGGGAGGGGCTACAGATATACATAATTATAAGGTCTCAGGCACGACCATGATAATGAGTGGCTGAGATGTGGTAGAGAGCAGGGTCATTGAGAACAAGAGGCCAAGGAACTGACAGACCAGGATGCTGGAAGGTTCATCTAGATGCATGTTGAAATTAACGAGAAATCTGATGAGTGGTAGTGAGCCAGGTACTAAAGGAATGAGGGCCATGACCCATATGTCTGTAGATGACTGTGAAAGGGAAGGATAGCGGGTGGTACAGTATGGTAGTGGTAGGATTTTAGTGAGAAGGGAGGGCCACTCGTCTAGGACTACAATGAAAAGAAAGAAGTTATTCACTCTACCTACATGGGCCAAAGGAGAAAAATCAGTCACTACTTTAGAGGGCCACAGATGAAGCAGGCAAGGAGAGGTAGGTTGGGTAACAACAAAAGGGTGAAGGGAACATTCAGAGAAGAGATTGAGAACATAGGAATTGAGCTAATGATTTATCTGTGATTGTTGCCTATCCTGTTCCCTTTTCCTGGAATTTCCTTCCTTACCTTGTACACATAGAGAACTCTTCTTCATCTTTCCTCATCCAGCTCTTGCATTGCTACTTTCCTGAAACGGCTATTGCAAAGATTACTAACTAGTGATCGGCATGTTGCCAAACCCAGTGGAAGTGCTTGCCTTTACTGTACCCCTATAGAGAAGTGTGTTCCCAGTGGAATTTTCTGTGGTGATGGGAATACTCTATCTCTGCACTGTCCAATATGGTGGCCACCAGGCACATGTGACTGCTGAGTATATGAAATGTGGCTGATGTGACTGAGGAACCAAAGTTTTAATGCTGCTTAATTTTAATTCATTTAAATGTAATTAGCCACATGTGGCAAGTGGCTACCTTATTTATTGGTTGGTGCAAGTAATAGAGCACTTAACATTATTGATCCTTTCCTTCTTGAAACTTGATGTTCTTTTGACTTCCAGCACACCTCTCTCCTAGCTTTACGATTGCCTCTTTAATTTTGTCTTCAATCTTGACTTCTCATGGATCTTTCTCCTTCTGCTAGCCACTTAACTGTTGCTATTTTCCAGGCTTCCTCCTTGAGCCTTTTATCACATTTTGTGGACTCTTTCTCATTGATCTTATCCATACCCCAAGTCCTGTTTCCAGGCCATCTCCCTCTCCTGAGCACTAGACCTGGACATAACAGCCTATTGGAGACATCTGCTGGTGTAGTGGATAGGCATTCAGTGCTGGCATGCTCCAACCTGAGCTCATCTCTTCCCTAAATTACCTCCTCTCAGTTACTGAAGCCATAGACCTGGAAGTTAGTCTAGATGTCTCCTTCCTGTCTGACAAATTGCCAAGTCCTCTATGCCACTGCAGTACCATTTGAACTTGTCATCAGTCTTGTCCCTCTCCAGTCCATTGTCCACATTGCTGCTAGAGCAGTCTAGGTAGCTGAAACATAACTTTGACCTTTTTATTCTCCTTGTTAAAACCTTTTAGTGGCTTCTCATTGTATATAAGATAAAGGCCAAGTTCCCAGCATGGCAAACAAGGCTCTTCATGACCCAGCCTCACCTGCATGTTTTTCCAGCTTCATCTCCTGACATGTGTCCCTTCTCACAAAGTTCTCTCCTTTCCAGTAACGCAGAACTCCTTCTAATTGCACACAAACAGCATGCTGTTTCATGTCTCCACAGCTTTTCTCAGGCTATAACCTCTCCTTCCTTCAAGGCCCTACCCTAACCCCTTCTGGTTCTGCAAAGCTCACCTCAACTGTCATCTTCTCCAGCTACTTTTCCTCAGTGTCCCTGTTACTTAATGCACTTACCTAACTACACCATTGCATTATTCACTTGTAAACGCAGGTAGTTCCCAAGAGTGGGGACCACCATCTTTGCCTCCTTCTTTCCACTGTCTGGCATGGAGTCTTTACTCCCAATGTGGACTCTGTAGATGTTGAGTGAATGGGTACCATGAATAAGTGAGTGAGTTGAAGGAAGCAGGAAGAAGATTAGAGAGTGGGATGTCACACTGCCCAGTCTCATCTCCTTAGTATAAGTCCTTCATGGGTGGGATTATAGGATGAGAAAAGGGGCCCCTGGGAGGCCTGTGGGGATCAGTCTTGGCTGCTGCTGGTGCAACTGACTTCTTTCCCAGGACTCATAAAACTTGCTTCTGGCAGAAATTGATTTTAGAAAAAGCTATTATCTAGGTTTTCCCCTACCTTTACAGCTGACATGCTTCTCTCTTCCTGGGATATAAGATGCTAGCAAAAAATGTCACATTTTTTCTTAAAGGAGAAAAAGGGTTTGTATGTTTAATTTTTTGAAAGTGCTTAAGTTTCTGTTTTCTTTTAGAAGAAAACTGGTTTTTCACTGGGATTTTCCCAAGGGCCACATGCAGGTATACAGAAAAGAGAATGATATGTGTTTGCATACAATTTGCATATATCTGTGTAGACTGGATCATCTATTCTCAGAGTACTTTCTTTTTTTATTTTTTCAAAAAAATTGAATACTTGATCAACTTTTCAATGAAAAGAATCAGTAACAGTGAAAGGCAATGGAAGCCATAGTGGAAGTCCTCCTTCATAGAGAAGATCACCTCTTTAGAAGATGCCCCATCATCTTCTAGTCTTTTATAAGATTTTGGATGGTTGTGGTCGCCATGATAAAAAATAGCAGCAGCCATCTGCATGCCAGGATAGCTGTCGTATATACTTTTATCTCTCTTTTTCCACTCACCAGCCCTTAGAGGTAGATGTTACCCTCAGCCCACCAGCAGGAAAACAGGCTTAGAGGGGCAGCACAATTTGCCCAAGGTCACTCCTATGGGTAGTGGCAGAGCCATGATTCAAACCCAAGGCTACATGGCCCCAAGGCCTTTGTTTTTAAACTACTAAGCTGTATTTTCTGCCATTTGTATACTGCCTGGTGTTTTGTCTTTTGTCCTTGCCATTGCCAGCCATAGACAGATACATAGTTTGGCTGTCATTTGAATGGTAGTGGACTCTGTTGCACAATGTTGAGGTACCATAGTTTATGTAACTATCTCCCCACTTGGTTTGTTTCCAGTTTCTCAGTATTATAGATAGCGCAGGTGTAAATATCTTTGCGCAAATTAGGGTGGTTTGTTGGAGTTTTTAGGTATTTGATGGTGGTCCACAAAGTAGTATTTTTGAGGCAAAGAGTTATAATTTTATGATTCTCCAGAAAGTCTATACCATTCATTCACCCAAGCAGTGATTACTTTTGGAGTGCCCACTGTGTACCAGGTGCTGGACGTGAAGAGGTAATTCAGAAACAGCCCCTCTCTCAGAGAACTAACAGTCTGGTATGGGATGGATGATGCAGCACAGAATGAATGCTACTAAAGTGGGGGTTTGGGCAAGGGGCAGTGAGAGCACTGAGAAACAGTGTCCCCTGGTAGTATCTCTGAGTGTTCCTTTCCCTCTGCAGCATGGGGCAAGACGGGAGGAGCATGATAACAGGGCTGGCTGCAGAGCTGCCTCCTGGCTGAGGACACCCCCCACCAACACCCACGGGCTTTCCTGCCACCGCCTGTTGGCTCAGTCACTGCTGCCCATCTGCCACTAGGGGGCGCCGAGCAGAGAGGATGGAGGGAGGGGGCACCCGGGACAACAGGACTGGGGGCTCCAGCAGTGGGAGGAGTGGCAGCCTAAGCCCTTGTCTGTCCTCCAGGCCTCCTCTTCCCCTGTATGCCCGCTGCAGCCAGGGTGACAACACGGTGCCCAGTCCACACTCATTCAGCAGACAGGAATGTGTGCATGCCTTAAGGGCATAGCTCTGTGCATTTTCACGCACCAAGCACTGTGCTAGATGCTAGGAATGCAGAAGTGGCCTGACATGGTCCTTGACCCTGAGATGCACTTGGTCTAGAGGGTTGGACAGACAAGGGAAGAGACAATCCAACTTGTGTGCTGGAGGCCTTCACAAGTGGCAACAGGAGCGTTGAGCTCCCTAGTGAGTCCCCTGGCAGTGCGTGAGAGTTCATTTCTCCAGTGCTCCACTCTTATGACTTTGGCTGTGACATTGCCCATCTTCTAGCCTGGAATTTCTCCATCTATAAAATGGAGGGAATGATATCTATGTCTGCAAGGGCCTTCTGACTCAGATGTGCCATGAGCCTAAAGCAAGCCTGAGCTTCTTCCACAGAAGAGCCCCCAGCCCTGGTCCCCACTTTAGTCACTGAAGAAAGTCTCCTTTCTCTTCTCGCCCACATGCTCTCCTTACATGGTTTTCCTTGGCATTCTGCCTCTGGCCTTTTCCTTCTCTCTTTCTACGTATGTTCCCATGACTTCAGTTACCACTGTGTGCTGATGACACCTACATCTCCATGCTCGCCCCCATCCTCTCCACTGAGTTTGTGACTCATATAACAATGAAAATAATCAGCATTTGCTAAATCCCAGATACAATACTGTAATTACGGTATATTATCTCATCTCATCTCTCCAACAACATTGTGAATTAGGCAGTGCCACCCCATTTTATAGGTGAGTAGAACCGAGTTCAAGAGATGCTGAGACTTTCCCAAGGCCCCAAAGTTGATAAGTGATGGGGCCAGGATTTGCAAACCTCTACCTGTTGAGCTCCACTGCCCATGCTCTTATCCATCACACTATATGTCCTAGAGTACAGGCAGCCGCCAAAGACCCATTTCCACTTGGATATTCCACATACACCTCAATTTCATGTCTAAACTTGGCCTCATCATTTCCCTTCTGTCCCAATCTGCCTTTTCCTCTCTTCTCCATGGCAATAAATGGCACCATCAACCCAGTGATACCCCAGCCAGAACACTGGGAGTTTTCCAAGATCCTTCCTCTCCCTTACCAACCCCCATCTCCCCAACAATCTTCTCCAATCTTCTTCCACATCATGGTGATTTTCCCCCCACTCTCCTCCAGCCTCACTGCTGTTGCCTTCCAAGGCCATTCATCCTGTTCTCTTTTTGGGCTCCTGTAGCAATCTTCTTACCAGCCTCCCTGCTTCGACTCTGTCTGCTTGAGTCCATCCCCTGCACACCAGCCAGGGTGATCCTTTGCAGACACACGTGATCACCTCACCTTACTGCTTCAAAACTTCTGCTTTCTGTGACTCTACAGCAGAGCTCAAAGCTGGCCACCCATGGGCTGAAATCCATTCAGAAGACATGTTTTGCTTGGTCCAAAATGTTCTTAAAACATTTTGAATTAGTTGCCAACATTGGAAAATCAGGAAATTTCACATAAAAGTTCATATATATTGGCTTCTCTTGCAAAAGTGAAAAAAACTGGTAACTCTGGGTGCACATCCCTTCAGGGCAATGATTGGATGGAGCTGAGTGGTGGTTGCCCTCTTTAGAACGGGTGTGGGCTTTTCAGTTTGACAGTCTCCAGCATCCCCTAGTGTCTCTTAGGCCCTGGTCGCACCCCTGCTTCCAATTATCTGCCTGAGAGTTGGGGCATTTGAGTTCATGACCCTGGTGCATGGGATGAAGCCCAAAGCCCTCAGCATGGCTTCTAGTGTCCTATGTGTCGCAGCCTGGAGCAGACCAGCCCTGCGAACCTCTGAGGCTAGTACCTGCTAACTGCCCCATTACACTCTCCCCTGTGGCCCCATGGAACCCTTATCCATAGTTCTCTGAATTGCCCCACTCTTGTCTGTCTCCATGCAAGCTTGTGCTTTGGAATTCCTAGGCCCCTCCTTAAGTCCTATTTGTCCTTCTGGGCTTTGCACCAGTACTTGCTGTACCAAGAAGCATTCCTTGTGCCCCTGGCTGAGTTTTGTTTTCCCATAACAGGTGGCGCAGACCTCAGTCATCCCACCAGCTACCCTGTGTTGTAGTTGTTGACTGTGAGTCTGCAGTTGCAGGGAACCTGCCTTCTTTATCTTCCTGTCCTCAAAGCTTTGCACAGGACTTGGAATACACAAGGTGCCTCATAACTGTTGAATGAATGGATGAATCAGTGAAAGACTGATTTGGGAAAATAATAGTCTAGGATATGATGTCAACCCTAATTGCTTGGGGTGGGGGTTCCAGGTCCCTTTCATTCTTCAGCATTCCCCACTCTGAGTTCCCACTCAGAGTGATACCCACAACATCCTATAAACCATGCCCCCATTCTCCAAGATGTGGAATATATCGAGGCCTACTGGGATGATACTTTTTAGCAATGATAGAGGGAAAATATATCATTTTTGGTATCCCTGGGGGAGAGTTGGCACATTCTTCAGTTATTTGAATAATAATTAAGATAATGCCAGCATTTAACACTCACTGAGCACTTACATTGTACCAGACCCTGAACTAAGAGCTCTCAGTATATTGTTTCATTTATTCCTTCAACACTAAGAAGTAGGTAGTACTATTGTCCCCATTTTACAGGCAAGTAAACTGAGATACAAGGATTTTAAACAACTTTTCACATGGCCCGTAAGCAGTAGAGTCAAGATTTGAACTCAAATCTAACTTCATAGTTAACATTCTCAACCACTACACCATACTTCCTCAATGACATTTCTCTTTAGAAACACGAGGAAATAAATGTGGGAATGAAGGGTATACAATTATGTGTACAGTAAGATTGCAAATACTAATTTAGAAAAGAAAGAAAAGAAAATCCTGAGGCAGAGAAAATGACCAAAGAGACAAACTCATGTGAAAATTTTCTTTAATGAATACATACCACTTTTATGATTAAAAAAAGAGTCCTCTCTTTGTAGTGACCCTAGAAATAAGTGGCAGGACAGAGGGCAGGAAGGGGCTGGGTTGAGTACCCAGCTAATCAGTGGGGCTGTCTTTTGAGTAGTTGCCAGTGATCAGTAAAAGGAACAGTCATCAGGCAGCAGCTGTGACCTCAGTACTTGCACCCTCATGGTACAAAGGTGAAGTGGGTCACTATTCCTGCCATCTCACCATCTCCCCTCTTCCTCCAGGTGCTTACACTCCAGAGCCCCTCAGCAGTTTCCGGTGGGCTCTTCTCTCAACTGGCCTCATGTTCTTTTATCACTTCAGCGTCTTGCAGATCCTCGGCCTGGTAAGTTTGGTTACATCCCCTTCTATCCCCTCTGTTTGCAGTTCTCCATAAATCTTGATAATCCTGGTTGGTGCTGGCGTATCACTTTGTTTTGAAAATGCAAGATGCTAAAGGCCAGGATGTCAGATTGTTGTGTCTGGATTGCTGATTTATGATCTACAGCCTTGGCCTCTCCAAAGAGTTTTCTGAGTCTTTCAGTAATGACTGTTTCTTTCATCCCTGGGGAGGCAAGGATGCCTTTCACTCATGGCCACTTGGGTCGGAAACAATGAGCTGCAACTGGAAAGTGGTTTGTTGTGGACCCCGTGGGGAGGCAGGACCCTAACCCTGCCCCTTGGCCTGGGGGAGTCTTCTGACCTTGGGTCCATCCTGGGCCCATTCATAGGCCCTGAAGGCTGCACTCTTCCCTGAGCTTCATGGCCAGTGAAGTGTGGTGTTGGGGAAATCCTGTGGCATTCTGGGGTGTTTAGAACTTCCTGGAGTCATGAAGAATGGTTGGATGGTTGGACTCAGTAGCTGAGTTATCCAGAGCCCAAAATTGCTGAGTGTAACAGTGTATATCAGTGGCAAAATGAGTAGGAAGAGCTCAGGACTGGGGCTGGGGGTCAGGAGACCCAAGTTCAAGTCCTGGCTCTGCCACTGCTCTGAATGAGTCACCTCACCCTTGAGGGCAGAGAGTTCTCCACCTCTCTTTGACATGGTATAAAAGCCCCAACTTCCCTGAGAGGTGGTGAGGACTTGTCTTTAATGTGAACAGGCTTGAAGGGCTTTGGAAGGCAGGTGCTGCGACCGTCCCTGGGGCAGGTGTCGCATGTCTGGTTTTGTGTGCAAGTGGCAGTAATGTAGCATTAGCCATGTGGAGCCTCGCGTGACCTAGCATGACTAGGGCGTGTAACTGATGTCCCCAACACCTTTGTAGAAGCAGTCACTTTCTCTTCCTCATTCTGGTGTATGGCTCTGCTCTGGTTTGCTGGGGGCTTAGTCTGAGCTCCTTGCCAACAGTGTGAATGCTTCCCGCGCTCTCAGGAGGAAGCCGTACAAAGTTCACACCCTTACCACTTGCTGCTCTCCACTGGGACCCAGATTCCAGAGGCATCAGTGTGCTCATGTCACCCTACATACCATGCTCAGGCAACGCCTCCTACAAGGAGGGCAACCCTCACCCCATTCCTCACCATAAACCCCCATCCATCTTTCATGAGTCCATTCAGGTACCACTTCTGTCATGAAATCTTCTCTGAGGACTCAGCCCCCATATTGTATGCTCCTCAGACCTCCTCATAGTGTATAAAGCTGGGTGAGCCCTGTCTGGTTTGGGGTCAGATGTAGTAAACCTTTGACCACCCCCACTTGATTGATTGCAGTTACGTGGAGGCAGGGCCCACGCTGTGGGCTGTACTTTTAGCCCGTAACACCTCTCCGGGGTCTAGGCACATAGTAGTTGCTCAGGAATGGCAACAAGTTCTGGGCCCAAACAGAAGGCAAGACCGTGAGCAAAACTGAATAGCTTTTCCACTAGACGGCCCTCCCCCATCACCTCCAGAGGCCTCTAGCCTTGACTCACTCAGAAAACCGAGGGGAGAGAAGAAATCCCTTTATAAACAGGTGGGGATTGGTCAATCCCTCCTTGTCTAGTCCCCCATTAGGTAGAGATGGCTGAACTGGCAGAAGCCAGAGAAAGCCTAAGGATGGTGAACGCTCACTCTACCTCCCTTGTCCCTGCAGGTCACCGAAGTGAATTTGAACAACATGCTGTGTCCGGCCATCTCAGACCCATTCTACGGCCCCTGGTATCGCATCTGGGCCTCGGGACACCAGACTCTCATGACCATGACCCACGGGAAGCTGGTCATCCTGTTCTCATACATGGCTGGGCCCTTGTGTAAATATCTGCTGGATTTGCTCCGGCTTCCAGCCAAGAAAATAGACTGAAGGTGCTTATTTTTTTTTTTTTTTTTCCTCCCTGAGGAAGCAAGTCGTGACTTGACTTGGAGAACACCCAGTTCTTGATGAAATCATGGGAGAGGGCAGTAGGATGTTTGGTGTATTTCTTTTTCCTCCTTTCTGTCCCTTTCTTCTACCACTCTTCCTTCCCCAGCTCTTCCCCCTACGATGTCTCCTTGAGCCTGGGGTGTAGTGCTGGGCGCTGGATTTTCCTCCTTCCCTTTGGCTCTCTCTCTGCTCCTAGTGGCCTTACATGGGGAGATTGCAGTGAGCGGCTCTTTCACTCTGCTTGTCGGTGCTTTAACAACAGCTGGTTGAGGAGAAAGGGAACAACAAGTAGTAGTTCTTTTGGCATCGAAGCAATGAGATTGGGTTGTGTTTCATTTCTCCACTGCCAGGGACCTCCAGGCTTATGCTGGCGTCCCATTTAGTCTCCAGCACAGCCCTTACCACGGGGGACTGAGGCCTTGTTTCTATACCAGCGGCAAGTCCAGAGCCGAGGGATTTCACAGCTCATGGTCAAGACAGAACCAGCCAGATTCTGGTCACTGGTGTCCCATGACTCAAAGTAAGCAGCCAACCAGCCACTCCCTCCAGGATGCTGCCTGGGGTGGGAGGTGAGAGCACCACCCAGCCCAAGGGCTAGATTCCATTGAGAGGGTTGGAGATCTATTGCAATGACAAATCCAAAGTGAAGAGGGTCAAGATATATACAGTACTAGGCCAGACCCTGTGTAAGTTCTGCCTGTGAGAGTTGAGAACTGATGCATATCCCAATCAGAAGTGAGCACAGAAAACTGTGATTTGAATCATACACTCTGTTTTAGGAAAATGTTGATAATAGATACCATTTTAATCTTGAGTGCCCCTTAAATGTGTTCCCTCTCCCTTTCCCTCTCCCCCCACCCCTCCCCCTCCCCCCTCCCTCCCTCTTTCCCTCTCTCAGGCAGCTTCAGGGAAGAATGAGCTGGAATTGGCTGGTTGGTTGGTTTTTGAGTTTGGAGAATCCTCGCATCAGGGCCCATTTCTGGAAGATTCTGTAGATCTGTTTCTTGGTTTTACAGGGAATGTCAGCATCCCGGGGTTGCGCAGCTATAGCTCTTGCCAGTGTTGTTTCCCTAGGGCCAGATTTCTTCAGTGTATCCACACTCAGTGCTGAATTGTTTAATGTGGGGGACATCACGTCCTCCTCATCCTGTCTACCCCCAAATCCCATGTCTAGGTTGAAAGGGGGCTGCCAAAGAATTAAGTCCTCATGGGTGGAGGTTCAGGTGCTCCACAAGGAGGAGCTTTTGTTGAAGGACTTCAGCTCAGTTATGCACGGACCTCAAGCAGGCAGGAAGTGGCTGGGCATTGCTGACTCCGCATTGACTCCCACTAGGAACAGATTTGCTTAAGAACAGAAAAGCTCATTTGGTGACTTTGTCTGATGAGCCTCCCTTCCCCTGTCCCACTCTAGGCAACACAGTTGACCTAGACCAGTTCCAGTATTTCCAGTTTGACCGTGTTTGACCTACACTGAGCTTCGGTGCCTCAGTGGTCATAATTTTAGCAAGTGGACCTATAGGAAACAACCCTGGGAGGGACCGTCCTTCTGCAGAGGCCTGCGGGCATTGAGGCTATCAATCCCCAGGGCTTGGGGAGCAGGAGGGGAGGGCACCAAGTGCTCTTACTCTCCTGAGCTCCTTTTGATGCGTAAGCTTTGTTTTTGGCCCTCTTTGAAGGCAGGGCCGAACTTTTCTTAGTGCCTCACCTTAGGGTGGCCCTCCAGGGGAGGTGCTCCTTGAATGGCTGGATTGGCCCTGCCCACCGTCAAACTGCTACATGTAGGAATAGCTGATGAGGAAATACACAAGGCCTCAGTGCCCCTTGGCCTCTTTACAAAAGGAGAAGTTGGAAGGGGATTGTGGGAGGAGCCCCTGGGGGCCTGGTCTGTCCTCCACCAGAACTTGGAGTTGCTGCCAGCAGAGGATCTGTGCCTCAGCTGAAGACTAGCTCCGGAATGTCATAGGGGTGTGACTGTGTAGGCCTTCTCCTCCTCCTCGTTTCTGTGGCATGGCACAGGTTGCCTGGTTGCTCGAGCCTTCCCCATGTTGACATCCTCCACAAGCTTGCCTTTGCTCTGTCTACAGCTTAGTACCCCATTCTGGAGGGCACTTTCTGGTGCTTGGAAGGAGAGAAGAAAGCAAAAGCCACATGCCTGGCATGGCCAAGCCAGAGACAGATCCACCTGTCAGAGGAAGGAAGGAAGAAGTAAAGGGGGCATGCAGGGCTTTTGGGGGCCAGATTGGCTCAGAAACATGTAGGTCAAAAGAATAGAGGGGGCCCAGTCTATAGGCTTCACAAGGAGCCATGGCCTGTATTTGGGGCATTGGGGAGCATAAGGCATCTGAACTGGTCCAGATCTCACTCTTATCTTGGGCCAAGCCAACGTGGAGAGAAGCAACCCAACCAGACTCTTGGCAGCCTGCCTTACAGGGTAGCCCGCCTTACAGGGTAGCCCTCCTTATAGGGTAGCCCTCATATCTGCCCTATGCCGGCCCTCTACTGCCCCAGCTTTGGTACAGGAGTGAGGGAGAAGCTGGAGCTTGCACACCCAGTGGCCAGTGGGGCTGTCTTCCCAGCTCCTCCTCAGGGCTTTCCTGTCAGTGCCAAGCCAGTTCCCCAGCCAGGTTTCCGTGTGCCATTTGCCAGCGTGTGGGAGCTCTGCGCGTGTGTGAGGGTGTTTGTAGAAGAGGGCAGTTTCCTTTCAAATGGCCTTAGGAAGGGAAAAGAGTACTCCCTCCAGCCCCTAGGTAGCCTTGGCCAGGGATGTGGGCCAAGAACAGTCTGTGGAGCTGGCCAACTTGTGGCATCCACTCCAAATAGCAGAGACCCAGTCACGCCTGCTTCTGGTCCTCCCTGCCCTCAGTATTTGGTTTTGTACACCAAAGATGATCTGGCCCATCTTCCTCCCAGAGGCACAACAGTAACATGTTCCTCTGCCAGCCTGTGAAGGCATGCAGGGTTCTGAAGCCACAGACTCAGTCTCCCCAAGTCAGCAATCTCTTTTTCTCTCTCTCCTCAAACTTCATCGCATTCATAGAAGCTGCTTGCAGGGTCGCCGGGCTAACCAGGGTGATCGGCGAACTTTACCGTACAGTACCTCAGTCTAGCTGTCAGATCATCCCTTTTGCTGTAGCCTCTGTTGAGGTTTTTATATTTGTGATCATTGGTAATTCAGTGTCCTATGAAGTGGGCACAGCTCCCCACAGAGAGCAAGTTGTCAGCAGGTCTCTGTGCACCGGTATTGGGGCAGGGCAGTGCCCTGGGGGTAAGCTAGGTGGCTCAGGGAGTGGCAGAAGGGCCATTTTTCCTGCCTCCCTCTGCCAAAAAGACTTCCTTGGATTTGTAGATGTTGACCCAGAGTCATCTGTCCCCTCCTGAAGAGGATTTTCTTACTGGTTTCTACTGAAGAGGAGGTAGGGGAGGAGGAAAAAAGGACCATGTGTGATGCTGTTAGACAAGACACTGACGCTGATTATGGAGGGTCTCCTGCAGGCCCTTGTGGGCTCCTTGGCAAGGCCCCAGGCTGGGAAGGAGCTCCCCCCACTGCCCATCCTGCCCGCTTTGTGGTGGGTAGAGTCAGTGACAGGGAGGCAGCCCTCCTTTTGTGTATATAGAGTGAGCTGATTTGGGCTCAGGAAAACCTAGTCGCTTGTTGCTCTCGTCTGTGACATTTTTGTACACTGGTTTGCTACTCATGGCAAGAAACAGACAAAGCCCCATGAAAAATAAAACAAAACAAAAGTCATTTCAAACAAAGCTGTTGTTTTGAAAACTCTTGCTTTCTTTTGGTGTCCATTTTGTGTTCTATTTTAAAGAATCTTTCATTTATATTGGTGTTATTGTAGTGAAGAGAATGTGATAGGCTGATCTGTAATGGTTTCTGTCAGGAGCTTAGCAAATGCCTCTGCCCCTCTTCCCCTACCCCTGTCCTTCCTCAGTTCCCAGCTGGGATTGCTATGCACTGGGCAGACCCGTCACTGTCTCCCCTGAACCCCCACACAGTGGCTTCCCTTAGAACCAGTCTTTGTACTCTCCCTAAACAGCAGCAGGCTTAGGATTTTTGTCAGGCTGGTTCTTGCGTGCTCTGTGCCCCCACCAGTTTGCTCACCTCTTGGGGCATTTTGTAATGTGTTTTCTCTGTCTTGTAAAACCTTTTGATTGTACCGAAATGGTATCTGCAGTCGCCTTTGGAAATAAATGGTCATTAATTTGTGTACTTAGCATTCTGAATTTTAGTCTCAGGTGTTTCTGTTGTTGAAGATCCTTGAATGAAAAGGAACCCTCACCATGGGGCTTACTGTTATAATGTTTCTTCATTTACTGTTATTAAAAGATTTATGAGAACCCAGGAGTCCTGGCCTTGCTTCCCAGAACCCTCTCAGAAGGCCCTCTGCTTTGAAAAATAGACAAAAGGGGCCTCTGGCCCTCCGTACTGTGGAAGACCCTCAAAGGACAGCTGGGCTTTCTCAGCACACCTTTGTCCTGGGAGCTGTGTGGCTGGTTGCCCTTGAATTCCCACACATTGCCTACTTCTGCCAGGGACCCAGCAGGCCATTTGCTCTTAGCAGAGGGCTTGTCTGCCGGGCACGTTTGCTGGGCTCTCTGGTACCCAAAGTGCACTGGGCTAGGCTGGAGGACTGAGCTGGAGAAGGCAAACACATTCAGGCCCACTCAACCTAGATTTCCTGAGGGCCAGCTCTGCACCAGCAATTCTCAGCACAGGCCTGCACCCAGCATGGGTCGGACCATGAACAAGATAGCCTTACCCTTTGGAAGCAGACCTGCTTTTCCAAGGCTACCTGCTGAGCAGCCCATGATGACTGTGATTGGCCCTTTTTACACAGGACAGAGGCCCTGTTCAGGCTTTCACCTGGGCTGCTGTTTCTAGAGAGGAGAGGTAGCCAGATAGGGAGGGGTAGCAGAACTGAAAGGCACAGGAAGAAAGGGGGCCAGATATGGCGAAGGGGAAGGGCGCAAAGAGGCTGGTGGGGAGGAGGTGAGGAGAGTTGGTTCGTGTCCTTCCCCCATGTGTTCTTTTTCAGGAAGAGAGCTGAAAAAGACAATGACCTAGGCCATTGCCGTCCCTACCCTGGGCAGTCTTTGTACAGCTAGCCAGACCTGGCAGCCAGTGCAGGTGGATCTCCTCATTTGCCAGTGTTTGGGCACCCAGGCTATGAATGAGGCAGGGTCTTGCAATTGTGGACTAGAAGATTAGCAGCCTAGAAAAGTCACTTATCTTGCTGCCTCAGGTTTTTAATCAGCAAAGTAGTAGCTCCAAGTGCACACCAGGCATGGAGCTAAATCCCTCCCATTACCTCTTAGAATCCCCATCAAAGTACAATTAGCTGACTGGCAATGCTGTCCTTGTACGGTAGGGAGAAAGTGAGAACATGGAGGTTTAGTCATAAATGGAGGAGCTGGAATTGGAAACTAGTTTTGTTAGACCCCAAAGCTCACATGCTCTCCACTCTCCACCAGCTTCCACTGCCTTTCCAGTGTGCTGGCACTGCTGGGTAGACCCTTGCCCAGGGACCCCCGGTCCTTATAGAAGTGGAAAGAGAGCCGGGCAGTGGTGTGGAAGATGAGAGAGAAAGGGGAGGCCCACGAGTGTAGAAAGCAGAGGAATCAAGGCCTGTCAGCAGCAGCCTCAAAGCAGACCTGAAAGGCACAGGAAGAAAGGGGGCCAGGTGAAGGGGAAGGATGGAAAGAGGCTGCGGAGAGGAGGTGAGGAGAGTTGGTTTGTGTCCTTTCCCCATGGGTTCCTTTTTAGGAAGAGAGCTAAGAAAGACAATGACATAGGCCATTGCCATCCCTACCCTGGGCAGTGCATCTGCCCCTACCACCATGTCCATCCCCACCCTAGTCTGTATTCCCTCCTGCAGGCAACAGTCTTTTCCAGTGCAGATCTGCATCACTTCCCTGGGCCACTGGCTCTAGAATATAAAGCCCAGGCTCTTTCATGTAGCATACAAGCCCTGGGCTTTGTAAGCATCTTCAACTACATCTCCTCCACCCCACACTCCCAAAAGAAGCATGCAGAGAAACACTTCACTCCAGCGGGATCGTACTCCCCTTTGGCATGCCACGCCATTTCCCAGGTCCTTGCCATTTGTTTCCTTTGTGCTGTTTTCTCAGCTTCCCACTCTCCCGTTTCATCCTAAGGCCTCCACTCAAAGGTTAGCTCCTCTCTGCAGTCTTCCCTGAGCCCCAGGCTACGTTAGGTGCCAGTCCACTTTGCTCCTACAGCACCTGGTACTAACTCTGGCCATCATTTGCCTCCCTCTTACGTGATTCATTACTGGTCTCTCTCCCTCTGTAGACATTAAGCTCCTTGAGGGCCAGGTGGGGTCTGATTCATCCTCCAGCCCCTGGCACAGGACCCATTCCATGAAAAGTGCTCCGTGAACAAGGATCTTACACCTGAGTGCTAAAATATGGTAGGAGGCACCACTGTTCTCTGATGGAGAACCCTAGGCTACATAAGCCATGCCCATCCTATGAATTCTCCTGGATGGGGCTGGGATGCCTTTGTTTGCCCAGGCACCTCAAGCTTCTTGCTGAGGGGCCCCATCCTGTTTCTCTGCAGGGCTCTATATAGTTGGTGTCCTGGATAAGGAGGCAGTATTGTGAGGGAAAAGCACTAAGACCAACAGCAACTGTTCACCTGACTCTTTCCTGGACCTCTGGGCAAGGTGTCCAACTGCTTTTCCATATCCTTTATAGCTCTTCATCACCACCAGGGTCACCCCTTCCTTCCCTGGAGGCACACAGAATTGGCGTCTGCATGGCAAAAGCCCCACCAGCCCATGGAATGTGTCATCCACCCCACTGAGGGGTAGGGAGCAGCTTGAGATGGTTACAACCTGATCCCCCAATGAGCTTTTCCCTTGTCCTGGTTTGCCAGTGCCAGTGGAGGAACAGAAATACACAGATGTCAGCCTGACAAATGCAATGGTTTAATCAAAGGATGTGTGGTTTGCTAACCTTGGCAACAGGCAAGGCCAATGTAGTCGAAAGTCAAGGACTCTGTTACTGCCTGAACCCGCCCTCCCCACAGTCAGCACTCTGCCTCGCATCTGAATTGCACACCTGGGATGTCTGAGCTGCTGGGCAAAGGGGTTTAAGAACCAGGGAGGCAGTAGGGAGAGGCTTCTCCTGTGGCTAATGGATGCCCTCCACAGCTGACTTCCTAACTTTCAATAACTCCTGCATACCAGCCAGCCGGTAATCTCTGCATTTCACACTGAGGCAGGTCTTTGCAGTGGGGGTGGATGCTTCCTTGACACATCTGTGCTAGGAAACAGGGCCAGTAGCATGAGTCACAGAGCTGTTCTCCTGTCCAACAACCTATTCTCAGCCCCATCACTGCTCCAGCCAGCAGGCCTCTCTGCTCCCTTCCACACTTCCCTTCTCCATCCAAGGGGCTTGCCCAGGTGATGCCAACCTGCCACTGTTGTCCCTTCTCTATACTCAGGAGGCTCATGCTTTTTAGTATTGCATTTTTAGAAAGACCTTGGGCTCTCTAGTATTCTGTCCCCTGAGAACAGAGGGATCTTCCTGTGCATTCCAAGACATACACTCAGATTTCTAGCATGTCGGCGCTAACAAGATACCTCTAGTACAGTGGACTGTCGATTTTGTTGCTCATTAATCCCCTGGGGAGCTTTAAAAATCTCAGTCCCCAGGCCTCACCTAAGCTCATAATTCAAAGCAAACTTCTTTTGCTTTCAAGTTTCCAGGCCGGTTCTGAGTCATCTCTTTGACCTGACCATCTATAGCAGTGCCTTTTTAAAAAAGGAAATATTTAAGATATACCAAAAGGTATGAAGAATAATACCTAAATTCAGCTTAAAAAAGAACATTACCAATACAGTTGAAGCCCCCTTGCTCCAGAGGTGTACAGATTCTTCCTCAGCACCTCAGGGATGCTGGAGAGGTGCCTCAGAAGCCACCTCAGGCAGCGGGGGATGCATCGGAGTAGAGTGGGTGGTGCTCTGGCCTTTCCCCTGGCTTCACCCAGAACAACTCCAATTTTATTCTGTTTTGTATATTGAGGTTTTGGAAATAACTTTGTTGGGAAAAGGAGTTAAAAGTTACTTATTTACAACCTCAGTAGTTATGTCTCTATCCTTTCCCAAAATAATAGTTGTTGTCCTGTAGTAGTCAAACCAGCATTGTAGCAGGACTGAGCAGGCAGGGCCTGCTCTCCCAGTTCTTCCCTTTCAGGTCCCGAGTGCCCTTGGCAAAGTCATACCTTTCCTGAACTCCATTTGTAAAATAGTAGTAAATATCCTTGTCTAGCTTACCCCACAGGACATCTATGAGGAATCCAGTGAGACCAGTGGGTGTGAGAGGGCTCTATAAAGTTCTGTCCAGTGGAAGGGGTTCCTATTTCCAGACAGTTTGGTTACTATGCTTGTTCCCAGAGCACAGAGGTTAGCTGGGGTTTTGACTGCACTCATACCCACTCTGCCTTAATGTGCCCTGTGTGGTTGCGGTCTGTGGTGTGTATGTGAGTGGGTGTTTGTGTGTAGGACAGGTGATACCTCAGTTTATTTCATGGACTCTAAGACGCATTTTTTTGACATTTTAACATCACTAAAATTGGAATGCATCTTAAAATCAGTGGCATGACAGTTTAATCAGCACCTTTTTTTTTCAGCAGTATATAAAATAACAGACATCTTATAATCTAAGGCATATTAGAGTCAATGAAATACTGTAATTGTTAACTTAGATTCCTCTTCCTCTTCTCCCATGAAAGTCATCTTCTTGCTAGAGAAAACCCTTTTGGAAAAATATACAGACTTTTAGCATACAGCCTCATTCTAACACTCCTCTTTTTCTTCCCTGCCAGCATCCACCCAGGCCAGGCAAGCCTTCTGCTTCTTGACCAGAAGGGGACCCACTTTGTTGAGCTCTCTCTTGGGACAGATGGTTTGTGGGACATGAGAGGGAAGAGGCAGAGTATACCTGCATAAGGGAGCCCACCGTGCCAAATGACAGGGAAGGAGTCAGACAAGCTAGGCCACCCAGCCCCAATAGCTCTGGTTTCTTTCTTTCCCCAACAGCAGCCTGGCCAGACAACTCAGCCTGCTTCCCTGGGGAACTCCTAGGGCTAGTCATTGCCAGAGGTGAGGTGAGCTGGCAGAAGTAGGGGTGGGGGTGTGAAGCCCAATGTGTCCTGAACTCCCTGGGTTGATGTGAGTGGCTGTCTGGCCCATGCAGAAGAACACAATGATTTCCCTACCTTCTCCAACAAGGTGGAAGAAGAGTCAGGTAGTAAGCCTTTCAAGGAAAAGCAGCACTTTGTCCTAGGGCACCCTGAGCCATGGGCATTTCACTGCAGTTAGGAATTGCCACCAACATCCCCTCAGTCCTGGCAGTCACTCAAATTAAGCTCTGCCCTTGTAACCTTTAGGCCAACCTCTTCCAGAAGGGAAGAGGAGTGTCTGCATAGTGAGATCTAGGGATACTTGGTCACAGGAAGCCGCTTTTGGACATTTCTCCCCCAGAGAGCTTAGCAAGACATGATCAGCCTGGATTACAGCTGCCCTCACGTAACTGGGTTAAAGTGTTGGCCTACTTAGGCCCCTCCTGCAGTGGCTTCCTTCAAAGCTGATGAGGCCGATTAGGGGGCTATTTCTGAGATCTAGTCGTGTACCCAGAAGCCTGAGGGCGGTCCTCCCCTGACTAGAAAGACAATGACTAAGGCTGGACAGCCAAGGGCAGAGTCAGATTTGCCCATAGGAGAGCATTGCCGTCAGAACTCATGTATGCTTGTAAAAGAACCAAATAATATCAAGGCTAAGTCCCTGGATTTTGAACTTCAAAAACCAAACCAACCAATCAGTTTTCAGGGATAGGCCTAGTCCTACACCTTTGCCATCTTCAGAGCTAAAGAGAGATAGCAGATCGTCAAAATAAAATCTTCAATTATAGTTGTAGTCACTAGCCGCCACTCAGTAGGTTCTGTGCATTTGAGATTGTTAACTAACCTCTGAGCCTCAGTTTGCTCATCTACAAAATGGCAATAATGATAGCATCTACCTCATAGGCTATTGTGAGGATTGAATAGAAAAGGCACATAAGGCACTTGGCACAGTACCTGGCAGCACATTTGTTAGATACCACCACTACCATCACCACAACCATTACCACCACCATTGTCACCATCATCATCCTCATCAAGACAACAGTGAATGGGAAAAAGCTCAGTCTCTGGAGCCTGACAAACTTGTTTTGAATCCTGGCTTTGCCACTTCACAGCTACGTGGCCTCAGATAAGTGACAACTTCTTTGAACTTGATTCTTATTCTGTAAAATGGGAAACTCATAAGGCTATTGAAAAGTGTATAACATGGTTCTTCACAGTAAGCACTCAATAAATGTTAGCTATTATGATTATTAAAAAGGAGTGATCAAGGTCAGTGGTTGCCTGGTGTTAGGAGGATACAGAGATGAATGGGCTAAGCACAGAGGATTTCTAGGGCAATGAGACTACTATTCTGTGTAATACTATAATGGTGGATACATTTCATTATATATTTGTCAAAACTCATAGAATATACAATACCAAAAGTGAACCCTAATGTAAACTTTGGACTTTGGATGATAATGATGTATCAGTGTAGGTTCATCAGTTGTAACAAATGTGCCACTCTGATACAGGATGTTGATAGTGGGGTAGGCTGTGTGTGTGATCGGTGTATAGGAAATATGGGGGAACTGTCTATACATTTTGCTCAGTTTTGCTGTGAACCTAAAACTTCTCTGAAAAATAAAGTATATTTAAAATGAAAAGGAAAAAAATGGGAGTGATCATACTAGATTGTTATAAACTTAGGATGTTAGCTATAATCCCCATGATAACCACTAAGAAAATAACTAAAATAGAGAGAAGAGGAAATGAAGTGGGAATCAAAGTGGATATTACCAAAAAAAAAATACATCAAACACGAAAGAAGGCAGTATAGGAGGAACTGAGGAACAAAAAAAGATATACAGCACGATGGCACAAGTCCTTTATTATCAGTAATCACTTTGAATGTAAATGGATTAAGCTCACCAATTAAAAGACAGACATTGGCAGAATGGATTAAAAAACAACATGATCCAATTATATGCTACTGACAAGACACTCAGTTTAGACCCAAAGATACAGGTTGAAAGTGAAAGGATTAAAATAGATATTCTATCCAAATAGTAACCACAAGAGAGCTGAGATGGTTACACTAATATTAGACAAAATAGAGTTTAAGTAAAAAATTGTCATAAAAATGAAGAAGGAAATTTTTACTGATAAAGGGTTAATTCATAAAGAAGATATAACAATGATAAACAAGTATGCACCAAACAACAGAGCTCCAAAATATATGAAGTGAACACTGAGGGAATTAAAAACAAATAGTAGACAGTTCTACAATAATATTTGGAGACCTCTGTATGCCACATTAAATAATGGATAGAACAACTAGACAGAAGATCAGTAAGGAAATAGTGTTCAACAACACTGTAAACCAATTAGATCCAATAAACATACAGAACACTATACCCCACAACAGCACAATACACATTCTTCTCAAGTGTACATGGGATATTCTCCAGGTTAGAGCATATATTAGGCCATAAAACAATTATTTTAAAACATTTTAAAATGCTGGAATTATACAAAGTATGTTTGATCAAATGGAACAAAGCTAGAAATCAATAATGAGAAAAACTGGAGATTTTGCAAATGTGTGGAAATTAAGAACATACTCTTAAAGAACCAATGAGTGTGAAAGAAGAAATCACTAGGGGAATTAGAAAATGCTTTTAGATGAATGAGAATGAAAATACAACATACAACAACTTATGGGATACAGTGAATGCAGTGCCCAGGGGGAAATTTATAGCTGTAAACACCTACATTAAAAAAGAAGAAAGATCTGAAACCAGTACTCTAACTTTACACCTTAAGGGACTAGAAAAAGAAAAGCAAACGAAACCTAAAGCCAGCAGAGGAAATGAAATAATAAAGATTAGAGCAGAGATAAATGAAATAGATAATAGAAGAAAAAGAGTCAATGAAACCAATAGTTGGTTGTTTGAAAGGATAACAAACCACGGCCAAGTGGGATTTATTCCAGGAACTTAAGGGTGGTTTGATGTCAGAAAATCAACCAATGTAGTACACCGCAGTAATAGAACAAAGTAGGGGGTGGGGTGGGAACACGATCATCTCAATATATGCAGAAAAACCATTTGACAAAAGTTAATACCCTTTCATAATAAAACACTCAGCAAACTAGGAGTAGAAGGCAAATGCCTTAACATGATAAAGGGGCGTTTATGAAAAACCCACAACTAACATCATACCTAATAGACAAAGACTGAAAGCTTTTCTCCTAAGATCAGGAACAAGACCAGGATGTTTATGTTTATCTCTGCTATTCAACATAGTATTGAAAGTCCTAGCCAGAGCAGTTAAGCAAGAGAAAGAAACAAAAGGCATCCAAATTGGAAAGGAAGAGGTAAAACTATCTCTATTTGCAGATAATATGACTATATTCCCATAGAATACACACACCAACAACTACTAGAGCCAGTAAATGAGTTCAGCAAAATTGTAGCATATAAGATCAACACACAAAATCAGTTATGTTTCTAAATGCCAGTAATAAACAGTCTGAAAATAAAATGAAAAAAAAAAAGCAATCTCCTTTATAATAGCATCCAAAATAACAAAATACCTAGTAATAAATTTAACCAAGGAGGTAAATGACTTGTACATTGAAAACTAGAAAATATTGCTGGAAGAAATTTTAAAATGTCTAAATAAATGGAAAGGCATCCTGTTTTCATGTATTAGAAAAAATATCCAAATGGCAATAGTCTCCAAAGCCATCTACAGTTTCAGTGCAATCCCTATCAAAATTCCAATGGCCTTTTTTTTTTTTTTTTGCAACAATGGAAAAGCCAATCTTCAAAATCATAAGGAAACTCAAGGGGCCTTGGACAGCCAAAACAGTATTGAAAAAGAAAAACAAAGTAGGATTACACTTCCTGATCTCAAAACTCACTGCAAAGCTACAGTAATCAAAACAGTGTGGTACTGGCATAAAGGTGGACATATAGAGCAATGGAATAAGATTGAGAAATAAACGCAGACCTCTATGGTCAACTGATTTTCAACAAGGATTCCAAGAACATTCAATGGGGGAAAGAATAGTATTAACAAATAGTGTTGAGACAATTGGATAACCACATGCAAAAGAATGAAGTTGGACTGCTACCTCACTACACATACAAAATAGCTCAAAGTAAGTCAAAGACCTAAATATAAGGAATAAAACTATACAACTAATAGAAGAAAACATAGAAGTAAATCTTCATGATCTCAGATTTGGCAGTGGATTCTTAGATTTGACACCAAAAACATTAGCAACAATAGAAGAAAATAGATAAATTGGGCTTCATAAACATGAAAAACTTTTGTCCGTCAAAGGATATTATCAAGAATATGAAAGACAAACTACATACAGAGTGAGAGAAAATATTTGCAAATCATATATCTGATAATGGTTTAATATCCTGAATATATGAAGAACTCTTACAACTCAACAATAAAAAGTGAAACAGTCGGCCAGGCGTGGTGGCTCACACCTGTAATCCCAGCACTTTGGGAGGCCTAGGCGGGCGGATCATGAGGTCAAGAGATCAAGACCATCCTGGCCAACATGGTGAGAAACCCTGTCTCTACTAAAAATACAAAAATTAGTTGGGCATGGTGGCATGCGCCTGTAGTCCCAGCTACTCGGGAGGCTGAGGCCGGAGAATTGCTCAAACCCGGGAGATGATGGTGGTTGCAGTGAGACGAGATCATGCCACTGCACTCCAGCCTGGAGACAGAGTGAGACTCCGTTTCAAAAAATAATAATAAAAGTCAAACAGTCTGATTAAAAACTGGGCAAAGTACTAGAATAGACATTTTTCCAAAGAAAATATACAAATAGCCAATAAGCACATGAAAAAGTGTTCAATATCAATGATCTTTAAGGAAATACAAATCAAAACCATAATGAGATGCCACTTCACATCCACTAAGATGGCTTTAATCAAAAAAAGAAAAGTAATGATGGTGAGGATGAGAAATAGGAACCCATATACCTTGCTACTGGGAACATAAAATGGTACAGCCACTTTGGAAAATGGTTTGGCGGTTCCTCAAAAAGTTAAAGGTAGGCTGGGTGCGGTGGCTCATGCCTGTAATCTCAGCACTTTGGGAGGCTGAGGCAGGTGGATCACTTGAGGTCAGGAGTTCAAGACCAGCCTGACCAACATGGTAAAACCTCATTTCTACTAAAAATACAAAATTAGCTGGGCGTGGTGGCGGGTGCCTGTAATCCCATCTACTCAGGAGGCTGAGGCAGGAGAATCACTTGAACCCAGGAAGCGGAGGTTGCAGTGAGCCGAGATCGTGCCATTGCACTCCAGCCTGGGCAACAAGAGTGAAACTCCGTCTCAAATAAGTAAATAAATAAATAAAAAGTTAAGGATAGAATAACCACATGACTCAGTAATTCTCCACTCCTAAGCATATATCCAAGTGAAATGAAAACATATGTTCACACAGAAATTTGTACACAAATGTTTATATAGCATTGGTCCTAAGAGCCAAAAGGTGGAAGCAATCCAAATATCCATTATGATGGATAAACAAACTGTGTTACATGATACAATGAAATATTATTCAGCCATAAAAAGGAACAAAGTACTAAAACTTGGTACAACTTGGATAAACCTTGAAAACATACTCAATGAAAGAAGCCACAAAAGATCACATATTATATGAGTCCATTAATATGATACATCCAGAATGGGTAAATTCAGAGAGATGGAAGGAAGATTAGAGGTTACTTAGGGGTTGGGGGTGGGACTTGGCGAGTGACTTCTCATAATGGGTGTGGGGTGTTTTTATGGAGTGATGAAAAAGTTTTAAAGCTAGAGAGAGCCAGGGGTTGCACAACATTGTGAATTCACTAACTACCGAAGTGTGCATTTTAAAATGGTTAATTGTATGTTATATGAATTTTCCTATAAAAATGTCCAAAAATGGAGGGAGGTTGAAAATAAAGGTGTTTCTTTTTCACTTTCAAGTGCTTTGTGCACCCTGCTTGCAGGACCCACTGTGTAACATTCCCTAGAGCAAAGGATGTTACCTGCACTTTCCCAGCCTACTGCTGACTATTTATTAGCAATGTCTATTTGACCTTCTCCAAGGCTGCAGGGCCAGTTAGACCCATCTACCCAACAGAAACAATCCCATCCTATTTGGATCCAACAACTGGATTAACCCCATGTTTCCCTTTTAAGCCCCATCATTCATGAGTACCACAGACCACAAGATATGCTAGGCCAGATAAACAAGAACCAATTCACCAAGGAGCATGACTTCATGTACACAGGTCACTATGGCTACCCACATCTGCCCCGACCACAATTCTGGGAAAGAGGCCATTGCTGAGGCATATGCCAGCAGGGTGGCAATGTCTTCATGCAGAGTTCCTGAAATTCATTTGGATGTCTGAAGTAGAGAAAGCTTAGGGAAATGTTTGCATTACTCACACCAGCACTGTCCCTCAAAAAGATGGGGGTTTCCCACTCTGTCCAGTCCAAGACACCCTTTCCATTCTGCTAGGATATGTGGGAGTGGGGAATATGATTGTTCCATCCAGCCATTTGGCCAGCCCCCATCTCCTATGCTGATACACAGAAACCCACTTATACATGTTGACCCATATGGTAACCTTGGGTCATTCCAAAATACCATTTAGATGGAAAGTGACTATAGCAGCTCTTAGTTTCAATATCTGCCTGATGTTTGGAAACTCTCAGCAGCTTCCTGTCAGTTAAAATGTGATTTAAACATTCTATTGTATACAAGTTGCGCTTCCTGCTTTACAAGAGCCCACATTTAATACTGCCTTCCTGTCCTTTATGCATAGCTAGTGATTCTGAAAGTTACTCCGATTTTCCTTTCCATGTGGTTTACTCTTACTATTCTTTCCTTCTGCCTCATGAATGGATTTTTTTCTCTGTGGGGTAATTTTTCAACCAGTAAACATACTATAAACTGTCTTCTCCTCTTCAGGCCTCAAGATAGCCTCTTAGAGTCCTAGCCTCTCTCTGTCTCTTCTTATCGCCTCATCATAGGAAGGGCCCAATGCCTCTGAGAGGGCAGCTTCACAGTAAAGAACACAACTCGCAGCCACCCAATGCCATTCTGTGTGTCCAAACCTATTTCTTATACAAGCACATCACTTCTCTTCCAGCCACCTTGCATATTCCTGCTAAGGAGCAAGAGAGCCACATTATGGGAACAGAAAGTCTCCTCCACTCAAGAAATTATGATCATGTCCAGTATGGGGTGGCTTCTGGTGCTGACATATTGGAGTGCAAAGAAATATAATTTCTCAACAGGGGCAGTTACAACTATGTTCTAATGCCACTGAGGTGGAAGCTATTTAGTGAAACCCTATAAAACCCTAATGTTACCTGGGCCCCAGTCTGAAGGACTTTACCTAACTAGACCAAACTCATATGCTCCTTACAACTCTTAGCCCACAGTGGACTGTTTGTTAATTTATCTTACAAAATTATACTATATTCATTCTGTAACCAAGCAAGGTGCCATGCCTCTGGAGGGACAGGCACTCAATAAATATTGATGGATCATGTTGAGCCTGACATTTGGGAGGAAAAGGCCAAAAAAAAAAAAAAAAGCTGTCATTTCATCAAATGATGGCTTCCCAAAAGCTCTCAAAATAACTGGGCATGTTGAGGCTCCAGCAGTGGTTTTGATTGTCCTGTGGGATCCTGGGTTTCTGTCGGAACAGCCCCAAGTTTCCATAAACTTTTTTTTTTTTTTTTTGAGATGATGAAGTCTTGCTCTGTCGCCCAGGCTGGAGTGTAGTAGCTCAATCTCGGCTCACTGCAACCTCTGCCTCCTGGGTTCAAGCGATTCTCCTGCCTCGGCCTCCTGAGTAGCTGGGATTATAGGCGTGCGCCACCATGCCTAATTTTTGTATTTTTAGTAGAGACAGGGTTTCACCATGTTGGCCACGTTGGTCTCGAACTCCTGACCTCAGGTGATTTGCCTGCCTGGGCCTCCCAAAGTGCTGGGATTATAGGCGTGAGCCACTGTGCCCGGCCCTCTATGAACATTTAATTCAAAAAATACGTGTGTGTTGAAATACATAATATTTTGAAACTGTAATAATAAAAACAGAAACAAAAAACACTTAACAAACACCTGGTAAGTTATATACAGAATGGCAACTGAAGACCACCAGTGGGTTAGCAGAAGCCATCAGGTTACTTACTTGTCTTCAAACCTCAGGAGTTTTATGCTTCTCCTGCCCGAACTTCTTGTAAGCTTCAGATAGCTGTGGACTGTGCTGGGTTTTTACACTTTAGACCTATATGTACACACTTTCATAAAATTAAACAATCTGATCTCCGTGCAAATCAGGACCTTCTTGTTGTTGTAGAGGTAAAACATAGAAATAGACCGCTGAGACTATTCATTCAACCCAGTTGCAACATTTTATAGTTATCAAAACAACCTCGTTCTCCTTAATAAGTAGCTTGTATACATTTGTGCTTAATAGCGATGAAATAGTTCTTTCAATCTGATTTTTAACATAACGAGGTGCCAACTAAGATTCTGAGTAAAAAACAAAGAGCTTCTCCCACCATGGAGGGAGACTAAAGGGGGAACAAATTACCTGCCCCTTGTGACTTGGATGTGTCCTTTTAGAATGGGAGCATGAGCTCAAAGATGCCATGGCAGTTGGTGAGCACGGAGGCATGTAATTCAGCCACTGCCCAGCTGTGTGCTGCAGACAGCGAGCATACTCTACATCTCACCTCTGTCAAATTAAGTAATCATCTGTCATGATGGAAAGCTGTAAGTGCAGGTCAGTGTTGGTTTACGTATAGCTGCACCCTCCACCAGCTCTCTGGGTGGGTCCATTTAAACAATTTGAGATATATATAGTCAGTACCTTCCAAACATAATACATTAAGAGGTAATTTTTAATTTTTTAATTGATACAAAATTGTACATATTTATAAGCGACACAGTGATGTTTCAGTACATACAATGTATAGTGGTCAAATTAGGCTAATTAGCATATGTGTCACTGCAGACATTTATCATTTCTTTATGTTGGGAACATTCAAAATCCTGTCTTCTAGTTATACAAAGATATATCTTAAATTCATAACTATAGACACCCTACAGTGCTATAGAACACCAGAACTTATTCCTCCAGTCTAGTTGTATTTTTCTATCCTTTAACCCAGTGGTCCCCAACCTTTTTGGCACCAGGGACCGGTTTCATGGAAGACAGTTTTTCCACGGATGGGGCGGGTGGCAGTAGATTCTCATAAGCAGCACACAACCTAGATCCCTCACATGTGCAGTTCACAATAGGGTTCATGCTCCTATGAGAATCTAGTCCCACCACTGATCTGACACGAGGTGGAGCTCAGGCGGTAATGCTTGCTTGCCCACTGCTCACTTCCTGCTGTGCAACCCCGTTCCTAACAGGCCACGGACCAGTTCTGGTCCACGGCCCGGGGGTTGGGGATCCCTACTTTAACCAACCTCTCCCTTTTCACTCTCCCAACCCTTCCCAGCTTCTAGTAACCACTATTCTACTCTCCACTTCTATGAGATCAACTTCTTTAGCTCGCACATGAGTGAGAACATATGGTATTTACCTTCCTGTGTCTGGCTTATTTAACATAATGTCCTCCAAGCTGATCCACGTTGCTGCAAATGACAGGATTTCAATCTTATTTATGGCTGAATAATATCCCATTATATATACAGCAATTTTTATTAAGGGGTCATTTCTAAACAAGGTTGTAACCAAGTGCTTGGGGTGAGGATGTAGATTGGCTTCAGAACAGTGCTTGAGACCTAATGTGATTCCCTCCAATTCTTGAAAGAGTTCTTCCAACAAGTTTGAAGTTTGAACACGAGATTGTCCCATGGGGCTACAGGTGTCAAGGCAGGCCTTTTAATGCAGTGGCCAAAAATAGTATATCCAGGGCTTTCCTCACTTGCATCCTCCCATTCATTTCTTCCTCCTGTAGGTGAAAAGCTTGAGCATACAGATGGGAAGCTATGAGAGCTTACCCAACCCAAACCCATACTTATCTTGGCTTATGTGGTTGAAGCTGCAGGAAGTGGGAGAAGCCATTCTCTGGATGGGCAGTCATTCACTGGCTCTCCTGGCTGGCAGCTCTGAATCCCGGTGTGACTTCTCCACCGCAGACTTCTCCTTACCTCACACTGATAGGACCCCTTAGATATGGTAGTATTTCCCAGCAACACAGGGGCACTGCTTCATCCTACACGCCCATACTTGCCCTCGGAAGCAGTAAAGCTATTTACACAGTGTCCAGTGGGGCATGAAATCTAAAGTGGGAATGCTGAAACTCTGGGAAGAATTTAGGTAGGTGGAGTGTGATTACTGAAGTTGAAATTTGTCCAGACCAGAGTTAACCACTAATGCTGTAAAAAAAGAATGCTGTGGGCTCATTAAACTACTTCATTCTACCTGAACCTATTAATATGGTCGAAATCATTGAAAAATCTTCTGTCCCATTAAACATGAATGATGAAAATAGGTAAAACCTGAGCAGATGGCTGCCTTTATGGAGCACTGGTTAAAACCACAATAGTCCTCTAGGATCTAAGAACACTTTTTAGCCACTGTGATTGACATAAGCACGTGTCATAAAATTTACATGGTTACCAGGGCTTTGGGGCAATGTAACAGAAATCATCCTGGATATATTCAACTAGCAGCTAATCTTGAAATGTGCGTGAGACAGCAAATGTTTTAGAAAGAGCCAGAGGTATTTCCATACACAAGTACAATGTCCTTGGTAGCCTTTCCATAGAGAAAGGGATAAGGCAACAGTAGTCAGAGGCAGCACCCCAAGAGATTCCTTTCTTGACATAGGCTCTTATCTGGCCCTTGAAAGTCAATAGCACCAGTTGCCCTACCCTACAATCCAGGTGTTTCCCCCAAGCCCAAGTTGGGGGTACCAATCTGGAACTGGAAAAAATAGCTGGTAATAAGTGTAAGCGTGTGGTATGCCTAGTGTGTGTGTGAGTACGTACAAGCTCTGGGTGACCACATCTTGAGCATTTTCAGACTCTGTCCTATACTCAGAAAATGGGCAAGCCTTGATGGTAGGAGAAGGGGTCCCCATATCAGATGATTTAACTGAATAGCACTGCTACTGCCCCTCACCAGCTCACAAAGAGGAAATGCCCAATAACCACTGACTGATTTGGAGCGGACCTAAGCACAGCTAAGCTCCCGCCAGAATTCAAGTCTGATATTTGCCTGAGTTCTGTGGCAAAGGATCTGAAGGATCCTTAAAGGATCAATGTGGCCAGGTTAGGGTGTCCAAATAAAGGCTAATCTATATCAGCAAGCCAGGATTCAGAGATAGACAAAAGGATGACATTGGCAAATCATATGGCAGGGAGTGGCTACAAGCAGGTAAGGTTTCCCAAGTGCTAGTTTGGCAATAAATCTGTATCTGTTCCTAACTATATTCCTTCAGAGCCTTCAACTGTTAACCTTTTAGTAAGAAGTACCAACGAGACCAAGATCCTATGATGAGAGAGGTTAAACTTAAAAAAGAAACATAAAATAACTCGGTTTTAACATTTTATTGGGTAAATGATTTTAAAGGTAATAACAATAGTGTCAAAACTACTACAATATCTTTCCACAGCCATACCTTACAGACCCACATAAACCTTCTCATATTTTTTCTTTTTGCTCATATTTAATATTTTAAAGCCATACATGTCATATCAAATGCCCATTTCCAATAGTTTCTTCAAACTATTAAGCAATTAAATGTGGAAGGAAGGAGGGCCTAGTTATACTGGAAGGGGTTTCAGGTAATCTGTGATGTCTTACGGTAATCAAAAAACAGGTTACTAAGAAAGAAGGAAAAGAGGAGCTACTCCAGGTAGCTTTTTGCTCATTACAAGTCTCACCATTGTATCACCAAGAACTCATTATGCTGGTGACAGATTCAAAGTAATTTTGGGGAACATATAAAACACTAAAATAACTTAGAAACTAGATCCAAATATTTCAAAAGTAATCAACTTTGATATACAAAAGTAGTCAGAGGTGGTTACAAAAGTTTGTTTGCTCAGTGCGTCTATGTACCAGCGCAGTTACTGGGTAGAGCAAAATAAAAGGTTCATTTTCTTCTGAAATAGCAATAAAAAACAAGGAAAACATATCTTTGTATATAAAGGATCAATGCTGGTCTTAAGAATAATGTCATCAGAAACCCTTAAATCGAGAGGCACACAACGGGTTTCCACTTTTAAAAAATAAAAGGAAAGTCACCAGTTTATTTAAATGGAGGAGGTGCTCACACCCCTCAAATAAACTTAATTCATTTTAACATCACTAGCAAAAATCACTTAGAAACTGTACAAAAATAAAAAAGTTAACACATTTAATCCTGCAAGGTTTTTGTAAGGACTGGAAGGCAGGCTTTTGAAGCAGCATTTGGGCATGGCTGGGGGCTTCTTTGGTTTGATCTAACACACATAAGAGATGGAACCTATTCCAGATGACAGTTTCAAATTTCCTGCACATTTGAAGACAAGATAAGAGGCCAGTATACAAACTTCCGGTGTGCTGGGCACTGGGACTGTATGTGCTGGACTGAAAATCTTACAACTGCTTTAAGCTTTAAGGGTGAGGGGAAGCAAGCCTTGCACTTCCTCCATCAATTTCACTGACCTCTCGTGTTAGGGGAGACTACAGAGGGTAGTAGCACATTCTCGTGCAGTCAGAAGGCCACTTGAGGGGTGGGGGACAATTTGTTCTTTTAGAATCTGGTACCTGGCTGACCTTGTTTAAGAACAAGAAAACCCTTCCAGAAATGGAAGCCTTTTGCTACATACCAAAGCAAAGTACGTACTATTTCCAAGAGGAAAAATACCCAGTTGCATCTGAAAACGGAAAACTTAAATGGAACGAATTAACATTTAAAAGGGGCTATGTAAACTTTGTGCTACTCAAATGAAGTTCAAGTATTACTTCTGAGCTGTTTAAAGATCACTGAACTCATACAATATTCTGATGATAAGAGTGCAATTCACATTTGTGTTTCTGAACAAATAAATCACAACTGGCTAGAACACAACCTGTGCAATTAGAATCTTCGTCTGAGTTAAAGACATGCTACATATTTCAACATGTTCAAAGTTAATTCATACCACATAATTAACAGCTTTGTATATACGACAAAGGTGAAAGGGTCTAGCATTTGTTTGAAGCACACCATTATAGTTTGTATAACACCCTTTACACTACAAAGTCTTTTAGTCAAAAGCTACTTAGAGACAAAAATGCACTTTGCATTACTTGAATACAAAAGGAGACAAAACTATCCTTTTCCCCCAAGCCATGTTGGGAAATATTGCTGACCTCGTCCTTTGAAGCCTGCAGGATGGTTATTTCTTCAGTTTAACGTTATTACACTGCTAAGAAAATCTGTATAACATCTGCATATATCAAGGATTTTAAAAAATCTGATATGATTTTAGAGTCCGCATGACCAGTCACGTGACCTGCTCAAGCTTGATTAGCACCGTTAAACACACATATATGTATGTATGTATGTGTAAGTATATGTACACACACACATCTATGTATGTAATAAATCTTGCTAAAAAAACTTCTAACCATAAGCTCACCCAGGACGAGGAGCCTGTTGAACTGATGAGATGATGGATAAGATGGATTTCACGATAATATTGGTCTATTTTGTCTCTCTTCAGTTTGCTTGTTTTATTTACCTTTTTTTCCTTTTGTTTTTTTGTTTTTTGTTTTTTTTTTGTTTGTTTGTTTTTTTTTGCAGCAGACAATATCATTCAGCTTGTGCTCAGTTTCCCTATAAGGGTAAGAAAAGTTTCCATCAGGTAGCCACTTGTTTTTATACTGAAAGACTAATCTGCTCCAAAATGCTCCCAAGTAGAAATGACAGGACTCAAAATCCCTTTCTAAAGCCCAACAGCTAACTTTTTCTGACTAATCTCTAGCTTCATTGAAACTGGCTACCAACATTGCATTTCAGGCTAACAATTGGCTTCTTAGTTAAGGCATCACAACTGAAAATGGTTATTTCAACAATGGATGCTGTGGATGAAGGAATACCAACAAACTTCTAAGAACTCTCATCAAAAACTAAAGCAATTTGCTTTGCCCCAGTGGCAGGCAGAAGGAATTTTAGCCCATTATCTCACAAACTAGGAAAGGATTTTTGAATTCTGAACTAGCAGTCTGTCACTTGTCACAGTAACTATATGTATAAGCTGTATCATTTTGATATTCAGTGACTTTTTTGTAGTTTTAGAATATATATTCTGCAGCATACTTTAATTCATCACTTGATATGTTGGCTTCCTATTTGAAAAAATTATATATTTTTGTCCAAAGACACACAGACACACACACATAACCATAAAATGAAGGTCATCTTCCTCCAGAATAATCTGTCATTTTTCCTGGGGATATATGTATGGACCTCCTATCGACATCAGTAAGTTATCTTTGTATGCATCATGGGAAGACTATACTTGCAGATGAGCTGGGCTCTAACTATAGCATATCTGAATGCCAACTCCATTTTCACAGGTGTGACATAACATCTTATCAATGTAGTAAATGTGTTTCTATCAAAAGTATGTAGTGCAGAGATTCAAGCTATTTTATAGTATCTCTAAAACTCTAATATTGTCCCCATGACAAACATATCTGAAATCATGGCAAATATGAACTTTTGTTTCACTAAATTATCTTTACCATATCTTTAGATGGTAGCTAAAATGGATTCTAGCCAATCATGACTTATTGAAACCTAGAGCTAACAAATTTAAATTAATATAAAATAGACAAATGTCTCTTTTTGGTTATTTGCTCAAAATAATTTTTTTTCAGCTTAAAAAAATACTTAAGAGTAAGGAATTTGTCTAATCTTCTGTTTCACATATAGAAACAATAAAATTTTACAAGAATATTTTTCTAAATTGCCTTTTTTCTAACCCCTCTTAATTCCACTTAATTATATTCTTCTCAAAGGCACTAAATTCTGTATCTGCTCTCTTCCTAATATTTGCTGCTCATAAAATGTTTCCTGTAGCCTTTTTGAAAGGTAGTTTGTACCTTCTCCAAACAGTGTTTTAGTTTGCAAATTGGTTCTATAAAGTGGTGAGGCAGTCTCTTCTATGATAACCAGCACAATAGGGATAAATGATTTCTCTCTCTCTGTGACAAGCCCTATCACGGACCTTTGAATGCTCACTACTAGAACTAAAGTTCATATATTTTCACCATGGGAAAAATATATACTTAAGGAGTGAAGACCCAACTACTAGGCTGTCATAGCAAAGTGAATTTCAGACAAAAATCAAGAGTAATATACAAATACCTGAATTTGATATGAATTAATCCCAAACTCAGGTATCAAAAAACAACTATCTTACTGAGGAAAACTAAAGACAAACCTAAGTAAAATCCCTAAAAACTGCACACTTTCTTCCATCCACAGTCAAAGGAAGGGAGGCGGGGAAGGAAGAAGGAAAACGGGAAGGAAGAAGGAAAACAGGAAGCAAAACGGGAAGAAAGGCAAGGAGGACAGAAAAACAGAAACCTGACTGAGACAGCAAAGCAAAATTCTACATAATATTATAAGGAAAAAAAACCCCAAAATTATATATGCTGCAAAAAAAAAAATCAACGATCTAAAATAATAAAACAGGATCTTAACAAATGCCATTTTTCTACCCGTTACCATGATGATCTTAGTTGACGATGTCGAAGCTTCACCATGGCAACGGAAACTATCATCATAAAATGGTACAGTAAAAGAGATAGCTAGACCAAGAAGGTGTAGGGTCTCCTGGGAAGAGGTCTGCAGAGAGGCCCAGTGACTGGTTGTGCGGCTCAGTGTCAGGAATAATGGTTGTATGGCGGAAGGGGATGCCCAATGCCATTTTGGAAATGATGATGCTGGCGATGAGCAAGGTATTCAGCATAGCTCAGGGTCATCTTTTCACTACGATACCTGAAAGAAAGTCAGGGAAGAGAAAAGTTAACATTGAGAAGTAGGTGACATGCCATTGTCACTGCTAGGAAGGACCTTAAAGATAATTTTATAGATCAGGAAACGGGGTCCCAGAGAGAAGCAGTGACTGCCCAAGGTCACAGAGATAGTAAGTAGCAAAGCTAAGATCAGAACTTGGAAATCAAAAGTCTGAGTCCAGTGCTCTTTGCACTCTACTACTCCTTGTTTAAATTGTTCTTTTAAAAATTTTATTGTCCCCTCAGCCCCAGTTTTCTAACAGGAGTATGCATCTCATTCGATTCAGTTGATTATTTTTCTTCAGAAATCTTCCACCTCTCCCTCTTTTACTGTTCCTTTCTCTGTCCACACATCTACTTAGGTCTTACTATTAAGTAACAACAACAAAAACAACTTTTCTTAATTCTGGTATCCTGAACTCTCACTTTTCCCCATGTCTGGCTTTCTTTTCATTGCCACATTTCTCAAATAGCTGTGTGTATTTTCTGCCTTCAATCCCCATCTCACACTACTACTCAGCTCAGTGCTCCTTGGCTTCTGCTGCCACCCTTCCATGGAAATAGCCATCAGAAGGCTTCCCCTGACTCAGCTTGATCTTTCCATTTGCCCATCATGCCCTTAAGCTCTCTGGTGCTAAGGATTCTATACCTCCACATGCCCCTGGTTCTCCCCTGCCTCTCAGATTGCTCCTTGTCTCTGAATGCTCCTATCCCTGCCTTGTAGAATTTTGTTGTTTCTGTATTCAGTTATTTTGACTCTATACTGTCCCCCCACAGTGAACCCTATCTTTACAATTTCAATCATATCTAGCCATGAGCTCATACATTTTCATTGACCTACTAGATATTTCTATATAGATATCCTAAGAAGCACCTCAAATCCAAAATCGATGCATAAACTTAACACACTCCTCTTGTGGTCCCTACTTTGATTAAAGGGATTACCTTGGTCCCTTTTATCTAGATTAATGCCTTGACTTTCTTCTTTATTTCTAAATGATGACCCAGTCCTTTCATTTCTTCCACATTATTTTCGTATTGATCCCAACCTTTCTTCCCATCTCACTGCCACAGCTCTAGTTAAGGCCCCTGTTGCACCTCTTTTGGACTGCTGCCACAGATTCTTAGATAATACCAACGCTTCCTGGCTCATTTTCCTGTTTCCAATTCCATTCTTATACCTCCCCAAGCCCATCTGATTAAAATCCTTCAATAGCTACCAATTGCCTATAGAACCAGGTCCAAACTAATTACTCTGGAACTCAGGACCCTCAATGGTCTGCC
The DNA here is from genome assembly GCF_029289425.2 of Pan paniscus. Lineage (NCBI taxonomy): Eukaryota > Metazoa > Chordata > Mammalia > Primates > Hominidae > Pan > Pan paniscus. The sequence goes on from NC_073272.2 coordinate 109,690,892, forward strand.
CAACCTACCTTCTGGGCCATATTTTCCTCTAATGATCAGCTTCTCTATTACACTAAAAGACCAACCCAATCAGACTATTTCATATTCTCAGAACTTGCTTTGTACTTCACCACCCTTGACTCACAAGGTCTTCCTTAAGGGAATCACTTTCCTCCTGTCAAAAAAAAATCCCTTTTTACCTGTCAAATATTCTATCCATTCTTCAAACCCAGCCCCCAGCTGACCTCTTTGAAACTATCTGTTATCCCCCTCCCACCCTCTTAGAATTCCTCTTTCCCTACTTTATGGGAATGGATCTCATATTATCCATCATATTCTGCCTTAGATTAATAATTTTGTCCATGTCCCTTCTATTCTCCTCCACTGTGAACTCAGGGAGAGCAGAGATGGAGGTATTTCTGAATTTGTAACTCCTCAGAGCTGAGAATAGGCCATTTTTAGACTATAAGCATTCAATGTAGTTTTATGGAATTGAAATAAATGGAACCAGCAGCCCATTTTCCTAAAATGTATGGTATTTTCCTTTTTAAATAAGCATCCCTATTTTTTCATGCTGAAATTTATTTAGCATTTGAGTTTAGCTCAATTGTGTTTTTCAGCAAGCTAACAAGTTTTCTTGGTAGACTTCTATCACTGCCAAAATTCTGAGATTAAATTCGAATTTGAGGACTGTTTATCAGAATCCTGGGGTTCTGCTCAGTAATGTCAAAAGCTAGCCAATTGCTAATTCAAGTACTTTCTCCAATAAAGTAGTCTAAAGTCTCCAAGGGCTTGCTCGTACAAAAGCCAGAGTAATCACACAGAGCTAAAGATGGGAAAGATAGGCTCATACATCACACAGGCTTTACTACCAAGCAGAGTTCCATTGTATCCACCCTCAGTATGACCCTGCCATTCATTTCCACTCTGTTTCAGAAAAAAGAAGTGTAGTTAGAGAGACCAAAGAAATCAAAGGGTTATAGGCATACACATCAAAATGTACAGGTTAGCCTTGTGCTAGAAAATGTCTTCTGTACCTGGTCAGTTTTATGGTTTTCCTGAATTCATTAGTAATCGGAGCTTTGTATCCTCCTTTCCTCAATAAGGAGTCTATGGTCTGTATATGGTCCCATCCTGTAGAGAGATGACCAGATAAAATATCAGTCAAGCACATGTAACAAACACCTTTCATTAAATACAAAATGACTTTGTAGAGGTCAGCTATCACTGTCACCAAATGCCATCAAATCTTTTGGTCCTAAAAACAATCACACAGAAAAGCTAAGATTTCATCCTTTACAAAAGCAGGGTCATCACCACACTCCTTAAATTCTAGCTATCCACAATGCCAAACAACACTGGCTCCTTTATCTTCACATTCGAAGTCAAGGGGTCTAAGGGGCTGGCAGAAATTGCTCAGTCATGACTGTAACAAACCATATCTGTTGTACTTTCCTCTAACAGTGACATCTTTAAAAGGGAGTGAAAAGCCTATATGCCATTTTGCCAAGTCAATATTTAGGACTCCCACACCACCTCACAGTAATTGTTGTTCCTTATGGTATCTTCTGTAATTCTGTAATCATTCAAGTTTGTGTGCAGTATTCAAGGGTATTTTGATTAGTTCTGACATGGATGGTATACTAGTATCTGAGGCCCTCTATCTTTTATGTATGCTTTACAAAGTTAATGATACTAGGAGATTAAGACATTTTCTAAAGCAACCCAAATAAATCTTCAAGTAACTGCCTTGAAGACTTTCTGATCTGGGGATTTAATGGCATTAATTTTGCTATTATGTATCTCACATTTATAAGACAAACACGGGAAAACCAAATTACAAATGCTTTCTGATGAGAAGAAAAGCTCCCCAAGATAAAAGATTCATTTCGACCAACATGAAACCAGAATTTAGTAGTTGCTAAGAAAGGATAAAATACTACAGAGTGAAAAGTTACTTTGTGTTACAATGTTGGTTCATACAGGTCTATGCTCTATGTGTGAAACAGGAAAATTCTGATTAGGAAGTGTAGACCAAGCATATAAAACACTAACACTTCATGTGTTCGCAATCCTCCGATCTTAATGGGAAACCTAGAATTTTAGTATCAGCAGGATGAGTAATGGCAACCACCTAAGAATGAAACATTTGATACTTAAAATGACAAAGAACTATGTGGCTGATTGTCAAACAAAAGGCTTGTTTATGCCACAATGGAATATGGGAAAAATGCATTTCAAATCGGTAGCAAATTGTTGCCTAAAATGAAAACCAACTAATATAAATTCTGCTTTTTAAAAAATATACACTTATGGGTTTATGCCATCAAACTTCAATGCAGGGATTCAACTTCTGTGAGTACTTCACCGACTTGATACAGACATTGCAGTGGCAGTGATGGAAGAGTCACTTCTTATAATTTGACACTGTTCAATTATTAGACATAACTGCAAGGTCAGATATCACATTTCAGTTTGTATATTTGTTTAAATTCTTCACCAGATCATATGAAATAAAGTACAACAATGACCTTGCTCCTTTGCAACCTCCGGTAGGTAGGTGGCGGTGCGTTTTGATCCTTTTTCATTGATGAATTCTATTCTAATGCCATGTACACCCACCTGAAAGAAATTGGCAGTTTTATTAGTACAGTCTTCTTCATAGAATCAGAAAGAAAAGGTTATAATTTAACTTTCAAGAGAATGCCGTTCTTCCTTTCCCTTTGTTTTTAGAAGGACATATAAGTTTTCTCTTTCCAAAGCTTTGACTTTGGATTTGAAGGCCATTATGATGGCCACGGAGAGGGAAAATATTGATTTGCATGTGCCCAACATGCACTAGGCTATGATACTGTGTTTAGAAAACTGGAACAACTATTCTGAAGCTGTCTGTAGAATAAGACGGTTGATGGCAAAAATCCTGCCCCCACTCCCAAATTGTAGCTCATGCCAATAAAGAACTAGAGACAAAGGTGACTGACTTCAAAGAGATAGCAAACAACCATCCTGTTTTGCAGGTACACTCACCACTTCTGATTAAGTTCCAAAATTTTTGGTGCTGATCCCCTCCCAAACTGTCTACTCCGTTTAAAACATTAAATTATACGTAGGCAAGCAAACAGAGTCAGGTAAGATTGAAAATTAATAATGAAAACAACCAGATCCTACATCATCACCCAGTGTAGACAGCATTTCTTTAAAAATGCATTATGACTTAGAGTGGGGTAGTAGCAGACCTTCACTGTCCATCTACACCATTGTCTTCACACAGCTCTACTAAATTTAAGAATAAAGATTTCAAATCACGTCACTGTAGTGCATTATTGCAGTCTCTTTATGTACTAGCCCAGAGACCACTGTAACTTTTTAATGTAAAACCAGCTTGTGGTGATGCCCTTAAAAAGGTAGTCTTCTAAGTAACTGTGAGCAATTTCTTGCTAATTTTTTTTAAATAATGTGCTTTTCCTTTGATTAGCATATGATTGAAAGAAATCTGTCCTTTCCCCTCATATCTCACATAGAATAGTATACAGAGCTAAAGATCAAAATTAAAAGTTCTTAACTTCTTTGTGAACATTGATAATAAAAACGAAATTTCAAAAGCATAACGACCCCATTCTGTTCTCTTGGATCTGTGGTTGCCTCAGATCAATGGTTCCCAAGTGGAGGGTCAGGTTGTGCAAGGTACTGGAATGGAGATGTAAGACCAGGTAAACATTATTACCCAAGATGGAGGCTTCTTTTCAGAGCAGGTGAGTAAAGTCATAAACCTTTATACTTTCCATGTGTATGGATGTAAAGGTCTAGAAGAGGAAAGGGGGTCAATGAAAACTTCTTTTGCTTCTTCTACCCCCAGTCTCAAATTTTCCAATTTTTTCAGGAATAAAAAGTCCTCTGGGAAAATCCATTTCATCTTTCCCCAGGTCTTCACACATCTATCCATTAGAGCCTGTCAGATCTTCTGAGGAATTTATGGTTTTTTATTTTTATTAAAGCATATCTCTGGCTATTTCTTCTATCTATTTAATATCAGTACTCTTACGAATCTCTTTCTGCTAAAAATGCGACCAGGGTAGCTGTTTAAAAACTAACACAATACTTGCCTCCCATACTGTGTGGGAAATAACTACGTATATAGCTGAGAAGAAATATGAGCGCTTAGCTATCAGGCATTTCCAGGATAAAGGACATCTACTAATCTCTCCAGTGCCTGATGAGACAATGACAAATTTGCAAAATTTTCTGTATACTGACTTCCTGATCAGTAGCTTTGAATTTTTTTCCTTTGACAATATCAGATTCCTCATAATTTGTTTTTTAAAAGATACACAGCATAAGTAATTTATACTCCATCATCCACTGAAGTGAATTTTGAATCTTCAACTCTATTTATCAAAAATCTGTCATGTTAAAATTGAAAAGAATTTTGGTGTTTATTAAGGTGTCTAGTCAAAATTGTGATAGGAAGAATGTCTCCCTATCTGTGAGATGAGAGTGTCAGACAAAATTAATGATATTTAACTGGCAAGGGGTGGGGAGCGGGGCTGCAAAGTTTATCAGAATTTCAGGAGGTTTCATGCTTCAACAAATACGTTTTGGAAAAAGAACAGCTCCCCAGGTAATTTTTATTCTAATTGAACTAGATAACCTCTAATAAGCATTCTAGTTCTGACAAACTGTGGCTACATACTAAGATTTTTAAAAGTGATTTAGGCAAATGGGGGTAATTTAGACACTTAAGTCCTTTCTTTATAGGAGTACATCCTGTGTTCTTGAACAAAAATATCAGATTTTTAATGTCTAGTAATTTAATAATTAAAAGAAGTTAAGACTGATTGTATGGTATGTGAATGGTATCACAATAAAGCTGTGTGTATGGATACAAAGGACATATTGGCCAAAACAAAAATTACTCACGAATAAGACTGCTTTATTTACTCTGCATTTTGAGAAGGTCCTACCATCAAATTTGATAAGAAAAAAACCCCAAATTCTCCAATTTTGATTTAGTACCACATTTACAACTTTTAATTGTTTTCTGGGTTCCTATGACTCTGAACAATTGAAAGCCCCTGTAAATTGAACTGTAAGTATAGTGGTTTTAAAGTGAATTCTTTTTATGAACTTTTTTCATAGGTCAAAAATACTCTCCACAAAGCTACAAAGCCCAAACCAGAGTGACTCATTTTTTTCAGCTAGTAGAATTAGGAGAATGGTAATAATGTTCTTAACAAAATCATAGTAGCTTTCTTTCTGTTACCTCTTGAGCAACAGCATTTTCTTTACTCCTAGAACCACAAGCCACTAAATAGTCATACTGAACAATCAAAACATGAGAAGGAGAACATGGCCTGCTGTGGAGAATGACCAATTCTGGCCAACCTGTGGAAATCACTGGCTTTGCAATGAAATGAGCACCAAAACTAATTCCATATTGTTTCAGGGAGGCATCTGTCACAGCTACAACTCCAAAATGTAACCCTCATGCATAATTGAATCTTCCCTTATACATATTGGAGAATCCTCTGGCCCAGCAACATCCCAAGAGACAAAGGCTATAGTTGCAATTATAAACTAGATAAAAGATCAGCGAACCAGGGAACTGGGATTCCCCGAAGCAGATCTTTAAAACACTACCACGGTAACTTTCTACGTATGGATAAGGGGGCAGCATGTGGGAATACTATGTCACTAAACATACCCCTAACTAATCCTGCCACTGTTTGAAGTACAGCCAGGTGGGTACAAACTGGAAACTTGCAAATCTAGCCTTATGGGTCTGCAGGTCATTTTCAAAATTACTAGATGGTCTATGAAAAAAATGCTTTCGAGGTCCATCAGTTGCGATAATATTCTTTTAATCAAGACTACTTTTGCTAAGCAAAGCTAAAAATCAACCCCAATGGTAGTAAATTAAATGTAGGACTTATAGATAAGAGGATATGGAATTAAGCAGAGCTGTATCTGTGTGTGCTGATAGAACATTAAGACCAGTTCAACGGATTCATATTTCATGCTAAAAAGAAAGCCATATTTATTCTGAACCATTCCATAGCAAGTGATTTTTATTAATGCTAGTATACAATCTTTTGTTTTTAACATTGTTCAGAATGATTAAATATCAAGATTAATGTTAAGACCCTAAAATATATCTTGATTATTCTGGGGTTGATTATCCAGTTTAGGGATTATGCATCCCCAGCTCCACCTGGCCTCAGCCCCATCCTCTTTCGTCTCTTGTCCATTTCTCTATTTTTTCACTCCTCTATCAGATAGCACGTGGTCACAGAAAGAAGAGGTACACACAAATTAATCAATTTTGCTACACAGTAAAAGGTTTGGTAGGAGAAGAGATTATAAATAATGGCTAAAATTAAGCTTTGAGACTGTCTGCAGATTTCATTTATCCTTGTTATCTAGTCCCGTGTTAGAAATGTGGCTTCATTTAAAACTATTATCCTGTAATGCAGTGACCCTCAACACAAGAGCATTTTTTAAAAGTACCTTCTCCCATATTATATTCCTTGTAATTGCACAGTCAAAGCTTAATATACCCTAGTCTGTCTAATAAGGCAAGTGTTAGCCTTGTGATCCACAAGCAGCACTACAAAAGAGTCTCACTTTTACTTGTGAGCCTTGTCAGCAAGCCAACAATCCGAATATGCTAAAACATGAAAAAGAGTCATCTGGCTAAAAGCATAAATGAGTATAAAATGTGCTCTGGCTAAGTTGAGTAGCCTCCATGTAAACTTCTGACAGTTTGGGTCCACAATTATCTCCATAGTCCTGACCCTCAAAGCTAAATCTTCCCAATTACATCCTGGCCAACAGAATCACTCTACTACCTTGGGTGGCATCCTGTTTTAGCAAATACCATCGTCAGTCCCATTCTTCCCCATTTTCAGAACCAAATGCTGGGTTTCCCTGTAATAATATGGCCATGGCTTACTCTACTCATTTTCAGTGAGTTCATCTGAATAGCATAAGAAATATCAGGAGGTCAAAGAATCGAAAGTTGTTTGACATGTCTTTTTGGATGAAATCATTTGGCAAAATATGCTTTGCAATTAACAAAGCATCCAGTTACTGGCCATTCACATAAGACTGACCTGCCACGCTCAATATGCCAGTCCAATTGAAGTGAATGAAAGGACACTGTTCCTAATGAGAGGAGCTCAGGATGTTTGGCACACCCCCTAACCTTTAGAGGCTGGTATCACAGAAGAAATGCATGCTCTCTCACAAAACAACCCTGGGTACCACAGCCAGAAACAAACACTGTATTGGACAGTCCATGGGTCTGACCCAGAGTCTGGTGTTTCTGACATTCTTAGGAGGAAAAAACTATGTGCTATATCTCCTAACAGCACAAAACTCATGGTGCAGCATGGTCCACTCTTGAACTTATTGCCCCACAGTTCCTTCTGCCCTACTACTCCAGCTCAGCCTTTTGAAAACAGAAACTCTTCCTTTTCCTAGTGAAAGCAAATTCAACATAAAAGAGAAAAATACTTCAAACTTAGGCCTACTCCAAGTTTCTCTTGGATAATTCTTTGAGCTAGAAAAGTTAAGAATTTAATCATAGAAGCTGATAAGGATTTGTACAGATCCTAATGAACCACTTTCCCCAAATCTGATACTACCAAAAAAAAAATTTAGATGACATATTATCTCGATCTGCCCATCAAATCCTCACAGTTGTTACTCTGCATCACTTCAACCTGACCACCAATTTGAAAAGCAATTCTGGAGTTCTGAAGGTACATATCTATCTAACATGATCCCTTCATAATCTGGCCAAATTGTAAATTTTTATAACAATGTTGCTGCAATTCAGCTTTTGTTTTTGCTGAGTATTATTTACTCTTGTAAACCTTAGAAACTGTAAACATGCATCTTTTTTTTCTGGTTTATAAAAGGAGTACATATGTCTTACAAAAAAATTCCCTTTAGAGCCAGGCAGAGTGGCTCGAGCCTGTTGTCCCAGCTACTTGGGAGGCTGAGGCAGGAGGATCACTTGAAGCCAGGAGTCTGAGACCAGCCTGGACAACAGAGCAAGACTCTGTCTCTAAAAAACAAACAAACAAACAAACAAACAAACAAATAAAGCATCCTTTTAGGAAAGCATAAAGGAGAAAATAAAGATGGCCTGTAATCCTAGTACCATCTGACTAGAGATAACTCTTATCTTAGTGACGTAAAAATTATTTTTCTCCTGAACCAACTGAGATACCACCACAGACTATATTTTAGGCTGTTTTTATACATTATCTGACCAGTTCCTATACCTGTCTTTATTTTCAAATATCCTTTGAGATGCGTTTAGAAGCAGAATACCAGAAACATGAATCAAAAAGGATAATTGATTACAAAGTCATCACCTGAGCATGACTAACCTTTTAATGTACTCTACTATAAAACCTCTGCTTCATCATCTGTCTCAGCTGAAGTTTTTCTTTTTTTCTCAGTTGTTACTTTGTGAAACAGGTCCCCTTGACCAAAATACATATGTGTTGCTCTTCTTTAAAATCCCTGCAGATTAGTCACCTTTGGCTTAGATATTAGTTCAGTCTCCATGAACCAATTCTTGGCTTTTACAGAGCTTACCAAAGGACTAATTAGGGCCAATTTTGATTTATGTAGGAGACAGACTACTTGTCTATCAGGAACAAAAGCCTGCCAACTTATTTCACAAAAGCCACTGAACAACGATCTGATAACATTTATTTTAATAGCTGACACACAGCTTTAAAATACCTGAACTCTCTAATAGTCACCATGAAATTTTAGTAAAATTTTAAATAAAGTATGGCTAATGAAGAGGTGCTTTGAAAAACTCTGAAGCCAAACATGTTTATATATCTTTTGCAATGAAGGAAATTGATCTTACTCTAAGATTTTGCAGAGAACAAGTGACAGCTCAGAGTGCAATTAAGGGGAAAAAACCCCCAATTCTCTGTAATGATTAATTATAATGAGCATCCCATAAAAACTTAACATCCTAAAGCTTCCCAAGAAATGTTCAGGCAGCACAGGTGACCTTTAAATAAAAAGCGTGCTTTCTATCAAAGTTAGAAAAATGCATTCCTTCCATTTCTTAAAAAAGGGAATAAGGGAGTGAATTTACAGACAAAAAAACTAAAGTTATAAAATTTTCTCTAAACCTAGAGATGTGACTTAGTTTACTTTCCAAAGGCTAGTGGGGACAGGGTGGGCGGGGGGAAGAAATCACCTCCTAGCAAACATGCCTAATATGAAATAATGCTGTTTGCCTAATAAGAAATTAAGAAAAATAAAATTGTATTCATTAGAACTGTACATTGAGTATCTGACTCAATACAGTTTAACTTAGTCTACAAAAGAAATTTGTTCCTAAAAAGTTACATGTGGGTTGAGTTTACATAAATGAATTAATCTTAAAGTCAAGAGGAAAACAATAAAATTCTATAGTGAGTTCTTCTACAAAGCAAAATACGTATTCATAAAGTGAATCGCTCCCTAATGTATTTGCCTAATTTAGACTTAAATATATAATGTTGACTTAAAACAGGATGATACAGTAATTAAATGGAGACATTAATGGCTTAGAGCATTTTTCTTCCTCAAGGGAATTCTTTTTGTGAACAGGAAATCTAGAAGGTACAACTTAAAAACTGGACTGTTTTTCACGTTTGTTGCCTACATTTAACTTGGCAATGGCCACTTTGAAAGTTAGGGACCTCTTCTTAAGACTTCTAAATGGCTAGTGGTGATTCATTCTCTGGACAATGAAACACAAGCCATCTTTTAAAAAGGAGTATGTCACAGAATCATATTCTGTCAGAGTCCAAAGAGATCTTAGGTATCACTTAGTCCAACTTCTTCAGGTTCCTGAAGAAACTGAGGCCCAGAAAGCTCACAGAGCTGGGCAGTGGCAGTCAGGAACAGAACCCAGGTCTCCTTATTCCCAAAATTCAGCATTCTTTTAATTAAATGCTGGGGACACACACACACACACACACACACACACACACACACAGGCAAATCATACATGAAATAATAGCTATAACAAAAGTACTAGGGAAGGGGCAGGGAGTTTATGGAATTCTGGGGAAGCAGCAGGCTAACTCCCTCCAACCAATAAACATGCTGCGAGTAAAACTGGAGACAACTTGAGGCGGCCTGAGAAGGGACTAATCAGCAGCGCATTTTGCTAAGAGAACCAACAGCTAATGGAAATTTGTATGCATTAAATCACCTTCTAAGAAGTTACTTTACTTTGTACAGCTTGCTTCCCCACTAGGCTTCTTATACATTGACTTGTTGATGCACAGCAAACTCTTTCTAGATGGCCAGGAAGCCTGAAGCCTTCCTTTCCCAACACTCCACGGCACTTAAAAAAAAAAAACACATTTAAAGTAGAGCACCAAGAAAGGACTAATCTTAATGATAGTGACATCTTATAAAAAAACTCAACGTCCCTGGGAAAATATGTACTGTGAAAAGCATTTTCCTGGATATATGAAGCTCATATTTTTTAAGTTAGAAGAGAGAAAAAACATGATGTATATCATAGTTGGGAAAAACTAACCAAGAGGGGAAACATAATATATACAACCAGAAGTCATTTCGCTGGGTGACTTCATGAGTCATGCTTACCATCTGTGTATGAATGGGAACTCTGTTTTCAATGGCACATTAAGAGGAGCTAAAAAATGTAAACCTTTAAGGGGGGAGTGAGGGTGAAAAGAACATTAACTTCTAAAATATGTGGGAGATAATGACGGTAGCCAATTTATTCATCTCATCTGTTTACTCTCATGAAGGTTGTTACAAAAGCACCCTATTATTAACTGCAACTGAACACGTCAGAATTGAGCTGTGATCACTCAAGAGGTGTGCCTTGGAGGTTGCTTTTAAAGTGAAACACAGCTTTCTGAGTACCAGGAGTCCAACGAGGCTCAAGTACAATGACAGATGCTTTGGTACTTTAGGGACAGAGTGAGATCAGGGGCCTGAGGTATAGCTTTATAGTCCAGGGACAGATTTTTGGCATCATACAAGAACTGTGCTGGCCAGCCCCACCCAGCATGGGTTGATTCCATGTATGTATTGTGTGCTCCAATGGAACAGTCTGTCTTGGGACCACAATGTATTGCCCAGGTGACAGCTGTATAGACAAAGTGAGATACCAGTGATCCAGGTAGCCAGATATAGGAGAAAGTGACTAATGGTTTGTGAAAATGTCATTAATCTTTTGAAATCTGATCTAAGGAGTTACTTTAGAATACAGAGAATATTTTTACTTCATGCCTTCAAGTGATCTTGTCTCTAAAGCACAGAAGTAAAAGACGCTTGATTACAATTTAGAAAATATTTTGACTTCTGTCAGCAAATTGCTACATTAGCTTCCACAAAATCACTGGTAACATACTTGCTATACGAATTCTTCTACAAACAAAAAGTTTATTCATTTATATCATCCTGAAAATGAGCAGCTATGAGGTGACACACATAGAATCACCCCTCAAGTCAAGCTCCAGTCCATTGTAATGTCTGGTTTTATATCCTTTCAGATTTTTAAAAAGGAAACATGGCTCCCAAACAGTTTAACTCTACAAGTTCCAGGCTATGTCATTTTGGCAGGCTCCAACATGCTGCATGAGTTTTTCTTTCTTTACAAAGCACCATGTCTGTCAATCACCCTGTCATTCAGAATTAAGAACATGATGTCAACTGAAGAACACAGAACAATGGTGATGAGTTTCTGTGTTCAAACACAAAGCATATCATGTCAGATTTATCTAGGGGAGCAATTTTCCTCATTTAACAACCATTTTAGCCTTGCAGGTAGACATTCCAATTTATCAGCTAATGAAATTTTTCCTCAAATTATTCACTCTTCATCCTTCTCATACCTACTAGGACAATAAGTACATCATGATGTGGGCAATGGTCAGTTATTCTTGGAAGGGTGGGGCCACTGCTCTAATTTGTCCTTACTGCCTTTTGTGGATGGCTGTTATTTTTAATGACTGCCCAGATTCCTTCAGAGGCTACCCATAAACACTTATTTTAAATGTTATAATTACTATTCTGAGGAAATAGAACATATGGAAGCATTATTGATTAGTCTGTCAATTCAATATTGACTTGAAATTAGTTACAGCCATTTGTAAAACCATTTGTCAAACATCCCTCACATTATCAAACAGAAGCACTCTAGCTCCTAAAACAAGGTCTAAAGTAAATCCTACTTTCCTACTAACTCCCATTATAAAATTAGAGACATGTTATCAGAAGAAAGTTCCCAAATAGACCGAGTTAAAAACCTTGTATGAAAAAGACAGTAAGATGGTAGCCAGACGCGTGGCAATTCATTTGTTTCCTGACCATCTGAAAACTGGGTGGCTATTACCACTGATCGTGGTCACGTTCCTCATCCTCATGACCACAGGGATATCTGTCTTGGTAGCGAAGATATCTACCTCTATGCTTTGGGACTTCTAGACTTTGCCCTCTTCCTGCTTTAATCTGGGCATTTTCATCCCTTTAATTAGGAATTCCACTGCAGTAACACACTTAACCAGTGGGGGTCAATTCTCAAACTGTACTTCCACCAGAAAAGTGCTACGTTAGAAGCTTCTGTTTGTATAAAACATGCTCATTATCTATCTTCAACTTTAACATTCTGTATTAAAATTCTGTAATAATCTCCTTGTTTTCCCCTGTGGCATAAACATACACAGGTCTTCACATTTCAGGTTAAAATTGCATACTTATGGTGAATAGGATATTTTTTCTTGGAAGAAAAGTTGTACCTATTAGTGTGAAAATTCTCGTGAAGCATATACTTTCATAATATAGACTGACTTCTCAAAAAGGAAATTCAAAATATAATTTACTTACATACAAAGATAAACCATAAAGACTTCCCCACAATCTTTTAAATAGCGATTGCATATTCAATATGATCTGTTATGTAACCAAATATTCAGATTTATTGATACAAAGACAGATAAAGAATGGAAAAAAAATTTTAAAAAGTCTTAGTATAATATATAAAAGATAATGGAAAGAAATATTCCAAAATGTTAACAGTAGTTATTCTCAGAATGGTGTAATTATAAATGACTCACATTTCTCTCATTATACGTTTTTAATTTAAAAAATTTTCTTCTTTGATAAGTTAAAATTGCTATTATGAACAGAATATATGTATAAAGTTTATTTTCCATTTTTATTGTAGTAAAATACACATAAAATTTGCCATTTTAACAATTTTAAAGTGTACAATTCAGTGGTATTAAATACATTCACAATATTGTACAACCACCACCACTATCTGGTTCCAGAACTTTCTCACCACTCCAAATGGCAACCCTGTACCATTAAGTAGTCACTTCCCATTTACCCCTCCCCCTAGCCCCTAGCAACTATTAATCTGCTTTCTATCTCTATGGATTTGCTCATTCTGGATATCTCACATAAATGGAGTCATACGGAATGTGGCTTTCTGTGTTTCACTTCTTTCACTTAGCATAATGTATTCATGGTTCATTCATGTTGTAACATGTATTTCACTTCTTTTTATGGCTGAGTAATGTTCAATTGTATGAATATAACATATTCTATTTATCCATTCATCTGTTGATAAATATTTGGGATGTTTCCACCTTCTGGCTATTGTGAACAGTGCTGTTATGAACATTCATGTACAAGTTTTTGTTTCAACACTTCAATTCTTTTGGGTATATACCTAGAAGTGAAATTGTGTCAACGTATAATTTTTTAATGCCTTTAATTCCATTTTGGCATTCTGTGTTTAGTAATGCTTTTTCAGAATCATTAAGGATAACCCTTAGAATATCATTCCCACAATACTATTACTCCATTTTCAATCACTGAGTAAGGTACATATTTTTTTAAGACCAAATCACATTCTTGTACTTAAAAATATAATTTCCACCCTTATTCGTTGTATACAAATTTATCTTCTGCCAAATACCTGAAACAATGATGAACTAACTGAAAAGGATGGGCTTTTCCTCTTAGCATAGCCATTCTAACAGTAACTAATTCACTTTCAAATACTTGTATATTAAAAGTAAAAAAAAAAAAATGTGGGCCAGGCACGGTGGCTCACGCCTGTAATCCCAGCACTTTGGGAGGCCGAGGTGGGTGGATCACGAGGTCAGGAGATCGAGACCATCCTGGATAACACGGTGAAACCCCATCTCTACTAAAAATACAAAAAATTAGCCAGTCATAGTGGCAGGCGCCTGTAGTCCCAGCTACTCGGGAGGCTGAGGCAGGAGAATGGGGTGAACCCAGGAGGCGGAGCTTGCAGTGTACTGAGATCACGCCACTGCAGTCCAGCCTGGGCGACTGAGCGAGACTCTGTCTCGGAAAAAAAAAAAAGTGTATTTTTTGCTTCAATAGGGAACTAATAATTAATAGAAATTAATATTTAAGCCCCCTAAAATATATTAAATACACAATACCAAGTAGGAACAATATAGAATCTTCTGGAAATTCAGGCTGGCAGATGGTGACCAAAGAGGATAAATATGCCTTGAAAGAGTATATAGTGGAGTACACAGTACTACTTCTTAAGGGCTTTACATCCCACTCTCCTAACAAACAGAAAGCTGATGTATCTTTTGGACATAATAGTCCAATAATATCAAGGTTAATTTTAGCTGTAGATAGTGCTTTAACTGGGCTAAAGATGATGATGATGTACTCGGTGCTTAACCATGCCTATGTAACAGCTGTTGTATTCTCCCCTTTTTCCTTCCCCCAAAACACATGCACACACATTTATGTAATACTAGTATGTTCATGTTTGTGACACACACACATGCACACACACAGAAACACACATGCCAGAACTGTACTTCCAACTCAGTAGCTGCAAGAGTTCTAAAGTGTTCTTGTAGCTTGGTCATCCCCCTTGGATCTCAGGCTTTTCCCATATAATCACTCCCATCCCCACTACTACATACACAACACCCTGCAATCCAGAAAGCAAAAGTAAATCTGGCTGCGGAAGAGGAAACAGCAGCCTTAAAACAGTAAAAGAACCACCCAGACTATAATATATGTTAATAAGTAGGGAACATGATTTGGGGCTGTTTAAAAATAAAGTACTAAGGAATATTTCCATAATATTTGTAGACTTTTCTTTAAGAAAAATCAAGTAAGAACAACAAACTTATAGCAAATAATAAATCAGAAATTTCAAGTTTACAAAAGGTTTTCTACATTCCAACTTTGGTAGGAACAACAGTATAAATTTATTTTATTTCTTCCTTTGCAAAAATCCTAAGATGTGTTCATATTCTGATAATGCTCCAGAAAATCTTAGCACAAAACCCAGAGGGGACTCTAGCATTGTACTCTCTGTAGAAAAGTTTTTTTTCACCCCACCCCCTAAAACTTTTTAAATAGCTCTGGTATAACAACAATAATTTATATCATAGAGATTTTTTTTCAAATGAAGAACCTTATAAATGTCTTATTCTGTATATTGGAAAACTGAATTGCAGTGGAGTAAGTAAATTGTTCAAAGTCTCACAAGGAATCAGGGCAAAGCCAAAATTAAATTCAAGTCTAATAAACTGTGAAGACAGTGATCTGTCTCCAAGGCAGAATAGTTCAGTTACTATGGGGGATGGTCCTTCTAAAACAGCAGAAGAATTAAAATCTGTCATAAGGATACAATAATGCCATTTATGAGTGTATGTGTGAGAGAGAATGTTATGTTTATCACTGAGTTCCCATTGTTTCATTCTCATAGCACTTATTTCTTCATACTTTCTATACACATTTACTCGCCACTAAATTATGACATGCTTCATGGTGGGAACCAAATCTTACCACTTTTATACATGGAGCACATTGCCTGGAATACAACAGGCATTCAGTAATATGGGCACGCTTGTGTGTAAAATTTCATAGACCCAATAGACCTACACTCAACATCTCCTCCCAGCCACCAAAGCAAATCATGGTGAGAACCTTTGAACTTCACTAACAATGTTAGCCAACCCCATGTACTAAAGAAGAATAAAAATATGATCAATATAAGCTACTCTAACAATAGCAATGCACAGAGATACCCTAGAAATAACCTTAGTATTGTTAGAGTGTTTAAGTGTATAAACTAAGGTAGCCAAGAATGAATTCACATTATTTAACTCTAGTTAATCAATACCTTGTTATTATCACAAGCTGATTCCCCCAAATGGTGTATTATCCTAAATATTTCTTCTTGTTTCTGAGATGTATCCTCTGACCAACTAGTTACTTAGTGGCGGTTATACCAGAGTGCACCAGAATGAAAATAAGAGGAGAAATAAATTCCAGTCAGTCCTTCTTATTACTTATTAACAGCTTTTATGAGGTGCTTTGGTGAGGTAGTAGGAGAAAAATGAAAACCAAATTCAGTTTGGGGATTATAACAACACGTGGCACTTTGTCCTTTAAAAAACTCATTTACTTATATCTCGTTCAGTTGTGAGGTTTATTCATCCATATTACTCTCGACCTCCATTACAATAGAGAATGGGCTGAAAGAGTTATTTTCTGGGCCTAATTTTTAACATCTCCTCAAGAGTTACCTTCATTTTTCTTTAAAAATTTTTCTATAATCTTACCTCCCAGTCCAAATAATCACAGACATCTTCAAAGTTAGTGAGCAGAGACACTGAGCAGAAAAGCCGTGGCAGCTCATCCCTTGTCATTGGGGGAAAACGGCTATCTTTAAGGGCACTGTTAAAAACAAAGCAAATATTAAAGCAATCACTGGATATGAAAGTTCCCAATTTCAAATGCAAACAATTGAAAAAGGTAAGAGTTTCAAAAAGAATCAGTAAGATGTCAAAGGTACCAACAAGCTTCAAATGTATTCAAATTCCCCAAAGATTTTAGAAGTCACCTTTTTTTTCATTTAATAGATTGTGTTTGCTAGCCAATCTTGTGACCACTTCAATTGTAAAGAGAGAATCATCAATTACATTTCCTGTACAGCCATTTCCTGATGTCTTTCCCTGCTACTTGTAGAATCTAAGAATGTTTTATTTTGCTTTTGAGAAGAATAAAAACTAGACTAGTGGAAACTTGTAGGAAGATTTCTGGATCTAGTGCTGGTGGCAGTAAAATTATATATATATGTGTGTGTATATGTGTGTGTGTATGTATACATATATATGTATACAAACATACACATATATACAATATTGTTTTAAAAAAGATTATACTAGGAAGGCCAGTCACCATAGAACAGCACTCAAATAATTCAAAGGAAGATCAAAATTTCATTTTCTTCAATTAAAAAAAAAAACAAAAGAAATAATCATGCAAATTATAGACTAAAAATACTCATAAGAATTTCAGGCCCCCAATAAAGGATAATTTAACATATGACTCAAAAATTGTGAAACTACAGGAAATAGGGCTAATCTAGGAAATAAAAGTATGATTAGGAGACCATTAATCACGTCAATGAATTTCTGAGTACATCAACTCTGATTGGATCCTGTAATCAAGTGTAGTGTATCATAGTGCCAAACTCTAGAAAACCCCACTGTAAAATGTGGAAAAACCATAATTCTTCCTGCAACGGAATAAAAAATACACACACACACACACAAACACACACACACAGTGTGTGTTCCTTATACTTTTAAAAGAAACCACTTCCTGATTAAGAAAAACAAACATATCTCTGATTGCCTACTATATTAATGGCACTACTGGTATTCATAACATCCATCTTCAAATGTCCTAGATAGTAGCCAGGCTTAGAAATATTTTCATGGATTTATCCTCAGAGGTTACAAACTCAGACTCTACAAACTGCTTGGGTCATAACATAGTTCCATAGACTTGGAAAGAATTTAATTCCTTTTTCAGTGACTTTCTCACTGCTGAATTTTCTTTTTTTCATTTTCCCATCCCTTTGTTTGCATTTTGAAGCTCATCCACTGCATTTTTATATTTGCACCACATTTTGGTGCTCATTTTATCCTGCTATACAAAGGAAAATGCTTATAGGAAGATATAGAGATGTTACATATGTATAAAAGTATATATGTTTTTCCCATTCAAGATGCCAAGATTAACCAAGAAAATCAGGAAATCTGTGATAATTCATACTCTGAGAACAGCATTTCACTATTTTATAATTTAATTACGTAAATTTCCTATGGTTTGGCCTCTTTTATTTTCCTACTGACAAATAAAAGTTTTAAAAAATACTTCCAAGTTCTCATTCAAAGCCAAGATAAAGACGTGTGTGTGTAACCACCCGCATCCCCCAACGCCACACAGGAAAGAAGTTCTAAAATACAGACCAGAAGAATTATATGCATAAAAAACAAAAGGCCAATCACATTTTCAGTTTTACTGTTAAAAGAAGAAAAAGAGTAAAAGACACATCATTCATTAGAATAATATAAAATATAATATTAGGGGGTTATGGATTTTTTTACTGTGGTAAAATAGACATAACATAAAATTACTATTTTAGCCATTGTTAAGTATATAGTTCTGTAAAATTAAATATATTTGTTGGGTATCTATCACTATCTTCCATCTCCAGAACTTTTTCATCTTTCCAAACTGAAACTCTGCACCCATTAAATACTAACTCCCCATTCCCCCCCGCCCCTAGTCCTGGCATAAAATGTAATTTAAATATACTTTTATAATTTCAAATAGTTATAGTAATACAGTCACTAATGTTTTTAATCCATAACACTTTTATTGAGATATAATTCACATACCACAAAATTCACCCTTTTAAAGTATATAATTCAATGGCTTTTAGTATATTCACAGTTGTGCAACCATCACCATTATGCAATATTAGAACATTTTCATCATCCTTAAAAGAAACTACGTACCCAATAGCAGTCACTGCATATTGGCACCACTCCCAGCTCCTGGAAACCATTAATCTACTTTGTTTCTATGGATTTGCCTATTCTGGACATTCTGTATAAATGAAATCATACAATATATTGCCTTTAGCGTCTGGCTTCTTTCACTTAGCATATTTTTGAGATTTCATCCATGTTGTAGCATGTATCAGTACTTCATTCTTTTCATTGCCTAATAATATTTCATTGTATGGATACACCAAATTTTGTTACCTATTCATTGGTTGATGGACATTTGGGCTGTTCCCACTTTTTGGCTATTATAAATAATGCTGCTAGGGAATTGATGTATAAGTTTTAATGTGGATGTATGTTTTCATTTCTCTTGGATAGATAGCTAGGAGTGGAACTGCTGGATCATAAAGGTAATTCTACCTTTAACTTTTTGAGGAACCAATGAACTATTTCTCACAATGGCTGCACAATTCTACTTTCCCAGCAGCAATGTATGAGTTCCAGTTTCTCCACATCCACACCAATATTTGTTGTTGTTTGACCTTTTGAATATAGTGCTAGACCTCCTTTAATGAAGCACATTTTGTACCTAGCTCTAGCTTTTTCATTTTAAAAATACACATGGTGAAGTCGCTATACAGTTAATTTCTCAATACTTTGAGGCAAGTTATCATTTTGTTTAGTTCATTTCCTAGCAGACCAATAAAAGATAAGTTTTAGCTCAATGCAATTCAAACTATTTGAAATCAATGTAATTTTCAAATACCTAAAACATAAGTGAATATCAGGCTACAGTGCTTTTCTCATGACATGGAGCCTTGTTGTTCACTCATTCTAGGCTTAAAAAAAAAGAATGTTTAGAACAAGGAGTTAGTAGGAAAATGCTAGAACAATGAATGGGATAAAATGACAATGGTGCCTCACCATGTCAAGATTCAAACATACTGATTTCAAAACTCTGAAATAGTAAAGGTTGTTAGTCATGATGGGAATAGTCTGATTTTACAGAGACATTTAAACAAGACTTTTGATTCTTGCATTTTTTAGCCAGCTCTAAGTAATTTTTCATTAAATTCATGAACACAGAAAAATTACAAAGGTAGGAAGTCCTCAATGTCTCTAAATGTAAATTTCTAGGGAAATGATCTAGCAATGAAAGCCTGCAAGGATTTAAGAGATTACAAAAAGATGAAAATACAGCTGGAGACTGACCTCAGAGCTGCCAGGCTGGTGTGGATAGCTGATAAACAACAAGATTCAGCTTTCCTCAACCAAGCTTTCCTTAACCAAGCTCTCTTTAGAATATGCAATGTTGAAATTGTGCTTTTAGAGAGAATACTGTAATCTGGAGTTGGGCAGTGACTTACTCAAGGTGACTCAGCTAAGTTAATGACAAGGGTAGGGATACAACTGAGATTTTCTGACTCAAGTCCAAAATTCTTTCGAGTATCTATACTTTAGTTGTCACCTTTGCATGGATTTGTTTTCAAATTTTAAAATTAAATGCTTGCCTTACTTGGCAATTCTGATCTCATACCTGTGGTACCTCTACCTAAAGATGATAAATAATCATTCAGTAGCACTCATTAGTAGCCAAAGGGTAAACAGAGCTAGACTTCCTGTCTACTGGAAATCTGCAGGAGTAAAACATTTTAAAATATTAATACTGTCCATAGAAAGCATTTTATACCAAAGTAGTATCTGCCAATTTAAATTCTAGGCAGTCTAAGGAACTGACAAGGGGGTCCTGTAAGTAAATTCATATGAATTTCTCTTTGTTAGAATAGGAAATCATTTTCTAATGTTTAAATATTGCTAGAAAAACAAAACAAAACACTTACATGTAAAATCAGTCAGCTGCTCCATCACCCATACGATGGATGGGTAAGCTTTAAACAATTACAGTTTAGTTCACATATCAAATTCAAATATATTCAATTCAAATTGGCACCTTCTCAAGAATACACCTCACCTAATTGAGAAGGAACGTTAACGTTTGTCAAAGTTAATATATAATGTTATATAGTACTTTAATAAAAATGAACATTTTAAGAAAAGATATTAAGAGTTTAGCTATGAAAGAACCAAAGAGTTTGTGACAGTGCCTGGAAACTATGCTAAAAAGAAAAAAAAGTCGCTGAAAAGAGGCAAAACCTTAGATATTACAAGGCTCATCGTAAACGATAGAGCATGTAACAGAAATAATTTAAGGGACTCTGTCTAGTCATTTGCTCACTTGTTCATTCACTTTCTAAAATATTGTTGACCTTAATCGGTTAACTGCTGGAAAGTTATCAAACTGAGAGGGGCTTCATATTACATATAACTATTATTCAGGACAAGGAAGTAATTAAAACCCAAATTAAAAATCCCTGTTTGGACAGGCAAAGAGAAGCAATTCAACTATGTTTTAGTCTAAAACTAAAAGCAGTTTTTTCATGAGGGGTTTCAACCACCAGGAAATTCCATATTCTGTCATTCCCTGCTAGAGCTTCTGGAATAGAATGCATACATGGCATGTTTGAACCCCAGAAACTCAGAATACTAGAATCCTAAACCCACATCTGAAAAATTATCTACCTCTCTGTCTCACTAAGTAGCAATTTTAGCTTTCTAAAATTCACGAAGTAATGGACACAAAACAAAATGTAAAAATGTGCCTATTCATCAAACCTAAGGGTAGAGAGGAAGAACAAAAGACACAATTATGGTTAAGGAAGGAGGAAAGGTGCCTTATTTTGGTGAGGGCTGTTACTCAAAAGAAAAGTTTCAATTGTAAGCTATATGTACAGTGTTACTTAATTGGGAGATGTTTTTCCTTTTACAGTAATAATAAAACCTTCTTGCTGCTCAATGACCATTAACATTTATTAATTTTAATATATATGCTTAATATGATATGATGGGTAATTCATGGGGAATAGAGGAAAGAACTAAGGGATGGAACAAAAGGAAGAGAAGATAGGAGAGAAAGAAAGAAAAAAACAAACAACCCCATCAAAAAGTGGGCAAAGGATATGAACAGACACTTCTCAAAAGAAGACATTTATGCAGCCAAAAAACACATGAAAAAATGCTCATCATCACTGGCCATCAGAGAAATGCAAATCAAAACCACAATGAGATACCATCTCACACCAGTTAGAATGGCGATCATTAAAAAGTCAGGAAACAACAGGTGCTGGAGAGGATGTGGAGAAATAGGAACACTTTTACACTGTTGGTGGGAATGTAAACTAGTTCAACCATTGTGGAAGTCGGTGTGGCGATTCCTCAGGGATCTAGAACTGGAAATACCATTTGACCCAGCCATCCCATTACTGGGTATATACCCAAAGGACTATAAATCATGCTGCTATAAAGACACATGCACACGTATGTTTATTGCGGCATTATTCACAATAGCAAAGACTTGGAACCAACCCAAATGTCCAACAATGATAGACTGGATTAAGAAAATGTGGCACATATACACCATGGAATACTATGCAGCCATAAAAAATGATGAGTTCATGTCCTTTGTAGGGACATGGATGAAATTGGAAAACATCATTCTCAGTAAACTATCACAAGAACAAAAAACCAAACACCACATATTCTCACTCATAGGTGGGAATTGAACAATGAGATCACATGGACACAGGAAGGGGAATATCACACTCTGGGGACTGTTGTGGGGTCGGGGGAGGGGGGAGGGATAGCACTGGGAGATATACCTAATGCTAGATGACGAGTTAGTGGGTGCAGTGCACCAGCATGGCACATGTATACATATGTAACTAACCTGCACAATGTGCACATGTAACCTAAAACTTAAATAAAAAAAAAAACCATATTATCCAATTCTGGAAAAAAAAAAGAAAGAAAAAGGAAAAAGAAATATGTAAAAAGAGAAAGGAAGAGAAAAGCAAGAAGCTGAAAAAAGAAGTAGGAGGCAAAGAAAGTACAAAAAAGGGGGACACTTAGAAAGGGCTCAAATAGAGACACATGCAAAGAAACAAGGAGAAAGCAAGAAAGGGAGAATGGAAAAGTAAGCGAGAGGAGAGGGAGATAAAGGATAACAGGTTCAGTAGGTTTTGATATAGATTATCGG
Source organism: Pan paniscus (assembly GCF_029289425.2). Lineage (NCBI taxonomy): Eukaryota > Metazoa > Chordata > Mammalia > Primates > Hominidae > Pan > Pan paniscus. The sequence goes on from NC_073272.2 coordinate 109,713,845, forward strand.
GCTTCTATCCTATGAGATTCACTTAGGCTTTAGAGTGTTATCACTTACTGCCCTCTGATTAAAGTTCCTGAAATGCTCTGATCTTGCATTCTTAAAAGCCTCTACTCTCTATGAGATAGCCATAGCTGCCCACCAGGAAGGGAAAATTCCCTGTGAGCTGCCAGCTGTGAGGACCAGCAAGTATCATCAGAATCTGCCTCCTAGGCCACAAATTCCTCCCCTCTAAATTAAGAGAATTGGGTCTGAATTTGATTTAGTGGAGCAGAGCTAAAACTGGAAAATAAAAGATACATAAAGAAACAGATGGCTAAATGTTTGTATATACAGAAAGTATTTCTTATTTCCCTCTACAAAATGTCTACATAAATGCTTTCTCTGCAGAGTTTCTAGATTTACTCTATCTTGTTTTTAGAAATGAACTACTAGAAACTATTTTTGTTTAAATTATGTTTTTCTGATGAAAATCTGCCAAAGTAAAATGAATATAATTTAATTTTCTCTTTATGACTCTGGTTCATCTTTAAAACTCAATATAACTGGGTCATTTGTTACTGTACACCATAACAACAGTGCTCTCCAGGCCTTGGCAAGAAAAAAATGTGTGGGTTTGGAAAAGATTACGATATGACCACTGACAATTATAAGCTTGGAAATGTGAAGATATGAGATTGTCTCTACCTTCAAGAGACTGTGTAACACACAGACTGGCAAAATTTCCAGGGATCTCATCCGTGTGTTCTCTTGAGTTAGGATATACTATAAAACTGAATGAACCACCTCTTGAACTGAATTGGAATTTAGAAACCTGGTCTACAATCCCAAATTAGTATTACTTCCCTAGACCCATCAAAAGTGTGTCTCCAAGGTATAACAACAGTTCTCTGTGACTTATGCCAATAAATATAGCTCCTAAAATGCAAAATTGAAGTAATCGTTAATTAATGAGCACTATTTCACAGTTCTCTAGGACATAACATATTACAATGGCCAACAGCTTGGGTTCTGGAGTCAGATATACTTGCATTTGGATCCTGGCTCCACTATACATTAGTTGTGTGACATTTGGGCAAGTCTCTTAATCTATGCCAGCCTTCATTTCCTCATTTATGAAATGGAGATCATAACAGTACCCACCTAATGGAGCAACTGTAACAAATAAAATAATAATAACTGCACAAGTGCCTTTACTAACCTACTCAATAAGTAGTGGCTGTCAAAGAACTCTGATTGATCATCCGTCTGTCCACAGGGCTGCCCCATATTATGGCTCTGGTGAAAGAAAGGGAGCCACAGGACTAAGCTGTGCTGTGGGAAGAACTAAACAAGTTATCTTCTCTAGGAATTAAATGTGGCCATCTCGGGGGATAATGACTACCTTTCCAGGTTCTGGTGTTTTCATTTCATTTTCTTTCATTTTCAAAATAAGTATTAAACACCCGCTATTTGCTTTTTATTATGCAAAGAGCCATGGAGAATATAAGAATAGATTACTAAATAATATATGGATATGTATAAAATACGTGTTAAAATCATGCTATAGGACTGCTGAGAGGAATAATCAGAGCAGGTTAGCGCTCTTTTTGAAAAGATCTGTTTTACAATATGCTACTGGTTTACTGGTTACCAACTGACTCAGAGTTACAGGGAGTTTTACAGAAATAAAAAAATATATATATATATATTTTTCAGAAACAAATCTACATCAAGTAAGGTACATCTTCATCAAGAGTTTCCATTATACTGCAGGCAGGGATTCATATGCTGCTTTGAAACAGTTTCTTAGTTTTGTTGAACTACAGTTTTTAAATCTTTTGGGCAGGAATTGTTCTTTTACTTCTGTAGAAGAAATGTTTATCAGAAATAAAGTTCCCTAAATCATGTTTGATGGATTTAGATATATTACTCTCTATCCTACTATTCATACTACAGCAAAATCCTTAGGTAAAAAACAAAACAAAACAAAACAAAAACAAGAAAAATGATTTCTAAGCAGCAGATACAGAATGAGAGATGAGAGATTCCATAGGCAGCAACTGCTTTCCTCATTTAAAATAGCAGTCTCCAAGCTGTTTTTTTTAATTAGTTTTTTGTTTTTTTAATTAAAAAAAATCCATAGAATCCCTTCAGAACTGCAGGACATGTCCTCACTACCACATGGGGATTGGCTGACAACGTCGTCTGTCATCACCAGGATCCAAACAGTTTTGATTGAGTATTCTTATCACTAAAAAAAGTTTGAGCACACATCCTCAATATGTATATTTATAAAGTATATACTTGTACTACTATGACAGGCTAATATATCAAAGCATGATACTTAGAGTAGGCTTTGTTATTAAAGACAGTGAGTATAAATTAAATAATGTTCTTGATCCTTTCTTGTTTTGGGGCTGACATCTTGTCATATTTGATTAGATTATTTTTGTTTTCACTTCATGACTTGGCTAAATTAAGAGGAAACTCATAGAAGTGTCAGCTAGTTCACCATTTTCTTGCCCTTGCATTATCACTGTTATCATCAACCCATTTTTTTCCTTGCAGGAATCTTCCTAAGCCACTTGTCCATTCTGCGTGGGTTAGTTTATCTAGCTTTAACTGACCTACACACAATAGTCAAACAGCTTAAGAAGATTCCTGCAAAGAAACCACAGGATGAAGATTATATAGGTTGGAATATCCCTTATTCAAAATGCTGGAGTCTAGAAGTGTTTCAAACTTGGGATTTTTTTGTGATTTGGGAATATCTGCATTATACTGGTTGAACATCCCAAATCCAAAATTCTGAGATCTGAAGTATTTCCTTTAAGCGTTACATTGGTACTCAAAAGTTTTGGATTTTGGAGCAATTCAGATTTCTGGATTTGGGATGCTCAACCTGTACTAAGAACTAGAAATCTACTTAACTAGGTACATGTAAACTGAAATATGTTACAATATGCCTAAAGTGAGCAAAAGAATGTGCATGCCACCATGAACTCTCACCAAATCAAGAAATCTCACACTTTTCTCGGGATCCCTCATTTAGAGTATATGACAGTGACTCTCCAACATGGACCAAAGGAGAGCATCAGGGTCAATCCACATGTTAAACATTAGTGGAGTTTAAATACTTTCTTATATTTTGTCTAAAATGATATAAATAGAATTTCTAATATTTTTATCTCACCCCACAATGAATCCTTCAGGTGCATCCCTCTTTGGATGGCCTAAAGCTCCTCATCAAGCTCTAGAAGACTGGTCCTAAGATATTTAGACATGGCACTATGAGCAAAAGCAGCTTAAAATCTCAAAAAGCCAATACCTGCTAAGTACCTACTGTGAGTAAGGTACTATACATGCATTATGTTGTTTAGTCCTCAAAACAACTCCATTTTGTAGAGGAAGAAGCTGAGGTTCAGTGATGATCAGTGAGATTAAGTAACTTGCCAATGGTTCTAAAAACAGGTAAGAGAGCTGGTCGGGCGCAGTGGCTCATGCCTGTAATCCCAGCACTTTGGGAGGCCAAGGCAGGCGGATCACGAGGTCAGGAGTTCAAGACCAGCCTGACCAACATGGTAAAACCCCATCTCTACTAAAAATACAAAAAAAATTAGCCGGGCATGGTGGTGGATGCCTGTAATCCCAGCTACTCAGGAGGCTGAGGTAGGAGAATCACTTGAACCCAGGAGGTGGAGGTTGCAGTGAGTTGAGATTGCGCCACTGCACTCCAGCCCAGGCAACAAAGTGAGACTCCATCTCAAAACAAAAACAAAAACAAAGAAACAAAAACAGGTAAGAGAGCTGACATAAGAAATTAGGACCGCCTGCCTCTAAATCCCATTCTCTTTTCATAGTACCACTTTCAGAATGTCAGCAAATCAACATAAATGTATATACATTAATCAGTATTAAGGAATTTTTCCCCAATTAATGCTTCCGTTCATAGGATTTAACTGAAAGTATTAAGTATAAATGTGAGCAGGTTCTGAAAATGCCTAAGAAAAATAGTACCTTTTTAATGAAAGTGTTAGCTTGTTTTTGTTCTCTTCTTTCTCCATTTTGATCTTGGTGACTCAGAGCTGCTACCATTGAAAAACATCTGTTTTATCTAAACTTAATAAGCCTTATTAGTGGGATGCTAAGCCTTCCCTTATTCCGAAGCCCTTTCCACAGTTTGAAACTTAATCTGCTGGAAGTCATAATAGGTTACCAAAGTACTAGTTTTGGACATATCTAGGCTGGTGGGCCTGTTTCTGATTTTTTAATTTTGCTTTTCCAACCTGTATGAATAAGCTCTCTCATACTCAGTACACGAGTCATGCAATTCTTTTCCTTCCCTCTTTCCATGGCAATCAAATCTATTAATTGAACTCTATAAACTGCAAAACATGTGTTGTCACTCTAACTTATGTGTCATGTTAGGCTGGTTCAGCTGTCCTTTCTAAAACTACTGCCAGTCCTAGATGATACAAGTCTGCTGAGAGGCAGGATACTGGTTCCTATCATGCGGCCTGTTTATAATTTTCTGCATATGTCACTGATCGGGGACTAAAGGTAACTAAAGAAAAGAATGAAGTCAAACTTAAAGATGAGGTACAAAGTAAAATTATCAAGTCCGTCATACTGAGAAGGAGAAAGAGAAAGAGAGGAGCCCAACCTTCCCCACTACCTCATTGTAAAGTTTTTAATCTTTATTTTCCTTTCTCTTCTTCCTTTTCCCCACCTTTTGTATGCGCTCCTCTTTTCTACTCTAGTAAGGTAAGGAAGAAAGAATAGTAAAAGGTCACAAGAAGGACATGAAAGAACAGAATGGGGGTGGAGGAAGAGAAGAGGACCACAAAGACAAAGGCATACGGCAGCTGCCTTCACTGCTACCTAGTGCTGGCGAGGCCAAGTCTGACAAGCCAGTATGCAAGGCGGCCTCATGTTCTCATACTCTGCTACTGGGTCAAGATGACCCATTCCCTTCTGTACAGGTTTTAATGTTCTATTCCAACTTTCGTGGAGTGGATGGGTGATAGTGACAGAGAAAAGAACATGATCCACTGCCTGTTTCTTTCAAACTTGACAAGCACAAGGGGGATCAGGAAGAAAAGTAGAGTACCTCATCCCCACAGCCTAGCTGCCTAACCAATCAATCAATGTTTATTGAATCATTCCTTGATCTGTGTGCTTTTAAATGGCATATTTCTCTATGGTAAGTATAACTGCATGTCTGTTCTTATGGCCTCTGTAATTGGCCTCACATTCATTTAAATGGAATTACTTTAATTTTTATCACTATATGGTATCTTTGGAGGAAAGAATCTTTTAAACTACTCGTATCATTTTTGTTTTATATGATTCTTAATAGTTTCCAAAGCATCTTCACATCTTTTATCCTAGCTGAAACTCAAAACAGCCCCATGAAATAGACAAAGCTAATACTACATTATATTAGAAATCATAATAGGTGTCCTCCAAGAATAAGGCCCCCTAAAGTCATGGGGTCAAGCAAATGTCAGCTAGAAGCGCTTAGAGATCATCTAGTCTACATCCTTCATTTGATTTTGGGGATAACTAAGAGCAAAAAGCTGCATGCCCAAAGTCACAAAACTACTTAGAAATCAGTGACATCTCCTGACTTCCCCAATTCACTGATCTTTCCATCATTCTTTCACATAATCCAATAACACTCCAGAGCAGATGTTCAAGATGCAAAGAGGAAAATGATGCCTAGGGCACCAGGGAATAGCTAAAACAGTGAAACAGTGAGCTGCCCAACATAACTCAGCACTGACAGGCACCTGGCACGTGTCAGCATGCTGAAGCCAAGCAGAACTTAGAAATTAAGCAGATAAGGGTGGGGGAGCAGCAGAGCACCAACACTATGTGTGTGTGGAGAATGCAGTCTTAACTATTGTCTTCCTCTGCGTTTCTTATCCACTCCACTCCCTCCTCATCTTGCTTATACGCTCCTAGTAGGGGCTGGTCTCACCTCGCAGTTCATCCATTCTGTCCCATCATTTCTACTTAGCTGCTGAGCTACATAAAGGATTATTCAAGGGAAAGGCTATACATTTTTAAAATAGAGTATTTGGTTCTCTTTTATCAAACTCTAAATAGAGAATCTGTCCCTATTGTAAAAGCAACTGTATGTTCTGGTTGTGCGTGTATAACTACAAAATTGTTCAGGGCAAGATAATCTCAACATTCGTTTTCAAGTAAATAGCACAATGACATGGGTAGATTCAGTTCAGGTCAAATATGTGATTCTTGATGTATTGCTAAAGTCTCATACGTTAAGCAAACCTACTTTCCAATCTCAACTTCGAACAGGTTTTACTTTACTCCTTTCAACAAACATGTTTAAAATTAGCCTGATAAAACAGAAAAGGACATTTTAACTCTTCATCTCTTGTCTGGTCATATCTTAAGAACCTAGTTTTCAAAGAAAAATTTTACTTGTATAGTTTTCCATTCTATTACCCTTAAAAGTTATTTAATTCTCCCATTGAAAAGGTCCTACTTTACTTTTGTTTCCATGAGATAAGCACATGGGGTAATAAAATATGTTGGAAAAGCTTCAAAATGTGCTGCTGAAATAGTGGCAATTGCTGATTCTGTACTATGCTACATATTAGGAACACCACAATAGATACAGAAAGGAAATAGCTTCATTTGAGGATGAAAAAAGGGCAATGGGAGTTGCCAAGATGGCCGAACAGGAACAGCTCCAGTCTGCAGCTCCCAGCATGACCAATGCAGAAGGTGGATGATTTCTGCATTTCCAACTGAGGTACCTGGTTCATCTCATTCGGACTGGTTGGACAGTGGGTACAGCCCACGGAGGGCGAGCTGAAGCAGGGCGGGGCGTTGACTCACCCGGGAAGCGCAAGGTGTTGGGGGATTTCCCTTTCCTAGCCAAGGGAAGCCGTGACAGACTACCTGGAAAAGCGGGACACTCCCCGCCCAAATACTATGCTTTTACCAAGGTCTTAGCAACCGGCAGACAAGGTGATTCTCTCCCGTGCCTGGCTCAGCAGCTCCCACGCCCACGGAGCCTTGCTTACTGCTAGCACAGCAGTCTGAGATGCATCTGCGAGGCGGCAGCCTGGCTGGGGGAGGGGTATCCGCCATTGCTGAGGCTTGAGTAGGTAAACAAAGCAGCCAGGAAGCCCGAACTGGGCGGAGCCCACCTCAGCTCAACAACGCCTACTGCCTCTAGACTCCACCTCTGTGGGCAGGGCACAGCTGAAGAAAAGGCAGCAGACAACTTCTGCAGACTTAAACGTCCCTGTCTGACAGCTCTGAAGAGAGCAGTGGTTCTCCCAACACGGCATTTGAGATCTGAGAACAGACAGACTGCCTCTTCAAGTGGGTCCCTGACCCCCGTGTAGCCTAACTGGGAGACACCTCCCAGTAGGGTCCAACAGATACCTCATATATGCAGCTGCCCCTCTGGGACGAAGCTTCCAGAGGAAGTATCATGCAGCAATATTTGCTGTTCTGCAATATTTGCTGTTCTGTAGCCTCTGCTGGTGATACCCAGGCAAACAGGGTCTGGAGTGGAACTCCAGCAAACTCCAACAGACCTGAAGCTGAGGGACCTGACTGTTAGAAGGAAAACTAACAAACAGAAAGGAATAGCATCAACATCAGCAAAAAGGTCATCTACACCAAAACCCCATCTGTAGGTCACCAACATCAAAGACCAAAGGTATATAAAACCACAAAGATGGGGAGAAACCAGAGCAGAAAAGCTGAAAATTCTAAAAATGAGAGCACCTCTTCTCCTCCAAAGGGTCACAGCTCCTCACCAGCAACGGAACAAAGTGGGACGGAGAATGACTTTGACGAGTTGACAGAAGTAGGCTTCAGAAGGACGGTAATAACAAACTTCGACGAGCTGAAGGAGGATGTTCAAACTCATCGCAAGGAAGCTAAAAACCTTGAAAAAAGATTAGACAAATGGCTAACTAGAAAAAACAGTGTACAGAAGACCTTAAGTGACATGATGGAGCTGAAAACCATGGCACGAGAACTTCGTGACACATGCTCAAGCTTCAAGAGCCGATTCAATCAAGTGGAAGAAAGGGTATCAGTGATTGAAGATCAAATTAATGAAGTAAAGCGAGAAGACAAGGTTAGAGATTAAAAAGTAAGAAACAAACAAAGCCTCCAAGAAATATGGGACTATGTCAAAAGACCAAATCTACGTGTGATTGGTGTACCTGAAAGTGATGGGGAGAATGGAACCAAGTTGGAAAATATGCTTCAGGATATTATCCAGGAGGACTTCCCCAACCTAGCAAGGCAGGCCAACATTCAAATTCAGGAAATACAGAGAACGCCACAAAGATACTCCTCGAGAAGAGCAAACCCAAGACACATAATTGTCAGATTCACCAAGGTTGAAATGAAGCAAAAAGTGTTAAGGGCAGCCAGAGAGAAAGGTCCAGTTACCCACAAAGGGAACAGCGGATCTCTCAGCTGAAACGCTACAAGACAGAAGAGAGTGGGGGCCAATATTCAACATTCTTAAAGAAAAGAATTTTCAACCCAGAATTTCATATCCAGCCAAACTAAACTTCATAAGTGAAGGAGAAATAAAATCCTTTACAGATAAGCAAATGCTGACAGATTTTGTCACCACCAGGCCTGTCTTACAAGAGCTCCTGAAGGAAGCACTAAACGTGGAAAGAAACAACTGGTACCAGCCACTGCAAAAACATGCCAAATTGTAAAGACCATCGACGCTAAGAAGAAACTGCATCAATTAACAGGCAAAATAACCAGCAAACATCATAATGACAGGGTCAAATTCACACATAACAATATTAACCTTAAATGTAAATGGGCTAAATACCCCAATTAAAAGACACAGACTGGCAAGTTGGATAAAGAGTCAAGACCCATCAGTGTGCTGTATTCAGGAGACCCATCTCATATGCAAAGACGCATACAGGATCAAAATAAAGGGATGGAGGAAGATCTACCAAGCAAACAGAAAGCAAAAAAAGGCAGGGGTTGCAATCCTAGTCTCTGATAAATCAGATTTTAAACCAACAAAGATCAAAAGAGACAAAAAAGGCCATTACATAACGGTAAAGGGATCAATGCAACAAGAAGAGCTAACTATCCTAAATATATATGCACCCAATACAGGAGCACGCAGATTCATAAACGAAGTCCTTAGAGACCCACAGAGAAACTTAGACTCCCACACAATAATAATGGGAGACTTTAACACCCCATTGTCAATATTTGACAGATCAACGAGACAGAAGGTTAACAAGGATACCCAGGACCTGAACTTGACTCTGCAACAAGCAGACCTAAGAGACATCTACAGGACTCTCCACCCCAAATCAACAGAATATACATTCTTCTCAGCACTACATCACACTTATTCTAAAATTGACCACATACTTGGAAGTAAAGCACTCCTCAGCAAATGTAAAAGAACAGAAATCACAACAAACTGTCTCTCAGACCACAGTGCAATCAAACTAGAACTCAGGATTAAGAAACTCACTCAAAACCACATAAGTACATGGAAACTGAACAACTTGCTCCTGAATGACTACTGGGTAAATAACTAAATGAAGGCAGAAATAAAGATGTTCTTTGAAACCAATGAGAACAAAGACACAACATACCAGAATCTCTGGGACACATTTAAAGCAGTGTGTAGAGGGAAATTTATAGCACTAAATGCCCACAAGAGAAAGCAGGAAAGATCCCAAATCAACACCCTAACATCACAATTAAAAGAACTAGCCAGGCACAGTGGCTCATGCCTGTAATCCCAGCACTTTGGGAGGCCAAGGTGGGCAGATCACAAGGTCAGGAGATCGAGACCATCCTGGCTAACATGGTGAAACCCCATCTCTACTAAAAATACAAAAAATTAGCCGGGCATGGTGGTGGGTGCCTGTAGTCCCAGCTACTTGGGAGGCTGAGGCAGGAGAATGGCGTGAACCCAGGAGGCGGAGCTTGCAATGAGCTGAGATCGTGCCATTGCACTCCAGCCTGGGTGACAGAGCCAGACTCAGTCTCCAAAAAAAAAAAAAAAAAAAAAAAAAGAACTAGAGAAGCAAGAGCAAACCAATTCAAAAGCTAACAAAAGGCAAGAAATAACTAAGATCAGAGCAGAACTGAAAGAGAGAGAGACACACAAAAAAACCCCTTCAAAAAAATCAATGAATCCAGGAGCTAGTTTTGTGAAAAGATCAACAAAATTGATAGACCGCTAGCAAGACTAATAAGAAGAGAGAGAAGAATCAAATAGACGCAAGAAAAAATGATCAAGGGGATATCACCACCGATCCCACAGAAATACAAACTACTATCACAGAATACTATAAAAACCTCTATGCAAATTAACTAGAAAATCTAGAAGAAATGGATAAATTCCTGGACACACACACTCTCCCAAGACTAAACCAGGAAGAAGTTGAATGTCTGAATAGACCAATAACAGGCTCTGAAATTGAGGCAATAATTAATAGCTTACCAACCAAAGAAAGTCCAGGACCAGATGAATTCACAGCTGAATTCTACCAGAGGTACAAAGAGGAGCTGGTACCAATCCTTCTGAAACTATGCCAATCAATAGAAAAAGAGGGAATCCTCCCTAACTCATCTTATGCGGTCAACATCATCCGGATACCAAAGCCTGGCAGAGACGCAACAAAAAAGAGAATTTTAGACCAATATCCTTGATGAACATCGATGCAAAAATCCTCAATAAAATACTGGCAAACCGAATCCAGTAGCACATCAAAAAGCTTATCCACCACGACCAAGTTGGCTTCATCCCTGGGATGCAAGGCTGGTTCAACATATGCAAATCAATAAACGTAATCCATTACATAAACAGAACCAATGACAAAAAACACGATTATCTCAAAAGATGCAGAAAAGGCCTTCGACAAAACTCAACAACCCTTCATGCTAAAAACTCTCAATAAATTAGGTATTGATGGAACGTATCTCAAAATAGTAAGAGCTATTTATGACAAACCCACAGCCAATATCATAATGAATGGGCAAAAACTGGAAGCATTCCTTTGAAAACTGGCAGAAGACAAGGATGCCCTCTCTCACCACTCCTATTCAACATAGTGTTGGAAGTTCTGGCTAGGGCAATCAGGCAAGAGAAAGAAATAAAGGGTATTCAATTAGGAAAAGAAGAAGTCAAATTGTCCCTGTTTGCAGATGACATGGTTGTATATTTAGAAAACCCCACTGTCTCAGCCCAAAATCTCCTTAAGCTGATAAGCAACTTCAGCAAAGTCCCAGGATACAAAATCAATGTGCAAAAATCACAAGCATTCCTATATACCAATAACAGACAAACAGAGAGCCAAATCATGAGTGAACTCCCATTCACAATTGCTACAAAGAGAATAAAATACCTAGGAATCCAACTTAGAAGGGATGTGAAGGACCTCTTCAAGGAGAATTACAAACCACTGCTCAACGAAATAAAAGAGGACACAAACAAATGGAAGAATATTCTATGCTCATGGATAGAAAGAATCGATATCGTGAAAATGGCCATACTGCCCAAAGTAATTTATAGATTGAATGCCATCCCCATCAAGCTACCAATGACTTTCTTCACAGAACTGGAAAAAAACTACTTTAAAGTTCATATGGAACCAAAAAAGAGCCTGCATTGCCAAGACAATCCTAAGCCAAAAGAACAAAGCTGGAGGCATCATGCTGCCTGACTTCAAACTATACTGCAAGGCTATAGTAACCAAAACAGCATGGTACTGGTACCAAAACAGAGATATAGACCAATGGAACAGAACAGAGCCCTCAGAAATAATGCCACACATCTACAACCATCTGATCTTTGACAAACCTGACAAAAACAAGAAATAGGGAAAGGATTCCCTATTTAATAAATGGTGCTGGGAAAACTGGCTAGCCATATGTAGAAAGCTGAAACTGAATCCCTTCCTTACACCTTATACAAAAATTAATTCAAGATGGATTAAAGACTTAAATGTTAGACCTGAAACCATAAAAACCCTAGAAGAAAACCTAGGCAATACCATTCAGGACATAGGCATGGGCAAGGACTTCATGACTAGAACATCAAAAGCAATGGCAACAAAAGCCAAAATAGACAAATGGGATCTAATTAAACTAACGAGCTTCTGCACGGCAAAAGAAACCGGCATCAGCGTGAACAGGCAACCTACAGAATGGGAGAAAATTTTTGCAATCTACCCATCTGACAAAGGGCTAATTAATATCCAGAATCTACAAAGAACTTAAACAAATTAACAAGAAAAAAACCACCCTGTCGAAGGGTGGGCAAAGGATATGAACAGACACTTCTCAAAAGAAGACATTTATGCAGCCAACAGACACATGAAAAAATGCTTATCATCACTGGTCATCAGAGAAATGCAAATCAAAACCACAATGAGATACCATCTTACACCAGTTAGAATGGCAATCATTAAAAAGTCAGGAAACAGCAGATGCTGGAGACGATGTGGAGAAATAGGAATGCTTTTACACTGTTGGTGGGAGTATAAATTGGTTCAACCATTGTGGAAGACAGTGTGGAGATTCCTCAAGGATCTAGAACTAGAATTACCATTTGACCCAGTCATCCCATTACTGGGTATATACCCAAAGGACTATAAATCATGCACAAGTATATTTATTGCAGCACTATTCACAATAGCAAAGACTTGGAACCAACCTAAATGTCCATCACTGATAGATTGGATTAAGAAAATGTGGCACATATACACCATGGAGTACTATGCAGCCATAAAAAGGGATGAGTTCATGTCCTTTGCAGGGACATGGATGAAGTTGGAAACCATCATTCTCAGCAAACTATCACAAGGACAGGAAACCAAACACCACATGTTTTTACTCATAGATGGGAATTGAACAATGAGATCACTTGGACACAGGGTGGGGGACATCACACACCAGGGCCTGTTGCGAGGTTGGGGGCTGGCAGAGGGATAGCATTACGAGAAATACCTAATGTAAATGATTGATGGTGCAGCAAACCAACATGGCACATGTATACCTATGTATCAAACCTGCACGTTGTGCAGACGTACCCTAGAACTTAAAGTATAATAAAAAAAAAAAGAAAAAAAATACCTTCAGGGGTAATATTTCTAGCAGTTAGGACTAGAAAATAAAAAAGAAAAGAGAAAAGGGCAATGGATAAAATCCATGCAATTTAAATTACAGTCATGTGATAAAAGCTCTGTTCCCCATAGTGACAAAACTTTCCACGAATAAGTAGCAGTCCTAATGATTACTGATATGAGGGCATAACTATGAACATGAACTATTTCAACAAATATGTATTGAGTGCCTGCTATGTGCCAAGCACGAGTATACATCCAGGAGCATGCTACGTTCAATTTCAATCCTGTGGAACACCTTGTTTCATTGAAGTTTTACTACACTACAATACCATATTATACGAGTTACTCAAAGCACCTAATGAGAAGTGCAAGTCTTATAAACTAAGTCACATTCCAGAAATAAAAAACAAAAAAAGAAAAAAAAAAAGAGGAAGACACCTAAACTCACAAGGTCTTATTACTTCTTAAAGTTCATGGATACTAGCCTATCTCTAGAAATCTACCAGGCTAAGCAAAACCCTATAGAAATCCAAATTAAAAGCTAACTTTTGGACTCTTTATCCCCATGTATATGTTATAGGTATAACTTTAGCTCTATGAGTATGGTGACTGTGCTCATTTTTACTCACCATTATATACCCAGTGCCTAGCACACAGTAGCTGGTAAATAAATATTTAGTGAATGAATGAAGGAATATAGGAAGGTAGTTTCAAATTTAATAAACAGTTATTGGCAGTATAACAAATATTAAATGGCATTACTGGTTATACTTTATTAAATGGTCAGTGTTCCCCTACATTCAAAATATCCTTTTAAACTGTTCCACTAAAGTGTGTCTTCCCCTGTTTTTATTTATTTAATGCTGTTCATTTAGAAGGTGTTAACTGTTCTTTTTAGTCTTTAGATTACTGTACATTCTAAAGTACAGCAAAGTTTGGCAACATTTTTCTATCTAAAACTCACAGACTGCTATAAATAGATAAAAACATAATTCCATGATAAAGTTACAGAATTGCTTTGATCTCCCAGCCTCTATCACCCCCCTGGAAAACACACATAAACTTTGCATCCTGAAGGAGCTCCATTGCTTCTTATATGGGGCAATTAATAATAATATTTTATTGCAGTTTGAAACACATAGGGACCCATATTACTAGTCTATTTTTATGCTTTTCTCACCTTCTTATAAAGGAACATCTTATGAACTGGATGAATCACAGGACATCAAGGGCAGGCATAGAAAAAAGAAACATAAGATAACGGACTCTTTAGATGAACATGGGCCTAAAGAAAATCAGATATTAGTACACAAATTTTTTTAAATCCTCCAAAAAAATCCAGTGGCCACTCTTCCTGTTCTCTGTGGGATTTCAGGTTAGTAAGCAGTCTAGGGGGATGGAGGACTTGTTGAAAATCAACCCTCTGAAGCAATGAGAATTTTCTAGTGGGAGAAGGGCTGACTCTAGGGAAAATGGGTGGAAATGGTGCATGCCTCGTGGGGCTGTCAGGGTATTTGTCACCTAAGAGGTTCTTACAACTTACCCAACTGATGGGGGTTAAAGTATTACTATGCACCAGCACACATTCTCTCAATCACATTAGACTTTAAAATTCCAAGGTCTGGTTTGCCTTTTACAAGGAATAATATTGGTTTAGAATGCTGCTCAAAGCCTGCTCCACAAATCTGAGAGACCAGGTTATAGCACCTCATTTTCCTTTGCCACTGCCATGTCCTCACTCTCCCCTCATGTAACTAAAAACCACTTCTTAAACTTTCGTAAACAACATTAAGGAAACTGAGAGAATGCTTTCTGCAGACTTAACTTTCCTGGAAATAATTATCAATGATGGAAAACAAGCTCTTCATAACAGAATAAAACCTCATTAATTTGAACTCTACTATTTCAAAATTTGTGCTAATTCAAACAGACCTAGACTGAAAGTTTTCCTTAGCAAGTTTGGAAAAGAAGGGTCTGCTAAGCAAATCAACTTTATAATTAAGGTTGTAAGGGAAATACAGGACTTGCTTAAAGAGAATAAATTATTTCCAGGATTCTGGAATTAACCATCTACAGGCACTGTAACATCATAAATACAAATCTTTTGTGTAGTATGTTAAAAAGCAGGTCTCTGGGGGACTTCTACTTGGTAACACTCCATTAGCCCATTCTGAGTTATTGTTGTCACTAACACAAGCAAATCGGTGTCACTAAAACAAGCAAAACTACTTTTTAAATAAATATTTCATTCATTCTTTATTGAGTATACTGGGCTTCCTGCAATTATTGTGAATTTGAGAGCTTTTACTTCCATGTTGGTGTTGCTAGATCCTCACCTACAGTCTTTGTCATGCTCAAAGATCTCTAAGTATAAGTCTTACAGTCACTAATAACTGAATCAGAAATATAGCTCAAGCCGAGTAGGCGGTTTTCCCCTCACAGTGTAAACAAAGCCGCCAGGAAGTTCGAACTGGGTGGAGGCCACAGCAGCTCAGCAAAGCCTCTGTAGCCAGACTGCCTCTCTAGATTCCTCCTCTCTGGGCAGGGCATCTCTGAAAGAAAGGCAGCAGCCCCAGTCAGGGACTTTCAGATAAAAATCCTATCTCCCTGGGACAGAGCACCTGGGGAAAGGGGTGGCTGTGGGCACAGCTTCAGCAGACTTGAATGTTCCTGCTGCCAGCTCTGAAGAGAGCAGTGGATCTCCCAGCACAGTGCTCGAGCTCTGCTAAGGGACAGACTGCCTCCTCAAGTGGGTCCCTGACCCCCATGCCTCCTGACTGGGAGACACCTCCCAGCAGGGGTCGACAGACACCTCATACAGGAGAGCTCCAGCTGGCATCTGGCGGGTGCCCCTCTGGGATGAAGCTTCCAGGGGAAGGAACAGGCAGCAATCTTTGCTGTTCTGCAGCCTCTGCTGGTGATACCCAGGTAGACAGGGTCTGGAGTGGACCTCCAGCAAACTCCACCAGACCTGCAGCAGAGGGGCCTGACTGTTAGAAGGAAAACTAACAAACAGAAAGGAAAAGCATCAACATCAACAAAAAAGATGTCCACACCAAAACCCCATCTGAAGGTCACCAATATCAAAGACCAAAGCTAGATAAATCCACAAAGAAGAGGAAAAAACAGCGCAAAAAGGCTGAAAATTCCAAAAACCAGAACGCCTCTTCTCCTCCAAAGGATCACAACTCCTCGCCAGCAAGGGAACAAAACAACAGAGAATGAATTTGATAAATTGACAGAAGTAGGCTTCAGAAGGTGGGTAATAACAAACTCCTCCAAGATAAAGGAGCATGTTCTAACCCAATGCAAGGAAGCTAAGAACCTTGAAAAAAAGTTAGAGGAATTGCTAACTAGAATAACCAGTTTAGAGAAGAACATAAATGACCTGATGGAGCTGAAAAACAAAGCATGAGAACTTCGTGAAGCATACACAAGTATCAATAGCCGAATCATCAAGTAGAAGAAAGGATATCAGAGATTAAAGATCAACTTAATGAAGTAAAGCATGAAGACAAGATTAGAGAAAAAAGAATGAAAAGGAATGAGCAAAGCCTCCAAGAAATATGGGACTATGTGAAAAGACCAAATATTTTTTGATTTGATTGGTGTACCTGAAAGTGACAGAAAGAATGGAACCAAGTTGCAGAACACTCTTCAGGATATTATCCAGGAGAACTTCCCTAACCTAGCAAGACAGGCCAACATTCAAATTCAGGAAATACAGAGAACACCACAAAGATACTCCTCGAGAAGAGGAATCCCAAGACACATAATCATCAGATCCACCAAGGTTGAAATGAAGGAAAAAATGTTAAGGGCAGCCAGAGAGAAAGGTCGGGTTACCCACAAAGGGAAGCCCATCAGACTAACAGTGGATCTCTCGGCAGAAACCCCACAAGCCAGAGAGAGTGGGGGCCAATATTCATTCAACACTCTAAAAGAAAAGATTTTTCAACGCAGAATTTCATATCCAGCCAAACTAAGCTTCATAAGCAAAGGAGAAATAAAATCCTTTACAGACAAGCAAATGCTGAGAGATTTTGTCACCACCAGGCCTGCCTTACAAGAGCTCCTGAAGGAAGCACTAAATATGGAAAGGAAAAACCGGTACCAGCCACCACAAAAACATACCAAATTGTAAAGATCATTGACACTATGAAGAAACTGCAACAACTAACGGGCAAAATAACCAGCTAGCATCATAATGACAGGATCAAATTCACACATAACAATATTAACCTTAAATGTAAATGGGCTAAATGCCCCAATTAAAAGACACAGACTGGCAAATTGGATAAAGAGTCAAGAATCATTGGTGTGCTGTATTCACGAGACACATCTCACATGCTAAGACACACATGGGCTCAAATAAAGGTATGGAGGAATATTTACCAAGCAAATGGAAAGCAAAAAAAAAAAAACAAAAACGGGGGGAGGGGAGGGTTTGCAATCCTAGTCTCTGATAAAACAGACTTTAAACCAACAAAGATTAAAAAAAAAAAAGACAAATAAGGGCATTACATAATGGTAAAGGGATCAATGCAACAAGAAGAGCTAACTATCCTAAATATATATGCACCCAATACAGGACCACCGAGATTCATAAAGCAAGTTCTTAGAGACCTACAAAGAGACTTAGACTCCCACACAATAATAGTGGGAGACTTTAACACCTCACTGTCAATATTAGATCAACAAGACAGAAAATTAACAGAGATATTCAGGACTTGAGCTCAGCTCTGGACCAACGGAACCTAATAGACATCTACAGAACTCTCCACCCCAAATCAACAGAATATACATTCTTCTCAGCACCACATAGCACTTATTCTAAAATTGACCACATAATTGGAAGTAAAACAACCCTCAGCAAATGCAAAAGAGCAGAAATCATAACAAACAGTCTCTCCGACCACACTGCAATCAAATTAGAACTCAGGATTAAGAAACTCACTCAAAACCATACAACTACATGGAAACTGAACAACCTGCTCCTGAATGACTACTGGGTAAATAGCGAAATTAAGGTGGAAATAAATAAATACGTTCTTGGAAACCAATGAGAACAAAGACACAATGTACCAGAATCTTTGGGACACAGCTAAAGCAGTGTTTAGAGGGAAATTTATAGCGCTAAATGCCCACAGGAGAAAGCAGGAAAGATCTAAAATTGACACCCCAACATCACAATTAAAAGAACTAGAGAAGCAAGAGCAAACAAATTCAAAAGCTAGCAGAAGATAAGAAATAACTAAGATCAGAGCAGAACTGAAGGAGATAGAGACATGAAAAACCCTTCAAAAAAAAAATCAGTGAATTCAGGAGCTGTTTTTTTGAAAAGATTAACAAAGTAGATAGACCGCTAGCCAGACTAATAAAGAAGAAAAGAGAGAAGGATCAAACAGACACAATAAAAAATTATAAAAGGGAGATCACCACTTATCTCACAGAAATACAATCTAACATCAGAAAATACTATAAACACCTCTACGCACGTAAACTAGAAAATCTAGAAGAAATGGATAAATTCCTGGACACATACACCCGCCCAAAACTGGAAACCATCATTGTCAGCAAACTAACACAGGAACAGAAAACCAAACACCGCATGTTCTCACTCACATGTAGGAGTTGAACAATGAGAACACATGGACACAGAGAGGGGAACATCACACACCAGGGCCTGTCGGGGGGTGGGGGCCTAGGGGAGGGATAGCATTAGGAGAAATACCTAATGTAGATACCTTGGGGGTACATCTAGCTGTAAAATAGGGGGAAGGGAAAAAAGGCTTATGCCCCTGAGGTTACAGACCGACACACAAAAAAAACAAACATAATAAAAAGCCAAAACAACAGCTAAAACTCTTTGGAAACCTGTAGGTTAAGTACTAAACATATAATCATTATGAAATAAATATCCAATGCAAACCCAACAAAGTAGCATCACTGTCCAAAGGAAGCATTCCTGGAGGTTGTTACTCCTCACACATCTATACTGGCTCTCACTTCACTAGCACAGGGCAGTCTTCCAGCTCTCCACAACCACTCCCTCTGCAAGCATGGCTCACTGCCTAGGAGTCTTAGTTACCTTGTCACAAAGAGAGCCTAGCTACTCTAATTATATTGTAAGCTCCTGGATTTGTACAGGTTTCCCTTACTGTAAGACACAAAACTTGCACATCATCGGTGCTCTACAAATTTTGCTTGGTTTGAGGTGATAAGACTCCTCCTTTACATATACAGAATTGTAAATCAGAGCAACAATATAAAAAAAATGGCTGTAAGATTTCTTGTTTCTATAGAAACCTTCAAAATATCAGAACTACCAAATGTGTTTTCTTAAGAAAATTTGGTACAATAAAATTGATAGGTATCCTTTCAAAGGCCTATGCAAGAATACTGAATAAAATAATCATAGGTCAATGTTCCAACAAAAGTGAAATGCTAGCCAGTAAGTTTCATATGGAAAAAAAATCTCCAAAATAGTATTGGCCAAGAAAGTCACCAAAAATCTCTCCTCTCTTTTAAGATGTTATGTCTCTTTATATGCTGGGTTAATCATATTTGTCATCTCTGTATCATCAGTGTTAATCAGGAGGAACAAGAGGGCCCACAAGTCCAAACTCATCTACAACTTGACACCCTAAGCTTGTGACTCTTTAAATGAGAATTTTGCTTTTTAAATTATGGCTTGACTTGGGCAAATATTTAAGGTAATCAGCAAACATAGGGCACAAACCAACTGCTGGGGCAGAGGGAGGCAGCTCTGAGTTATTCCAGTTAGGTAACATTTTTCTATAGAATATTATACAAGTTATAATCCATACTGGGATAAAACTAAGCATTGACTACTAATTTTCTAAATAAATACTAAGAAATAAATGTAGTCATAAAACAATTTGGACACTTGTCTGAAATTGTTTCACTACTCAATGCTAGGCTATTACAGTATATTAGCATTAAAATACATGTTTACAATTGTTATTTGAAATGGTTCTTTCTAATAATGTGTACAATAGCAACCGCCCTGTCATTTTCACTGAATTTCAGAGCTTCTCTTCCTTTCAGAAAATACAAGTCAACGTCTGTACCAAAGGAACCATCTAAATTGTTTTGTGGTACTAGCTATTCATTTTCACTGCATTATATGAATGTTGCTCAAAACTGAGTGATCCCAGAAGATAGCTGGAAATGTTAATTCCTTTGTTAATGTAAATTACTACAATGAGAACTGGACTCTTTGCCTCCAGGAAACCTTCCCGCCACCTAGCTTTGAGAGTCTGGGCAAGTCAAAGAAGCCAAGGTGTCACAGGGCATTCCTACACACATTGCAGAGGACCCTTTGGATACAGTTACACCAACCTAAGAGTTTCATCACTCAGCTACAATATAAAAACAACTCTTTTAAATTGGAATCATATTCCCAAACATCTGGAAAATTCCCCAAAGGAGAAAAGATTACCCAAAAGTATTGCTAAATAGATGGAAGATGCTGATTTTTATCATAATCAAAATTCAGTCAGTTTCCATTGTACTAGACAAATCAACAGATGTGTTGTTTACCTTTAAAGATGCCTGGAATCTATTTTAATTCAGCCTTGAAACCCAGACATTCTTAGGTAATAAGAACAGATATTTAAATTCCATAACAACCGCCCAATGTTTACAAACATTTATTTCTTTATAGATTTCTTATCCACAAAATGTATTTTTGGTTAGAAAGAAGTTTGAGGATTCAGCTGTATTTTCTAAGCTTTGCTTTGTGGCATGGCCTAAGAGAAAATAATGATATCAAGGGTCTTTTCCAACTATTTTATTTATTTTAATTTTAAATAAAATATTTAATAAGATACAATGTATAATAATGTATTACTCTATTTCACTCTCACTACCATATCCTGAAAGCAAACAATTTTCAATAAATTCTTAATTTTGAAAAATCTTCAACATTCAAATTCAGAAAAAAGATAATCTAGGATTAATTCAAAATTACTTTCACATTAAAAATGACTCTTTAACAAACAATGTGTCAAATGTGCTTCTTGTCTTGTGTTGCCTATCACCTTTCATCTTATCATCCTCCCCCTGCCCCATCATCTAAGAAGGAACCTTTGAAGCCATCTTCAACTCTTCCCTTTAGCTTACTTTCCACAAGTCTCATCTTGTTCAATTACTACCTTGTCTCTGTTATATGTTTCTTTACATCCCTCCTGTTACTAACCTAATTCAGGCCTCTACCATCTTTCATTTGGAATATTTAAAATTAGCTTCATAACTGCTTCTCTAATCTCTATCCTTTCCATTCCATCCTATATATTAATACAAGCAGCCCGAGTCAGGGTAATAGTAATAGTCAGGGATGTAACTTGGGCTGCTTGTATATATTTCTCTTCTCATATATATTTCTCTGTCTCCTTACATTTGGCTCAGGAAGTTTTCTGGATGCATAATGAATATCTTCTCCATATCCCCCACTTTTGAATGTTGAAATTGAGTCGTATATGTCCATAGAGGTTCGGCTTACATGTCAGCTAGTCAGTAAAACCTTCCCCAATCTATCCAACTAGAGCTAATTTCTCCCACTTCCAGTAGCATTGTTTCTACATCTAATGCAGTTATTTTGTGTACATGCCAATTTCCCTCAAAAGACATCACTCAGCTCTTGAGCACAGACATCATGTACTGTTGATCTTTGTAGCTGCATAGTACCTAGTACAGTACCATGGTCAGAGTTAAGTGCTCGATAAATGTGGAATTGAACTGACTAAACCTTATGTCAGCCTGATATAAATGAGAAGGAAGACTGTCAGGATTTATAATAAGTTATGTATTTAACTACAGCTGTGTTGTTATAATTGCTACATATTTAGAGAAAACACTGAATGTATCTTTCAATCAAGCTTTGAAACTATAGTGACTATTCTAAGTTTGAATTATCTTATATAGAACAGCAAGAACACTCAAATCTGTAGGACATAATGCCAGTGAAAAAAGACCTTTTACAGTAGATTCAGCTGTACAAGTTCAACCAATAAACCACAAAGGCCATATTTTTTTAAAAAGCCAGAATATAAAGAGGGCAATAGTAAGCATATTAATGAAAACCAGCTAGCAGACACTGGATAGAGCTCATTACTTCTGAATCAGTCACTGCTCCTTGCTGCAGCTGGATTTGGATCTTCTCCCACTGAAGGGCTGAGTAGATGTGATCCCACTTAATTTCCAAGTCTGACAAAATCACAACTTGGAAGTGGCCTGACTACTGGCAATTGTTAAGCACAGTAAATCCCTTCTCCTTCTGTAACCCCCTCAAATGTCCTGCATTCACAACTCTTTTATACCAGATGTTTTGTTGAAATTAACACATTCCTATCAAATGCATATCAAAAGGACTTTTCTCCCTACTGCAATGGAGCTTTATTATATTGAGCATTCCATTTAACCTCCAAACTGTTTATTTGTTACATAGACACTTATTGTATAGTATTTATTGCAGGGGGAATGACAAGGGAAGCTGGGCTCAGCATAAGGTGGGATCCATTCAGGAGCAAATATTCCCACAGTTAATGATAGCAAACAAAAGCCCTTAGAAGACACATCTCAAAAGGACTTTTAAAAATTTGCTAAATACAAAATCTCCCAATCTCTAGCCCAAATCTTCTTCTTTGTGAAAAAGAGGTGAGGTACTGTTTTGTTTGTTGAATGCAAATTTTATTTTTGTATCAACACAGCATCTCTAGGTGGTTTCATGCATTAGCAGAATCAAGCATAATTAACTAGATAATAAATGGCAGGATGTGAAGCTATGACCTAGGATTGCTCACCTGAAACTTTGGTCCTCCCAAAGTTTTCAGCCATCACAGAAAGATCATTTCTGACAAGCCATCACTCACTCACTAAACCTTTGTAGGACCAGGAACTACAACCAAAACTTCACAAAAATGACCGTCTCTCTCGTAGGGATTTAAAAATAATATATGGACAGTAGTGCTACTGTGAATAAAATGTCCTTCATAAAACAATTTTAATAAGCAGCCCTCATGGCACCTCTTCTTATAAAGTGATTGTAAATTGCAATTGTCTGCTAGAGGTAATATATAGGATGTTAAATAGCATCCCCATTTCTTTTCCCCAGGCTATTTCTGTTTCTCATCTCATTTGTACAATTAGTACATATAGATTCTTCCATGGAAGCATATCTTAAACTTGTATTTCAACTGTTTCATTTTTATAATAGCACAACTTAATAGGTGTGATTAGAATATCTAAATATCCCATAAGAATTGAGTGTTCCTATCCTTTATTAAATGAAAACTGATCCAGTTATAAAACAAGTGAGTAAAAATTTCCTTGATTTAAAACTATAAATAGAAAACAAAATGCAGATACATCTCACCATTCCTAAAAATAAAAGTAAATCACCTTTGCAAATTAATTTTATTTTCCTATGACTTATACTTTCAGAGATGCTTTAATCTTCATTTCTCACTTCCTTTGCATAGGCTGTGGCTCCTAACACTTTCTTTAATTATCTTACCCAGCTAGTAAACAAACACCTCAGTATACTAGGGGAAATGACTCTCCTATTCAAACATTTATTTTGCTCTATGCCTAATCCCTCATAGCTACTTAGGGGATGCAAAGATGTGAAAAATATAGTTCAGGTCCTCAAGGGACTACCAATCTAAGTAGGAAAGACAATCATGTAAGAAACTACATTGGAAGGCAAGATAAAGCAAGTGCTGTAACAGAGATACCAGTAATGTGTTATGAACATACAAGGGAAGAAACAGTAACTCTGGGGAGTTAGGAAACATCACTGGGTGAGTCCTTTGGGAAATAGAAGAAATCTGCAGTGTAAAAGTGTAGAGCCATGAGCATTTACTAGTTTATTTGCTTTGAATTTTTAAAACTTTTTGGAGGGTTTTCTTAGTCTTGAACTTAAAATGGGCTACACTTTAGGCAAGAAACAGAATAGCAGCAATCAACTCTAACATTCAGCTACTTAACAGAATTTCTGCTTTACCATGTCCCATTACTCTTTCCTCCTGCTTCTCTGGCTTATGACAAAAATGACACTTAAATACACTGTGCACCATCACTGACATCCGAAAGACTAAAAATGTTACTAATTTCTGAGCTAGCATCTACAGCTCTTTGCTGGTTTCTCTTCAACTACATCATTAATTTGCCATTTTGCCATGATCAGGTATGTGGGACTTGAATATGTGAAATAAAAACTTCTTACTGTGGCAAGATTCTTTGAAAACCTATTAGGAAACACGTGACATGGGCTGCGCATGATAGCTCACTCCTGTAATCCCAGCACTGCGCATGATAGCTCACTCCTGTAATCCCAGCACTTTAGGAGGCCAAGCCAGGTGGATAGCTTGAGCCTAGGTGATTGAGACCACCTTGGGCAACATGGTGAAACCCCGTCTCTACAAAAAATACAAAAATTGGCCATGTGTGGTGGCTTACACCTGTAATCCCAACACGTTGGGAGGCCGAGGTGGGCAGATCACTTGAACCCTGGAGTTGAAGACCAGCCTGGACAACATGGTGAAACCCCGTCTCTACAAAAAATACAAAAATTAGCCAGGCATGGTGGCTTGCACCTGTAATCCCAGCTACTTGGGTGGCTGAGGTAGGAGAACCACTCGAGCCCTGGAGGCACAGGTTGCAGTGCGCCCAGAGGGCACCACTGCACTCCAGCCTAGGCAACAGGAGTGAAACCCTGTCTAAAAAAAAAAAACAAACAAACAAAAACGAAAGAAAGAAACACATGTGACATGGACAATGTCCCAACCAACCTGGCTATTAATTCATTAATTTCATTATTATTAACAGGCAGTATATGAAAACAAGTTTGAAAGATATTTTCACTGTCAAATTTAAAAATACCTATCCTGATAACAGGTTTCCAATAATACTTGTTTCAGACAAAGAAAAGTTTTTAAATGGTTCAGGAGCAAAATAGAAGATAATGAATGATGCCTATGATTCTAAAGTTTTCACTATTGTTTGCCACAGAATTTTAAAAGAATGCATCATAAAATACTTGTATACTACAGAAAGCACATTCTAAAAATCTTCTTTGCCTTTTAAATACTGAGATCCTCAAATCCCAGCTGTGGTAAGAAAAAGACACAATCTGAGGCTGGCCGTGGTGGCTCACACCTGAAATCCCAGCACTTTTTGAGGCTGAGGTGGGCAGATCACTTGAGCCTAGAGTTTGAGACCAGCCTGGGCAACATGGCGAAACCCTGTCTCTACAAAAATTATAAAAATTTTGCTGGGTATAGTGGTATGCACCTGTAGTACCAGCCACATGGGTGGCTGAGGTGAGAGAATTCCTTGAGCCTGGGAGGTTGAGGCTGCAATGAGCTGTGATTGCACTACTGTACTCCATCTTGGGTGACAGAGTGAGATCCTGTCTCAAAAAAAAGAAAAGAAAAGAAAAAAATACAATCTGGAGAATTTTATTGTTTTTTTAAACCTTACTGTTGTAAGAAATCTAAGTTCAATAAGATGGACACAATCCACGACTACATACTTTCAATTCCTTCCTGATACCAGTCACGGATATATTTGTCCGCCATTTATATAACTGTTTTATGATCATTTGTTCTATCAAAAACTGCTCCTAAGGAACTTCAAATTGCAAAAATTAAAACTAAGACAATATATTTGGTCTTAATTACTTAGAAACTTGGAATTTGTTTCCTTAATTATAATTTCTAAGGAACTGACTCACTTCTTAACTCCTAAATGTCTACCTTTTGGCCAGTTGAAGAGAATAGCTGAGTCAGGACTTTTATTCACAGTTCCTTTATGGTGAATCCTTCCCCCGAGGCTCTCTAGTCAGCAGTGGATTTCAGAGAGTTGTGTCTGGCTAGAATCTAAGGGCTAAACTAGTATTCCATGTAAATGTACTGATATTAAGTGCAAATGTTGTACAGAAAGAGATCAATCACTTCTTGGCCTTTTGGCTAAGATCAAATGTAGAAAGAAATCAGTTTGGGGAGTATGTATCCCTGAGAAGGTGGTAAATTCTGATGGGACTATGGAAGTTCAGAATACCAAACTGAACTGGGAGGATAGCTGTGAAGAAAAAAGTCATATTAAGGGAGACAGTGCCTCAAGATTCTAAAAGGAAAGAGAACCCAAGAGAAGTTGAGACTGGAATTAATGGACTAGGGGTATAAGGGAGATTTTGGAAAACTGAGTTAAGAAACTGAGTTCCCAAATGAAGAGAAAGGTTATTCAGTGATTTTTTTTTTTTTTCTGTAAGTGGACACCAGGGAATACCTGTTGAGTCAGTGAAACAAATGTCCATAAGAAGCTTTCACCAGGGAAGGGGGAGTGATATTACTGGAAGGAAGCAGTATCACACAGTGGTTGGGAGCACAGGCTTTGGAATTAGATAGAATCAGGTTATTATTAGCTGTCATTCAGCAAATTACTTAACCATCTAAGACCTTGTTTTCCCTAACTGCAATATAAGTGAAATACTTTCACCTTCATAAGGTTGTTGGAAATATTAGATGAGGTAACTTATATAAAATACCTACGAGAGTTCCAGCACACACACACAAAACAGAAGTTACAAGTATGATTGGGACACATAACAAGCAGAGATATGTTTAAAGAAAAGGGAAATCTGGCTGGGTGCGGTGGCTCACACCTGTAATCCCAGCACTTTGGGAGGCCAAGGTGGGCAGATCACGAGGTCAAGAGATCGAGACTATCCTGGCCAACATTGTGAAACCCCATCTCCACTGAAAATACAAAAATTAGCTGGGCATGGTGGCGCATGCCTGCAGTCCTAGCTACTTGGGAGGCTGAGGCGGAAGAATCGCTTGAACCTGGGAGGCAGAGGTTGCAGTGAGCTGAGATCATGCCACTGCACTCCAGCCTGGTGACAGAGCGAGACTCTGAAAGAAAGGAAAGGAAAGGGGAAAGGGGAGAGGGAAATGGAAAGGGAAAGGGAAAGGGAAAGGAAAGGAAAGGGGAAATCTAAGGTTTTGCTTTGAGATTCTCTAACTCTGATATTGTTACTCCTGCAGTTGAATAGTTCTAAGGGTATTGTTCATTTTATGGAAGTATGCCTAAACTTGACACACGGCAGATAACTCAAGAATAAATCTTTACATTACAAAATGATCATTTCATTACAGGGTTCCTTGAAATTGTATGCTTCTTCACTAAAATTAACAAATTCATATACTTTTATGGGTACTTTTTCATTTTTTAAGCATCAAGTCACATATAATATGGGTACTTTCTATTCTGGAATTTGTAATGATAGTCCAAGGCAATGTCAGGAGACCTGTGTTCTAACTCTAGTTCCAACTCTGTGACATTGTTGGGATCACTAAAAGATCTAGCACCAGGTCTATCTTGGAATCTCTGGGCTCTAGGGTTCAGCCAACTCCAGAAGTCTAAGGTAGACTGTGAGAGATATTGTGGCAGCAGTAGCTTCAAAGGTTTCAACAATAAGGGAAGAGTTAAAATTTGTATGGGTGGGTGGATGAGACTCAATTGTAAAGCTGTGTTATCTTACTACTCCTAAACTCCTAAAGACTCAGATAATTCAGATATTACTCGGAGGGTTAAGTTTAACCACTGCTGGTTAATGCAGCTTTCTATAAAGAATAAAGTGCTAATTGCAGGCAATCTTTGACTTCTAGCACTTCGACTAAAACTATGTGGTAACTGAAGTTATGGGAGTAGAGTTCAGAGGTGTTTGAAATGAAATGGGCTACTTAACTGGAAGTGACTTCCAAGTCTACAGAGATGTTCAGATAGAAGCTAGATGCCCATTACTCAGGAGATTTTTAAGAGAGATTAAAGTATCTGATAGGGGTTGGACTAGATGACTTAAAAGAATCTCTTCTAGGTCTATGGTTCCATGGCAGGAATCAATTCACATAGTGCATCTTCAGTCACTTATAATGAGATCAACCTCATGTCAATTTGTTTTCTAAAGTGTTCTGTATAAAGATCCCTGTCCTCTGGCTCAGTCTAATTCCAAGTGGCCTTAAGCCACCCTTTGCACTATCAATCAACACTGGTAACTCTTACTGGCTCAAGTATGCTGGCAGCAAGAAAAGGTGACAGATGTAAGCTAACATATGCAAACAGAAAAGAAAGAGAGTAGAATGGTTATCAGGATCAAGCAAAGTTGCTACAAAGCAATGAGACTGGTTTTTGTTAGTTTGCTTTGATGTTGCTTGGTAAACTACTGTGGAGCGCAATTTCAAAAGGGAGAGACAAACATAAAATTAATAATTATAATCCAGTGTGTTAAGTGTTATAATAGAGGCCTAAAAGAGACTGACCAATTTTCCTGGGGACTGTCAAGGAAATCTCACAGAGGAAGCAATGAGCAAGCTGAGTCTTGAAGGATAAGTAGGAGTTGACTGGGTGGAAATGGGGAGAGGCAAAGAAAAAAATGTGAAGCCAGAGAGACATGAAAGAATATATTTGGGAAGTGGTGAATAATTGTGTGCATGGCTGGAGTGTGAGGTTAGGTCCTCAAGTACTATGCTTCTTAATAAAAATGGGTTTTCCTCTCTGGTGATAAGGAATAACAGGCACTGTTTTAAGGAGAGTGAGATAGATTTTTGTCAACAAAGATAATTCTGGTGATTGGTGTACAATGGCTTCAAAGGGAAGCAGGGAAACCAGTGAGCCAGAATAAGAACCCAGACAAAGGCAGTGGCAGTGAGGCTGAAGAGGATGGGGTGGATTCAAGAGATATCTGTGGGGCAGAACCAACAGGAAATATAGACTGATAGCGTTTTGCTCAATGATCAGTTACATGTATGTGTGTATTTTTTAAAGAATTACATAAACAGAAATGTGATGGTGACTGATTATGGGGTCACTGGTTTATTTACTGATAATGCTTGTTTCTTCTCATATTATGAAAATTCTTGCCTACCTACATGTGTCCAAGAGAAAAAAAAAACTGAAATTGCTATAAATATATTTAAAATTTCATTTCTTGGCCATTCTCACTACTTAATTTCTTCCTGAAGTAGAAATATAAATATTTACTATGCATGTACTACAATATAAATATTTACTACGTACCTAGTATGTATAAGATACTTCATATACATATATATCCTAATCCTCACAACAAACTTACCAGTTTAGAATTATACCCATTTTACAGATGAGAAAACCAAGACATGGCAGAAATTCAGTAGCTTCCCTTGGGTCACAAAGCTAAGAATTGAGGGATTCACAACTAGAACCCAGATATGGCTACCTCTTTCTACAACCTCATACTGCCTCTGTACTTAAAAAGCAAGTATTAAAATAAAAATAAGTAAAATGAAAAAGCAGCCAGGTATGGTGGCTCACACCTGTAATCCCAACAGTTAGGGAAGCAGAGGCTGGAGGATTGTTTGAGCCCAGGAGTTCATGACTAGCCTGGGTAACATAGTGAGACTCTGTTCCCCACAAAAAGAAAAGAGAAAAAAAATCACTATTATAAAAATGACTGCATCATTATAATAGTCTATTTTTGCGAGTATTTAAAAGTGTTCATGATAAAATGAGTTTTAAAAGAGAATTTTAATGTCAAACCACTCACACACAAAAAAAATACATTCAATATGCACTCAATGAAAACTATAAGAAACTAGCCACAATAAGACCAAATAATTTCACATCTAGGTAAAGTAGTAAGACAAAGAATTATACTTTATAATCCACAATTTCTAAATGCTGATAAAAACAAGACTTTTATTTATTCAACTAATATTTTCTGAATGCCTACTATGTACCACGTACTGTTGTAGGCTTTGAGGAATATTACAGCAGTCCTTGCCCTCATGGAATTTACATTCGCATTAAGAAAGACTCACAAATATACAAGTAAATTTACAGTATGCCAGGTGGTGATAAGTGCTACGGAGAGAAATGAAGCAGGGTAAACGGGCAGGGAGAGCCAGATATCAAATGTAGGCCTTGCTATTTTACATACGTGTCACTGATAATGGCATCATTTGAATAGAGACCTGAAGGGAGTGAGGAAGCCAAGCTACATGTCTATCTAGTAGAAGACTGTTGCAAGTAAAGAAAATTCAAGTGCAAAGCCCCTGGGGGGGACCATGCTTGGTGTGTTCAAAGGGAAACAAGGAAACCAGCCTAGCTAAGGCCAAGAGAAAGAACGGAGGTGGGAAGAGGGGAGTAGGAGATGAGGTGAGAGGGGCAAGCTGAGCATGGTGGCATTCATTGCAGAATATTAACTTTACTCTGAGTGAAATATATGTTTTTTAAATACTTTGGCTTTTACTCTAGGTGAGAAAGGTAGACACAGAAAAGCTTCTTATCTCAGATATAAGGATTGACACCAACTGAGGAGAGTTCAGTCATGCCAATGGGCGTTGTTTGTGCCATTTTGGCTAATGGGGTAAATGTGCTGCTCTGGGGAATAATAAAGCCTATGAAGAGGAAGCTGCAACAGTATGAGAGGGTACATATTTTTAGACAATAGCTACCACACCTTAGTGAGCTGATCTGTGAGGCACAGGAACATCTCAATACACAATAGATGACAACTTTAAAATGTAGGCTTTTAAAAAAATATGTGCTTTTAAAAAGAACAATTACATTTTATAACATGTATTTACAAACCCATGAATTTAACATAGTCATCCTTTTACCACTGAAATATTTAAGAGTTGCTTCAGCTGAAATCCAGTATCATCTGAGATGACTCCTATTCCTAGCCACTACTCTTTATTAGAGGCAGAAAGAAATCTCCCCTTTTGGCCATACCATTTTCAGGCCTGCTGAAGTCCAACCTGTGTTGTCAGTTCTACTGCCACTCCAAAGACCTTTTCTCTAATGTCACATTGACACTCTTCAAAGAGTTTGTGAAGAAAAATTAACATCTAAAAATATTCTTTTTTCTTTTAGATTCAAAGCAATTATTATTATAATTAGTATCAACTGTTCATGAGATAGCTAAGTTTTGGGTAGTCTCTTTTTTTCCCTAAAACTTTATTTCAAAGTTATTCACCTCACCGTTAATAAGGTGTATGATTAATGCTCTGTGCCAGTATTACCAGGCCTGCCCATTGCCAGCAATGGTCTTTGAGATAACCCATTTCCTGGCACCCAAAAGTTAAATTACTCTTTTCAAAACATACCGACCTCCCCAACACTTGCAAAAGTATTACATGCGCCATTTTGTCACCATTCTTTAAATCAGAACTTACAATATTAGTCTACATCGGTACATGTTAAAATGAAGTCATTTTAATGAATTATGACTGTACAAATCCAAATACTACTAGTTAGTATTAGACCAGAGTATCTTACAAACATATTACATATTACCTTGCAATCTGAAACATTACATTTCATATTTTTGCATGTTTATTTTAAATAACTGAAATTTCACAGAATTTAACAGCAAATAAAATTTAAAAATTTTCGTTATGTACATTAGTTTCAACTATATTTTACAATCTATAAGGCTCATGTCATAGTTCATCACCAAAAAGATCTACAAAACTTCTTATCCATTCTGTGTGATAGTTTTTGTTTAGTGATGTTGTTTTTTAAGGTGAAAGTTTGAGAAAATGCTACTCTCAGATCTTGAAGTGGAATACTTCTAGTCAGAAGTAAAAACCTGGGTTGTACCTTATTTTCATTGAACAGATACAAAAAAAAGAAAGAAAAAAGAAAAGAACTGTGTTATACCATGAATTTAGGTTGACAGTCTATATGTTGAACTTACAACACTGAAGCATCAGAAGTAAACTTCCCTTCCATTTAAAATTTTTTAAAAGGCAATTAGAAAAATGTTTCATTTATTCTTTAAAATCAGGTGCAAAAAAGGACTGCAACAACAAACTTCCTCATCCACACCTCCAATAACATCTCAATGTTGTTAAGCATAATCTACTGTGAACTGATTTAGGAGCACACCTGGAGCTATATTCACAACTCCCAAATGTACCATGTTTTCTATACCAGAGGCCTGCTCAATGGCAGTGTCTGTCTGTTCAGAGGTCATTACAATAACTTTTGTCACTGCTGGCCTGGACTTAAAGCAACATTCCAGATTCCAGAACCAGTGTTTTATTGTCCCAACTCTTTTCTTCCTCTTCAGGATTTGTCAATTTTAGAAAAAGGGCATGTCTGTCTTGCTACTTTCAAAGGGTTTGTGTATATCACATTTTAAGACCACATTGTTTTGGGTACTTTTAATGTAGCACGTTTCATATGCTGAAATGATGCTAAAACTTGGGTTTGGTACTGATTCGCCTACGTGCTCTGTCTGAGCCCCACTGTAATCAACGCCTGGGATCTAGTGGTAGCTATTGTCTAAAAATATGGTCCAAATAGGGATTGAACCCATGATCTCATTAGCAGTACAAGTCTAACCAGCAGTGTACAGTTGTTTACTGTTCTTCATATGCAACACAGCTCCACTCATTTCAAAGGCTTAAAATACTTCTCCAGGCTTAGCTAGGAGGCAAGTAATGGTCATCTTAGAAGAATGGTTTAGGTTAAAAGCAGCCTGCAGAACTTAAGAGATTCTCTTTCCTGCCATCCTCAGTGAAGTGACTGCAGTTGGAACCTTTTAAATCAGCTTTGTAGAACATACAAAGTAGTCCTGAAGGTAGTTGCGTATAGCAACAAGAAGTTGAGTTCTGGGCAATCCCTTTAATTAAAGCTTCTGAAGAATTTATTTTATGGCCTTTTCTAACTTTCTCTTTCACTACTAGGAAGGATACAAAAGTTAGCATTTCCATGTAGAAATAAAAAAAACAGAGTGTTAAAAATGGAGACAATAACATGCTAATCTAATCTGAATAAGTCTATAGTTTCCATATGTATATTTACAGGATAATTTTTTGAGCTGAAGTAAAATTAACAAAAATGAGTTTTCTGAACATCACACCAAGTGTAAATCTGTACCTTATGAATCCAAATGTATTTTCTTCACTTTTAGATTTTAAATATACTGAAAAGTACACTGCATATTTGATATTAACAATAATTAGAGCTTCATCCTCAAAAGAATGTATTAAATACAGTCATGTATTGCTTAATGGTGGGGATTCATTCTGAGAAATGCATCATTAAACAATTTCATTGTTGTGTGAACATCATAGAGTGTATTTACACAAACATAGATGGTATAGTCTACAACGTACCTAGGCTATATGATATAGCCTATTGCTCCTAGGCTACAAAGCTGTACAGCATGTTACTATACTGCATAATGTAGGCAACTGTAACACAATCGTTAAGTATTTGTGCATCTAAACATAGAAATGATAGAGTAAAATTAAAGTATTATAATCTTATGGGACCACTGTTGTATATGCAGTCCACTGTTGACCAAAACGTCATTATGCGGTACATGACTATATTGTTTTCCATCTTTAGAATTTCCTAGCATCTATGATATTCTATTCCAATAGAAAATTTTTTAAATGTTACAATTTGTCCATGTCTATTTTGTTATATAAATATAGATATATTTTATTTCTTTTGTTAACAAGAAGTAGATCAGATAATGTAGTTCTTTAGGACAGGACTTTTATGTTGAAAGTTTGCTCTTTATTTAAAAATTGAGAGAGAATGTAAGAAAAACTAGAGTTGTTTCTAAGAAAAATATATTTATGATGCAAGATAAAGGACTTACGATGCAATAAGTGTTTAGCATTTAAAGATCAACAAATTGTTATCAATGATGAAAAGTAAGTTTTTTCCAAGGACTACTACTTTGGATAACCACATTTAAGGCAGTTTGAAGTTTGAGAGAAGGGGAAAGATCACAGAGAAGGGCTTCATTTCTTTTGCCTTCTACTTTTAAAAAGTATTTCTCATGCTCATAAGATCATAACTAAAATTTTAATATTCAATTGCTACACCAAAACCTCAACTTTCAATTATTTTAAAGTACTCAAATTCCTAACATTGTCCCCTTAAAAGTGGTAAAAGCATAGGATTTGCATGATAATCACCTTTAGTTACATCAAAGCATAACCATCTTATTCTTCCAGAACACTAAGATACAAATCTGTCCTCCTGTTCATTCAGGTCCTAATGACTCAAATACTTTAGACACTTATAAGTAAGCCCAATATTTATTATGTAAATATTCAGACAAAAGAAATATATTTTTAATGTCTATAGTATAATTTTAGGCCACATCCAATGTAATAATTTCATACAATATTTGTGTTCTAACTTAGCTTTACCATTTCAGTCATTCATCTGAAAAAATGAAGACTATCGCAGACAATGACTCTCAGGAAAGGAGACAGATATCAGTTTACTGTACTAAAACAAAATATGAATTCACTTTAACAAGACAAGAGGAAAGTGAAATCTAAACTATAACTTTTAATTTTGTTCATTTGCCAAGCATCAGAGCTATAATCCAACTTGGTTCTAGCTAATGTTTGGTAAACTCCCTGTGTATGTGTGCATGTGCCTGCACACTCTTAAGAGTCCTCTATTTCAAAGGCTTTTTCTTCTATGACAAGATCATTTTCCCCTTTAAAATATGTATTACAAATTTCTTAAAATATAAATACCCAACACCTTGTATATGGTTGCTTTGATAATAATGATTTATACGCATCCCTATAATTTTGACCTTTTTGGACCATGTAGGATAAAAACAAGCCAGAAAGTGGTACATACTGTTTTGCTTTTATAAAAAGTGAACTAGGGATGAACCAAATAAAATAATTTATAGATACCTTTAAATACATTTTAGCTTTTATAACAGATATAGAGTAGTAATCATCCAGTATCACGTCCTCTGCTTCTTGAGAAAAACTGCTTTCTACCTAGGACTACAATTATTTCGATAACTTCTTATCTCTCCTAATATATCATAAACTCCTAAGGCAAAATTAAGACAAGATTTGCAGGATGAACTGTTTAAACATGATTAAAAGGGGAAACAGCCTCGAAGGACCAGAGAGGTATTAAACTTTACAGATAGATGTAAAAATAGGGTAAATTTCTTATAGTTCACTCTCTCCCTATCAAACTTAAGAACCAAGAGCCCTGGTGCTGAAAAAGCCCATTTTCAGCTTCTCTCAACACTACCTTTTCCCAGATGGCCTTTTCTGCCCCAGGCATTTTGCCTGTGGCTCTTAATCAAAGCAGCAGGGAGATTCCAACTGGAAACTCTAAAGATCTGAAAGATGTGATAAGGAATTCGAATCTGATATACTCACTACACTTAATTTCTGTGGCAGTAGGTGCTATATGAATTCAGACAATTCTCTACAATTCAGGAGCCATTACCCATTCTGCAAATGGTTCCTGCTGCTTAGTTTCCACATCCTGCTGGGAATTTTGTGGCTACATCTCTGCACATTAGCACAACCTTGGGATAACGAAGGAGTGCATTAACCTCATGGCTAAAATGAGGATTCCAGTTTGAGCAGATAGTTCACCATGCTTCATGTGGATAATTTTGAGTAAAGAGCGTACAACAACCTAGGTTCCAAACTGTACCTTAAATTAAGTGCCTATAAAATCTGACAAATGTTTCTCATTTTGTAATTAATAAACTGAAACTATCAAATTAGGTATAAGCTTTAGGACTCAGGCCATCATCTCTTTTATAAAAAGGCAAAAAATGTAGGTTGTAAATTAAACTAATTAATTTTGCATTGTTTGTGATACATCTAATTTATTTCCCCAAAATGCATACTTTAGCCAGAAGTCTTGCCACAACCACTTGCCAAAAATTGTTTGGCCTTAACATCTCCAGAATGAGCTTCCATAACAATAATGTACAGTCAGAGGTGATTCGTACAGCTTTTCTTTTCATAAGAAAAATCAATCTGGGTGATGCTACCATAAAGACTAATATTAAATGAGAGGGAGGAGGAACTTGTTTAATCTAAGTGTTCACAATGAGCCTAGAGTGGTTACCCAAATAATCAAGAATAAAAATGATCACACGATGGTCTACTATGACAGGGAAAATATTATGCTGCTTATAATGGCTTTAAACTCATACTGCTTTAGAAAAATGCCAGATTACAACACCAAAATATAAAAGCAAATTCAGTTTACAATGAATCCCATAAGTACCCAATCTAGCTAGGACCTTTGAAAGTAATAAAGTAGGTTTGTTAGCTATTTTCAGTATCTCAAAAAATCTAATGGAAAGTGAATATTTGTACCATGCAAGCAATCAATCCCCCCTCAAACTCCCCTGACACACAACCCCACTAACCCACACAGAACAAAATAAAACTCCAAAACAAAACACAGCACATCACCTTTTATGTGGTCATACTGTTCCCTAGAAAGGGCTAAACTTTCATTGCTAATTTCTTAGAATTAAGTAGTTCAACAAAAGTGGCATAGTTCACAATCAAGTTCTAGAACTGCCAGCACCTGCATAATTATTTCACTGCCGAGAGGTCTAAGTACAACAAAGGAGAAAAAAAGATAGTCTTTTAAGTGTGGTGACAGACCACAATCCTGTTTTGCTGAATAAGAATACATCTATTAATTACTTAATGTGTTCTAGAAAAATTACTGCCAACTTGAATTTACATAAAGAAATAGATCTGCATTTTGCTGGGAAATTTATTAGCCAAAATTTTAAGGAAACTTTTTTTTTCTTTTTTTTTTTTTTTTTTTTTAAGAGATGGAGTCTCGCTCTGTCGCCCAGGCTGGAGTGCAGTGGCGCAATCTTGGCTCACTGCAAGCTCTGCCTCCCGGGTTCATGCCATTCTCCTGCCTCAGCCTCCTGAGTAGCTGGGACTACAGGCACCCGCCACCACGCCCGGCTAATTTTTTGTATTTTTAGTAGAGACGGAGTTTCACCGTGTTAGTCAGGATGGTCTCGATCTCCTGACCTCGTGATCTGCCGGCCTGGGATTACAGGCGTGAGCCACCGCGCTCGGCCAGGAATCTTTTTTGACTCAGATGTTTATATTAATCTATATTAGTGGTAATTGTCCTCTCTATAAAAGTATGTTTTCTAAGTACTAAAATTGGGGAAATGAATCTGCCTCTGCTTTCTAATATATAAAAGCCATAAACACAATACTGGAAATTATCTCCTTCAGCTCGGACAAAGAATATTTCTACTTTGAAGTCTTGAGCAATGATAAATAGGGTAATTTGTGGACTTTATCACCAAATTCTATGGATAGACTTTTATCAATAATTCTGAGCTCTCCATCCTGCTTCATATTTTCTATAATCTTTCCTGCTTTTACCCAGATCCTTCAAGGTCAGACAAAGAATAGTCTATTTATAATAGTTCCATGTACTTCTCATAAACTTTTCATTACCTACACAAATACTATGTATTTTCACAATTGAGAAGAAATCCTCAGCCTCTTTATAAGATTTTATTTCAATCTAAAATCAAAATTTCAATTAGGAGAACATATGACTTGACTTTGACAAGTACTTTACATTTAAAAGATTATGTTTATATATATATTTAAAAAACTTAATTCAGGATAGGCATTTCATTTAAAAAATACCTGGTCATATTTGAACATACAACTTGACTATGACAAGTACTTTAATTCTAAAAGTTTTAATAATTTTATTAAAATTAAAAGTTTATAATTTTATTTATAAATAAAAACTTAATTCAGGATAGGCATTTCATTTTAAAAAATATCTGGTCATATTTTTAAGAAAGGTTTTAGAGTTAAGGGACTACACACAAGCTAGATCATTGTCTTCTATAAACTGGTTCACTTTTAAGAGGAAAAAGGGTACTCAAACAGATATTTTGTGCACCTATGTTCATCGCAGCATTATTCACAACAGCCAAAAGGTGGAAGCCACCCACCCAAACGTCCACCAATGGATGAAAGGATAAACAGAATGTGGTATATACATACAATGGAATATATTCTGCCTTAAAAAGAAGGTAAATTGACACACGCTACCACATGGATGAACCTTGAAGACATTATGCTAAGTGAAATAAGCTAGTCACAAAATGACAAATATCATATGATTCCACTGATACGAGGTACCTAGAGTAGTCAAATTCATAGCAACGCAAAGTAGAATGGTGGTTGCCAGGGCCTGGAGGAGGAAGAATGTGGAGTTCATGTTTAATGGGTAGAGTTTCAGTTGGGGAAGATGAAAAACGTTCTGGAGATGGATGGTGGTGATGACTGTACAACAACATGATTGCGCTTAAGGCCACAGGACTATACATTTAAAAATGGTTAAAATGGTAAATTTTATGTTACATATATTTCCCCACAATAAAAAAAAGAAGAGATATAATTGAGTAACATTCTGAAAATCAAACAATAGTCTATCTAATCACAGATGAACCGGATATTTGAATTTTTAAAAAGATGCCTATACCTAGAATGCCTTTAATTTCACTGCTTATTTTTTGTTTTGTTTTATTTTGTTTTTTGTTTTGCTTTCTCCCTCCTTTATGCCCCTATCCCCTAAGTTCATTTAATTCTATTTATTCATTTTGTGAGTTATGGGTTTTTAAGGTGGGACGACCAGAAGCCAAGAATCACCAATTTTTATGTTCAAAAAAAATTGTATTCTTAAAGTCTAGTCCATGTAGCCAAAGAATACAATTTCCTATCCTACAGTAGTATTGTTTTGTAATAAGCTTTATCCTTAATACAATATTAGTTCAAGTCAATTTTCTTCTCTCTGCTCTATACAACTCTGAGTTGTATACTTTCCATAATAATATCTATGGATTTTCTTGTTGCAAAATTTCAGTCTTAACTCCTAACTAGAATTTTTGAAGGATTACTGATCTATGATTTATAAAATTTATAGTAACTTGCTTTCAAGTTCATTATTTTCATGACAAAGCTGCAAAACATAAATAATCAGAAAATGTTGCCTCGGTTAGGGGATGGATTTTGTAGACACATGCTCTGGGTTTGAATCCTGGTTCTATCACTTAATAGATGTGTGAGTGGGTAAATTATTTAAATTACCTAATTCTCAGTTTCCTCATTTTGAAAATGTAGATATTAGTACCTAAGGGTTATTACAAGGACTATGCATGTAAAGCTCCTCAACAATGTCTGACATAGTAAATTCTTAATAAATGGCAGCCATTAACAAAAATAATCATAATAACATAATACGTAAAAATGATAAGCACACTACTGAACAGAAAAATATTATATTCCAACTTTTAAAAATGACTCCTTACAACTTTTGATGCTAAAATGAATCCAGGAAAAAAGATTAATTGTATTTTGTAAGACTTGTTTTCTTTT
This sequence comes from Pan paniscus, assembly GCF_029289425.2. NCBI lineage: Eukaryota > Metazoa > Chordata > Mammalia > Primates > Hominidae > Pan > Pan paniscus. The sequence goes on from NC_073272.2 coordinate 109,753,215, forward strand.
GTTCATCTTTTCCAACTAGTATGATTGTTAATATCTTGTTATACAAAAGAAATTAAGCCAAACAAAAATGAGAAGTAAAACCAGGTATGTGCATGTGTGTATACACACACAAACATATGTATACACACGCACACACACACGCCTCTTTAATGTGATATATACAATTTGAGGAAGCTGTATAGAAACATGAGAAAAAAGTTGAAAAGTAAACAGGAAGAGCTATAGATTGCAATGAGGGTAACAAGGTATACAAATGTAGGCAAATTTCCAACTTCAAGTATTTGAACAATTCATTCAGAATCACATTATTGTCAGAAAATTATACTGTAATTCTTCTGGTCATTACCCTAGGATATAAATGGACAAGTCCAGAAAAGTTGGATGTTTTCACCCCTTGCCAACATAGGCAAAAGAATTTATTTTTTTCTTTAAACAAAACCCAATTGCTACCACAGTGACCACTACGAAAGATTTCTAAGGTATATAATGTTTGATAATGGGATTTCTGCTACAATTTCACTAGAAAGCACAAAGGGTTTCTATAATACCAACTCTTACTACCCAAATATAAAGTAATATTCTGTTTTGAAAACAGACTTGTGTTTCCAAAAATGTTTTCCTTGGAACACTCAGACTTTGGGGTGGGAGGATAAAACGGTCCTGTAGTCAAATAAGCCTGGAAAATGCTACATTCTATTTCTCTCTCTTAGATATACATAACACTATTAACATAAAAGGTTCTGAGAAGTCCTACAGTGAGCAGAGTTGTTTACATTTTTTAACCAGTGTTTCCCAAACTTATTTGGTCACAGAATTCTTTTCTTCAGGTAGCGCAAAGGAACCAGTGTTCCTCATAACAACTTATTTTGGGAAATGTACAATAAATTGCCATTGATTAGTATTAAATGTGTAATTTAATATGTACCTGTCCCAAAAAGGTAGCCATTGGCAGAATTTGCTGAAGTCCCAAAAATGAGCCCATTGTATTTTATGTCAGAAAAAAAAAATCTAACATGCCTAGACTAGTACTTATATTATCTTTAACAAGTTGAATTTATTTCCAGAATATGTGTTTCAACCCTTACAGCCTGTATGTTATTTAATCAAATCCAAACACCCAGTTTCTTATACCTGTGAAAAGCTAAAAAATGAATATGATCCCCCAAGCCATTGGTTTTTTTTCTGGGCTTCACTGTAAGCTGAGAAAACCCTGCAGCTGTGAGCTACTGCATACCTTCAAATATGAGAATACCAAACTCAGTTACCGTATTTTATTAACTGGTGCTATGAGCCTGCATTTATGCAGTTCTACAGTAAAATAATGTTCCACATTAATCCTGAAGTAAAATAGTGATTATTACTTCATTCTCCTAACACCTCTATTAAGTATATAGAACAAAATACTGTAATTACTATTTTACCTATGGAGGTTGAGAAACATGCCCCAAGTACCAATAGTCAGCAGGGAGCAATTTCTTGTTGGACAGACACTGTGCATATTACAACTATAGAAACTGTATCAGATAATCACCCTAAAATGTGAACAAAAACAGGAAATTCCTTTACTAATAGCTTATTATTTAAGGAATTTTCTTCTTTTGAAATAATTTTGGGTCACAATTTGCTTGAAATCTAAACTTGAACCAAAAAATTCACATTGTGTGCTAGATAGCTTTTTGTGAATTCAGAAATTAAGAACAAAGTTTTAAACAACTGTAATGAGGAATTACTTTGTCCTTTTATTAGATAAAAGAAAATAAGCAAGCTACAATTAATTCTGGGTGAAGTGTGAATGTGAATGATTATACTGCTAGGCTGTGGCATCACTTTCTTCCTAGGCTCTCCTTTCAATTTCAAAAGTCCTTAAAAGTGTAACAAAATGTGTAAGATGAAAGAGACAACAACTATTTTTAAAAAACACAAGAGGGAAGAAATAATGACTGTTACTATAGAAATCACATATTTTGGTAACCCGTGGACATTTGGTCATTGGTTTTCAAGTTATACAAAATAAGCTGGCCACTGGAAGAAAAAAAAACACTTCAAAACATCGATGGCAGAATACATTAATCACAGTATTTTATATTATGGTAATATATATCAATAACATTTTACCAGAGAAAAGGTAAATGGTTAAAGACAAAGGAAAAACCTGACATGAAGGAAGACAAGAACGTTGACAATTCAGTAAAAGGAGTTAAAGTATCAGATTCAAGTTTCATAAGTTTTTTTTTTAATGTAAAAGCAGAGGTAACAAAAATTGGTCTTCACCTGGTAAGTGTGTACTCCCTGAGTCCTGAATGCAAATTCATGGCAGAAAAAGTACCTATGCATCCACGTAATCTTTTGTCTCGACCAATCTTCCATGTTACAAACAGTGGGCTGTAATGGAAGATAAAAATAGGGTAAATAAATCAATTCAATTCAAGCAAGTATTTATTGAGTATTGACTGTCTGCTAGGTTAGGTGCCTGAGATATAAAGACCAAAAGACAGGCCTTCAAGGGGCTCACAGGCCAGCCCAATAGGACTACATTTAGCAAAAGTTATATTATACTACTACTACATTATATTGAGTGTATCCTATATGTTTGGTATCTCAATAAATGTTTTAAACAAACTAATTATGTTAGTCTTCATCAACAATTCTAGGAGGCTGATACTAACATTCCTATTTACAGATGAGGGAGTCTCACAGTTGATACATAATGAAGCAGGCACTCAAACCTGGGCAATCTTAACTATAGAGCCTTAACCATTATGGCTAACTGTGTAATTACTCATTTAAACCTCAAATTACTGACTTATTTGTAAGTCTAATTTGGAAAATCTGGGATAAAAACCAATGATTTTCATAAATACTTCCTGAAAATATAGGGGATATGTACTGTGAAAGGTGCTACAAGGATGCCTAAAACACAGTCATTGCTCTCTAGGAGCCAGTATAAGAGGCAGGCATAACTATTACACAGCTAACTAATACAAGGAAAAAGGAAATAGATACTATAAACCATGTCCAAATGCCATAATTTAAGCTATTGAGATAGAAGAAAACTTCATCAAGCTCGACATTCTTTAGCTTGATCTAGAAAAATCAGTAGGGTTCAGAGAGGTGAAGGGCAACAGCAGACATTAACAAAATAATACTCTGAAACCAGAAAATTCATCTTAATTTTTAGATAAAAGTATTACCTGCAAATACAATCTCTCAAGCATCAAAGAACAAAGTATCAATTATAACAAAATATCATCAAGAATAACGTGGTTTTAGATGAAGTTTAATACAGTAGATGCTTGGATTCTGCTGCAAACTACTGACAGCCTCAATTAATGGTTAAGTCTAAAAACAATTACGTTCTAATTAGAGCAACTTTGTATGCCAGCTTTTATGAAATAATTTACCCATTTTAGGACATTTTATAAAAAGATAAGTACCTTACAATGGGGATGGTCTATGGTAATATAAGTATTCACAGTAATACTGGAATAATGCATTTCTGCTTTCTAAAAACTTAAATTTTAAGGGGATATACCATATGTTTTTTCCTCTAATACACTGGTGAGTTGGAGAACATCCTTTCTTCAAAATACTCTTTAGTGAGTCATCAGCAGATAGATGAAAAGATATCTCATTCAAGTACTTCAATCACCCACCTTAAACATTTAAATTATGCTGAGCTCTGACAGCCACAATGGCAGATAGGTTCCCAAATAAGTAATATATACAAACCAGGGAGAAGTACTAAGAGTTACCATCTTCCAAGAGCCAAATGTCCAGTGGCATTCAAAAAGATGACTAAAGTGTAAGGTCAAGTTACTGTCAACATTAGCATTCAAGTGAAGGATGACCTACACTAAAGGTATTAAAATAACAAACGGTAAAAGTCAGTTTTTTTTTTTTTTTTGCTTTCTATATCATATGCAATAAACCTGTTATAACTTGAGCCAAGATTCTAATGCTCCATTTGGGAATTTTTCTCCAATTGTTCTTGACTAACCACTGATCAGGAAGACAAGAATTAGATGGGATTACTTTCTCACCAATTCTTTCATTACTCATATAAATACCAGTATCTTAAAATTTAAACCTTATCTTTAAGGATGAAATTCACCTCTTCATTTTTCAGTTTCTAATCTGGCATAGTCAATATCAGCAACCATTTTTTTGTTTTGTTTTGTTTTGAGATGGAGTCTTGCTCTGTTGCCAGGCTGAGTGCAGTGGTGCGATCTCAGCTCACTGCGACCTCCGTCACCTGGGTTCAAGCAATTCTCCTGCCTCAGCCTCCTAAGTAGCTGGGATTACAGGTATGCACCACCATGCCTGGCTAATTTTTGTATTTTTAGTAGAGACAGGGTTTCACCATGTTGGTCAGGCTGGTCTCAAACTCCTGGCCTCGTGATCTGCCCGCCTGAGCCTCCCAAAGTGCTGGGATCACAGACGTGAGACACCGTGCCCAGCCTGTCTCTCTCCCTTTTTTTTTTTTAATTATACTTTAAGTTCTGGGGTACATGTGCAGAACGCACAGTTTTGTTACATAGGTATACAGGTGCCATGGTGGTTTGCTGCACCCATCAATCCATCACCTACATTAGGTATTTATCCTAATGCTATCCCTCCCCTAGCCCCCAACTCCCTGACAGGCCCCAGTGTGTGATGTTCCCCTCCCTGTGTCCACATGTTCTCATTGTTCAACTCCCATTTATGAGTGAGAACATGTGGTGTTTGATTTTCTGTTCTTGTGTTAGTTTGCTAAGAATGATGGTTTCCAGCTTCATCCATGTCCCTGCAAAGGACATGAACTCATCCTTTTTATGGCTGCATAGTATTCCATGGTGTATATGTGCCATATTTTCTTTATCCAGTCTATCATTGATGGACATTTGGGTTGGTCTGAAGTCTTTGCTATTGTGAATAGTGCTGCAATAAACATATGTGCGCATGTCTCTTTATAGTAGAATGATTTATAATCTTTTCGGCATATACCCAGTAATGGGATTGCTGGGTCAAATGGTATTTCTAGTTCTAGATCCTTAAGGAATCGCCACACTGTCTTCCACAATGGTTGAACTAATTTACACTCCCAACAATGTAAAAGCGTTCCTATTTCTCCACATCCTCTCCAGGAGCTGTTGTTTCCTGACTTTTTAATGATCGCCATCCTGTCTCTTCTTTTTTTTTAAAAAAAAAAACAACTTTATTTTTTGATCACAGAAGTAGCATATGATCATAAATTAAGAAATCAGAAATACAGAAATGTATCAATCCTCTCCCGTAACAATGGCTATCCAAAGTATCTCTATGTAAGACAGGTCTTTTGGCAGCTTCAGAATGAAGTGAATCACAATGTAATATAGATAATAGCATGTTTTAAAAATACCATGATGGTTTCTGAATAAGGCAGAACTACGTTGTATATTCTCTTCCTCAATGACTTCCATGAGAAACCTAAAAGTGTGAGTGAATTCATTTCCTATCAAAAACGCTAGAAATGAAAGTCAATTAAGTGTTTTACCTTCTACTTTCTTATTTATCCCAGGAAATATATACATACACCATTCTTACTATAATATAACCCTATCTGCTCAAGTAAACATTTAAAACTTAAAGTAGAAAAATAACACAAACTAAACACTATACTATGAAATACGTTGCAGGGCACTCAAACATAAGATGGGAGAAATTATATATTAATAGTTTCTTAAAATGCCATGATATCACTGATGACAGAATGATTAATTCAGAGCTTAAGTTGCTGGAGGACAAGCTGCATTTTACAAGGCAGCCTGAGGAGCAAAGATGCTCCAAAACAAGCAAGGGCATGGACATGTAAAAGTGCACAGCACATTCAGGAAACAGGAAGTAGTCTGATAGTCTTGATAACTTGCTATGGGCTCTTTCAGATTTAACATTTCTTTGAATTTGAAGCACTGTGGACTATGTGTTCTCAAGAGCCTTCATAAGACGTAGAGCAGATACAGAATGATCTATACTCTCCCTGATCCTTACCTACCCCAGGCAACATCCACTTTGGGAGTTGGGATTGCGGGGAAGTATCTGTGTCAAAGATGGGAGGGAGTGCTACTCCACAACCTCACTGTGTTTAGGACAGATGCCTGAAGATGGAAGAAGTCAGACTTTTAGTAGACAGAACAAAACTATTCATTAAAAATCTGGGACTCTAATTTCTCATTACAAATGCTCATCCAACATATTTTATAAAGTACACGTGTATGGAATTAAAAACAACTAAAATACCTAAAAGCAACATTTAATGGGGATAAGAACCCGGGAAGTTAAGCATTTTAAAGTAGACAGAAACGTAATAAACATCCCTGAGCACAAGACATTGTATCTTGTGTGTGATAACCACGTTGTACAGGGCAATGACTACGAGAACATTCAACACATATTATCTAAAAATAGGAACAAATTTTTTTCTTCACGCAACACAGAGGGAAGGAATAGGCAATTTCATTTTTAAAAGTGCTATTAAAACATGTATGAGTTCCAAAAAGGACCTAATACATCAGCATAATCAGAGGCAGATCAAAGTAGAAAAAGGGTTTTGAGCTTATTGAGAGGAGCTGCTCAATGAGAAAAAAAATACAGAAAACCAGTTCATAGTAAGACAAAGATTGGATGTTTTGGGAAATGCTTTTGCCATATGGTTTGAGGCCACCTACATACATTGAAAAAATACTACAAACTAGAAGAGGGCTCAAAATGAGATGAAATATTAATGAAAATGTTTATCTGAAGGCAACCAGACAAAGCTTTTAAAGTAATTTTCCTACTTCTGAGAAACCTTTGGAGAAAAGTAAACACTCCATTTTTTCATGTCTGTAGACAGGAACAGGAAGTAACCATCTAATCTAGATGATGAATCCTCCCTGCCAACTAGCAGCCAATACTGTCAGGTCAACAGTAGCTCTAGGGAAATGTAGTTGCATACAATCAGCAAAAGTACGAAAAGCAATGTAAATCTGAACAGGACACTCCCCATCTACTGATGTGAGCCAGAACAAATCAGAAATATGTTTGCAGGAGCAGAATACAATTAAGTGATACAACAAAAAAGGTGTATTTACTTAATAATATTTTACCTTAAACCCTATCTCTCCTGCCATATCAAGGCAAAACAGAGGTTACAAAAAAGTCTTAGACTCTGGCAATTTGCTCTTCTTTAGAATAAGATTCTTTAGAATGAGATTTATAGGAGGCAACATTAACAAAATTACATCAATCTCTACCAATGCAATAATAATTATAATAATTAATAGAATAGGGTACTCAACAAGGTTATTTATATTGGGGGGGGGATACAGGAAAAGAGAGAAGCCCTGTAACTTGTTCTGTTCTTCTGCCATCAAATAATGATTGTTTCTCAACTGTATTCAGGTTTCTCAGCAATTTAGCTCAAAAATACAACTATATTCCTCATAACATCCAGCTAAAAATACCATAATTCCCCAGGATCTAGCAGCTTGCAGAAGTACAGAAATGATGATGTCTTCTTTCCACCACCAGGTAAAAACCTTTCACTTCCTATTTCAACAAAAAGAAGCTTTACATTTCATTTCTAAATCATATAAACTACAGATTCAATTCATAAAAACATACCTAACATGGTTAAATCATGTAATAGGGATGCCATAATAAAATACTATACACTAGGTGGCATAAACAACAGAAATTTATTTCCTCACTGTTATGGAGGCTAGAAAGCCCAAGATTAAGGTACTGGCAGAGTTCAGTTCCTGGTAAAGGCTCTCTTCCTTTACTAGGCTTTAAGGCTGCTATACGGCCACTTTGTACTCACATAGCTTTTCCTCTGAGTGTGTGCAGGGAGAGGGAGAGCACGAGCTCTCCAACAGTCTTATATAAGGACAATAATCCTATTGGATCAGGCCCCCATCTTCATGACTTCATTAAACCTTAATTAATTTCTTGTAGGCCTTATCAAACACAGTCACATTAGGGGTTAGGGCTTGGACATAGGAATGTAGAGGTTGGGGGGTTACAATTCAGTCCATTACAAATCCCTAACCCAAACTTTAGTACATAGTTTAAAGTGTATATAACAATGTATCTAAGCTCACTCACTGAAAGAGTCTTTAAGAGATAATCCATTTGCTTTTCATTTTACAGGTGAAAAACAAAAAGAGATCCAGGCAGACAGTGCAGAATCACCAAACTGGTTATAGAACCTGGCAAGTCCTCCAAATTTTCTTACTACTGATATAATATGGTTTTTTTTCCCCCCACTACAGGAAAAAAAAAATGTGAGTGGCAAACCTAGGTGTCTTCTAAAAGACCAAAGAATAGGAAAATCCTATGAATACTACATAGCACCACACAGGTGAGCATAAGCACAATCTCCTCTTCCTCCTGTTTCTCCCAGTAGGGGAGAGAGAAAGATTAGCTGAGAAGACACCAGGACAAACTAGAAATGCTGCATCAGCCTAGAAACACTAGCCCCGATTTATAAGTTTCTACATTATCACCATTAGAAGCCCACAGCAAGGCCTACCATTTTATGCTTGATGGCTTCCCAACACTCTTTCTGATCTCCCTCAGCCTTCTCACTTCATTTTTTCCTATTGTCTAGCTGGACTTCATCAAACCCAGGTCCTCTGTTAAATACAAATTTCCTCCAAATCAAAATTTCCATTTATTATACCATTGGTTAACAACTCCTCAGCTAGGTATTGATCTGATTATTTGATTAAGTAGTTCATATTATAGAATGAATGAGACTCCTCCAGATAATATGAAATTCAAATTGAGAGGAATGGAGAGAAATGGGAGGGGGCTAATCTGAGGCAGGGTCGAGAAGTTAAGATTCAGATGCATTTCTTATCCAACCATTTGCTGTAGATAAAGAAAATGCACTAAGTCACCACTGTATCCTTATACCACACTCCTCCCTCCAAACTTTGTATAATAAATAGCCTGTATCCCACAGGGCTCAGGAAAATAAGATCATACTGCTTAGATAGACAGCATAAATTAGTATAGGAGACCACAAATATCTGAAAGCGGGGATCAGGACCAATCTTTCAATACTTTTCTTTGCCTGGTGTTCCAAGAAATTCTATCATAGCAGCATTATATTCTCTTTCTCCCATTTATATAATTCCAATTTAACTGGCAAATGCCAGAGGAAGGGAGGCAGACTAAAGTCTAACAGATGATTGGGAAGGTAGAATTTTTGCTGTTGTTAATCAAGGGTAATCACCACAGACATACAATCAGCCAAAGCACAAGCATACTTTAAGGGATTAGC